>NC_143561.1:81606250-82852500 GCF_054136105.1 Typopeltis vanoorti
CTCCAGGAGATTGATGAGGCCAGGGATTTGGGAGTGTTGATGGATAGGGAGATTAAGTTGAGGGGGCACATTGCAAAAGTGGCTAAATCAGCTCATCAAATCACTTGGTTACTGACTAACAGAGACAAGCAAGTTATTGTTTCTCTGTATCGAGCCTTGATAAGATCCCATCTTGACTACTGTGCCCAGATCTGAGTGCCAGGGTTTCTTGATGGGGAGGAGGTGGAGGAGGATCCAGAGGTGAGTGACCAAGATGATAGCAGGTCTATGGAATGAACCTTATGAGAACAGGTTGAAGATTTGTGGGTTGCAGAAATTGGTTGATAGGAGGAAGGGTTTCTATAAGATTAATTCAGAGGATATTTTTCAGAACAGGACTGGTGGTGGGAAGACTAGGGGCCATCCATGGAAACTGGGCAAGGGTGTTAGATCTAGGTTTTTTACTTGGAGAGTGGTGAATGAATGGAATAAGCTGCCATAGTCTGTTGTGGGTGCTATGACTGTGAATGAGTTCAAGGCAAAGTGTGATAGATACTGTGTGGATGTTAAATAGTTATTCTTGACATGATGTTTAGGGCCTCCCTCGATGAGTCTAAGGACCCCTTGGAGTTGCCCGTAATAATAATAATATTGTGATCTTTCCAAAATGGAACCCAATTGTTTTTTCTGAGACCTCTGGGAATTGAATTTTTTGCAGCTTTCTGTATGTTGTTAGTTAGTTCTAGTAGTTGCTGATCAAGTTCTTTTCTAGTGGGTGTGCCAGTGCAATATGTTTCTAATAGTTGTTTGTATTTAGGTCAGTTTGCTTTTCTGAAGTTCCAAGATCTCTTTGTCTGGTTTTTGGTCATGTTGCAAATTAATGGTTGTGATAATAGGTTTATGATCACTGATGGCATTCTTTAGTATTTTCCACTGAGTAAGACTCGCAGTTTCATAATCTGCTGCTGTGATGTCTAATGCTGATTCTATGCTTGTTTTTTTTTTGACATATGTATTTTGCTTGTTGTTTATGATCTCAAGGTTTAGATCATCAATTATGTTGTGCTCCTTTCCGATCTAGTTGTGGGGAGCCCCAAGTTGGGCTTTTGGCATTTAGATCTCCTAAAAGGAATCTTTGTGTCTGACATTGACTTAGTTGTTTAAGTAATTCTGTATTTATATCTGTGTTATCTGAGTCATATGCATTGACTATTGTAATGATGCATTTTGGTAGAAATATCTTGACTTCTTGAGTCTCTGTGTTACTATTTATACTGCTGTTTGTAGTTGATACGATTTCTTTATACAGTGGTATCTCGCTAATCCGAACCTCTTTAGTCCGAACCCTCCAGTTATCCGAACTGCGGTTTGAAAGAAAAAAAAGTTTTATTTATTACATATTACTATTTTGTGTACTATTAATAATTAAGGATGTAGCATTCTGAGTTGCTACTGTTTGGGAAGCCGTCGAACCTGAGGCAGTTCAAGCGTCATGTGGTCTTCTAGAATTTACCAAGATAACTATGATGATACACAAAAAGAGGAAATTCAAAACGTACATAATTTGTTAAAAATATAAATCCAGATGTTGAAATTTCACAAACAGATGTTACGGAATGGATTACAGGTAGAACCGAAAGTGAATTTGAAATCAAATCAGATGCTGAAATTATAAATATAAATATGACACTAGAGAATGAATTAGAAGATGATGCTGACGATAAAGAACTCGAAGAAAAAAAAAGTAAAACATGAAGAGGAAGTTGACAGTTTTAAAATATGTGTATAGAACAGTGGCGCACTCAGGATTTAAACTTGGAGGGGGCCGAGCAGACAAGATTTAATCTTGAGGGAGGGGGGGGGGGGAGTTGAGTAGACAATTTGAGAATACACACTGTGCATTGTATACGAGCTATGGCTGAGCATCTGCACTGATCGCCAGTACATAATACCAGTTATCTCCTCTGGCCCTGCTCGGGCAAACGAAGTAGAACCCGAGCACTACTTCGTTCGCCTTGCGTTCAAAGCGGCCAGGATTCCCGAGAGCTATAAGGTATTCCCACCTTATGTGACCGCTAATTCATAAGTAGCAGAGAAATAGAAGATACGACACAACATAAATTTAAAAAAAAAAAAAAAAGAATTTTAATTAGGAAAAGATTTTTGGAAACTTTTCTGGTGTTTTTCCTTTTTCTTTTGGAGGGAGCCAGGGCCCCTTGTCCCTGTCTCTGGGTGCGACAATGGTATAGAATGTGCTAAGCAGAATGATACGGCATTCCACAAAATTTTATTGCTAATGCAGCTCTAAGAAGAAGCATTTGAAAATAGTTTAGCTTTCAAGAAGCAAAAGAAAATCAATGACTTTTTTTACAAAGAAATAAAACTCTTTTTTGTGTTATTTTGGGAAACTTTTTTTGTGTTGTGTACAAGAAAGTGATATTTTTTACGCAAATTAAGTTATGTACTGAACTATGCAATTTTATTAAATCAGAATCCTCAACAATACAGATATATACAAACTAAATTTTTTACTAAAACAAACTTGTGTTATTTTTTAAGTTTTTCATTACAATACAGTAGCTTTTTTTTCTATCAGTTACTTCATTTATTTACAGAATTAAATTGATGTACCATTAGAATCTGATTATTTTTGTCTTAAACGCTAGTTATTGTTGTCTCTTGGGAGAAAATTCACTAATCCGAACTTTTCGCTAATCGGAATGAGCATGGTTTTTATTAGTTCAGATTAGCGAGATACCACTGTATTTGATGTATTTGCTCCGTGGGAGTATAGCTAGAGCTCTGCTAGAACGATCCAGTCTGTCTTTCCTTAATGTCGAATAGCCTTTGATTTCATTTCTTGTAAGCATGCAATGTGGATGTTATTTTGTATAAAATGTTCTTAAGTTTTTCCATCTTTTTTTGAGTGCTATTGATGTTTAGCTGAAGTATGTTGAGAGTCCTCATAGCACATTTCTCATTGAGATCCTGGGCTGCAGCTCTTGACACGTCGGCTACCTCGGATGCGGTAGTAAGTTTGTGATCAGAACAGATGCTCTTCATGGAATTTAGTTTGGCATAGCCCCGTTAGCCAGTAATTTTCAGGGTTCTCGGCAGGGTTTGATGTAACAATCCAAGTGAAAAAAAAAAAAAAGGATTAGACAAAAGAAAACTTTGGTAAGATACTAGAAAGTAACTATCCAACTCTTAAAAAAAAAAAATAATAATAAAATAAAATTTCATTGGCGCTTCAAACCCCTACTTCTTTCTACCTCCGCCTTGCACATGGGCAAATGCCTTGGACGTAGGGTTGGACTTCTGCAAGGCAATTACCCAAACAATGATTATTTCACTGTTCGGTTAATTACATTGTATGTGATCAACTTTCAGAGATAAATAATCAGTGATGCTAAGTAGAATGATCTCAGAGAATTTTACTCCTCGTCTCCATGGTCATTCCATTCTCCACATCTAGACACTTGTAATGACCATGTGACAGATTATCCATATTGGAATGAGAATCTTCATTCCTCACTCTGTTCATAATTCCTGTCCAGTTCCAAGCCATGGAAGTCCAAGAAAAAAAAAAAAACCTCGAGTTGCATACAAAATCTATGCTGAACCCTACAAATGTAACAAACTTTCCACCTGTGCCAATGACAGTCATGCATGTGATCTCTTGCAAAAGCTGTTGGGTGCAATTTCTGCCTACTGTGCTTCCTTCTCCTCTATCTCATCCAGATGGCAGTATTGTAACATCACCTAAAGGTAAAGCTGACATTCTTACAATATTTTTCTCATCCAACTCCTGCATAGGTGACTGAAGTAATTGCCTCCAATTTAACCTGAAACATTGTGTTGCATGCCTCGCTCCTGTGGCCTTCTCCAGAAAGTCATATAATGATATAACAACATAGAAATGTGTTATAGTTCTTGACTTTAAAAGCTGTTTCATAATTGTTTTTCAGTTATATTCAAGTATGCATCTGTAACCACAGACATTTTAAAATGTAACAAACACTGAAGTGGTATTAAAATATAGAGTATGTACATCATACCAAATCTAAGTTCAGTATGTAAATCTGAATTATATAAGCACTGCTTTGTCAAATGAGCATTTGAAAATATAATAAAATTTTTAGTATACTAGGTTTGTTAAGTTAAGGGGATAATAAATCCCTCATTATTTAGTATAAAGAGCCTTAATATAAAGAGCCTCTTGGCTCTTTATACTGAGGCTCTTAGGTTTGTATCATGTCTATATATTATTTCATAACTACTGGTGTTATTAATAGCTTATAATAATATATAGATGAATTTAGTATTGGTACTGTATCCTATTTTAAAATTCGCAATCAACATTAGCATGGTTATTTTTTATTCAGGTATAATCTAAGCCATTTAGAACAGTGGTGTCGGGACCAAAAGATGCAGCACACAGAAGTGACAGAAACACTTCAGCCAATTGTACAGGCATCACAACTTTTACAAGCTCGGAAATCAGATGAAGATGTACAGAGTGTTTGTGACATGTGTGCCAACTTAACTACAACTCAAGTAAGTTTTGGAATAATTGTTCATTGGTCTAGTTTTTATTATGCATTTAACTGTAAAGCTTTTATAGCACATAATGAATTGGTTATATTTTAAGTGATAAGGTCTTAAATAGCAGATGAATTTCATCCTTTGGCATGAAACCACTCTGGTTATTGGAGGCCTGATATAACCCTTAACTAACCTATGTTGCTAGCAGATGATAGATTTTGCATCATAGATTGGGTTCACACATTCAAAAAAAGAAAAAAAACCTCTATGTGCTGCACAGTTGCAAAGCAGTAAACTGCAAGTTTTCATGAAAAAGGAAGATAGATGGAAGGGAAAAAATAATGAGAGATATTTTAGAAACAGAAAAAAACTAGTTTTTTCACAAGCTGCTGTGAAATCTAGTTTTTTCTTTTCGTGTAATTGATATGATCAGCATAAATATATATATATATCAATCACTTGGAATAAACTATACTTGGCAATAAGTTATATTCTTGTGTTTATCCTTATTTTTCATGAGCGGAAGCAAACAAAATTTTGCACATGCTCGAGAAAAAATGTTTTCATGACAAGGCTATTCATATGTAGAGGAGTACTCGATGCCACATTAAGGTGTATTCCATAATGCACAACATACTCCATTCTTAGGTGTGTATAATTTATTACCCAAACTTTTGTTTCAATTACCCATAACCTTTTTTTGAAGGCTCATCATTGTGAGCTAGGCCTGTGGAGATGCTGAGAAAATGGCAGAAATCATATTTCCATGTGCAAGTAACCAAATATGTGTTTCCATATTATTCGTGTGAAGTCAACTAATCTATGAATAAGCTATGCATGGATAGCTTATTCACAGAGCTACTTCATGTACAAACAAAAGTTTGCATGTGAAGAATCATTTTATGACAAAAATTAAGATGGAAACAAGAATGGGATTTCTTGTTTCCCTTGCCCAAGGCCTTGGGTAAAGGAAATGGAAATGTTTGCTCATCCATGGTTCCATCATTCTTGTATCCAGATGGTAATACAGTAACATTACCCAAAGAGAAGGCTGACCAATACAAAGTTCTTCCCACTTTAGCAATAAATGCTCACTCCATGTCACTCTTAATCTTCTGCTAGATAGAAAACAGAATTCTGAATAACTCAGATACAAGTAAGACATCTTATCTTGATATCCCTCTCCCATCCATTGTGCTAAAAACTTGTGCTCCAGAGCTAATATTATATTATTGTGCCTTTTCAAGCTTTCTTACTCAACTGCCATCTACCCTATTGCATGGAAAAACCTACATTCAGCCCATTCCAAAAAAAAAGGATAACAAAAGTCAGCCACCAAACCACCATCCAATTGCTCTGATTTCGGTTCTCACAAAAACCATGGAAAAAATGTCATCAACAGAAAACCCCTCTTCATCATTTGCGGCCAGTAATATGGATTTCATCACTCTTGATCCACAGCTGATCATCTAGCATACACTATCCACCTTTGGAATTCAAGCTATGGAAAGGTTTGGAAAAATTCATGTGGTTTGTTTTGAACATTTCTAAGTTATCTGATCTGGTCTAGCATAGTGACCTGCTCAGCAAGCTACTATCCTGTGGTTTGTCTTCTACTCTTTACAATTGGGTCACCAGCTTTCTCTGTGATCACTTAATATTTGTCATGGTATATGGTTTCCTCTCCTCAAGTTTCCCTGCCAATACAGGAGTACTTTTATCTGCTCTCTTCCTCCTGTACATAAATGAACTGATCTCAGTGACTTCAGATCCTATCCAGAGCTTAGTCAATGAGGGTACACTCCATTCCTGTTTTTTTTTTCATTTGACAAAACTTGTGGTGCCCAACTATATCCAATACTCAAAACCATTATCTCTTGTGAACTTCAACAGGGAAAGGATAACCTGTTAAACTTTAATGCTAACAAAACTCAGTCCTATAATTCTTGCAAGAAATATTCTTGGACTGGCCTTCTCTAATGCAAACACATCTGTCATAGCTTCTGCAGCTGCCAAAATATTCAGTGTATGTTTTCTCTCAAGGCACTGACATCTGCTAACACTGTGTAAATTACAACTCTACCCAACAATTTTGGTGGTGCTCAAGTAGTATTCCATGGTTGTAATTCTGCTCATGTTTGATGCAGAATAAATTTAGACTGTTTTGTGCTCAAAGGGTTTCAAGGTCAAAGTTATATTCACGTGCATGGATCCAAAATGACCAGCAGATGTCACTTTCACTCTCCTATGCAAACAGTTGCATTCAGTGGTCCAAGTATTAACAAAATGAATGAATTAAGTACAATTTTGAGATCCTAAATTACTGACAAATTCTGTATCCATTGAATGGACACTCCTAGAATTCAAGGATTGTCCCAAGTTCACAAAAGGAGGATGTCCAGTGAGGCCAAGTTTTGACTTTGTCTTACTTATTGTCATGGTAAACAGCTTTCTAAAACCCTTAGTGATTATGGGAGTGGAGATTCTCCCTGTTATATTAAAAATTCATTTGTACTTCAAAAAAAATTTTAAACCTTTCATTTCAGATTTGATGGTCAGTTTTGATGCCATATTTCTTTACATTGACATCTCTAATTAAAACTTTTAACATATGAAACAAAAATTTTCCCAGGATTTAGTGAATCTTTTTTACTTCATTATCTGTGCGGTCTGTTTCATATGGAAAGAGAAAATTTACAAGCAGATGGAGGTGAAATGTAACAAGCTCTTCCATCTCCTTTTTGAAACATCTGAAACAACATCCCTTATCTTCTGTGAAATTGTATACCTCCATATAACTGTGATTTTTTAGATATCTTCATAATCTAGCCCCATCTTCAGGCTGACAGAAGTATTCATACAAAAAAAAAATTAACTTGTGCTGTCATATCACACTCACAATTGAAGAGTCAAAACTAACTTCCATTCCTTGGATATCTTTATCAAATGTAATTCTCATGATAGTTTTAAGGGTACATGTATAGCAGAAACCCACTTTACATGCACAATGATTCACCACCACTCATGCCAGGAATAAGGTATAGTCAAGACACTAGTCCATAGAGCTCAATCTGTTTACCTTTCTGATATTCTTCTCCAGCAAAAACTCAGTATTGTCAAGACTACATCTGTTAACATAGATTGTGATCCAACAAATGTCCAACGTGATCTTGATCAGTATACCTGTTCTCTTAGATGGTCCACTACAGCAGAATTCCCATTCTTTATGTGAAAGGAATTTCAAAATGCATTTGGTAAGAATACTCAAAAAAGGTTTTTGATTTTTTTGCTACTTAAGATTCCATTGTATCTATCTTCTCCTAAAAACAAATTGTAACGTCTGTAGTTGTGATGGGTTCCGTTTAAATCAAATAGAAACAGCAGCAACAGTAAAAATTTAAATGGAAGGGTACAGTGATTCTAATTGCTTCGAGATGAATCTTTCCTAAGATAAGTTTGGATCTATAATACATTAGTATCATGATTATATAAGGGCTAGATAATCCAGTCACACTACACTAGAGATGGACATGCCATTTCTAGCCTTTCTTAAGCAAGCTGGTTATCTCACACCAGGTGATTACCTAAAGACATCTAGATTATATAAAGTATAATCTAAATAAATAATACATAGACCTTCTTAATTATTCAAAAGTGCACCTGTGATCTTAAACTAGCTCTGTTAACGATAACGGCGTACAACATATCTTACCTATGTAGGAAAAGTGGAGTCATTTTCAAAATACACATGTATTCAGTAACTGAAACACCTCATCTTCTGAATTAGTTCAGATAAAATGTGCATATACTGTGTGTGCATAAAATGTGCATATACTGTCTATATATATATATATATATATATCACATCTGGATGGGAGTCTAAGTGTGCAGAAAAACAGTGAACAGTTCGCAGAATAAATATTCTTAAATATGGTGCCCTATCTCCCTAAACTACCCTATTCCAGTTTTGTAAATATTAATATTCCATCAACAGAACCTGTGGTATCAAAGTAAGAAAGAATATTTATACCTTTTTAAGATGAAACAGAAATTAAGAAACTCACTGATCAGTAAAATATTACTTTCACTGTATAAGAATAAAAGTCTAATTAAAATCTAAATAAATAATACATAGATCTTCTTCTTAATCTTTTCCTCTTTTATCTTTATGGTGTCGAGGGTTTCTATTCCTTATAATCACAACCGTTATGCGAGTATAAGATGGTTGGCCCTATGCCTCCCAGTGCATCCTATGTCTGTAGAAGCATTATAATGTTCTTAAAGCTAGTTTGCCTGCTTGCGGGAGGAAAAATCCCAGATAAACTAGAGAGAAAAACCCTGCATTCCATGCCCAAGACCGGCTAACTTGGCTATGTCAGAGAATGATCCTAAGCTCCTCACGTTAGCAACGGGAATCGAATCCAGGACACTCCTTTCCCAGGCACATGGTTGTGAAGCGCATAGCCACTCGGCTAGCCATGTGGACTAATACATTGATACATAATAAAATTATATTTTGTGAAATTTATCTTGCACTGCATTTACTTTTCATATATTGGCATCAATGCAATATCATTTCAATTTTCTAGTGAATAAGATTTTCAGCAAATTTTTTCTCTGATCCATCCGGCCTGGTTGACTGAGTGGTCAGCATATCCACTCTCCAGCCAAAAGGCTGAGGGTTCGAATCCCACCGTGGGCATGATTGTTTGTGATTGTCTGTGAAAATAATAGTGGTGATGTTGGGCAGTAATTGGCGTTGTTGGAGATGATGATAGTAGTTGCAGTTCATTGTAGTTGGTGGATTCAGTGGTGGAGACAGAGTTGTAGAGTAGGTGCCCTCCCTCGATGAGTCTTTGGATTCCCTGGAAGTGTTACATAATAATAATAGTTTGCACGATGAATTGTCCTTGAGCCAACCTATAATATAACAGTGCTGTGTGTGGGCAGTTGGTTAAGGAAAAGGAAGGAATCAATTAAGTTTATTGAAAAGCTGGGGGTTGTATTCATTGCAAAAAACATGGTAAATGCCATTCCAAAAAACAGTGGGGGGGGGGATAGAATAAAAGAAGATGGTGAGAAATTTGTTCTATATATCTGGAGTTAAACTACGTATGGATGTTGATCAGTGGCTCTTCACGTTCTTATGACTAGAAAAAAATCATAGGAATAGTAGCACCCAGTTCGATGGAGCAATACCCATGACTGTACCTATACCAAAACATAATGCAGAAACAAAGTGCCTATGAGAAAGAGAGACCACCTATTAAGTGGATAGCACTTCACTGTATACAATCAAGAACCCTTAGGATGGTTTTAGATGCACTATCCCAAACCTGAGAACAATATTCTAAGGTTGATCTGATTGGGGATTTATAAAGTGTTAGGAGTTGAGCAGCAGGAGAAAAGTAGTGCCTTGTAAAAAAAAAAGTGGGGGAGGTTGAGGAGGCTATGCAAGTCAAGTCAGCCCAAGAAGAGAAAACTGGTCTTGTCAAGAAATCATAACATTTGCACCTTAGAGGGAATGAAGTAAGATATAAGACAGGACTATGTTTTGATAGCATTTAAATTCACCAGATTATCATAACCCAGTTTGAAAATGGAGAGGAGATCAATGTTTAAGACATTGGTTTTGGAAGAGCTTGAATCATTTCAGTATAACAAGTTTCCTTGAATGAAGAAGAGGAATAGAGAGTACTGTGAATGGGATTTAATTGATAGGAAGGAAGAGAATAGGTCATTAATGTATAGGAAGAAGAACTTGAGAGTACAGAGCCATGGTACTCCAGCATTGATAAATAAATCGAATGAGAGGCAGCCATCCATAATTACACCATTACACAGAGGAAACTGGCAATCCAATTACAAAGAGCAGCAGGAAGACCATAAAATAGTAATTTGGTAAGAAGACCTTGATTCCAGTCACAATCAGATGCCTTCGAAATATTGAAGCAAAAGAACATGAGTTTTTCTTTCTATGGCCTGTATCCAAAAGTGCATAAGGTTAGTGAGGAGATCTGCTGTAAATGGGAATAGCAGAATCCATATTGATGGCCCTAATTAACTGATGGTTCTTCACTACCTGATTAGGAGCTGATTGTTTATGACCTTCATCACTTTTGAAAGTATTGAAGTGACTTTATCTCCAATTTTAGGGGCAGGCTGGATAAAGCCTTTATCCATCCTGATAAAGGCTTTACTTCTGTTGCTGTTATATAGATGATACAGGTGATCAATGCTGGTGAGTATTTTTCTGATGTCCTTCTGATGAAAAATTAGGAGATTGGTAGTCAGAATAGTGGTAGATTTGCCATAATCATCTAAAGAAGAGTTGGAGAAAAAGTCTGATGCCAAAGAGGTCTGCTTTATCTTTAGATGTTACCATATTGTACAATCAGGATAGGAGAGAGCTGAAACAAGGAGAAGCAAAAGTTTTGCCCAGCAGCCTTGGTGAGAAACCAGAAGGCTCAACAACTGTTGTTTAATCAGGAAGCAAGCTTAGTGCATCAGGCATTTGAATAGTCTGCTTTGGATTTTATGGTCTGTGATGTAAACAGGAGTTAACTTAAGCCATTAATGCTGATTTGTTTTGTCTTGGAATGCTTTGCTCCTTTTGTTGTAGTACCAGGATGGTTAAAAGGCTTAATTAGAGGGCAGAGGTTTTGAGTGGAGCAGAGAATAAAGGCATTCATCCAATCACTGAAATTAAGAATAATTTCAGTTATTTAACTATTAATATAAAAATTCTGAAATTGGATAATAATTCATAGTATTGATAATTAATTAATAAAAATTGGTGTGTTGAAGATAGAAATTAGTTAAGATAATTTCAGTGAAAGTTTCAAACTTAGCTGACTCAAATAAGCATTTTGCTGAAGTCTGATGTTCATTTCTATAAATGAATTATGATCATTTTTTACTTATTTTCCATCCTTGATGAAAATTTTAAAAAGATGTGCACATAAATGTTGGCTATGAACAGGAACAACTTATGAATTTGATGATTTTAAAACAAAGAAAAATTAAAAGATGACATTTCTTTCCAACCTCAGAATTTTTTTTTTAAAAAAACCTGAATGACATGTCTTAAAAGTGCTGCACATACACATAGACTTCACAGCATATATATAAGTAGTTTCTGTGGTTTTTTCAAACTGTTATACTTTTTCTGTTTAATTTCATTAGACTTGATTTCTTAATAATTAGGAACACTATTTGTGCTATCAAGGAAGTTTAAGAAAATACGCAAGGTGCATTTTTTTCTATTTCCTTACAGGACAAGTATTTTTTTCAGTTTTTTTATTTTATTTTAAAAACAAATATTGTTAAAAAATTCTGTTAATTAAGACAGTATAATTATCATCAATCCTAGACTCCAAATTCTATGTGTATGATTTTATAATTAACCACTCTGTATTTACTATATTATTTTCATCCATATGACACACACACACAAATATGCACTATATACACTGCTTGGAAAGAAGTCAACATACACCCCTTTCCCTTCATGGGGAAGGGGCATTGTGCCGTATAATGAGTCACATGCTTGTAGCTGGTATAAATTGGAGAATTATGATTTCCCCACGGCAGTGCAACTGTGTCCTGGTGAAATGGCTGCAAGAAGAGAACTGACAAAGTTTGAAAAAGTCATTGTGATAAGATGCCATGTTGCAGGCCTATCTGTTCGGCAAATTGTTGTCAAATTTGGCCATCCCAGATCATTAGCGATACCATACTGAGATGGAAGCACAGGGAGTCAATCACGAGTGCTGCCCACAGTGAATGACCCACCACATTCACCAAACATGACCACAGGGTGCTACAAAAGATAATATGTAAAAACCACTATTCCTTGACTGACACATTGAATGTGGAGTTCTAGGCATTGACTGGAACACAAATCTATGCAAAAACATTCAGAACTGAGGATCACAACATGGATCTCCATGGTAGGACCCAAATATGCAAGCCCCACATTACCCAAACCAACATGCAGCATCATCTTCAGCATGTGAAAGCTTGGAAAGCTGTGTTATGAAGCAACAAATGCTCTGTAAATGTCTCTTACAAGAGTGCATAATTCTAACTATGAAATTCAGAAGTGGCAGTGTGATGGTATGATCCTGTTTTTCCTCGTTTGGCCTCAGACCTCTTTTTGTGGTGCCACGAACATTGAACTCCAAGAGGTACTGAACATTCTGGACAATGCAGTGCTTTCTACTTTGTGGTGCTTCAGCAGCAATACAATGCGCCATGTCATACAGTTGCTGCTGTAACTGCATGATTTGTGGAAATGAATATCCTATCCTCACACTTAACTGACTTCCACAGAGCTCTGATCTCAATCCTAGTGTATATATATGTGTGATGAACAGGAGTGTCGAGTCAGGTCAAGGGACGTCTGCTCCAAAACAGTTCAGGTCCTCATTACATGCCCACAGGAAAAATTGTCCAAAATTTCCATTGATCACTATCATATGCATGTTAAAAGTATTCTCCATAGGATTGCTGCATTCATTTGCAGAAAAAGAGGTCCTAAATCTTATTAAGATGGACGCCATGGCTGTTGGTTTCTCACGCTATGGCATCCATTGACTTTTTTTCCAAGCAGTGTATACACTAGGTTTATAAACATCTCTCTCTCTCTCTCTCATGACAGTTTAAGAAAATCCATCACAGTTTAAGATATCTTTATGCTATATCATATCATTCTTCACAAAACCTCGGCATCATTAAGACACTTGCCAGCATGACCAAAGAAATTACTACCTTTGCAGTAAGTATTACAAGAATAATTAAACAAGCTATCTTTGTACAAATAGCTGAAACAACAAAATTGGATATTAAATAAATAAAAAAATAAAAAAAACTACACTCAAAACCCTCTGAACCACAAACATCATGCCACCCTCAAAGCAGTGAAATATTAGCAGAGAATTTAAGAAATGTATCAGAACTATTCACAAACTTATGAAGAAAATTTCTAACCATCTGAGACAAAGATCGGTTTTTTTCCTTTGCTTTCTTGGGGGTGGGGGGGGTGCAAGAGCACCTCCAAATGTAACTGTCCTCTACACTGATGAACCTGGGTAAACAGCATTTGTCCATTCTTTTAAAATAACACAAAGACTAACTAAACAACTACCAACTATCATAGTCAGGGCCTTGCCTAAAGAAATTAATGAAGATAACTGGTAGATCACTAAATTATCACACTGATCAAAATTCCAATTTGAAAGGCTGTTTCTTGAAGCTGCTGAGTTGCTGAAATGTCCCAGTAATATAAATAAAGACATGGTGACATTATCAGAAATATGGCACTCAGTACTGCAGTACACATGGAAATATTCAAAGTTCTAGATTATTCTTATTGGTCACTTACACAAAGTAGCCAATCATGACACAACACATTTTTTGCCCACCTTTTGGGAATTATACATTTAACTGATGATTACAATGTTACAGCTTTGACTTGATAATGCTAGATATAAAAATATAGTGAAACATCAAATTCTGCATATTTGATTCAGTTATTATATTAATTTTGTATAATATGCTTTGTTTTTAAGTGGTTAAATTCCAGATATATAATTTTTTTATCAACATGTAGTTTAGCATAGCTCAGAAAATATGACAGAGTTGATGGAACAAGTGCATTAATCTGTTGGCAATATTATCTCAAGGATAACTGCTACCAGAATTGCTACCTTTATTATATTTTTTAAGCTTTCATACCATATATTTATAAATTTTGTGCATGTTCTGTTGATTTTTTACCCCTCCCCCCTTTTTTTTGTCAATGAAGTAATTTTGTTACAAAAGTAACATTTTTGAAGTTTTCAGGATGCTTAATTTTTATAATAAATTCATTTTCCCCCCCTTAGATTATAAAGATACTTAATCTTTATACTCCTGCTGATGAGTATGAAGAAAGAGTTCCTGTATCGTTTATCCGTAAAATTCAAGTGTGTCTACAGCAGCGAGATGAGAAGCGATCTCAGTCCCAGAAACAAATCCCCCCAAGCCAAGGTTGTTTACTTATGGATACAAAATATGCCTTTCCTATTCGTTTTCCTTTTAATCCATCAAGTGTTCGACTAGAAGACATTATCATACCAGATGTTCTTAATCTTCCCATGCTGAAAATGGTCTAAAAGACAATTTAAGTTTCTCTACGAACTCCATATATCATAGCTCATCTGCTTTGTAGCATTAAGTATGAAGAGAAGAAGAAGACTCCTGCAGATGTTTCTAGTGATGTATATATGTTGATTCACTTCTAAAAGAGATGTGTATTAAAGGAATTCTGTCCTTGGTCCTGTTTCATTGACCCTGATTAAAAATATTGGTTGTAAAGGGTTGTTAGCAGGCTACTGTTTGAGTCCCTCCATTGCAGATATGTTGAAATATTATAAAATATCAAAATACTTCCCGAACATAAAGACATTATATAAAATGAAAACATTATATGCTATAAAATGATGGATTATAAAATTGTTTTAACATAATGAAATGATTCTCAACATTAATGAACCGACTGTAAAAAAAAAGGTATATTGGACATTAAACAGAAAAGCTATGCTTTATGCATGAAACATGCTTTCAGAATATTCCAAATATAAGTATACTTGAATTTTGATTTGTTATTCAAAAAGTGCTGGTATTCATCTTATTGATTTGAAAATATCTTAAGATTATTAAATAAAATGAATTCCCTTCAAATTTGACAAAACTGAAGATAGGCTATTTAAGTTGATATAAACCAAAAGAACATTCCAGTTAACTATCACAGTGATTTCTTTTTCTGTTGTTATTACTGTTGTTGTTGACTTAGTGTATGATATTTAAGATGGTAATATACCTCAGCTATTCCATAGAAGGCCAAGTTGTAAGAATACTTAAATCATCCAAAGGTTGATCCTTTTGCTGCTGGTTGGCATGTTGGTAGTGATGATGTGTAAAATATTTGACCAGATATGCCGGCATATAACAGATCTCTGAATTTTATACTGATAAAATAAAGAGCAATGTTACTTTAATTCCTTTGTTGTTATATGAAAATTTCTATTTTCACTCAGGAGTGAATACATTCCAGCAGAGTTTTATTTATGCATCTTGTGATAATGTAAAAATGAAAAATTATTTATATTAATATACTTAAAAGATTTCACTACATTAATCTGTCACTTCCTGATTTATCCAGCATATGAAGGATGAAATGAAAATGAGTTTTGTATGACAGGTCTATTTTTTATTTCCAGTGTGTTTGTTCAGTTTTAATTGGAGGGTGTGTGGGTGCACGTATGCATTTGTGTGTGTGAGTGTGCATGCATGCATGTGTGAGTAGATATGGTATACTGTGAATGATTATTAAATGCTGGTTGATGAATGACAGATTACCAGTTGTCTCAGAATGGGAGGAGTTAAAAATAATGCTTTACTTGGATTTGTTGATTGCCAAGTGCTAAATGTAAATGTTATATATTGATTGCAGTGTTATATGTACATTACTTCCAAAAAAAAAGAGCATCATTTAGACTGTAATAAAATCTATAATTTAGTTACCAAGTCAGTTAAAATACTTTGCATTTATCAAACCAGTTAATGTTAAATTGTAATACAGTTAGTATGGCAGTAAAAGAATTAGAATATGTAGATTGTTATTTCATTGTAATCATGTGACTTCATGCAGTTAGTTTCATCCATAGTACCTGAGCCTTTGCCAACAGAAAAAAAAAAAAATTGTTTACTTGTATATACTAAAATATATTTTACACACACACACAAATTCATATCCCTCCTTCTATTTGTAATCCTTAAATTATATTGCAGTTTTACAAAGAGGCTACCCATTTTGTTTTTTCATACAGCTTTACAGTTGTAAAAAAAAAAAAATTGATTTTATAGCAAAATAAATAACTGAAAGAAGTTTAATTTTATGTATATCTCTGAATAGCTGCATTAAATTTTTCAATTCTGTGACTCAGAAGAAATGTGAACCTAATTTTAATATAGTTTAATGTAATTAAATGCCTCTAATTAATTGAAATGAACACAGAAATTGTGAAGTGTGTTCAAAGATTTTAAAAGGCTTCCTGAAAGATCATATTTGATAATGTTTGATAAATCTTGATCTGTAAATTGCAGTTTCAGTTGTAGAACATTCATTATCTAAAAATCTGGTTACATAAACACTGTGTTTTCTGTAAACTGTATATAATTAAAAAAAAGAACAAGTTTGCATTTAATATTTTCATTGTGTATAAAATAATTGGCTTATTTTTAAATGTTGAATATTTGCTATTTATTTTACAGGTATTATATTTTAATAATACTTTTTAATCTATCAAAATACTGCTTTCTATATTTCAATATGAATCTTTTGCTAAGTATTTGGTTTAAAAAAAAAAAAAACATATCAGAGGATACATAAATGAGAGTAGAATATAACAAAACAAGTTTAGAATATAGGGAAATTGTTTCATTTCACTTTTTTTCCTATTATAGGGTGTGGGTATATGTAGAAAAAGTGGAAATTAAAGCCCAGCACTGATGTTGCAGAAATTATATTCTTGTTTATTCCTTTACCCAAGTGTAAGCAAACAAAGTTTGCCCGTGAAGTGACTTCATGACTAGGCTACATGTATATAGAAGCTACTGACCTCACATCAATTGCATGAATCCCATAATGCAAAATACACTTCCTTTAGGACATGTATATTGCTAAGCATTATGGGAAGGGTCACTACACAGACTGGTTTCATCCTTTATTGAGGTCTCATCAGTGGTAGGGGCAGACCCAAGAAGATATCAAGGTTGAATTAATGTAGAAGTCATATATTTTTCCATGTGGATAGGCTTATGTGTTCATCACACATGTTGAA
Source organism: Typopeltis vanoorti (assembly GCF_054136105.1). Lineage (NCBI taxonomy): Eukaryota > Metazoa > Arthropoda > Arachnida > Uropygi > Thelyphonidae > Typopeltis > Typopeltis vanoorti. The sequence goes on from NC_143561.1 coordinate 81,623,662, forward strand.
ATGGATTTAAACGGTATTGATGCGAACACAGATTGATAAGAAAATAACTATTTATTAACTTAAAAGCTAATATGTTTGCATCAATACTGTTTAAATCCATTTCAACATACATTTTTCCATGTTTTATTACAGTTATGTTTATTTCCATTTGTTATATTTTAATATCCCATAATGCAAAGCACAACTCCTTTCAGATGCATATATTTCTACACAGTTTGGGAAAGTTAAGCACCCAGACTGGTTTCAACCTGGGAGCCAGACCTAGGAAGATACCAAAGTTGAATGAATGGAGAAGTCATATTTTCCATATAGAAAATATACAACTTCTGTATTAATTCAACCATAGTATCTTTCCTGGATTTGGCTCCCATTGATAAGACCTCAATAAAAGATGAAGCCGGACTTGGTGGTTACCCTTCCCATAATACATATTGCTATGCATTATGGGAATTCAAAAGGAAGTGTGCTTTGCATTATGGGATACTAAATAGCCGAGTCATGAAGATACTTTACACTTTTGTTTGCTTACACTTGGAGAAAGGATTAAACAAGAATATAATTTCTTAAGTATAATTTATCAGCACTGGTGTTTCCAGTTATAAATGCAGTTATTGAAATAAAAATGTTCTGCTGAGGACATCATGTAATTGCATGGTTGCCCAAAGTAAAATTAACATATGAACTACAGACTACATTTCAGTTAACTGTTATGACATGTGAATTACCACATGAAATCCAAGAGTGAACATTTCCTACGTCTAGTTCTTCTCTTCTGTAAAAATAAAATTGTTCACACATGTGTTAATGAACTGTGTGTTTAAATTTTCTCCACACACACACACACACATGCACAGAGAGAGAGAGAGCTGAAATCAGACCTAAATTATTTATACATTGGTACTTTCAAACTATTTTCTAATGTAGCATATTTAAAACACTTCCTAGAATTTAATCATACAGTAATCTCTTGATTAGCTGACCTTCTACCAGCAAATCAGTGAACTAGCTTGTAGACAGAATGATGAAATATCATTTTATATATATCAATGTGCCTCCAAACTAGTCCTACTAAAGGCTGAATGACTCACTATAACCAAGCGCCACATGGATTCTGGATTATATTTTTCATTTCATAAGAAATACACTGTTCAAGAACCTGGATTTGAATTTATTTCACTCTTATAATTCCACAGTTGCATAGTAACTGAAATTAGCTGCCAGTATAAATAGCATTCCCATAGGTGAAATTTGATGAAACTTAAATTTGGACTGTGCAGGACAGCTACCTTGTTTAAACTGTTCAGCATATTCATAAGTAAATTGTCTTTACATGAAAATATATCTTGAATATGCATGATTTACACTTTTGTTAAGAATGTAAAGAAATCATAAAACTGAGTATTTCAGATTTTTAAAAAATATTTATGTAGTTATCAAATGAAAAGTAACTAAAACCAACAGTTTTTAAAAGTAACTAAACACAGCAGTTTTTAAACATTATGTATTATAGAGAAAATAAAAATGTTTATTCTTAATAACATTGTGATTGTGTTGAATAAAAAAAATGAATGTTTTATTATAGCTTATCTAATATAAATCAAAATAAACATCAAGTAAGAAAGAAATTGTTTAGTTGACCATTTTCCTATAACTTATCACATATGAATTCAGGATAAATCATAAATGGGGAAGGGGATTTGTATTAACAGAGTGATTTCTAAAGTAACAAATATTATACATAGAATGAACTTAAACTAGATGGGGAACATAGTGCTGAGATGTCAGATGTGTGAATCAGTCGGTTGTATAATGACTAGTATATCCTGATTCACAGCTATGCACATATTCAGTATATGCTGTGTGGTGTAAAAAGAAACCCTGGTTTTTGCTACACTGGACTGAACAACATAGCATTTCAACAGCTTCTGTATGAATATGTACATAGTTGTTGATCCAACATACAACATTCTTGTTAACTTCCAAGCACTTAATATTTTTGTTTGGTGGTATAAAATACTAATCCTGATTTATGTGCTTCTATTTTCCACGTGTTTGATATGTTCTTTTATAAGATCTCTCCAGATTATTCCATCTGACTTAACAGATAACTACATGCACAGAAAATGTTGTACATTTCTGGTGTTTTTAGAGGATAATGAAGCTGTTTGGGTTATCCTTGCAACATAGACTTTTGGTATGAGTGTGAGAGCAACTTTTAAGTACTGTATAATCACTTCTGCTATCTTATTTGTGATTTTTTGTAATACACACACACACATATATATAAGGTAAGGAAACTGCACCTCTGTAGGTGTCCTGCTCCTGTATATTCATTGTATTATGTAATGCCTTTGTAAGATGTTACATGATGGTTTAGGAATTGTAGCTGTTCTTTGGGAATACCTCCCTGAGATATATCATTTCCTGTTCCCTTTTGTTGTTATTACTGAATATTGTGTATTCTCTTTCTTAAATGTTTCAATTATACCTCACTACTGGTCTGGATGATATTGTGACATAGCATGCAAGTATCTTCCTGTGTTGAACTTTTTTCTGTATACTTCAAAGAAAAGTCTGCAATGGTCCACTACTGAGATAAGAACATCCAAAAAAAAAAAAAAATGTTCTCTTTCTTTTAACTTCCACTGTTAATTGGATTTTGTGGTTTAAGTTGTTGAGAAAGTGGGGGAAATTATAAAAGGATTCACTAGAGCCTGGTCAAGTGATGAATATATTGTCAATGTACTTAAGCCAAATTCTGAGTTTTGTAGGCTATCCATGGTTCCATAAACATATAAAATGAGCAGAATGCAACACTCCCATGGCTAAACATTCTGTCTGTTCATAACAAAAGTCTTCAAACTTAAAGACGAATTGTTGTCCAGACAAATGTTTAAACATCTTAATGGTGTCCAGTAGAAAAATAACTTCTAATAACAGTATGGTGTCTTCTTTTTGAATGTGGGTATAAAAGTCTAGTGATGTCTAAACTCACCAGGATATCTATTGGATCCAAATTAATATCTTTGACTCCCTAGCTGATGAGCAGCTACACATTTGCATAGGTAGTATGTTGAAGAATGCCTGGCATACACAGTAGGTCTAAGTGGAACACCCTCCCTATGAAAATTTTAGGAGTACCATATATAAATAGAATGACTGGACTTACTAAGTAATTCGTTCTTTGATATCCTTTGGAATTTTTTTAAATAATTTGTTAAATTGTTTTTTTTTTATTACAGGCGATCCATGTGAGATGTCTATAAGTAAGTATATTACCTTGATATGATTAAGAAGGGATATGAAGGCAATTCAGTGCATAGGTTGGGTAGAAGGAATGGGTGCAAGTTTTTGTATGTATGGAGTTAAGTGTGAAGGAAGATTAGGTTTGTATAAAAGGAATGGCCTACACCTGAATGCATTTGGCATCAGGAGTCTTGAAAAACTAATAACTGGTATGGACCTAACACAAAGAGTCAGGGAAAGTAAATTATAATGGTAGGAATGGTGAGAACATGAGTGTAAGAGCAACAAAGTTATATAATTGTGCTAATGATGGGAACGGGCATTATCATGGAAATGATTACGAGGAGAGACATATTTCGACTTTGTGTTCGTCTGGTTTGGTCTCATCAGACATGTGCAAAGATGTCTACAAGTATAAGGAATTGGAGAAGGATAGAAATCTGCAAGTTGTCCAACTGTGTCATGCAGAGTGCAGGTGGCTTGTTATGTCTATATACAAATGCTAGGAGTATCAGAAACAAAGGGGTAGAGTTTGTTGCCTTAGTATGTTGGGACCTCAGATTGAAGGCATTAGTGAGATCCAGCTATCAGAATCAGACATACTAACTGGTATGAAATGTAAAGGGTACAGTATTTTTAGGAAGGATAGGAGAGGAGGGGAGCATGCTGCTAATGATATCAGATGACTTGAATCCAGTTAGTGTTGAGAACTATGATTGTAGTACTAGTAACAATATTTCATGTGACAGTGAATTTTGAAGCCATCTGATGTGAGGTGGAATATAACAAGGTCAATTACATAGGGAAGTGTTGTTATAGACCTGGTGGATTGGTTTCTAGTGATGGAGAAATGCATCACCAAATACAAAAGATGAGCATGAAAAGACTAATCATAATATGACACTTTAATTATCCAAATATTGATTGGGTAGCAGTAAAATCTCATGAGAAGAATGAAACTGAATTTATTAAATTGTTGCAGGACAACTTCCTCAAGCAGTATGTGACAGAAGAAACTTGAAGTCAAAGTATGTTAGATTTGATTATAGTGTCAAAGGGTGTTTCAGTTAAAGATGGAACTATTCTGCCTCCAGTTGGTGACAGTGATCACGCAGTACTCACGTGGGAAATGACCAAATTTATGACTGTTCCCTTCAGAAAGGGTTACATGCTAAACTACAAAACAAGAAATCATGACCGACAGGAGTATACTGAGTTCAGTGGAATGGGATCAGTTGCTGAATGAGAAGAATATCGACAGTGCATGGGAAGCATTTAAACAATACTTAAATGATGCGATATCAGAATGTGTCCCGAGAGTTCAAAGAATAAATAGGGTAGGAGTCAAATGGATGTGTAATCTTATTAAGCAAGAGATTCGTAAGAAATGGGTGATGTGGAAGAAATGCTGTCTGCATAAGATGATGTCCGTTATGAAAATTATAAGCAGCAGACCAGAAGAGTCACAATTGTTTCTACAGAAAGTCAAGTCTGAATATGAAAAGTAACTGGCTCTGCAATCTCAAGACAACCCACAAGAATTCTATCGATATGCTGCAAGTAAAAGAAAGAATAACTCTTTTGAATGCAGATGGTGTGCAGGTGACAGGTGCAGAAGAGGTTGTTCAAAACATTGAGTTCACTGAATAAAGAAACTCAGGTCTATGAAGAGGAGGTATTAGAACCGTTGCACAAAATGAATAAGAATTCAGCAATAGGGACTGACGGGATATCAACACGGGTACTAAAAGTGTGTTCAGCTGAACTGGCTATTCGTTTGACCAGGCTATGGTAATTCCATTGCACAAAGGTGAAATGGAATTACCATACATTCTTTCTATTCCTGCAGAATTCCCTGTTCTGAGACTGAAATTACATAGCCTGGTCAAACGAATAGCCAGTTCAGCTGAACACACTTTTGGTACCCGTGTTGATATCCTGTCAGTCCCTATTGCTGAATTCTTATTCAGTTTATGCAATGGTTCTAATACCTCCTCTTCATACACCTGAGTTCATATCCAGCTATGGACCAATCAGTATTTCAGGATTGGTGGTGAAGATTTTGGAAAAATTGATTAGGGCTCACATTCAGAAATGGGTTGACAGTAAATCTATACTTTGCAATGAAGAGCATAGGTTTACTAAGAGAAGGTCATGTTTTAACAACTTGCTCACATTCTATAATAATGTTACCACTGAGTTAAATAAGGGGAATAGGTAAACCATGATACTTTTGGATTTTGCTAAGGCTTTTGACAGAATACAGCATGGGAGACTGTTGCAAAAATTGGAGAATATGGGTTTGAATTATGAAATATTAACATGGTTAAGAGGATGGCTGGCTGACAGATATAAAAAAGTGGTATATGGGGGATGTGAGTCTGCAAGATTTAATGTAACTATAAATGTATCACAAGGATCAGACCTTGGTCCGCTATTATTCAGTCTGTACATTAATAATATTGGGAAGGATTTGACAGGCTACATACAGCTATTTGCTGATGATGTAAAGATAGGTAGGGTATAATCAGGAATGCTGCTGATATGCAGTACTTGTAGAATGATTTGAATAGGCTGGAATTGTGGATCATGGGAAAATGGATGTCAATTTAATGTCAGTAAATATAAAGTTCATGCACTTACGTGATTAGATATCCAATGACATATTTTATTGGTGGGATTATACAAGAAGAAACTGATCAGGCTGGGAGTGTTAGTAGATAGTAAGTTGATGTTCAAGGGCCATGTAGCAAAGATTGCAAATACAACTCAAAAGATAATTGCAATGATGAAACGAACTTTAACATGTAAAGATAAGGATGTCATTTTGCCTTTTTACAAGGCCTTGTACCACACTTGGACTATTGTGTGCGGTTTGGTCTCCTAACTTCCATTGTTATTCTGATACAGTGGAGGGAGTGCAAAGAAGAGTGTTAAAAATGATATCAGGATTGTGGAATACTGATTATGAAGAACAGATTGAGAATTTGTAGCCTGCAGACATTAGCAAACAGGAGAAAGGGGGGGGGGGGATATGATTGAATGAATTCCATTAAGAAAGGGGTGAGGGCTAGATTTTTCTCTCATAGGGTGGTATACATGATTGGAATGGATTGCCAACTGATGTGGTATGTGCAAGCAATGTGAATGAATTCACGAATAAGTATGAGCTGCATCGATGAGTCCCTGACTCTTAATAATTGACATCATTAACCACCCAAATGGTCACACAGATATAATTTATATCAAAAGCATGAGCTTCATATCCAATTTATAAACATAAAAGTTCATTCAGAGCAGGCTTTTACAAACATCCAACGTGGATTCAAACCCACAACCTGTTGGTTGGAGAGCCAGTATGCTATCCACTTGGCCAACTAGTTTTTATTATTATTATTAAATAATAATATCCAACTTATTGCAGTAGTATCCAAATGTTGTATTAACTTCAAAGGACACTTTGCATCTATGTAATTATTGATGACGTGTAAGCACATAGAGGTCAGTTTGGCGATGAAGTAAATCTATTCCTCATCTTGTTCTTGTACAAGTTCGATTCAAGAATGACTGTTTAGTTTTATTTATCAGCATTTAACACTAAAATGTTATCATTTTTGCAAAATTCAATTAGGGCTTTTAATTCAGCTGTAGAAATATTTTTATCGGGGTGGGGGTGATCGATCAAAATGGCTACGTGTAAAAATGACGTGTTAATATTAAAAGCCACTAAAGGAAATGCAGCAGTTCTTGATTTGAACTTGTACAAGATGAAATATAGGAAGTATTAAATTCTATTTTAATTCTTTTTGAGTGTTGTAAAAAATCCATTAAACCTCCAACATAATAAAATCCTATCTAGGAGGTTGACTACCATGATGTGACTCATGGTTAACTACTGGTGTAATGACATATAGTGAGGGGGGCCCCCTATCTCTTCCATGTATTGTAAGTATTCATGACTGTAATCCTTGTGTGTTCACAGGGGTCGGTTGTGTATTCTGAGGGACTAAAAACCCGAGTTTCCGGGTGAAAAAAAAAAAACCTCTACCTCCGTATGAGACCACTTACAAAGGTAAAGTTTCCTTGCCTTACATAAAAAAAAAAACACAGATAACATAGCAGAAGTGCTTAAAACTATTTAAAAGTTGCCTTGACACCTAAACAAAAGTCTTAATGTTGCTATGATCATCCAAACAGCCTTATTCTTTTCTCAAAAGACCAGGAGTGTACAAAATTTTCTGTGTATGCAGTATTTGCTATGTCGGACAGATGGGGTGATCTTATGAAAGAACATTTCAAAGATATAGAAAAACAACAGCACGTAAATCAGGATTAGCGTTTCATATTACTAAAGAAAAACATTAAGTGTTTTGGCAGCTCACAGGAATGTCTTATATTGAATCAACAAACAACTATGTAATGATGAAAAATTGCTGGCTTATTTAGTGATGGAGCTACCTTTTACTAACCAAAAGCAAATTTACATATAATATAATATAAAATTTCTTCTTCTTCTAGCTTTACAACCCTGAGTTTTAGCCTGGTGGCTTTCAATTGTTTAGCTTTCTTAACAAGAGATTTTTTTTTTAAAGGAATGGATTGTTAGCCCATTGCCAAACCCCTAATCTGGAGGACCAGGCCTCCAAATGTTTGTACCCTGGAGGCAGGGTGGCTTAGCCTCCAGGCACTGGGTACCCATTTTAGTTGCCTTTTACGACATGCATGGGCTACATTGGGACTATTCTTTAGCCCCAGTCGCCACACGGGGAAATATAAAATTTAGATTATATATATATGTATATATATATAAAGGATAATAGCAGAATCTCAGAAAGTTGGGATGACAGGGTATTTGAAGCTGAACTTGGGTGGAAACAATATGAGAAAGGCGTTGAGAACAAAGCTCAACTATGTATGTAGAGTCAAAGAAGCTGCTTTGTTGTCTAACCCAGTGTAGCAGAAACTAGGGTCTCCTTTTTAAAACTAACTTCAGTCAACATACATCAAAAACCTGCATAGCTTTGAATTAGGATATGATTAGTTATTATGCAGCTACAATGACCCACATATCTGACATCTTGATGCTATATTTACCATCTAGTTTAAGTTCATTCTATGCATGACAGTTATTACTGTAAAAAAATGTTAATACAAACTTTTTTTTTCTCAAGTTTATAATTTCTCCGGAAGATGTTCATGATAAGTCTGGAAACTGGTAGATTAAACAATTCTTTATTCCTTATTGTTTATTATTATTTGTGGTTCATATTAGATAAGCTATAATGCATAACTCGCACCATGGAAACCTCGAGTTATATTATATTTAAATGTTTATTTTCTTACTTGCCATTCATAGCATATTTAAGTTGACATGCACCCTGAGAGAATACAGGGGGGGGGGGGGAGTAAGAAACATAAGTTATGTGTAAAAGTAGTTAAAAGTCATGAGAAAGCTATAGAAGATGAAGGTTTCAAATTTTTCCGGGCAAATTTTTGTTAATTTTTTTGGAAATTATCTTGCAACTTGCAAATATCTGAAAAACGTCCTATGTGGCTCTTGATCTTAGGGAACTTGGCTACCTGAAAGATTGCATTCCTTTTGAATATTTTCTACCATCATTAATAATCAGGAATATACATATCAATACTTGAGGTAGAAAAGCTATCAAGCACCTGAAATGTGGAAACTGTAGTAGCTTATGACTGACCAGAAATGCTCAAATATGGAGATAGAAAACATTTTCAATCATTACACTGCATAATTTAGAAGGTCAAATTATAGTTGAGTAATGGGAATATAAGGATCTATGCTAAAGTTTTGTAGATTGGGAAAGAGCATATAATGTGCAACATATAGTCTAAGAGATGACGCCACCAGTATGTATCAAGGTTATTTTTAGTTGCTGGCAACTGTTGGAGGATCACACACTAAGTTTCAGTCAGATAGATCTATTACTCTGTGTTTGGCGTTCATTTGAATTGATCAAGTACCGTGATTTGCGAAAAATGGATGAGAAAGAATTTCATGTAGTGATTAAACATTACTTTTTGAAAGGCAAAACGGCTCATGAAACCATTCAATATTAATAACTTTCAAAGTGAACATTGAACGTTCTGGATGCCCTGTTGAGTTCACCACTCCAGAAATTATTGAAAAAATCCATGATATGGTGATGGATGATAGAAGAGTGAAGGTGCATGAAATTGCTAAGGCTGTGAGCATCTCAAATGACCGTGTACATAATATTTTACATAAACATTTACACATGAGAAAACTATCTGCAAGATGAGTGCCACATTTGCTCACACTGGATCAAAAGCATCAATGTGTGAACTGTTGCAAGGACAGCTTGAAGCTGTTTCAATAGAATCTAGAGGAATTTTTGCTTCTTTTCGTAATAGTGAACGAAACATGGATTCATCACTACCAGCCTGAGACCAAGGAATGGTCAAAACAATGGGTTGAAAATGGGGAATCTGCACCAAAGAAAGTGAAAACTGTTCCTTCAGCAGGAAATGTTATGGCCACCGTCTTCTGGGATGCTCATGGCATAATCTTCGTAGACTTCTTGGAAAAGGGCAAAACAATTACCAGAATGTATTATGCATCTTTGCTGGATCTTTTAAATAATGAAATAAAGGAAAAATGACCACACTTGGTGAAAAAGAAGATTCTTGTTCACAATGACAATGCACCCACTCACTCTTCTACACAATTGTGACTGCAAAATTGTTCGATTTACGCTACAAAGTCCTTTCGCATCCTCCCCCCCTACTCTCCAGATTTGGCTCCCTCGGACTACTATCTGTTTCCAAACATGAAAAAATGGCTGGCAGGAAAGAGATTTTCATCAAACGATGAGGTGATTGCCAAAACAACTGCCTATTTTGAAGAGTTAGACAAATACTATATGGATGGGATCAAAAAACTCGAGCATCGTTGGACTAAGTGTATAGACCTCAAAGGAGACTGTTGAAAATTAAAAAATGTTTGTCCTAAAAAAATTGTTTACTTCATTTTTGCACGGACTTATCGAATAACCCTCATATATTTAAGATGTAGAATTGAAGGAAATACAGGAAGGTGGTTTGATGTAAAATCTGGTGTGAGCACTCTCTCCCCTCCTATTCATTATGTATATGGATCACATTATAAAAGAAATGACATTAGATCTGATACTACAATTGGAGATATCAAACTTAGCTCTTGGTTTATGCAAATGATGTATTCCTAAAAAAGTCTACTGTAAATCTTCAGAATTACTTAATTGAATCAAAGCTGTAACAAATTTGTTATTATTATGAGGCACCTCCAAGGCTCATTGCAGGAGGAGCCACTCCATTCTACACTACTTAAACCCTATCTACACAGATTTTCCACTGTCTAGACACTACACCACAATCCAACTACACATGTAGTTGGATTGGAGAGGGTTCAGAGAAGAGTGACCAAGTTGGTGAGTGATATAAAAAATGCTCCCTACATTGATAGATTGAGAGCTTGTGGATTGCAGAGATTGGTTGATAGGCGAAGAAGAGGGGATATGATAGAAACATTCAAATTACTAAAAGGTTTTTATAGGATTGATGCAGGGGAAATGTTTCAGCTGTGTGATAGTGATGGAAGAACAAGAGGTCATCTCTGGAAATTAAAGAAGAGTGTGGTTAACAAAGGTGTCAGAACAAGGTTTTTTGCCTGGAGGGTGGTGAATGAGTGGAATTCATTGCCTGACTTAGTTGTGAGCTCTTCGTCTGTAAATGAATTCAAGAAGAGATATGACAGATATTGTTTTGCTAGTTTGGGTCTCCCACGATGAGTCTACTGACTCCATGGAGATACCCGTAATAATAATAATAATAATAATAAAATAATAATGTATGCAGGATGAAAAACCAAAGTTTCTGGGAGGAAAAAACCTATAAGATCAGAAAACTCGCCTTCATTTGAAGAAGAAACCCATATATAAAGATTGTTCTCCTCTTGACAAGAAATTAATTGAACTAAAGGTCTCTTTCAATCTAAGGGGACAATTGTCCTGTTGTTTTGGGGGGGGACAATTGCTGTTCTAAATTGGCATGATAATTAGCTTTAAAAAGGAGTAAAACTATGAAAATAGATAGGAACATGGAAAACATAAAATATTTCAGCTATTTAAACAGTTTTTAGTGAAGATGCCAAATTAAATATGGAAACAGACAATAGAATGAGCAAATATGGTATGGTGGGAAGTCAATTAAATAAGTTCATGTGGAATATGGAATGAGCCAAATCTTTGAGAAAAATTAGGTAAATGAACAGATGGCATATTAATGCCATTAGGCAGAATCATAGTAAAAACGAAAGTATTAGGAAGGAACTTGACATTGTTAGCATTCAGGAATGTGTGAGCAGAGCTAATCCAAAATGGCACCTGCTTTGCTAACGTTAATACCAAAATGGCAGGAAAAAGATCAAATCTACCAAAATAAAGGTGGAATTCCAGTATTATTATAAGATATAACAATACTGGAATGCTGATAAGTGATGGACTAATTAGGAGAAAAGTTGTTGATAAGAGATTAGTCATAATGTAAATGGAATCATGTATTACTGGCATGGTATCTTCTATATCCCTTCAGGATACATCTAAGGAAATTAGTGATGACTAATATAATCACTTCTTGTTTCATTTAATAGTCTTTCAAATTAATTACTCTAAATATCCAGAATATCTTTAGTTTCAGTTTTCATGTGACCATTATCATCTTCGATTCTCCTTACTGTTCTCTTCACTCTTTACTCCATTTCTAAGATTTTTTCAATAGCTTCCAGAACATTTTGCCACCACCGTGATATATTCTTACTAATCTTCCCATGACTTTTGTTTAGTTACTTTTACACATAGCTTAGCTCTCTTACATTGTTCTCTGTATTCGGTTAAGTCATGTGAAAAATTGACATTAAATATGTTTTCTTGTTTTCCTTGACTGCTTCTTTAACTTCTTGTGTCCACCATAAAGTTCATATTTTTGTATCCTAGTGGACAACTTCACATGCCTAAGTTCATGTGAAGTTCATCTAGCTGAATACTAATGTTTTTTGCAGAATTTGTCACTGAGATTCCAAGATTTGGTTTTTATTTTTGAACTGTTTCATCTTTTTTCTTGAATAATGTTTATATAGTTCAATCTGCAGATTATCTGTTAAAGCTGCTCAACTTTAGTTGTTCTTAAAACTTTCTTTTATCCTACTTAAAATTAAGTGATGATCACTTTTACAAATCCCATATATCCTGAATCAGCATGAAGATATTGCTATCAAGAGTAATATTCAATGAAGCTTTTCTGATTTCATATACTGTATCTCTCTATATGAATTTCTGCACATCTTTATGTTGAAACATGACCTGATCAGAAATCCAGCAGATACTTATCATTATTATTAATTTTGACGTTTTTCTCCAAATTTTCCCAGAAGATTTCGGTATGCCTGGGATTTGTTTCCTACCCTGTTATTTAGATCTCCAACACTGCCATTTTCTTTATGTCATCTGCCTTCTCTAATGACTAAAAATTCCTTAATCCTCCTTAGTAGAACCTTCTGTGGGACCATAGTCACAAATAAGTCTCATTGTGCAGTTCCCCATTTTGATCATTATTGCCTAAATATAATATCTTATGTTTATTAATTAGCAGGATCTCACTTGTTTTTGTCCTGTTTGTCTCATTAACACCAGTTATGTGTATGAAGTACCTCTATAGTTCTGCTATGATGCTTCATATGTTGATGGTACCTATCTTTAATTATGTTGATATTGAGTTTGTTCCAGTAGCTGACTTTTCACTATTCATCTTGGTTCCCTGATGAAAACAGTGAGGGAGGGAGCTTGTTTAATCAGGCAGTACCCCGGCCAACATAAAATTCCATCATGTGTACCATTATATTTGTAGTTGAAGCCAATACTGAATACAGTTTAGTCAGCTGAGTCCCAAATTGCCAGCTCATTCACAATCATTCAGTATTGAGTAGATACCTGTTAATGGGGTACACATGAAAGTGAGTACCAAATATTAAGTCAGAAGACCTAATAGGTTCTCTGCATTCAAAGGTTATGTGGAAGTCTCCCAGTTATCTAGTTGTTATCTTTAAATTCCCCTTCTTAGCAAGCAGCACTCCAAACATAAAAAGCAGTATTCAATGGTTTGAGCATGTGATTTGTATAAGATTAATAACTGTTTGGAGGTAAAGTTATGCTGTGAGTGAAAGAGAAATCTGAATTTTTGGATAGTTGTAATGCAAGAAAGACTACATGCTCAAGCATTCCCAAGAAAGGAAATTTAATGTTTTCTACATTAAAATCGAAATTAACAAGGCTATCTAAATCCCACCAAAAGATTTTGTGGATATAAAAGGCATGGGAAGTTTATTTACAAGGGGGGGGGGGGGGGACTGAAAAGTTCTGATAAACACCTAGAACAAAAATGACATTAAAAGTAACTGATATAATAAGAATAAAGAACAAATCTTAAAACACTTTAACCCCCATTTTTCATCAAATTATAATAATTTGTTCTTTTTCTTCTAGGATATATAAGAAGATATGTCAATTCCTTCATGGTGATTATCACAACTTTTCAGCACACCCTTGTATATTTATTTAATGCAAATTAAAAAAAAAAAAGGTGAAAAATTGAATGACACTGAATTTAAACGTATATTTCAAATAATCCCATGACCAGCATTCATAGAATTCTTGTTGTTTATTGAAGAGACTTGAAGGAATAACCATTGTCGAAAATTATCTTTTCCTGGAAATCTTTCAAAAGAACATAAGTGTAAGGTTTTGAAATTTGGGAAGCAGAGATAGGATATAGAGTACACAATTGGTAGACTTGGTAGAGGAGATGAAAATCTCCTGGGATGATTGTAGATGACTTAAAATTTTGGGGACATGCTACTAAAATTGTGAAGACAACACAGCAGATAATGGGAATGATGCAGAGGGCACTGACTTGTAAAAGTAAGGATGTTATGGTTCATTTGTATAAGACTTTGATCTGGCCACATATGGATTACTGCATGCAGATTTGGTCACCTGGTTTTCAAAAAGATGAAGATGAAAAAGAAAAGGTTCAGAGACAATTGACTAAAGTGGTTTCTGGAATGTCGAGTATGAAGACGGATTGACAAAATGCAATTTGCATAAATTGGTGGATAGAAGGAGAAGGAGGGGGTGGATATGATTGAGACATATAAACTGTTAAGAAGTTATTACCAGAATAATATCAGGGAGGATTTGCACAGAATGAGTGAAGATAGGAAGAGAACAAGAGGTCATCCCTGAAAGCTGTATAAGGAGAGTGTGAGCAAAGGGGGGTGAGAAGCAAATTTTTTTGCATTTAGGGTGGTGAGTGATTGGAATGCATTGCCCAAGAGTGTGGTGAGCACAGAGACAGTGAATATATTTAAGGTGCAGTATGATAAACTGTGTGTATAACAGTGGACCTCCCACAATGAGTCTTTGACTCCATGGAGGTTTTTTTATTATAATATCATTTTATACAGTTATATACAACATAGCAGCTCCATACTATACATACTGGCCACTGAATTAGAAACCTTTATGCAGATATATGTAAAATTCATACTTACTCAGCATATATGCAAAATAGTTGGTCACTTGCATAATCACGTGTTCTAGGCGACTACTTAAGAATGCTGCTGGTCAGTAATCGTAAATAGTGTTGGTCACAATGGGAAAAACAAAGGATTTTTGGAGTTCAATAAAGGCTTTTTGTGTGTGCCTGTCTAGCTGGGGTAACAATTTTGAAAACAGCAGGAGCTGAGTGGTTTCTCAAAAGGTGAGATATTGTGTGTTTAATTGATGGAAAAATAATTTACATTGCTTGTCTAAGAGGTGTAACTGTAGTCCTAGGATAGTCTGTCAGGAATGAGATCGCAGTTGTCTGAGAGGGCTTGTAGTGCAAAAACAGAACTTCCTGTGTGCAACAATTGACTGAAACATTTAATGAAGGCTGTTCCCAACCCATATCTCACCGAATTATGTGCAGGGAATTGAGGAACAGTATTGGCAGTTGCTAAAGGAGATCCAACACAGTATTAAATAAAGGTTTCTAATTCAGAGGCTGGTATGTGTATGATCTTCATGTTAAGGAAAATTAGCTTCGATTGATATAATAGAGAAGGGTCCACCTCTAAGAAAGCAGTTTATGGGATGGGGTTTGAAATTGAAGAAGTTGGAAGAGACATGAATCGTTTCATTTTACATTTTGATGTGAAATGCTATGAAACTGTACTTTCGCTGAGTCCAATTATCTAAAACCAATCTCTAATAGGCATGGCAGTAGTTTACAGGTATGTTAGGTATAAAGTAAGAATTGGGTCATTCGCTGAGTTCATGTTGCTGCCTTGAATAGATTTGTCTCCTGGTGGAAGGTTACCAATAATAATAATTATAACCATTTGGGAATACGTTTGATATACGAATTAGTTTATTATTATTCGTGACATCCCCCCCCCCACAAGGAGTCCGAAGACACCCATTGTACAACTCTCTGTCTCCACCACCAATCATCACCCTCAGCGCCATCCACCGCCCACCACAGCTAGTATTTTTTTATCTGTAAATTGCGTGTGTTCTGAAGGGCCGATTTGTCTGTATGCAGGATGAAAAACCCGAGTTTATGGGAAAAAAACCCTACTATCTCCGTATGAGATCGGCTAACTCACCTTCGATTGAAAACGTCCATATAAAGATTACTCCCGTCATGACGAGAATCGAACTTAGGCCTTTTTCAATCGAAGCGCATAACGTACCATCGTTCGTCCAATTGCGCTACGGAGGCGTATGTATATGTATAAATATCTATGTAGACAAAATACTTATAATAAACAATTTTATTCACTGCATTCGTAGAGGTGAAATGATTTATCAGGGGTTATATTTTTTATTATTTAATTTTTATAATAAAGAAACGAGTCCTGACTTTTTCAATCAAGTCAGTGACAGAAAGTTATATATAATACGTATATTTACTTGAGCTGAGAACTTGGGAAATACAACAAACTCAACACGTCTTATTGTTTTTAAATCCATTATAAATCTTATTCATTGCAGATGCATTCATTTCTATTACAGCTGCTGCCTACACGTGAAATTTTCAATGTGATAATTTTCCTCAAAAAAAGATTGCAAGTAGCAAATAATTACTGTATGCGCAGCAGTGTAGTGTTAAATTAAAAACTGCCAGCGCGATTACAAATTTTTAATAAGACCTTCAGGTCCGGTTAACCAAGCGCTCCAGTAGGAAAAATAAAAAGTACCGGTGCGCTCTGGCCAACTACTACACCGCTGATTATGCACCCAGAATAATCATAACACAAGTAATGAATTTAATGTGAACCTTGAGTTTAATTTTCCAAACAGATTTTTCAGATTGGTAAAGCACTTAAGATATTCTTCCATATATATTAGTTGTGAAATTTGTGTTGGGTATACTTCACTTTCGAAAATGCGAAGTTGCAAGTATGTGAGTTCAGAAAATAAATAACTGAGTATGCTTTACGAACGTTCTTATATCGAGAAAATTAAATTTCTAGTAAATTACTGGGAAACTGAGCATGCATCTCCGGAGAATAAAGTAGTTTTGTTAATGTTTCTATGGCAATAGTGAATTCTGCATGCATATAACAGACCAGGACTTGCATATGTTATTATATGGGCATCTCCGTAGACTTATAAGAGATCCACTAAACCTGTGAGGTGGAACAATAGTCGACACATTCCGTTTTCTGTAGACCAAGACAGATGTGACGTTTGCATTTCACATTGCCATGGTAATAGTACGTTCTGCTTGTGTATACCAGGTCGCAGTATTAAGTATGTTGTTAATGTTACGAAATAAAGGGCGTTTTTATATATGTGTGTGTACTACAGGAAATATTCAGTTACATGCAAATAATGGAAAATTAGGTAGAGCAATAGTCAACAAAGATGATGTTGATATTTTACAGGATGATTTAAATAGACTGGCAGAATAGCAAAGGAGAACGGATGCCAATTTAATGTAGCAAAGTGTAAGGGTGTGTTTTTTGGAGTGGAAAGATGACTGGCTTTGTACCATATGATGGGACTGTACTCCAAGAACTTGATGAAGCTAGGGATTTGGAGTTGTTGGTGGATAGGGAGTTGAAATTCAGAGGGCATATCGCAAAAATGACTAAAAAGCATATAGAATTACTTGGTTGTTGAGAAACACCCTGCCATGCAGAGATAAGATTATTATTCCTCTTTATAAGGCTTTGATTATGCCTCAAATGGATTATTGCAAACAGATTTAGTTGCTGGGGTTTCTTGGAGATGTGGAAGAGATTCAGAGGCCTAAAGTTGGACGCCACTGCTCTCAGTTCGTGGTTTCACAAAAGCTAACTGTTGCGCATGCTCTCAGTAACAATTAGTATCACGATACAGGACGTTTCGAAATTCAAAATGAAATAATGTCAATATGTTATGATAAAAGGTTTCGCCAAAATATTGTTAATCTGGAGAAAACGGTGCCAGGAATTTGGAAGTCTAGTAAATCGGCAAATTCTTGCTGGACATTAAGTATTTTAGAGAAGCCTCAGACCATACGTACAAATGCAAATCATTGGGAAAGAATTTTAAGCAAGGCTGTATTTGCTATAGTAGACCTTTCCATCCAATAAGGCATTACTACTGGCAGTAGTTTACAGACGTTGCCTTCTTAGAAAAGAGACAACCTGTTCAGTGGCGCACTCAGGATTTAATCTTGGGGGGGGGGGGGGCCGAGTTAAGTAGACGATTTACGAATACACCCTATGCATTGCATACGACCTGTGACTGAACATCTGCAGTGATTGCCAATACATGATAAGTAGTATAGAAATAGAAGACACAACATAAAAAATGAATTTTAATTAGGAAAAGATTTTTGGAAAAGTTTCTACTGTTTATTTCTTTTTTATTTTTTGGGGGGTGAAGGGCCCCTTGTCCCCCTCCCTGGTTGCGCCACTGACCTGATTGCTTCTGAAATACAAGGAAACCACTAAGCTAAGATCTAGCCTTGGAAGTAACAGTCTGTTCTCTGATGACAACAACTAATTTATGTTATGCCCAGGAAAAACTTTTAGTATGAGTCTTCGAGAACCAAAGTCTCAAAATTGAAAATATTTGCTTTAGACCTCGGACCAGAAAATTCTTCAAGTTGGCAGCACTGGTTATGTCCAGGAGCTAAACGATCCTTATTGGTTGAGGGTGAGATGGGTTTCGTTTGACCAACTCTAACCACGTGCACATATCAAAACACAGTATGCATGTATGCACTTGGAAGTAACGACCTTGAAAAAAAAAAAAAAAAAAAAAAAACGCTTGTTTTGGTAACCTGCAATGCAAAGCTCTTCATTCTTGTTAGCATCGATCGACCGTGTAGAAGGTCACCTATTAAATAAAGCAAGCACGAAAGCCGTAAGCGGAACACAACCTAAATATCTACAGCTGTAAAGTATGAATAAATACGTCAGCTGCAATTATTACAAATTACTACTGGAATTATATGAAACTATTTCGGATTAGTATCTGAGAAACATATTACTACTTTCTCGCGGAACAAATAAATAAATACGCATCTGTAGCTCTTTTTGAATTCATCTCGAGTATCGAAAATGTCGCATGCTTCGAATGGGACTAATGAAAATAGTTAATTATACAGATTCCAGATGATAAGTAGGACGATTAAACGTTTGTGGCAATACGAAAGTGTAGGAGAGGTCACAGCATCCGGTTGCACAGATGAATTTCTGCGTCGCCTCCCTTATTTTCCAACAGATGACGATAATTTTATGCCCCCATAAAGAGGTCATTCTTAAATTATGTCACATTTATGAAGGAGAGAAGTAGTGACGGCACAAGGCCGTCTTATATTTCTGGAGAAATAGACCCTGACAGTGGTGAATTATCGTACCACAATATCCCACAATGCTTTTTTCAGGACTGAAAAATCAAGTTATACCATTTGGCAATCTAGCTTGAAGGCCATGAACTTGGATATTTAGGGATGAAGGGGTATATATAAATACTGAAAAGTTGGAGATTTTTTTTAAATTTGTTTTATTTCTACTATCCAAATTTTGAGGCTCATCCTTTATGAAGGTTCAACACAGCCATATTTACGCATAAGCCAGACAAGCTCCAACTTAGGGGTTCACATTATTACAAGAGTTTCTTTAAAGCTATTAAACCTAAAATTTACTCAGTAGAGAGGCTCTCTTTCCTGTCCTGGCACCGCGACAAAGATATTAAACTCAGGGCTGTCGCCAGATTAGATCTCGCCCTGAGGCAAACAATTAAATATCGCCCCTGATGTATTATAAGCAGTGGCGGCTCTTGGCTTGAAATCGTGGGGGTGCTACAACTTTCGAAATACACATACACACTGTAAGTACACTGTAAATACGTGTTTGGATAAAATATTAAATTTATGGTAAAAATTAAAAAAAATAAACATAAAAAAATATTTTGTGGAATTTTTTCTTGACTATTTTGTCAAGTAGCTTTATTTTATCGTCCTACATGTTTCGCCATTTTTTTTCTATCGGCATCTTCAGGGAATACAAACTAGTAAACTATATGAAGGTAACAGACTAGGTTATAGCTGATGGTTCTAATTCATACAAAAAATTAGTATTGAACGAGGCAATGCCCGTGTCTCGGGAACATGATTTATTCGTTATAGTTTACTAGTTTGTATTCCCTGAAGATGCCGATAGAAAAAAAATGGCGAAACATGTAGGACGATAAAATAAAGCTACTTGACGAACATTATATAAAAAAAGTGTAATAGTCTTATAAAAAAAATATTGCTTATTATCGATATCGATAAAATTATACAGTTTGGTATAATTCAAAATTACTTAAAAATAAAATCCATTCCTTTAATTGTAATGTCCAAATAATTAAGGAGACGGAGTAAACACGATAAGCACTACGAACACTCTACTACTGGCGCAAAATGCATATAAACAACAGTGGAACTGCGCGATAGACAGTGCCGCATTACGCTAATAGCTCGCATCCCACAATGACGTGCATGTGCTTGCGCGCATAGTAATATGACACTGTGGTAAACACAGTGCTGCTAGCGTCCTGCGCCCTCCTAAGTGCTTAAAGATGGATTTTTATTATTTTTTATACAAAATAAGAGAATTGTATAAGATTGTTGATGATAAAATAATATAATAAATATATATAAGATAATAAAATATTACAAGCAAATATAAATAAATTAATAAATATATTTATATATCGAGAAAAATTGGGGGTTCTGCGGTGCCTATGCACGAGCCGCCCCTGATTATAAGATAAAAATATAAGAAAATCTCCAATTGCTATTTTGTTTTTATTACAAGAGAAACATTAATGAAAAACGATTACATAATAATATTTTAATTAAATGTTTGCTCTACGGGGATATCGCACAATAAAATGTAATAAGCTATGTCCGCCTCTGTCGATATAGTTGCTAGACCAACCAATCTTTCTTGAGTCATTGCTATTCGCAAATAATTTTTAATCAGTTTAAGCTTGGAAAAACTTCTTTCCGCACTTGCTGCTAACAGGAATTGTTAGCGTAGCGACGGCGCCTGCCGCAATATGGCTGAACGAGCGCCTTTATTAAGCAGCGCCGTGAGGCAGCCTGCCTGTATACTACACCCTGTCGACGGTACTGATTAAACTGGACACAGTTTTCACAAACGGCTACTTGTAATTAATAAGTTTAGCTGCTGTTATAAATTGCCGACAAATATTATCTCACTTTTTAAACATCGAGTTTTTTAGGTCATTTTTTGACCCAAACATTAATATTGTAATTGTTGCTGCCATCATAACTGCACTAGTTATGTAAATATTACAAAAACTCGCAAACCAGATACTAACAAACAAATTAAATAAATAGAACTAAATTAATAAAACTTGATAGTTTACGTTTGTGTGCCGCCACTTGAAAAGGACTGTGTTTACATGCTCAGTGCACGTAAAAGCGTCTGCTTCTTACATTTTGTCTTTCTGGTGTTGGGAGAGCAAAATGGCTTCTAATGGTTGCATAATGTAATAAACTAGTACTTGACATATAGATCATGGCAGATGCTTAATTCCATGAAAGCAGGTAAGTGAGTGAAAGCACGGAAGGATGCGAATTTGATGCAGTCATCAACGTTAAGTCAAAGCTGATTTCATAGCGGATTATGGCAATGATGTGGAGAACACTGACATGTAGAAATAAACATTTTATGATTCTATTGTACAAGACTTTGATCAGATCACGTATGGATTACTGTGCACTCATTTGGTCGCCTGATTTTCAAAAGGATGATGAGTTGTTGGAGAGGGTTCAAAGACGATTAAGTTGGTTTCTGGTCTCTAGAATGTGGAATATGAAAACAGATTGAGAGAATGCAAATTGCAGAGCATAGTGGATAGAAGGAGGAAGGTGAGGAATGACTGAGACATTGTTTTTGGTTCATTTGACTCGATCAATCTCTCAACGCTTCAATATGAATAAAAAGAGTTTCAATATTCGAAGAATAAATACGAAACGACACTTGTTTACTAAGCTAAAGTTGAAATCTTAATATTCATAATCTGCTAGTACTAGACCAGCAACCTGTTATTGCAACACCGGTTATTGCAATAACAGGTGTTTCATTTCCACCAGTGTAATGTAATAAATAGCAGCCTTTTGTAATCGAAATGTTATCTGTATTGTTTAAGAGAATGGCTTCAACTTCAAGAGTCGGTAATTTTGAAGAAAATACCAAATGTAGTGACTGTGAGGTAGTATTATATACTTTTTATGGCATAATTCAGAATGAATGTGATTATTTAAAATTTTTGGATAACTACTTAGTTCTAAAATCAACTTCACAGTGTGAAACTTCCAAACACTTCAAAAAATGTATAACAAATGAAAAATTGGTTCATCAATTCTTCACAGAAATCGGTTAAATTGTATCCCGTGTGAATAGGTCCTTTTTCAAGACAAAATAAAAAGTATTTTTTCAAAACCAAAAAGAATGGTCTTTTTCAAGACTAAAAAAAAAAATAACAGAGATAAAGAGATACCAAATCATTCAACATATAGTAGTGCACAACTAGAAACAAGCACCCCGGGCCTGCGGCCCCTCGATAATAGCTAACCAGACCATTTAAAGTCAGTGAAATAAACATACGAAAACAAGAAACACATAAAATACCACATAGCAAACGAAACAAACCTGGAAACCTAATCTAGTCATTTTAGATCAATTTTCAACTGTAATTATCTACACACGAAAAAATACAAAAGGAAAAAACCTATAAACCTAATGGCAGTTTAACTTCAATTACCCCAAACACACAAAATCAAACCTCGCAATCAAAACTTAGTTACGCCAGCATCAAATAACCAATCCGGACAAATTAAACTAACCAAAGAAACAACTAAACCCAAATGAAAACAAACAAGGAAAAAAAAAAAAAAAAAAAAAAAAAACACATTTTACAAAACCAAACGAAAACAATCATCTGGACCAAGACTATTAACAGTAACGTTTAACTGCGTTTTAGTCATTATAATGAAATTATAAATACTTTATAGTTCCATTATAATTAAATCAAGAAAATTACGTCTTTTTACGTGATATTTCCTTTTTTTTATGCGTTAATTTACTGAAATCAAGACAAAACAGTAAGCAATTCGTCAATAAGTTTTCTGTAAATTTTTGGAAAAAACTATTCTAGTTACTATACGCCACCAAAACTAATAAATTCCCTCAGGAATGTCAGGCCAGAGAATAATTTTAAATGCGCGTAAATATAAACAATTGCTTACAAAGTTGGTTTATCTATAAATTCGCATTCATCTCTATTTGTGCAGACATTTACCACGTAATCGATGTGTTTACATTTCTCGCAGTATTGTCAAAGCAAAGGACGGAAGTTAAGAGTGGCGCTAATATATATTTACGCAATTCCGCAGTATGCATCCAATAATGCTGTACATGTTTGTAAAAAAAAAAAAAGAATAATAATAAATAAAATATAAAACCAATGAACAGAGCACGTCAGCCGGTCTTTCTCCTTCTCATGCAATCTCCACTAAAAACAAAATTAATAACTAGCAAAGCCACTGCGGAGACATGACGTCACTGATACGTATGTGGTCTCGCACCTTACTGTAATGATGTCATCATGTTTTGGGCTGCTTGTATACTTCGTAGTAGAATTGCAGACAGGAGGAAGCATCATATCGAGGGTATCGTTACAATAAAACCGCTATTCACTTGACCTACTGACACATTATAGTCCAGGCCGATATCGCTTCATGCTGCCACTAAACCATCGGGTACTAGACAGGAAGAGCTGTCGTGAGTCGGGAGAAAAATGCAGATCAATAGTTATCCTTTGTTGTAAGTGCGTCGGTAGTTTCTCATTGCGATCTACTACGTATCTAAAATTCATCCCGTGAAATGAATATTTCATACACAAATAGTATTTCCAAGAAATAAAATTCTTCTATTTTGCGACTTCCTCTTTGTCTACGTCTTCCCTTCATGCATGAGGCCTCTTGGCCTGCTCTGACTTCTATTCTTATTCCCATTTCACCCTAAGTTGTCCTCGAATTCTGATACTAAAAGCCATTCTTGGTATTCACGTGTTCTTTCCATTTCGGAGAGAGAGGTTCTTTGGACCTCTTTTTTTTTTTTTTTTTTTTTTTTTTTTATCCTCTCTATCTCCTAGATATTGCGAAGATTCCTAATTTACTTTTTTTTTTAAAAAATATTTCTTTCCCTATTCGATCTTCCATGGTACAACTTCTTAACGTATCTATGAAATTTCATTTCATTTCTATTACTTGAATGCGATTGACTTTACCCCCCCCTCCATCTTTTTAATATCCACGATTCATTTAGTAACCCTATACACATTGTAAAAGATGCATATGTTCCTCTTGTATTCAAGTATATAGATGTAATGAATGTCTATTCATTAAAAAGAGATTCAGAAATCCTAATAAAAGTGTACCTCTCTAGCGTAGTTAGGAGAGCCACCAAAACCTTCCTAAGGACTTTTCAATCGAAGCCGGTCTCATCTACTAGTTTATCTTTTCGACATATATAACCAAAAAAACTTGATTGGAAATATCTTCTAAAGAAAGAGTTTAAAATTTTTCTAAAAACAAAACACGAAATCCTTTTGTTGGAGGTCCTCCACATGCACTCCTCCAAACTGTAGATAAACTAAACATATTAGTAAGAACTTTTTACTTTGCTATATTACCAAGGATTTTGGCTAGACCGGAAGTCAAACCTGACAAAGCAGGAATAGTATCCTGAACTTTATTATTGATTTATTCAATTTTACAATCAGGATCCTAAAACGTTACGATTTGTCCCTTCACCAGGTTGGTATCTGTAACAGCAGGTCTTCTAACTTGGTGTCAAAGAAAGGTTCCAGCTTCTTGAATACACTATAAGAACAGGTCATCTTTACATAACTCTAGGTGACCTTTTAATGCTAATACTCAAGGGACTACCGATTAATTTTCATGCTACTGATTAATTGGATTTTTCAAACAAAACTGGGAGTGAAATAAAGAACTCCATAGTCAACTAACGATTAATAAAAATATCAATAAAGCGTCTTTTAAATAGCGATATTTTTTCAACTTTTCCAATATTGCAGTCATTTTCTTTGTATCGGTTACATTTTGTATAAAATCTTTGATAACTCTTAAAAAATAACTTTTACTTGAAAAAAAAAAATAGCAATTACAAATTCTTTAAAAAGGCGTATTTTAAAACCCTTTCTATTTTCAATGCTAGAAATTGTTCTTATAAATTAAAACTGGGAGGAGGTGGGGGAATCGGCCCTGTATAATAACAATATATCATGAATGGGCTAAAGCATAAAACTCATTTTTAACGTCAGACGAAATAAAAATGAGTCTTATCTCATTTGTATCTTATCATTTTCATCTCATTAGAACAGGTCCTGATGCCGTTTTGGTAAACATAGTATATCTTGATTTTATCAGCAGTCTAGACGACTCGTTCTGAAAAAGCAATTAGCCACCTATGGTTGGTAAAACCTGGAAATCCCTTCAAGGATACTTCTTAACCCCCCCCCCTTTTCAACTAAAGCCAGGTATCCGGTTTCAAACGAGAGCAAGGGTTTTATTGCAGCTAAACTAGAAATCGTTCTGAGAGCAGATGGAATTGACGGATATTAAAACATCGCTTTACCTGGCATAGGATAATTCTAAATAATACCAATTCCTTCTTAGTCATCTCTCTTCCCCTAAACTCAGTCCAGGAGCAAGTACCGTCATTCGATTTCTAGAAAAACTATTCAGTAAAGCAGGAACATTCATTTTCATTTGCGTAAGATCTCGGTTCAATCATCACATATTCATAATTTTTTTTAAAAAATTAGGAAATGAAGTCACGAGTTAATTGTAAATGCTTGCAACTTTGTCAGGAAGTACTTTTTTTCCCAACATTTATCTTACCTAATTGATAGAGGAAGGAAATATTTACACCAATGCTGAGTAACCTTTTTTGTACTGCAGAAATCAATCGGATATCCTCTGAGGCCAGTGGCGTCCATCAATGGTTTGTGACCACAAGCCAAAGTACTAATTATAGAACTATGTATTACTATAAATATAAATATTGTATATACTTTGTTTTGAATTAACAACACAGTATTAATAATAAGAATTCTTACGAACTATATGGTTTAAATGGTGTGTCCTATACAAAGTATGGCCCCGAAATGTTTTACTGTGGTTATGTTGTTTTTAGGACGTTTGTTTGATTTTTTTTTTTTTTAATTGGTGATTTTGTCGAATAGCAGTCTCTTAATTAGCTTTATAGTAAACAATTTTTCAGGAGGGCAGACTGTAGGTAGAATAGCGGGAAGTCATATTTGAAAAAATGCTGTGCAGTACGCTGTCGTAGCATCGATGACATACACTGCTTGGAAAGAAGTCAACGGGCACACACCACTGGACAAGGTCCATCGTGACATGTAACGAGTCACGTGCTTGTAGCTGATATAAATTAGAGAATGCGATGCTCCCAAATCAGTGCAACTGTGTCCGAGTGAAATGACTGCGAGAAGTACTTTTTTTTCTGTTTGTATTTCAGCACATACACGAACACACAGATCATACTCTTCTCTGAGACAAATAAAATAAAGTTATAAATAACTCATGATTTAAAACCAGTTACTCAGATCTAGAATAATAAATCAGTGATGTATTTGTACATACTGTCTCAGGAAACTGACGGAGTTTAAAAGAGGTTTTGTGATAGGATGCCATGCTGCAGACCTATCTGTTCGGCAAATTTTTGACAAATTGGACCATCCCAATTCAAAAATTAGTGACACCATATTGAGATGGAAGTGCAAGGAGTTACCTGCAAGTGTTATCCGCAGTGGACGACCCACCGAACGTGACCGTAGGTTGCTAAGAAGGATAATATGTAAAAACCGTTATTCGTCAGCCAACACGTTGAAAGCGGAGTTCCAGGCATCGACTGGAACACGAATCTGCATAAAAACATTCAGATCAGAACTGAGGCTCATAACGTTGGTTTCCACGGTAGGACAGCAATATGCAAGTCACATATTACCCGAACAAACACGATCGTCTTCAATGGTGCAAAGAGCGTGTATTGGGACGCGGAAGCTTGGAAAGCTGTGTTATGGAGCAAGGATTCACACTACAGCCTGAACTGAACGGATGGAGCGATGCGGCAGATGCTAAGTTAACATCTTACGAACTATATTTCACCAACTATGAAATTTAGAGATGGTGGTGTGATGGTATTGTCCTGTTTTTCCAGGTTTAGCCTCGGATCTCTTTTTGCAGTGCCACGAACATTGAACTCCGAAAGGTATCTGAACATTCTGGACAATGCAATGCTTCTTACTTTGTGGCGTTTCTACGGAACTGATTGCTGTCTCTTTCAGCAAGACAATGGGCATGAATCACCACACTTGATTGGCATCCACAGAGCCCTGATCTCAACCCAACTGCACATCTGTGGGATGAACTGGAGCGTAGGGTGAGGTCAAGGGACGTCCGTCCGACAACAGTCGAAGACCTCATTATATTCCAACAGGAAGAATGGTCCAAAATTCCCATTGTTCGCTATCGTACGCTTGTGGAAAGTATTCCCCGTATGATGGCTGCAGTCATCGCAGCAAAAGAAGGTGCTATATCTTATTAAGGTACCTTCAGGGGCGTGCCGGCCATATGTGCAATGTGTGCAACGCACACAGGCGCCAAAGAGGAGGAAATTAAAAAAACGTTTTTTTAAGTGTTTTTTTAATTGGGGGGGGATAGGGGCGCTAACTAAAGTTTTGCACACAGGTGTCGGACACTACTGGCGTGCACTGGGTATAGGGGTGCCAACTAAAGTTTTGCACACAGGCGTCGGACATTACTGGCGCGCCCCTAGGTACCTTGGCTGTTTGTTTCTGACACTATGGTGTCCGTTGACTTCTTTCAGTAGTGTATATACAGTAATCATCATTTTCATTTCCCCCCTAAATATGAACAATTTTTTAACTATTGAAAACAGTGTTCACTTTCGGTAACTTAGCACCGAGTGTATGGAGTTGCGTGTGATAGTTCACTTTTCGTGATAGTTCGGTTGCTTGTTGCTCGAGATTCCTGTGTGTGTGTGTGTGTGTGGAGGGGGGAAAAGTTTGGTTAGAGAAAGGGGAACTCGTGATCCTGACTGCTAAATGGATGTACCCAATATCTTTATTGCGGTATAACTGTTGACACTCCAACCAGAAGCTATCTAGTGTCCCTATATTGAAAGAAAACAGTGGGGAAGCAGGAGCGCACGTTTTTCGAAAAGTTCAGAGAAAGAGAGACCGGTGTTAACAGCATTTGCTGGATTTATGATAAGAGCCATTGTTATGGGTATGCTGTTAACAGTACAAGGAGATGAAGGGAAAAAAAAAAAAAAAAAAACATACAAGATCAATTTTCCGGTCTCACGAGAGGTACTGTGAGCTTACCTGAAAACAAGTCTTTCGTAAAGAAACTTTAACGAAGCCATTCATTTGTAAAAGGTGCTAACAAATCATTTTGTAACCAGTTAAAATAATGGTAATAAATATTATATAAGTACTATCATTTAAAATATGGATACTGATTTTCCTAAATAATGAAATCACACAATAAAGAGAAAAATATGAATTCGATGCAACATTATTATATGCAATTACTCAATTATTTTATTAAACTGTTAGTGATGGGTGTGGAAAGCGAGTGCGATATTGTATTACTGACAAATACGATGACTATGGAGATCTAATACCAGCTACTCAGGAAATAGAAGGCCGCAAAATCGCATGTCATTACCACTATAGACTATCTCATCTTCCTTTGTTTATCTTTGTAGATTCCATTTTCTTTCTTTCCTTTTTTTTTTTTGACATCTACACATTCTTTTGTTAATCCTAGCGATGACGCATAGAGCGTACCATCTTATTAATTTATCAATCGCTTCTCTTTAACCACAAGAGAAAACCAGTATCCAAGGGGGAAACGCTTCAATGAAAATACACGTTTAAGAATCAGTTAAGACAAGCTGAAAAATGAGCGTATAATCTGCAGTGTCCATTGTCACCAGGATTTCAGCTGTCATAGTGAGATTATCGGATTTTTTTTTAAAGTGGAATATGTGTTCCATTGTCTCGTTTCGTTTCGGAAGCTCACTCTTCCTCTCCAGAGAGGCTATCATTTTCCCCACCTAGGAATCAAGAAAAAAAAAATCTTTTTGTGTCAACAAATTAGTCGACAGATATATATATATATATATATAGTTAAGTGCATCAAGCTAGCTAGCAGTGTAAATCGTCTATAAGACATGAATTATCTCCTTTTCATCACGGATCCCTTTTATTATTATTTTTTCCCCGGTGCCTTTTAATTCTCAAGAAGGTTCCTATCTAGTTACGTTAGCGATCACGTGGTATGCTAAGTCTCCAGTGTATCTTTTCTCTATAATTTTTGCAATCATTTTAGTGGATTAATTAATATATATATATATATATATATATATATATATATATATACATCTATTTTATCTAACGTAAGAATACCAAGTAGTTGAAAGCATTACAAAAAAAGGATAAATTCATTTGAATGAATGTAAGATATATAAAGTAGATTACAATTTAAAGAAATATAAAAAGAAAAGTTTCATAAAAAATGCAGTTCTGCTCTTAGTCGCGGTCTACGTATTTAAATACAAATGATAAATAATTAATCATATTATTTGGCTTACTAGCAGAATTAAATACAGTTTCGTGGTAGATAATATAACATTCCGTATCACAACTGGAAGAACCACGGGAGATTGTATCCTTCAACCGGAAAAGAGCTGAATCGATTCTCGTCGTGAAGAGACGAATCTTTATAGGGGGTTTTTCGGTGGACGATAGGTTAGCTGATCTCATACGGTGTTTTTTTTTTTTTTTTTTTTTTTCCCTACTTCCGGAAACTAGTTTTTTGTTCCGCATACAGACAAATCGGCAAAGAACTCAAATAATTTAGACATAAAATACTATTGGTGGGCGGTAGATGGCGTTGAGTGTAGTTGGAGGATTAAGCATTGTAGACGGTGGGTTGTGTGCTGTGGAATATCCTCCAGCAATGAGCACTTGGGGTGTCACGTAATCATAATAAGGATTATTTATCATTATAATTATAACAGGCAGAGATTCGAGCCATTTCTTCAATCCAAAAACTCTGTAGTCCAATCTTGATTATATTCGGCACAGCAGTTCTCATTGTCAGCCTAAAATAGCCAAATTTTAACTTTTCTGTTTTTATTTACCAATGAGTGCCCAGACATTATTTTATAATTATATATTTAATTCATAACAGAAATCGGCTATTGTGTGCGCTTTAAATAGCTCAATCGTTTTTTGCTTGATGCTTGTAGAAGATAAACAAAGAAATAACTTCGCTATCAAGCAAGAAAAAAAAAAAAAGAAAGAAAAAGAAAAACGATTTGCCGTATGCATTTAGACATATGCGATTTCTCAACAGAGTCGGTAGGTTATGGAACATTGAACTTTGCACTGTATTGATCATTCGAAGGAGACAAGTTGTAGAGACCTTCGAATGCTTACAGATATTACATAACACAGTTGTAAATTTTATTTCTTGGTCTTTTTGTAATGTTGTAATTGCAACATATGCAGAGAATGTTTTTTTTTTTAAAAATCAGCATTCAAAATCATTTTATAACTTTTTAAATGACAAATCCTGCATTATATCACAGGATCCAAGTTCAATAATAATAACCAAAAATAATAAATAACGCGATCGTTTAAAGTGTGAAACAAAATGTCAAGGTTCGTATGTAGGCATATGGCGTTATGTACGTATCAATCATGCATACAGTATTTATTCATTATTGTGTTCAATGCGTTTCCATCAATGTGTGGAAACATGAATTTCCATGTTGGTTCTGCCAATGTAAGCATTGTAACAGATGTATAGAACGAGTATCTTATGGAAATACTGTACATACACACAGTCGAACATTTCTTGTATAGTATCGTATCAAGTAAAATGTAAATACTATAGGCATGACATTTATTATTATTATTATTATTATTATTATTATTATTATTATTACGTTTTTTTAGATAACGAATTGAGATATTTAGCATTTATTTAGATATTATTTAGACGATTTATTAGATATTTAGATAACGAATTTTAGTATCTTCCTGTACTTCTGCGATCCGAAGCATCATCCGGTATTTTCTGTAGGTAATTTATTTATGCAAGTTTAGCCAACTAGCTTTTGCTGTCTTCATCAGGAGTCACCTAAGTCTATTGCTATAAATAAAAATATATTACTCAAGTTCGAAGTGTCACAAAAACAAGCTAGCTGCACTTTATTATCTTGCTGAATGTAGTCTAGAACCACGCCCTTTATTCGTACCGATTACGTCATACAACAGCGCTTGCTTTCCAAGCGTTGAAAGAATTAGTTTGTAAAAAAACTTTTTTTTTTCCCTTCCAGTTTTATAGTTTATTGAAGGCAGTTCAGACTTCTCGTAGGACTGTATTTTAAAACGATCACTGAATGTGACTTACGTAACCGTTTGAACAAGTCATTTTAGAAGCCTTCTTATAAAATACACCACGTAGAAAGAATTGACAGTCGATACATATGATGTATGTACTAATACCCTTTTATACGCTATTTTAGCCATTATACGCTTGTGAATCTTGAAAGTTGTACGAGTAAAATAAATAAAAAAATTACTTGCATGACAAAAAAAATTCTGAAAACAATGCTAGAAAGTAAGAAATCAGTCCAAAAGTATGAGTGTGTGTTGGGGGAGGATATTAAAATACATTAAATATGGAGATTCACTTAACTCTGAGAATCTGTTCATAAAAAAAAACGTGCTATTTTCCATGAATATTCTCTTCCGTAAGTAATTTCCCATTTTTATTTGTACATTATGAAAATACCTCCTGTTTTGCTGACCACTACGCTCGTTATTATTGGATTATTTTCAGCCTTAATTATGTCTTAGTCTTCTAATTAAATTTTCACCTTACTTGTTTTTCTAGGCTCTCTACTAACACTCAAATGGTGTCTTTTCATATGTAAATTGCCTACTCTCGTTTCACTAGTCGATGACGTAAAGAACCTTGGTACCTCATTTTCGAATATTATTACGTTTTTTTCTCATCTTGGTACTTCTTATTTATTTATAGCTTACTGTTGGCAAGGGCAACGTATTACGATGTTGTACTAATGTTGTAGCCAAGTCCAACGAAAACACGCGGGAATATTTATAAATCACACCTGTTGAAAAGTTTGTTCATTTTAATAATAATAATAATTAAGCAGACATTGTTTGCCTTTATTATTAAGTGCAGTATTTCTAGGAGGTATTTTTGTTAACTTCAAAGTTGAAAGACTGCATCGCTTCTTTGAAGCATTAGTTTATGGACTCCGTGTGGGGTGTCGCGTAATAATAATAATCGTTTGGCTTATTATGTATGTTAGCAACTCGCCGGTTTGGCTAGTGCAGTTGAGAAAGCGACTGTGTCCTTTGTATTCAATTCTTGAATTCAACACCTAATTTTTAATCCTCCCGGAAACTCCAGTTTTATTCCAGCAAATTGGAAATTAGCCGACACGATATATCAGAACCATAGCCTCAGATGTTTTGGTGGAACTGGAGTCAACAACAGTCCATCTCGCTAGTGGGGACATTTTCATTATCATGTCTACAGTTCTTTCACATACGGTTTTGCGGTTTTAAAAAAACGATTTTTGTTATCTGGCGTGAGACTCCCTCACCCTGTTGGAGGTCTGCACTAACTAAAAAAAAAAAAAAAAAAAAAAGTATTATCTTTGGTTTTCTAAAGCAGGGTTTCTTTATTATCTTTTCCTTATCTCGAATAAAAATTTACAACCATTCATGAGTGAGATTCGAATTTAAAAAAAAAATTAACAAAGGTATTACAAAGTTCAATTTAAAGTGAAATAGTAGAAAAAATGTTTTTCACTTCCTCCTTCGCTTTCAAAAGTCACTCTTAGTACGTGCAATTGCTTCATAGTGAATCAACAGTTATTGGTAGCAGGGATCAAATGGTAAGGATCAAAGTGTGTTCTGAGAGGGCATGTATATCACGGAAATGAAGGATAAAAAAACACGTTCGTCATTCAATACACATAGCTGGTTTCCGCTTACAAAGCATTAAATTGCTATCCGGAATCTGACTAAAATATCTGAAATCACTAAAAAAAAGGCATGTGTATCCGTCAGCTTTTTTTTTTTTTTTTTGTCGTAATGGCAAAATAATTCAGTCATTATATGCACTTGCGAACAATGCTACCCCCCCTCCTTCCCAACTTCATTTAATATAATCGCCTTTCACAGCGCACAATGAATATGTTACCTTGGTCCCTCCGACATCCGGTACAGAAAGGAAGCACATTTTCAGGTGGCCAACCTCTAAGAGCACCAGCTGAATGTACACGAATTCGAATGGCTTTTCCAGTTCTGTACGAGAAAGCTTTTCAGAGTACTGTAATTCGTTTTAAATGACTGATCGAAAATTAGTGGTTAATGTTTCCTTCAGCACCATCAGGGCCGACTAGAGGTTCTGGGGAGCCTCGGGAAAAAATTATTAGTGGGGTTCCAAAATATTTGCAAAAAAGAACGTTGGACGTTCTTTTCAATAAAATAAAATTTTAATTAGTAGCAGAAGGCGCACATGGTTGCTAAATTTTTCTTCAAATTTAAATATATATATATATATATATATATATCTTCAAGCCTTGGATTACATGATTATTAAAATGCATGCAATCCACTTCTCTCTGAAATGACCGGGTTTTTTTACATTTTTATTATATTAATACAGTAATACCTTAACACGTGTTGCTGCATGAAGAACAAGTATGGAATAATATTTATTTCAGATATTTCTCATATAATTTTATTAAACATAATTTACAAACATTAAATACATATAGTTATATACTAAAATATTTCCCATATCAATACATTTCTGAAACATCAAAAATTCTATTATCAAATTTTCTTAGAAATTTGAAAGCGCGGGGCTCCTCTGAGCACAGGGCCTCGTTCTGAGACATGAAAAACCGACGTCTGAGCCGGCCCTGAGCACCATTACATTTGTTATGTTGTTATAAACAAAAATGTGAACAAGGTAGAATTCGTGCAACGTATAAATTCAATAAAATTCAAGACCAAAAAAAAAAAAAATTAAAAAAATCAGTAAATAATACTGTATTCTGTTTGTATTCAACAATTCTTTTGTATTTTTAGCGCATTTAAATTTTTTTAAATGTGTAAAGTGCTGTTTCTAATCTCTAATCTAAATCTAAAAAGCTGGATTTTTTCTTCTTCTAAATATCAAACTTATGACGCTAAATACACTTGGCACTATGCTACCACGTCACTTTCCACCACTTATCAATTTCTGCATAAACACTCTCTTACTTCCTTCTCTGTTTTTCTGTTATTTCCAATGGAAGAACGAGATGCCGTAAAATTTTAAATAAATAAAAAAATATCAATGGAAAAACGCTTTAAAAAGTGACGCAATTTGCAAAACTACATCTGCATTTGTTCAGTCTAGCATATCTTCACACTACAAGTGATCCAAATACAAGAAATATGAAATCACAGCTTGTCTGATTTGATTTCTCGCATTCTGTATTGAAATAAATGCTCTGCGTAAAGCATGGGGTTAGAAATAGCATCATCGATAGTAGCCTGTAGATATGTTCTACTAGAACATAAACAACCGAGTTCCCTTCTGTGACTACTATGACGTCAGAAGAGCACTTTCGCCGAGTAGTGGGAGCTATTGACCTATCTGAATGCGTGGTTCGACAACAAAAACAACTCTCGCACCTAACAATCTCTCTCTCTCTAGTATATTTAATGAACCAAGAGATATAAGAAGAGATGGCAGCAAAGAATGAAGAATATTTTACATGTCGTTCATCCTGACATTCCAGAGATAATTCTAGAAAACTGGTTATTTAGATGGCCTTATTAATCAAGGTCACGCACTCATCGAATTAAAAATAAAGTTTGTAATCGATTCAGTGACGTGATTAATTTAAAATCCGAGGCTAAGAGACAAATATATTTTTTGTTTTTTCCTTTTTTTTTCAATTCCGCTTCCCGTTTGAAAATTTGGAGAATATCTGTTCTTCCGAAGCCTTGGGCTTGTACGATAGACATGTTAGTGTAGCAACCCCCCCCCCCTTCCCACCAACACACACATGAAAATGACGGTCCGTAATTCAAAGTTCCTTTGTGTGTGTTCCTAGATTAATAAAAATAATAAATAAAATACAATAATAAAAAATAAATAAAGTATAATAACAATAAACTCAAGATGAGTTAACACATTTTTTAAAGAAATCCTTTAATTTCTGAGTGAAGTTTTTGCATGTGAGAGACAAGAATCGAACCTAGATATTTTCCAATCATAGGCTACTGAGCATGTCCATCTGACCGTGGAGTTAAGCAAACAACGCATGCTCCGTTGCTTCCCCCTCCCCTCTGTTCTCTTTTATTATGACAGTTACATCCGGTTTATCGCACCATGCCTACCCAATGGGAGCCGGTGGTTAGATAATCTGGGACCCATTCTGGAGATTAGATGTCTTTTTTCTTATACAACCTCAGGCTTCGAATAAGTAGGATAATGGTATTACACCGGAAGTTAAAATTCATCTGCCACCTGACTCATCTCACATCATGTTACCCTAATGAATCGATTATTTCATCAGGTTAGCATTCAATAAAAAAAAAAAAGTTAAAATCTCCAAATTAGTTTTATTAATATAGTGGCACACTCAGAAATTAGTCTTTATGGAAAGAGAATTAATTCGCTAGAGAAGCATTTCTCAATCTTTAAATTGGAGAAACCCTGACAAACCTTTCCTCAGTCTTAAGTAAAAGGCTGCTTATATTCCACTAATTCGAGCCCTACCTAAGGAGGGCCTATGAGTCGTGGAAATACTTTCTGAATATGAATCCGAACAAAGTGACCTTTTGCAGCTGTCCAATTTTTAATCCATCTAACTCGAGTGCTTCTAGATGTTTTTTTTTTTTTTTCAATGTTTTAGGGATGGCGCATAAAGCACCTATTATTATGGGAACAACTTTCGTTTTCTTTTGCCAGATTCGTTCAACTTCAACTTGCAACTCGCGATACTTTGTAATTTTTTCAGTTTTATATATATATATATATATAAGGAAGCCAGGTCTGATCAGATCACTCGTTAATAAATTTCGGACTAATCCTACTTCGACAATCCAAGTCTGAAAATCCTATCAGATAATCATCTAATAACTAGCTTCACAGTTATCAGTGGTCCTACTGTACATCGTAACACATTTGTCAATACATAGTAGCATAGGAACATCAAATTATGTTAAATACAGTATCTGCTCTCTTCGATAAGCAGACAAATTCAATAAAACTGCACAAGAGCTTCTGTTTGTTACAAGTCAAAATGAGCATTTTTCTAATTAATTTCCATAAATAAGGTTTAACGAATCATACGAATGCTTCTATTATGTAAATACCATAATTTTCTCTCATTTGTGGCCCTGTAACATTTGTAAGAAATCCGAAAATTTTCTGCTGTGCGATGTCCCTAAAGTTGTTAAACACTCGGTTACTATGGCAACGCTACAGTACAAGTAAGCTGTTTCACGTGAACAGTGTGTGTCTGGCTGAGTGCAGGAACACGTGAAATTTCCGTAGTATCGAATGTCCAATAGCAACGGAAATGCGGTTGCTGCTAGTAAAGCCAAAATGACGAAAATGAAGTGCCAAAAAATTCTTTATAACAAATTGTTTTTTAACTCCTCTTTTTTTAATATATCGCTTTACATCTATTTACATTGTAAACAAACCTTTTACAAACTATCCAAGCCAATATTATTTTTGCGCATAAAGCACTTTGTAAACGATTTTTTCGTCAAGATATAAAATCCGAATTAATATGACAGTCATGTAACTTTTCATTATCAGGTTATGCGCTATATTCAACTATTGTATCTCACTTACCTTATGGTTCATATGAAAATGAATTTTTTAAAGCAAATTTATGAAAATCGGCTGCCAATCGACAATATCTTCTTTACACCATATTACTATTATTTTTAACATTCTAAAAATCGCCGCTTATACATTTCCGGCGTGCATGTAAATATGCGCCACATATCAAATCTAAAAAAGGATTTCCGATTTAGAATTTAATTTATGCATAATAATACATTAAAATTCATTCGTATGTAACAAAAAATATGCAAACTTGATTTAATTTTTGAAATAAAATTGAATTCGCATTTTATGCTATTATACTTAAGTTTAAATACCGTTTTTATAGTTTTTATATGTTTTAAACATCACATCAAATTACATGGTTGTTGAGGAACACACTAACAAGCAGGGATAGGGAGGTTATTGTTCCACTCTATAAGGCATTAATAAGGCCGCATTTGGACTATTATGCACAGATCTGGTCGCCAGGATTTCTTGGTGATGCGGAAGTGGTGGAGAGGATTCAGAGGCGGGTTACAAAGATTATTGCAGGTCTGTGGGACGTTCCCGATGAGGATAGATTGATGATCTGTGGGCTCCAAAAACTAACTGTAGACGTAGGAGAGGAAATATGATAGATGTATTTAAATTGTTAAAGGGATTTTACAGGATTGATACTGATGATATTTTTAAGACCAGTGCAGGAAGTGAGAGAACGAGGGGCCATCCCTGGAGGTTGTGTAAGAGTGTGGTTAACAAGGGTGTTAGGACTAGATTTTTTACTTGGAGGGTTGTGAATGGGTGAAATGCTTTGCCAGAGGCGGTTGTGAATGCTTCAACTGTGAATGAATTTAAGGAGAGGTATGACAGGTATTGTGTAAATAATGGTTAGTGTGTCAATGTCGGGTCTCCCGCGATGAGTCTTTTGACTCCATGGAGACACCGTTAAAATAATAATAATAATAATAATAATAATAATAATAATAATAATAATAATAGATTTTAGATTGTCTGATTCTTAGCATCTAAAAGTTATCCTGGTGGATGATAAAATTATTATTCTTAAAAAAAAAAAGTTTCAATTTCGCTACGTTTGATAAACGAGCAAATGTTCTCTCGGATTTTCTGATAAATTCAAGCACTAATGGATCGTTAACCTTGACCTTGAATATTTGGAGTCAGCAAGTTTCCTTTAATGTTTCCACCTTTAGCATGAAAGGGATTGGTAGGTAGACAAATGAGATACTTATTTCGAGCAGATAACTTATGCAATATCTTCTAATAATTACTCTTTCGTCAACGATCGTCTCAAAGACGTCATTCACTGAAGTATGAAAGGATTTAAAAAAAAAAAAATCTCAGTTTATGTAGGAATTACTCATTTTTGTGTGGGAATAAACATATTTTTAGAATCCTGATGTAAAAAGGAATGAAGCGGTATAGTTATTAAAATAATCCGGAATGTGTGCATTCTATTGAAAGACAACTTTACTCAAAGTGGCATTTATTTAAAATAATTTCACGAAAAAGAAAAAAAAAACAATCAAGAAATTATAGGCCTAGACGAAGAACAAACCGTGAAAGTAATACGCAAATACTGAATTAAACCTTCGACCTAATTTAAAGCACTAGGTGGCGCCTATATTATTATTAGTAGTAGTAACCAAGTATCTACTCCATAGAGCCTAAAGACTCACATCGGGTTAGGTTAATATATGTTATTACACAGCGAATATATTTAATGAACATTGGGTATGTAACTTGGTTTCCATGTGCATTTGATTTTTGTTCAGATTATATTAACAAATAAAAAAATATATTTCGTACAAATACGATATTCACAGCCAAGAAAATATAACAGACTTTCCTTATTTTTAAGACTTGTCATAATTCTGACTACAACCGGAAGTGCCATGCTTCCGTGTCATGCACAGCTTTTAAACCATGTTCATATATGTTTACTTTCCCACAATAATCTTACTTAATCCAAAATTCTAATTTTGATCCTTTCTCCGTTGTCTGTTTAGGTGTATACGGATCGCAGCAGACGAAGGAATGTAAACCCTTTGCCACTCTGCAAGTTTATAAGCGTCAGCCTTCGTGACTGCTTTCTGGTATGGCATGCAGAACAGCGCAGACGATATCAGATTATTTACATGCTGAGATAAAATTGCTTGTCATTTGTGGCATTTTAAATATTCGCTAAGTTAATTGAGAATATCTAATTCTCTATAGTTAACTACATTTATAAATAGCTGTGTTGTCAATACAAACATGGATTCACTTAATTTCTATATATATATATATATATATATATATATATATATATATATATATATATATATATATACAGTATATATATATATATTTTTTTTTTCTTTTTCCTTTAATATATTTTCTTATCGTATCTGTAAAAACAACTTATTGCAGAGATTTGCAAGTCGTTCTCTTATGTTAAATTTAAATATACGTGCATTTTTAGATAAATCAGTGAAATGAAAATCAAGTTAGACTGGGTTTTTCAATTTTACTGATTTATTCCTGATTTATTCCCAGTGCCAGAGATGGAAAGACGACAGCGGGATTTCTACCGTACTCAACACCAGATGTTTTATAAGCATTTCTTTTGAATATATTCGAAAAAGTGACTGGGGAAATGCAAATTTTGTCTTTTCCTCAACGTGAAAAAAAAACCTGCACTTCGCCACTCATTACGTACTTAATTCTTCGGATTTTTGACCTCTCTTTCTTCTTTCTGTTGCAAATTATAAATCATCCTAAAAAAGTAACAAATAGGCAAACTTCCCTGCAGTGAACAAGTTTCAAAGTTCAGTACTGTATCTTGGTAGTATTTTAGTATCACCATTTTAGTATTATTTTATAATATAAAATATAATTTTAAACAGTTTATTATCTCTCAAATAAATTATATACAAATATTGTAAAATTTAGGTATACTATTTAATAATGATATCAGTAATTATTATTATTATTATTATTAAAGTAGTAATGTGCTATTATATATTCTTACTTGAACTTTGGTATAAGCACAAAATACTAGCTATTTTGTGCTTAAAAGAGATCAACATTTGTAAAAGTGGATTCATCTTGAGAATGCTTGAATTCAATTAATGTGAGCATTTGCCATTATACTACGGACTGCTCGCCAATTTTCTTCCAAACACCGTTAACTACATTGCTATTTAAAAGACACAATACACGGTTTCCATGGAAACCGAAAGCAAAATGTCACATCTTCCTCGTGAAGTATCAAACAAACGACACTTCTTACGATATGACGATGATATATTATAAATAATAATAATTATTTACTGCAATTTTTTCACTTATTACACCTAATTATTGATTTGTTTTTATTTTCAAGTGAAAAAAGAAATCTCCATTCGTAAGAATTTTTGAATAAAAAATGAAATAAAAAAAAGATAGAAATATTTTTTCCGTTACGTAATGTATTTTACATGATCCCTCTGCTCTCCTAATTTTACACATCGCCACAAAATCACATTCTTCGTCCCCTGCGAGTGTTAATGTAATTCATGAAACGAGTCCGTCTGTAAACTGCTGCGTTATAAAGGTCAGTCGTCTGTTTTCTAGAGCGGAAAAGAAAAAAAAAAAAAAAAAGCCTGCGATAAATGAGTTACTTAGCACAAAGTGAAAATGATGTTGCGTTCTTGAATAATGCTATGCTATTCAAAGTTGAGAAATTATTTCCCAACAGAAACAACGTTGTTGTGTGACAAACAAGCACACATAAACATTTTTCCTGCGAATATTAAAATATTAAAAAAAAAAAAAAAGACATTCAATCGATGCGTATTTAAATCCGAAAAAAATCGGTGCATGTTATTATTATCAAAAATTAACAATATAATTCAAATTAATAATTTACGCTCGCTGGCTAGATGAATTTTTTTTTTTTAATCGCGTTTAGGATATCCATTAACATTTGTGAAGTGCTTCAATTTTGGTTTCCAATCATACCCATTATTCTTCTTCTCTTCCGTCTAAGACGGGGTGAGTCTTCTCTTGAGCAGGATCTTCTAGTCTTCTCTATTCCTTGCTGTTCGAAAAAGTTCCTTATATGTTCTGCATATAAGTTTCTTATATGCAGAACATATAAGTTAAATTAATTCTGCATATTAATTTCATCCCGGTAATTCTTGGTCTTCCGGGTCTTCTTTTTTCAATTGGAAAAGTATTGATTAGGACGTTAGGAAGTCTGTCTGCGTCCATGCGTACAGTGTGTCCAAACCATCTCAGTTGTTGCTTTCTAATTTTTTTCTATTATTGTCTTTTTATACAATAATTCTTGTCTTACTGTGCTGTTTGTTTTCTTTTCTATCCAACTTGTTCTATTTATTTTTCTTAAGCATTTCATTTTAAATGCCAGCAGTTTTTTCTCCTCTTTTCTTAACTGTCCATGCTTCTGCTCCATAGATGACTGTTGGCATAATTGTTGATTCATATAATTTATTTTAGCTTACTTAGATATCTTGTTTGTTTTCCAGATTTTCTGTAACTTTCCCATGTTGGTCCATCCTATCGCTATTCTTTGTTTGATTGTTTTGAGTTCATCTATTGTTTCTGTTAGTTTTGATCCAAGAGATATGAAGTTGTCTATTTGTTCTTCATTTAGGGTGGCTGAGATGGTAGTTTTGTTCCTCCCTATTTTCATGATGTATATTTATTGTCATGTCATATGTTTTACAGATTTCGTTTAATGTTTATCAATCTTTGTAGTTCATTTGGGGTTCTTGCAATAAGGACAAGATCATCCGCATATTTGATATTATTTATGTTTAAACCATTGACATTGATTCCTGGTTCATTGTCTATTACCTTCTGTATAACTTCGTCTAGATATATGTTGAATAGACATCGGGATAATGAGCATCCTTGCATTACTCCTTTTTGATCTCTATGGGTTCTGTTGTGAGTGTGTCCTTTTTAATTATTGCATTTGTCTTAGAGTAATATTTAATCAAAAACTTTATTATATATTTGTCTATTGCTTTTTCTAGTAGAATTTTAAGAAGGATTTCTCTGTTGATGCTATAAAAAGCTTGTTTAAAGTCCACAAAACAACAATATAGTTCTTTATGGTCTTCCCAGCTGAGCTCTGCTAGTTGGTGCAATGTGAAAATCTGGTCTATCGTTGAATAGTTTCCTTGGAAACCAGCTTGTTCTATGCCTATCAGTTCTTCATGGGTTTTTTTTAATCTATTTTGTATAATTCTTACGAATATTTTATAGGTGTGGGAGAGTAAATTGATTGGTCTGTAATTTCTGCAGTCTCTTTTGTCTCCTTTCTTGTATATTGGGATGATCTTTCCAGTTCTCCAGTCATCTGGGATCTCTCCTGTTTGTAGTATTTTATTGAATAGGGTTGTTAAATATTCTATTGATGTGTGCTGCCTCCATATGACCACAGTTCAGTGGGGATAGTATCAATGCCTGATATTTTATTGTTTTTCATCTGTTTTATTGCGTATCTAACTTCTTGTAAAATTTTTGGTGGTCGTTATT
The DNA here is from genome assembly GCF_054136105.1 of Typopeltis vanoorti. Lineage (NCBI taxonomy): Eukaryota > Metazoa > Arthropoda > Arachnida > Uropygi > Thelyphonidae > Typopeltis > Typopeltis vanoorti. The sequence continues at coordinate 81,666,124 of NC_143561.1, forward strand.
TTCTTCTGTTGTTGGCATTGTAGTTTTGTTGCTACATACCCATTCATTGTAACAAAATTAGGCAAAATGGAATTATATGATTAGAGTACATAGGTAAAAAAAAAAAAAAACTGGTTGGCGGGTTAGATATAAACATGCTATTGCCTTTATTTCAAGAGTTAAGATATCTTCCATTTATCTCATTATTAAATCGATGATGACCTATGTAAATAAAAAAAAATACACATAAATCCACAAGAGATAAATAGATTAAAAAAATAAAAAGAGATAAAAATAAATAAAAATAATAAAAATAAAATCCAGAAAATTTGCATACTTCTGTGCCTCTTGTTTGTTATCAGAATTTCAGTTTTGTGTACCTACTTATGTACACATACTCTTATTATTCAGTATGACCTAGAACGACATCTGTTGGAAAAGAAATCAACGGTATGTATTATATACAGTACATGATGCAGATCTGAAAGCAAGTGAGTGATAGAGTTATCTTGTTGTCTTTATGTTTTAATAGTTGTACTAATTAAAATATCGGATGTGCAATTATTTTTAAAATCTTTTGTAAACATTTTAGAACTATTATAAACAATAAAAAATATGTTATTGTCGAATGTTTTTTTTTAAATTTTTCTGAGGAGAGGAAGGGATGGCTGCTTTTTTGCAGAAAGAAAAATCGTTTTATTTATTTATTTATTTATTTTATGCTAAAATAAAGAGGCAGTTCGGCGATGCAAAATTATACCAGTAAATTGGATATTAGATCCAGCATTATTCCAATTTTTTTTTTAATATGAAAGAAACCTATTTTCACAAACTTTTATTCAAAATAAAATGTTATGATACATTCGAGCACATTCGGGATAGAATTTTAAAAATTATAATTTTGTTTTACTTTTATCTTTCGTTCCTAAACAGAAATGAATCTACTCGTAGACTTGAGTTTTACGAGTAGATCCACTTCTGACAATTAACAAATACGGGGGGTCTGCGTGCAGGGGGGACGCAATTGGCAAATATTTATTTAACTTTTTCATATTTATTATTTTAAACGGAATTTACTTTTCACACTAATGTTTATTTAAATTTTAAATAGACAAGTTTCTTTTTCGTTATTTAATTTAATAATTCAGAAATGTTTACTGTGGCCCGATCGTCGCCCACCTTGGCCTCATCACTCACTCTTCTTGCTTAATGGTCTTACTAAGCAAAAAGTCCCTTTATCTTTCACTTACTCGAATACAAATTCTGAATTAAAGTGTTTACGCATTCATATAATAGTATATATGACAGAAGGATACTTGTAAATAAATACCTTTCACACTAAGTTTCGCAATGCTGTTTACACGTATGTTGTGTAATCTGGGCATCAATAAACTTTGGCAACCCAGATTTCACCACTCTTGTTACTGCATATGGATCAGTAGCCCGAAGAGAAATGTACGATGAATGTAATCGATACCGCGTGGAACGTGACACTAAACTTATTTTTCATGTACAGTATCTCGCTTTTATTCTTTTTCTTTGTCTTTATTTCGTTATAAATTCCTATTTCTCATGTGTTGATTTCTTCTGTTTTGCATATTTATTTCCTATCTTCATTATCTTTTCTTGTTTTTTTTTTGTTTAGTTCTTTCGATCTCTCTCTCTCTCTCTCATTATTATTATTATTATTATTATTATTATTATCTAATAAATTAATTAACGATTAATGTGTTTGCTTGTTTATTCTCTGTCAATAAAAACCTAGCCTTTCAGTAACTATTCATTATTTATTTAGCCTATTGGATTTTTCTAGTGGGATAGATTTATTTATTTTATTTTTTCGCATACAGTTCGAATCTTGCATCGGTTTAAAACATTTTAGGCATTCTAAACTCAACACATAATGATTGCTTATAAAAACCAGCATTTCTTTTTTTTTCACAGTTTGTGCGTTTTCAGTTAAATATTTGAAAAATGCATGAGAGGGACAATATCTCACTCGAGGATACCGATAGCCAGGAGAAGAATAGAGGTGTTTTGATGTTATTGTTTGAAATTATGGTCAAGCGACAAATACTATGAGGCCAGTGTATGTAAATATACGTATTAACTGGGCGACCTATTTGTTCTGCGGGAGGTAAAAACCTAAGAGGTTTTTTTACTTCCTGTAGCGATCGTTCATCTTCAATATGGGTCAGGCTAACTCACCTTCAGTTGAGAAGCCTTATAAAGGCCTGGTCGCATCCTAGACGAAAACCCGGATCTTTTGTGCTGAAGAATATCATCGATATTGACTGAGCTGTGGAGGCAAGTTTGGCGACCGACGTCGGGCACAGATATGTGGCGATGTTTACATACTGCTCCACATGCTTACTTCCCCTCTCCTTCTGGTTTACCACCCGTGAGATTTTTGAGCGCTGAGAAAGATGACAATGAAAGGATTGTTGGGTTGTTTAGAATTATTATGCTTTTATTCTGTCTCTGAGACACTCCTGATGACTTGGTAGTGGATTATTTGTGTTTTCTAGCCAGTTTGTTTAATTTTATGGGAGGATAAATCTGAGCAAACTGCGGAGAAGCCTCTCCTTCTGTTCAAGATTTGTTAATTAGCTTTGTCTGAAAAAAAAAAAATAATAATAAACGTTCTGTTAGATGAGATTTGCATCGAGGTTTCTTTTCCAGACAAGTGAAACATGAAAAAACTCAACCTCCAGAGGGGATTGAAGAGGGAGGAATAGTGGATTCTCAGACAAAGTAAAATGCTCCTTCCTATGTTAGTAGCTGTTTGTTTTAATAAATACCAGATTGTCTGTCGTGCTGAACATCGGAAGGATGACGCTGACTCTGTATATACATGTCTGTGTGTGTGTGTGTGTGTGTGTGTGTGTGTGTGTGTGTGTGTGTGTGTGTGTGTGTGTGTGTGTGTGTGTGTGTGTACAATAAGTGTTCAGTTTATGAAACATGTCTGTCGTTCATAATTACCAATAAGTGTTCTATTTCAAAGTACTCGACATAAAAAAAATGATAAAAATAAATAAATAAAAACTCGTTCGAGACAGATCTTAATATCCTGAATCGTATGAAAAGAATTTGGCTGAAACTGGTAACGCGAAAAAAAAAAAACGAAGTCAAAGACCTCTTCGCATCAATAATTATCCTTGAAGATTGTCGTTGTAAGTACTTTGTAATACACGTCGCTAAATTCGTCACCAACTTCCTAAGATTTTTTTTACGTGTTGGAAAGTCTTCTTTTAGCATTACGTAGATAATAATAACAACTCCATATTTTGAAATGAGATATATCATTACTGGATGTTTTGTTCATATAATCAACATTTTTTTAAAAAAAAAAATTAACGGTTTGAAGATTTTAAAAATGTTTTAAGTCGCTATTTTTTAATCTGAAAATTTTAAAAAAATTAAGAAAAATTATTTTGGAATTTTTCCCTATTCTTCCCTCCCCATCATAAAGTCTCCTATTTTAATGTCTTTAAAATTATGATATAATTTAAGATTTTTTAATCATTTTCTATAATGGGTAAAAAATCCAGTTTGTTTTACACACAGATTGATTTTAAACCTTGGTGTTTAAACAATTTTTGCTGTATGGTCATGCGTTACAACATAAAATAAAAAACGATAAAAATAAATGACAAAACCCAGTTTTTAAGAAATCATCAGTTTGTTCCTGGTTAATATCGCACAAACGACTGTCATGGGAGTGTTATCCGAAGTTTTTTTTTTTTTTCCTTTTCTCTACGCATCCGAATTTTACGAAAAATAAGTTTGATAGCAATCTAAGTTTTCGAAATGGTTGTTTGTTTGAAAATGTTTATCTGATGTTTCTAATAACTGTTTACCAGAAATTAATCTGCTCCGAGATTTTGAAATATCAGTGGCCTACGGTTCCTGGTTAATTTTGCGGGATTTTCGTACAGGAGGGGAAGAAGAGAGTCAATGATATATTCGTTTAATAACAGAATTATTACATAAATGATATTTTTTTTTTACATTTATCAATTAAAATTTTGAGTTTAAATCATAAACCTAAGAAAAATTTTAAATGTTGGAAACTGTTACTTCTTTGAGACGTATTTTTTTGCACTTAGATACTAATAGATAAAAAAAAAATACTAGGAAAAACGTCCAAAATAATGCTAAGCTAATTTATCAAAATTTATTATGATTATTTCAAAGCTGTTTTCCTATTCTTGATGTCAGAGTCAAACCAGCAACTAATTTAAATACAATTACAGCTGCTATAAAATTTTCTTTGCTTTATTGAAATAGGCATTCTCTATCAGGTTAGTAAAGTAGCCAAATTTAAGATAAGTTCCCTTTTTACCGTATCTTCAACATACAAAGGCAGTGGCATTTCAATGCTAAACTTGTCATCGCTTGAAATGGATAGATGAGTTTGGTTTTACAAGCATAATTTGGACACAGTTTATCTTACGTGCTCGACCATCCAAGATTGCCAATTGTGTAATCCTTGAAAATCGCCACGAAGTATTGTCCTAAAGCTAATGGTCAGAAATACTCCAAGGGTGTTATTGTTTATGTAGAAAGTCCTCGGACCTTATACCAAAACATGTTGAGAACTGAAATATAATAATAATAAAAATTGTGTTTGACAATGCAGTTTTTTAAAGAGCGATTGAGAATGCAACAGCGGAGGTTTCCGCGCAGAATACAAATAGCATTTTAATTACTTTGTTTTCATGATATTAGAGACAAGGTGGGGATGAAAGAGATGTGATCTCCACACTTACCAAGAAGGCAAGGATGAAGTTATTGACTTAACAAATAGCTATTTCAGTTATGATGTTTGCTGATTAACAAATCTGTGATAGAAAAGCAAGCAACATGTGACAAGCACGAGTTGCTCACGTTTTCAGAGAATTACTAAAGTTATATAGCTAAATTCAACAGGAGTTTTGTCTGGACGTAAGAGCAAAGTTTACATTTATAATAGTTTGTTACTCTCAGATCTTAGCTATCAGATGCCTTTTTATTGGCATCGAGATAAGAAAGAAAGAAAGAGAGAGAGAGAGAGAGAGAGAGAGAGAGATTACTCATTTGATAGTCACTGACGAAAGAGTATACTAAGTGGAGTATATTGTAATAAATTTAATTTAAAAATACTTTAGGATATTAAAATTTTATAAAATTTAAATTAATTTATTAAACATTTAAAAAAAAAATAGGAGAGGATAGAGCTATCTTTCCTGTTCTTTTGGGTAAGACTATAGAATGACATTAAGTAGGAGTAACGCTTTATTAAAAAGTTTGTATACAAAAGAGAAACTCTAGACATTTGAAAATGGAAATTATTTTAATAATTAGAAATAAAAAAAAATTTGTTTTCGATGCTGCATACCCTCCCCCTCCTCCCTCTTTTTGCATCAGTAATACCAAGTCAGAGTGTGGCTATAGAAACTAAGTTCGCTTCTGTAATCTCCTTATGCCTACACATTCTACACGAAACGTTGTAGGTTCATCATGACCAACCTTTTCCTGCTTAGATTTTATTTTTAAGCATTTCTGCGAATACTGTCTAATGGCATCCTCATGGTAAAGGCTTCCGTTGGAACATTCACTTCAGAAAAACATCCTGACTTTTTTTTATAAATCTTGCGTGTGTAATCGATACTGAAAATAACGTTATATACCTGAGAATAAGCGAAAGAGATATGTTCGGTTTTTTTTAACTTTTTTATACTGCAAGCAATGGCGTTTCACATTTTAAATAGCGAACCATAACTATCCTTATCTTAGTCTATTAAATATTTGAAAAAAAAAAAAACTTATTTAATTATAACATATTGATACTCATATTTATGCTGGATAGCCAGCGACCTATGCGTATTAACAATGTGCATTGAAAAAGTTTCACATAGTTGGATTTACGATTTCTGTGTAGCACTTTTACTTCATACCACCAGAGAAAATTCCGTTATCGGTTCGATTCCAGTTGCCGACTGTAGAAACCTTTTAAAGATCTTAAACAGTGATTTCCGAGACTTGGAATTTTAACCTCGTAATTTAAAAAAAAAAAAAAAAAAAGTAGAATTCGCATTATTTCAGACAGTATTATCTGTTAGAGTTTACGAACACCAGATAGCAGAAGTTGTCTTCTGTACTCTCTTGGCCTTCAAATTATCGGTGGCCTTCAGTTCGACTTTCATTGATGGCTGAGGGTGAAGATCGGCTGCCCGATTTCCAAAAGTTAGTTAGGTTAAAATAGTTCTCTTTACTCCCTTTATAAATATAATGTTTTAGAGGATACCCGCAAATTATTTAAATTCAGATAATTTTATTTTTATATAATTAGTTATATTTATTACATTGAGTTACAGTGTTCACTTTATTTCATGCTCTCCTTATATTCTCGAAGAGAAAGAGAGAGAGAGAATATTATTAACTTGTCTATTGGCAATTTCAACTGGAAGATGGATTAACCTTCTTTCTAAGGAGCATCTGCCGACTAATAAACCCTTTTAAAACTTTTTTGAGACAGTCCTAATAGCAGCATTCACGAAGGGATAGTCTTTGTGAAAGAACGTCCCTCAGGCATGCAAGAGGTACCTAAAGGTAGGAAGAAAAATGTCGCTTGGGCCTCTTTCATCTACTGTTCACAAACCTGTTGGGATGGGCGGTAAATAAAAGAGAACTGTTATCTCGTATAAGAACAAGAGTAAATTCCCCTCCAGCGGTTCTGCTTTCTAGGAATCAAGGAGGTAGCTAAACAAGAAAATAATTATACAAAAACCTGTTTCTTTTCATTATACAAGAAACCTGTTCCTTTCCCATTTAGTATTTGACTCTTGCAATGTTACCCCAACGCATGCAATATGGCAGACTAAGGCCGTTAGCTCGGATTTTCCTATCCGGGTAGTGATGGCATTGGTTTGGAATTATGCGCAAAATATTTTCCTTAAACATCTATTCGTTACTCACAATTCAACCAGGATGTTTAGTAAAACTTGCTAAGTATATATGAAGAAAGTAGATGTACTATGTTTTATTTATTAGGACCTCAGTTTTCACCCGTATCCGTTTACAAGGGAAAACACATGAATCGCACTTCGTAATAATCTTAGAATGCTAAAAAAAAAAGGGGGAACATTAAGATTTGTAGTAAAAGTTAAAAATAAATAATAAATTTATCTATAAATACAAATAACGTAAATATTTACAACTCTAGACAACCCTCTGACTTCCGTTTACACTAGGGAGACAGAAAAAAAAACAGCTTCCCTCTTCATTAAATGAACTACATTTATGCTATTTTAGTTTATTTAAATCAACTTTGAGGATCTGGGAGTTTTAAAAATAAAATCGTCTAAGTACAGGCGGTCACCATAACGTAGTCATGGATACCAATTCGGAACTCTTATTTAACTCTTTGACTGCATATGTGTGGATCTTTGTTAATCATATTTATATGAAAAAAGTATCAATGACAATTTTATAGGACGGAAAAACTCGAGTAAGAAAATATATATTCAGAAAAATAATTAATCGCTAAACTTTTCAAATACAGCATCAGCATACTTAGAATTTTATTTCATTCTATTTTGGACATCATAATTTTAGAAACCGCTCCGTAAAAATATATTATATGTGCCATATACAATAGAGCACAAAAACAAACAAAAAAAAGTACTGAACACACGGTATGAGATATGCCATTCGACTGCATGCGTATTAATAGAAGAAAGAGCACGTGTAGAGTCGACGCCATTACACTCAGCTGTAGCAATGCAGCAAATGGTGTTGACGTTGGAAGAAAAGACGTTTATTGGTGAGCATTATTTTCGTTCAGATGGAGTTGGTAGAGCAAATGGTCCAAGCCTACGACGTTTGTGAGCAGTTTGTTCGTCGTTTCCGTAAAGATGCCCCAAGCAATAGTATTCGAACGTTGACGAACTAAGCGATAAAATGACACGATATGTCCAGCAGATGTCCCAAGTCTTGTTCTCCAAGATGACAGAGAACCTTCAAAACCTGTCTTGAAACACAAGGTGCCCATTTCGAGCAAGTAATCTACCATCGTTATGCTGTATTCGACCAGGATCCACTGATAATTGTGGATGTACATATCATGTGTAAACATATATTTCTTTGTTAATAAACCCGTTTACTCCATAACATATATCGTTGTAGTATTCTAAACATAACTTTTCCTTCTATGGAATACTATTTCAGATTTCAGCCTGTTAACTCTACCTTATAGTTATTAATGGCCGTATATTGTGTTGAGAATATCGAAATATTTTGTCAAATAAAAAAAAAGTGGTTCATCTTATTGAGGTTGTCGATAATCCTGGATAAATAAATAAAAATAATTCCAATAAATTAAATTTCTAAAACTTAAATTTATTAATATCGAAAATAATTCCGTTTATAATTATAGTTTCATTACATATATATTTTCTCTGGATAATAATAAACCGCTGTGTAAATTATCTATTAAGTAAACAACTAAAGGAAAGACATTAAAAAAAAAGAAGAAGTTAAAATGACTCGTTTCCTTATTAATATGCAATGGACAACTTAAGCTTACAAGTATCTTGTGCAATGCCCAAATTCATTATTAAATTCAACCCACGTCTTCTTTCGCCTTTCAAGTAGACTAGTAGAGAAAGACAGTATGAAGGTCCTTCATAAACATTAAACCATATACAACTAGATTGTTATCAAATACAAAAAATACGACAACACTAAAAAGAAGACAATTGACATACGAGCCACGTGCATTCATGATACTACTATACAAAGATTTCGTACTTTATATTAATAAAATCATGATAAATAACTTGATCATATAATGTATACGTATGAGTGAGCTGTAAAAGTAAAGATAGATAATTTTAATACTTTCATAGGTTCAGAAATGTCTAAAACTCTTCAGTGGTTATAACAATGATCTCTGAGTAAGCAGAAATGGTACGTCGTAATTAAAATATTTTTATTTTTTTTTTTAATTCTATTAGGTAACGAAGGTAACAGTGGAAAACTGAAGCCAAAGGCAGATAACGTAACTAATGGGAAAATTCTTCATCCATATCTTACATTTCATACAGAATACACAGAATTTAGATTGTTGTGCCATCTACATAGCAGGAAACCAACTAAAACGCCCATGTTTTATAGCTGTTTCAACTTGATAACATCACACGTTCAGTCAAATATGACTAAAAATGCGAAATCAACTTTCATTAGAAATGATGATTTCAATAGCTATTTATAAAACAGGCATTTTATTTCTTCCCCTTTTGTATTCTCTCAAACAAGTTATTCCACTGTTACGCCTACATGCTGGATTCAATAAAACAAGTATACTTCAAGGGCATTTAAAATGGTCGTCACCTTGCATTTTCATCTAATAGGACGGACAACATAAAACTTAAATTTTAATATTCGATTATATGTTTGCATCGCTTTATTTATTTTGTTTTATTCTTTGCCTCAGTTCTTTATTTCTGATTTGTACTAATCCCGCAAATGAAACTAATAAAAACGAGTGTGAAACCAGATGGAATCGCCTTTCTTGTGGAAGTCACTCATTCAGTTCATTTTCCAGTGCAAATGCCATATATTTTACGAGAATTAAACAAAGTGTTGATTAACTTAATTAGTAATGTATTTATATGGAAATTCACTGTGTCTTCCTCACCGGTTAAATCATAACAGGAAGTTAGGCGCAATCCGTGATCGCACACTTTTGCATCCGGTGGTGCATCCCTCCGAAGTTTAACAGTTTCAAAGTGAGTTTAACTCGCTAGCACTAGTGTTTGGTGACTGGCTCATGAAACCATCTGGCAATAGTCTGAATACCGTTCACGTGACATTCCAATTGTCAGATCATCCACAGATCAATGAGGTCACTGATGTGGCTTGTGGGTTTTTCACATCTTAGTCAGAGCCTCCGTACGCAGCGTAGCGGTTTTCATATTAAGACGAGTTAATCTCTCAGTAACTCGGGTTTTTAATCCACATCAAAGAAACCACCTAAAAAAAACGCACACCGTTCATATACATAATATACGGCTTCACAGCCTCAGTTATTTAGGCTGCAGTTCCAACCAACTCAGACCTGAATGTCTGCAAGCGGATAAAACATATATTTGTTGTTTAGGGGGAAAAAAAAGACCATATATTCAGATCACCTTACTTAATCTTTTCTTTCAACTTGTGGATTCCTTAAAGTGGCCTTTAATGCTAGTATTTTACATTCTGCCTCGATGGAACACCCCCCCCCCCCCACACACACACAAACACACCGTTCTACGAAACGCTAAATTATTCCAGTTATGTCTTCTACTTTAAGGAGAAAGTCAGATGTTTTCGTCTCTTTCCGATACTCTTGTGACTTCAAGAGTATCGGAATATAAAAAAAAAACGGATTTTCTTTGTTTATTTGTTTCATTGCATACAGCAATCGGAATTTTAATCTCGTTTTGACAAGATAAAGTTTCCATACATTCTCCACTTTAATACAGATAATCCAGATTAATCCTCTTGTTAACCTTCTACTTCTTAGGAAAGATTAGCAAACATGTTCTCGATTTTATCACCGATGAAAAGACTTGGACGTGCTTTTGCACACTGAGTGTCTGCTAAGTTTTCCTACCATGTATCGAATGGTGCTCAGCAATACTGATCTCTGTTGGTTTGATATTCACCATGTATCAATGATCGTTTTTTTTTAATGTGAATTCTGATCAAGAAAGGTTATAAAGCTATAGTATATTGAGTACAGTGAGCAAAAACTAAACATGAAACTTTTTTAAGCTACTTCAGACCTCCAATAAGTAGGATGGTGGTAATAGTCTCACACCGAGCGATGAAAATCATCGCCTAAGAAGGGGAGGGGGGGGACTATTTCCCCATGGAGACCGGCCAACCCAGCCTTAACTAATAATGTTTTTAAAAAAAGCTCCTCATATTTTGGTCACCTTTCAATGTCTTCGTACGCGGACGATTTTATTTATTTTTATTTTTTTAGCATTCAGGCGTGATTAATGTACTATTCAATTGACTGCCACCTGAGCAAACCTATTTTTCATTTGCATCTGATTATTAAAAAAAAAAAAAAATCTCAAACAATGAACAAACTCAAGGACACGCACTCGTGATAACTGCGCGTGCAGTTAATTTGCACTTTTTTTTTTTATATGGTCGTGTGATATAAACGACTCTCAGTTAAGCATTAAATGTTAGTAACTATTGCAACTGAATGTAACCCTGACATTAACTGACATTTTCAGTAAAGAATGCATCAAACGGGACAGAATTACTGAAGAGTTCAGCTCAAATACGGATGGTAAGTACTCATTTCCACCAGAACTGCCTCGTGACGCATTGTTCAGTTGTGCAATTCTAGTTAAACGTCTATTTTCTTGGAATTGTAAATAAAGCTTTCAGCGGTTCCATAAGAATAAACGTAATGTGCTCTCTGAAGCAGGATAAATAGAAATTCCTCCTCTTTTCCGGTAATGTCGAGGTCTCACCTTCGTTTCCTTTTTCAAATAAAAATTCTTATCTGTAGTCTAATAAAAGATATGTCGAACTAAAACAATTTTTTTTTCATCTTTACGCCTCTGTTTCTTCTTCTGGATAAAAAGTTAAAGAACGTTGTGTTTTGTTTATTTTTTAACTGATATGAAAAGTATACATAGTTTATTCTAAAATTTCACTGAGAGTTAATTTATTTAAAACAAAATCCAAAAGAGAATAATTAACGAGATATGGCTTGCATGGAAAGGAAATCTTGGGTTCATCTACAATGCAGTGGCCTTCTTACGCATTTATTATGTATAATATCAGAATGTAGCGTGCACAGTCGGACGAATTCAGGTTCACGCACTTCCTTAGTGAAACCAGAATCAAAAATAAGGAGATGTTCGGTATGGTATCCTATCTTCACAATTCAACTTCACAGACGAACTCAAGATTTGACAATGGATGACGACCATTCAGTGGGTTTTTGAAAATGATAGATTGGGAACAGGAACTGTGTTCTGCCATCTCTCGCATACAGTGGTAATATCTACGAGTATAATGATGGACCAAAGTCCCCATGGAGAAGCTCCACACTCTTGTATCCTAGATTAGTGGCTGGTTTATTATTTGAAGTGACAGCCGAAGTAGCCAACATTCTTGAGGCAAGTGTAGTATGTTTTTAAAAATTTATATTCTTCTGGTCAGTTTATCTGTCTTGAAGAGTGACAAATTCGACATTCTACGAAAATCTACCCATGCAGAAACCCACGTAAATTATTCTTCCATAGCATGTTTGTGTTTGTTTGATCTTGGATTCCTACCTAGATCAGCGTAACCTGATTAGATATTGGAGAAAGCATGGCGAAAACTTCCGGAATATGATGCTTCCCAAGGTTCATTTCTAACAGTTCTTCTTCTTGGTAGTTTGTCGAACAATGTTAGAGTCTAACATAGATAAAAGAATATGATAATTTGGCTTTCTAACATGAAGCAATAAGAAGTCCATTGTAACAAGAATTATACATATAACACAAATTAAAAAAATAACAATTCAGTACTTTATTGTTTTATTATACCATTTATTGACTTTAGATGTCAGTTGCTTATTTTTAAAAATACTTATTTTTGAACAATACAAATTTGTATTAACCAGCGCGTGTATTGAGAAAAGTCATGTTTTTAATTTATCGCTTGAGATTTGATTACGAGATGAATATCGGTCAAGCGTGAAATTAAATAATTAGTTAACACGAATATTGTTAGAAAAAAAAAAAGAAAAGAAAGAAAGAAATTAGTTGTCTAGGAATACGATGACATTTTGATTTTTTATGATTTCATTTTTATTCTTATTTTTATTGTTTCAAGTTTATGTTTATACTTATAGATGTACACCATTGATCTTAACTTTTATATTAATAATAAAAAAAATAAAGAAAGAAAATATAAATCAAATTTTCATGCGGAGATAAGTTTTATTATTAGTGGTAATAAAAAAGTTATCTTGCATGCAAAATTTACATAACAATTGAGCAAATTGTAAGCTGAAATAAAGCTCCGACTATATTATCATCTATCTCATGATGTTCTGTTGTTATGGCAACTTGAAATTGCTATTCAATGTAGCAGCAGTGGATCTTTGCAAAGTGGAATAACAGTGTGCGTTGGTTCATTCATTTTCTGATGTTTCAAGGTCACTCTAGTCAAGTGACGTGTCGATTATCTTGCTATTATCTACTCCGCATCAGTGGCGAGATGCAGATGGCCGCAGCGCGGTGATAATATGAATAATCACGTGACGAGACACTCCTACACAACCGAGATTGACGTCAGTGTTAAGAGAATATGACATTCACAGTTGCGTGTGCTCTCTTTAGAAAATACAGCGCCCCTTCAGTTTTTTTTTTTCTTTTTAATTCCACCGGAGGAACCGGATTGTAATGAATCACTTTATTTTCCCTTTTCCATGGCTAGTTTACATAGCTTAAATATGACTAATGAAAATCGGGGAAATTTTCCTAACTATGAGCTATTAATAAACCAGTTTGTTGGTAAATCATCCCCCCCCCTGCATGAGTTTTTATGGAAATGACGGCTTAAAAAGTGTGCTCACTAGAGTAGAGTTTAAAAACCGACAAAACCATTCTAAGTGATCGAGTCAGTTTATTTTATGCAAAAGTGATAATTTTCATTGCCATACTTCACCACTTTGCTTATCGTAGGTCCGAAATGAGTAAATCAGGTCTGGTTTTTGCAAAATAGTATTTCCAGATGATCTAACACTTAATAACCCGTTGTTATTAAATGTACTGTAGGTTTAATCCAGTGTTTCTCAACCTTTTTTGGATCATGCCCCACCTCAACGTCTCAAAGATTTTGATGCCCCCCCCCTCTAGCATAATAGTCGGCCAAGTTCTGAAAAAAGTATAATAATATGTACATGTACATTTTCTAATTCCCCCCCCCCCCCAAAAAAAAATATTCAAATTGTCCCCCTGTGGTCTATTGTGGTAGGATTTCCATAGAAAAAAAAGCGGTCATTATCGAGTAGGAGGGAAGGGAAAACGTTAGATCGGGGAGGGATAATAAGATGAATTGGAATTTTTTAAAAAAAGAAGTAAAACGTACAATTGATAAGGAATTTACAACTGAAGTCGAAAATTATGGGTGTTAAATTAAAATGTTAATTTTAAAGTAATTAGAGTTAAATTATTAAGTTACGTTGACGGATATTTAGTTTTGAAGCAGAATCAGTAGTTGCTAAACTTTTTGTTGGACTTTTTTTTTTCAACTAAAAAAGTCATGAATAACGAGTCAATATTTTAACATATCCGATTGTCGTGTTTTAAATTGCACCAGACAGCAATTTACAGAATTGCTACTTGTTAACTCTCGGCCAATTCTTTGAACAATTACTGGGCTGTCGAAAAGGTAGCAAGCAACAAATAGATTGCGCGCATTAGGATGTTACCTCTCACCAGATTAGAGTTTTAATCGTGTGTGTGGGGGGGAGGGGGGGAGGAATGGGGAATTATTATTTCTTCTTCTTCTTTGGCCTTTTATGGGTCTTTAGGATCTATGACTGCCAAGCATCCTTATTTCTATAACCTTAATTCTAACTATAACGTTAATTTATAATATTTAAATTTTATGACAATCTAACCCACGAAACTACATATTGGTATCGTGAGAGGACTAAAGGTTAAATAATCCTGAACTCCAACTCTACAATATTATGCATCATACTTCTTTCTAAGCCATTTCAAACTTTTAATAAGTAGGGTGGTGATCCCACACCTAGATGATTTGTCATTTTGTAACAAACATTCGCAACACATCCGTTTCACAAGTTTCGAACTCACAGACTGTAAGTCGAAAAGTTGCAAAGTCATTCAACTAATGTTGAATCAACTCTGTTCACTCAACTAGTTTGTTCACTCAACTAATTCTGCAGACAGTATTCTTGGATTTTGATTTATTTTTTTGATATGTAAGCTACATTTATAGAAGAGAATGATTATTCTATGATTACGATAATTACTCTGAAGAAGAAGGATATTTGCGTCAAGTAAATATGAATGACATCTCAACATGGTTGGCATTTTATACACTGTTTTAATGAATATGAATTTGGTTTGATTTTCTCTCTGAAGGTTTTTAAAGAGAAAAATACTTTGAATTCAGTTCCTGAAAAATCTGTTAAAAACACTGTTTTAGATGACTTTTTCATATAAAATGGAAATGAATATTTTCTTTCAGTGCTGTTGTTTGAGTCAAGGTATACAAATAGAGAGGGCGGACAGGATTCCGTCTGAAAATTTAATAGATGAAACGTTGGGTGGGTTGTTTCGAATTATAACCGAAGCATCTAAAACCATGAAGCCAGTGTGTGTATATTCTGGCTGTTTTGAGGGTAACTCCCCTCCCCCGATATTCCAGAGGAAGACTCTGATATGGGCTAACTCATCTTTATTCGAAAAGCCCTTACAAAGTTTGCATCGTAGACGCGATTCGAACCCAGGTTTCAGGCGAAGGAGATAGGATCACGAGAAATCGAGAAGTGAGGAAGATTGAGTACTAAATGCCTGAGAATTTACTGTATATTCTTGCAAGTATTATGTAGTTATTTTGTGAAAATGATTTTCTACCCAAATTTATTTACGTGTGTACGGATTGTAAACGACATTTCCATTTTACACCCCTTATGGTTATGAGAATATTCTGTTTCGATTGAACTCCGATTCACCTTTTCAGTAAGTTAATATATTCACAAATTGTTCAGAATCACTGGAACATAGAATCGACATTATTGTATTAGCAAAGTTATTGATGCATATCATAATTATAATAATTTTATAGCCCGGCTGATAAACCATTATTTATCATGATCTAATCAAAGTGCTGAACTATGAGTAAAAGCTAGTTAATAATATCTGCAGTAACAAATAAATATCCATTTCCAGATGGTTCGTTAGTAGATATTCTTTTCCACCTATAATGATTATAAATTTTAAACTCGTGTTTTCGCATCAGTGCAATTTCCAGTCTATTGTTTATCCTAATTTATGAAATTCCAAGAACAAAAATAGAAACTATATATCGATACGCTTTTGATTACATGTACAATTTACGTACATCCTGACACGTTAGGTTATTTCCTTTCAAGTTCAAAATCGCATGAAGTGTGATAAAAATCTAACATAAAACATAAGTATCAAAGAAATGTAGGAAGCCGCACCTATTCATGAACAACAATAAGGGGATGTCTGTATTTGTGGGTGTTATTCAAAGTACAATAATGAGGAAACCAGACGAAAACATTTTTTACCATTCATAGAAAAACAGGGTGTCATAAGTGAAACCGTATTTCAATTTAGTCATTTTGTATGGGGATATGACATATAAACACCCAAGCGGTGACATCATTCTGTTTACATCCGTAATGGGAATTGTTGAAAAGATATTATTGTGAATGAACTCACAAAACCCTTCCTTTGAATAATATTTGAAATTGCCTATTTTGTCAGCAGAATAAATAAATAATATTTTATTTATTCTTGTCCATCCCAACTTCATAATACTACTTCGTCCAATATCTTGGAAACTGTTTAGGTTGTTATTACTCTATAGATCGATCTCTGAATGAATTGAGTTTTCAAAGAACCGATATATGGGTCCACATAAACTGATATGGTTAATATAAACAGATCCAACGATGGATAGTTAGAACTCAACAAATTATCCAATCCAGAGCTGAAGAAGTCTGGGATGCACCGATTTCAGAAAAAATGAAATTGTACAGCTGCTTTACAGGAAATGCTCCAGCTATGGGTTTTCGTTTTTAGAAGAAACTGTTTTACGTCTTAGCAAACAAAGCATGCTTGCTAAGTTTAAGGCTGGAATTTCTAGTGGTCCGCATTCTAGCTGGTAATTGCGTGTTTCTGCATTGATACTTCTGTGATTGCATTGTAAGCTTTGTGATAAATCGAATTCTTTTTAAACTTGTTTTTTTTTTTTTTCATATTTCTCAATACATCTTTATGTGAATTCCGCTCGCGAAACATTGTAAACTCATATATCATTAATCTATATCATAAATATATCATCTTACAGTACAATACCGGATTTGGTAATCCGGTATTGTACTGTAAGCATTAAACACGAAACTTTTTCAAGCTAATTCAAGCTTCTGATAAACTGGCTCCTCACACCTTTATATTTTTAAAACCTCTTTAAATTCTGCATTGTTTGTGAATAAATCATTGGATGCTCTTTTCGGAATATAAATTGCAAAAAAGTTGTTTAGTGGCTTTCCTGACCTTAGAAGGATCGGATACTGTTTTCGTTTTTATTTTATTTTCTTTCATGAAGAACTCTTATACAAAATACTCTTGTGAAGCTGAGTATATTTACTTCTTTCAGCCTTTAATCTGAATCACTTGGTATTTGTCTCTCACAAAGTTACGTATTTTTGTTTATAAAGTTAACCATTTTGGATTACTTGTGGTTGTCTTTTAGATTTTTTTTCTGTCCGAATTATAGCCAAAGACTCATGGTAAAACGATCTGTATGCATCAATTAGATTGTGCTATAAGGGATTTATCAATTGTTCCATTTTAAAGCAACCGACAAGATAATTTACACGCGCTTTTGTTTCTCTTTAGGAACTATAATATAAATGAAATGTCTTTCGAATCAATTCACTAGTACATTGGAAGTGCAACGCAAAATTTTAGAAGTTTATCCGGAGATGATTGGTGCATAGGTATTTACTGATCTTATTCTTTATTGCCGTATGTCCGCGCGGTTAACCTAGTGGCCTTGCGCTTCGCAACCATATGCCGAGAGAAGGAGTGTCCCAGGTTCGATTCCCATCGGAGACGTGAGGAACTTGAAGATCTTCCTCAGGCATAGCCAAGTTAGCCAGTCTTAGGCGCGGGCAGTACGGTTTTTTCCGTCAGTTTATCTGGCATTTTTCATCAGGCAAACCGGCCCCGTGAACATATTCCTCTACAGCCAAAAATATAACCCCCCCCCGTGGCGGCAGACTAGGCGACAGGTCGCGAATCCTGCATAGGAAGCGGGAATAACGCATAGTGAAAGAAGAAGATTCTTTACTGCTTGTACAATAATGTTCTTCCTTCTCTTTTGGAAAATTGAACTTTTCGGGAAGTTAGAGATATATCATAAGATGTTGATATGCTTATATCTTTATTCACATTTCTTGGATCTGGAAAAAACTCCAAAAATATTGGATACAATGGACTTAATTCAACAGATGTGATTTCATGAGTTGGTCAATATGTTTTTGTATAAAACTGAATAATTTCCATTTTCTTAAAAAAATATCTAAAAGATTACAATGCTTACTTCTGTTCATTAAATCCTAATATTTATTGTGATAATTTCTTTAATATTTGTTATCGTATGGTTAGATTTACGTTTGTAGTTTTATTTTCTGGTCTTTTTATAATCCTAATTATGTTTATATTTATATACTCCTTTTTATATTTCTGGGGTTATTCATTAGTGGATCCATTTTCATATTTGGGTCATTGTGATCATTTTTTCCTCCCCATCCTGCCTTCTCTTTAGTTAATGGCTTAATAATGATGGAAAGAATATGTACAATTTTAAGATTTTAAGATTTTGTTGTAATTTGCTTCTGGTGGTTCTTTTAAAAGGGTTTTGTAAATTCTCCCATTTAGTTCGTTATTGATGTCTAAAGTAGGATCAGAGCCAGACAGTTTTGTTTATACTATCTCAGAATTTATTTAGGAGAGGTGGTTTAGTTATACTATTTCAGTATGTTCTATGTTTTCCTTGGTTAATTCATTTTTGTTCTCACTTGGTCCCGTTGTTCACACTGAAAATTTTAGTGAACAATTCAGTTTGTATAGCGCCAATATATCTTAAAAGGTGTCAAAATCGAGATATAACTGCTAGGAGAGAAACTCCGAGTTTATTATTATTATTCAATGGAAAAATATATTTCTGCATAAATGCAAGTCTGTTATGTATTTTATTTGAAGTAAACACATCGAAATTTATGTTATGCGATGTTAGTACAGGTGGAAGAACCGAAAATATTTTTATGTGTGTGGGGGTGGGGAGTGTTTTGGGGGGGGTACAGCAAGAACAGGCATCCTGATATCTATGATTTTTCAATTTTAGTTTATTCTAAATTATTAAGCGTAAATTAAAAGTTTGAGTAATACTTTTTTCAAGAATATTTGTGAATTCAAGGCAAGAATATTTCAAGAATACGTGTTTCGAGAAACACAGGTATTTCTTGAATGTTTATTCTCTCAGCTGAAAAGTATTAACAATCAGTTGCTTTCGAAATCATTATGAAACACGTTTATTGTACTGTTTTTTTTTTTGGCTTTAAGTAATCATTTAATTCTACATCAACAGAATGATTTAATGTTGATCATAGGACGACAACAGTTACAAACGATCTTGGCTAGCTACCAGATAATGACACCGTTTCATATATCATCTGATGAAATACAACAGAACGATTTGGGATGCTAAAGTTTTCTTTATAAACGTATATATGAAAAATATGATGAATCACTTCTTTCCTATAGCCATCTAAATCCAGAGGAATCACATCACAATGAGTAAAGTATTAAATGATAAGTCTGATGATTCTTTAACCTATGCTGTTTTTCAGTGTACATCCTGGAGAGATAACGATAACTCCACGTCAAAACTAGCAGTACAGCAATTTACGATTGCAAGGCTAAATGCATATAAATTGACACACGTAGTTACACAGGCGACAATGTATGACGCTGTTCTATCAATATTTACATCTTAATGGTGATCTAAAGACACTTGTCCCAGTATTTAGATGATAAGGCCATTTCCTAAATAATAAAATGTCTTCTGTGGTATGTGATGATAAACAATTGAAACCTTCTTCAAATATTTAACCGGAGACTGTAAAACCAACCAGCGGAAGTCGAATAAAGGAAGGGAGGAAGCGGAAATGGGCACAGGCCCATAAATGTCACCATGAAGTGCAGTTGAATTTCTCAAGAAGTTCGACTTAGAAGCGCTATATTCTTAAAGTTACGTAGAAATGGCCATCATCTAACTATAAACTTTTGAGAATGGCACCCAGAGATTTTTTTTTTTTGCTTGATTCGATTACGAAGATCTTAGGAAAGGAGACTAAAAGTTGGACATTCTATTTCATAAAAAAATCTTCTCCAGAAACAAGTCATTGCTTAACTAGGTGTCATATATCAAAGGGTCAGAGAAGGTGTGACTCGTCATAGCTTTATGACGATTCAGACATTACCAAACATGACGCAAACCATCAAGAGAAACTTTCTGAGATACGTCTTTTTGAATGTTTATTTCTTATTGATAAGATATTTATACAAAAAATTGTAAGATATGATGACTTAGCTTTTTTTTCTTCTTCAGACTATCTAAGAAACAATTTACGATGGCACTCCTTTATTTATAACCTCACCTTTTTCCTTATAACGTGACTTAAAACTATATCATAAACTTTATTAGTTTTGTCAACTGTCAACCGAAATAATACCTTAGAAGAGGCTATTAATAGCCAACTCTATTCGTATTCTGTGCTTTGGTTTGTATTGTTGCACAAATAGAGATATGTTATACAGTACATAATATTCGTTTTAGTATCTATATACATATTAGATGACGTACAATATAATTAATTATACGAATGACACATATATAAGATATATATAAGCAGATATCGTGAAGTATAACGATAAATTTTTATTGGTTGTTGTCGAAGATAATGAAAACGATTTTAATGTTTAAGAAGCTTTCGCAACAGGTAACTGAATTTTCTTTCCACAGTCATGGCCCCGAAATTTTCTCCTGATACACCTTTACTGAATAGATTGATAGAAGAATAATATCTTGGTGCGCTGTCTCACATTGAATCACTCTTCTCGGTATTCTTTACTCCCATTACAGTCTGGTTGGAAGAGTGGGTATCGTACCCTCTCTCCAACTAACAAGCTGGGTGTTCAGATCCCATAGCGGTTTGGGTGTTTGTGATTGGCTTGGACGATTTTCGTAGTCCTGCATGAGACCGCCCCTTTACTTATTGTAGGCCCTTAAATGGCTTCAAAAAATGCAATGTCTGGTTCTCTTAAATCATGATACTCATGTATCATAGGCCTATAATGGTTCCTGGAAAGGTTTAAAAAAACAACAGTAACATCAACATCAAAAATTAGTAAAAGAAATCTTTCTTACTGATAGTAAACATTCTACAAAAACAACAAAAATAAAATGACAGACTTTATTATACCATTACGAAACAAACATTACCTAATCCTTATAGGGAGCTTTAAGCCGATTGGACCGACTGTGCATCGGATCCTGCACCTATGAAATATAAAATCTGTTAAAATTTTGGAAGATTTTGCCGATCAAAAAAAGCAAGAAAAATTTCTTTATAATTAGGTTTAATATTTGTAAAAGTATTAATTAATAAATATATTATTTCATTTTTGATATTTTTAATGGCATATATTTCAGATATAATTATCTTAAATTAGGGCCCACCAAAATGATACTAGTTGGGTCCCATATCAACGGCTGAAACGGAATGTTAACATGATGACATCCATCTCAACCATAAATTATCAGCTAGATGGTTTTTTTTTGTTTTTTTTTTTGGTCATGAAAGTACTGCATCACAATTTGATCATTCCATGCCAGTGAATACTTAAGTTGAAATCAGCCTTTAGTTTTTTTGGCGTCTTTGGAACCACGGTTCAGATTCATTGACTCTTTAAATGGTATAAATCGCACCGAACTCTTCTACCTTCTGTTCTATGATAGTGTAGTAAAGTGTTAAGGCACTTTAGTAGAGTTTAAAAAAACTATCGTAAAAAGTTTATGGAAAAATTATTTCGAAAGCTAATGTTTCGAAAAAAAAAAAAAAAAGAACCAATTCATGGAAACACAGGTTACTGAAATTGTTGTTGAGTTAATAAGTCACGGAAAACGATAAGTAATTGGAAAAAAATAATTAATCGAACATCATTTGATGAAAAAAAAACTCACTTAAATTTTTGATGACTTATGAAAAACAGTCATCAAACATCATTCCTTAAAGATTGGTTAGCATTTACACAATAGGCGAATGTCTTGAATATGCACAACCATCGGAAATCTGAACTTTAAATCATTGGAATTGATATACAGGGTGATTATAATTAAAGTTCACATTTCGAAAGGCTGTAACTGGGTAACTACACAGTGAAATATTTAATAATTAACATGATGATGATGTGTGCGGCAACGAAGTTTATTATGCGCAAAAACTAACGTTAAGTTCTAAAAGTTTCTTCAATGGCAATACATGACGCTGCAATACCGTAGTGGGTAATTCAAAACGTTACAAAACATGGGGTACACACGACTCTTTGTGTGGTTACACATGTACGATATGCTATCGTCCGTTGTCGGCAACATGGAATGCTGGTCTTGAGATCCACTAAGTTGGCTGTGTCCACGATAGACAACGTCTATGAGATGTCCCCAGTCAAAAGTCTCAGGGGTTCAAATCCGGTGAGCGCCCTGGCCAGTTTGCACGAAAATGACGGCGGATGATTCTGTCCTCGGTAAAATGTGTCTCACGCAACCGCTTGACTGGGGTGGCGATGTGAGGAGGAGCACCATCCTGCGTAAAAATTGTTGAATCCAGGCACTGACGCTGTTGAAGTGTTGGAATTACCTGATTGTCTAAGCGAGTGATGCATATCGCTGGGCATTAACAGTGCAGGTAACGAGACCAGCAGGCCAGAGCTCCTCGAAAAAGAAATGTCCAATAATGCATAAAACCACACCAAGCGTCGTCAGTCCAGAAAATGTTCCATAGCCAGTCGTTGTCCAGTTTAGTCCGAGTAAGAAACTGCAGGACAAATGTTTCTCGTGTGCTCCGGTTAGTAATAAGCAATTGCTAAACGTGGGAAATCTCGTAAGGATTACAGTGCAGAATTTGCCTTACAGCTTTGTGAACCGTGCTTACGAGTTTGTCTAAAGACCGTGCAAATACTCTGTGCGCTGCTTCTTCCTCCGACATTTGCCATCTTTTCTTCTTCTAACGCTGTGGCTTCTTCCTCCACTGTCTGCCGTTCGATGGGCTTTCGTCCTCTGCCAGGTTTGACATCTAAGAAACTTGTCTCTTCAAATTTCGGATCATTTTGTGTCAACTATTTGTAATCATTGAACCGGCTTTTAATCCCTTTAATGTGCTGAACTTTTGTAATGCAATAATAGCTGTCAGCGCACAGCTATTATTTTGGTAAAACAACCTCATGAGAAGTGCGCGATCCTTCGGTATTGGTGGCATTGTGCTTTAACACGTTGTCTGCTCACAGGCAATGAACTGACGCATTCCGAGCTTCTTTCGAAGCACGTCATTGGGGACATTTGTCATTTGCATAAATGGTATAGTACGCCCACAGATACGAGACCCTTCGACACTTCTGCGCATGTCAAAAGAAGCAGAATCCATTCCGATAATAGGGTAATCAATCCGTATTGTGGGATGAGTTGTTTATTATTACACGTCGGAAAATTAACTTCTCTTTTATGATCATTGTAGTTTTTAAAGTGGTAACTATTTTGCTTGTATAACAGTTGGAAAATTTTACGTATAAAGCACGTGATTTCGCGTGTTGGGGACCAATTCGTACATCCTTTATTGCTTTCTCCCCTTCAGCATGAATTGACTATTCTTGGCAGTCTGCCAACGACAGCTCTCGCTTCTGTGGTCGGACTATACGGTCGCAGCGTTTCACTGCATACCAGGAAGTATCACACGTAACTTATATGTACTGCACCATCATGTATCACCCTAGTGGCAACTTTTAGAACTAACATTGGATTTTGTGCAAAATAAAATTCCATTGCCGCACACATCATGTTAAATATTAAATCGTTTCTCTGTATAGTTACTCAGTTACAGCATTTCGAAATGTGAACTTTAATAATAATCACCCTGTAGTTTAATCACATTATTTTATTTCCGGTGCGTGCTTTTGGAATTGATGATCATGGTATAGCTTTCAATACTGAAAGATATACCATGATCCTTTTGAATTATACTGGTAGCAAGGAACAGAAAGATAACATTGCCTTGGGATTTCAAGATGCCTCAAATTCTTTTATAGTGGCTCGTTTTGATCATTTTACTTGGGACTCTAAAATTGAAATTATACCTCTGACGGTAATTGTTTTCATGCAATAGAATGTTTTCATGCTATAGGTGTAAAAAAGTGGTTAACTCGAAAATCCCTACTGGTATTACACAATTTATTTATTATGGTATTTGTTTCAATTTATTATTATTTTTGAATGGAAATACGACGATGGCATTCATTGATGATATCAAATAATATTGATCGAAAGTGATTTGAGAATTAGCATTTTTTTTTTATTATCAAAATCGTTTTGTCCTGATAAATGCTTACATAATGTCTGCATTTTAATTCTTCTTTCCTTTCCTATTATTTAGTTTCATGTTTTGTAAAATTTAGCAAGCCAGAAAGGAATAAGTGGAATTCTTATGTATAAGTAGAGTTAAAAATAATAAATGACTTGTTTTGTTTCAGAAATTACCTTACGAAATGCATGGCGATATAAACAGAGAGATAAAAATAGATTTATCACGGAGATTTACCATATATAGAGTTAAAATGTTGATAATACTCAGAATGCATTGTCATCCATATTAATGAAAATAAATTTATTCATCCTTTATGAACGCATTAAAAACAAATAAAATATAGTGTTTAAAGACTGTTAAACTGAAAATTTGAGAATTATGAAATTCACTATAATAAGAATCCGGACATATAGTGAATAAATTATTCTCCGTTTTGGTGTCTTAAATTTCTAGTCCATAGAAAATAGATATATTACGCAATTTTTACTAGTTTAATAGGCTTTTGGCGATATAAATAAAAAACATTGCCAACTTAAGAGCTGGCTGACTTCCAGAGGTGGCGAACTTCATATTTGTTACTTCAGGAGATTTTTTTTTTTTTTTTTACAGTTCAACCATGTTTATATTTTCATTCTGAATAAAATACATAAAGATATGCTTATACATGTTTGTGGTATTACACAAGTCATGCCAAGATACAAAAAGTACAGATGATTATTTTAAAATAAATTACAAATGATGAAAAAAAAACCGCATAATAATCAAGTAGTTGTCAAAGAAATGATATTTTTATATGAATTTTATAGATATTTTTATTGATTCGATAGATATTGATAAAGAATGCATTATTTGTCATAATCTTTCATATCCTGTGTGAGAATGATTCAATGAATAATTAAAATGCCAAAATTATTTTTGATCCTGGATTATCCGCTATTTCGTATTTACCGAAATAAATATTACGAATTCTATATTTAATTTATCCAGTGATCTGCTCTTTCAAATTGACACTACCGCCAGGCGGTGTTAAAATCTCGTTATTTGCTTGTAATGTCTTTTGGTTTTAACACAAGTGATAATAGTTTAAGAGACTTGTGTATTATTTGCTGAAAGGTGTGTTTTAAATTACTCGAATATGGAATATAAGTAAACAGTCAATAGTGCGATTTGTTTTCAAAATTGTGAAGCGGAAATATATTATGCTGAGAAAGAGGCGGGGGGGGGGGAATTCTTTGACTGCCAGTACTGCTAAGACCCTAAGCGAAGGAAATCTGTAAGTAGTGCTTTCATATTTTGCTCTCATTTTGGTACTATCTTTATGCTTTAACTATTATACTCTTTTATCAGACATATTAAAGTATAGCAGTACAAAGCTAGGTTATTGTATTAATATAAAGAGGCACTTACATCTTATGCGTACTGTGTTACCCGTATACGTAAATTTGTGATACATGTGTGCTTAACTGAGTAATTTCTAATATTGTTTATTTAGGTGTTTATTTATTTTTAATGTTGTCTGTTTATGCACGCATGTAAGTATTTCATCATGCTCTATTAAAGTCGGGTGAGTTCTGAACAACTTTACAACGGTAGACTTCTTCTTTCTCTGGCTGCATGTTAACGAACCCTATCTTCTAATTTTGTTTTCTCGATTGAAGTTGATCGATGAGTCTTTTCAGTGCGGGTTTGCGTTTCACGCAGAATAGCGATTCATTACCGTACATTTTCAGATTTTCATCCGCAGTGAAACAGTGTGTTGTGTTCTAAGAAAAACAAGCATTTTGAAACAGTACAGTGTCCAAATGTCAATAAGTAAAATTCAGACCCATTGATGTTCAGTTATTTGAATTAGTGATACGTTCTTAGATATTGCACAGATATATTACGTTATTTGGAATTAATAATATTCAAATACTGTACTATAACAGAAGAAAACAAAAATTTTATTTTCTAATTCATTTTCAGGATAAATCATGTTATATAATAAACTTATATCTTTAACACTTGAAAAATCAAAACTATTTGTAATTGAAATCTTCACATTATTAATTGTTTTTATTTTCTTTAATCAGATAGAAAAATTAATAGCGAACATTTTACTAAAGGTAAAGTTTCGAGTAAGTGTGTTAATGAATGTATTCGGAATGCGGCCTATGGCGTTAACTAAAAGATCTTCCGTTTTAAGTTATATGCTGCTTTCCGAATTAGTTCTTTTTTTTTATTATTTGGCGAGTTAGTCAGTCTTATCGGAGGTTGAAGGGTTTTCCCTCCAGGAAACCGAGATTTTTTCATTCAGCATAGAGGCAAATCGGTCATAGAACTCACTGTTTGCAGACAAAAAATACTATTCGTGTATAGTTGGAGGATTGGACGTAGCTTGTGTGAAGTAGAGAGCCCGCACCCCCCCCTCCCTCCCTCAATGAGTCCTGGGACTTGTTGGAAGTATCACATAATAATAATGATAAAATATTATAAAATAATAATATTATGTAAAATTATATCCTTCCTGATATTCTAATGCTAATATCCCCTGATATGCTAATGATATCAGATGACTTGAATCCAGTTAGAGTTGAGACCTATGATTGTAGTACTGCTATTAACAATATTTCATGTGGCTGTGAGGTAGAATCTAACAAGATCAATTACATAGTGGGGTGTTGTTACAGACCTGGTGGATCGGTTGCTAGTGATAAAGAAATGCACCAAATACAAAAGATGAGCACGAAAAGAGTAATCATAATGGGAGACATTAATTATCCAAATGTTGATGGGGTAGCAGTAGACTCTCATGAGAAGAATTAAAATGCATTTATTGAGCTGTTGCAGGACAACTTCCTCAAGCAGCAATGACAAAAGGTACTCGAGGGCAAAGAGTGTTAGATTTGATTATACGTCAGAGGGCGTTTCAGTTAAAGATGTAACTATTCTGCCTCCGGTTGGTGACAGTGATCATGGGGTACTAACATCGGAAGTGACTAAGTTTATGAATGTTCCATGCTGAACTACAAAGCAGGAAATTGTGACCTGAGGAGTATAAATAGAGTAGGAGTCAAATGGATGTGTAATCTTATTAAGCAAGAGATTCATAAGAAAAGGACGATGTGGAAGGAATACCGTGTGCATAAGGATGACTTCCGTTATGAACGTTATAAGCAGCAGGCTAGAATAATCACAACTGTTGTATTGAAAGCAAAGTCTGAGTATGAAAAGAAACTGGATCTGCGTGCTAAAGACAACCCACAAAAATTCTATCGATATGCTGCAAGTTAAAGAAAGAATGAATATGAAAGAAGAACTTTTCTAAATCTAGATGGCGTGAGGGTTACAGATGCAAAAGAGGTTGTACAGTTAATGAGTGCCCATTTTGTTAAAAGCTATCACCCTGGTGTACGCAACATTGAGCTCACTGTTACCTCTTCACTAGATGAAAAAACGCAGGTGTGTGAGGCCGAGGTATTAGAGCTGTTGTGCAAAAGAATAAGAATTCAGCAATAGGGACTGATGGGATATCAGCACGTGTACTAAAAGAGTGTTCAGCTGAACTGGCCATTCCAGGCTGTTTAATATGAGTCTCAGAACAGGGAAGATTCCACAGGAATAGAAGGAATGTATGGTAATTTCATTGCACAAGGGTGGTGCAAAGATCGATGTATCCAATAATCGACCAATTAGTATCTCAAGAGTCGTGGTGAAGATTTTGGAAAAATTAGTTAGGACTCGCATTCAGAAATGGGTTGGCAGTGAATCTCTACTTTGCAATGAACAACATGGATTTACTAAGGGAAGGTCATGTTTTAGCAACTTGCTCACATTCTATAACAATGTTACCATTGAACTAGACAAGGGTATGGAGACACCGTGATACTTTTGAATTTTGCTAATGCTTTTGACAGAATACAGCATGGTAGACTGTTGCATAAATTGGAGAAAATGGGTTTGGGTTATAGATTCTTGATAAGAGGATGGCTGACTGACAGATATCAAAAAGTGGTATACGGGGGATGTGAGTGTGCAAGATTTAAGGTAACCAGTGGTGTACCACAAAGATCAGTGCTTGGTCCACTGTTATTCAATCTGTACAATAATGATATTGGGAAGGATTTGACAAGCGAATTTGTTGTGAGCAAATAGCTGTATGATGCAAAGATAGGTTGGGTAATCATGAATGCTGCTGATATGCAGTACTTGCAGAATGATTTGAATAGGCCGGAATTGTGGGCATGGGAAAATGGGCTTCAGTTCAGTGTCAGGACATTATAATACGACATTCGATATCCAATGTCGTATTATATTGGTGGGATTAGGCTAGAAGAAACTGATGAGGCTAGGGATCTTGGAGTGTTAATTGATAGGAAGGTGAAGTTCAGGGGCCATGTGGCAAACATTGCAAATACAACTCAAAATATAATTACAGTGCTGAAACGAACGTTCACATGTAGATAAGGATGTTATTTTGCCTATTTACAAGGCCTTGATAAGACCTCACTTGGACTATTATGCACAGGTATGTTCTCCTGGTTTCTGTTGTTGTTCTGATATATTGGAGAGGGTACAAAGGAGAGTGATATCAATATATATTTCTAGAACTTACTATATATTTGTGAAGTCGATTAAAGAGCTTCGAATAGAGTTTCCGAAGGACAACATTTACTTTAAACAGTTCTCGCATTGGATGTTGTGAGTGAAGGCTGCTAAAAATGGAGTGAGGGCTAGATTTTTCTCTCAGAGGGTGGTGCGTGATTGGAATGGATTGCCATTAGATGTTGTGAGTGCAAGCAGTGTGAATGAATTCAAGCATAAGTATGATAGCTGGTGTGTGTGTGTGTGTGTAGTATGTGGCTTTCCTCGATGAGTCGCTGACTCCCTGGAGGTCTCTCTTAATAATAATAATATAATAATAATAATAGAACGTGCTCTTAATAATAAAGTTAAGACATCTTAAATACTTAGTACTTAAAATTGTGTAAATAAGGATTGATAAATTCTCTGTCTACTTTCCAATAACTTTATAATTTTTAAATTTTATTGACATATAGTAAAAGCATAGTAGAACTATGCTTACTATATATTTCTAGAACTGACTATATATTTGTGAAGTCGATTAAAGAGCTTCGAAATGAGTTTCCGAATGGTAACATTTACTTTAAACAGTTCTCTCAGTGGCTACCATATATAAAAAAAAGTTTTCTTGCTGCATCCGTTGTGATCAGGATTTAATTACAGCCATTTTTACAGAGCGGTGAGAAGCATGAATCCATATTTTATATAATGCGGGTCGTCAAACATTTACGGGTGCAATCTAGTGTGTTTGCAAATGACCTACATTCCAATTCAATTCAGGAGCGAGGAATATTTTATAAGGCTTTTCCACTTGAAGGTGAGTTAGCCAGTCTCATGCAGAGATGAAAATTCTGCATGAGACTGGTCTCTCTCTCTTAATGGACATGATACATTTGTCTCATGGACACTTGGTTGGTCGTAATTCTAACCCATATCTTTTGGTGCGCGTGGCTGGGAGGTGATAAGCTGCGAATATTTTAGGTATTTTGGACAAATTTTACTACTCATTGCATTAGTTCTCTCTCGCTCTCGCGTGTATATGATGGGATTCAAAGAACATTGACGTCAGACGCAAATGAGAATTTTATAATATATGTCTATAATTTATTCGAATTATTTCTCATATTTAATACTTTCCGAAATACACTGGAAATATGCTTTATTTGCAGCATATTTCCTGTTACGTACCTTGTGTGCTAATTAACAGGCTCTCTGTGGTCGGTTTTTGCCGAACAGGCAATTCGACTCTCTTTCTGATTATGTATTGGAATTGAAAGCGATAATAGCTCTACAAGAATGATAAAATAAAATGTTTATATTTATTATTTTTAGGAAAACACATAAGAAATAAGTATGCTTGTAGCACATTTTCTTTGTTGCTTTTGTGAGTATTCCATGATACCATAGGTACGACACACTTCATTTCCTGTGACCATGAGTCACATCTATATTTATTGCACGCTTATTAGAAAGTATACCGTACTTCTTTCCTTTATAGGTTTGGAAAGCCTTGATTTGTAATCATAGGCTCCATTGAAAAGAAAACAGCGGTATTCTCGGCTAGCAAATTGTTATATAATGTATCCAGTGGTTGAAACTGCAGACTTTCTACCATAATGTAGACTCAAACCTACTGCGCAAATTTACTTATCTGCACGTTGTCCGAAGTACACTAAGATTTTTAGTTAGTTTCGTAAGATGCCTGAACATTGGCATTTTGCAAAAGTGTTTAGAATCCTTAGAAATTTGTCGAGCTATCCCGATTTTTATTTCGATTGGATCATTTTTAGGCGTACGAAAGGAGATAAAAAATATATACAGTATATAAATTACATATTGCAATAATTCCACTGTGGCTGGATGAATTTAATAAAATTCAGAATTTAGGATGCACAAGAAGATGTCTATGTGTTTCAATCTTCATTTCAATCGGAGTATTTTTATTCGCAAAATGATTCGAAATTATTATTACCTTTATCATCGGAAACCTCCAGGATGTCAAGGATTCATTGAGGAAGTCCATACATTATCGACATCAGCTGTCATACTTTTCCTTAAATTTATTCACACTGGATGCACTCACCACTTCTACAGGCAAACTGTTCCACTTGAATTTTATCACTAATTCCGCGCTGTCTGGATGGCATTTGACGAAATTTGGTATTTAGGATTGCTTAAATTTGTCTAGTCATTTCAATTTTGGTTTCAATGACACCGTTTATGATGCCAATATTAGACTAAACCAAGCTATTTGTAAAGTAAAAATTCCATTCGGAATTGTCATATACAGTAATTCCTCGAATAGTGCCCCCCCGATTAGTGCGTTTTCGATTAGTGCGTCATTTTGTTTCGATACCCAAATTCGATTAGTGCGCCTATATACATCTTAAAAATAAATGTTACAGATTTTAAAAATTTTCCATTTATAAATTTTTATGGCTAACTATTTTAAAAAATCACTCGCCAGAATGAAATAATTTAGTTACTAATTTAAAACATTTTACAAAGTTATTTTTAATGGCATACTACACTACTTCCATGTACTCTATGTATACTATGTTCCAAATTTTTACCAGCAAAATTTATGTCGTTTGATAATTACATAGCATTTTCCTGATCACATCTCGTACCTCCTTTGCAATTATTTTCCTTACATTTTTTTTATTATTTTAAAATATTTTTCCAACCTTTCATCATGAGTAAAAGAATTAGTGAGCAAAAAAGTGAAAGTGTGAAAATGATTCGAAAAGTAATCTCATTGGAAGAAAAACTTGAAATAATAAAGACAGTGAACAAAGCGAGTCCAGTACAAAGATAAGACAAGAACACAAAAATGGGTGAATCAACTATAAGAGCAATTTTAAGCAAAACTGCTGAATACAAAGTATTATAATGATTGAATTAGAGAGACTTCTTTGTACACGGATCGAAGATTGTAACCAAAAACGGATCCTGCTAAGAACTGACCTTATTAAATCAAAAGCATTAAGCCTCTTTGCAATCTTGAAAGAAAGGACTGTCAATGATGGAAAAGAAGAATTCCACGTTAGTGTTGGGTGATTTGAGAAATAGCCTACATAATGTTCTAATCACAGGCGAAGCTGCAGGTGCCGATAAGGAAGTGGCTGCAAATTATCCAGAGATTTGAAGAAAATTGTATAAGAAGGGGGCTATTGTGACCAACAAATATTTAATGTCGATGAAACTGGCCTTTCTTTGGAAGCCAATGCCTTCCAAGACTTTTCTGGCTAAATCAGAGAAATCTCAGCCTGGTTATAAAGTTGCAAAGTCGAATGAAATTACTACTAGCAATATGCGATCCATTTGGAAGCACATTGTGCAAATGATTTTAGAGGCTTTTCAAATGAATCTAAGTTAATTAAATCTCATTCTGAGAAACTGAGTGATTCCGACCTGCTAAGTGTAGATGGACAGCGGGAAGATCCTGAAGAATATGAAGAAAATTTAATCACTGACAAGCCCGAAGAGATTTCACAGAAACAAATTTAAAATATTTTTTGTGCAACCGAAACTTTTAAGTAGCAATGCTCAGAGACTGGCCCTTGTGAAGAGAGAAGCAGGAAAATTTGCAGAAGAGGCAGTTGTATGAAAATGAAACAGAATGCCCGTCAGAATAATAGATTTATATTTTGTATATGTTTTATTGTCTTTCAGTTTCATAGTTTTTCTTTAACTAGGCCCTGAGACATACCCTAATTGTTTTATAAAAAAACAAGGGTAAAAAAAGAAATTTGAGGAACGAATTATACTTTTTTTCCATAGGTTATTATACTTGATTAGTGCGTTTTCGATTAAGGCGTCTGTTTTAAAGAACGCATTAGGCGCACTAATCGAGGGATTGCTGTATATATCGAACTAGTATTGTAGTCAAATCGTTATGAGTTCACTAACTCTAATATTCATTTCGCGTAACGCATAGAAGACTAGTTTTTGTTGTTAAACTACTGCTAAGTCCAAAATTGCTTACTGAAAGAATTTTTTACTTTATTTTTATTTTATTTTTTTATAATTTCATATTTTTATTGGAAAACGATTCGAAATGACAATAGTAAGTCTCCCCTGGTTTCTTGGAAT
This sequence comes from Typopeltis vanoorti, assembly GCF_054136105.1. Taxonomy (NCBI): domain Eukaryota; kingdom Metazoa; phylum Arthropoda; class Arachnida; order Uropygi; family Thelyphonidae; genus Typopeltis; species Typopeltis vanoorti. Next base: position 81,699,233 of record NC_143561.1, read on the forward strand.
TTAACGTAATTCAGTGTTTTCGGATTACTAATAAAATTTGTTATTTTACCTTGCTCGATTTAATGACAAAATTTGGTAAAACAGAATTATGTCTATAGTATATAAAATGCCAAAGCGATTGTTCAGGAAATACTGAATTTCTCTAAAATATGCTCTCATCACTTCACTTAAGGTGATGAGACCTATAGAGACTCTGTTACATATAATCCTCAGGAAAATGCATAAAAATAAAAGTATGTACAGTGTGTTGTTTTCTTTCATGTGTAGAGGTGTCGAGAAGGCACGGAAAATGTGGTCTCTTCTCTGGGATTTTCCCTGATGCCCGTAACATATTTTATTTATTTATTTTGTAATGTTGATTTTACGGGACAGTTCTACCAGTTTTTCCCCTAAAATGATACCAAATATTTAAAATGAAAAATTCTGTCATTTTTTATATTTTAGTTAAATATTATCAAATTATCCATCGAGTTGGTACAATATGGTATTATGGTACAATAGGCATAGTATTTGAGAGAGCAATAGAAAGCATAACTCCAAAGAAATAATGTTCTCTCTTCTGTTATAAAATAATAATAATAGTTATTACTAACTCTTTCAGAGTAATCCGTATAACAATTATTACAAGAAAAGCATATCTGTTAGTAATTAATTTGACACGTGTATCACAGCTGATTTTGCTCTCGGAGTCACTGATGAACCAAAACTAGATAAACTGAGAGGAGACCTCTACATAACCTATAAAGAATACAGAGAACTGACTTGGGATTCTGACCAATTGGCCATTCATTACTTTCCTGTGGTGCATCTTATTATTATTAGGTATTCGCAATTTGGTAACTGGCAATTTGGGACTTAGCCGACCATACTGTATTGTATATTTGCTGAAATTACATATGCATTATGACGGTAAAACATAATCAGATAACATGCCGGCCGAGGCGTTTCCGGGTTGTATAATGCTCCTATGTTTTTGTTAGGAAGTCAGGACAAACAGTGAAAAGGCAGCTACTAGAACAACCTCATAAGATATGAAAATAGGCACCATTAACGGAACAGAAATGGCGTTAACAGAAGAATTAGAGAAGTACCATATCAGCTCATTCTAAAACAGTATTAGATAATTTTTGTCGAGAAACATCTCAGATGTGGATTGTAGACTCATATATGCAAATATTATTTAGTAGAAAATGAAGGAGAGAGCCTCCGTGGCTCAGTCAGTATAGACGAAGCCCTTTGGTCGGAAGATCTAGGCTCGATTCCCATCTATGACGTGAGGAACCGTTTCTGGTCCTATTTGACTAAAGGTGAGTTAGCCGGTCTCATACGAGATAGGGTTTCTTGTTTTCACTCGGAAACTCGGGTTTGTTGTTCTCCAGAACAGGAAATCCGGCCAGTGAATAACGCGCATCTACAGACATGGGACACACCGGGAGGCATAGCGCTAACCACCTTATTCTCGATACGGTAGCGGTTAAATGTAGAAAAATGTAGAAAAATTCTCGACACCGTAAGGTAAAAGAAGAGGGAAGGAATGAGAAGAAAAAAATGAAGGAATTCGAAAACAAAAACAAAAAAAATTTTTCTTGTTTGGATTGTCGTAGTAAACGTGGCGAAGTGTGTAAAAATAAAAACAATTAACTTCATGGTATATTGCCGGCCTAGTGGGAAGAGTGGTTAGCGTATCTGCTCTCCGATCAACTGGCTGCGGGTTCGAATCCTGCTGCCCATAGAATTTCATCTCCTACAATTTGGTAGGAGATGAATTTCATCACCTGGTATGAGACCATCGCCTCACTTATTGGAGGTCTGAAGTGACTTGAAAAAGTTGCAGGGTTTCCGAACTATAAAAAAATGAGTTAATATATATATATATATATACATATACAGGGTGTTCGGGATAAATTTGACAGTTTCGTAAGGAAAAAGAAAATCTTCTTTGTATCTATTAAATTTAATGAATTGACAAAAAAACATTACAGGCAGAGTTAATTACAATACTATCAACAAGATTTACTCAAAATAACCACCATTAGCATCGATCACAGCTTCAATTCTGCTTCGGAACCTCGAACAAGCTGATGCTACAGTCTCCCTGGGAAGGGCCGCAAAAACTGTTTTAATTTTATCCATTAACTGGGCTTTTATATTACTGGAAGTGCGATTGGTGTCTTTTTCAACTGCGCCCCATACAAAATAATCCATGGGGTTAAGGTCTGGGGAGTTTGGAGGCCAAACATTTGGACTGGTGAAGTCGTAGAAATTTTCAGACAACCATTTTTGACTTTTCCCAGAGGTGTGGCAAGGGGCCGAATCCTGCTGCCATACATACGGCCTACCATTGGCTACCCTTGTTATCCAGGGCTTGACTACAGTTAGCAACTCCACGAACAAAGCCCGAATTCCAATGCCAGGGTTCTTCAACACCTGTTCCTGCAGATTTGCGAGGAATTCTGCTGTACGAACGCAATCAGATCGTCTGCTAGGGATCTTTCTTCTTGCTACATCCTCGTAGTCACCATTGCAAGTCTCTAGTTCATGCCTGATTGTTTTTACTGTATTCAGGGAGCATTGGGCAGCAGTCGTAATATCCTTATTTTGATGGCGGGCACGAATCATCATGATACAAGTTATTCTCTTCCATGATTCAGGTGGGTTCCAGCTATCCATCCTTTCTGACATCTTGTATATGAATGAAGAAGGGTCCAAACTTTTAAATGAAGAGAAGTGTGTGTTAATACATGTAACTTACGGAAAAATATAATTAATTATAAATATGTCAAATTTATCCCGAACACCCTGTAAATCAATAAAATAAAAAAAATCCTTAGTTTGCCACGATGCGAATGTACTTTAGGTTTACAATTAAACCTTTCGTGGGTGGGAGCCACATAAAAAAAAAAATTCAGAAAGCTAAAGAGCGATCCATGAAAACATTAAACTTTTCTTATTTTCATGGACTTCGTATATATATAAACATTTTCTAGCTAATAAATCAACATGCGCTCTTAAAAATATAGAGAAAAGTTATGTGTTAACATAGCCAGTCATCGACGATGGTAAGATTTTAGAATGAGTGTAGAAAATAAACAATCTGAAGCGGTGACAAATTATTCGGGAGGTTACTTAAACATTGACGAAAGACCTTGAATATTAGGATATTCTGCATGTCTGAAATAATTGAAAATTATGAAAAGCTGCAACAAAGAATAGAAATCGAAGAATCCTTCACGATTCTTCCATTTCTATGGTGTATACAATATTCAGAGAGCCTACGTAGATCAGTCAGTTTCGACAAGTTTCCTTGGTTGGAAAGATCTGTGTTTGAATCTCGTTCATGACGCGAAAAACCTTTAATCAGGGTTTTTCAGTTAAAGGTGAGTTAACCAGTCTCATACGGTGTTGGAAAGGTTTTCCTACCTGAAATTCCGGTTTTTCATCCCCGCAGCCAGGCAAACTTGCAGGAGAACACGCACACAAATATATATATATATATATATATATATATATATATATATATATATATATATATATTTGGGCATAAAGACTAACCAGCTTATCCTAAATTCTGTTTGCGAAAGTCAGTCAAACAAACCATAAGTCTTAAATTCCTGTAAGCACTGCAGATTCATCTCATTATTATTATATTCAATCTGAAATGCTCAAAATATGGCTGAATATTTTTAGATGGAAACAATAGTGAAATGTTTTTTCAGTGGCTAATACATAATCCAAAAGTCTTCATCACAAGGTCGAATCCAAGATGATAGGAGTGGAGCTCATCGTACCATATCAAAAAGTAAGGACATTTTCACATGTGAAAATTTCATTACTTTGTTGAAAGAAAAATTGATAAAGAAGTTGGGGATTAGGTTACGTGACGGTTTCCATTATCCCGTCCCTGTAGTGGTTCTCAGTAAGATCTCCAAAATACCCCTCTACAGCTGCAATCACCTCTTGATTCGAAGAAAAACGCTTACCAGCGAGGAAAAGTTTTAGAAGTTTTTGGGAAGAGATAGAAGTCAGAGGGAGTCTGGGGAATAGGGTGGATGTTCCAACAATTCATAGTGCAGATCCCTTAATTTTTCCATTGCCAAAACACCTTTGTGGGCAGGTGCATTGTCCTGATGAAAGATGATTTTTTTTTCCTCTGCAAACCCGGTCTTTTCTCACGAATTTTTTCTGGTTAAAAGATCGGAATAATATTCCCCAGTTATTGTTTTACCCTTTTCAATATAATTAATAAACAAAAGGCCTTTAGCATCCCAAAACACCGATGCCATGACCTTTCATGCTGATGGAACCGACTTTGTCTTCTTTTGGCGCTGAACAACCGGCTTTTGTCCACTGTTTTGACTGCTGTTTGGATTCTGGTGTGTAACGGTGAATCCAAGTCTCATCCATAGTAATAAATTGACACACAAAATCAGTTTTATTCTTGTTAAAACGCTCCAAGCACTGTCCAGAGATTTTCATGCGAGTGCGTTTTTGATCTGCTGTGAGGAAGCGTGGCACCCATCTTTGCGCAAAGCTTTTTCATATGCTATTCTTCATATAAAATATATTCTACACGTTCTTTTGAAATGCCTATCGTCTCAACAATTTCACGCACGTTGATTCTCCGGTCATCCAATACCATATCGTGCACTTGATCAATGATTTCTGGTGGTGTTACACTTTTTGGACGTCCTTCACGTGGATCATCTTCAAGGCTGGTATGGCCACGTTTAAACTCGACAGTCCATTTGTTAATTTCCGAAAATGAAGGAGAAGAGTGCCCATAAACTTCTCTGAACTTCGAATGAATTTCTTTTGGCGTTACACCTTCTTTTAAAAAGAATTTTCTAACCGCATGATACTCAATTTTATCCATTTCAAGGGATACAGACAAAACTTTTGCTTTAGACAGCTGTATAAAACAAACTACTTGATAGAATGACTTGCAATTTCACATGGATGCTTATGATAGATGTACCAACTTAGAAAAAAAAAATCTTGCCAATAGTGTTGCCATCTGTGGTCGAGGCCGAGAACTTTTCAGACCACCCTCGTGTATATATATATATATATATATGTGTGTGTGTGTGTGTGTGTGTGTGTGTGTGTGTGTGTGTGTTAAAGATGCCAAGCTATTTTAAACCTGGTTTTACTCCATTTCCCAAGTAAGCAAATAGACAAATAAGTCAAGTTTGCGCCTGCCCATATTGCAAGTCTAGGTTACCCGCAAAGTAGTGCAAGTCTAGGCAACTCATGGTAAAGGTAGAATAAGCTCTGATCACTATTCTTAATATTTACAGTGACAAATATTCTTAATATTTGTCACTTTCATTGAAGTGACTGTAATTGACTAAACCAGTTTAAACTTAATATGGCGCGCTTCTTCCCCCTTCAACCCTCCTCCCAGCTTCGGCACATTTGACCTCTGCTTCCTTTATTTTCGTTCTTGAATATCTGTTCATGATGAATAATTTCCTTAAAAGTATAAATTCAATAAATTATTGCATATTAGGATTAAGGATTTATAAAGATACACTGATATAGATAAGACTAATGCATAAAAGTTATTAGCATTGTATGTTTGAAATAATATTCTGTAATTGCAAGACCGATCAGATTTATATAATTTAAAATATACCATAATAAGACTGCGCGTGATATACGGACTTGTTTTTCAGCGCAGGTTTTTTACATTCCCGCATTCAATCTATATATACAGCTTTGCCATTGTATTGAGCTATGTGTAATGTAGCTGTTGTTATTTAGACATTGCCAACTCTCCCACCCATGCAACTTATGCGCAGTCACGCTCAACAGTTCGAAACTACTGGCTTCCGTGAAATATATCCGAAATGCCATGATGGGGGGGGGGGAGAGTGAATTCTAGTTAAAATTTAACTGTATCATACAGTGATTCTTAAACTTTTGGTAGCACCGTCTTCCCCATCTTAGAAACTCGTCATTCTCACTTTCCATTAAATAATCTTCACCAGATTGCTGTCGTAATAAAGGCCGCTTCATTCGAATGCTACCGTAATATTTTTCATTTATTTCAGTGTAATTAATGTTTTCAATTTATTAATTAATATTAGTGAATAATAACTAAAGAATGATTTCAGTGATCTTAATTATGTAGAATTACAGAATTCCTACTAAAGAACGCCAGAATTTTAAATACAAATACGGTATTTATTGGGGAAAAAAAATTAAGAAACAGCAGTAACAAATTACTAAATATATGAAGAGCCAAAGGCTTCAATTCGGCGACATGAACTTATTTAAGTTAAGGGATTTTACATCCCATATTGTTTCTTAGCCGAATAAGAAACTCAAAGAGTTTCATGCCGAATATAGAAACTATATAAAGTTCGGCGATTCCAAGCGTAAGCAAATACCTGGATAGTGCAACACCTGACCCATTTGGTAGTGCAAACTGAGGCAACTCATAGTAAGGGTGGAGCAAGCTCCGATCACTATTCTGGTATTTACCCATAATATGAACTTAGCTCCTAGGAGCTGTATTACTGTTCTACATTATGAGAGAAGGTCACTACCCAGACCGGTTTCAACCTTTATTGAGGTCTCATCGGCGAGTAGGTAGTTAATACCAAGTTTGTAACGAACAGAACTTACATACCCTACTATGAGAATTTCTGTTCGCTACAAACTTGGTATTAACTAGGTCTACCTACTCACTGATGAGACCTCAATAAAGGTTGAAACCGGTCTGGGTAGTGACCTTCTCTCATAATGTAGAACAGTAATACAGCTCCTAGGTATTTACCCATAATAAGTTCATATTATGGGTAAATACCAGAATAGTGATCGGAGCTTGCCCCACCCTTACTATGAGTTGCCTCAGTTTGCACTACCAAATGGGTCAGGTGTTGCACTATCCAGGTATTTGCTTACGCTTGGAATCGCCGAACTTTATATAGTTTCTATATTCGGCATGAAACTCTTTGAGTTTCTTATTCGGCTAAGAAACAGTATGGGATGTAATATCCCTTAACTTAAATAAGCAGTAACAAATATTGTGAGTGATAGATTGGAGGTGTAACTTTTTTTTAATTTTATTTACTTTGTATGATATAAGTTCAATGTAATACATAATGAAATAGTTTAAAACAGGAATAACAACGGTGAATAAATTTGAAAAAGTTCAATGTGAGCCGATGTGTACATCAGCGTGCAACCTGCCTGTAATAAACTGTGTTGTTGTCATGTATGTGTACTCTTAACATTTCCGAAGTAACTGTAGTTACAGGGCTTCTAATATTGTATTTTACTTTGTAAGGAGGTCACTTTTCATGTGTACATTTTATCCATAGGAAAAGAATCTAAAAGTAAAAAAGTCAGGAAAGAAATTAGTCCTTTTCAGTTAACTACCAATTTGCGAAACAGGCATGCAAATTCTTGGGCTTCGCTTTATTGTAAAGCGATAGTTGTATCGCTTGATACATCTATCATTAGGCAGCTTAACCTGATAAATTCCTCTCAATTCCCGTTGCATACTAATCGCAGACTGAAATTTTCGTACCATAAAACACACTAGACTCTTTAGTGAGCTGTTTGTTATCTTGACACCTGCTGGTTAGCATGAAATGAGTACTCATACACACCAGAACTTAGGTCGGGTGCCTATCAACATTTGGGTTCGAAATATATTTTCCATTTAAAGTACCTGGGATTGTTTTCTCAAAAGCCCATATATAACGTAAGCCTTATTTACAGTACATTTTTGTTATACTTAATTTTTCGATAAATATTAAATTTTTACTTTTTCAAATGAAGTTTTTCATTTTTAAGTACATGTAGGAGAAAACCGAGTAATCCTTTAGTTACTTTTGAAAACCTAATTGATTTTTTTTCTGAGCAATACCAAAATACTGTATTAATTTGATTCGAAGTTTGTTTTTTGTACCTTACGCATTTTACCTTGTATTTTTTAATCATAGCAAATTAATTGGATAGTTATTTTCTAAACCTTATTTCTATTGATATATGAATTTAAATGTCGGAATGTGACTTAAATAGAAGAAGAAAAATTATATTCAAAACAATAACTCCTGAATTGTAGATTCTGAAACGACTGGAGCAATGCCCTCAGTGATATGCAACCGGTTCGGTCGTTCTGGGATCTTAAAAGAAAAATACGAACCAAAAAAAGTGGTCTGAAAGCAAGTATAACTTGGTAATACTTTATAACGCAAGCAGTCGCTCTTGACCGTGACCTTGGATGAATGTGTTTAAAGCATGTTTCAAACATTTAGTTGGAAATTTTCTCAAAACTCTGTGTGTAATCACAAGCCACTTGAAGAGATGGTGATATTTTCGACACTCCATTCTCCCTTTTGTTTCACATTGAAAAAGACAGCATTTAGCATATCCGGAGTTTACATAGCGCAAGCAGCACTCCTCATTGTCTACTGTAAAAACAGCTCCCTGCTGTTTTTATTTTTTATTTTAGCTCAGATCTTTCTTTGAATGCATTATGTTTCTATTTCTCTTTTCTTGTTCAAGCAGTAGAATCGAATTGAGCAACCTCTTGCAGGATTCTTCCAGAAAGGCGTAACCTGTAGCAGTTAAATATTACGCCCTCTTCTCTCCCCTATCGTTCTGTGTGAGGTTATTCGCAGTCAGTCACACCAGCTACGTTTCTATGAAGTGGCTTTATAAATAGACACAAGCGTGTCCACTCTTTTCGTGGCTATTTCGTCTGTCTCGGTTCATTGCCAGATGAACGATATTTGCAGAACGTGTACAGTATAGTAGCGAACAGGAAACTGAGAGCTGGACTTGTATCAGAAAGCGTAACGTTTAAGAAATTTGAAAGGGAGGAAGACGTGCAAGCGCAGATAATATTTTATCGACGCGGGACTATTGTTATATTTCTTAAATAATCTATTCCACAATGGGGAACTAAATATTGACAAACAAAAAAAAGTAACTGATTTCTAATTAAATATTAAATGTCTTTCTAACTGAAAAATACTAAAACTAATTTGCGATTTAAGTTGATTATACAGGACAAATATATTTAATTAATATATATATATATATATATATATATATATATAAATGTGCATAAGAGGAAACTTTATTTTTAAAAATCACAACACAACTTTTACTTTTTATGGCTAAAAGTATCATTTTATTTCCTTTTTCTATTGCTTAAAAATTAATCAAAATGAAATTTGATTAATTTTGAGAGGGAATCCTTAGTGATGTACCTTACCATACTGTTTATATTTTCACTTGGGAAAGGAAGTGCCTAGAAGAAACGTTTTTTTGCCGTGCTTTGCCTGATTAAAGAAATAAAATCTTGTTCTTCGTTAATAAATACAATGATACCTTAAGAAATTCTGTTTTTAAGTACAAGAATGCTAAGGAAACAAAGAAAAGAATGTGCATGCAATTCAGGATATCATCGGTATAGTCTACCTTGAGTTTTTTTTTTTTTATCCTTAAAAATTAACTATAATTTCTTTGTACATATACCACATGGTTATTGTGAACAAATTAATATTATCTAGATAGTGTTGCGCTTGCTGAATTCAGATTGAATTCTCTCTGTCCACTCTCTGACAAGAGATCAGTGGACACTAAAAGAAGAACTAAAATTGCGATCTCTCTCTCTCTCTCTCTCTGGAAAGAAGTACTGTGATGTTAATTGTCTTCACAGTTACTGGCATTCATTGCACTCAAGATTTGTTAAATTTGTATGTTGCATGCATATTCTTTTCGTTAAACCATGTATTAAAAAGAGTGTACGTCTCAAAAGGAATATCCGTTAATTTCTTCCCTATGTTTCACGTAGGACATTGTAGGAAGAGAATTTTGTCAATTGATATCAGAGGAAATACGTATGCATACTTCAAATCATCTCTGTTCACTTGTGATGTTCTCCTAAACACGAGGAGCGCACAAATTCTTGAACTTTTCTCCATATTCTGGTCACTCTATCAACATGATACAACATGAATCTGAATTTATCGGACCATGTGACTTTTTTTTCTTAATTTTCTAAATGACCAGTTTTGATGTTCTTTTGACTTATAGGCTCTGGCTTCTGCTTTTGTGCTGACTGATATGGTATAGCTGTTTGACTGTTATAGTACAAAGGAATAAAGTTGTTATAATGACGAATAGTAGTGCGAATTGGTCTTATGTGTTGATACGATTAGATCGCTGTTCGTGCCACATCTGTTCGATTGTATAATTTGATTGATATTCTTTGACCAGACACATCAGTTAATGTTTCGCTAGCTGATTGTTGCTTTTGAACCATTCATGGGACATTTTTAACACCATTTTTCTTAGGTATACACTACAGCTTACTATTTGTAAAACACTGACAACTACTGTATCTCAGAATTTTGCAATCGTATGCGTCGTTCAAAAGCTGTTAAATCGAGAATACCGGGTAAACTATTGCTTGATGTCACATCCTTTTAATAAGCGTACCAATGATCAAATCACAAGGCCATGTAAACTGCATAAATAGTTTATCCATAACTGCTGACCTTGAGGTTTTTTTCTAATAAAGCAACTGCCGATGTGCTGTTTGGATGTGTCTCGTTTTTCAATGATAAGCGAGTGTATTTTGTTTCTCTGTGCGTGTATGACATTCAGCTAGTTTGGGTTATTATACTGGTTACCTATATTATTACAGAGAGTTATTTTTGCGAAGTATTTTTTAATTATTCCTTTAATTAGAATATGGATTTATACCAACAAAATTTAACTTAGACTAGAAAATAGATCTCGTGATATACTGGAAAAAAAAAAGAACCTTTCGTTATTACAGTATAAGTATAAATTATACTTTTTCTCTCACATAATACAAGCGATGCATCATTTTCCTCCCTCCACCAAAAAGCGAAGTAGTATGGGATGCGCTGTGAACAAGATCAAGATAAGATAAGGAATCGTGACGTGATTGGTTGATGACATCATTGTGGGCGTGACGTCATGAGATTGGGATGTTTGGAATTTCCCTGGGGGGGGGGGGGGCATATGTGTGAATGGGTTCAGTTCTTGTATTTTGGTTCGCGTATGGGATTATGGGTGATGTTAGAGATAAGGATTCGTGTCAATGGCTTCAGTTCTTGTGTTTTGTTTTGCGTATGGAATTATGGGTGATGGTAGAGATAAGGATTCGTGTTGTGATTGGTGGTGCACTTCTGACAAGATAAAGATCAAGATTAGATAGGAATCGTGAGGTGGGTGTGTGTGTTGTTATGAGATGTAGATAAGTGACGTCATTTGTTAGTTGTAAATAAGTGGCGTTATTGTTTTGAATAGAAAGGAAGATATATTAGAGATAAGGAATCGTGTCGTGATTGGTGGGACACTTTAAACAAGATCAAGATAAGATAAGGAATCGTGACGTGAATGTTTGTTCTTGTCAGGTGAATATCAGTGACGTCATTTGTTAGTTGTAAATAAGTGATGTTATTGTTTTGAATGAGGAAGAATGAGAAAGGAAGATATATTAGAGATAAGGAATCGTGTCGTGATTGGTGGGACACTTCTGACAAGATCAAGATAAGATAAGGAATCGTGACGTGAATATTTGTTGTTATTGATTTTGGAATGTTTGGAATTTCGCTGGGCCCCCTTCTGTCAGAAACATCACGTGGTGTTTCTGACAGAAGGGGGGGGCAGCGAAGAAGTTTTTGTCGCGTAACATATTAATATGTACTCTACTATTACAAACCCCCCTCCAAACAGGAAGTGTTAGACAGCCCAACTAAGTTGGGCTCTCCAACCTATGATTTCTAACTATTTTACTCCGAGAATATTAAAACTTTAAAAGAAATCCGAGAATCGCAAAATGTATCTTATTATTATTACGAGATTAATATCTGGACAAATTCTATTCTCGTACACACTGTCGTAATAAATATTGCAACACAATATTGCTTTACGATCGTAGTTTGTACACACACTCGGCGGTTCATCATGCCTTTTATAAGAAAACAGTACATTTCACACCAGGTGAACGCAAGAAAGTTTTTTGCGTTCGGTTTTTGTATTTTGCTTTTGTTTGTTGGTTTTTTTGATTTTTAGCATGGCGAAACATTATAAATAAAATTAAGATTTTCTTTAATTTGGTAATATAATCAGTGACTTTGAATATTTTTATATTTTTCCCGTTTTACTCACTATATAAAATAAGAACCATGTTTAAGCGTTCTTAGCTAGATGCTGACCCATACTTTCACACACAGCTCCAATCTTTAGAAATACAAGACTCTAGCTCTTCCTCAAGAAATCTATTTCCAAAACATTAATAAATTTCCTCCTCTTATATTCTCTCATTCCAATTCTGTAATACTCTTAAGATCTAAACATCTTTTTACTAATATATTGAATATCTTTTTTCCCATTTTTTCTTATTCATCATCATAATTTCCTGATATATACCCTGAAGGGAATGTTCAGGCTACTATGATTACATTACTATTAATCTCCTATCCACAATTTTCCTCCAAATTAGTCTATTACTTGTAAGCACTCAAATTCTGTCATATCTAACATTTCGTTCTTCTAGGGCTCTTCTTAATGAATCAATCCACTTAGACCTTTGTCTTCCTCTGCGTATTTTTACTTCCAACTTGGCGTCCAACATCTGTTTTGCTAACCTTTCCTCTCTCATTCTACTTAAGTGATTATACTACTTTAGATTAGCCATTCTTGAATGGCTAATCTAAAGCATAATTGAAAGCATGTCTAAATACTTTAGACATGCTTTCAAGAATGCTCACACATTCTTGAAAGCAAAGTTCCTTCCTAATGTCTTCATTTTTAGTATGATTCTTCCAGTGATGTCATCTGTTCAGGTCCGTAATTTTTCTAAGAACTCTCATATCTGTTGTCTCTAATATTTGATCAAGTGCTTTATTTCTAACTCAACTCTCCGATCCATAACTTAAAACTTGTTTGAACACCGTCTTGTATGCTACTAGTTTAGTGTTTTGGCTAATTTCTCTCATATTCCATATACATTTATTCATCTTGCTCCTCACCATACCAGCTTTTCTTATTCTGTCTATTTCCGGATTCAGCTTGCCATCTTCACTAAAAATTGTGCCTAAACAACCGAAATAGTTTACTTTTTCTGTGGGGTCTCCATTGAGAATGCCGCCGATGTTTTCTATATTGAATTCAGCGGCATTCTCAATGGAGTTGAGCCAGTTTTCATAGTTTTGGACTTTTTATTGCTGATTTTCATGCCAAATTTGTTACAGCTATTACTCAATTTAGTTAGAGAATCCCGGAGACTTGCAGTGGATGTTCTAGACAAGGATTACTCCTAAACACATCCAATTACTTTGAAATTGGATGTGTTTAGGAGTACTTCATCATCATCTGCATAAAGCCAAGAGCTAAGTTTGATATCGTCAATCTTAATATTAAGTTTAATGTCATTTTCTTTCATAATGTGATCCATAGAGACGAGGGGTCGGCAACCTTTTCAGATTCGCGGGCCACATTCAACTTTTATTTTTAATAATCGGACCGCAAGCGTTTAATTAAGAGAAAATAGTGAGTGAAAAAAAAATACTTAAGTTATCAATTTTTATGATATCAATCTTGAAAAACAAGGAAATATTTAAAGTACTAGATATGAAACAAGCATGAAAATGAAACTCGATGAAAAATTATTATACCTAAAAAAAAAAGTAAGATAGTTTATGTATCACAATATGTGTGTCTCCCTGATTAATGTGCCTTTTGTGATTGTTTTCCCTTAGCCAAATAATCTAGATCCACTTTATAACCTGAGGTGCACATTCGAATCGAAGTATGCAAAAATTCATTAGTCAGTCGAGAAGGGAATTTATTTTTTCTAAAACTCATGGCAGAAAATGCTTGTTTGCAAATGTATGTGATTCCAAATGCGACTATCATCTTCTTTGCGAAACTGATTAATCCTTCAAATTTTTTTGGTAAGCATCAATAAAATTTTTGGACAATTTCTAACGAAAATGCGTTCTTTAATGTTTCATTGTGTTGTAATTCCAAAACTTCCATCTGTAGTTGGTTTGGTACGTCATCAACGTCGACATTAAAAGGGTTCAAAAGTAATCGCATTTCGATGCTATTTTTATGAAAATCCACAAATCTTGTTGAAAATTCCGTTTTTAAATATTCAATAGCCAACAAAAAAAATTTCCTTTTGTGTTTGCCATTCAACTGTAGATGCAAATTTGTAACAAATATATTGATGTAGATTTTCTTCCATCATATGTTTCTTCAACGGACATGGTTTGCCTTCAAAAGCTTTTATGTCAGAAAACAGTTCTGCTAGTAATTTACCTTGGCCCCAGGTTCAAATTAAGTTCATTAAGATACGTTGTAATATCTACCATAAATGCAAGAGACATAATCCATTTTTTATTCGGTAGTTGTGGGACAGTATTTTTGTGTTCCATCATGAAAATATCTATTTCTTCACATAAATTAAAAAAATCTTTTTAGCACAGCACCTCTGCTCAACCATCTAACAGCTGAGTAATAGATAACGTCCTCATACTCCAATTCTATTTCTATCAAGAATTCTTGAAATTGGCGGTGTTTCAAACCGTTGCGTCAGATGTAATTTACAGTTGATATCACAATGTCCATAATGTCTTTCAATGATGATAAAATTTTGCTACAAAGTGCTTCCTGATGAATGATGCAATTGAACACCATTGGATTATCATAACCTAAGTTCTGTAATTCCGCACAAATTCGACCTACTGCACTGGTGTTAGAGCCACAAACATTTCTTCCACCATCGGTTGTCACACTATATAATTTTTTTCCAGTCCAATTCTAAAGAATCAATAGTTTCTTTTACCTTTATGAACAAGTCATTGCGGGTTGTAGTACCTTTTAAACCACACAAACTGGTCGATTCTTCATGAACATCAAAATCACTATCGATGCCCCGAATAAATACATTAACTGCGCAGTGTCTATTACTTCAGTACTTTTATCCATTGCCTGAGCATAACACTCAAATGATTTTGCTTTAAATTTAAGCTACTCAAATAAATTGATACCGATTTCTTCTACTCGCCTTGTACAAGTCCTAGCAGATAACTAATATTTTGAAATACCGTCTTCTTTTCTGGGCATATTTGTTCATTTTCAGCTAATAAACATCGTTTAATAAATTCTGAATCTGTATAACACCTTCCTTCTTTCGCAACAAGTTCCCCTACGGCATAACTAGTACGAACAATCGATTCATTATGAATACTTTGCTTCTTAAATATGTTTTGCTGAGCAGTCAAAGAAGTTTGTAATTTATTAATTTGATTTTTTTCCAAGTTCACGGTTCGAATCTGTGTATCAGCTTTCATGTTCATTCTCGTAATGACATCTGATATTATATTCTTTCATAACAGCAACACGTTTATGACAAATAAGACAAAGGGGCTTACCCCCATTTTCAATACAAAGTACTTGCTGTTCCATTCATCATTAAACCTTCTTTCTTCATCTGCAATTTTACGTGTTCTTGAACCTATTTTTGAAATTATTTTTAACAAATATACATCCTCTGAAAATAATAGTTGATGTTATTGAATTATTAAATTATATTAAAAGACGGACCAAGGAACCGACTGCAAAAGTGCTAAAATCTCGGTTGTCGTCGGATGAAGTCGCCTTTGTTATCTCCACTCCTGATGGCTCAGACGGTTGACTCGCGCCAAGTTGCACGGCGATATCATGAAGCATAGGTATAAAATTGTTTTTAATTTATTATTCATATTATAAAATGTATTATTTAAATAATTCAACTACGGGCCACGTGTCATGTACGTATGGTCAACCTTTTATGGGCCACCAAAAATGCACGTTTGGGTCGCATGCGGCCCGCGGGCCGTCGGTTGCCCACCCCTGATATAGATGATGAATAATAGTGGAGATAATGTGCATCCATGTCTTATACTTGATTTTACATCAAACCATATTTCTGTATTCCCTTCCATTCTAGCTGCTGACTTGCACCTCAAATATAGACTATGTATTGCCCTGTAAATGTTCCATTTATCCAGTATAACTAATGTTTTGAAAAGTTTTTCCCTGGACAACTTGTCATTTGCCTTTTCTAGATCTACAAAACAAGTACAGATCCTTGTTATATTTACATGATTTCTCAACTATTTGTCGCAAAGTGAAAATATGATCCTGGCCACCTCTATTTGACCAGAATCTAACTTGTTCTTCTCCCAGTTTCTCTCCAATTTATTCAAGTATACTTGATTAAATCTTAGCTGGAACTTTTAGTAGAGAAATTCCTCTGTAATTCTCTTATTCAACCTTTTTTATAGATGGGAATTATAAGAGCTCTTTACCAATCATCTGGAATTCGACTTTCTGGCCAAGCCATATGAATTATGCAGTCTAGCCACTGCAAAACATATATCTTTATATTTGAGCATTTCTGGTCGAATATCAAGTATCATCTACTCCAGCTGCCTTTCCACATTTCGAATTTTTGACGGCTTTTTCTACCTCAAGTATTGATATATATTCCTGCTAGCACTTCTCTTGAAAATTTTCTACTACAGTTTTGTTACTGTTTGTTCCATTTAACAGCCTTTCAAAGTAATTACTCCAAACAATTAAGATATCCTTATTTTCAGTTTTCATGTTACCTTTATCATCTTTTATTCCTTTTACAGTACTCTTTCTTCCATTTATAAGCTTTTTCGGTAGCCTCCAGAACATTTTGCCATCTTCCTGATATTTTCTATCTTCTATATTCTTACCGAAGTCTTGCCATCATTACTTGTTTATCTACTTTCACACACAACTTAGCTTTCTTACATTTTTTTCTGTATTATTTTAGGGCATCTGCCGACTTATTTGCCAGGAACTTTAGGTATGGTTTCTTCTTTCCAGGACTGCTTTTTTAACTTCTTGTGTCCTATAGAAAAATATTTTTCTATCCTTGCAGACAACTACATGCTTCCCTATCTGTGATTAATCAATGTTTTCTTCAGAGAGTTTGCAGCTGAGACTCCAAGGTTTAGTTCTTGTTTTCGAACTGTTTCATTCTTTCTTCAATCATATTTGTATAGTTGAGTCTACAGTTCACTTGTAAAAGCTGCTCAACTTTAATTCCTTTTAAAACTTTTTTACATACTGTTATTTTTTAATGTGCTATTCAGTTTTATCCTACTTAAAACTAAGTGATTGTGCTTCTAATTTCAAATCTTCTGTATACTCTGCTATCCTGAACCAACATGAAGATATCACTTTCAACAATAACATGAGGCTTTTCTTATTTCTTGTGTCTTCTCTCCACATGAACTTATGCACATCTTTATGTTAGAACATTCTGTTAGTAATGACTAGTCCATATGCTGAGCAGAAATCCAGCAGATACCATTATTATTAGTCTTGCCCTTTTCTCTAATTTTTTCCAAAACATTTTTATGTGCCTGGAGAGATATGCCTCCAACTCTGCTGTTTATATCTCCAACAAATACCACTTTCTTTTTTTTATCCTATAATACACCATCCACCATGTTCATAGTTATTTTCCGGCATTCACTATTATAAGTGCATTGCCGAACTATCCGGATCTTTAAATCTACTCATTCTGTGAATTCAAATCTCGTAAACGAGTACCCTTATAAAGATTTTTCAACTGAAAGTGAATTAACTAGTCTCATATAGAAGGGCACAGAGTTTTCCTTCCGGATTTTTCATCCCGCAAAAACAGGAAAACTGACAACAGAACACAAGCAGTTAACAGTCACAATATACTCTACCAAACTAGAGAGAGAGATTAGGCAGATATATAAAGGAATAAAAATCTGGTTTTGTAATTTTTCCTGGTTAACCGAGCGGATAGCATATCGAATCCACGACCTATTAGTTGGCGAGCGGGTGGACATGAATGTCTGAATGTCTTTGGGTGGTAGATGAATTTCATCGCTTTCTGTGAAACCACCTCACACCAGCGATCTCAGCACTATCAGCTGAATACCTGAAGCTGCTTGAAAAATTCCATGAGGGAAGAATTCCCGTATTATCTAACTCTTAGCCTACCCACAGTGTTAATACTACTTTATTAAAGGTTTGCCATCTTTTGTGAGGGGAGTCGCAAAAATAAAAATAATATTCATTACTAATTACATAATATAACTAATTCATTAACATTGACGTATTAATTAAACGCATCTGAAAATTATTCGGAGTCCATTTAAAAGTTTTGTGCCTTCTGTTAATAATTCTTTCAGAAACCAAATTTCATCAAAAATTCGTTCATCATAGCAGCTGTACAATTAACACTCTGGCTAGTGGAAAAAGTGACCATAATAAGCTTGCTCATTTTGCCAAATCTACTAAAATAATAATCAATTCATTCATTTTAATGGTAATTTATTTTATGAATGAAGTGAATAAAACATTATTATTAATGAATCGAATAAAAATCATTATTAATATGCATATATATATATATATATATATATATATATATTAATAATAATACTATGTTGATTTACCGTTCTGACCCTCCAAAAATTTCTTTAGGTGAAATCTGAAGAAGAAATTCCTGTTCCTGTTGTCCTTGTACACAAAACATTGTTGGTTCACTTTGTTCTTTTTCTTTCTTTCTTTTTGGCATTCTACCAAATGTGTTTGAAGTTAGGTTCTTGTACATGCCAAGCAGTCATCAAGTGCTCCAGATCTTCTTAGATGGTATTGACCAGACTCTTGACCTGTGTAAAGCTGCCAATATTTTTTTCCTGTTTTTTTTTTTTTTTTGTTATTCTTATTTCAGAGTGACCTTGACATGCTTCTCCAGATCCAATAACCTCCTGGTAATTCTCACATTATCATTTCAGTGTTGGAGTGCTTACATTCTCCCCATTTATGTAAAACATACAAGCAGTTTTATATACTTTTATTCATTGCAATTAATTCCCTTTTATCATATCATCTCTCGCTTTTTAACTGCTCATTTATCTCTAAATAACATTTCTTACATTTATAGTGCAGATTTGCTAGTTGAATAATATATAAAGTCTAAATCATCATTATCTCTTCAATGTTTTGCCCAGAGTACTGGAGTTTGTGGAGTTCATTCTATTAAATTCTGGTACTTCCACTATACGCAAGAGGCTGCCAAAGTGGGGAGATGTTTGTTGATATGAAACACGTTTTTAACGACATATGGAGGACATTTTAAAAATCCTTGATTTGATTGAGATTTATTTGTCACTCCCACATATGAAAGGTTAGTACTGTAGGGAGGCTAAGGATTTTTTTACTAATATATTTCCATTTTTCATATATTTTATTTATTTATTTACATAGTCCGAAAATCTTGGTGTAGAATCCAAATATGAAAATTTTCTCAAGCCACTGCCTCCCTCCCGTAACCGGTCAGTAATCTCGCAGAGCGGGATGAAATTCATATCCTACCTAAATATAATCACCAACATTCATTCCAATGACGAGATTTTCTCAGCCTGTGGAGAGTGGATATGTAACCATACGCTTCCAACCAGGCTGGAAGAGTAGGTAATTTAGTTGTCATACAGTACTGTAAACACTCTCATAAACACTTCACATGTATTTTGTATTTTTAAAGTTTAAATTTTAATGTTTAAAATTGACATTTTAATTTTAAATATTTAAATTTCATGCGATTTAACTTTAAATGACATTAAAATTGGCTATGTATAACCATAGATAATTTTCATGTCAAATCTTTTATTTGCACTTCTGAAAAATAAAGAGTAAAATATTCATAAAATATTTTAAAGGAAGTGCACGATAAATGAATCGAATAAAAATCATTATTAATTATGCATATATATATATATATATATATATATATATTAATAATAATACTATGTTGATTTATCGTTCTGACCCTCCAAAAATTTCTTTAGGTGAAACCTGAAGAAGAAATTCCTGTTCGTAGTTTCATAACTTTTGCATTGTGCCAACATGCTATATAGAAATGTTCTTTCTATGTTTCCATCTAATTTATATATAGTCTATGTATACGATTTACATGTAAGGAACACGTCCCCAGAAAAAAATAATAATAAACTACGAACTAAAAATTATTATTTTTGTATGTGAGAAAGTAACTTAAACAAGAAAATAATTTTGAATTTTCTACATTTTGTTTGTGTGCTTAGTCTTTTTCGATCTACGTATCGCGGCACAAAAAGAGAGAGATAACCTTTCCGCTACTTACTCACATAAAAGGAAGCCAAGGCTTCGATTTTACTTTCGATTCAACTGTACTATTATAGTGAATATTAGTTTTGACAACTCACAAAATTGAAGACTTCTTTACTATGCAAATTGGTGGATCAAAGCCATGTCTTGACTACAAAAGCAAACGCCTTGACTCAATTTCCGCAGTTTATTTGTGGACAAAATTGAGCTTTCTATGATTTGCAGTTTGCTCTGAATTTGCTAAATTTGTTTGTGATAACTACTGCTCAGTCGGGTTTAGTTTCTAAAAGCTGAAACACATTAAAAAACTGTACTTAATATTGACTACCAGGTGGATAACTTTAGAACGATTGAATTCTTCCTTCTCTCTGAATTCCGGTTCCTTGAAATAAAAATGGTCTTTTTTCCCCCCAAAGTGCTTAGTTGATTTTGTGTGAACAACTTTCATACAATTTTAGAATTCAGTTATGAAAAATATTTCCACTTAAGTTTTTTTTTATACCTTATGTTATAGATTTCGAAAGGTGATAATACTGTTATTACAATCCGACTGCTCTCAATAATGTAATTGAAATACTTTATTTTTTATGAATTGCCGATCATGCGATTAGTTAGGTTATTTAAGCCTGAGGAGTCAGAATAAATGAAAAGAAATCGTACATAGTTTGCTAAATTGACCTGTTGTTGACCACCATGTCCTTTTTGACAAAATATAATATTTTGATATTATATTTCATAACATCGTGAGTGACAAAATATAATATTTCGTCACTCACGATGCTCCATTTTCAGAGCATTATGAAAATGAATTTCGCTAGTTTTTGGTATGTCATTTGTAGTATGCTTATGTATACATCTGTGTCCCCCATAGGATGGACAGTTCCTTACTTCTTTTCTTCTAACTTTCATTTTTTACTCTATACCGTGTGAAGTTTAATCATAAATAACTTGTGTCAGATCCGGTAGTACAATAAATGTAATAGTTATCGCATATTTATATATGGCTAACTCATAGAAGGAGAGACAGTTGAAGCAACCGAGACTTTAACGTGTGCGGTAGACTTTGCTCTGTAATACTATAATGCTTCAATATCCAAGGCCACTTCTATTCGATAATTGTTTACTACTTAAAAATTCTCTCCAAGTATTCGCTTCTAAATTAATTTAACATTTCATACACATATTGCTAGTTACTATCTCATTGTTCTCACGGTTGCTAAAACTGGGATTCCTTTTGAAGTTGTGCTATCATGCCTATGTTATAAATGCACTGTTTTCCCTCCACTAAATGTTCTACGTACATTGTTCCCCCTCTGCGCTGGTGTATGTGAGTCAAATTTCCTCTACCTATTTCTTGTCCTTTAATGATTACTAAGCAAATAATTGCTATCATTGTGATTTGGTTTTTTCTTAAAGGCGATGTCAGACACGAACGAACTGATTGGAATGTATTTTTTTTCGAAATGAGTTTATTTTTTAATTACATTTCATTGGATATCACATGATAGATTAAAAAAAAACAACTAAATCGGTATATTTAATTAGTCGCTTTCAAGAGTTATTTTGAAATCTTTCGACACTATTTTAAGTGAAGAGAGTTAATGGAATGATCATGTTAGTTGCCAGCTATGCTAATCGTCCGTTACCTCACTTAGATGAATCAAGAGGTTTCCTAAAGCGGAAGACATGAGAAATTCTCATGTAGTATGCTCTTCGTGAATCTGCCTCTAGTTATTTAATGTTGTACTTTAAAGCACTTCTTACTGCGTTCGAAGTTTGTCAATGTCTAAATTCACAACCCTGCGCTATTTCTCTCGCGCTTGCATCATGCCCTTGAAGATGAAGTAAACGTTAAGTATTGAGGATGTGTGCGTATTTCATTATTTCGTCATCCTGGCTTTACCTGTCGACATGGCTCTGAAGCCTGCAATTCGCATATATGACTAAAAATGAATAAAATAAAACCGTGTGTTGTTTGTTATATATTCTTCTAGACGCTATTTTTTCCCATTGGATATCGATATTAACGTAAATACTGAAGAGTTATTCGGGGATCTGATAGAACTCAGATTAAATTGTGATTCACAATATAAATGTATTTGAGAGCAGAGGAAGAAAAAGAGATACAGTAATAGCAAGGAGGGAATTAGCACAACAGTATATGTCTCCAGGTATAGAACATATCGAATTAACGGACAGTAATCATAGAATACCGTCAGAAATCCAAAAACTTGTGATATTTCTGAGCTACCTATTTACTTAGGGAAAATCAGTGAGAACTAATAAAATAATTTAGTAAAAAATTTAGTAAAAGACGTTTTTTTCCCGGTAGAATAGTTCATGTGTAGAATTAATTTCCCGTAGAACTGTGATGAAATAATGAGAGCTCTACAGGAAGTGCAGGTAACTAAGAAGAAACAGTCTAGGCTAGGTTAGTTAGACCTGAGAAGAGCGACAGACAGGGAAAGTTATTTTTAACTCGGTATATTCCCAAAGATATTCTGAGATTTTTCTTTTTGTCACGAGACTGTTTTTTTCTCGAACAGCAGACTGTAGTCAACCTTCTATCCACATAGATGTTGTGTGCGTGTGCGCGCGCTCACTCGCACACGCTTTGGAATTCGACACTGTCCCGGTTAACTCTCTTAAAGGTGAACAACTTCGCGTGCTATTTATCTTGCATTGTTGGTATCTAAGTAGTCGCTCGTTGGTCTTTATTGAAAGCATGGCACGTCACTATAATAAACATTTCATTTTTTTCCATTTCCTAAAAGTATGCTCCAATATTTATTTCTCTTTTAAGCAGAATATTTATTTCTCTTTCTCTTTTCCGTGCTAGTTGCATGAATTAATTACAATTCAAAATTTCGCATATTAATTTGATAAAGCGGTGAATTTCAGTGAGGAATCAAATTACTTAGAAGCAATACATATTACGATGATGATCGGGGACTTTTAAAGCCAATCTTGGGTAACGGCAGCATGACCTTCACAAATTACCCAAATTCGTACAACCTCGACAGCACATATAACCATTTACCAAATGTGTTCGAGATCCGTTTTATATCTGCGAGGAAACCCGGAAGCCAAATCAACCCCACAGCCACAGTTCGATACCCACGAACTCAATACTGCGGTAAAAAAAAAAAATAAATGAAATAAAATAAATAAAAAAAGAACAGCAAGTGAACAGTGTAATCGCCAACAAGGCACAACCTGTACGCATAATACGAATTCACCTGTACGCATAATACGAAACCACGCATAGATTGGGATCTGCATTTTTTTTCTAGCTTTTCTCCCTCTCCTTCATTCTCTCACATCTTTCTTTTTATTTATTTATTTTCATATTTATATACAAAACAAAACAATATCAACATATTCAACAGTGTCGAATTATATAATCATTTTGCATAAATTTAATTAGCCTCCTCCAGTCATGCAACGACCTAATTCCGTGTTAAAGTTATATAAATTCATTGCTTTTATAACATGCTGCTGAAGACCGTTCCTAATAATTAAAAACAAACATCGTATATTTGTTTCCACACTCTTCTTCGCCGTTTTTATTTTCCCTTCTAACAGAGTAATTTCGGAGCCTCCATTGCTCAGTCAGCTTTGACGATGCCCTTCGGTTCGAATCCTGTCTAGGACGCGAAGAACCTTTATCAGGATTTTTCAGCTGAACGTTAGTTAGCTGAAAGTCTCACACGGAGAGGGCAAGGTGTTTTTTCCCGGGAAACTGGGTTTTTCCCATCCAGTATACAGGCATATCAGCAAGGAGAACACACGCAATTTACATACAAATATGCTTCTAGACATAGCTGACCTCCCTATCCTGGAATCCTGGTTACGAAATCCAAGAATACCTTCGCCGGTTATGGGCGCGTAAGGGTTCGTTAAGAATTAAGAACCGTAGAAGAAAAGTCATCTCAGCGAAGTGCAGCAAACGCCTGCATTTGTCTTATATATGCTACCTTGAACTAACTTATAAGGTTCAATGAAATTCTCCCCCCGTCTCTTGTTAGATAAAATACATCAGGTACAATTAACGAATCTAGTTGCAACAACACTTGCCAGTATTGGAATGCACTTTCCAGATTGTTGGTTCGAATCCCACGATGGTAGTTATAGGTATTTATGAAAGTCTGAGTACGATTTTCACTGCCTATTATGAGACTATTACTTAACATGTTGCAGACTTGCAGTGGCTATCAGAGTCCTGGAATTATTTGATTCTTATATCTCTCCGTCTTCTTTGAATACCTTCTGTTTTTTTTTTTTTTTTTTTTTTTGACATCCATTAAAAACCTTAGTGAATAAGCCACAAACCAATATTGGTCTGACCAAAACTTGTATAAATGGTATCATAACTTGCTTCCATCTATAAGTGAAATTGCTTTAAATTAAGTCTACAGTCTGTTCATTTTCTCTTGTTGACTTATGAGAAATTATGACATGGTTATAACGGAAATGGAGTTAAAAGGTAAGGTTTTCGTTCATTAATGAAATTTGCATTCATTTAGCTGCACAATTAGGTATATATGACCGTTTAGCCACTGCTAGGAAATCATAATTGATTTCATTGATTTAATCGTACTGGCTGAGCTCCAATGTTATAGTTACGTATACTTTGGGAGAAAATGATCACCACAGATCAGAAGCGTAAAATTTCAGAAACTCTTGCACAAAATGTTATGGTGATCATTTCCTCAAACATGATTTCCACGTGGCAAACAAGAGTTATGAAACATATTACTTCAAATATGCTGGTTCTCTCCTCACTCAGAGAATTGGAGGAAAATTAGTGATGGATAATTAGTTCTCTCGGGTAACTGGTATAATTTCATCATAGCGTAAATAATTATCACCGAAAACGACAGACTGCATAATTACAGACTACATTCAGGTTCCAGTAACTGCGCCAAAATTACTCTAATTCTATTAATTAGTTAAACAGACATTCTAATGTTAAAAACATTTACATTGCATTCAGTGCATACATTGCTGTTATAAAGTGTATATTCGAAAATCGACAAACAGCGTTTCGCGCGCCTATGACTCGCTATCCCGATCTGTTTGCATATATAATTGTCTGTATAAATAGCAATACATTTCATGATTAATTTTCGTTAGGAGCCTTTATTATTATTACTTAACTTTATTTTTATGACACTCCCATTTACTTTAGGTTATAGCTTATAGTACATTAGTTTTTGGTAGGCTTATATATTTTTTAAATGTGCCCTTAATCAACCTATAGTATGTATACTGCATATGTAATCTCGAAATTCCTGTAAAGGCCAACCGTGGTACTTTTTCAATTCACTTTCTTCATTAACTAAGCTGGATGATGGTTCTACACCTGGAGATAAAATTCGTCTATCACATAAAGACACTCCACCAAAAAAATCCATACCACATGGGACTCGATCAAACCATCAGTCTATTGGATAGAGAGCAGAGACACTATCCGAGCGGCCAACCAGGGTCGTCGTGGTAACATTTTCTGTTAATTTTATATTGACATGGGTAGTTAGACCTCGTCATATTCAAGATATGGGTAGAATAGCAGTCACTCCACGTGTAGGGTTCAAGTTTCAGAAATTAGTTATGCTTACTTTCCAAAAAAAAAAAAAAAAAGACTACATTTTATCTGAATTCTCCCACCGCACTATTCCCCATTAAGATAGGATGATCCTCGTTTTTTTTTTTTTTCTTTTCCGCCTTTCAGTATGCTATATGGTAAACACCCCCCTGCTTCTGTAGTCCCTGATGATGCCAAATTAAACTGAAACAAGTATCCGAATGAATGAGACAAAAATTTTTATTTGATTCAGAATGAAAGAAGCGAAGGCTAGCTTCGGTCCTTCGATGACCCGCTTTTCTTTTTCTTTCTTTTTTTTTTCCAGAGGGAATGAATATCTGCATGCTCACTTCATAATGTTTTATACATACAACATGCGTGTGTGTGTGTGTGTATATAGGGGGGGGGGGTATTCGTCACCGCCTCCTACTTTGGTACATACATGTTTTGTAAAATACTATTTATATTCCGACTATCACGCTAAGTCTATCACGCTTCTCTTTGGAGTTTCTTCTAGCACGTTCTTTGAATGCGGCATATCCGATCTCCAATCTGTGGAATTCATGATTCATCTTTATTGTTTAGAAATGGAATACAGTATCTGCTTAATATATTGAATCCAAAGGAATTATGATCTCTGGTCTGATCAATTCCTTTGCATCATCTCTGTTGAACAGCGGTTACTTTTCAATGAGAACAAGATGTGAGGCTGAGCGTATACACATTGCATATATACTAATCTAAAGTACTGTTTAGTGGGTTTCGTCTCATTGTAGCATTTTCTATAGTTACCATCGGCCACTGTAGACACGTCTGAGGTCTCAACACGTCAGGAAGCAAACAACGAAACTCGGTAGTCCCTTTGGCTCTAAAAATATAGGGAAACATGCACACATTGGTTGCTCTCACGAAATGTATATCCTGACTGGCAAATTGCCAAGGATCGTACATACCTGCCGCCAAGTGCAGTTACTAGGTTACTGGGTATTAAGTGCAGATGCATTCGGTTCCGCATTGTGTCTACTACTTAAAGGGTTAGCACTGTTAGCCATCTACCTTTTCTTTTCTTTTTCTTTAATGAGTTGTAAGACAAGGATATCATCCTTTTCGTTTCTTCGTATACAGGGTTTCCAATTCACATGCAACCAATATAGAGAAATAATATGCATGTATTGTGTGTGTGTGTGTGTGTGTGTGTGTGTGTGTGTGTGTGTGTGTGTGTGTGTGTGTGTGTGTGTGTGTGTGTGTGTGTTCAAAAAAAGTTTCGTTACTCCTAAGTGAATTTCGTAAATGATACATTTCATTTGGTATGTATTCTAATTTCTCATGAAAGTTAGGATTTTTCTAATATTGAAAATTTTATTTTCTTGTATTTGGGGCTTGTTTTCTGTTGAAGAATGTGCTGTTGTTGGCTTCATGACAGGAAGAAACCTGGAAAGATAATAAAAGAGACGCGAGTTGATTTCTGCTGGCGATTTCATTAGGATCCCCCACTAAAACACTCTTCCACTGCAAGAGTGTTTTGGTGGAGGATCGCGAAGAAAAAACTCTATAGCACTGGAAGTGAACGATAAACCAAGAAGCGATAGATCTTTAACAATAGGCGGAACATTGCAGACAAGTTGAGGAGTTTGTTGTGAGATCACAATGATATCAACGCATAAGAGAGTATCGGAACTTGTAATTACCCGATTGACAATGTAAAAACGTATGAAAATTGACCTAAAATTACAGCTGTATCACTTTATGCTTGCTCAAGAATTATCTGACAAGAACTTACTTTGAAGTAACGAGGCGTGTTCCATTTTATTTTAAAGTATTAACACAATTTCAAAGCAGAGTAAGGTGCTTTTAGCAATAAATGCGCCATATATCAGAGTTATGAGTCAAGAAATTTGGTGCTGTGGTCGAAAAAAACTCACTTTTAAGGAACTATTAGAACACGTGCCAAATGATTTGTAGTTTATTTGTGGCCACTCTGTTATGTGGATCCCGCTAACGAAAGGTGAATTTTTTATATGAAAATATAAAAATTTATGCTAAGCTACTGCTACACACCATGGCCCCATACGTAGGCCCAAAAGAGGCCTTAGGCCCAACAATATCCTGTGCAGTTCATCTCTGGATCTGAAGAATCTGAAGTCATTCTTTGGTGAGTTTGTCATGCCTCCAATATATATACTGAAACCATACACACACAAAGAAAGTATTATCTTGAAATCAGACGGAAAGAGGCGAAAACTCAGTAAATCCATATAACTTGTTGACAGCACACTTGCATATAGGATAGTCCTGGAAATAATTTTGTAAGATGCGCCAAGAGTCTTGGGTTTCAAACACAGTAGGCAACTTTCCCACTATGGAAGGTAGTGAGTGATCGTCTGAGACTCACAAACTGTACTTCGATATAATTCCTTCCCTCTCTCTGCTACATGGCCAAGTCTCCTCACTGCTCTGTTATCCACCACTGTGATGTTTATTCTTCAATCTTTTCTCTCTCTAACCCGCACTACAACACTGTGTCTTCTAATCAGGTACTCTTTATGTGAGATAGAGTTTCTATACTTGATACCCTGACCTGTAGTTCTTGTCTTCACCTTTTCCCGGGGTTGCACGAGCCCCAATCGGCAGAACATTGATTCTCATCTTAATTAAATCTGTATATTCAAAATCCAGAGAAGAGGCGAGGCTTTCTTCCCAGATTCTTTGCTGATGGGAATAAAGGGAATAAACGCGAATAGGAATAAATTAAATTCCTATAATGTAGCTCTGTTTGTCTGCATGATGCAGCATTACATCCAGTATCCTTTTTTCGTTCAAGGCGGTCATAATTGGTATCCTTCCATCAAGCATCCATTCCACAGTTATGAAGATAACCATCCTTAATACGCCTTGATGCAGCAAGGCATAATTGTGAAATGGAGAAGGAACGTTCCTTTAATCTGCTAAACGTAACTAGGCACTGACCATTGTGGCTAGGAAATTCCAAGACCTTCTTGGTTTATGGTGGTATGAAAAATGCTAATGGCACAAAATAAGAAAGACATCCAAGAATACGCTGCTAAGCAAATGCTGCATTCATCATTTGAGACTGTATTGAAAGAAAGACTCTTGCCTAGTACATTAGTATGATAAAGTCAGAAAAATCCCCAAGAATTAATCCCCCCAAATCAATCCCCAATAGCCACTATTCAGAGTTAAGTGGGATTTTTGGAGAGAAGGAAGGGAAGAAATATTTTAGAGAGGATACGAAACAAGAGCTGTCTATCGGAGTGAAGAGAACATCACGGTGTCTCCACTCCTACACGACCCTATTAGAGTGCGAGGACGTGTAAATTCAGGGAAAAACTCAACGTTCTCGATCTTCAGTTTTTTCTCTTGTCTTTAGTGAAGGGTTACAAAAAATGTGTACTCGAGTTTGTCACATTGATATTAGGCCACGAACTTAAAAAAATAGTCGACTGCTTCACCGACGCGTTGCTTCAGGTTCTGTCTAGTAGAGGCTGCGTATGACATCATAGGCAAAAGTCATAGCATTAACACTAGTGATATCAAGTAAGTATTAGCTATGGTATCTTGGAAGAGAGTTAAAAAACTGATCAACACAATTGAGGAAAAGAAGAGACAGAGGAACGCCTTTCCTGAGATGGTCACTGGGAAAAATGATAGCCTGGGCATAAGATATTGCCTATTTCAGAGAGATGTTCTGACATAGACATCCGCATCATTATTTTCTCTACAAGGTGGTAATTTGTGACATGATTTAATTTTTAGTATTGTTCGTCTAAACAGAAGCTTCTACCATACGTAGCTAATGAGTTTTCACGAAAGGAAGATCTCTCTCTTTAGCAATCCACGGTGTCTACGCTGTTCGCTACCAATTTTATCATTAGCAGCAATAGGATGTTTTCTACTTCGAACACCAAAGTAGATTGAGGTATTAAAAACCGAATAATTTACAAGCAAAGGATACCTGAGATGAGAGTCTGCGCTGGATTAAAATAATTTGAGAATTTGATGTTGTGGGAACATTCCTACAACAATGGGTTTCACAGTGGTGGCTGGGCGTTTTGCTCGGCGTTGCATACCCCAGCCCTTTAGGAGTAGTAAAAACCCTGCTCAATATGGGGCATATATGCTATCGTTGTAATAAAAGTTGTGATTCATTCCAGAATTCGTTGTCGATCTAGTGGCTGGTCTTCTCGTGGAACTCGCAAAAGTCACCGCAGGCATCGCAGAGACGTCACCTTCCAAATCAAGGGGAAGATCAGTCTCGGGAATAATGTTCTCTTGTTCCTAAGCGAGAGAGGGTGCTTATTCTTCTACATTATATGGTACATTAGCATTAGTCCCATAGATGGAGTAAGGATTATATAATCCAGAAACCCTGCTCTTAGGTATGACAAGCCAAACGCATGTCATAAACATGCATTTCTTGAAACTGCAAAACATGGATTAGGTTATTGCAAAAACATTTTGGTTGTCGCAGGCCTGGTTGACGGAGTCAGTAGCTTCTGGGCTCCGATCAAAACAATCAATTCGAATTTCATTGTAGCATAGATGTTTATGAGCGTCTTTAGGCTGTAGACGTCAGTCGGTGTGAACCACTACCTTGTTGTAGGCTTTAAGTGGCTTGGAAAAGTGCCATGGGGATCTCTAAATCAGGTTTCCTGATTATCTAATCCTTACTCCAGGCACGGTACTATTTCAGCATTTACTTTCTCTTTTCAGAAACAGCTCTGTTATTCGTTTTCGTGAGAGGATTAATCGTATTAACCTTCAATAGATGTCAAGTTTTTCAGAGGATATCTAGGTTTATGCATCGCACTCGGAGAAAAAGGCACAACCTGTAATTAATATGGATGAGGACTGAAATTTTATACGGTTTAGTGTAAACCGCTTATGGCGACTAGCTACATTGTTATTGAAATCTGATCGGAAATTTTGTGGGAACCTATTCATGCAACTTTTAATACCATGGTGTTGGTATGTAATTTACGTTATCGGTTTTACATATGATATGGCGTACCACTATATTAAGAAATTTATTCCAGACCACTTCTTGACACTGCGAAAAATATTTCACAGAAAAGGTTTCGAAATAAATGAATTTAAATAAGCAATCCGTGTTATAAAGCAGCACAAGTGGAAGTAGACAGTCGTAAAATGCAAAGTTTTACGACTGGCTCATTAGCGTGACGCTGTCTTTAACACGTCATCCGACACCTACTACCATCCCTTTCCCATTCCTTACGCTAAACACTGTTTTCTTCAAAGGTTGGGATGAATTCATAACCTAGACTTAAACGAGAAATATTTTTATGTATATAGAGGCCATGACTGGTTTAAGAACTACCAATTCGTCTCTATAGCGGGTTCCTGCATTTTCTTAACTTTAGCCCATCCACGAGCGTTATATAGGTTTGTAATTGTATCCTTTGAGTATCGTTGTCAGAAATAAAAAAAAAAAAAAATAATAGCAACGAGAAGACCTGTACAGAGAGAAAGAGAGAGGGAATTATGTAGTCTGTTCCGTATACCTGTTTTTGCACAACTATTTCCTTTACAACAGTAACTGCAAGCAATACCAATTTTCATTAAAAATAGAACTGCAATGTTATTGTAGTTTATATTGTTACTTCTTTAAGACTGATTTCTAGTTTATTTTTAAAAGAAATTTAACATCGTGCACCTGACGAAGTTATACCAACAATGAACCCAGCTAATCGAAAATGGTCGGGGCGCGAAAGTGAGATGTAACTCAGTATTATTCATTTCAAATAACCTGAAATGAAAATAAAAAAATAAAAAACATTTTTTAACGCTTACTTGTGTCAGATTATTGCAAAGTGTAAACTATACAATATACATGTGCCAATTTACATATTATTGAAATCAAGGAATTCCATTGCCGCATTCCATTTGATGTTTATTCATAACATTTCCTCTCTCTTTCCTTCTGAATTTTAATTCATGTAGTGTGTGTGTCATATGTTTTAGATATTAGTTTGTGGGGCATCGGAAATGCCTCATAAAACTGACTTGACGCTACTCTGAATTGTTTTTCATATTTTAAAAGTTTGAAAAGAAAATTCGCATTTTGTTATTCGTTGAATTAATGTGACAGAAAGAGATAACCCAAAGCTTTAAAGGCTACGAAGTGGTGGTCTTGACTGAATTTAGACTGGCTGACCGATAAACGAACAAACAAAATCAGTAAAAGGAATGACAAGGAAAAGAAAAGTGCAAAATTATGAAAATTACACAACATATAATAAGAATACACCAATGCCTAACTGAAAATTAGTTTTTCAGTTTCTTTTAGTTACGATTTCTTTAGTATATAAAAATGGATTTCTATTAAAACAGAATTCAGATCCAATGAAGCACTAAGCTTTTTCGGGTAATCGAATATAGAAGCTCAACCTACATACACGATTCAGTTGGTGAGGAGTTTTACCGAGATTGCTTGACAGATATCAAATCTGCTTCTCACCTGATTTGGAGTTTCATTTCGAGGTACAGGAGATGGGGGAGTGACTACTCAAAGCTGATGGCTGCCTTGATATCCTGAAAATGTCCGCTGCCATCCGTAAAACGAACAATTATATAATTAAATAAAAATAAAAAAATAAGCGCCGCCATAACGCGATAATAACAGACTGATCTTAAGCCTAGTGAGCATTTTTTGGCATTTTCTGAATACAGCAATAGGAAAGGAGACACCAAAAACAAAAAGAGAAATTCAGGAAACATTAAAACAAGCGTGGTATCATAAACTCAATACGGATACTTGTTATAATGTGATTTCCAAAGTGCCATAAAAATATGCTGTAGTAATAACAATAAGTCCAACGAAATAACGAGGAAACAACACCTTAGTCATATACGTTTAATGTTCAGTACTGCTCATATAATACGAAACGTGAGCCATTTGGCTACATATTGTATTGCTTCACTTTATTTAAACAATATTTCGTTAAGATTACACAGATGCTAATGTTCTTGATCTTATTTTTTATTTTGTGGTAAGTTGTAAAATGCAGTACCATTATGAAGACCTGTGAATGGACATACCAGAAACCCTGCCTCGAAGACCAAACTATATTTTCATGCTACTTCCAATAAGCTAAGGGTGGGGTTACAGCAAGTGCGATTCTCTTCCTGTCTTTGAACGGACTTAAACTAGAATTCCCATAATATTCTACTGTTTTTAGCTGCAAAAATTAGAAAACTACAGGATGACCCATAAGTCACGAATGGGTTTTTCATAACTAATAAAAAAACTCCAGGTTTTGTATTTCGTTATAACAAAAAAAGAATAAAAATTAATAAAAAAAGTTATCAAATGTTTAAACCTCTTCGTGATTTATGGGCCATCCTGTATAAATGTAAGGTTGAATCTGTTAATTCTTCCCTTACTAACAGTTAATTTATTATTACCACTTAAAATCTAATTATTAATTGGGGAATACTTTTATTAATATATAAATTAAAAAAATAAATATATACGCAAAAAATGAAGTGAATTGCACATAATACCTTATATGCAATACTTTATCTTTTTATTAGCCCAGTTCTTACAAAAAAAGGACAGTACATTGCCAAAATGGCTACTCTTTTTTTCTAACTTTAATTTTTTTTTCCAGTCAAGTGGAAAAGCTGTTATTTTTGTGGTTTTGGCACTCTAACTAGAAAAGGTGCGACACGAATGTTTTTTTTTCCCGATTAGTATGTCATTTTTATTGCTTTCTTAAAGTTTTGATTATCCCCTGTTTTGTGATGATTTACAAAACTCTGTAGTCCACAAATGATATGCATAGCCTGGTGTCATTCACCACCCGATCCGAGATAGCAGTTCTTTAGATTTGGACGAACTCTTCCGTGACTAGTGTATTCTGATTTAAGCGATACAGTTTTGTGATTACTTTGCACTGCCTATCATAATTCCATTTAATTTTATTAATATTTGAAGATGCGCAATATTTTTGAATATCTACTATAACAAAAAACATCACCACTTCATCCCATCTATTTTCATTTATTGTCCATACATAAAAGCAGGTTAATACAGCACGCAAAATTGCATTAGTCCAAATCAGCATAGGTGACAGATAAAAAGCTGGGAATGCTTGTCGTCATAGAAACAACATTATCTTGATTAATATTCAGGAAATATTACACGCACATTTTTAGTCGAGGAGTCGCTCAATACTGTAACCTTGGAAAGCAATCTGAAACAATAGTTATTTCTCAGTTATTTCCAACCAAAAAATAAAAAATCTGCTATATTTATTATTGTTTTGTATTTGGTCACTTAACATTAAAACTTGAGTTTTTTCTTGGTTTTATTCGTTGACCATATATTAATAAATGATATACACAAATTGTTAACAAGTTTCACCAGCTATTCTGTCTGGCTTCTTCAGGACAAGTATGACGGTACACAATAACGTTTGTTAGTAAATAAGAAGAATGGAGTAACACAGTCAAATAAATTAAAATTAAATTGACGCGTGACATCATTAAGCATGGAGCGTGGTGTCTCGGTCATTGTTTATTGAGCGCGTTATATAGTTTTTGGCGAAATGAAATTCTGATAAGCTGAGTGAATTTATTAGGCTTTTCCAGATGTCTTTCAGAATCATTCCTTGATTTCTGTTTAGATTTTACTCTCGAACGGAGTACAGCCGCGGCTTCTTTTGAAGTTGCTACATCGAAAATCTTCTTCTATATAAGGCATGGAGCTATTATCCCAATCGATGGTGTGGTTAGAGATCGAGAAGTGATAGGCTAATCCTGAAGTGTCTGTTCTGTTGTTGTTGTTCACGTCCCCTATATATTATTTTTTTCGAATTTCCAGGCTTCTTGATGTTTGCCCTATGTAATTTATTTGACTTTGTTACTCCATTCTTCTTCTTCTTATTTTTTTTTTTTTTACTAGAAAACGTTATTGTGTACCGTCATACTTGTCCTGAAGAAGCCAGACAGAATAGCTGGTGAAACTTGTTGACAATTTGTGTATATTATTTATTAATATATGGTCAACGAATAAAACCAAGAAAAAACTCAAGTTTTATCTGATATATTTATTATTAACCGCAATCTTTATTTATATTGATTAATTTAATAATGCATCTTTGCAATAATTTTTATGCTTTTCGAAGCAGGTCAGTGTTTCAATCTCATCCCAGACTTGTTCCACTAACGGTTCGAGGATGTCCGATCGACGTTTTCTTTAATTCATCGCTTTTGCGGAAGCAGCCTTCGTAGCTCAGTCAGTTTCGACGATGCCCTTTGACGGGAATGACCTGGGTTCGAATCCTATTCAGAACTCGAAAGTTTTTTCAATGAGTTAGCCGGTCTCCTACGGAGATAGCAGGTTTTTCCCTTCCAGAATCTAAGGATTTTCATCTCGCAAAGCAGGAAACGGGCGATTAGAACACACGCATAATATTCTACCCTCATACCTGAGTTGCTTCGGCCGTAAATCCAAATTAAACTAAACTAAACCACTCTTGCGAACAATAGTGGCTCACTCAGGATTTAATCTTGGGGGTAGGGGGAGCCGAGTTGAATAGACGATTTGAGAATACACACTGCTCATCGCATACGACCTACGACTGAGCATCTGCAATGATCGCCAATACATGATATCCGTGATCTCCTCTGGCCCGGCTCGGGCAAACGAAATAGCGCTCGGTCCGCCCGAACACTACTTCGTTCGCTCGCCTTGTGTTCACAGCAGCCGTGATTCCCGAGAGCTATAGGGTATTCCCACCTTATGTGACCGCTAATTCATAAGTAGTATAGAAATAGAAGACACGACACAACATAAATAAATAAAAAAAAAAATTAATTAGGAAAAGATTTTTTGGAAAATTTTCTAGTGTTTTTTCCCTTTTTCTTTGGGGTGCAAGGGTCCTCCCACCCATGGGTGCGCCACTGGGGAACATATTCCAGTTGATTTTGATAAAAAAAAACTATTCCAGAAGAATGAATCTCCCTGTTCGCTTAACAAGAAACAATTACAGATGTATTCTATTTCAAGGAGGCAGTTTCACAGTGTTTCTGGTTATTGCAACTGTTACAAAGGATTTATTTGGTATATCAGCATGTGCGAAGCAATGACTGTGATCTTAGTGAGTGCGGCTCTAATTCTAGAGCTGATCGAACCAAGCAGCCTATTATTTCATCTCAGAAATGGAATTCGGCTGAAGTCTAAGAGATGGGGGACTGCGCAATCCATATTCTCTGTATACCAAAAGCGTTGTGGATTGCACATTAGTTACTACCTAGTCATTCGGAAATTACAGCAGTATAGGAATATTTGCATTCAAGCTGATAATCTAAGTTCTGCTCAGCACGCTTACGGACTGATTTTAATTACAAGTGGATGTAACATAAACGACAGGTCTATAGAGAAATATAATCTCTCTATAGCTGAAAGAATAGTTAAAACCCATAATATAAACGACAGGTCTATAGAGAAATATAATCTCTCTATCGCTGAAAGAATAGTTAAAACCCATAATAAGATGACTCCATGCAGCTTAGGAGAAAAGTGGTGAATATCGGGGGGATCAGAAATACCGAATTTTACAGCACATTCCCTTTTCTAATATTTTGATTGTGGCGACCAGCGTGCCAATCCATTTTTGGCCAATTTTATGGAATTCCGTCTAAAAAATCTCAGTGTAAAAATATTAGCCGAGTACAGAAGAAGCAGGCAGTTGTCTTCGGTTTCTCGTCCAGTGTAGATCACCATCTTGCTTACTGGATACCTGAATCGGATTGAAAAAAAAAAGTTCCTTATTTGGGTTCCAGAGTGGGACTTCCGGATTATCTACTCCTAAGCTTACTAACAGTCTTCAAGTTTACACTTTTCATGGTTGAAATTACAAAGAAAATCAGACGTGGCTACTTTACTGGTGTTAATTTTAATTATTAGTGGTATTGTTGTTGCTCATATTTAAGATGGTAATTTAATTCTCAACAATTAAAACTCAGCCAAGTGACTTCTTTAAAATCACCTAACCTCTTACTTTATCATTATTTCTCTTACATACGGTATTTTATGACATATCACTTAGTGTACATATATGTTGATAAAAGTATTTGGATACCTAGTTGTAGTAAATAAATGCATTTTAATTGCATTTTCTGATACTGAGTGGAACCTCCTTTGGCTCAAATGACAGCAATTATCTTTCAGGGAATGCTTTCAACCAATTTTGATACGTCGCAACAATGGAAGAAATATTCTTCCATTCCTACTTCCATTGCTGATTGTGATGACGGCCGCTGTGGTCTGGAGCGAATCGAATTCGGCCCAAAGATGTTCAGTAGGGTTCAGGTCTAGACTCTGATCCCGCCAGCCCAACACTTCAACATTGTTTTGTGAAAATCAGTCTCGGACACAATACAGTATGGCACGGAGTATTGTCGTGCTGAACTTTGCAAGGGCTACTGCTGAAGTACTTCCACAGCGTTGGAAGCATAAATTTCCAAGATGTCCAAGTAGCCATCAAGCGTCATGGGTTTTGGGCACGTCCACCAATGGACCAAGCCCCATCCAACTGAAACATCCCCATACCATTACCGAGCCTCCATCGAACTTGACAGTTGGAGTGATGCAGTCCTGCAAAATCCGTTCCCCTACCCCGGTAATCTCCATATCCAAACACAACCATCAGAGAGAAACATTTTGAAGCATTGACTTTGAAAAGCGTGATCCGTAGCTCCACAGAACCCTTTTCCAATCACCTGCGGTCCAGGAACGACGTTTGAACTGTGAAAAACACCAATGCCAATGTCGTTTGGCGTTGAGGGGTGGAGGCGATGTGTGGCTTGTTCGCAGCAACTCCGCCGTGGTAATAACCTAAGGCATGCAGATCTCTGTTGACAGTTTTAGTGGTGACAGATGTTGTTGCAGCGTTTTACAGGTTAATTGCGAGGTATGCCGCTGATGACATGCAGATCTTGTCGATCTCGGTCAGTGAGTGTCCGTGGCATCTCAAGGCGTTTTCCTATTGTGGTAGCACCATCAACGACTGACATTAGCAACGGTGGATTTCAGTATATAATGAGACACGTAGCAATATATCACGGATAGAAAGACCACTGCTATGACACCCAACTACCATCCCACGTTGGAAGGCGGTCAGTTCAGCTGAACGTGGTATCTTGATATCGAGTACAGTGCAAAACATACAGCGCATCCCACCTTTTACTATATTATATACTTACGCAGACACTCCCTGAATATTTGCATGTGGTAGGATCCGAATTTGCATGTCACGTAAGGTGTCCAGATACTTGTGTATCCATTCCTTTAATTTCTTTGCTCATACATTGTCGCGCATTCTTTCTATATGATTTTTCCATTATTCGTCCTGTTTTATCCCATCATTTATTGGCTGTATTTTACAATTTTCTCTGATTTCAAGTTGCTGCACACACTTACTCTGACAATACTTTTGATTGTTTTTGTTTCTTTATGTTCTTATTCTTCAAGAGACTGTTGAGGCATCCAATTATTCTACTAGGTTTTGTATTTATTGTACTTCATTTTGTGTGATGTCATAGTTGTTTAGTTCTGTTCCTATATATACTGTATTATATATATATACTGTGTTCCTATATTATCTTACTAACCTGTTCAATTATTTTCCCTTTAATTTACATCTCATGTATTCTCTAGCATCTGTCGTGGTTTTAGTTTTTTTCTGTTGATATTTTCATATTTCTTTTCTGCTACATTATTGAATGTATTTGGTATTCTTTGTAGATTGTCTTAATTTTTTTGCTACTAAGATTAATCAGCATATCCAGTTATTCTTAATTTTTCATTTCTGTTCCATACTTTTTCCATTTTCTTTACTTATTTTACTGTTTCATCCATCACAAAATTACAAGGTGAGACATAATGAGTCACCTTGCATAATTCGTTTTAATTTTTTTCAGTGTGTCCCTGTTTTGTATTTATTATAGAACTGTTATGTATATGTCCTTAATTATTTCTGAAATTTGTTTTTGCAGTTTTATTTTTAATGTGGTTGTTATTGTCTTAAGTGTATTCTATCAAATGCTTTAGTTAAATAAAATTTTTGTATTCTAATGATTTAAGATCCTATATAATAAATATGTTGTCAGTTGAATGAACCACCCACGATGAGTCTATCGACCCCATGGAGGGTGTAATAATTATTTTTCTAGTATTTGGTTTAATATAAATATTGTATCTATAGTCGATCAGCTTTTCCTAAATCTTTGTTGCTCATATCAGGTAATTCAAATTGTGTGTATAATTTCAATGTTGCGCAAAGCAGATTTATTCTTCTGTAGATCCTGGATTTGTCCTGTCTTCATTCTTGATATCATTTGGTATTAGATTTTGAAAATATTTCCATTTAATTCAATAAGTATTAGTTTTTTTTGAATTTGTATTATTCTAATTTATGTTCCAATTCTTTGAAGTAGTTAGTCGTGTTTAATTTTTCCTATTTCACTGTTTAAATCGTATAGTTTTTATATTCTTCCTACATTGAGGTATGTGATTTGTTCTGTAGATATTTGAAATGCGAATTTCGTTTCTTTTGCTAAGCTTTTCACCTCTTCTTTATACCAGTGTCCATCTGTGATTAGTTTTTGTAAATTGTCGTTTCTCCTAATGCTTCTTTTTGTAATATTTTTTAAAGGCTGTCCATTTTTCTTCTATCTGCTTGAAGAAATATAGGATAGAATTAAGGGAGTAATTCTGCCCTATATTTCTGATATTCTATATTTCAGAAGCTCTAACTTATGCTCCATTCTTATATCTGCTGATATTAGAACTTTTACATCTGTAAGTTTTTCTGGTATGATTTCTCTATTAGTTATAATAAATTACAGATTGTTGTCCAATTATATTCTTCCATGTTATTTTATGTTGTATGTATTTTATGATAAAATAATGTATTTTATCATAAACGTACAATACGGTAGAATTATTTCATTTTTATTATTTTTTTCATTAATCTTTAGCAGTATACCTGGAATAGTTACGTTGCTAATTCTTGCATTTTAATCTCCAATCATTATTTTGCCTGTTACATTTGGTAGATCGTGAAGTTTTTCTGGTTTCCCTTCCTCTGAACTATGTACATTAATATTTCTTTCCTTTTAGTTTTAAATGTAGTATAATGCTTGATATATCTTTTTCTACTTGTATATATCTTTATGTATCATTATTCCAATTCATTTAGGTGCTCTTTTCTGTTTTTCTATTCCGCTATATGCATGACTGTTACTTTAGGTTAGAGAATGCAAAGGATGAGCTGTATGACAGTTAAAATGTGATAGATTGAAAGGACTTAGGCGGAATGAAATGGATTTTTTATAAGAAATATCAAAAAATAATTTGAGGCAGTATGTGATGGAAGGTGCAAGGAGATTGAGAGTGCTGGATCTTGTGACTGCACGTGAGGATTTGTCTTGACCCAGGAGGTAACCAAATGTGAAGGAACTTATCAGTTAAGAAAGGTTAGGCTTTATGTGGAATTACTGAGCTCGTAATTACGATAAACTTAGGAGACAACTTGAAGCGGTGCGATGAGATGAGAAACTGCAGAGGAAGGAAATTACAAGGATGCATGACAAGTAGTCATGGGATGTTTGAAGGAATCAGTAACGTACTGCATACTTAGTCAGGTGAATAAATCAAGCAGCAATTAAATGGATGAGTAGTATCATCAAGCAGCAGCTTAAAAAATAGAAAAGTTTGTGAGGAATTTAAAGACAGTTGATCAGCAGGCTCATAACCTGTATAAAACACTGACCAGAAAGGTGACCAGTATGGCAAGGAAAGTAAAATTTGTGTAGGAGAGGAAATTGGCTCAGCGAGCCAAGGGTAATCCCAAGGAAGTTTCTCAAGTAGAAGGAAGAATGATTAGGATAGGATAACTTTGGTGAGTGCAATGGCAGGAAGACGTCTGAGCTAGGTGCAGTATTCATGAATTTAAGTTCAGTTCTTTTCCCGTGAGTGGCCTTACATTCCAAGTGCCAATTCTCAGTATTTTCTTTTGTTTCGCTTTCCTCATTCTGTTCTAGTCAGCAGTAATGTCTATAATTTACCTTTTTTATCTTCTTTAATTTCCTCTGATTTTAATCCAGTTGTGCAGAAATTGTCAGGGAATCTCAAACAACGTAATTAACTACAATCCATTCCAAATGTAGCAGTTGTTGAACTAGGAAGAAGCAACCTCTCCCTACATTTCAGTCCGATTCCTCCAAATTTCCGAGAGTAACGTAAATGAGCATAATAGCTACACTACATAGAAAGAAGTCAATGGACACCATAGTGCGAGAGACAGCTATTACTTCCACCTTAATAAGATGTAGCCATCTTTCGCTGCGATGACTGCAGCAATCCTATGAGACATTTTCCAGAAGCGTTCCATAGCGATCAATGGAGATTTTGATCCATTCTTACGGTAGGCATGCAATAAGGTCCTGGATTGTTGTGAGACAGACGTCCATTGACCTCATCGGACGCTCCAATTCATCCCACAGATGTTCAATAGGATTGAGATTAGGGCTCTGGAGTTCATTCAAGTGTGGTGATGTTCATGTCCACAAACGCAGCTACAGCAGCAGCTGCTTATGACAGTGCATTGTCTTGCTAAAAGAGAATAGTCAGTTCCGTAGAAACACCAAAAAGTAGGAAGCACTGTATTGTTCAGATACCTCTAAGTTCATTGTTCCTGGCAGCACAACCAGAAGTCCGAGGCCAAACTAAGAAAATCAGGACCATACCTTCCATCGCCACCTCCGAATATCATAGTTGAGGTTACGCACTCTGGCAAGAGACGTTTACCGGGCATCTGCCACAACTCGTCCATCTGCTCGGTAGCGTGATTTATCGCTCCATAACACAGGTTTCCAAACTTCCATGTCTCACTGTACACGCTCTTTGCATCACTGATATTATTATGTGATACCTCCAGGGAGTCCAAAGACTCATCGAGGGAGAGTGTGTGCCAACAGCATCGAACGATTGAACCCTTCCAACTACTAACCGTGCTCAAACTTGCTTAACTTTTTGCGTGAGCCATTAGTAACAGAGGTTCTACCAATCGACCAAAATATTGTGGTCTTACCATGGAGACCCATGTTGTGAGCCTAGGTTCTGAATACTTTTGTGCAGATTCGTGTTCCATCCGATGCTCAGAATCCGCATTCAACATGCCGGCCGACGAATGGCAGTTTTTACATATTATCCCTACGGTCACGTGCGGTAATGGGTCATCCGCTGCGGGTAGGACTTGCAGTTGACTCCATGCGCTTCCATCTGAGTATGGTATCACTGATTGTGATACCACACACCTGGAATGATCCGATTTGCCGAACGGATAGGCCTGCAACATGGCATCCTATCACAAGACATCTTTCAAACTCCGGCAGTTCCCTTCTCCAGCCATATCACTACTGATATGGGAGCATCATATTCCTTCAATTTATACCGGTTACGAACACATGACCCGTTACATGGCACGATGCCCCTTGGGATGTCTGCTGACTTCTTTCCAAGCAGTCTATATTCCATATTACGTCGAAATCGGTTGAACGATGCGATTGTAATATCGTGTCCTCGAATTTTTCCTCCTTTCCATTCGCTTGTCTTATTGGGCTGACTTTTTCAGAGTATCTTAAGAATTTTAAAAATAGTTTTATTCCAAAGTTGGTCTAAAACGGTTGTACGATGTCCAGATGTGTGGAACAGGAGAAAAATTTCTTTTTGAGCGTATTTTTGCACTTTTCAAAATTCTATTGTTTCTTTCGAAAACTGTGTCCCATTGAAAAAAATTGACTGGTAATATTCCGTTTAGAACTGGAGATAGAGATTATTCTTGTAATAAGTGTTGTCAGTGACGCTTTAGTACCTCTTAAATCAGTCTTGAGGTCTTTATTCTTTGTGTACTATTCTGAAACGCACTGCGAATCCAAATTGCTTCTTTGTTGACATCTGTTTCTGATAAGTTTATACAGCTTGTTGTAAACGGGTGTTATATAACTAAACATTAATCCATTCTTAAAATGTTCAACAGCCCATTATAAATTGTGATATTTTAAAAAATGATTCCATCCTGTAATCATGAAAATATATCGAAAAAAAACAGCTTTTTTTTTCGAAATTGCCGTCATGCTGGCAATTTCTCAAAACTGATTATTTCAATAGTAATACAGGGTGTTCGGGATAAATTTGACATATTTATAATTAATTATATTTTTCCGTAAGTTACATGTATTAACACACACTTCTCTTCATTTAAAAGTTTGGACCCTTCTTCATTCATATACAAGATGTCAGAAAGGATGGATAGCTGGAACCCACCTGAATCATGGAAGAGAATAACTTGTATCATGATGATTCGTGCCCGCCATCAAAATAAGGATATTACGACTGCTGCCCAATGCTCCCTGAATACAGTAAAAACAATCAGGCATGAACTAGAGACTTGCAATGGTGACTACGAGGATGTAGCAAGAAGAAAGATCCCTAGCAGACGATCTGATTGCGTTCGTACAGCAGAATTCCTCGCAAATCTGCAGGAACAGGTGTTGAAGAACCCTGGCATTGGAATTCGGGCTTTGTTCGTGGAGTTGCTAACTGTAGTCAAGCCCTGGATAACAAGGGTAGCCAATGGTAGGCCGTATGTATGGCAGCAGGATTCGGCCCCTTGCCACACCTCTGGGAAAAGTGAAAAATGGTTGTCTGAAAATTTCTACGACTTCACCAGTCCAAATGTTTGGCCTCCAAACTCCCCAGACCTTAACCCCATGGATTATTTTGTATGGGGCGCAGTTGAAAAAGACACCAATCGCACTTCCAGTAATACAAAAGCCCAGTTAATGGATAAAATTAAAACAGTTTTTGCGGCCCTTCCCAGGGAGACTGTAGCATCAGCTTGTTCGAGGTTCCGAAGCAGAATTGAAGCTGTGATCGATGCTAATGGTGGTTATTTTGAGTAAATCTTGTTGATAGTATTGTAATTAACTCTGCCTGTAATGTTTTTTTGTCAATTCATTAAATTTAATAGATACAAAGAAGATTTTCTTTTTCCTTACGAAACTGTCAAATTTATCCCGAACACCCTGTATATATATGTATGCGCTCGCTCTCTGAAACAGTTTGTGTATAAATAAGTGTCATAATTACACAATACTATGATATGTAATTATATTACATAATATAATTTAATAAACGTGAAAATCCTACAGGATCCGTTTTTCATGAAGGCTTCAGCTTAGCAGAAAGAAAAATAAAGTTTTCTGCTAAGCTGAAATTTATAATTCCATTATTTTTATACGAAGTACCGGCAGGCAATTAGGCAACGAAACAGTTTATATTTTTATTAATTACAATTTTTAAACCGAACGAAAGTTCACTTATGAAAAATAAGTTTCAGCTATTCTTGGCTTCCAATGATCTCTGAGGAGAACCAACCGTTCGAAACTGAAATCTCCAATCAAATATTGATATTTGTTCATTATATCAATAAATTAATAAAGATAATTTACCCCAAATGTTTGTATTTTTTGTAAGCTCTCACTCACTTTCACCGCTTTTAGTTTTATAGGCGAACATTGTTTGCTATTTTATATCAAATAAGCTATGGATATTTATTTTTATTATTATACTTCCCTATAATATTCTACTCAGAGCATTGAGTTTAATGCAAGAATTATCAAATTCACAATACTAATTTTACTTTTTTTATAAGTCGTATTGTATCTTGTATGCATATATAAAAGAAAAAATGAAACAAACACTTTTAGCAGCTCTTAATGGCTTTATTGCTCCTTTCATTAAAATCCATCCTTACAGCTGTCCATCTGCGCATTCTAAATTGAGGACGTCTACAACAAAAACCAGTGAGATATGTCATTGAGTTTTAAGTTACATTGGTCATCCTATTGACTTCCATCTACGTGTATATACTCGTATAGATAGATATATACATACAAAACAAACATAATATTGTTCATATCTAGACACATGAAGGTAGAGAATAACATCACTTGTCATAGGTCATTATTATGTATTCCATGGCCTTTGGTACTCCTGTAAGGAGA
Source organism: Typopeltis vanoorti (assembly GCF_054136105.1). NCBI lineage: Eukaryota > Metazoa > Arthropoda > Arachnida > Uropygi > Thelyphonidae > Typopeltis > Typopeltis vanoorti. Next base: position 81,744,150 of record NC_143561.1, read on the forward strand.
GAGATAGTACAGAAGGATGCTAAGTACCAAAGAACTACTAGTAAACTAAGGGATGACATCAAATCCCACAGGAACTAAGCTGCTTTTAGTTTAAAAGAAAAAAAAAGAAATCTTACTAAACTTTCGTTCTGCAAAGATATCGTTGTAAGAGTTATTGTCGGAACAACAGTATGCTGCATATGAAACTTCTGAACCTTTCTTTAACATATTACGGGAGCCAGACCTTTGGTCTGAATGCTAAAAAGGTAGATAAATAATTAAAAATATATTTCTTTCGCGTTAAAGAAGGCATATCGCACCAGAGGTTAAAGCACACTCCCAAACGGGCTATCATACAATAAAAAGAGTGGATATGTAGTTCTACTTTAGTGGTAGCTTCTTTTCGTATTCATGCTTAATTCATATGGATAAATATATTGTATTAGAATTTTACTAGCATTCTATTACTTGGGAAAAGGTACTTTAATGCAATGAGCTCCGCTTCTATTAATTTTGAAAAACAGTTATAAAAGCTATTAAACTGCGTGTAATCTGATGCATATAAGAAATGGCTTACCATTGAAATATGGATGAACGCAAGCAACTCTGTTTCCCAGGACGGCCAAGAACAGTTTGAGAAATTGATAATCAAACCCATCGATTACGCATATGTAACGTGATTAACCTTTAAAGCTAACCAGTGTACTCGAATATTTTTACAGGATGGTCAATGGAGAGCCTTCCCAGTCCTTTATTCCACGTTTCCTGTCATGCTATAGTAATTTATGTATACAAAAATCACTTTGCTTTATAATGAATGCAAATTTTAAACTATCCTCTAAATAGCCATTATATAGCGTAAAGGCAACAGATTTAATAATTCTCCATGCTCTAGATTTCTTTTAGTTTTTGTTCATTTTATTTGAGTATTTTTAATCACGTGCCTTCCCTCCCCCCCCTTTTTTTTGTTAATTGACCACTCTTTCGTGGAGTTTAAGCAATGCAGACATTTAAAACAGTAGCAACAAGCCCACCTCCCCTCTCACAATTATAATCTAGGGTATTGCTGTCGACTTTCAGGAGTCCGTTACTAGCAGCTTTGCAATCGACTTTCAGGAGTCCGTTACTAGCAGCTTTGCAAAGTTCCCCCATCCTCCCCTCCGAAGAATAAGAAAGCATCTGCGCTGGCGACGGTGACGCCTTACCATCTGGCTGCTCGAGCTACGAGACAGCGGCAATTGTACTGTCTGCGGAACAATATCGATATTGGATAGAACCCACTTTCTAGCTGCAGGGAGAAAGAAAGTTGAATCTATTCGTTTAAATTCAATAATGAAATGAGCTCTTAGATGTTAATTAATAGTTGACATTTGGAGATATTTCAGTAATCATGGATAACTAACGTAGGAAAACATATGGAAGTTGGACTAATTTCGCTTCCTGAAGTTTTAAGGATAACGATTTCTATTTAAAACGTTCTCTCGCTCCACTTCCGGAAGTGAGGAGTCATCTTAGATTTTAAAATTTCTATAACACTACCTGGAATGGAGAAAGCTCATTCAGCTCCTCGAGATTGTCCCTCTTCTTACAGCTTTAAACTTACGAGTAAGTAAATGACGTATTGAACATTTTTAAAGGAGAACGTTATTCACCCCAATGCTTTGTAAGTGTATTACTTGAGTAGTACAAGAACTGAGACTTTGAATACCTTACCCTACTATTTTTTAGGGAGCAGTAGTATAATAAAGAGAAATACAAGCAAGGAACAAAACTTGTATATTTAAATTACCAGAGCAATTGTTTCACCTACAATTTTACGGAACAAACACGATAATGTTTCTCGTTAGAACGTTATACTTGCTTCCAACATCTTTTCTACATCTAATTAATATGAGGGGGGAAGAACAAATAGCATCTCAATTACAGACCAGTAGTCTTGAAAAGCATAAGGAATGAAAATTATGTGACAGAATTACTTGCTCTGAAAAAATAACTCATTTACTCTGTTCTTCAATTAAATTAATAATTCAAATTTATTTAAGTTCTAATATAGAAGTAGCTAATTTTCATAATCATTGTAATAATTAAAATTTCTAAGCATCTTTATGAAATGGTACAGTGATAAGCAGTAGCAGCCTAGATCGCTATTTTTATGCAAAGCTGGAAGCCTCACTTTGGAATGATTGCGTGGTTATGACCATTCTCAAAATGTTCAAGAGGTTATTATATAGTTCAAATCAGCTTCTCAAATAAAAAGGCACTAAGTGGCAGGGAAGAGAAGCCGATTGAAGCTGAGGAAGGAAGACCCTGCCTAGATAAATTGAATTTGATTAGTTTTATATGGAAATACGCTAAAGCCACTTAGCAATGCTTGAAAAGGTCTTAGTACGAATTTCTCAAAACACACGTTGATCGCCAGTAGTAAACTCATATGAAAATTTTTGCCGCTACCTTAACCTTCGTATAAAATATTGTTACAAAATTATATTCCTCACAGCAGCATTATATCGTAGATTAAATCAATAGTGAAAATTCATTTGGTTCTCAAATGAATTATTTGTTAGTAAGCTTGTATCATCTGTTCTATTATGAATATCTTCTCATTTCTTATGCAGTCATTTTCTCTTTGATCCATATTGAAACTTTTTTATTTACAAATTCTTATTAAAGTGCATGTTATGAAAATTTATAGCACCGACTATGACCTCGGAAAATCCCAAGACAAGATTGAGAAATAAACGACCGAATGCTTTATAGAATATAAAAATATCTTACATCATACCGAACTATTTGCAATACATCTAAAAAAAGATGCACGAAATATAACAGTTACATAAAAGGTATCTCAAGCAGCGAATCAAACCACTTCTATCTGCATGACTTCTTGATGTGTTTCAAATAGCTCTGTGCACCATAAAGAAAGTTTTGTTCTAAAAATAATATTTTTTTTTCACTAGTTTCCAAATGAGGCGCTTTAGTTCTGTGCTTTGTCGAAATATGGATATTTTCATACAACCTATGTCGTGAGCATTTTTTTTCATATATAAAAACTTAGTCACGATTAATAAAAAAATCAATTGCGTGTTAGCTTTCGAAAGAGATAAGAAAGAAATGGCGGGAATTTGAGTATTTCCATATCCAATGATTGTCGTATGCGTTTTTTTCTCCCTTCCCTACCTTTAATTTTCTGATAAGCAGCTCTTTGGTAAGAATTGGTTTGCATCCTGTTATTTAATGCAAAGTGACAAAAATAATATAACAAAGATATTCCTGTTGGAGAGCAAATAAGTTTCATAAGCTACTGAATTCTTATTTAAAAGAATTATAACACTTTAAGTTCATTTTCAAAAGGCATTTTCAAACGGTTGCAAGATTAAAATCTTGCAACCGTTTGCTAGAATGGCATGAACAAGTATATTGTTAGCATCAAATAGAAAAGTTTCATCCTATTCATTAAAAATTGTTCATAATAGCTGAGAAAATGCCATTAACTTAATGAAAATATTTGTGCACCATTTAAGACATATTTAAAATGTCTTTTATTTGGCTAATAATCATCGTTTTAAAAGGATACTAATACATTTTTTTTTGTTTGACTGGATTAGGAAATTACTCCTAAACAGAAGTATTTTCTAAAGCGGACCAATAAAGCTAATTTCGTAATTCCTGACAATCAAATAACATTTTTCTAATTTTGTTTTCTCATGTTACTTTTATGTTAAGGAAACGAAACACTAAGATCCTATGTTAGAACTTATTACCATTTCAGACTAGTTATAGTTCGCCCACCATTTCTAGATCCCTTCTTGGATTTGTGCCAAGAATAGTCGATTCATGCTGAAGGGGAGAAAGAAATGAAGGATGTACGAATTGGTCGCCAACATGCGAAATCACGTGCTTTCTTGTCTGTCGCTGCACTAGTACTAGCTTGATTTTTGTTCTCTTTTTGCATTATTTTTTTATTATTAATTTGTATGATGGATCCAATACAGTCAACAAGTTCTATTGTTACACGTTTCAGTAGCTCTTGCAAAAAAATATTGAATAATGTGCTGACATTCTGCGAAAAAGAATCGTCAGAAGGCCGTCTTCTTGTTCCCCTTTCTCAAGTCATAAAAAGTGCAATTGCGGGCGTATCGGGGTCGACTGTTAAAAGAATTCGTAGGGAATCAAAAGGTGAAGGTAAGCCAAAATTTAAATCTCCTAAAAAAAAAAAAAACCACAGAGTAAAGAAAACCATCGAAACTGTAGCTTTGAATGATTTTGATATAGACGTTATAAGAAGAACTATTCACGAATTTTACGTATTCGAGAAAAGAGTGCCAACTGTTCCGAAATTGATTCCTGTGCTTAAAGAAAAAATTAATTTTCCTTGGAAAAGAGAAACTTTAAGGAAAATACTTCATGAAATCGGATTTTGTTTTAAAAAGTCCCAGAATAAAAGGAAACTTATCATGGAGCAAAGTGACATTGTTTTATGTAGAACGCAGTATTTGCACGTATTAACACTCTACGTACATTTTTCTTACTGTTATACAAGCAAAATAGTTACACTTTAAAAACAGCAATGTTCGTAAAAGAAAAGCTAAATTTTCCGACCTGTAATAATAAACCAACTCAGTTGGTTTATTATTACATCCCAGAAGACAGACAGATTACCCTATTATCGGAATAGATTCTCCTTTTTCTGACATGCGCAGTAGTTTCGAGGGACCTCAAATCGGTGGGCGAACTATACATACCTAAATTAGGATTCATGAAACACTAATTTCAAAATATTATCAGGTTTCTCAAAAAGATATTTACTTTTGTTATATTTGTTCAATTGGATATTTCAGAAAAATATTGATTCTTATTTTAATCAATGCTTTTATCTCGCTAATTTAAGTGTTAAATTTTTTCAGTTCTTTTAGTTTCATGTTATTTTAATTGTTCATCCTGCATAGAACCCGAACTATGAACGGTTGCTATGGTTAACGGATTCTAAAAGTCGCTTGTACTATAGTATTCGATGACAATTTGGATTTACATGTATACTTAACTGCCTGAATGGAAGTAGATTCATGAATCGATAATTACGCATATTCTGACTCTGTAGTTTTCAATAGTTGTAGATAACTTGTGCAATGCCATTTTAGCATCAGCCATTATTGACATTCTATCAATATATATTACTCGGCCTTAATAATTTAACATATGTTATACAACTAAATGGTTTTAAATGGAAAGTATTACAGGAATATTATACAATTCATGAACATTTATCACCAAACAAAATATGATACACAGTGCCACATCTGTTATGTTAACCAGTCGTGAATATGGTATTCCTTTTGCGGTTTTCTGTGCATTCGGAAGGGAATTTACCTAATGATATCAATCTTAATAAGTGCAGACCTATGAATTGACTATTGTGAATCATATATTGTTTAAATATGAATTTATAACCAGAAAGCGAACCACCGAATTTTAGTTGATATGAAATCACAAAGATAGTGTGCATCTCTTAACTAGTTTTCCATATCTCCATATATTTACAAATGTGTAAATATAATTAAAATGTAATTTAAGTTATTCATAAAAGTAAATAAATCAGTTTTATAGGCAATCTATAGAATGTCGTTCAAAAATGCAAATATCGAAACATCTTTAGTAGGCTAGCATTTCTTCGCCACAGATGTTTATAAAAATATGTATTATGCAACAGTAAAATTTATTAAATCAATGTAGTTAAGGATATCAATATCTTTGCGTATCTTAATTATGATCGAAATCCATAGAAATGAAATTAAGATTTATAGTTGAAATTTTTGCATGTAAATGCCTATATACACATGTTTTACATTCATTTGATTGTCTACAGATCAATTTATTAGATCACATGCTTGATTGGAATTTTTAAAGTTCCAATCAAGTATCTTAATAAGCAAAAGCTATTTCAAAAATCGAAAATCACGTTTATAGAGCTGCACATGATTGCATTTAATCCTGAACAGGAAAACCTGGTTAGGATTAAACTCTTTACTGAACAGAATTTATATATTGATAGACAAATTTCAATTTACTTTGTAAGAAAGAATCGAAAAACAGATTTCATTTGAAAGTTGACATTTTAGCAATTACTTTGAATGGACTGACTAAATGCTGTATTCTCCTGACTAGTTGATTCCGAATTTACTGGAGCTGCGTTGTTGTAAATATCCTCTTCATAGAGAGGCAACCAAGGCAACAGAAAGTTAGTGTTCCCAACCACCCTGCTATTTGGAATGTTTTTATAGATATATTACAAAATGTACAGTACATTATTCCCAGCAATTTCGTTAATGCAATCGTAATTGCAGGCACTTACTAACGTATTTGACAACCTTCGTGACCTGTATAGACAGGTTAAAGCAGTGGAAGAGGGCAGAAACCTGAAAATTTTTAAAGGAAGTCAAAGTTTTCACCCCCATGTTGTTCGGACCCTGCATCTAGCGGCGGCAGCCTATTATAGCAGGACAATACTGCTTGACATTAACAGTTACGACAATGGAGCACTATTGTTGGTTGAGTATGATAGTTGTTAATTACAGAAGTCTTAAGGACCAGAATAAGAATCACATCTGAAATTGTGATAATATTTAAGTTAGGTATAAACTGAATACTAAATACGTAACAACTGAAGTTTCATAGCGAGTTTTTCCTTTAAAATATGCCTGAAGTATTCAAGAAAAGCAGAACTAAAAAAAAAAACAGTTTTAGTTCTGCTTTTACACTCTTTATGCAAAAATAATTTTGTAAAAACTTATTCCTGGGCATAGTACTGATTTGCGTGCATTGAAAATTTATACTAACGTTGAAATGGTTTCTTAAAATGTCTTTAAAATCATGTCTCAAAAATTTCTCCTAAATTTAATATTGATGCCAAAATTACTTTGAGCTCAATAAAAAAATAAATAAAAAGCATGAGTTTAAATAAATTCTATTTATAAAAATGCTGTTCTTGAATCAGGTAATAAAAGTATATTCACTTTAAAAGCACCGGGAAAATAGTAAATTTAAAATATTAAAATATAAAAATATCAAGCAAAAATTATTATAAAAGTGGAAAAAATACATAAATTAAGCAATGGCGTTATTGTGCTTGTAGAGTAATGCAATTCTTACCCTGGTCACAACCGTACTGGACACGCTACAGTGTTGTCAGCCGGTTGTTGCAATTCGAATCACAGCAATATTGCTGTCACTTCCTGTAACAACAAATATATTATTAATGCAACATTTTGGCTACAACAGTGTATCGTGCAATATCACTGCCATTGTTGATTCTTCCTAACCACAAAGTGACAATATGTACACTGATACCCGTTGTCAGCTCTGCCCGACTGTTCCAGTTTTTTTTTTCACCGCAAATTATTTACAATACAACCTTGAGTTGTTCAGTTCCGAATAAAATATCTCCATCCATTCCTTCCTTACAATACAAATTATACAATTTACATTCACGCGTTCACTTGCAATTATTCACTTAAACTGTACAAGTGATCACAACATTGTACTTTCGGAAGTCTGTTTTCCTGAAGGATTCCATATGAATGCTTTGTTTTCAAATCCGTTCATGGTATGGCACTCGCTGGACTGTGATGCTGATTCGATGATATTCATTTGTGATTGGTTTGAACTAATGCCTAGGACTTTAGCATCATGACCAGTTTGCGGTTGGAGACAGCACCTACAACACTTGCATACTCCAAACACTTTCATTATCACACGATCCATGGGGTCCAAGGAATGCAGACATTCCGGTAGCCAATTCCACGTACGTAGCCAGAGTGGAAGAAGACTTGGACGTTTTCGTTGAATGATGTTGATAATAACCACCAGGAAAAAGATAATGAGCACAGGAATGCCTATCGCCATCAGAACAATAGGTCCAGCTACGCTGAGGCTGAAGATCACCAGTGGAAGGAGCAGGAACATACATATGAGATAACATACGGAGAACCATCTGTATTTGGCTGTTGTGTTTCCCAGCATTTTGGCCAATGGGATGGGAAACCTCGTAAATGGAATAGGATAGAAGAGAAGAATCCCAGTAATGTTGAAAAACAAGTGACAAAATGCTATCTTCAACGTGTCTCTCAGTGTGGTGGAACCAGCAGCCAGGGCTGCTAGAATACTGGTGGTGGTGGTGCCAATATTTGCTCCTAGCGTGAGCGGATACATTCGCTCTAGGGAAATTATGCCCACTCCTGCAAGCGGCGTAAGAGCCGAAGTAAAAATTGAACTGCTCTGCACAAGTATTGTCATGCCACACCCTACCAAGATAGCCACATATCCTACTAGTATCGACAGAGGGAAAGGTGGCTCGGCATTGATTACCTTCTTGATAATAACTGCGATCCTTCCTCTTAACATCGAATGAAGTAGTTTGACCATTAGGACTAGACAGGTGCACAGCATAGCCAGAGATATTATGAGTAACAATAAGCCTATCATGGTATCGCTCCACGTCAGGCCTTCCAGTAAGAAACCACCTAAAAATATATATTGCGAAATTCATTATGCAATGCAAGACTTTAAAAATAATACATGCATTAATCATTTATATGGAATTGCTAAAGAAAAATTAGAGACGAACACGTTGATTCATTATTTGACATTTTGTTCCTACCGTCTCGTATAAAGAGAAAAATCTGGATTCCTGACCTTTGAGATGCTAATATCCTGTTTTATGGTAGTTGTAGCCTCACCTGAAATCGTAAATATTGCAATTTCTCGGCACATTTATATGGAGCTTATGAGTAATGGCAAATCTTTGTACAAAAGATTAGCTTGGATATCACATTTTAATTTTTTTTTTAAACTTGTTAAACATTTTATTTTACTGCCTTTCATTTTCAAATGGTTATTTGAAAATGAGGCGGTATAAATAAAATGAAGACTAAATATTTTTGGTATTACCTGTATATTCACCCTTCAAAAAGCATGGTTAATTTTTCATAAGTACACCAGAGTAAAAGTAACTAAGTGTAACAGCGTAAACATGACTAAGTGAATTCAAATTTTCACGCACGAAATCCTGTTTTCTCGTTATTTTGCTCATATGCCGGTTTGGTTCATTTTAATCTCTTCTGCTTTTATAACGCAATCGATATGTGTAGATGATAGTTCCGATACGTAATCCATTTGGCCACAATTTTTGTTCATCTTGTTTCCAGGATAGTTATTTTGCATCATGCATCACTTACAGACAATCTCTTGTATTTTAATTTTCCATCAAATTCCAATGCTGATGATATATTTATCTCGATCGTACACCCTCTGTCCAAAAAGAAACCGAACTTTTGATAGAAAATAAAACGCAGGTCAATTATAATTATTCAAATAATTTATTTCATTCAATATACTCTCCCTCAGCTTCGATACAGCGTTTGGCACGGTCAGTTAATTCGTTAAATGAGTTTTTTTTTTATATCGGTTTTTGGGATACTGTTGAGGGTCGTGGTTACTGCCGGTTGAACGTTTTCAAACGATAGTTATTGCCATTGAATTAAGTCGGGGAGAGAGAAAGAAGTCACAGGGTGCTAAATCAGGTGAATACGGAGAGATCCAACACACAAACTTGGTTTTGGCTCAAAAACTCTCACAATGTTCGAACGATGAAATGGTGCATTATCGTGCAAAAGTGACCAGCTGGCCTGGCACCACGATATTCATGCCGTACGCTACGAATTCTCGCTATCAATCGCTTCAAAACGTCGAGATAAAACGCGCCATTGACCGTTTGGCCAGGCGGAACGAATTCTTTGTGGATAATGCCCTTCGAATCGTAGAAACAAATCAGCATTGTCTTTACTTTTGACTTCTCTAAGCGACTTTTTTTGTATTGCCCCTCTTCTAGTGGTCTCCACTCAGCACTCTGGCGCGTTGTTTTGGACTCATACTCAAAATTTTGAGTATGAGCCCGAATTTTGTCAACAGTAACGATCGTTTCAAGGAAGTTTGAGTCCTTACGAGGTGGTTTTAATGAGGTCCTTGCAGTGTTCAATTCGATACATTTTTTGGTCGTCGGTCAACCTGTAGGGAACAAATAGCGAATTCAATTTACGAAGGCCCAAACGCTCGGTCAAAATGTTGTGTACAGTTGATTTTGGGATCACCAATTCATCTTCAATCAATCTCAGTCGATTTCGCGGTTTTCTCTTATGAAAAAACGCACTTTTTGGATGTTAACTTCGCTCAATCCATTTTTGGACGGCCCGGCTTTTCGTCGTCCTCAAGCGTCTCACGATCACTTTGAAAACGCTTAAACCACTCGTAAACTTGAATACGGGATAAGCATTCATCACCTTATGCTTTTTGAAGTATTAGATGCGTTTCGGTAAAACCTTTACCACACAAAAGTCAATCGCAGCTCTGTTTGAAACTCATTCTCCGACCGTTCGTCAAAACACACTGTCACTCTTGGCACTATAACTCTGCTTCTAATGAAACAAATATCATAAACAGTTGACACAACACTAATGAAGGTTGCCATTTTCGACAACAAAAAGACAACAGGTGGCGCCACTACTGTCTTCTATTTTCAAAAAGTTCGGTTTCTTTTTGGACAGAGGAAGACAGGAGTTCCTTTCACGAACACGTCAGTTGTTAAGAGGCATGCCATCTACTTTGATCTATTCATGCACGGGCCACATCACAGTCTATAATATCTTTTGGTCACATGCTCATTTGAATAGCCTAGATAAAATCGGGTCCACTAAAACTTTGCGACTATTATATTAAATGAGCCTTCGATAAATTCCTCTTCCAGTGATATTTGAGTGAAAAAAGCACGATAGTGATTTAATTTCTTGTTTAAAAACGTACCTGTTAAATCTTATTTCAAAATAACATTAAAAACATTTTTTTTAAAAAATTAAAGAATCTTTCGAGTTCCTTAAAAATTAATTCCCAATTATTAGTTCTCAAAGCAAAATAACATCTACTGCTTAAAGTTATGTTTACATAGTTATCAATATTATTAACATGATTTTCAACATATGTACATAAATAAATAGCTAGAGGAGACTAAATCGTTGAAAACTTGAAAAATAAAAATTTAGCACATCGGAGTAGCAGATAGCTTATATGACAAGTCATTTTTCTTCAAATTATAAGAGAAGTGAAAGAAATCTCATTCGTCTTTTATATGTAATTTGTTTTTTGCTTTATCAAAACAAATTTACGATTATGATAATAGTTTTTAATCTATTATCATAGATATAGCGCGATCTAACTCTTCTAATATCGTACTTGTCATATTACTGCGTTTTTCACTTAAAAAAGGTAGTTTTTTTAAACCTTACACGCATCGCTTTTATGTCACCCTCATTTATTAAAAGGTTAAACTCCAGAACAGTAGCAGCATGGATAGGAGCAGCCTTTTAATAAATGAGGTTGACATAAAAGCGATGCGTGTAAGGTTTAAAAAAAACAACGTTTTTTAAGTGAAAAACGCAGTAGTATGACAAGTACGATATAAGTACGATTTTTGCATGCCTCTTGACCTTGGTACGGCTTCATTTTGAATAGCAGCGTTTGGACTTTCATCCAGAGTTATAAAATGATTATGATTTCATGAAATGGTAAGAAAAAAGTACATTTTTTTTTTTTACTAACATTGGAAAGATTTTCAGATACAGAGTTAAAAGCCGATTAAGCTGCTATTTTGGTATGGTCAAGAGTTACGCTCTTAGGTAGTGATTAAGATCATACAGCGAGATACCACTCTTGTTACAAGGATCATTCGAGCACCAATTCGACCTGCTGTAATCTCGATGCTAAATGGAATCTTCGATCTTCTACATAGTGTTTTCTTCTCTACAGACATATGTGGAGGTTTATTGGTCAATCGATTTCGAATAAATATAAAAACTGCTCTTCTGAGCCAAGTATGTCCAATCGAATTAGATAGAGGATAAAAAAAGAAATCGGATAAAGAGGTAGACGGTGGATCTCTTCCTCCAATCACCTCCACAAGTAGCATTGTTAACTGAGTTTGACCCAATCTGGAATACATTTTTCATTCTTGATGCATGGGAATGAGAATATTTTTAAAGACAAATGCTTTTTTTAAGACAGCCGATAAGCTTTATGCAGATGAAATATATTAGGCAGGGTGCCAGTTGGTAACTCCGAAATTGTTTCTCATAAAGTATGAGAAACAAATGAACAGATTAACAAATCACAGGCGTATTCAAATTCACACCTTAAACCTTAATACAAATGATTAACATCTTTCATCAACAGCATGAAAGATGTTTGTTGTATTGTAATATGCGTGTTCTGATATGGTAAATAGTGATTATTCATCAAGGCCTAAAATGTTTGCCCCTTTAAATGGCGCTTAAGGGATTGCTATTTCTTAGTCTAGAAATCTTTGCCTATAGGATATGTGCAATGCCTAGTTCATGTTGCATTCAATAAGCTAGCTTCAAGGCTAATCTTGCCGAATACAAAATTTATATAACTTCATTTTATAATTTTAGATATAACTAGAACTTTTTGTTTATAGAAAGTATTATGCCGTACTAATATTAGATCGTTACCTGATCTAATATTTACCACAATTTATCGAATATATACAAGATTACAGGAATTAATCCGAAACGTCAAATTTTGATTATTGTCAAAATTTTTATCATATTATTACAAATCTCCTCAATTGTTTTCTAGGAAGTTCTCATGAATGTTTTCTAAGCAGTTTAAGATTTTTATCTGAGCCTTCAAATCACGCACTTGCCTTAACTTGCAAATAACGAAATAACTATTGCAAAATTAAAATCGTTATTTTATTCAAAAGGCAAAGGATTATTATGTATAACTCACAACTTTTAGTCATATTCATATTCTTGTCATAGCACGTCTTTACGAATGATCTATTTTCTCCACTGGTTTTATTGGTAGCAATATCCTCTATTAGTTTACTGTCCAGCTAAAATTAGAAATGAAAAATGGTATCACACTAGAATTCAAATAACTATTTTCTTTTAAAATGGCAAGAAAAAAATAAACAGTAAATGCACAGCTATACCTCAAAAAAGTTCAGAGAGAAAGGATAGGCCAAAAAGTTGAGGGCTGGAATTTTCTCGGATTACTTTACTATATAAAAATATTGTCTAGTGAGTTCAATGTTTATGAAAATGAAATTGGACAGTTTTACTGAACTAATAGTTTATTTGAAGTATTTACCTGAATTATTAAAGAAGTTAAAGGTTTTGTGAGTCTCTTCAACATGTCCTTTTTGAGGCCTTTATTCTGCTTCCATTCTCCGGCGTTCATGATAGCTTCAGTTAGGTGCTCTAAATATCCTATGACAATGAAAAATTCATTAAAAATCCCACTTTTCTTGAAAAAAGATTTTTATTCTAAGAATTTTCTTGGGCTCTCAACTAATGAAGGTTAATTTTAACTCTTGCACACAATTCAGACAGAAACAGTCATGTGGATTTCATCATGCATTCATAGTAAGGTTATCTCAAGATAACGTTAATTTTAAATGATTTATTAAAGCTAATGAACATTAGGTCATTTTAGACTTGCGCAAAGACAATGAATATTTGTATGGCGTGCTAAACACTTGGCAGGCAGTCTTTATCGTCTTCTCCTCGCCACCTATTAATGAAGGTTAATTCTAATATTTCAGTGATGCAAAACTCATAATTCACCAGTAATCTTTGTTACGAAAATGCATAATGGATTTTTTTTTAAGTGTTTACAGCAACGATTAAATTTTTTTTCTTGGCAATTGAAGCATTGCTATTTGTAGATACGTCACATTAAGCTATTTAAATATCACAAAATTGTGTATTTGTTACTAACTCGTCATTAATGACAATGTTTATTTTTTATCCACCTTTAAGATGTTAAAAATTTGCAGACGAAATATATTTCGCTTAAAAACCAAAGTAAAATCGAAGTTACGTCTGTCACGCCAAAGATAACGAAACGTTGCGCGATATTTACTGTCAAACTGTCACGCAACGTGAAATTTTTGTCACAACAGACGATAAATTGGTATGAGCAGTTCGAATATGTACTAATCTACACCAATGATGCTCTCGTTGGCCAAAAGCTTCAACACTTCGAACAAAAACTGCTGTCCTCTAAAAACCTAAGACGCGTGAAATCATGGAAACTGTTGATCTTCACTATTCATTCGGAACATTATGATACCATTCACAACATTCTTACAAAGATCGTGTAACCACGGGTGCAAATATTTCATATTTGGTTGTTGTTTGAAAAATAATCTAAGGGTTTCTTTTAACTTATGTGAAACGGAGAAAAATGTAATGCAGTTTTTATTTCTAGGAATTATGAATTTATGACGAGTTCAAAAATTCTTATATACTGAAGTTGAATATGATATAATTCCTTGATTTTATTATTAAAACATAGTACTCTAAAGTAGAGGTCAAGGACAACTATACATTTTTTCGTCAAATCAGTGAAGTTTTATAAAACGCCTTTGCAGCATGCGCTCAATATAGTAGGGGGAAGAAAATTAAACCTGCCTGCAGAATTAATGATCGTCGAGTAGCTCTTCAAGATATTCGGCACTGTTCCAAAAAAAGAACAATGAATAGTCCATTACGAACGAAGTCCAAATAGGATTAGAGGAATTGTTGATTGGGGGAAAAAAAACTCAACGTTTAGAGAAATTTTGAATTTCTTAACTTGATTAGAAATTATTCCATACAGAATTGTCTTTATAATAAGAAACTTGCCAATGTACGCAGCAAACAATAGTAGGGAGCAATTTCCTTTAGTCGTGTAGTATCTGAATGCAAAGCGATGTAACTGAATATTTATTTATAGATACTCGATACGCATATTGAATGTCATGCGTGTACAGTCTCTCTCTCAGAGAGAGAGACTCCAAAGAACAGTTAAGTGAATATTTAATCATCCGTTCAATTAGTGTCATCCATAAAGTTCATTCACTAAAAAAAATAAAGAAAAAAAAAGTGACTTTGCTTACCTGTTCCTACTTCTATAGGCAGAAGGACAATTACTGTTAGCCAGTTGAACATGTCATGAACTGTAGCCGCAGCAAAAGCTCTCCGGAATTCATTTCTGTCCGACGCCTGCGTCAAAGAGACGATAGTGTTGGTCACTGAAGTGCCGATATTGGCGCCCATTACAATAGGGATGGCGTTTTTGACTTTAATAACTGGAAAGAAAATGAATGACTAATATAAAAAACCGACATCAACAGCATTCATAAATTATCAAAAATGTTCTAGAGAAATAAGATAACTGTATGGTAAAATATCAATTAGAATCCAGTAGGATTATTTGATACAAAGTGAGTAATCTTGATTATTCTATTAAAAGATGTCTTTGTATACCATTTTAAAATATTTCTCTGTATCTATCCCATGTCAGAACATTTTTTTTTGTTCCTTTGCCAATGTGGTGATCTCACACAGGGCGACAAAAATCGTCTCTCAACTGATGACTTTCCCATCCTTTTTCTATGCTATCGCGGGATTCGAATCCATAGCCTGTTTGGTTGAAGAGTATGAACATATACACTATACTCATGGCCAACTAGGCCGTAAAGTTTAAACAATATGATATAATGGTTTAAAAAATCCTCTAGCTTTCAGCCATATATCTGTAGGCAGTCGGTTTCCACTTTTAGTTGTCAACTGTAGTTCTTCCTCTACTGAAGATTTCCTATTTCTAAATGGGTGATAAGACTACAAACAACCCTGCCATATCGTGTTTTCTAATCCTAACTAATATTATTGGAAATTGTGAGGTTTACTGTCGATTTCATTTTGATTTGCTGTGTTAAAAACCCGAGTTTCTAGAACAAAAGAAATCATGCTTGTGCCAAAGATCGACTCGGGAACAGACTTTAAAAAATAAAAGTTCTAGTCAGCGACTGAAATCAAACTAATAACGGTCTCCCTAAAGGTTTGATTAGTGGAAAATTAATTTAGCTGCGTAAAAATGATATGCTTAGTATAATACACTGAAACGGACTACTGGAGCTATTTAATTAGCTTAAGTGTAGCTTGTTTGATGAATAATTTCCTTCCCTACCAACTTAAGAAAATTGGTTCAGTAGCTTTGGCCTTGCTATTAACTTCCAGGGAACGGTTTACTTTCTATTCTGAAAGAATACTTCCGGAAGGTATCCAAACGATCCAAGAATTATAAAAACACGCGTCATATCAAACAATGGCTTAAATCGTGCAGTTACACTGTAATTGAAATTGTGTTGATAAATTGTGGCCAAGTTTCTAAATACAATCCGTCCAGGCAGAGTGACTATTATTATATGCATATAGACAGATGGATAAAGCTTCTGAACAGGAAGTTAAAATGCTGATTTTATACTTCAGAAAAATCAGCAAATTTCATTGATCCCAATTCGTTTTATCTAAAGAATGTAGAATTTGCGTTTGCCGTCACTGCTGTTAACACTTTATCCAATTTTTTTCTATTCTTTATCATTCAGATTCAGGAAATCAGATCTTAGCGGCTCCAATCATTAAAAGCTTCGCTTGATTATTTCCTATTTTGTATTGCTTTAATATCTTTACTAGTAGCTTGGAAACTCTAAGATTTCTTAAAAGAGAAGAGAATGTCTTTACCATTCAATCAATTATCGCCCTTTTTTTTAGTTCATTACTTTTCAAAAAAAAAAAAAAATTATTGGTTGTATATGCCAATAATTCTCAACCTCTCCAAAACCACCTATCTGTATGATGAGCACTAACATGTACTTCACTATCGTTACATAAATAATTTTGTTACCATTCGCTCTTAGAGACACATTCGATGAAAAAACAGAAATATAATATAAGAGTTTAATAAAATCTTATCCCCGCCCCATTGTCTGCCGGTTTGCCTACTGGAACGTACTTGGTCTACTGATTCGTTTCTTTTATGTGTATGCATTGGTTCAGTTTTACTGATAAGACACCATCCTTAGACGTTTTCAACAGGGTATTCAGATTATGGTTGAGTATAACAAGGCAACCAAGGGCATGACAAAATGTATTATTTGTCACTTGCATGTGTTTTCCAGGTTTTGCATAGAAGAAAAAAAAATCCGAATTTCTAAATTAAAATATTACACTTGATGGAAGTGGATATATATGTTAGATCATTCTGGATATATCATTTTCTTATAAAAAAAATTGAAATTTTTAGATTAGAAATGTAACATTTGAATTTTTAATTTCAAGCTAAAACCATGAGGCGATATTTGCACACAATTTTTTTTCTATCGCTGTTCTTTTCATTTTTGTATTGAAATGTCTTATATCCTCTCATCTTTTTCCTTATTTTCTCTATGGTTCTTACGCCATATAACATCGTGTTTCTTCTTTTTTTCTATTAGGTTTTTCAGTTTCCTTTTTTTAATTGCTATATTTTCAAAAAGAGCAAAAATAGACAAATTAGAAAAAGGAAACTAAAAACGTAATAGAAAAAAAAAGAAACAGGGTGCACATGGTGTAAGAAACAGAATATATATATATATACTGAAACTTTGTAAAACAATAAGGAAAAAGATAAGCGGATAGAAGGCATTTCACAACAGAAACAATAAGAACAGCAATAGAAAAAAAATAGTATAAAGAAAACCTCTTCATAATTATAATGACAGGTGTAAAATTTGAAAATGGAATACTCGTTACAAAAAGAAAACACATGGAGATAGCTAAAGTCTATCAAGAATTATATACAAATAATAGGAAAGTAATAGAAAACAATAGAGAAATTGATATTGAAAATTACAACGAATATAGAATCAAAGATGAAGTAGAGCATGCACTTAGAAAAATGGAAAGGCACCTGGACTTGATGGAATATTACTGGAAATGTTGAAAAAATTGAGGGGATCTCCTGCATATAAAACTAGCAGAATTGTATATTCGGTGTTTACGAGGAGCAACAAGAACTAAAAGTTGGGATACTGAAAAAAATCATCCTTCTGTATAAGAAAGGAAGGTGATAAAACTGACAAATTATAAGCCTATAACTTTTCCCAGTGCTTTATAAGTTTTTTTTTTTTACAAAAATTATCGATAGCAAAATAAACGACGTCAAGTTTCCATCGACCAAAGAACAGGCACGTTACAGAACATCCTCAACTTTAGATCAATTACAGGCCTTAAATCAAGCAATAAAAATAAAAAAAATTCTTCGGCTTTCACTCATTATGTAAAAGCCATCGACTCAATAGATCTATGAGAAATGCTAGAAGCTTAAGTGTGTGTATGTATTAATATGTAGCATTAATATATATATATATATATATATATATATATATTAACAGCAACATCACCAAAAGAATTAGAACACATGATTATTGAATTAAATAAAATTTGGAAACAAGCCTGCAAATAAATATGGACGAATAAAAAATAATGTGTAGTAAAAATACTCCAGAACGAAAAACAAATCTAAATAAATCAAACAGTGAAATAACTTGTTCTCAGATATCTAGGACAAATAATTACAATTGACCATAAGCTTGATAAAGAAATTGCAGCTAGAATATCAACAGGATGGAAAGTTTTTAACCATTATAGAGATGTATGTATAGGCAATTTACTAAACTGCCTAAAAATAAAGATCTACAATCAGTGTAATCCCAGCAATGACCTATGGTAGTGAAACCTGGAGCCTGACTAAAAAAACAAATTGACAAATAGTTTCTTCTTAACGCATCTAACTTCCTGAAAATTTTCTAAAATTCGGTCTATTTGCAAAAAGCGGTCTGGAAATTGTTCTGGTCGAGTCAGGATTTACACCCTCTGTCCAAAAAGAAACCGAACTTTTCGAAAATAGAAATAACTAGTGGTGCCACATGTTGTATCTTTTTGTTGTCGAAAGCTGCAACCATCATTAGTGTTGTGTCAACTGTTTATGACATTTATTTCATTAGAAGCCGAGTTATAGTGCTAAGAGTGACAGCGTGTTTTGACGAACGGTAGGAAAATGAGTTTCAAACAGAGAGCTGCAATTGACTTCTGTGTTAAACTTGGTAAACGTTTTTCCGAAAACGCATCAAATGCTTCAAAAAGCATACGGTGATGAATGCTTATCCCGTATACTCAAGTTTACGAGTGGTTTAGGCGATTTCAAAGTGGTCGTGAGACGCTTGAGGACGACGAAAAGCCGGGTCGTCCAAAAACTGGACTGAGCGAAGTTAACATCCAAAAAGTGCGTGATTTCAAAGAAAATCCAAAATCGTCCGTAAGATTGATTGAAGATGAATTGGGGATTCCAAAATCAATTGTGCACAACATTTTGACCGAGCGTTTGGGCCTTCGTAAATTGAATTCGCGATTTGTTTCCCACAAGTTGACTGAAAAATGTATCGAATTGACATTAAAACCGCTCGTGAGGACTCAAATTTCCTTGAAACGATCGTTACTGGTGACGAAACGGTGTTTTGAGTATGAGTCCAAAACAAAGCGCCAGAGTGCTGAGTGGAGACCACCAGAAGAGGGGCATCTGAAAAAAAAATCGCTTGGAGAAGTCAAAAGTAAAGAAAATGCTGATTTGTTTCTACGATTCCAAGGGTATTATCCACAAAGAATTCATTCCGCCTGGCGAAACGGTCAATGGCGCGTTTTATCTCGAAGTTTTGAAGCGATTGATAGCGAGAATTCGTCGCGTACGGCATGAATATCGTGATGCAGGCAGCTGGTCAGTTTTACACGATAATGCACCATCTCATCGTTCGAACACTGTGAAACAGTTTTTGAGCAAAAACGAAGTTTGTGTGTTGGATCACTTGCCGTATTCACCTGATTTAGCATCCTGTGACTTCTTTCTCTTCCCTCGACTTCATTTGCCGATGAAAGGAAAGCGATACGACACCATTGAAAACGTTGAAGCGGCAGTAACCACGACCCTCAACAGTATCCCAAAAACCGATATAAAAAACTCATTTAACGAATTAATGACAGCGCCAAACTCTGTATCGAAGCTGAGGGAGAGTATATTGATTGAAATAAATGATTTAAATAATTATAATTGGCGTGTTTTATTTTCTATCAAAAGTTTGGTTTCTTTTTGGACAGAGGATGTATTATTAAGAAACTATCTAAAATTAGTTATGAGAATATTTTGAAGCTGTTGAACCATTCAACTTTTTTCTTTAATAGACAACACGGTTTTCTTCAGGAGGAAGGTGTACTGTGGTATTTGTGTGTATGCACTATGGTTGTAGAAACATGAGTCTCGATTTTCTTAAGTGCCAATTTTTAGCAACAGTTATGACAGTTCCGTGTTGCTTAACGAATCAAAACGTTAAGAATTCATTTTGAAAACCACTGCATTGATGTTAAGACATTTGTGGTATAAATGCTTGGAATAGATAAGTAAATATCCTGATCAGAATTGTGGCTAATGCATTTTTGAGATCTGATAATTGTGTTTAAGTCTGAGGCCTCAAAGCTCTCACCTGTCTGTTCTCTTTATCAATCGATTAATCGTTAAAATACGGCAGTATTTAAAACTGAGAGTTTCGATCACGTGAACTTAAAAGTATTGAAATAATGATGATTTCGTATATCACAAAATCTCTTTAAAAAATACAATGCAATGTCAAATCTTAAACGACGATCTTTATTTTTCCGCTGTTACCGCATCGATAACTTCAGAGCATCTGGACAAGCATTCATCTAAACATTTTTATAAAATGAAAATAAAAAAAAATAAACTATAAAAGAAGCGAAACTCACTTCCTGAGCCCACCATGGTGACGACAATAGAGGTGGATGTAGACGAACTCTGCACCAGTACTGTGGCCAACACTCCTATCATGAGACCGACCACCGGGTTCTTGAGTAGTGTGTTGTCTTGAAATACTTCGCCTGCTTTTTTCCCTCCGACCAAACGGAAGGCACTGCTGAGGAAGTCCAAGGAACAGATGAACAGGTAGAGCAGGAGTAGGAGGGAGGCCAATTTAAGCACCCCCAGACACACTCGGATAACTTTGCCACTCGTGGTAAGCTCTACAGAGGATTGTCAATAAATATAAAAAAAGCAAATTCCAAAAATAAACTTTTAAAATATTAATCAGGCTCATTTTTCTATATATTTAGGAAGGAAACTGGTCAAACATTTAAATGAATACACTATTTATATTTTAAAAAAATGGATGTAATCTCAAATTGTTTATTTTATTTTTTTTTATTCCTGTAGTACTAAAGTACTATTGACCATAGGTAGTCGCTTCCTGAGACATGGCGCTCCAGAGCAGCGCACTGCAGCTGTTAGCATACACATGACCTTGACATTTATTTTGACGTCACAATGGACACGATGTATAGTACCAGTAGAAGTTACGTTCTTTGCAGATTTGTCATTTCGATGTCAACAAGCCAAAGCAGCATTTAGTACTATAAAATATTTAGGGATTATTAAGAAATTATATATATAATATTATACACATTCTTATTATATGCATCTGAATCGTAAGTTTGTTTCACCTGATCGATACAAATTGCAGATACCTACAGGAATAATCATTTTTGAAACTTACCATCTCGTTGGAATTTTAACAACTGCCGCTTTGAATTTTATACAGTACAGTATAATATATTTTTTAAAAAAAGCGATTTGAATATGTAACTAAAAAGACATTTACATACAAAAATGTTAATTCCGTGATCAATTTAAATGAAAGATTGCGTACTCAAATAATCTTTTGCCGCAATGAAGTAGGTATATCAGTTCAAGTCGACTTCATATGGAAAGCATAAGGAGCTTCAGAACTGAGCTCTAAGCAGATCCCGTCTTTGCTCTGCTCTTAACGTATGTATTAATTTCTGTCTTGCATCAGTCGCTTGGGCGTAATCTAAACAATGAAGCAGCTATATGTTCCTCGCATAACAGAAATCGAATGCGTTATCTACCGATTGCAGTAAGAAGGCTCTAAAGATTTGGGAAAGAAACGGTTTATTATAGTATTATTGCTGTTTCTGTTAATTGTGGAACGCTAAACGCGTTCTTGCGCTCTGTGTGAAATTCTCTGCGGCTGTTTAATACTGTCATGTAAGGTTTGCATCCATTCTCTGTTCTGGGATTTTTTTTTTTTTTTAACGCTGAAGTCTATTTACAGTATTAAATATGATACGGGTTTTTCAATCGTATTTTTTTAATTGACATAATACTCAGTTATTGTTGGCAATATATCAACGGTTGTTGCGTGGATTCAAACCATTGCCATGCATTGATGGAAATAAGGATAAATAAGGTTCGCGTTAGAAAATATTCTTGTAACCTTACCTAATCATCCTGATGTGTGCTAATTCGTGTCTAAATTTATATATGAAGGTTGACTTTCTTAGACAAATAAATTAATGGTAGTTTTTAGTTTGGATAATATTTCAAAACTGCACATGGAAGAAACTGAACAGCGAATATTTCTAGAAAAATTTAATTTTTTTTAAGTGTTAATAGTTCAGTCGGACTGGAAGCGGATGAGTTATCGCTTGCGTTTATACGCATTAGAGTGTTGTATTACTCTTGCCTTTGTTTTTAAAACGGACAGTTTGATATCGGTGATGTTGGCGTAACATTTGTCTTCTTTGTGGTAAGAAATTTCTCATTTCAACCACCCGTTACTTTTTTTTAATACGCAGATCCCTACATGACAGCTGTTTCTTTTCTTGAGCTTATACCTCTAGCTTTTGCTGTCCTGCCACCAGGGGAGAATTCTCCATGCTTGCTGCGCAAGCTCATTACTTGAGAAAGAAGTAATATTTATTTGTTAACAAATATAAATTTATAAGCATTCCATTTAGGTTTTTATTTTTGTAGACAGAAGACATCTTCAGCTTGCACGGCAATAATTGAGGTTTGCATTGTGTATCGAAGGCCGATGCTTGCTCGGTTGTCGGAGCTTCCAGGTCCTCGCTGCAGCGCTGTGATTTCATGCGCACGCATAGCCATTTCCCTCCCTTCACGTCGTCTCACCCTGTTGCTTAAATACAGGCCATACACAGTCAACGTAGCTCTAGCCAGCCTTTACAAGTGTGCGTGTTGCTTGGGAAAATTAAGTTACAACCAATTTTTTATGATGTTATTGACCAGTTCATAAAGAAGAACCGTAGGGTAGAATTTGTATTCAAATAGCTAAATTGAAAAAGATAGAATATTTGTATGATTAAATGTACATAAATTTCTAAATATATAGCTTTAAATGGTCAGTAATTCATCATTCCGCTAATCAGACTTCAATCACACCTCTCACTCCCTGAATGATAACAAGAGCAAGCGTGAATTTCAAGACCAGCATTCGCCCCTGCCTGCGACAAATGCATCCATTTAAACTTCGTACTCTCAAAAAGCACCATTTTCCAAATCTGACCTAACTTACATTACAGTTCTCAACATTTTGACAGTACACTAAAGACCTCCCTAAAAGTTCTTGATACTATACAGAAAAAAGAGCATCCTGGTTAATCTTCCTCTCTCCATTCACTTTGTGGTATTAGAACCATATGGATGTTCCAGTATCATCGGACATTAACACCATGGGTGGGCTAAAGTTTTATATAATCTCTATCTTCGAGTAAACAGGGTGGTAGTCTCACACCGAGCAATGAATTCATCTAACACTTGAAACATTCACAACCATCGATGTCCCAGCGGGGGTTCAAAATTCACGACCTCTTTGTTGCAGAGTGGAAAGGCTACTCCGTTTGCCCAGACAGGTCAGCAGCGGGACTATTTATAGTTTTCTTAGAGTTTATGAACAAAATTGGTACCGGCTAACCAACTGTAGGGTTTCGCGTTATTGTATTTATACTGATTTAGAAAATGCTTGGGGAAAAAAAACAAAAAAAAACTTGTTACCTTCACTTAAAATTTCGAATTACTTTTCATAACTTAATTTGCTCATCTTAAAACATTTTACATTTAGTAATTACACTATTAGTTCTGCTGTATTAGTTTATTAGGGTGTTATAGTAGTTATCTATAGTTAAGTCTGTTGGATAATTTTTGCCTGCTTTATCTAAGTATTCTAGTTCCCTCCCTCTTGTGTTTTAGTTCATTGAGATCTTTTGTACAGATCTTTTGTCCGTTGCCCTCCGCACTATTTTTCCGGTGATGACAACCCGATTCAATAATACATTACAGTTGTATGAGGAAACATGGCAGTCAGTCGCGTGTTAACATTTGTAAAATATCATGGTGGTAAGAATCCCGCTTGAAAATTAATTTAAAAGCGTTGTGAATGTTGTTTAATGAGATGTGTTAATGTAATTCGCTTAATCATATAGATAAAACCGAAAATTAATATTTCTGCAATCATGTAATCATATTACGACTTGATTCTATAATCAACATTGTCATAAACCAGTTTTAAACTTCTTTAACAAGACAGTAAAAGATAACTGTTGCAGTTTTGTTAGTAAATTAAATAAGTTAGTATACAATGTTGCTGAATAAATATTAACGTGGTAAATAGTCATAAGGAACAAAAGCAACCTCAGATCTCAGGAGTTCCAAACACCGAGAATGCTGGTCTAGAATTGCAATCTGTATTGCAGTTGCTAGTTTACATTCCGGTAATATTTGCTAATAATCCATTATTTAAACCAGGTGTGAAATAACGAGGGCAGCTTTTCCACAACCGTCTCATTTGCGTCAGTGGGTTTCAGAGTTGGTAGAAAGAGAAGCACATTTCTACGTTCTTAAAAGACTTAAGTATTTTAAACTACTTTAACGTTAAAACAAGATTGTTTTGAAAATAATATCACGAAATGTCAAAAATTTTATTAAAGTAATAGTCACTGCTTTAACAAAAATTCTACGAAATGAACTTTGCAGGTAATAAAAACATAATCAGGATCATGAAATTAATCATAAATAATTTAGTATTACATAAGTTAAAGCATGAAAAATTCATATTAATTGGCAACCATTTCATTTAAATAATTTAAGTCAAATATTTAAATTCAGCACAATGAGAACTTTAAATAAGTTATTTTAAATTACTGGAAGATTTTTTGTTTACTTTCCATCGATCTTTAATTTGTTTCTTCTATAGTACCATTCTTTACCTCATGACTAACGAAGCAATTAGACTGAACTTTTCCTTCTTTTAAAATTAATTATGGGCAAGAGCAAACACAGAACTGTAGAAAAATAAACCATGTGACAGGTAGGTGCACGTGATGACGTTTAACTATAAATTTCAATTTTGTCAAATGGGTGGATGTAAAATTGGCTTCCAAGTTGAAACAGAAGATCGGAAATCACAAATAAATGTCTCATTGAATCCCCCCCCCTCCAAAAAAAGAATCCATTTTCATCAGTTAAAATTTGTTAATGTTTAGACTTGTTTTTTAAATTTGTTTATCAAACTACGTTTGTTTTAAATTCGTTCATGTTGATAACTGTTAGCATATTTACATTTAAAATATGCAAGTTTACGTAATATCTTGATTTTATTGTTGTGTAAAATTACATAGCTATTGCGTTGTAGGTGATTATCATGGCAGTAATTAAATATATATGTACGGTGTAGAGCACAGTTCCCGGATTACCTAAAAACTAGTACTATGTTCACAACTTGCAATTCCTGGGGTGTAATTTATATATTGCACTTACGATTTGGGGAATTAGGTTTCAGATTCCCACACAGATATATGTTTAGTTTAAATGCTATGAGAGAGAGATGGTGCAAGTAATATACATTATCTATGTCCAACAGTATACATACTTCTGCGCTGCAGATATGTGATTGGTTATTTGGTTGCGGTCATAGTACCACAGTTTGCACTAAACACACCTGCTGTTGTATCGTGCCTCACTTCCTGTCACGTGTTTGTTCCATATGTTCTTTCTAATGAAGGGCACTTCGATATCGCCCATAACAGCAAATAATTTTGAAATAAAAAAAAAAGGAAGAATGCCGATAACTTGTACAATTCGATAACTTGTACAATTTGATTTTTCATGAGTCAAGGAACAGTACTTTATAAAACAAATTCACTTTCGAACTACTACTGAAAAGCAAGCCAAAATCAAATACAGTTTCTTTGAAATATTTAGGATTATTAAGTTTTCTTGATATCTTATCTTTTTCAGACCTCAATGAATAAATCGTGCATCGCTATCAAATGTACAGTATCACTGTGGTGGAAGCTTTTTAATTTTTGGAGATTGAGAAAGTTAATGAAGAAGTTGCGTGATATAGATTACACAAATGAAATTAGATATGAACAACTCAAATAAAGTAACACTTGAGAAGGCAAGGAAACTTGAAAGTGATGAAATAAAATGACATTTTTTTTAATGATCAAAAACTAAACTGAAAATTAGTTTGTTCGACCTTTAATATTTCAGTACTATGAAACCGAAATGAAAAAATTATTCAAATAAAGTGGTATTGTGTTTCCGAGCTTCTTGGTACAACGTTATCCAATAGTTGGATGAAAAGAATACAGGTGATAGCGTATTTTCATGGATTTAGATCATAATGGAAGAGTAGTTCAGGAGAGTTCGGTGCTTCTAGGATATTCTTTGATCATTCTTATTTTGAAGGCCAATAAAATATTCTGATATTAGCGTTGAAATGAGAAAATTTAATCCAGATATTATTTAACTATCCTCGTTATCTGTAACCTCAAAAATATTGGCCAGCTAGTTAGCTAATATTTTTGAGACCTGATACAAAATAACGATATTTTTAACGGAATTGCGTTGCTCTGCTGTCCCATCTTGTCTGTCAAAGTATGTTATCTGTTTCACGGATGACAGACAATCCGGCAAAGATTTCAGGATGTAAAACCCTGAAATTTCCCCAAAAGACCGATTAATGCACATTCATTAAAAAAAAATCCCTTATAAAGGCTCTTTACTCCAGACAGGATTCGACAGGTCTTTCCAACCAAAGGGCATCGTTGTTGCTAACTAAGTTTCCTTGACAACATCATAATAAAAAACTTTAAAGCAAACTATTTCTGTATTCATGAATATGCATCATCCATATCAAATCACGATTTTGGTATTTCAGTTAAGAAACATCGATATGAACCATTCATTTTCTTGCTATTTAAATTGTGCGCTGACACATGCCCAAGGGGACAAATAAGCATTAACACGTATGTATGTGTAGAGGGGGGAATGAAAGTTCTATTTGCTTCATTTTCTTGAAATATTAAAATAACATTAGCAATGGGAAATATATGGCGGCTATAAGTATTGTGCTATAATCGCCAAAATGTAATTGCATATTGATTTTTATGTGCGTCTGCATGCCGATTACGATTTTTTTAATCTAACTGCCATCATATTTCCCCGTAAACTACATTAACAGTAGGAGGGGGAGGGTCACACTAATATATATCTATTACTTCAAACTGCTAGATAGAATAAAATTCTGTCTAGCAGTCAAGTAACTCTGATTTTTAAGCCCAAGTAAGTTATACGGGAACCCAAATAAAATTTTTACGAGAAATACTGTACGGCCACCTCTCGAAAGTAAAAATTGGTCTCATTCTGTTATTTCCATGCTTTCAACGTAGACAATGATTTTAATGATGAAAATCGCAGTTATTGAGATTTGAGTGGCAGGAAGCAAGGAAATACATGTTTAGTTTTTACCTGTCACCAGCGTTAATGTAAAAGTTAAACATTGAAACAATACTTTTTTTTTTTTTTACTTTTATACCTGTACGTAAGCTATTCCCGTATAATTTCATATCGCTGAGATTTGCAAAGAACAGGTACACTGCAGTTCGAACTTAGTTTATAAAATTGTTCTATTTCAATCAATTAGTGGAATAATAAAAAAGCTAATACTCGCCACTTAAATTTATTTTTCCAAAGATATGATCATGACAATTTTAATAGTTACCATCGGAAACACGTCACAATCATTCAGTCGTGCTGAAATAATCTTTGATGCTCGAGTGATTGCAACAATTTCAAAGCTCTCTGAAGCTGAATAGCAACTTTTTTCTCATATGCTAAGACAAAGTTGTGATGATTCTTGATGTCGATGTTCTCTCCTTTTTCAATGTTATACGTGGACACTATTTGTACGTAACTTTTGTTTTCGTTTTAAGCATTCATTCATTTATTTTTTTTACTCTGCCATTTTCTTTGCTATTGTCACACTCATGATCGTAAAAGGAGTTGTTTTGATAGGTGGATAGATGTACTTAATGTATGCCTTAAAAGATGCAACCACAAAAAAGCAGTTTTCTTCATTTTCAAAAGACTATCTAGGCTGAAAGAATGAAAATAACAGAATGGAATCAATTTTTCTTAATAGCCACCTACCAAAATTATCTCCCAAAAATTTAATATTTGTATTTGTTCCACATAACTTTTTTGGGCTTCAAGAATCAGCCTTGTAAGTTTTTGCAAACTTTGAGTCCATTTTTTTATGTAAATATTTGAGCACAAAACAGATGTCGCATCTTGAAAAAAGTTAGTTTGAAAATGCAGACAAACTATTAGAATGAGCGCAGTTGAATTTCTACAATGGTAGAAAGTACTGTATACAGAATACCACATTCTGTGATGCCACACTGCATTAATTTTTTTAAAGTGTATTAATGAGTATAAGTAATTCATTTGTTCGCAGACCCTGTTTATTTATGACAATCTTAAGCAACGTAATACCACATAGCAAGGTACAGACCACTCATTCGTTTACACATACCTCTTAAAAATGTTAATATTACACACACACACTTGATTCCGTCGATAACGCAGAAGTCGATGTTCATTGGAATGATCAGAGTTCGAATGCCATATGGGATGCGAAGAACTTTTATACGGACTTTTCAACAAAGTGAGTTAGCGGGTTTCACATGGAGGAGGAGAGATTTTCATCTCGCGAGACATGACTGGCAACAGAATGCATACAGTTATCACACAGTCAGTATATAAGGTTAAATACCCGATCATAGAATTAGATTTCCATAAGGTTTAGTTAGTTGGCTGTGAAAGGCCATTGAACCTGACAAGGTCAGGGTGATGTCTTATCACCTAATCTCTTCACATCTACTCTGGACAGCATCATCCGAAAAATTGACATGAAAGATGGAATAAACATTGATGGTGAAATATTAAATATCCTATTATTCGCCGATGATGTTGCATTAATATCTCACTCACCCAAACTCTTAGAATCAATGCTGAATGACATAAGCCAAAACTGCCAAAAAATTGGATTGGAAATACACCCTGACAAAACAAGATGGATGAAAAACAAATACTGTAAACATACAATCACTCTTAAATCCCACACCATCGAAAAAGTTGAATATATCTACCTCGGCCAGTCCATAAAAATGAATAATGATATATCAAATGAAATAGCAAGGAGAAAAAGAGCTGCTTGGATAGCCTTCAACAAAATAAAATCAACAATTACCAACCAAAACATAGATATAGACATAAGAGCCCATCTTTTCAATAGTCGCATCTTACCAGCATTAACTTATGGCAGTGAAAGATGGAACACAACTTTAAAAGAAGAACAAAACTTAACTCAACGTGCAATAGAAAGAAGAATATGCAATATAAACAAAATAGACCACGTAAGATACACAGAA
Organism: Typopeltis vanoorti; assembly: GCF_054136105.1. Taxonomy (NCBI): domain Eukaryota; kingdom Metazoa; phylum Arthropoda; class Arachnida; order Uropygi; family Thelyphonidae; genus Typopeltis; species Typopeltis vanoorti. Next base: position 81,773,717 of record NC_143561.1, read on the forward strand.
ATCAGGAAGAAGTCTGGACTCACAGATAATAAAAACAATCTACAACAGCAAAAGAAGATGGGCAGGACATCTCGCCAGAATGAGAGACAACAGATGGACAGTCAGAGTTACAAACTGGTATCCGAGAGATACCAAAAGGAAGCCTGGAAGACCAGCCTTAAGGTGGGAAGACCCAATGATTAAGAAAGTTGGAAGAAAATGGAGAAGAAAGGCCCAAGACAGGAATAGCTGGACTCTTTACGACCTGCAGTCGTGGAGAAATCCTGACTGAAACTACAGGTCCATCAAGATAAGAAGATATACGGGAAAAAAATAGCATTAACTGTTAATAATCGCAATACCCTTATTTATTTTTTAAATTAATTCATATACTCCGTATACTGTGTTTTATATAAAAATCAATTTCAATGCTGAGAAAGGACTACTACAAGAATGACTGCGGATTCAAATGTTTTCTTTGGTATGAATAGTATAATACTCCTTTAAAAGGAAAGAAAAAGCGTATTTTAAGTAGATAAATATAAGAATATACAAAACGAAAACTCTCCAAACTTTTATGCCACAGAAATAGAATTGACTGAATCAATATAGTAGGACAAGCACCATTTCAAAGGCTAAATAATCTGGTATGTTCATTTGCAGATGCATCGAGTTCCGAGCTGCCCATTGAAAACAGCTGCACGAGTGATTTGAGAATTTGACACGTTTTCAACTGATTTGAAGAAAAATAATGATGTTCAGCTCTGTTTTTTTTAAACATTTCCTGAAGAAAATTTATCAACACGTGCAAACTTTTTTTACTTCCATTATTATTCCAACAATTGTTAAGTTAGAATTGATAAAAAAAAAATGTATCATGTAAATATGAGCATGATAGTAACTAAATATACTTAAAAACTGATATTTTATAAAAATATTCACTTTTTTGATAATTTCAAACAATCAAAAGTTATATACAGTTGAATAAACCCATATCGTGAGAGTTCTATAAATAAATATATAAATATATTCAATTAGAAATACATAAATATTTAATATGATATCGTTAAAACACTGGAATGAATTTGACTCATTCGTTTATATGTCTAATATTTAAAAACCGATTTGTTAATGATTAATGACTTAAAAAAAATAAATCAAAACGTGATAATGCAGAGCGATGGTATGTAAAATATATACAGTTCAGTTAGAAATGAGATCTCAAGAGTAGTGCGAACGCGATAATTTCGATCAAAGTATCATTCATCTAAGGAAACGCAGTTACAAAAATCGGTTATGAGACAATTTACGCATTACACATACTGGCTGTTTTTATTTTGTTATTTGCAACCCCGTTCTTATTGTTTGATTATTCTTCTGCCCAAAATCAGATTTTCTCTAATATTTATATTTTATCTGAATTTTGCATCATATAGTTATTAATAGACGTACTGATGGGAGCGCGCGCGTAGGAAGAAAACACGCATTCTGCGAAACCTTTAGTCCGCTTTTGAAAGGTGTACATGGCGCCTGAAGAGCGACTGCCGAACCGGCCATGACCGCTTAACAGAGAAGCTAACCAATGAGGGGCAGCCACTGAGCGTGTTTAAGAGAAGACTGTTGTATTGAATGTCAACTCACACTTTGAATTATACGAAGACAATGAGCCTACCACAAAAACTTCGTCGCATTATTTTCCATCCGTCGCGTTTCCTTGACACAGAAACACCGATTAATCTATGAGATCGCGCTCCGCGGTACGCAGCGGCTAGAAAAATATGTCACGACCTTCTCCGAGTTAATTATCTGTCGCACGAAATGATCTTAGCCTAAATATCCGCAAGATGTGACGATTAGAGAGGGTGTAGGTAGGTCTTTACCTGACCACTGGACCCCCTGGTCCTGAAGATCGGGAAGCGCCCAAGGATCCGCGTCGGTGTCCAGTTCAGCGTCCACTCCATTAACCTTTAGGACAATGGGAGCCGGTACTGCTATCCCAGCTTCTGCGGCTTTCTGTGTCTCGGCATCCTTTCGTTTGATGAGGTCATTGGACAGGTCACTAGTGATGGTCCCATTATTTAGTTTTACCTGGCGTCAAAGGGGGCGAGAATAAATGTTTGCATCCTCCATCCCACCCCTCTAAACCTAGTAACGCGATGGTAACTGAGAACAGGTACTTACCTCTCCATTCATCATTGTACTCGGTTCTTTAATCCGTAGATAAAGATGAGACCACCAATCCAACAGTGTCTCGAATTAGTGCGACAATGCTGCTTGCGAGTCTACAAAATATAGTCAAAAACCGGCATTACTGTCAGTCTACGCGTGGTTGCAGCTTTATACATTCAGTGACGTCACTTCACGTTTCCTGCTCATGTCGGCGACTTGATACACGTAGCGCCTTTACAAACCCTCTCCGGTGCATGCGAATACGATCGCGTCTATCCGTTCACGTGATAGCGGCGCGCCCAAGCCAACAACCATAGCAAGCGCAAGAAGATAAAGTACTTTCCAGAATTGTGCCACAGGAAGAGTGGAAGTTGTGTGCTGGTGGCGACATCTATGAGAAATATACGGAAATTAAATATTTTGAAACGGTCGATCTGAGCGCTTATTGGATGACTTACGAACATCCTCTCCTGACAACAGAAATGGCGGGAAGGTGTTTCATGGTGGTGAGTCATGAAGTTCTCGAAAAAAAAACTTCCTCTGGAAAATTATGTTGATCTGAAAGATTGGGTAAAATCCTAGTCATCTTATCATTGCGATTATGAATACTGCATTACGTAAGGTGAAGTTTCAGCAAAACATCAAACATTGATCCCATGGTCGGGTTTTTTTTCCACACTGGAAACTGTTTGTTGGCACGAAGCCAAGATCCTCAACACAAACTTTTCCCTCTGCAGACTGCGAAACGAAAAGTTTTCAAGAAAAGTAGACCGATGAGCAACAGTTTCTGCTCGTTATAACTTTAAATTTTGAGATAAATTAGCTAAATTTCAACCCTAAAACGTTGGAGAAACTGGAGTTTCACTGCGGGTCAAATCTCCAATAAATATACGTCACAGAAAAAGCAATACTATATCACATTTCATTTATTAAATGTAGAAAAAACTGTACACTAATTTTAAATATTTTTGTCTTTCTGTTTATTTTAATAGGAAACTATAATATTTCCATAATTATGGCCTTATCATATATTCTTTAACTGCGACTAAGTACAGGAATGGGGAGGATCAAAACAGATTATTTTCCTACCCTTATAAGTCGGAATATAATTTTGTACTTTACGCTAAATCCACTTCAATTAACTTGAAATCAAACGTTCCATTTGCCATAACACCAGGGACCAAAATATTGCAAATGATTGCACGAAACTGTCTCCAAATACTGTCATCTGAATATTTAAATCAGATGACAGTATTTGGAGACAATTTTGAACAAAATATTCTTGGGAGTACATTCAGTTTGTAGCACTAAAGAGGCTTCAAAACATATTTTTACAAGACTAATTCAAAATTTAATATGCACCTGTTATTCTAAAGTAATGTCGAACCTACAGACTGTGTAATCGAAGATCGGCGATTCCTCCCCCTTGTAAAAATGGTGTAAACTCACACACGAATTTTGGATTAAAATAAAAAAAAGCTGGCTATAACATTCAAGCACAATGTAATACTGGACTTGTACACTGCAAATCATATCAAATAAAATTATATTATGATATTTACTTAATGCGCTTGTCTTCGCTGATAGACGGAATGAAACTGAAGTCGTCATCGTAAATGCGTGTCAGGCGATCATTAGGAAAACCTGTGAAGTGAAATAACAAACATACTAACCTACTTGGTTCTGACGTGTGACTCTAAGTAGATGGCGCTTAATTAATATAAATATATTTCGGTTCGAATTCTGTATCATTTTCCAGCTTCGGGTTCCAGGCTTTGTTGTGTTTTTACTGACAGTTTTTGTATCCATTTTATTTATTTATTTATTTATTTTGTATTTTGAATTGGTTCCAATCGCGCCGTTTTAATACCTCTACAAAATCATTAGCACTACACTGTTAGTGTGAGAAATATTAAACTTATCAGCGAGAGGGGAGAAAATTGAGCTTTTTTTTTTCTAGTATACAAATATTATATTGTATTTACATAAGTTTTTGGACATCCGGAAAAGGAAACGATTGGAGCTGGAACAAATTACAGGTACGAAAACGTTCAGGACATGAAAATTCCAATAACTAGTATGAATAAACGGCAGGAAGGTTGTGAAATTTCAGATATGTTCTGTTTAATTGTCGAATGGCATGTGAATAATTTGTTGTTTGCGTTTTGATTTTTATGGAAGAGTAGCTTATAAATTTTTGGACAGTGAAATAACTCATTGCCCCTTATTAAGCAGGTTCTGTTAACCTCAACTTGGTGATTTTCCTCATCTAAAATAATATAGCGATATTTGGAAATGAATTATAGACATTTTGAAATGGAACTCCAAATTAGGATGAGAGCAAGACTTCAGATGCTGCAGAAGGAGAGTTTAATTCAAGCTTCCTGCTGTTGGAAGTGATTCAAAACGTTTCTTCAAAAAACGTTTGTCCTCATTCAGATCCATGGTAATGAAGGGTTCAAGCCACTGATTTCTTTTATTAAAAATTAGTTTTCTTAAACAGGTGATGTCTGAATATAGTGTGCCAGTAGATGGTCTCTCGTCCTCACTTCTTAAAATATTAGCTCCATGAGGTACGTGGAGAGACAGAAGAGAAGAAGGGTATACCCTCTAACATTAATACTGACCACATGCTGGAGACCCTCAAAATTAAATTTTCTAGAAAAATTGTTGTAAATGGGATATCAGTAGCATTGTGTGGTATTCCGTTTACACTAAACTATAATATTGAGTATTTATAATTTGCCTTGACCATGAAAGATGAGGCGTGATTTCTGAATGAAACTAATTTCAGTTTAGAGGAACGTTCGGAATCTTATAAGTATAAACATGCTTATTTTAAAAAAAAAATCATTATTTTGAACGCGTTTTGACTCGAATTTTTATTTCTTTTTTATAACAAATGTTGATCTACGTGGTTAATTGTCCATGGCAGAATTTTTTTTAACTCTTTGCTGCTATATATTCACACGTTGGCAGCAGTTAAGGAAGTCGGTGGATCACATGTTGAATACATTTTCAATTAAAGTTGTTTTATACTAAAATTTCAAACTCACCTATCTCTACAACTGCCAGTTCTATTCACTACATAAACTTCGCAAAGACAACATCATTATTACTACAGCTAACAATGGTAATGTCACTGTCGTCCTCAGTTCCAGTGATTATAATCGAAAAATGAACGTGCTGCTCAGAGACCGCACTACTTATAAACCGCTAGATTATGATCCCATCAAGTCTCAGAATAAAATATTAAAAAGGCTCCTAAAAATGTCACATGTTGTCCTCCTGAAGTTGTCAAACAACTCAAATCTTTTAGTCCCTCCCCTCTCGTATTGCCTAAAATTCATAAACCTCATTATCCTCTCCGTTCCATAGGGATGCTACTTATTCATCCCTCTTTCAAATTAGCAGCCAAACAGGCTAATTTACTGAAAAATGTTTCTTTCTCCCCAAACATTATTGATCTCTTTAATTTTGCCATCCATACTAGCTACTTCTCTTGGAAGGACACCTTATTTAAACAGCTAGAAGGTTCTTCTATTGGTATTCCTCTTCTCTGCCATTCTCAAATTTTCTTTTTAGCTAAGATATATTGATGATGTGTTCTCAAATTGGCCACATGACGCAGGCACATTAGACTTCCTCTTCCACCTCAACAGCCAGCACCACAGAATCCAGTTCATTCACTATAGAAAAAGAAAATAACAATAGCCTGTCTGTTTTAGATACTCTAACCACGCGTTAGAGTATTTCCCATCATCGCCCTTCTCAACAATATGGTGTCATCAAAACCCTTGTCAACAGAGTCTTCAGCCTCTGTTCTACCCAGGCTTCTCTTACTGCTGAACGCACCTTTATTTGCCAACCCTTTCTTTCCAATTCCAAACGATCTACAAATTATCTGTCCCTCACATCCCTCTTAACATACAGACTACAGTAATACCAGAGATATTCTGGACACTTCAGAAAAAATAGCCAAGACTTTAAAAATGTAATCTCTACACATCTTTCAAGCCTCATTTGAAACAGGCTTCCCATCTCCGCTCTCCTAAGGATTCACTTCCTCCTCCCCTCTCTGTTCCAGATGTTTACAAAGTTCCTTGTTCTTGCAACTTATCATGTTATGGTCAAATTGGGAGATCTGCTGACTTCTGTTTGATGAACGCAAAAAATACATTCCCCACCACAACTATGGTCAGTCAGGTCTAGCTGACCACGCCTTCGATTGTACAGGATCAGATGGAATAAAAACTACTATGCTTTATCACAGACAATACAAACTGGAACCTTTTCTCCTCTGCCAACTTCTGACTTTTTATATAATATTTTATATATTATATATAATTTTTATAATCAGCAGAAGATTATAAAAAAAACAGCCTAATCTTAATAAACTTTGGGAAACTTTCTCTCGCCCAACAGCTAAAGATGGCCAGCAACATCCAAAGCGGATTCGTCCTTTCTATGACTTTAGGCTTTAAATAGTCTAATTTCTTCTATTTATTATTTTGTGTGTTTATATGTATGATTACCATTGTAATGTTGTATTCCGGAAGATGTTTCTATGACAGAGACAAAATATCGGAACTATTAAACCCGCCGTTTAATTATTTCTCTTTGGGTTGTATTCATTCCATTAAATTTTATCATGAGACTGTCCGTAAGTTGCACTGAAATTAATTGCGTAATTTGTGTATACTTCTAATAAATGTTTTTATAATAATCCATCACTTTTTCAATAGGAATGCCATTCAAACTAAATTTAAAAAAAAAACCAAAAATAATAAAAATAAGAAGGGAAAAAAAAGCATTTAATATATTTTTGAATGTGTGCATTCAGAGAAGTGAGAGGGAAGATAAAATTTCTCCTAATTTTTTTGCCAAGTTAAAAAAAAAGTGCTTGTGCCATAAACTTAATTAATCAGCTTGGGTAATAAGCATTATCAGATAGCGCAACCCATCCACCGGTCAGTAGCATCGATGTCAGTGATGTAATGAAACCAGCTATGAAAGATGTCTTGTTGCTCAATAAATTAGCTAGTAAGCGGTCGTGAACATCCCAAAGCGATTAATAGTGCAACCATCTTTAGAAATAATGCTGGATTCAGCAATTACATAGACCATAGACTTCAGAAAAAAAAAAAGTAAAAATGACAGAATATATGCAGTGATACACACACACACACACACAGTTTTTTTCTAAACTTAAATTGTGTTAATCATATGTACCTTACTAAATTTACTGTTTCGAGTCAGTATTTAATCTTGTCAGTTTTAATCTCTTACGAGTGTTTCGGTAACCTCAAAAAAAAAAAAAAAAAAGACTACTTAGAGATCACCCGACTCCCTGTCTCTATCTTAAATTAATTTGCAAATCTTTACTTTTTTTTTCTAGCATACTCTTAGAATGTTTCATATTTTTAATATAATTTTCCTTGTCAAATAACAAATAAAATGAGCTTGACATCGAAGTAATTTTCATTTTGAATATTTTAGAACAGCCGAAAAGCATCATTCTTGTGCACTTAATATAATTATGGTTACTAATTTAGTAGGTCACGAGAAGGAATGCTAGCCATATAGTACACTAGAACCATTTTTTTAGTTTTAATATGCGCGCTCTTTTTTCTGAGGTGGGGGGGAGTTAAACTAAATAATTAGATCCAGTGATGCATTAAACATCTACCTTTATTTTAAACAACGTTTGCTGTTGTCTTGGTTAACTTTTAGAATGTATGTTATTTGACAATACGGGCGTTGTGCTGTCTAGTTCTTCGAGTCAGTTGGTCGGTTCTGGTTGGCAGAACGGATTAGCATCTTCACTCGAATCCCACTACTGCTTGTATGTTTGTGAATGTGTTTGGTGGAGCTGTTTCTTATCTTTCGGTGTGAGACAGCCACCCTGCTTATTGCATGCTTGAAGTGACTTGGAAGAGTACCATATTATTTCTCGAACAGAGTTCGTGGTTTATCTATCCCTTGGCCAATGCACTGTAGGTTTCTGAAAGTTCTGATAAACACCTAGAATAAAAATGATATTAAAACAACTGATACCACAAGAAAGAACATATATTAAAACCCTTTAACCCCGATGTTTCATCCAATTGTTCTTTTTCTTTTAGGGTATATAATCAGAGGTTTTGAAGAATTCGAGAATTAAGAGAACTTTTCAGCACACCCTCGTATCTGCGAGCGAGTGGAATTCACCTAAAAATATATCGTGCAGCTGATTCTGTGCAACTACATCTCTTATATTTAAGGAGTTTTTATACCAATCTTAAGTTTTTCGTGTACAGTTCATATCTATTTTAATTATGCAGAATGGCTGTCGACCCGTAGTGATTTAAATATCTGTTCCCAAGTGAAAAATGTCCGTGGTGGTATAGAGCTTCATTCTACCGGCTGTGTGCATGCGCGCACACAGACGGTAGAATGAAGTACAATAAAATCGGTACAATAAAAGCTAACAATTTATTGTTTGCGTGCGACCCCATCAAAGTGTAAAAACCCTGGTATCATTTTTTTTAAGCTCTGTCTTTTTTTTTTTTAAATAGTATTATCATTATTTACATGGACTATGTCACTGATCTCAAACAATTCACACATATTTCATTGATACTATATTTCCTGATGAATTTTATGTTTTCTTATTTTAACTAAGTAATCCAAGCACTTTAGTAGATTAAGATAGAACTTGATTTTATACCTTGGCACGATCGCTTAAATAATCCCGATAAAAACTCCCAATGGTCCGTGTTTTGCTGTTCTTAATTGATTACCATTGATGCACCTGCAGCTTATATAAGGGGAACCTGGTATTCTGTAGATTGAATACCAAGTTAATCATTCTTATATATAATTTTTAAAGATCATTACATGTTTATTTAGTTATCACTGTGATGTTAACCAGTAATATATAGCTCAGCAGTTGGTTCTTGGGGTTAGTTTTGCTCAGGATGCTCCGGTTTTCTCTTGACAACATGAATACAGTGTGGAATATTTTTTGACTAAGTGAGAGTTAATGTGTCACTATCACCCTAGGTCTTCTGGTGGAAGCTTAAAATGATCTATATATAATAATTGATTAAATAATATTTTCATAAACGAATAGCTGCAGGACCCACATCACGTGGGTACGGGCAAAAGGTTAAAACGATTGGGGGAGGGAATGTATATAGGCCCTCCCCCCAATTTTTGTCATTTCCGTGAGCTTGACGCTAAAAGGATGCTGACCAACGCTATTCTCTATTTATTTTTAGGCCCGGAAGAAATTGGAACAATGATGAAGCTAGCACAGTAGAATAATCATGGAAGTTCCTATAGAAAACTTCAGAAACAGAACATCAATGAGAAAGTGGTTGGAGTGAGCCTGTGATTGAAAGGATCATTAATTAACCAGAAATCTCTTTTTCTCTCTCGTCTGGATTGTTTCAAGAATTTTAGGGTAGTTTTTCTAGCGCACCCTACCAAATAGGTAGCCAGAATATCACTGTTTATGATATTTATTTGACGCTATGGATGTTTCATTTGTGTGTCAAATGATGAGAAAAATTAGTTCATTGATTGGGATAGGATATCAGATCAGTGAAAGGTCATTTATCTATGAGAAGGAGGGTAGGTTAAAGTGTGGTATCCTGAATACCCGTCATTAATACGGGTACTCAGGATATCCTAAGTATGATATCCTGAGTACTTAGGATATTACACCATGACAATAGTGAATGATGGAGGGAGAGCTATCCACCCAATTACGAAAGGTGGAAGGTAAATTATCATATGGTAGTTTGCTACGTAGGCCATATCCGATCAAATGCTGTGGAAGCGCTCAGAGCGATTTCACGAGTTTCTCAATATCTTTCCATTGGCGTCATCATGTTTGTATGCGAATTATGAAATTTGCTACGAGTGGAGAATGCTGAGAGTAGTGAAATCCACACCGATGGTCACTGATTAATTGGTTGGCTTATGAAGTTAGTGGTGCATGTTGCCCATTGTTTTTTGAAAACTGAGGTGAGATCGGGGGGGATGTCATCAAACTGACATAGCGATGTCAGCTTGATGTCAGGCTTTCATCTTTCTTTTTTTCGAATAGGCCGAATATAGAAGTGCTTCTGTCCCATCATTGTCGGATGAATACGAAAGAGCGTAAAAATGATGTGGAATGCGTATTGCTTCTGCAACACAAATTGTGAGTGCAGTTAGAGAATGGAAAGGATACCATCCGGACTTGAAGACCAACCATTATTCATCTTCTATTCAGAATTCTTCTTCTGTCTTTTTGGCCTAAAGCTAAAGAAGAAACACAGAGTACTATTCTTGGCATAAGTGGTGGTTTGTCTCGCTATCTGTTCAGAAGACTGGTGCCTCGAAGACTGGTACCTCGGCTTGTGCAGGTTAAAAAGTACAACTAACTCGCTGCTACATCGCGATCGGCTATTCCTTCTTAGAAGTTCAGTAAAACAAAAGATATAAGTAATGCTCTTGCAGAAATTAAGAATTAATTATCCTGCCTTTTGCATTTATTAGTTTCACTATGAAAAGTTTTAAATTATAGTATTATCCTGAAATTCTGCTCTAGAGTCCAAGCATAGAACTTTTTCAAGCCTCTAGTAATTAGAAGCACTAATATCGCAGAAAATCATCTAGCAAACCCGCTTAGTATTACACTACAGACAGTATTCATCCTGTTTCACCATGGATGAGTGGATTTATAAGTTGCTAAGGAAGTTGACTTTATATCTTTTTTCTAAATAACGTGTTCGCCTAGATTTCTATACTGCACAAACGATTTCGTAATTGCATAACATTTTCTCTCCTCTTTCCTCTCTGCTGAAGTCGATTAATGCGTGGGAATGCTGCCAAAGTATTACCGTGTGTACTTTTTTATACTTTCCACTAAACCAAATCCCTTTGGGTTCATTTGGGATAAACATACTGCCTTCTTTGAAAAGCCATTAAGAATCATTTCATTATTGGTGGAAATTGAAGATGGACTGTCATTCGCCATATTGCTATAAACAATTCATTCCTCAGAAATAATTTCTTTGTGGTTTAACCGCGAAAATTATCTCTCCGGACACTTAAGTAATATGTTTCGCACTCGAAAGGAGATGTTCATGAAATCTTACACTCTACAAATAGATTAATTATAGGTTTCATGAGCAACAGTTTTTTTCTTTCCCTTTCCTCGGACATTCCCCTTCCCTCTCTATATCCGGTGTCTGTACCCGCAGGGGAGGGGGGTTCTGTCAGCGGGAGATTGCGCCATGTGTTCGGCAACTGTCACGCATAATGATGCCGTCTGGTTGCTGTTCATTACCTCTTGAAGGACACTCTCGAAGGAATGCAACAGTGGCCTCTCTCTACCCTGCGATTACGTCACTCCTTACGACTTCTACAGAATATTCAGTGCCACCCTTTGTTTCGCACAAGCAATATGTAAGATCCATCCGTTTAGAGAAGTTCTACATTTGAATTATTCTTCGATCGAATTTTAATTAATTTAGTTGATTAAGAATTTGATTAATCTTTTATCTTCTCTCTGATCATATTGTGAATATTTCGAGACAGAAATTGTTTCACTGAGAGAAAGAGAGGAAAATGGGAAAGCATGATGAATAGATTCATCTTACTAGCCTGACAGAAAGTTAACTCCTCTCATTCGAGATTCGATTGAGAAGATCTAAGTTAGAATCCGTTTAGGACATGAGAAATCTTTATAAGGTCTTTTAAACAGAAGGTAAGTTATCCTTTCCCTCACACACGAAAGATGCAAGTTTTTTCCTCCAAAAAAATTTTGGTTTTTCTTTCCTGAAAACAAGCAAACCGGCTGTAGAATAAACGTTACTACAAACATAATATGCCCTTCTCATCACTTAGTTAAATTGGCTGCAATACAAACAACCTAACATACAACAATTATTTTTTGATGGAATTTTCTTTTGAATTTTTTATTTCTTTCTCCCTTACGAAATACTTACAAATCATATTCATGTTCACAAACAGATTGCGCGAACATACCGCTGCATGACTGTTTTGAGAACACCGGCTGCAATCTGCTACGTAACGGTTTCTAATAAAATGTAGGTGAAAAGGTCGCAGTTCTTCAGAATAAACATTAGTGATTTATGGGGAATTTCAGCTCTGCATTGACACTCGGTAAAGCATGAAAACAATAAAACAACAAGCTTAATTTATAATGTAGTTAAGCTTGTTGTTTTACCGTTTTCATATTTCATATTTATTTTTCTCATCAGCAGGACATAGTTTGTTTTGATTAAACGTGCCAAATTGTTAAAAAGGATATGTATTCATAGTGTTTTTTTTTAAATATTGTTTTTGTTGTAGGAATATTTATCTCATTTTTAAGATTCACATCCAAACTTTTATGTATACTGATTTTGTAATGATAATCTCACTCGCGTAAGGTTGTAAACCTGAAGCACATTAGAACCATGAGTAGAGTATCCGGTATCCCTACTCTAGAGACTGCACATGGCTTCTTCAAGCTATTTCAAATCACTAATAAGCACTTAACGGTGGAAAACAGCGATCGTTTAAAAACTACGGCCGTCTTGATCGATACTCCTTAAATAATGTCTGTGATTGTCAACTATGAATGCTAAGAATTTTCTATTATCAATTAAACATTGTTTGGACAAGCTCAATACTATTTCGTCATTCATTGTTTTTTCCCCTTTCTTCCCAATTTAGAAGAATATTCCTACTAACTGTCGCATAGAATTTATTCCACATATTATTTTGAAAATAATAGTACACATCATCATATCATCGCTGTGTTTTTCGCTTATTCTTGTTAACGATAACTAAATGTTTCGTTTGGGTAAGCAAAATCTATGATTGTCATGATGCCATTGCATTTGCCGCTTCTTTAACATCACAGACATCAGACAATAAAATCTGTTTTATCACACACACACACACACACACACACACACACACACACACACACACACACACACACACACACACACACACACACACACACACATACCTACCTACCTACCTACCTACCTTCCTGGACACTTTCCTCCTACTGAGGAAACCTCAAGTTCTAAACGAATCTTTCCAACTTCTTGTAAAAAGTTGCGAATGACCTTGTTATCCATTTCCACTTTGACAATGCTATACTTGAACATCGAATCGTTAAGGAAAACTCTTAGCAATCACACGTCAAAAGTGATGATGCACCTTTTTCTGATTTTCGTCATTGTGGTGTCCACTTTGGCTGATATTCTAAAGTATATTCGTCTGTTTTCATTTTGCTGACGCATCTTTTTAAATTGCTGATTTCAATAGCTGATGTCTCGTATACACTGAATGATTTTCGATAAATCTCCACAGATTTTTATTTTCTGGTTTGTTTTATAGAAAATATGATAAGAAATTACAGTACAAAATAAGGAACACCTGGTACAACACTTAAGATTTTATAAGGCAACATACATCATTTTTTTTTAAAATCTAAGCTACCTTTGTATATCGCTAATATTTTAATAATGTTCAAAATGAAAAGAAAATTCGAGGAGTTAAAAAATAATATATGCACTAGGGCCATTACTAGGCTAGTGACGTGCAAATATAGCCTTTCCCGGCCAAGTCAACAACCCCTTCCTGTGGGGTTGACGTGGCCAGTTTTTACAAACGGAATTCTAGCAAAGCGACTATTGACGCCTTACAAGGATATCTTTTTTCATTTGGAGGAAATGCTATCAAGACCTCTAAGTGGTAGATCACCTTCATCGCCTAGTGAAATGCCACTTGCTTATTGGAGCTGTGAATGGGCTATTATTGCTATGTTTCGTTTCCAGAGTAGAGTCCCGGTTTATGTACCCACCATTTTTTCACACATGCAGTACGATGTGCTTACTCTCCACACCGTCATTAATTAATTAGGATGCCAGTACCATCTTCATTCGAGGGTACAGTAGTAACATGGTTTCTGCAGACTGGCTGCTAGATAGTACACACGACTGAACCTGTTTGGGATGCTTTCTCATCAGCTGGCTAATAATCCTGATCTTGCTGCTTACTCTGCTGAATTATGCCTGGAGGGAGTTCGAGTATAGCAGCTTGACCATCTTGGATTGCAATCGAGCACTCTCTGTGTGGGAGTCTTGTTCATAAGTCCATCTCTTTAGATATTTATAATATTACACTCCCATGAAAGTTAGTATAACAAATTATAGTATTACCGTGGTCAAAGTCTCCCACAAAAACCAATAACAAATTTCAAAAAAATCAAAAATGCAACAAAATTACAAAACAGAACAAAAGTATGCTCCATTATCACCAGCTTTATGACTACAGCTGACTTTAACTTTCTCCATTGCACCATGCATGCTGCCTTCTGTAAGAACATGTGCTTTTCTCAGGTCTTATATCCATGGCAAAGGTTATTAGACTTGGAATTCCCCTTATATGATTGACTTTCGCTCAAGATTTCTTTGTCTCCGTTTGTTGCCATCGTACAGTTCTTTTAATTCTGATGACTATATTGACCTCTTTGATGATTTATCTCTGAAAGTTGAACACGTGCAGTCTAATTACCCAAATAATGAGATAATCTTCCTTGGAGAGTTCAATATCCATAATTGACACTGGATCCCCTTCTCTAACCTCACAGACTAAGCTGGAAGAGAAGCAGGATTCTTTGCTATCACTAATGACATCGCACAAATCATTCACCGTGGTACACACACAATACCAGATAATCCTTTGCGTCTCTTTTGCTACAGATCGTCCTTCGCACACCGATAACGGTACTCTTCTTCATTCGAGAAAAAATATCGTAGTACTCAAATGATTAACCTTAACGATCTACCAGTGTCTTAAACAGCCCTGTCTTATTACTCTGAAGGAAGATCCTACTTCACACTCTCTTACATTTGATAATGTTCCGATTTCTACTCAAAATAAGCTTTCTCTTTTTGGTTCAACTTGCGCATCCATAGCCTTAAAAAGAGGGGAGGGGGAAGTACTTTTTGTTCAAAATACTACTTCCTTCCCGCTCTCTTAATAACACTTCTTCTTCTAAGAATATTCTGGAAGAATATTCCTCTCACATTTCGGGTACTTGACACAGAACCTCTTTAAGAATTCTTGATTGTATACAGAAGAGGGAAGTCTGCCTAATAGGTGACCTCTCATAGAATCCCTTTAGTCACTTTCTCATTGGTATTATGTTTCTGCATTATATTTTCATAGGTACTTTCATGTGCGTTGCTTCCAGAACTGGCTACTTCCATTTCTTCATTTTCTTCTAATCATGTAAAAACACGAACAGCCACTAGTCAACATGCATGCATACATAGTTCACTCAAAACATATTGAACCAACTTCTCATTTGCTGCCTTCATTCTAACTCCATCTATTCTTTGAAATACCTTACCCTTTACTGTTTTCCCAACGAATACAGCCCACTCCCTCAGCTTTTCAGGAAACTTTTAATGGATTCGTTCTTTCTCCTTAACTACTTGCCCCCCCCACACACACTGCACTATTATATTAGAGGTTTGTGACCTTTCGTGTCCAGGATTGATGTATATAAAGGAGGAGAAAGAAATCCAAGATTGCTTGCTTTGCCAATCAAGGCTTCCAGCGCTTCGCCAAAAGACCGTGCCGAGAAGCAAGAGCTTCGTTGTAGTTTAGAAGTGGATATTTACTGGTATTATTTTTAATAATTAGCGATCATTGGGGAAATTGACATTCTTAACAATTAAAGAAATTAATGTTTCGCAAGTAGCTGCTTCTAAACTGCAGCGAACCTTTTGCTTACTTAGTATTTGACTTACTGTTTTTACATAAGAAATGTTTCTTATGAAATTATATTTTTAGAGGGTTATTTCAGTACCAATTACAGTACTAATTAAAAGTACTAATTACAGTACCTACTTTATGAAGCAGGTACTGTAATTAGTTTTAGATGAGAAATAAATTGCCGAAGTTGATTGAATGATGCGTCTGTAGCAGTATCTTGCGGCCTTTTATTTTCGTTTTTTTTTTCCTTTATAACCTCTCTTCTGTTTTGTTCCGAATTGTGATCCCTTTCAATGTGTACATTGTATCTTTTATCTCATGGAAAAATATAATAATTAAAAAATATTAAAATAAACTCATGGTGTTTAAGTCCAGGGTACAAGATGGTCAAGAAATTAGTCCTTGTCTAACCAGCCATCTGCTATTTGGCAGTCGCCAGATTTCTTTTTAAATTGGTTATATTACCGCTTCATAAAAGCCTGACAGTTTCGCCTAAATTCTCATTTAATGCGAATCATTGACTCAAATGTTTCTACCTTAAAACACTGAGCTTTTTGTTGTACTATTGCCATTTTGGCACCTTATCCTGAGTGGAATGGGTGCTCATGTGCGCCTCTGAGTAGGTGAACTCTTAGGTAATATATTTTACATGCATTTGTGGAAATCCTGTATATTAAATACAACCGCTTTAAAGTTTATGAAGTAACAGGTTTGTAAAACCCTGAAGAAATTAGCTAATAACCTGGTATATTTAAAGCACTTCACCTCCTTTTTGTCTAATTCATTGACTTGAATTCTGCAGCTTAGTAGTTTGCAGTAATTTGAATCGTGTTGAAGAAGTAGACAAATAAAAGAATATTTTAAAACAGAAAGAAACACGGACGACGAATGTGAAGGAATAAAGTTTGAATTAAAACTCGGAACAAATAAATTTCATCTTTTATTGTAGAATAAAAGATGGAATGAGAACTTAAAGAGGAAACAAATCCTAAACATAATAAGCTTGTTATTATGTTTAGGATTTGAGCAAAAAAAACTTTAGAAATATTATATAGTTATCAAATAACCTTTTTTTTATTTATTCAACTTATATGGCCCAAAAAATGGAGTTCGTGTCTATTACCTGCAAGCATGCTTGCTTTCAAGTCATCCTAATTATTGTTTATTTAATGAAGTCTGAACGTGTCTTCTGAGTGATTACTAGTGCTCATGTCTTTCTGTCGAGGGTAACATGTCAGCTTTTGGACTACACCCTTAGTGAAAAGTGCGTCATTAGATTTTTTTTTTTTTTTTTTTTTGTAGGAAAGGATAAACCTTCCAAAACTTGCAGAAGATTGTTATCACGGTGCAAATTGTAAAGGGATAAGTCAAGAAAAGGGAACGAATGGGCGGAAAAGTTCAGAGGAAAAACTGAAACTTACTATCCACACGGAGTACTACTGTCAGACATTCTTTTGTGTCATTACAATGCTTGACCTTATTAGCAAATGCAACCATGGAATTTCTTCCGTTATGCCTCTGGATTTCAAATCCCGCTGAAAGTGATTACATCTTTTTATTTTTTGAGTTCTTTAAAAAACTGTGTGGTCGTCGAGTTTTACACGATGTCACAGTGAAAGAAGCTGTGCATACTTATCTTGGAAAGAAGTTGACGGACACCATAGTGTGAGAAACAAACAGCCATGGCTCCCCCCCCCCCCCACCTTAACAAGATGTAGGATCTCCTTTCGCTGCGATGATTGCAGAAATCCTACCGGGCATACTTTCCACAAGCGTACAATAGCGATCAGTGGGAATTTTGGACCATTCTTCCTGTAGGCATGTAATGAGGTTCTGCGCTATTGCGGGGGACAGACATTCCTTGACCTCATCCGAATCTCCACTTCATCTGACAGATGTTCAATAGGGTTGAGATAGGGGCTCTGTGGCGGCCAGTCAAAGTGTGATGATGATGTTCATGTCCGCAAACCACACAATTACAGCAGCCTTATGACACTGTTGATTGTCTTGCTGAAAGAGACAATGGCAAGTTCCGTAAAAACGCCACGAGTAAGCATAGCATTGTGCAGAATGTTCAGATGCCTCTCAGAGTTCATTGTTCGTGGTACCACAAACAGAGGTCCGAGGCCAAACCAGGAAAAAAAAAAAACAGGACCATACTATCACACCACCACCTTTGAATTTCATAGTTAGGGTTACGCACTCTTGTAAGATATACATCCGGCATTGCTCGACAGTGGGTGTAGCGTGATTCATCGCTCCATAACACACTTTTTCAAGCTTCCACGTCCTACCATACACACTCTTTGCACCACTGAAGACAACACTGCATGTTGTTTTGGTAATGTGGAGCGCTTGCATATTGCAGTCCTACCATGTCTTCGATGTTTTGTGCAGATTCGTGTTCCAGTCGATGCCCAGAACTCCACATTCAATGTGTCGGCCGACAAATGTCGGTTTTTGCATATTATTCTTCGTAGTACTCTACGGTCACTTTCGGTGTGTGGTGGGTCATCTACACTGCATGTTGTTTTGATAATGTGGGGCTAGAGGGTGTAGCGTGATTCGTCACTCCATAACACAGCTTTTCAAGCTTCCACACGTTCCACTCTACACGCTCTTTACACCACTTTGCAATGACACGGCGTATTGTTTTGGTAATGTGGGGATTGCATATTTCAGTCCTACCACGTCCTCGATGTTTTTGTGCAGATTCATGTTCCAGTCGATGCCCAGATGCACTCAGTAGTGCATAATGACTTCTCCCGCATTATTTCAATTCATGTAAGTATCAAGGATAGCAGAATTAACAGATTAGCTGAAGGAAATACGAGGAAATAGACAAACAGCTAGGAGTTGGTGTAGAGCATTCTAATTTTATTTAAATTAATAAACAACTCGCAAATAATCCAGTGTCATGACAGAAAATACTTCTCCTAATACCATGTAGTCTCATGTAGAGGATGAAATATATTGGCCCTTAGTCAACAAATGTGATTTAATAATGGAGTTACTTGTTTAGGATTCCCATATTGACAGTGCAATCACATCATTCCTTCGGAAATTATAAGTAGCTAACGCAATTTATCTTTAATCATGCTATTGAAATGCCCTAATGACTAGGACAAGGCAGTAGTTTCGTTTTGAAACTACTTTGTTTTGAATGAAATGCTGAGATAAGATGGATACAAATTATGCTATCGGGATGTTACACTTTTTCCGATTACATTTCGATAGACAACTGCAAACAGGTGTGCTATCTTTCACTGGAATTCGCATATTAGTTCCTGGTATGTGCCCTACTTTTTTCCCTGATTACCACAGCTCATATTGGTAGATATCTGTTTATATATTTATATATATATATATATAAATTTAATGATATTA
Source organism: Typopeltis vanoorti (assembly GCF_054136105.1). Taxonomy (NCBI): domain Eukaryota; kingdom Metazoa; phylum Arthropoda; class Arachnida; order Uropygi; family Thelyphonidae; genus Typopeltis; species Typopeltis vanoorti. The sequence continues at coordinate 81,793,034 of NC_143561.1, forward strand.
TCATGAAATAGTGATTGATTCACATTCTATGTAATTTGCAAGTTTAATATTCTCTTTGAGCTTATTACACAACTCTGGAAATTTGCTTTACTGAATAGTCATTAACACACAGTTTTCTGGAATTATAAATGTGATGGATATTTTTTGATCAGCGTGTTTGATCGCACCAGAATTAAACGTTCTCGCCACCTGTAGTGTGTTGTATTTTGATTTTAAGATTGTATATTCCAAGCACTTCTATATAAAACCAGTTCCGTATTTATCCTGTGAGGCCATTATTGCTAATAGGAAAATCTGGGATGTTTATTCAAAGTTTATAAATTTAGCATTTCAGAAATATTTTTAAAAGCAAAAAATGCTTTTAAATCATTTGCACTGGCCATTAAAAAAAAAGATAAACTGACATCATTATGTTGCATTTTTCATTTTCAAAAATTACTTTAAAAAAAAAAAAATAGCATTTTTAAATCAGTTGTATTTTTAGAAAGTTATTTAATATCGCAATCAGATAAATTAAAAAAAATACTTTAATCAATTTTTGTGTACGCTTATGGTAACTTCCTTGATGATAGATCGTCAGTTTCTGAGTTAGTCAATCTTTGGCGCAGCTAAGTATTGGTTTTTCCCCCTCCTGGATTGAAACTCAGTCACTTAATCCCACACCTCAGAATAACGAATGCAAAACCTACTATAGTGCTATTAGAATTATGAAAAGAAAGTGTTACTTACGTTCTTTGGAGATAAATAGAAAAAAAAAGGTTATTTTTTGTTAATTATTATTTGAATCGATTTTTTATTTAAAATGTGTGATTTAAACTATTAGAATTTCTGGAAACAAAACATTTCCAAAATCCCCCCCCTCCCCAAAAAAAGCATACCTGATTCCAAAAGATAGCAATAGAATAAGCAGAACTTAATAATATACATTTTACTCTGACAAGGTGTAGTTATTAGAGCAGGAAAAGAAGTATCGCTTGGGCTCTTTTAGCAAAAAAGCTGTATTCACTTGCTTTACGTGTTCTGATAGTCGCCACAGTGGTATTTGCCAGTATATGGCTCACATGGTGGTAGGTTGGTATGACTGCTTTTTCATTAAATGCCCTGTTTTTTTTTCCTCTTAAAAACTTGAAACCAACCTAAAATATTTTTGAAGTAAATAATAATTAATAATAATTAATAATGGAAAAAATTGTAATCGACTGGAAAGACATAAATTCTAATCCCGTCTAGAATACAATGAACCCTTCTCGTGGAGGCCTTATGGACGTTCAGAGTTTTTAATCCTGGAAAACAAAGTGACAAGATCGGGCTGAATTGGGTTGTTTTAAATTCAGCCAAGGCAACTAAATCTGTGAGGCCATGTATTGTGGCTGTTAATTTTGTATGTCTGTGTGTGAATTTCCGTGGGAAAAAAAAAAACAAAAAAAACTGTCACCTTCACAAATTGGCTGGAGAACACATTCACTTAACAGACATAATAATACACTCACCTCATAGCCATATTTGCTTCTGCCGTAATTCTAGCTAAAGCTAATCAGTTATCTAGGAATCTTCGTACTTCAAGTTTTTGCTATATTATTCTTAATCTACATTTTCCATTCTTTTCTTCTGAACTTAGATCAAGTTTTTGATATTCTAGTCATAATCAAAGTCCTGCTTAGGCAATCCAAAGCAGAACTAGTTTTCCCTACCTTAGACTACTCATAATCAACAACCTGCATTAAGACCACCTCTAACAGATCTATTCTACCTTCCAGTGTTCTTGCCCTCAAGGCTGATTTGTCTGTTTGGAAGATGAATAATCCCTAAAATTATTATTATTATTATTAGGGTGCTACGCCCCCCCCTGGCGCCTACGGACCCCCCGTGTTCTGGACTGGTAGGCCGGTTCCCCTTGAATTCTGATGACTCGAATTTTGAAGACCCGACACTCAGGGTAGTCCCTGAGTTTCAAAACGTTTCAAAAAACGTGACATAAAAATGCTTATCATTTTATATATATATATATATATATATATCGAGTCAGAGACTCATCGAGGGAGGCCACATACTACATGCACTAGCTATTATACTTATTCTTGAATTGATTCACACTGCTTGCACTCGCATCCAATGGCAATCCATTCCAATCATGCACCACCCTATGTGAGAAAAATCTAGCCCACACACCCTTCTTGGCGACCTTCATTCTCAGCTCCAGGGATGCCCTCTCATCCTTTCCCCACCCTCCATAAATTGAAAAATTACATCAATTGAAATCCTTTATGACCCTTTCATATCAGCCCCTCTTTCTCCTATTTGCTAGTGTCTGCAGTCTACAAATTCTCAATCTGTCTTCATAAATCAGTATTCCACAATCCTCATATCATTTTTAACACTCTCCTTTGCATTTTCTCCAATATATATCAGAATCACCAAGGAAACGAGGAAAAACAGAACTGTGTGCAGTAGTCCAAATGAGGTCTTATCAAAGCCTTGTAAAGCGGCAAAATGACATCCTCATCTTTACATGCAAACGTTCGTTTCAGATTGCAGTTATCTTTTGAGTTTATTTGCAATCTTTGCTACATGGCCACTGAACATCAACTTCAGGGACCATGTAGCCAAGATCCCTAGCCCTCATCAGATTCTTCTAGCCTTATCCCACCAATATAATACGACATTGGATATCTAATCACGTCAAAGTGAATGACTTTACATTTACTCACATTGAACTGACACCCATTTTCCCATGCCCACAATTCCAGCTTATTCAAATCATTCTGCATGGACTGCATATCAGCAGCATTCATAATTACCCAATCTATCTTTTCATCATCAGAAAATAGCTGTATGTTGCTTGTCAAATCCTCCCAATATCATTAATGCACAGATTGTATAACAGTGAACCAAGCACTGATCCTTGTGGTACACCACTAGTTACCTTAAATCTTGCAGACTCTCACCCTCGTAGAGTCTGCAAGATTTAAGGTAACTAAAATTTTGATATCTTTCATTCACCCATCCTCTTATCCACACTAATATTATGTAACCCAAGCCCATATTCTCCAATTTATACAACAGTCTACCATGCTGCATTCTGTCAAAAGCCTTAGCAAAATCCAAAAGTATCATGGTGTATCCATTCCCCCTGTCTAGTTCAATGGTAACATTGTCATAGAATGTGAGCAAGTTGCTAAGACATGACCTTCCCTTAGTAAACCCATGTTGCTCATTGCAAAGTAGAGATTCACTCTCAACCCATTTCTGAATGCGGGCCCTAACCAATATTTCCAAAATCTTCGCCACCACTCCTGAGATACTAATTGGTCGATAGCTGGATACATCCGTCTTTGCACCACCCTTGTGCAATGGAATTACCATTCATTCTTTCCATTCCTGCGGAATCTTCACTCTTCTGAGACTCATATTAAACATATTAATCATATTAAATCATATTAAACAGTCTGGTCAAAGGAATCGTCAGTTCAGCTGAACAAACACTCTTTTAGCACACTTACTGATATCCCATCAGTCCCTACTGCAGAATTCTTATTCAATTTGCACAACAGCTTTAATGCCTAGTCCTCATACACTTACGTTTCTTCATCTAGTGAAAGGGTAACAGTGAGCTCAATGTTGCGTTCATCAGGTTGATAGCTTTTAACAAAATGGTCACTCATTAGTTGAAAAACCTCTTCTGCATCTATTACCCTCAAGCGATCTGCATTTGGAAGAGTTATTCTTTCATATTCATTCCTTCTTTTACTTACAGCCTATCGATGGAATTCTTGTGGATTGTCTTTAGAACGCAGAACCAGTTTCTTTTCATACTCAGACTTTGCTGTACGTACAATGGTTGTGATTATTCTAGCCTGCTGCTTATAATTTTCATAACGGACATTATCCTTATGCATACGGTATTCCTTCCACATTGTCCTTTCGTTACGAATTCCTTGCTTAATAAGAATACACATCCATTTGACTCCTACCCTATTTATTCTTCGAACTCTCGGGACACATTCTGATATCGCATCATTTAAGTATTGTTTAAATGCTTCCAATGCACTGTCGATATTCTTCCCATCCATCAACCGATACTTTTCCGCTGAACTCAGTATACTCCTCAGGTGGTCATAATTTCCTGCTTTGTAGTTCAGTGTAACCTTTTCACTGATCATTCATAAACTTAGTCACTTCCGAAGTGAGTACCGCATGATCACTGTTACCAACCGGAGGAAGAATAGTTACGTCTTTAACTGAAACACCCTCTGACACTATAATCAAATCTAACACTCTTTGATCTCGAGTTCCTTCTGTAACATGCTGCTTGAGAAAGTTGTCTCGCAAGAGCTCAATAAATTAATTTTACTTCTTCTCATGAGATTATACTGCTACCCAATCAATTTTCGGATAATTAAAGTTCCCCATTATGATTACTCTTTTCGCGCTCATCTCTTCTATTTGGTGATGCATTTCTTTATCACTAGCAACCGATCCACCAGGTCTGTAACAACACCCCAATATGTAATAGATCTTGCTAGATTCCACCTCACACCAGATGGCTTCAAATTCATTACCACATGAAATACTGTTAGTAGTAATACTACAATCATAGATCTCAACACTAACTGGATTCAAGTCATCCGATATCATTAGCAGCACTCTTCCTCTCCTATCCTTCCTAATATACTGTACCTTTTACACTCGATGCTAGTTAGTATATCCGAATCGGATAGCCAAGTCTTACTAATACTGACATTAATACTCACTAATACAAGACTCACTGAAGTTGACCAAGGCAACAAACTCTCCCCGGAATTATTCGGAAGGTTCGACATCTAGTTCATCTAATCCTAGCTAATTCCAAAAACTTTATTTTATAAAAAGAGACGTGTTCCTTACATCTCTGACGAGAATCGATCCCAGGTCATTCCAACTTAAGGAGGCATGCTCCGCCATCTATTCGATTGTTCTGTAGTGACTGGCAGGGAAAAGATGACTTTGCCACGACTTCAGCTTGGAATTAGAGACCTCTTTTCTTTTAGTTGTGAAGAACGGACTTTGCTTTCAGCCCATTCCTGAACATTTTGGATTAAACTGTAGACTCCAATTTTCTATAAGGAGGAATTATGCTCTCGATTAGAGGAAATGGTTTTATGAAATTATTCTGGTTATGGAAGATTATGTGAATTGTTGTGACAGAGGCGAGATAATTGTTCCCAATGCTCAAGTATGATTTGCAGAATTTTCAAAGCACAGGAAGATTCGTAATGCATATAGATATTCTCCAAGGGAATTCTGAACGATTTCTTTAAGATCACTGAGAGAAACTCCTCATATATCGAACATAAATAAGTAAATGGACAAAATACTTCAGAAAAAACTTCATCTAATATATTCATTTTAATTGGGAGTTTCTTTACTCTTGTAAATAGTTTTTCCCACCACGTTTTTCTAATAATCGAATGTAGTTTCCCACACCGTGTTCCTCATGTAAGTATCCCCAGAAAATGGCGAGAATTACTGGTTGGATGTGCACCAAAGTAATTATAACTATATTTCGCCAGTATATTCATCAACGAGGTTGTTTGTTTTGCAGTGGTGTGGGGATCGAAGTTTCCTGCTGGAAACTTCGATCCCCACACCACGAATAAATTCATGAATAAATGATTTAAATTTATTCATGGTGTGGGGATCGAATGCTATGAATAAATGAATAAATTCACGTCAGCAATAATTTTTGAGGTATATCTACCAATTTAAATTTTATTCGAGTGATAATATATTTTTATTAAAACACTTTTACTTTTTTCAGTAAAATCTGTTGTAATATTTTTTTGAAAATTTGGCTCAAACCAATTCCATTGTAGACCGGTTAATTAAGATTATTTCGAAGAAACAAAAGGTCGTGAGGCGAGTGTATTATATCTTATTTGCGTCTGTTCCGTTTGCTAAAAGAACCACTTTTCGGAATAAGAAAACTCTGAAGTCACCAGCTGAAGCAGGTTGAAAATACCTACTGTATACAAAAAAGCAGCAAAATCTGATATTTTATGGGAATAAAATGAATATTTCTGGTGAGTTTTTATGAATAATTATGCATTATGAGAAAAACTCGTAATATCCAACTTTGGATGTAACCAGACCTATAAAAAAATCCTTTTTTTTTTTGTGATTCTAAATCAGTAGAGCAACCAATAGAATCTCTAAGAAAAGGAATTTGAAGTGAGGTTCACACGACTCGTTTCTATATGAAAGTCGCTTTATATGAACTAGAGCAGAGTATAGTCACTCTCACGTTCCAGGACCCAATTCGGCAATATGAATCTTACGATATATGGCGCATTCATCTCTGAGATGGCCATCATGATACGCGTAAACAGTTGGCACGAAAATATATACTGGTTTGTAAGAATTGCTATGTAGGAGGTTGTAATAAGACATTAATTAGCTGTTGTATGGGAGTCGAGTATTTTAAGGAAAACAGATGACTATTTTGGAAAAACTTCAGACGATTGCACTACCTGCCACTGGCCTTCATTGCTCTGAGTTAGTGGACCAATGAATTCCGTTTAAGACGAAAAACCTTTATAAAGTTTTTTTTTTCCGTTACTGGTGAGTTAGCTGATCTCATACGGAAGTGGAAGGTTTTGTCCTCCTAAGGAAACCGGCCAGAAGAAAAACACACGCAGTTAAGAAACATAATACACTTGCATCTTAGTCTTAACTGCTTCGACTGTAATTCGCAACAACTACAACCACCACCATCAACTCTGGTCTTTTTTCGTTAACTTGAAATCTGGACTCATCGAATCGCATGACCATTCTTCTAGACACTGTTTTTTGCCGACTGATGCGATACAAGGCTGTTTCGTCGGTGGTATAGCTTAAACGAACAAGGGATGTATAAATAGTGCTCTTAGCATGTACTGTGTTGTTCATTGTAACTGTACTGAGTTCTTATTTAGTTTAGTATTTTTTTATACCCAACCCACTCGGAAAAAGTTGGTAAACTTGTAACACTTCAGTACTGTGTGTGTGTGTGTGAATGAAAAGAGAATGAAGGAAGCTAGTGACATGATTCTTGACCAGCTGAAGGTTGTAATCTTTGAAGGAGACAGGGTAAGAGAAGCTGATCCAAAGAACAGAGGTAGAAGGCATGAAAGAGAAAAAGAAGTTGGTTCAGTAGGTTTGAAGCTGGTTAGTAAACACATATTGACCAACAGTTGCTAGTCATGGAAGAAAGTGGAGGAATGATTTCATCAGAATATTGTCTATGGAAATACCCAGAGAAGAGACATAAGGCAGAAACCGAACATCTGTGAGAGAGAGTAACTGAACGAATGAAGAACTGTGAATGAGGTGAGAAGCTGCGAATCAGGAGACATCAATTAATCGGATTTGCCTCTTCTGAATGGTATCAAGATTTGACATGTCTGTTCGATTGTGCACAGTTTTCTTCATCGTTCTTTTACCTCGCACCAGAGTTAATATTTTCCACTCGTGTACTCTCTGCTTGCTGATAAATCCTTAAACCAAGGATTTACCGAGATAGTGGAGAGAGAGAGAGAGAGAGAGAGAGATTCTGCCAAAGTGTGCTTTGTTAGATGAATCAAGCTAATTTAACACAGTTAAATGTTACATGCTAACTTATAATGATGCTTTAGAAAAATGGAGATATTCGGAGATTTATAGGTGCAGAATAGATATCGAGAAATTTACTTTTTTAGAAGAAGGCTTTTCTAGCAAACATAATGGTTGATTGAAGAAGACCCTAGGACACTCCTTCTCCAGCCATATGGCTGCGAAGCGCACAGCCACTAGGCTAACCGCGCGGATAAGTAGGGATTATTTTATATTTATTCGGACGTGTGCAACAGGAATGTTGAATGACAGATAGACAAAGGTACAGCAATGGTGATGAAGGTTTTGAAACCGATAGTGATGAGCGAACAGCGAGAGCTAGAATAAGAAGTTAGAGCATAAGGAATCGTCGGAAACTGGAGGTAATAGCTGAGAAGTTCGTAAGTTTTCGGATTTGATAAATTTGCAGTTTTATATTTGTGTATAAAAGAAATTTTGATCCGCTTTTATATATTCCTTTTTCTTAAATATTATTTAAACTCACAAATGCGGTCTCTTTATTTTTCAAAGATCATGAAAATACAGAATTTGTAAGTTATCAACACAAGTGTAAACCATTGTGCGAAGTCACATGTGTGATGAAGATCAGACATCAATATTACGGAAACCGATTTGTAAAATGACTTCTTTCCTTCCGTTCTGGATTATAACACTTACTGGACAGCCACATGATCCATATTTTATATTTAAATATATATTACTTATACAGTATTGTGGGTGAACATTTCCTAATATGTATAGTTAGTGAACGCGGTCATTTTGACGACGTAAATTGTACTAGTTTTTGAAAGATAGTTTAAGCTTACGCAGAGTACTAACTTCAACATTTCAAATTGAAATTAAAGAAAATGAATTAAAAATTAAATAATATTTTTCATTAAAATTTTTAATGAAAATTTAATCGGTATTATTATTTAGCCCTCCTCAGTGAACTAATCCTCATAATCACCATTATCATAATTTAAAAAATTCTAGGCTGATTTCAAGTTTTTGAGAGATAAACCGAAGCACCAGAAGTAAAAAAAAACTAACCTCTTATATTAAGAGTTGAACCTTATACTGGTTAACACCGCCATGGAAAATTAACATTTTAATTTAAAAAGGTAAAATTAACTATAGAGCATTTGCACTATTGGTGGACTATTAGATAATCCGGAAGCCCAGTCGGTATTGATGTGCCCTTTTGTTGGAAATATCTAGGTTCAAATCCCATCTAGGATACGAAGAACATTTAGAAGGGCTTTTCAACAAAGGATTCTTCTTCTTCCAGCTGAACAAATAAACCGGCCAGAAGAACACATGCAATTAAGAGATAATAATACACTGGCCTTCATAATGCCTTTAGTTGCGTTGGCCGTAGTTCCAAACCAGCTTGCTCTAATAACCAAATAAAACACTTTTTTTTTTTTTTTAAAGCCGCGTAAGGTCTCCTGCTTATTAAAGCAAGGTAGCAAATTCAAGCGGGGTAATAAAAAGCATATGCCTCCTAAAATTGCTCTTGTGCAGACGATTATTTGGGTGGTCGAAAATGCAAACGCCAACATGAGAATATCACTAAATATTCATTAATAAAACTATAAAATTATCTTCTGAAAAAATATATTAATTTATTGACAGTAAAATTAGAATATTAGTGTTTTAATAAATTAATGATTTGAATTTAATTTTCTTTGGGAATACTGATTATTATCGTCACGAGTTATAGAATGCTATATGCTGAGTAAGCTTTATGAAACATATACCTAGCAAAGATTTTCATTTGTTATGAGATTGAGAACGAGAATAAACTGAAATGAGATAGAACCACAAAAAGTTCTCTGTTCTGATTTGTTCTTCAAATCGTTCGTTATATCTCTTAAACTTTAATTTTGTGGAATAAACCTGTTTGAATATGGAGTAAATGAAAGATCATTTCAGGTAAATGCCTGCGTCTAGAATAAGAACGTCTCCTTACAATATAAAGGTAAATTATGTTTGCTTTAGATAAAGTATCAATTTACGCTTGATTGTCGTTTCTAAATTTAAACCCACCCCCTTACATATCCTTCTTAATCGAGTGAATCGAAGCCTACAATTTGCGCATGGATAAGAATATGCGTAATCTCTTATTTTATAAAACAAATTGTATTTAATTCAGTCCGAACTTATTGTAGAGTTTGTAGATAGTAAAAAAAAAAAAAAAAATCTAGGAATTAAAAAGAAACAAAGATGGAAACACTTAACGTTCATTATATACCTTTCGAATCACAAATATTCTCACATTATAATTGTCTAATTAGTTTCTGAATTCTCTTGAATCTTTAGAGACAGAAAAGTACTTTAGATGAATAGTAGTATAAACAATGAATAAGAGAGGCTAGCGAGGTGCCTATTCATTTCTTCAAACAGCAATACGGGTTTTATTATTTCAGCTTAGCAGGTGTTACAAGTACTCTTTTACAAGTAGAAAAGAACTTAGACAATTTGTATTTGCAAGTTTCGCAACTTGTGGAGTTAGAATAAAGAAAGAAACTATAAAGATTATGAAGACGCAGGATATTGTGACATACGTGCAAAAAAGAGGGTAGTCAGGTGTGCGATAAAAGTGACCTAACATGTTTACTTATCAGCCCTGTTTACCAAGCAAATTTCTGCAAAAACATTTTTTTCTCATTTCAGAAAATATCAGTGAACATTCCAGACGATAAGCACGTGTGATCACCTGAGATAAAAATAAAATGGAGATAAACATACCTGGGATATGACTTATAGCTTCCTTCCCCTATGAGATTGTTTAAATATATATTTACAGGGATAAATATTCGCATGATTCTATGAAAAATACACGCCATTTAAGTGGGTAGTAAATCACCTAAAACTGTGGGCGTGTATGCGTCCAAAACCTGAATCATTCATCCAACATGAAATGCAGCACGGATTAAGCTTCCATGTTTTATTGTTGCTTTGAAAAATTTCTCTGGTTGTGACGAGAGGAACTTTATATGAGCTTTTTCAATTGATGGTGAGTTACCCGATCTCACGGAGGGGATTTTTTTCTCCCGAAACTCGGGCATTTCATCCCGTGCACAGGCAAATCGGCCATGAGAACACATGCAATGTAGAAACAAATACTGTTGTAGGCAGTGTTGGGCGATAAACGACGTTGATGGTAGTAGTAGCTTTGTGTGTGTTGGAGAATAAAGTAGTAGTAGGGTGGGTAGCGGAGTAGAGTAGAGCACCCTCCACTATGAGTCCTTGGACCCTTTGGAGGTGTCACGCGTGATAATAATATATTTTTAATTATTATGTCAGCTCCATTGAGTGTCAGAACTTATATCCTCGTATATACTTCTAATGTATATAAATAAATAAACTATATATATATATATATATATATATATATATATATATATATATATACTAATAAATAAAGTGTGTGTGTGTACACTCATACAATGAATCAAAACGATGTGATTCCTAAAAAAAATTTTTTTTTTACGAAGAAACAGTAACAGAAAAATGCATAATTTGAAATTGGAACTGAATTTTAGTATATGCGGGCTCAAGAATTAATTTCCGACAGTAACCGCTAGATTGCGCGATGTGCGCTGCCGCAACGCAGAAAAAGATGAATGAGTGAACAAGAACTTGCTTTTTTAGGCGTCTTGGAGTTTCATTCCACAAATTCTGTTCTTTGTTGAGCAAGTATTTAGAAGGAAGTACAAAAGAAACCTACAATCGCATATTCCATTAGTAATTGGCATCAAATTTTGTGAGACACACGGATGTATCTGTAAAGGAAAGAGTTGTGAGTGAGGAAACAGTTGATCGTTAGACAGTTGTTTTGGATTTGCGGCCGAAGCTACTACGGCTATGGGACAGTGTACGAGGTCTGTAAATTGTATGTGTTTTTCTGGTCGGGTTGTATATTTTATGGGATGAAAATCCCTAGAAGGAAAAACCTGCTACATCCGTATGAGACTGGCAAATTCACCTTCAGTTCCTTTGCGTTTCAGACAGAATTGGAATCCAGATTTTTCCAACTAAAAAGAAACTAAGTTACGGAGGATCCGCCAGTGTAGCCACGAAAAGTGTGTGGCGAATTCTGCGAAAACTCATTGCACCCCTGCCATGCCGTGTACATTTACTAAAATGAAAACGAAAAGAAAACAGTAACCGAAAGCGAGTGCTGTTTTTTGCTGGAACTTTCATTATTACTGTCGCAACTCCTCGAGGACAGACCTATTCCCCCTTCACATTTGTCATGCTGTGACAATCTTTTTGCATACGCAGTTTCCCAGACGATGGAGGATTGGAAGAACTGGGATTACGTAAAGGACACTGTACGTCTCATACACAGGGCTGTTGAACGATTGACTGTCATTAGTTATCTGTTTGAGTTGCTGTTTTGATAAGTGTAAATGTCATATTTTTCATATTATGGTCTCTCTGCATGTACGTGAACTCCGCCTACGAAAGACTGTTAGCATATAGTCCATTAGAATTAGTACTGGGTGAGTTGTTTAAAGATTAAAATCTGGAAATCTTGCTCTAGAGCAAGACGGTATTTTTTTTTTTTTTCGCGCTACTTCAGGCGGCTTATAAAACACACACACTTTGTCGAGTACAATTTATTATTACTGCACTAAGTTATATAACCTTTCAAAATAATGTAAATAGAAGAGGAGAAAAAACTATACTCGATTGCCATACTTTGTGGTTATTCAAAATTTTACGCATCCGATGTGAATAGGTACAATTTCTTGTTAGACAAAAATTTACTACGCAGTGCTCTCTTAAAGCTTGAAAGACATACAGATGCATTTGTTGTGGCAAGGGTGAGTTTATGATAGCAAAGCAATAGCAACCTATATATATATAGTCAAGTTTGCACCTGCAAGTAGTGCAACTCTTAGGCAACTCGTGGTAAAGGTGGAATAAGCTCTGATCACTATTCTTGATATTTACCCTTAATGCAAGGCACATCTCCTTGAGGAGATGTATGATGCTATGCATTAAAGGCAAGGGGGCCACTACCCAGATCGGTTTCGACCTTTATTGAGGTCTCATCAGTGGGAGCCAGACTTAGAAATACCAAGTTTTAAGTCATGCAGAGCTTATAAATATTTTACCAAGACAAGTTACCATAAGGTGCTTTGACCTTATTAAATAAATAAAAATCTCAGGATGAGAGATAGACGTAGAAAGTTTTTTACCTTGGGTATAATATACGTTAACGATCCAAGCTATTTTAAATATAAACCTGGTTTTAATCTATTTCCCAAGTAAGCAAAGTAAGTAAGCAAACAATAAGTAAATATCAAGAATAGTGATCAGAGCTTATTCCACCTTTACCACGAGTTGCCTGAGACTTGCACTACGTACGGGTCACCCAGACTTGCACTACTTGCAGGCGCAAACTTGACTTACTTGTCTGTTTTCTTACTTGGGAAATGGATTAAAACCAGGTTTATATTTAAAATAGCTTGGTATCTTTAACGTATATTATACGCAAGGTAAAAAACTTTCTACACACACACACACACACACACACACACACACACACACACACACACACACACACACACACACACACACATATATATATCCATAAGTCACGGAATATATACAGGATGATCCATAAGTCACGGAATATGCCGTAGAAAGGGCCCGTCTTGATGAAGCAACTGCATATTTTAAACATAACCAGATTTTTTTTATCAATTATGAAAAAGCATATCACGTAAATGCCTTCCATTTTCGGCTGCACAAAGACGGACCCTTTCTATGGAATGTTCCAAGGCTTATGGGCTACCATGTGCTATTTTTGCTGCTAATTCTGAAACTAATGAGAGAAAAGAGTTCAATGCGTGACATGCATCCCTTTTCGTTATGTATTAGTATTTCCTCAACCCATCCATGCTCATTTGTACTTTCAGTCGCTCCTTCACGATTCGTTATCAGGTGAAAGTCTGAATTTGGAGATCGCTGAAATTTACTGCATGTAATCAATTACAGGTTTTGTAAATAGATTTTATAAATGATGGTGTCATTGAAACAAACACACACACACACACACTCAATTTCTTGAAAATAATTAATCTATCCAGATCTAAATTAAATAAATATCCAACTTTTCATTCATTGTTTTACATTACTCGAAGTTATCAAATTCGTTTAATATTCTGGGAAGTAAAAATTCATCAAATATTTTCATTAAAAAATTTGCCCAATTATCATCATGGACGTCGAAAAAAAGCCAAAATCTGAAGGACTTAAAGATCTGAATATAATTCATCTTCTGAAGTAAAACTCATGAATGACACAATTAGACTGTCTGATTCGTTGATAGGCCGAATATAATTCGTAATTTCAAGACTTCTTTTGACGGGCAGTGTTTCCCACGAACATTTTACTGCTTGCCTTCTTTCTTCATTTAGGACAACATATCGCCATTTAAGCGAGCAACCACTAACCCAAAAGATAGTATGATATATGAATCACTGTAAGCTAACTGGTATTATTGAATTTTATCTTTGTGTAAGCAATAATTAATTTTGAAATAATTAAACTCGATAAACTAGTGTAGAGGGACTATGGCGATAAAAACGCATCATCTTCAACAGGCCATGGTTTTGAATCTCAATGTGGCATGGATGTTTGTGAAAATCTGATAGGTGAATTTTGTTGCCTATTGCGACCCCACCACCCTGTTTACTGGAGGTGTAAAGTAGCTTGAAACGTAACCTTTCATGGGTTGGATTAATTTTTTTTGTTTAAATTTCTCCAGGAATGAAATCTGGATTATAGTTTACCTGTTTAAGTATAAGCTTTTACCTGTGTTGAGTCCAAAGAAGTGATTAAATTGAGACAGTACTGGTGGTTATTTATTTTGTGTTGGGAATGAATACTGTATAATGTGAGCAATTTGAGCAATATATAATATGAGCACCGTGTTCCACAAGTAGTTGAACAAGACCACGTATTATAATTGCTGAACTCTATTTAAAAATAAAGGTCTGTTGTAGTAATCCTGCTGACGTTTGTGTACAACTATCTGTAAAAGATTTCTCTTTAAAAATGCAATTTCAACTGCGCATTTTGTTATCCAGCCGAGTTTATTTTTGGAATAGTCATTTGGATTAAGGGCAACGCTCAAGTTTCGTGTCCTCTTCCCACCTACTCTCCCGAATGATGCAGCTGAGTAAAAGACTGTATTGGTTTTCATTTTGAATTTTTAGAAATGAAAATGTATTGATCTTTTGATACAAACTGAATCCATTATTATTAATATAAATAAAAGAAATCCTCCTGGGTTGTGGCTATTTTGATGAGTGCCCATTACATTTAATTCCATACTAAAAGTATGCATCCGATTCTGTATAATACGATTATGTTGGATTCACAAAACCTGATAACATTATATGGCTCATAATAATAAACAAGGCGTAATATTTCGGTTAATGAGATGGGGTCATAATAACGTAACTCTTATCACTCAGTTAAATTTCTGCTTATCATATAGCCCATTTTACGTCTTTATCGTACATCAGCCTTACATATCAAATTATGATATTTATTTATTAAAGATAATTAATGCGTGCAAAAGCATTATCTGAAACTGAAATCGCAGATCTAATATACAAATTAACACAAAAATCGCTTCTCCTTCATTTGTATAAATTAGCGTCCTCATATGGCTCTGTATGAATATTAATATGAATTGTCTGTGTAGTAATGATTTCTTTAGAAATTGTAATGGGAATAAGAAACTGGGATGATCCCAATGTCCTATTTCCCCTTTTTTTCTTACATTTGCTTTTTTTTTTTTTTTTTTTTTGTTCCAAGACATTATTCTGTGCATTTTTAAAATTTATCCAAAAAAATAATAAATATAAATGAAATTGTATTTTTTAGTATTGTTTATTTAAAAAAATACCTGTTCAGTTTTATTTGTTTGAAACATTACCCAATTAGATTTTCAATTAAGTACCGTATACGGTGAAATAATTTATATAATACTAAAGAGTGAGTAATGTTTTCCAGTGAGTTTTAATTACCGATATTATTTTTGGTAACTATGACAACAATGAATAGTAATCAGTTTTAATGGAATGACCGAAACCACAAATTGTTAACATGATCACAACTTCGGAGTTTCTCTGATTTTTGCCTTATTTTACGAAATATGAAATTTTAATAATAAATAGATGAATTACCATTAATTGGTAAGAAGTTTTTAAAGAATGATTTCACATTCGTTTTTAATACTTTATTAATACAGTTTAATATGAATTTTCGGTAATATTTTCATATTTTAATTTGTAATTTATATTACAAATTAAATTATAATTAAAACACGATGCACGAAAATTTTATTTTTATTGTTAACCTAAAAATAAATAATAGCTTCCCGTTTTTATTTTTTGAGGGCGCAGACGTCCCTTTTTTTCTTTTCCTCCACTGATTTCATCCTTATATTGTTTGATTATAGCAGCTAATAACAATACTTAAATTAAAATTAATAAATTCTAATTATCGTGTTTAATTTTTTTCTTAAGTGTTTGTGCAAGGTGTTGTCAAGCACTTCCGTAGCATGATTTTGGGCGACTCTTCTGCATATCTGTCTTGTCCTTTCGGATTCAAAGAATGGATACTAAACTCATTCTTGGTCGTGAGGTATGGAAATATAATAATAATAAAGATTCACTTTTGAATCTTTCATTTCAACGTTATGCTAAGTAATATATATTTTTTAAATATTCCTTAACAAATTATTACTTACTTAAAATTTATAAATTTTATATACATATAAAATTTATTTTTCTCTCAGTTTCCTAATTGCGGTTACACAGATCATTATTTTTTACGGTATTTCCAAAATCAATCATAATCACCTTATACGTTCCTTTTATTTACGATGTTTGTTTTTTCTAGTACACTATCTTAAAAAGTTTTATTAAGAAAAAAAAACAAAAAAACATTGCATTACAGTCTCCATAGGCGGTTTCTATTTTTTTCTATTTTTTTTTTTTTTGTATATAACATTTTGAAACAGTTTAATTTAGTATATAACTATTATACATAACAATGTCTTATCTGGACATAATTATATGAATATATTACCATCTCGATGGCTTTTCTTATTTGAACATCGATTATAATCCTCACTGATGAAGAGAACAAAGCCTCCGTAGCTCATTTGGTTTCGACGAGCCCTTTGTTTGGAAAGATTTGGGTTCGAATTCTGTCTATGACGCAAGGAACCTTTATCAAGGCTTTTCAGTCGAAGGTGAGTTAGCCGATCTCATACGGAGGTGGAAACTCTGGTTTGTCGTCCCTCCAAACAGATCCGCTGAACAACTGCGAGATGGAAGAGATTAGAGCCTTACCATCTTATCTTTCTACTGCACGTTATGAATCTCAAATAGAGATCCATAATAGCCAACCTCCTGGATGCAAATGACACTTGACAGGACAGGAAAAGGGAATATTTTCCCACTGAAAGCATATTTCGTTAATGCGACGGATTCCTCCATAGTTTTAATAGTTTGAATCCTGTCTGTGATGCTTAGAAACCTTCAAGTCAATGTTAGCTAGCCAGACTTTCTATGCAGCAGGGATGGTTTATATTTCTCTCGCAAAACAGAGAAATCCACCTAAGAAAACATGCAGTTAACAGACGATATGCTAGCCTCATAGTTGCTTCAGTCGTAATTCCAGCCAATCAGCTAATACGGAGAGGGAGAAAAAAAACGTTTGTGATTTCCCCTTCTTCCAGTTTGAAAGAATGAAAAAAGAATGAAACAGTGATGAAAAAAAAAATAAAAAATTTTATTTATTTTTTCATCACTGTCAGCTGAAACCGTGTCCTGTGCTTTTAAATTACCACTTAACACCTTAGGGCAAACTGCCTTAAGACACTTCGTACATGATTATTCTTGATTGATGAATAGCCAGTTTTTTGATTTCTCTTTTATAGCTAGCAAACTCTAAATGGAAATATCATTGCATCCATACTAAGCACAAAAAATCCAGTTCCTGTGTACTTATTTGGAGTGTTCAGACATCACGAACTGTTATTAAAGGTGAATGCCCGACAGCCCATTGTGACACAGTTTAAATTCTTGGTGCAAACTTACACCGCACAGACTAATTTATATCATATTTCTTGGCATGTATAACAGGTTAATCGGTTGCTTAGGAAACAGTGATAAAGGGGGGGGGGATGAGAAAACGTGAACCAGACAAAATACATAAATCTTTATGCATTGTGTTAAAATGGTAGATATAGAGAAGGAGATGATGTCGTAAATATTCTCACACACTTTTTAGTGATACAGAAATAAACTGGCTTAAGTAAGGTAGATATTATGCAGTTTCTTCTTACCTTCAGTTATCCTTTTTTTTTTCCTCTGAAGGCAAAGCGATATATATATTCATTATCACATAAATCCGCGCGGTTAGCCTAGTGGCTGTGCGCTTTGCAATCATATGCCTCGGAAAGGAGTGTCCTAGGTTCGATTCCCATCGGAGCTGAAGGATCTTCCTCAGCCATAGCTGGTCTTGGGCGTGGACAGTAGGGTTTTTCCCCAGTGTATCCTGGAGTTTTTCATCCCGCAAAGCAGGCAAACTGGCCTTGAGAACTCAACACTACAGGACATAGGATACACCGGGGTATGGGGCTGACCATCTTATCCTGTGAACTGCTTGAGGTCCGATGATTAATAAACCCACGACACCGCAAGGTAAAAGAGGGTATAAAGGAGATGAGATCGCATTTGTTCTTGAAAAAATAAGTAAA
Organism: Typopeltis vanoorti; assembly: GCF_054136105.1. Lineage (NCBI taxonomy): Eukaryota > Metazoa > Arthropoda > Arachnida > Uropygi > Thelyphonidae > Typopeltis > Typopeltis vanoorti. The sequence continues at coordinate 81,811,443 of NC_143561.1, forward strand.
AAAAAAAAAAAAAAAACGGAATAAAGAAAGGAAATTTAAACTTGACTTCTGGCATATGCAGATGACGTAATCATTGTAGAAAGAAATTGTTATTACGGCACTCTTAGACATTTATAAAACTCTTTTTATTAAAAATAAAAAAATAATAATAATAAAAACCGATTTTTATATATTTATTTTTGTAAGTGAAAATAAAACGGGATTCTTGAGAATAGCAATAGAGATATGGAATCACGGAACTCCACGGTCATACAGCGTTCTCTAAATAGTTTGAACTGCTGTTAAAAAAAGATAATATGAGAGAAAGAATTGAAAACCGGAAATGATGCGTAAAACTCTTTTAATGGCTCATCTAGAATCTGTTATGGATTATAATGATTTGAAAAACAATAGGTCTATATACAAAACATTTTGTAGCTAATTTAGGAGTAGAAGACTCGGATCCTTATTAAACGTTCAATGCTTTCAAAAATAAAATGAAGAAAATATACACCCAATAATAAATATTGATACTAGAGATAAAAAACTGTTTTAGGAAAAAGTATGCAAATAAAATTATAATTTTGTTTATATAATTTTCATGTATTTATTGAAAAGAAGAGACTTTCATAGATGGGAAGGCAGAGAGCATTCAAACTTAAAGATAGATAATAGAGGAAGAAATATGAGAGAAACGTAAGCACCCAGCCAAAATCTCGAACCTGATATAAGAGTGTAAACGTAGATCTTTGACAACAATTTTTATTGGCATATTGTCATATTATGAACATTTCAGAAAATACAAATGAAAGATATCTCATGAAATGTTTTTCATGTTTCTTCCAGCAGATGGCGACACTATGTTGACTGTTACATTTCAAACATGATGCCTTTTCTGTTCCTTTGTTCACGCCAAATTAGAGTTGCCACAAAAATCGTTTGTATGATTTTGTGACCACTTTTATTCACAGATACTCACTAACTGTATAAGGAGACTAATAAAGTGCCTTCTGTCTCCTCAACAAGCGAGGCATTGTTGAACCAGAACGGTTTCAAATGGCTCACGTAAACTCACAATATGTCGCGAATGACTTAGTAATATCCGTGCTGTTTACTTGCAGAAAATCAGCTAAAATGTTTCCTTTGTTGTTTCGAAAACATGTCAGCATCACTAGCAGTCTGAAATACTCGGCGAAACTCTTTTCGTTGTTAACATCGGACTTTCTGTGTTTGAATACTCGCACCATTAACTAGGAATTTTCCCGCCCCTTACCTCTTATTTTTCGTATAGTTTGTCAATTTTTCGCCTCCAAAAAAACTTGGCACCCCGTGCAAATGCACATCTTGCACCGCCGGTAGAGCCGGCCGGCCACGAATTCACCTTGGGTGGGACAAAACTTCACAACTCTTCATTATTCATCTGGTGGTGCGAATAGCTGAGACATTATATCTTAATCTCTTATGCAGTGTCGCCATCTCGGTGAAAAGGTATGAAATAACGTTGCGGATTTATCTGTCAATGATATCTCACTGATATATTCATAACACGGAACTATATAAAATCCAAAAGGTTCCCTTTCCGATTTACCCTGCTTTAAATTTATATCAGTATACAGTCCCTTATTCACTTGATTTTCAGGAATTCGAATAGAATATTAAGGATGTAATAAATATATGAAATCGCTGACATCTTTTATTCCCTATATAGGAAAGGCCGTTTCAACCCTGTGCAACTTTTGGAAACTCAGGAGCAGTTCATTCTCGATTGGTAGCCAGTATTAACTATACCTTTATAATGTATATGAAACTTATTTAAAATAAATTCTCTTCTTCTTTGTAGCTGAGTAGGTTTCGAGATACCCTTTGTTGGAAGACAAGGGTTCGAATCCCGTCTAGGACGCAAAAGACCTTTACCAGGGCTTTCCAAATTAAGGTGAGTTTTAGCTAAACTCATACGGAAATGGAAAGGTTCCTCCCCTCTGGAAACTTGGGTTTTTCATTCCGCGAATCTGTCAGAACAACATATACAATTGGGTTTCAAACAGGTCACTGAGTCTAATGTGTAGGCGAAAATGGGAATAAATTCTATAAAACCTTATTATTATTCCCCAAAGGAATAGAAAACAAAACACTCTTTTAGTCCTAACTCTGAAAAATTGATCGATAGCTGGTCGATCGTTAAGGTTGAGTGCATTTCCTAATCCTTAGTACTCTTTATGTGTACATACTCATGTGCATTGTATGATCGATCTTGCTTACCTGTACGATCCAAAACTTGGGTTTCTTCTGGGGATGGGGAACAACCTTGCTTGTGCTAAAATTCAACTCTAGAATTGGCTGATATTCCTGGTTATCGATGACTAGACTTAGGCCTATAATTATCTGTCTTCAGTAGCATTACTGACGTTACTAGAATGCTATGAAGATCTTCGAAAACTAAAGCCTAAACATAACATTAGGCTGGAATAACAGTTCTAAGAGAAAGCACAGTTTCTTTGCAGGTGATTCATTAAATTATTGTACAAAATAGAAATTTATTTTCTAAACTGATAACGTGAGTTAGCCAGACTCATAGGGAGACGAAAGGGTTCCCCCCTCTGTCTGTGGTAATGTTATCAGTCGTATGTAGCTTAGACCAATTTTATTTATATTTTTGGTCACTCGATGAAATACCAATATTGCCTTTCTTATTGGAAGGCCTGAAGTGGCTTGAGGATAAAAAAAAAAAAAAGTTCCAGGTTTGGTTTCTAGAACAGTTTCAGAATTATCTCTTAGCCCATCCACGGTACTATATAGGCCTAGACGTTTTCGTGGATTTAAAAAAAGAAATTCATTTTTGTCATAGCTTTCATATACGATTTTGTTTGAAATATATTTTTAATAAATTAGAATGACGCCTTTCAGTGGGTAGTGGGTTAGCGTGTACGAGTGCTAAATTTAATTTCTGGCACACATAGACAGTTTTTATCTCCTCCAAATCCAGAAAAAAATATAACCGGTTTGCTTGTAAGTTGTAATTTCTATGCCGAACTATGAGTACACGGATGGTTAAAACATTTCAAAGGGAATGATAGTCGAATGTCATTGGGGAAAATTTCTGTACGGCTATCATACAGTAATTAAACATTCTCAAGTCCACAATTGGAAGAAACAGCTGGAAGGAGCCGATGCTCCTTATCTCGCTATTAATAATGGCAAATCTGCTTGGAGATGCGAACAGCCAAAGCGCACTCCTTTAGTGTATGCTATGAATATGAATTTACAGAATAGTGCAGTCCACACGACTTTAATGCAAGGATTGTCAATTGACATGAACTAAGCACACAGACCATTGACTGGAGCAATGGGAATCAATCCTGTGAGCGATTAGTTGAGCTATAGTTCTTCAGTTGGAATGGTGTTTGCTATGTAGGCTGCTTAGTGATATATATATATATATATATATATATATATATATATATATATATATCACTAAGCAGCCTACATAGCAAATATATATATTTTAAATTTAAGTATGTTCCAGTGATGAAACTTTGAGCATAGAGGTGTAATGATGTGTTGCTTTTTAATATTATTTGACACCTGCAGGGAGTCCAAGAACTCATCGAGGGAGGGCACCTGCTCTACAACTCCATGTCCACCATTCAATCACCAACTGACCGCAACTACACCAATGCCATCCGCCGATCATCACTGGTATTTCCACAGACAATCACAAACATCAACGATAAAAACACCAGCTGTTTCTTCCAATGCCCATGGTGGGATTTGAACCCACAGCTTTTTGGCTGGAGAGCGGATACGCTATCCACTCGCCTGGCTAGATGTAGTAAATGTAATCAAAACTGCCTGAAATGATGTTTTGCACAACCACAATTCTGCATAGTGACAACTTGATGGCAACGGTCCTCGCACATTCTGAAATGGTAATGCCACAAAGCATGGCATTGAGGAAACAATGCAAACTTTCTTTATCCCTAATCACTGATTAAAGATGAAGAAAGAAACTGTCGATATGTTCGTAGAACAGCTAAGGTTAGTTTTTTGAAGAGAGTAGTGTGAAGAAAAGTGTTCCAAGGAACAGAGATAAATGGAATGAAAGAAGACAAAAACTTGGTTCGGCAGGTTTCAAGCCAGATAGCAAATGGTTGTTAACTAAGTACTATTTGTGTTTTTATAACCTTAGAAGAAATCGGAGGAATGATGTGGCCAGTTGGTGGAGCAGAGCCCATGAAGTTATCCATATACAAACAGAACATCTGTGAGAAAGTGACTGGAGTGTTGTGAGAAAATGGTTATTTGTTATTCGGATTGCTTTCTTGATAGCATCAAGTGTGTTGAGCAGTGGGGGGTGCTGCATATACAAAATCAAAATAAAATATTTTTCCCCTAATCAGAAAAAAAAAAAAAAAAAAAAAAAAATCAGCTAATGCCTTTTTATTCCCGTATACGGGAGTAGGCGAGGCCAGTAACCCCCTAATCAGTAACCAATTTATTAATAAATAAATTTACATATTAAAAAAAAAAAAGAGAGCCTGTGTAGCTCAGTAGAAGTGGCGTTTGCACTCTACAGCACTTGACCGCACGACGAAAGGCGTTCGAATCTAGTCGCCGACTAGAGGAACTTTTTCTAAGCCTTTTCTCGACAGGATCCAGAGTTGGTCGATCTCTGGCACGGGCTAGCGGGTTTTTTCGTCCCGTAAACAAGAAAATCGGGCGTCGAACCCACACTATTTTCAGACATTAAAAGAAAAGTGTTAGGGACCACCAGATGGCAGCACTTACTAGCCACCTTCTTCACTGCATGCGCCGATTAATTAGTGATGGCCTTGGGCCCACTATCTCTGATTGGCTACCAGCAGAGATTGAACTGCCCTCTCAGTCTCCAAAAGTTAGATGGGGCTAAAAAAGCCTCGCCTACTCCCTATACAGGAACAAAAAGGCGTTAGCTGATTTTTTTTTACATATTAAAAAATTGCTTTATTAAGAATATTTCACCTTCACCACGAACAAACACCAATAATAAAAGTTTCGTATCTCACAGAAATAATGCACGCATGCATACAATTTATCTGTAAGTGACATTGCCCAAACGAGCAGTGTCGGAATCACTTATAACGTGCAATAACAAGCGTAAACGATTATCGGCCAGTCTAGCTGCAATTGACGTGATAATTCTGACACTTGTTAATTATCGATTGAAAAAATATAATTCTTTTCATATTTTCAACAGTGACACTCATCATAATTCAGCCTTGTATCTATAATAAATAAATATGTTATTTTAACAAAATAAAATGATTTACAAAAAATAGTTCACCACAAACATGCACCAATAATAAAAATTTATCTCACAGAAATAATGTACACAAGCATACGATACACTGCCCAAATGAGCAGTATCGGAATCACTTGTAACGTGCAATGAGAAGTGCAAATGAATATTCAGCGAGTCTAGCTGGAATTGGCCGAATGCAATAATTCCAACACTGCGTTAGATCGTAGTGCATTTGTGCAGGGTGGCCACATCTAGTACTTTTTATAAAGTTTTAGTGTTCTAGTATATTCATCAACAGATCTAGTACTTTCTTCCTTCCAAATAATAATAATAATATGAGAGTTAGACATATGAGTTTAATATTTTTCTCTTCTACCACCTCCCCATATGTCATATTCAGCAACACAAGCATGATTTCTCTTTTTTTCCACCCCCTCTCACTGTTCGCTAACCTCTTCCTTCCCCCGATCCCATACTCACGCAATCTGACTGGCAGTAGCCAATGAAAATATATTCGTCTCTATTCAAACACTTCTCGCGCATTATAAGATCATTACAACAATGAAAACAAGTGGAAAAATTAAATATTTTAATATGAGTAACCACCTTTTATTGATACACAGCGTAATTTGGACCCCCATTGTGTAAAAATTTTGCTTGTTTAAAATCTGCACACAACTGTTAACTCTTATGACAAGATGGATGACATTGCCGTGGATTTTTATCCCTTCATCGCTTAGATCCCTTCATCTCCCTTCATCGCTTAGAAGTCTCACGCAGTCGAGGGCTGTGTGGGAGCACGTGTACCGACGAGCAGAGTTGCCTTCAGGAGCTTGTGTTTCCATCTGTCGTTTTCAATGTAATTAGATGATGTTTGAACGAGTTGGTTTGGATGAAAAGCTGCCTCTACAAAGTATTTGGAGGCAATATCATGAAGTAATGTACAGATATTTGGTATGGCTGCATCTTGATGGAGCAGAACATTTCTAACAAACCATGGAGTATCAAAGATCATTCGGAGGCATTTGTTTTGTAGAATTTGCAGTTTTTTTTATGTTACTGGGGGAAGTATGACCCCAAGCAGATGATCCATAGGTTAAAGTGGGTCTCATGATTGTTTTACAGATGCGCAGTTTGTTCTCGGTGCTAATTTGGCTTTTCCAGTTGATGAGAGGTAGAGCTAGGCAATTGCTAAATTAGTTTTATAAATACTTGGTTTTATAATAAATCTCTAGAAGTTGTGGTTCATTACTATGATGATCCCACAAAATCAGCAGAAGATTCGCTTTTAAATATCATTGATGTTCAAGTTCAGCTTTGTTTGAAGCTCTAATAGAATTATTAAACAAGCTGAAGGTGCCTCTTGTGAACTTATTAAAGGCTTTGCTGCTGATATTGCTTCAGTTATGATGGGACAGCATTCTGGCTTTCAGGCTCGTCTTAAATCATTAAATGAACATTTATATGTTGACAGATGCATATGTCACAGCTTTAATTTATTTGCAGCTGAAGATGCAAGAAACTACCAAATTCACTAGAAGAACTATGTGCAGATATTCACAATTTCATACAAAAAAGCCAAAAGGTTAACAGAATTTAAACAAATTCAGGAACTATCAAACTTAAAACCACATAATTTGCTGAGATTGGGTAAAATTCGTTGGCTCTCAATGCATGATGTTGTGCAAAGAATAGTAAAACAATGGAATGCTTTGGTTTCATACTTTATCTTGAGCGCGCCAAATCAGTTAAATTGCACTACAAAATCCGTTAATTAGGGCATATTTTCTCATCTTAGCATTCATTCTACGAACAGTAGTAAATCTAAATTTAGATTACCAAGGCACAGAATATCGTCTCCATAATCATATTTTATTTCCTACTAATTTCATCAGTAGGAGATAAAATGACCATGAAATATTTCATGAAATCTCAATATGTTACAAATACACCAATTGAAAAGATAAATCCAGCTGAGAATGGTCAGTTTTTAGACATAGAAAATGCATATCTAGTGGTGAGAGTAGAAGCCCTTCTAATGAGTTTAGATAAGAGTGAAGTTCCAGAAAGAGACATAAGACACTTCAAGGTAAAATGTTTTTCAAACGAATAAATTTCAAAGATCCTGTATTAAAAATTTTAGGGATGCTGAATCCTGCAATATCCAAATCAGACTGATTTTACAGTATAATGCCACTTGCTGTAAATTTTCCTAATGTTATTGAAGAAAATAGTTATGAAGACCTCGATAGAGAATGGCAACGATTGAAAACTGTAGAAGCATTGGAAAATGGTCAAGAATTCATGGTTTTTGGAATAAACTTTTTGAAATGAGAAATGCGTTAGAAGAAAATATGTTTCCTAATTTAACAACATTAGTTAAAGCTGTGCTGTGTCTCCCTTGCCTCCCTCATTCATTAGCAGCAACTGAAAGAATATTTTCAGCAGTGACAATAAATAAGAATAAAATAAGAAATCAAGTAAAAACTCCCTTGATGAATGGACTCCTTTTGAGAAAAGAAAAATTAAAACTTTCATTAGCTGCAGACGTCACTATTTCTGAAGAGATAATTAATTTAGCAAAATCTGTTAAAAATAATGAATAAATACTTCGTGTTTTTCTTGTGAGTTGGAAACCCTGTATATATATAAATAGCATATTAAATAACTGAAAATTTAATGTTACATTATTTACATAAAATGTTACATAAAAATCTAGTACTTTTTTTTTTCAGATTTAGTACCTTTTTCCTGCATAAGTTGGTACAAAATGTTTTTTCTGGGTGGTCACCCTGCATTTGTGTCGTAATCTATCTAAAGCGTTAATCGAACAATTCCAATTGTTAACTATTCAGTCGATGTCAAAACATAAGCTGCAACCTTTAACATGTTGTATTGCATTTATATAATGTTGTAAGCATTGCTATTATTTATAAATAAACAAAAAAAAAAAAATTTTTTTTTTCCTTTGGGGTGCTGCAGTGTTTATGTACCAATTGCCTTTGGTGTTGAGGGATGTTAGCATCGCTCTAAACATGAGAAGAATACTCTAAGATTCAGTGGATCTGGAGTTTATGTAATGCTAAGAGTTGTACATGTGAAAAGTAGTGTCCAAGTACAAGTCCTTCTGTATGTGTGACATTATTTGTTTCTGTTATCGTTTTCATTTTTAATATCTATTAAAAGTTTTCGGACTAACTATAATTGAAATTTTACAATCTTTAGAGATGTATTTAGATGCCTCACCTTAAATGGGAGAACAGCATTGGGGGAGTGGGCGGTGTAAATATATACATACATAAATGAAATTCATTTAAATGTATAGTGATGTTGGCATCGGTGGGAGTTATAACTCCTGCCCATGAAAGGTTGGAAACCCATAGTACATTAGTATCATGGGTGGTATTCATAAAATGTTTATTTTAGTTAACATTAAATGTCGCCTACATTACACATAATAGCTGATTTATCAGCTCTATATTTACTCTGTCTGTAGCTTTTTCTTACAATGTATATCTTAAGGGAATTTGATTGTTCATCTGAAGCGATTCTTGATTTAATATGAAATTCGCTTCTATAAATAAACTTAATGAAATAAAATAGACGTTACATGGTGCAAGGTGCCTTTCAGTGTTTGCATTAGAGGTCACTTACATTAAATAATGTCTCTCAGATAATGCGTCGTACTTCTTATTCTCATCGTACCTCTTTGTGTCTTATATCCTCAAAGTTAGCTTTCTTGAGGTTCTTTTGCTTCCTAATTATCAGTCACCTTCCCCCTCTCCCATTATCCTTTAATCTATCAGGCCTATTATGAATTCAAAATTATCATTGCATTATTTGCTGTTTCATTCTCTCGTATTAAACCCCCCCCTTCATTTTTTTTTCTCTATAACCAAGTACCAAGCTCATAACGTGATCACTGTACTAACAAGGTTATTAAGCATCAGCCTGACTTGAACTCCCAAATAGGAGTTAAATGAATCTCCCCAATAAGCCAAAACAACTCTGTTTTGGTTTATTTTTACAGTGAAGTTAGTTAACTGACTCTACTGTATCTATATTAGTACAAGAAATTGACTGTATTCAGTCATATTCAGAGGGAATATGTAGCAATGTAATATTTGGCAGGGAGGAATTGAAATATGTCATTGTTGTCTAGGGACTATCCTACTATGTCTTGCAAAGACGTTCACCATTTAAATACATGTAAGTGCTTCTACATTGCTATATTATACAAAATAGCACTGGTAACTGTTTAATGTGTCTGTCATTGCTTAATTGTTTATATGAGGAGAGACAGAGAAAATGCCATTTGCATAGCCTCATGACTAAAAGGAGAAAAAATATGATTGAGATATATCACTTGGTAATAGGTTGTTACCAAGTTAATGTGGAAGAGAATTTTCACAGAATGGAGAGAGAGGGAGAGACAGGAAGCACAGCTTATCCCTAGAAACTGTATAAGGAGAGTGTGAGCAAATGGATGGAGGGAGGCGTTTCTTTGCATGGTGAGTGGAATGTGTTGTCTTACACTGAAAACATAGAGTCTCAGACAACAAAAAGACACAATCTGAAAATGTGTGACTGTAGGGATGAGTTTTTTGACACTATAAAGGTCTGATGCTAAAAACATTATATTGGACCAATGCTGGAAAAATCTCCACATTTGAATTCTTACACTGACATTATTAAGAGAGACCTCTACGTAATCAGAGACTCATCAAGGGAGGCCACATACTACATGCACCGTCTATCATACTGGTTCTTGAATTTATTCATGCTGCCTGCACACAACATCCAATGGCAGTCCATTCCAATCATGCACCACCCTGAGAGAAAAATCTAGCTCTCACCCCTTCTTAGCAGCATTAATTCTCAGCTTCCAAGGTTGCCCTCAAGTCCTTTCCCCACCCTCCATAAATTGAAATCCTGTACGAATATCACATCACCTCTCTTTCTCCTATTTGCTAGCATCTGCAGTCTACAAATTCATAGTCTGTCTTCATAATCAGAATCCCACAATCCTGATATCATTTTTAATACTCTCCTTTGCACTCTCTCCACTGTACTGGAATCACAACAGAAACCTGGAAAACACAGCTATGTGCAATAGTCCAAGTGAGGTCTTATCAAAGTCTTGTAAAGAGGCAAAATGACATTCCTATCTTTACATGTGAAAGTTTATTTCAGCATTGCAATTGCTTTTGAGTTGAATTTGCAATCTTTGTTACATAACATACTGATTGGTCGATAGTTGGATACATCAGTCTTTGCAACCCCCCCCCCCTTTGTGCAATGGGATTACGCTACATTCCTTCCACTCTGTGGAATCTTCCCTGTTCTGAGACTCCAATTATATAGCCTGATCAAAGAATAACCAGTTCAGCTAAACAGCTTTTAGCACCCGTGTTGATATCCCATCAGTCCCTATTTGCTGAATTCTTATTCAGTTTGTGCAACAGCTCCGATACTTCATTCTCATACAGCTGAGTTTCCTCATCCAGTGAAGAGATAGCAGTGAACTCAATGTTGCATAATACACCAAGTTGATAGCTTTTAGCATAATGGGCACTCATTAGTTTAACAACTTCTTCTGCATCTGTCATCACACCATCTACATTCAGTAGAATTATTCTTTCATATTCATTCTTTCTTTAACTTGCAGAGCCAGTTTATTTTTATGCTCAGACTTATCTTTCTGTATAACAGTTTTGACTCTTCTGGCCTGCTGCTTATAATTTTCATAATGGACATCATCCTTATGTGCATGGTATTCCTTCCACATCATAAATGACCCCTACCCTATTTATTCTTTGAACCATCAGGACACATTCTGATAATGCATCATTTAAGTATTTATTAAATGCTTCCCATGCACTGTTGATATTCTTCCCATCCAGCAACCAATCCCATTCCACTCTTCAGTTGGTCATAATTTCCTGCTTTGTATTTTCAGAATGCAACCTTTTCTGAGAACATTCATAAACTTAGCTACTTCTCAAGTGAGTACTGCACGATCACTGTCACCAACTGGAGATAGAATAGTTATGTCTTATACTGAAATGCCCTCTGACAGTATAATCAAATCTAACTCTTTGACCTTGAGTTCCTTCTGTCAAATGCTGCTTGAGGAAGTTGTCTTTCAATAGCTCAATAAATTCAGTTTCATTCTTCTCATGAGATTTTACTGCTACCCAACCAATGTTTGGATAATTCAAGTCTCCCATTGATTACTCTTTTTGTGGTCATTGCATTTATTTGGTGATGCATTTCTTCATCACTATTAGCTGATCCACCAGGTGTGTAACAACACCCCACTATATATTTGATCTTGTTAGATTCCATGTCACACCAGATGGCTCGCTGCCACATGAAATACTGTTACTAGTACTACAATCATAGGTCTCAACATTAACTGTATGCACGTTATCTGATATCATTAGGAGCACACCCCTTCCTCTCCTATCCTTCATAAAAATACTGTACCCTTTACAACCGATACCAGTTAGTATGTCTGATTCTGATAGCCAGTTTTCACTACTGCCTACAATCCGAGATCCAAACATACTGACCAAGGCAACAAAGTCCACCCCTTTGTTTCTGATACTCCTGGCATTCGTGTACAGACATAATAATCTGCCTGCATGTTTCTTTGTATACTCTTGTCTGCAGTCTGCATGATACAGCTGGACAACTTGCATATCTCTATTCTTCTCTAGTTCCCTATACATGTAGACATCTTTGCATGCATTTGATGGGTCTGAATCGGACAAACACAAAGTCAAAATTGTTCTCTCTTTGTAATCATTTCCATGATAATGCTCATTCCTGTCATTAACATAGTTATATAGCATTGTCACTCTTACACTCATATTCTCACCATTTCTTCCATTATAATTTTAGTTTTCCTGACTCTCTGTGTTAGGTCTCCTATACCATTTATTAATTTTTCAAGACTCTCGATACCAAATGCAGATGTAGGCCATCCCTCTTATACAAATCCAATCTTCCCTCAAACTCACTCCACACATCCAGAAACTCACATCTATTCTTTCTATACAACCTATGCATCAAATCATTTGCATTGTAGCCCTTGATCTTAATTCATTTTTGTCATATTGAGGTAATATGCTTATGATTTTCACTTTTTTGCTCTTCACTCTAGCCTCTTCCAACAACCCTTTCATGTCGGTGCTTAAGGGTCAAAGCTGTATAACTGAGAGGAGACCTCCACATAGCCTTTAAAGGAATGCGGAGAACCGACCAGGGCTTCTGACCTAATGTCCAATCCTCACCTTCTCGTGGTGCACCCTGTTGGGTATCTACTTTGATACTGAACGAACGAGGATGGGCTGGCAATTTGGGATTTAGCCGACCAAATTGTATTCGTATTGGTTAAACCAAAATAAAAAATGATGGTACAACATGACAAAATTTCATGCCGGCTGGGGCGTCGCCCGGTTAAACAAGGCCCCCGTTGTTTTCGCCAGGGAACCAGGGCGAACAGCGAAAAGTCAGCTACTGGAACAAATCTGAAAACAAACCCCAACTCAACATCACCAGAGTTAAAGATCGGTACTATCAACGTAAAAAGCCTGAATGGCAAAGAAATGGAGCTAGCTGAGGAATTAGATAAGTACCAGATCGACATAATAGGGGTGACTGAAACAAAAAAGACCAAAACTGGTGAGATCTTTCTGAGCAATAAATACAAAATGTTATATTCAGGCAATAACAATCAAGGAAAAGAAGGAGTAGCCATAGTATTCAACACAAAATACGAGGCTAATCTTCTTGAATGGCAGTCAGTCTCAAGTAGAGTAATGTGGGCAAATATGAGAATGGGGAACTGGACAATGAGACTTATTTGTGCCTATGGTCCCACAAAAGGTTCTACTAAGGTAGAAGTGGAGGAATTTTTTGAGGCTTTAGAAAAAGCAACTGACACAATGAAAAAGGAAAAGTTGGTCCTTGTTGGGGATCTAAATAGTAGAGTAGGAAATGATTGTGAGACATACAAAAATATTTTGGGAAAATTTGGAGAAAAGAGCAAAGCTAATAATAATGGCAAATATCTGTTGGATTTCTGCTCAGGACATGGACTGGTTATTACTAACACCATGTTCCAACATAAAAATGTGCACAAATTCACATGGAGAGAAGAGGCTAGGAATAAGAAAAGTCTCATTGACTATGTTATTGTTGATAGTGATGTTTTCTCCCTGGTGCAGGACACCAGAGTGTACAGAGGATTTGAAATTGGAAGTGATCACTATTTAGTCTTGAGCAGGATAAAATTGAATTTCATATTGAAAAGAATAACATGTAAGAAAGTTTTAAAGCGAATAAAAGTTGAGCAGCTCTCAGATGTAAACTGTAGACTAAAATACAGAAATATTATTGAAAAGAAAATGAAAGAGTTTGAGAACAGGAATCAAACCTTGGAGATTCAGTGGCAAACTCTGAAGGAAACATTGATTGATTCTGCCAGAGAGGCATGTGGTGAGGTTGTGTGCAAAGATAAAAAAATCAGAACTCCCTGGTGGACACAGGAAGTTAAAGAGGCAGTGAAGGAAAAGAAGAAAGCATATCAAAAGTTCCTGGCAAATAAGTCAGCTTTTACTCTTACAGAATACAGAGACAAATGTAAGAAAGCTAAACAGTGTGTAAAACTAGCTAAACAAAAGTCATGGGAGGACTTTGGCAAGAATATAGAAAATAAATATCAAGAAGGTGGCAAAATATTCTGGAGGTTGTTGAAGAAGCTTAGGAATGGAGGAAAGAGTGCTGTAAAAGGAATTAGAGATGATAAAGGTGAAATGAAAACAGGAGAAAAAGATATCCTTGAAGTATGGAGTAATTACTTTGAAAAACTGCTAAATGAAACAAGCAGTGATGACAGCACAGTGATAAAAAACACTGACCAGGCATGCAGTCAGGAATACATATCCATACTTGAAGTAGAAAAAGCCATCAAAGGCTTGAAATGTGGAAAGGCAGCAGGAGTAGATGATATTCGACCAGAAATGCTGAAGTATGGTGGTATAAGAGTCTTACAGTGGCTGCACTGCATAGTTCAGAAAGCCTGGACAGAGGGACGAATTCCCGATGATTGGAGTAGAGCTCTCATAGTACCCATATATAAAAAGGGAAATAAAACTGAATGTGAGAATTACAGAGGTATTTCCCTACTGAGTGTTCCTGGCAAGATCTATGCAAGTATACTTGAGAAACGGTTGAGAAGAATTGTGGAAGAAAAGCTTGGTGAAGAACAAGCTGGATTCAGGCCAAATAGAGGCTGTCAGGATCAGATCTTCACTTTACGACAAATAGTCGAGAAAGCATGGGAATATAACAAAGATCTGTATTTAAGTTTTGTCGATTTGGAAAAGGCATATGACAAGGTGCCAAGAGAGAAGCTATTCAATACGCTGCAGTTATATGGTGTCAATGGGGCATTATATCAAGCAATACTTAGTCTTTATTTGAGTTGTGAGTCAGCAGTTAGAACTGAAGGAAGTACAGGAAGATGGTTTAATGTTAAATCTGGTGTGAGACAAGGATGTACATTATCCCCTCTGTTATTCATTATCTATATGGATCACATTATGAAGGAATGTGGTATTAAACCTGATATCAAAATTGGAGATGTTAATGTCAGCTCTTTGCTTTATGCGGATGATGTTATACTTCTTAATAAATCCGCTACAAGTCTGCAAGATTCTCTGACTAAATTGAATAGCTGTTGTAATAGATATGGTATGAAGGTCAGCAATAAAAAGACAAAGACAATGAAAATAGGCAGAATCATTGAAAATGTCAACTGTGTTGTGAATGGAGAACCTGTGGAACAAGTAAAACATTTCAGCTACTTAGGCACAATTTTTACTGAAGATGGTAAACTAAATATAGAAATAGACAACAGAATCAGCAAAGCTGGTATCGTGGGAAGTCAGTTGAATAAATTCATATGGAATAAGAAAGAAATTAGTCGGAACACTAAATTAGCTGTATACAAGACTGTGTTCAAACCAATTTTAACTTATGGATCTGAGAGCTGGGTCAGAAGTAAAACACTTGACCAAAGACTAGAGACCGCAGATATGAGAGTCCTGAGAAAGATTAGAGGCGTGAACAGATGGCATCAATGGCAATATCATATTAAAAATGAGGATATTAGGAAAGAACTTGACATTGTCAGCATCCAGGAATGCGTTAGCAGAGCTAATCTCAGATGGTATGGTCACTTAAATAGAATGGGAGAGGAAAGATTAGCAAAACAAGTGTTCTCTTCCAGGTTGGCAGGAAAACGACCCAGAGGAAGACCAAGATATAGGTGGATTGATACGGTACAAAGTGCCTTAGACGATAGAAACATAAGATCTGATAATGTTGGAGTCTTGACAAGTAACAGACTGATTTGGAGGAAAATTGTAGATAGGAAGTTAGTAATGATGTAATTTTTTCATGTAGTACTGTCATATCCTGTACACCCCCTTGAGGGTACATGGCAGGAATTTGATGATGATGATTTATTACAATTACAATCTCATTATTTTCTTTTTTGTTTTTGAATTGCTTGCATTATATTTTTAATTTTTTCTCTGAGAAAGGAGCAAATTTCCTGGTTGATTATGAATTTAGGTTACTGCAAAACTTTATATATAAATAATGTTTTTTGTTAGAGTGCATTTCGTTCTACTTTATAAACTAAACTGTAACATAGCCAGATATAGCTCTGAGAAAAGAATGGAGATAGGTAAATGTGCACCCCCTCTATTAAAACTGTCTCTGAGATTTGTTAATTGGTAAATGCAAACTGTGTTGGAAATTTGTCTCCTTTCAAATTCAAAAGGTAATATATCATGTTGTAGAATCACACTTTGGGCTCTCTTACCTTTATTTTATTTTCCACTGTCCCTGCCTATAGTCTTGGCAGTCATCTTGGAAACATTTTGAAACAACCAACCCAGTACTGTTCATTGGGTCAAATGAGCTTGTCTCTACTCGACATAGCTCAGTGCAAAATAAAATGTCGCTGAGCTGCTCTCTTATCCCCTCCCTCTTTATTATTGAACATTGTAAGGCCTGAATCGGGTCCTTTCTTTTCTTCCGCTGGAAGTGCAGCTGCCTCTTCTAAGGTTACTCATTTTGCAAAATAAATAAAGGGGTTATAACTCACCTTTTGACTATTTAAGACTTTTTCTCACTACACTCAATGCATAAATAAACTATTCTTCCTAACTTTGTAAGGAATAAAAGCAAGTGAAAACCTTAAACATATATACTTTAATTTAAAGAAAAAATTTGAAATAGTGAAGTGTTTGGCTCAAGACAGAGTGAGAGAATGACTCAGTTTGCAAGATAAGCAGAAAGAGGCAAGTTGCATCAGTCACGTGAAGAGCAACAAGTGTTCGGGAAGGGGTGATGGTCCAACAGGTAGAGGCTCCACTCTACCTCTGAAATTTGGCCTAACAATTAAACATTTTGACTTCAGTTCCATATTGTAATAGTAAGAACTTAAATTCATGATCTTTTCAAATTTAACAGGATGAAATAGGATCAAACCGGATGTGTAAATGCTAGTTTCCTATTAATATATATATTACTAAAAAGAGGCCTGATTTGTTTCAAGAGTTGCACTGGGCTCAGTGTATTTACAAAAGTACTATTCTGAATAGCATATTATGATGTGTATATAAGTTAAAAGAAACAACATATGAATCAAAGCAGCATTATAATTTATTAGGCTTTATACAGTTTGAATGTTTTCTATAACGTGATGATGTCTACAAAATACCATCTTTAATTTTATCTTCACACATCTTTAACACCAAAAAATTTCAACCACATTTTTAACCTCATGTGAGCAGACAGATATTGTTAACAGTTTTATTTGGCAACCTAAGTTCTGATGATATTATCAGAACTAGAAAACAGAGTAACCACCTGGCATTTTACCCTACACCAGGGTGAGGGATATTTTATATATATATATAGGCATTTCATATATGAAAGCATCAGAGAAGGCTAATGCTGGACAAGTCAGCTGCAATTACAACCAGTTGTTATAACATGCATGTTTACATGTGTACAGATTAAATAATTATCTAAAGGTTTAAAGAAAGGAGGAAAAAAAATAAATTTATGAAACACAGTTATGTTTGGTATGCTAGCTGCATCGGGCTGAAGTGATCTAAAATTCACATCATATACCCATTGAAATATCTCGCTTTGTACACAGTGTCATAACATATCTTTTACTATATTCTACAAGGAGTTTATATAAATACTATAAGTCCATATTTTACAAATCATACAAATTCTGTACAGGTAAAGTGATCAATTAGTTCATAATGAGTCGAAGAAAGAAAATAAATACTTCTGTCATTTACAAAAAGTGTGAAAATAAAGTCTAACATTCCTTAATTCAGCTTTGATCATTCTGTTAATCTCAATTTTAATACATCATAAAAGAAAAGTTATCATTTAAGTACATGTTTCCTTATGATGGGAAGGGGAATAAAAAAAAAAGTCTGCTGGTAGTGCAACTATGATCAATTTCTCATAATAGTAACAAATTTTAACTATGTCTTAAAATCATTATATATATACAGGATCATTCATTACACCTAAGGTATCCTGCTTGGAAGTAACCTAACAAGCATTTGTTTCTCATGATATAGCTTGCAATAGTCTTACAGTAAAGGTATGAAGCTCATTTACTATAGAATCAAATAAGCATTTTGAGGGGGGGGGGGGCTTTTATTACTGAAATGATATTTTACTATTGAAAGCACCAGTAGGATGTTATAGATAGAAGTAACTACCATGAGATTATTACTTTTTTAAAAAAAAAGTAATCTAGGTTCAAACTATGACGTCGAGCATGCATGGCTTTCTGTAAGGCACTCCAGTTTTAGTTGTATTTATTTACTAAAATACATGACATGCAATACTGTGTTTGTTGTCTGAGAATGTGTTATCATAGTAACTTCCTGACATCAGTACTAATATGTCATACACAACAGAATAACAAAACCTCACTAATTCAGACTTTTTTTAATAAGAGTATGGAAACTTTCTGAAATAAGAATTTAATGAAACAATAGTATAGTACTTACTGTTGGCTCAGGCAAAGAATAAAATACTTTCATAGTAACAATTTTTGTACTGAAAAACAGTATAATTAAAAATAATAATCACTTTTAAAAATAATACTGTGAGATGTGTTTAGAGTTTTAATTAAAGTATCTTAAAGTATCCGAGCTTGAAGTAGCTGTGATTTACATGAACAGATAAAGGAATATTCCAAATATGCATTTCCTTTCCCTTTACTCTGTGGCTTGTATTTGACTTCCCCACAGTAAGCATCTTTAAAGTTTTGAGCATTATTCACTATCTTACTATCATTTCTTTTTTTAAAACACTTTAATAATCACTTATTGAAACTTATTTCATTGAAACTGGAATTATAAATCATTAACTTTAGAAAATGCAAAAATGATATTAGACAAAATTGATTTTAGATTTTCTGCTCAATGTGATGAGATACTACAAAAATCAGTAAACCCATGTTAGAATAAAGTTGAAGTGTTAACTTAATGGCAGTAACACTTCCAACTATTATTATCTGTATTTAAAAAAAAAAAAAAAATTAAAGATAATGGGTGGGAGTGATAGTACTAAGTGGAACAAGCAACAATAAGTTGTAGGAGTCCTGCTATAGCAGTAGCAGAATGGTTTACTGATAATCCTCCTCCACACATACACTTAAGGCAAGTGCATGTTGACTGTTAAGATTTCAAAACTGTAATGATATAGCCAACAGAAAAAAATTTGTGCTGAGTTTCTTAGCAGATTCACTAAGTAATCCAAACAATGCTTGCTAAGGAAGCCCAGTGGGAAACCATTGCAAATTTATAATGGAGACTTGGGGTGGGGGGGCATTATTCTTGACTCCATGTCCAAGAATACCTCATTAAATAAAAATTCGAACAATAAATTAATACAGAATGCTTACTGCATTAATATGTGCAAACAAAATAAATACAGAATACTTATTGCATTAGTATGTGCAAGCTCTGGTGGCTCCCAGAAAATGATATCAGTAATAATAGCAGATAAAAGAATGAGAACACTAAGAATTTATTTTAGGTCATAGAAAAACTGCATAAAATAATGCATAGTATGAGATTACAAGATTGATATTTTTTTGAAGATACTGTAATAAATATCGACTATAGCTCTTGTGTGATTTCCCTCTCCCAATGGGATTTTCTAAAGAACACTGCCTTACAGAAATAATTTTTTGCACTAGTGAAGATTCAGAGTCCAAGAAATTTTGGCAACACTGCTCAGTATCACTGAATTTGTACATATTGTCTGAATGATTAAAAATAGTTTTGAGTGTTGATGGTGCATGTGCTGAAAATGTTTTTACTTGACTTTCATAACAGACACCAAATGCTGTTGTCATATATTCTGGTAAATCTTAAAGCTGATATAAAACATTTCACACCTTTATATGTATAGAGACAGATGATTGAAGACTGATTATTTTTCAGCAGCTTTGAAAGATTCAAGATCAGCATGCAAATTTGATATAAGTGTGCAACATAATTTTAGAATAGTTTCTTAGTGGAATTTAAGTGGTTATTGTGACCCTCCCCTGCATTTTGCAATGTGTAATCTTTTCAGCCAGGCTCATCAACAGATGAGCCTGGGAAGGACAAATATGTATCAAAGTGAATGCTTGGAATTAGTAATTGATATATTATACAAATAATCGTGTTACATTCAAGCAGGACACCTGGTCTAAGAAATGTTACGAGAAAGATTTGTTGTAAGTATATCAAGGTACTAAAGTAGCCATTTATATAATGAACAATAATTTATGCTAACACCACTTCTCTCAGATTAAATATGAGGGTCAAAATTAATTTTACCTTTCCTAGTCTATAGGTTAAAAAAAAAAAAACAAGCAATATATTTTATTAAAATAAGAGACTGACTTATTCAAAATGATATTTAGTGTTATAAGATTTCATCAAATGATGAAACAGTAATTAATAATAATAATTATTATTATTACTATTAAAAGTACTTTAAAGGCTGCATTTTTTTTTTCACATATTTTTCCTAGCAAAAGTACATGAAGCTGAATTCCATTCAATTTAGCATATATTTTTAACTTAGAAATTCCCGTACATTCATATTATTGTCTCTTAAAGCAACCCATTCAAAGCAAATGTTAGAGAGAGAGAGAGGTTCATATTATATATAATATGAATTCTTAATAAAAGGACTATTCTTACTAATTTCAACTTTCTTGTATCTTATCACAGTGCCATGCCTTATTTTGATTAATGTGAGAGGCTACTCAATTACTTTAAAATTTATTGAAGTAGTGACTTATAGTCACTAACTTCAATAACTATAAGCCACAATATAATTAAAAGGTTACAAACACAGTCATTAAAATTAGTTACAGATTATGGGAACACACATTTACAATTTTAAATTCACAAATTCAGGTGGTTGATTTATATTGGAGAAAACAGCAACTAGGGTTAAGTAATTTAAAGCCAACATTTAATGACATGCAGTGTGAATTTACTATTATTATTTTCATGTGCAACTTTGAAGAAGCTTTGGAAAAGGCTACACTTTTACTGAATTTCTTATTAGCACATCCTTCTGAGTTTCAGATAAGATTTGGCTTCTGTTCATTTCCACACACACATTGTGATTATGCAACAGTGAAAAACTTTGGTCACTCCTCAAATAAAGTATAATTCTAGATATGTCACTTATAAACACAAACTATAGAAGCATAATACACTTCACATTCTTTAAAGAACACAGATAAAAGTTATCTATTATTTTCATTCAAAAGTAAGAGGGCTTCATTTTTTTTTTAAACTAAGCAAAACATCGGGAGATGTTTTAAAGCTAGGCATGTGAACATGAGAAATCCTAATAACAGTGTTAAAATGATTTAATTTAAGAAAAACACTTATTTATATATTTAAACTGTGTAAGATTTCTTAAAAAAATTAAAAAAAAACCTACTGGAAGTAATACGTTCTAATTCTTATACTTCAAGTATAAGAATTAGAACTGCCTTCATGTATTTTGCTATTGTGTGAAAGCAAATAGAATGAAACAGTTTAATTTCTTAGTGCACCAGATATGATGCAATATTATTGTATTATATCTGGTAATTTTTTTTTGTATTTTCAGCCCTTTTACACTGGTCACATAGTGCATAAACTGTGTTGCAAAGATAATTTTACAAGGATCTATAGTGCAGTGGGGAACAGGAGAAAAGAGGTAAAATCTTTATAACGAGGTAAAAACCTGTTAGGTAGTAGAAAACAAAGTTGAATAAGATTCCCTCAAGTAAGAAAAAAAAATAAACAACTGAAGAACAGATTAAAATCTGTTAAACAATTGGTTTCTAATGAAACAGAAAGAAAACATAACAGGAATCCTATGATTAAACCACAGAGATGATTTGGTAATATAATATCTTTAATATTAAAATAACCCACATAGATAGGAAATACCATATATATATATATATATATATATGCAACCTTGTAATATGGCTTTTTTTTTTTTAAATAATTTTATTTATTTGTCTGTGTTGTCTCCTCCCTGTTTTTTCTTTAACTAAACAGAGTCACTGTTTAAACTATGTAAGATTTATTATTTGTAATTTTATTGGTCCTTAGCGATTCTGAGGTAATTTGTAATGATTATTATGGCAAACTAATTTCCTTATTTTCAGTAATAACATTATGCTCCATAAGGAAATACTTTCCACTTGTTAAGTTATTTAAAAACAGGTATAATAATGATTATGAATAAAGTCAATGGCAGTCGCATAGTTCAGTTAGCAGTGATTTGATGTATTTTCTTTAAGACCGAATTGCAGTTAGCCATTATGGAAGGTATATTTAGCTCCAGTTGACTCTAATTGACGTGCTTTTAATTTAGTAGTCATACTGACTGTGATACCTGCTGTCTTGAAATGTAATTACCAGTCATCATGCTGGGAAGTTTATATGTGGGCTATTATGGTATTGATGATTTTGTATGCTCAAATCGTTAATGTGAACAGTTTTTTAATGCTTGTGTTCTTTCAGGATTATGGATACTCACTGTTACTGTATGTTTAAATTATCAATAGCAGTGCAGTGCATTTGGTAAGAGGCATAATTTGTTTCGCTGAACAAGAATTGGCAGCCTTTGGCTTGGCAAACTGTTAATAAATAAGGATTCATAGATGAAAGGTTGTTAAATATGGCTGAGGTTTATAGGCAAAGTTTTATTTTCTATTTTTTCTACTTTTTTTATTAAGAATGCAGATGAAGCTATGCACGTCTCTACATATTTTCTATTGCTAATTTTCATATTAAACTGGTTACAGTAGCTATTCAGTTTAGTCAGCCTGAGTCTTCTGTAGTGTATTATAAACCATTTTCATGGGCCTCCTATGTATGAAAATGGGTGGGAACATTCTACCTATTTTCATAGTTTGTCTTTTTATTGCTTAAGCAAACTCTCTCTCTCTCTCTCCAGTTAACACTAGAGGGACTTCTTAAGGATTAAAGCTGGAAGATAATAGGAGAGACTGCCACAGACATGTTAGCCAATGCAAAGAACTGATTGGGACTTCTGATCTAGTATCCATTCCTCACCTTCCTGGGCCATCCTGTTATTATTTATCCCTTTGGACACTGAATGACAATGATGATGGGCCTGTAATTTGGAACTCAGCCAACTAAATTATATAAATTATATTCTGTAATGGCTTAAACAATATTCTTCAAGGATACTTAAAGAAGTACACCAACAAAATAGGGTGAACACTGTTAGATGAAAGCAACTGCTTTGTTTTGCTAAAATATATGCTTAAAAAAAAATATTTAAAAGTTTATATATACTCAAGCTTAAGTGAGAATAAACTGTGTATTTAGGAGTATGACTGATTCACTAAGCATCTTATAGCATATGATCCCATGATAAAAAAATAAAAATAAAAGCAAAAGGAAATCACCCATTAATGTCTGCCTACCCATTCCTTGTTGTAAACAGGGTCTTGTGCCTATCAAACTGTACATACATTAACAACCTGCATAGATTTCAGGTTTGTTATAATTTAATTTTACCAAATATTTAATAATGTTATTTAAATTGAAGGTTATGTAAGTTTTTAGGCTGCAGATATCTAATAACAAATGTTTTATATCATTTCTCACACAACTTTTAATCTTAAAACAATATTTTGGATGAAAATTGTTTACTCAGTAAGTTAATAGTGTTCTTTATATTAGTTCATATCAAATTAATTTTCTGAAATCTGCCTTCAACATTCTTATTAATACCTTCTTATTCATTAACTAATTTGTGTTGATTATCAAGTTTAAAAAAATGCAAGTTAGTTTTAGCATATAAATATATTTATCTCAAATAAACACATTGAGTTTTTAATTTCTTTACTCAATTTATTAAAAATATTTTATATTTTAATACCAAATCATCTCTATAACGTAATCTAACTGTATATTAATGCATGTAAGCTTATTTCACTTTAATATATATATAACATCTATAATATCAATTGTAAATAACGTGATATCCCACATTGGAAAATGTGAATATTTCTGATAGGTCAAAAGAAGGATAAGAAAATATTCTGTTTCAGGTAGGTACTAAGAATGTAATTTGCCTACTGCTCAGCTTTTTTGTTTTATAATCTTAAATTGTTTCAGGAAGGTACTAAGAATGTAATTTGACTACTGCTCAGCTTTTTGTTTTATAATCTTAAAAAAAAAACATTTACTGTATGTATCTCTTTTACAGAAGTATAAAATGAAGTTTTCAGATCTTTAGTTTTAAAATCATCTTCAGTATACAGTTATAATATATTAATTACAACTTTAATCATTTCACATTGCTGTAAAAGAAAGGGGGAAAAAATACACACATATATATATTTTCATCATATGTGTGTGTGTGTGTGTGTGTGTGTGAGAGAGAGATAATATGTATGCAGGTGTATGTGCATATATTAAATATTAAAAAAAAAATCCTTCTCTTCTGCCGTACAGTCTTAATGCTAATTCTGTTTTGTAAAGACTCCTATAAAAAAAATACATTTCTATTTACAGTATTAATATACACAAACTTATTTAGATTATCTTGCTGATTTCACAAAAGGAAAAAAAATATTTTCACAGCTCTAGTTCAAACAAAAGGTATCTTACATAATAAAACAAAAATTTAGAATTTACAAAATATACAATAGAAAATTTCATGTAGCAGATCTATTAATTATTCCTCTTTAACTCTTCATAATTAGGCATTTCTTGAACTTCTATTATATGCAACTAATTATTTCAGTGAGCATGCACATAGGCACATACCAAGGAAAATATAATCTGATTAGGAGTTAAATATAAATAAATATTATAATCATGTAAGTCTCTGTGAAGAAAGATGGTTATCCACATAAGTGATAACAATGCTACAGTATACACGTAACGTTTCCAGTGGCTACAATAAAAGCTTAGCAGAAATGATGAAACAGTTGCATTGTTTTTAAATGCTTAACATGCATGTAATGCCAAAGTGAACTAAGTGAGGTTTTCAAAAAAATGGAGATAACACTTTTCTCTGAAAGAAAATTTGATGAACTTTTAACTGAACTAAACAAACTAAATGATATGAGCCATTCTACAAGCTAAATTTTTACTTGTTTTTCTTGGAATATAAAATCTTATGTAGTTCACCTTGGCAATAACAGCACTAAAATTTAGGTGTTAATAAAACAGATAACTGAACGATGGACTAGAATGCTTAGATCCATTAAAGTAATATCGATAAAATAAAATTTGTGCATTTTTTATATACAGCATTTCTTCATATCTTATAAAATAAATACTTTGAATCTCACTGATACCATTTTTATATCGGAAAAAAAAAAAAACAATTAAGATTTTGTTCCATTTAATAATCAGTTAAATGAAACTATTAAGAGTTTAAATAAGCACTAGAAATGCAAGAAGATGAATGCCCAAAAATTTCACAGGTATAAAAATTGAATGAAAATGCATTGAAATACTGGTTAAGAATGAACCCAGCATCCTTAGCTAATATTCTCTTTGCTTTTCATGACTCTAGCTATATGCAATTTTGATCAACACAGTCTACCTATAAAACCTTAAGCAACAACTTTTCAAAGCAATATTAATTTTTTACAACATTAAACTCTGGATAATAATCACCTGGCAATCTCGAGGAATAAGATCACGCTGTATTTCTTAGTGCATGCTACCTCTGGAAGTCTGGATCAACAACTTTATGTCTTTTTTGGTTGGAAGATGTCTGCCCAGCAGCACATACTACCTAAAAAATCTATCTGTACAAACTGGTCAGTCAGCACTGCTGGTGTAACACTTCTTCACCTAGAATAGTATTGGTCCATATGGAATTTATAATTTTCATTGGCTATGTACAGGTATTTAAATATTTACTAAAGCTTGCAGTGGCATGTTGCGCTATAATGCCACATCCAGGAACAACAACACCAGCCTCTTTATCATGAGGAAGGATGCAGGGATTCTGGCTTTCAGTTTTAAAGGAAGCCACTTTGGAATTTCAGTGAAAAATCACAGTTATAAAGACTTGTAGAAAAGTGGATACTGCACCAATGCTAGATAATGCTGGCAGGTAATTTATCAAACACTTCAGTTGGTTTTTTTGAGATACTTCCCCTGTGCCTTGGAAGCGTGCCTGAGTGAGGCTCAGGACATCCAGTCTGACGAAGTAATTCCTGAATTTCTTGAGATCCAGCATTTTTGGCATATACTAAGGCAGTCCTTCCATCTGCATCCATTGCTTTTACATTAGCATTGTACTGTAAAATATAAACAACATTTTACTACTTATATCAGATATGAGTTAAAAATAATTACATGCACCTGACATGACAATGTCAGCTGTCATGTAACTCACTATACTAAAATTTGTAATTGCCTACAATTAAATATATACTAACCGTGAAATTTTCTATATTTTCCAGTGATTTTTAATTGAAAATTATCCATATTATGAAAACAAAAACTGTGTAGCTTGTCATTAGTGAGCTTTTGACTTACATATGCATCTGAATAACTAATATTTTGAGACCCCACATATATCAGTCTGCAGTATCTCAAGCTTTATATAGGGATGAAAAACTTTTTTTTAAACCTTAAATTTTTCTTTCAGTATGCATGTATTTATACATGATGTCTATCTGATATTGGTTAGACAATGGGCCTGAACTAAGTATGTATTTTTTTTTTTTTTTGGGTGTGTGTATGCCCATTAATATATATACTGTATATATAGCTTGATTTTCTTTATCAACAGCTTACATGTGCCATACTTAAATATTTATATTTTCAGGAATGCTGCATTATATCATGACTAAAAAAAAAATAAGCAAATATGTCTAAGATTTGTCTTTGCAATTTGGTAAAGATATATTTGATCTACTAGCATTGGTATAGGATAATACTCCTGTTTATGTTTTAACAATTCTTTAAAAACCAAAGGATCTAAGATAATTTAGCAGAGCAAAATGTATTAATATGGTTTGATTATATTACTATAGATTGTTGGATAGGTATTCTTAGTAACACTATGAAGTATTGATAATATAGAAACTGTATTCATCATATAAAATACTATGATCATTCCATAAAATGCAAAAAGTTGTTTTATTGTGAACGAACAGTCTTCAGAAACTTGTTACAAAAACAAATGTTTTTCTACTTTATTATTTTGGCATTAATATCATTTGGCCTTTTATAATACTGTTTATTAAAGTATGATGTTTGTTTATGCATTTACTGTTCCTTATCTTTTGGATGAAATGGCTACATTTCATCGTCATCAAATTCCTGATGTGTACTCTCAAGGGATGTACAGGATATTATGATAGTACTACTACATGAAAAACTAACATCATTATTAACTTCCTATCTACAATTTTCCTTCAAATCAATCTGTTACCTGTCAAGACTCCAACATTATCAGATCTTATATTTCGATCTTCTAAGGCACTTTTTACTGTATCAATCCACCTACATCTTGGAGGTGGATTGATATTAGATCTGCTAACACATTCCTAGATGATAACATCAAGTTCTTTTCTCTAATATCCTCAATTTTTAATATGATATTGCCACTGATGCCATCTGTTCATGCCCATATTCTTTCTCAGTAGTCTCAAGTCTTTGGTCAAGTGTTTTATTTCTAACCCAGCTCACAGAGCCATAAGTTAAAATTGGTTTGAACACTGTCTTGTATACATATAATTTAGTGTTTTGACTAATTTCTTTCTTATTCCATATAAATTTAATTTCTACTTCCTACCATACCAGCTTTGTTGATTCTGTTGTCTATTTCCATATTTAATTTACCATCTTCACTAAAAATTGTGCCTAGGCAGCTGAAATGTTTTACTTGTTCTATAGGTTCTCCATTCACAATGCAATTGATATTTTCACTGTCTTTGTCTTGTTGACCTTCATAGCAAATTTATTAGAACAACTATTCAATTTAGTCTGGGAATCTTGAAGACTTGTACTGGATTTATTTAAAAGTATAACATCATCTGCATAAAGAGCTGAGGTCAACATCTCCAATTTTGATATCAGGTTTAATACTGCTTTTCTTCATAATGTGATTCACACAGATAATGAATAACAGAGGGGGATAATGTACATCCTTGTCTGACACCAAACCATATTCCTGTATTTCCTTCAATTCTAAGTGCTGAATTACAGCTTAAATATAGACCAAGTATTGCTTGATATAATGCCTCATCGACCATATAACTGTAGCATTTTGATTAGCTTTTCTCTTGGCACCTTGTCAATATTCCTTTTGCAGGTCTACAAAATTTAAATACAGATTTTTTTATATTCCCATGATTCCTCAACAATTTATTTGTCATAAAGTGAAAATCTGATCCTCACAGCCTCTATTTGGTCTGAATCCAGCTTGTTCTTCACCAAGCTTCCCTTCCACATCCTTCTCAACCATTTCTCAAGTATACTTGCATAAATCTTACCAGGAATATGCAGGGGGGAAATACCTCTGTAATTCTCATATTCAGTTTTATTTCCCTTTTAATATACATGTACTATGAGAGCTCTACTCCAGTCATCTGGAATTAGTTCCTCTGTCTAGGCCTTCTGGACTATGTAGTGTAGCCACTGTAATACTTATACCTCCATACTTGAGCATTTCTGGTTGAATACCATCTACTCAGCTACCTTTCCACATTTCAGGCCGTTGATGGCTTTTTCTACTTCAAGTTATGGATATGCATTCTGGACTGCATGCCTACTGAGTGTTTTTACCACTGTGCTGTCACTGATTGTTTCATTTAGCAATTTTTCAAAGTAACTACTCCATATATCAAGGATATTTTTTCTCCATTTTCATGTCACCTTTATCATCTCTAATTCATTTTATAGCACTCTTTCAACAGCCTCCAGAATATTTTGTTACCTTACTGATATTTATTTTCTATATCTTGCTAAAGTCTTCCCATGACTTTTGATTAGCTTTCTTACATTTGTCTCTGCATTCTCTAAGAGCACAAGCTGACTTATTTGAGAGTAACTTTTGATATGCTTTCTTCTTTTCCTTCACTGCCTCTTTAACTTGCTGTATCCACCATAAGTTCTGATTTTTCTGTCCTTGAAGAGACCACCACACCACATACCTGTCTGGCTGAATCAATCAGTTTTCTTCAGGGCTTGCCACTGAATCTCTAAGGTTTGATTCCTGTTCTCAAACTCTTTCATTTTTTCTTCAATAATCTTTGTGTATTTTAGTCTACAGTTCACACTTGAGAGCTGCTCAACTTTTATTTGCTTTAAAACTTTCTTACATGTTATTCTTTTCAATATGAAATTCAATTTTATCTTGCTCAAGACTAAATAGTGATCACTTCCAATTTCAAATCCTCTGTACACTTTGGTGTCCTGCACCAGGGAGAAAACATCGTTATCAACAATAACATAGTCAATGCGACTTTTCTTATTCCTTGCCTCATCTCTCCATGTGAATTTGTGCACATTTTTATGTTGGAACATGGTGTTAGTAATAACCAGTCCATGTCCTGTTCCTGAGCAGAAATCCAACAGATATTTGCCATTATTATTAGCTTTGCTCTTTTCTCCAAATTTTCCCAGAATATTTTTGTATGTCTGACAATCATTTCCCACTCTGCTATTTAGGTCTGCAACAAGGACCAACTTTTCCTTTTTCATTGTGTCAGTTTCTTTCTATAAAGCCTCAAAAAATTCTTCCACTTCTACCTTAGCAGAACCTTCTGTGGGACCATGGGTACAAATAAGTCTCATTGTCCAGTTCCCCATTCTGATAATTGCCCACATCACTCTACCTGAAATTGCTTGCAAGAAGATTAGCCTTGTATTTAGTGTTGAATACTATGGCTCGGAAAGATCTCACAGTTTGTCTTTTTTGTTTGTCACTCCTATTATGTCGATCTGGTACTTATCCAATTCCTCAGCTAGCTCCATTTCTTTGCCATTCAGAGTTCTTATGTTTATAGTACTGATCTTGAACTCTGGTGATGTTGAGTTGGGATGTGTTTCAGAATTTGTTCCAGTAGCTGACTTTTCGCTGTTCACCCTGGTTCCCTGGTGAAAACAATGGGGACGTTATTTAACCGAGTGATGCCCCAGCTGGCATGAAGTTCTGTCATGTTGTACAATCATTTGACATTGTGGTTTAAGCTAATTAGAATACAATTTGGTTGGCTAAATCCCAAATTACCAGCCAATCCTCGTTTGTTCAGTAGCCAGGTAGATAACTAACAGGATGCACCCTGATAAAATGAGGATTAGACAATCAGTCTAATTGTTTCTCTGGTCGTTTCTTCACATTTCTTTAAAGGCTATGTGGAGGTCTCCTCTCAGTTATACAGCTTTGACCCTTATACACTGTGCAATACTTTGAAGGTTTAGATGAAGTAACTTATTTTTTATAGTGCTAACTACTATCCAGTTAATTCGAGAAATATATGAGCAATAAAGTATTCCAAAATTCTTTGCTTTTCAGGCTTGTACTTATTTTGGAAACCATGATCTATAATTAGTGAGATTAAATGTGGAAAAATCATGTTATCTTTTAAATATACACATCTGAAAGGATGTATTCTTTGCATTATAGGATACCAAGGCTATGAAGTCATTAGCCTCCTTATAGAAGTAGCTTAGTCATAAAGAAACTTCAAGTGTATGCAAAGTTTTTACATGGATAAAGGATTAATAAGATAATTTCTTGTCAAGTTTATCTTTTAAATACTTCTGGAGATATTATGATTAAAAAACAAACAAACTTGAAGATATGTATAAAGCTTGGTTAAGTATGGTGTTGTTTTATCTTAGTGTCACATTTAAAAGTTTGTTTGCGATTTTAATGCTTGGAGAATATAAGTTGGATTCCTAACTACAAATGTTCATAGCAGTGCATGGTGCCTGTTGTTTCATAGAATTTTCATACTAAGATGAATTATGGAAAAATACTTTATTTTGAAAAAGAAAAAAAAAAAAGCTGAATTTTTTTATTGGTCGCAGCCACGAAAGTTTATTCATAAACCTATAGTACATTTGTATTGTGGGTAGGCTATGATTTTTTTGATTTTATACGCATTTTTTACAAAGTTCAGAAACACTGCTGTTGAGCCAATCATGGAACTTTTACAAGTCACTTCAGGTCTCCAATAAGCAGGTCAATGAAATTCATCTTCTACCTAAAGGCAATTCAAAACAATCACAAACATCCATGTCCACAGTGGGATTTGAACCTGCATTCTGTTGGCTGGAGAGTAGATATGCTAATCACTTGGCCAAGCAGGCTAGCAAAATGAAATGCAAGATTAGGTAAGTTTAGTCCAGTGATGTCCATTTCCTCTTACAATTCATCTTTACTGCTATTTAAGGCAAAGAGGTTACTTCATTACATATGAATAGCATTTCATTACAGTGATATATAAAATGGCTTCATATTTTATATAGATTTAATGTGGTAAAGTATATCTAAACAACAGCACATCTTACACTGACTGGCCCATAATAAGAATCATCAATTAAGTGCAAAGCAATTAATCAACTGAAAACTTGTCTCTATCCCATCTCCTATATCCGTGTAAAGAAGAGCATATTTTCCAATGATAAGTACTGTATTTACTTGAATATAACTCGCTCTTGTATATATCTCGTACCTCTTTATAGAAACTTTATAGAAAAACAAATTAAAGTTTTGCATATACCTCGCACAAGAGAAAAGTTTAAAACTTTAAGAAATATATAATCAATGTTGTTATGGCAGTTTCAGATATTTTGGAATTTGATTGAAGAGAATCATTTTAACTCAACAATCGTCGGCTTGCCTTTGTTGTTGAATCACGTGTTCTTTTATTAATATGGCACCAATCATATGCATAGAGATGGAAGCAAGACTTCTACTTGATCTTGGATTACGTGGGGGTAGAGCCGTGAATGAGGTGCAGTTTAGGTTCTATATGGAGTGGATGATTTTGCTACAAATAACTGCCAAGAGTTTTTTTTTTAAAAAAACCACCATCTCTAATTCCCTCTAATCTAATTCATCTCTAATTGAAACAAATGGTCATCTACTGATGACCATTTGTTTTAATTTAATTACAGAAGCATTGTCGCTAAAGATTCAAATATATCGCATGATGAAGGTGGGCAGCTGATTGCGTAAATAACATTGATAATTAAAATTTAAAGGCATTCATCACCATAAACAATGTGAGCAATTATAAATTATAATTGAATATAAAAACTAAATCAATGAATACATTGATTTAGTTTTTTCCTGAAAAACTTTAGTTTCTGAAAATCTCCACATATATCCATCGCCAGGATTTTTTAACTTTAATTTTGGGGAAAAAAGTGAAAGTTATATTTGAGTAAATATGGTAAGTATTTCATCCCTTAAGTAAGAACAGGTTAATAATCTTGCATAGGAAAATAATTGTCAGTGTGTGTGTGCAATATAATTAAGCAAGAGATTTATAAAAAAAAAAAAAAGATGATGTGGAAGTAATACCATGTGCATAAGGATGATGTCAGTTATGATAATTATAAGCAGCAGACCAGAAGAGTCACAAGTGTTGTATGGATAGCTAAGTCTGAGTATGAAAAGAAGAAATTAGCTCTACAAGTTAAAGACAACCCAAAATAATTTTTATTGTTATGTCGCAAGTAAAAGAAAGAATGAATTTGAAAGAATAGCTACTGAATACAGATGGTATGCAGGTGACTGATGCAGAACTGATTGTTCAATTAATGGGCAGCCTTTTTGCTAAAAGCTATCAACCTGGTATATGTAACATTGAACTCATTGCTACCTCCTCACCGTATGAGGAAACTCATGTATGAGAAGGAAAGAGCTATTGCACAAACAGAATAAGAATTCTGCAATAGGAACCACAGATGCCGTATATCACTCCGATGCTTGATGATGTGCCACACCAGTTCTTGCCATATAGTCCTGTTGTATGCTTTTCTGGAGGCTTCAACTCTCTGAAAATCACTCACTGCACACAAATCATCCATCCAGTTGATTGACGTTCTGCCCCTTCCTCTTTTTCCAGGAACTTTACCTTCTATTACTATTCTGAGAAGTCCTCCTTCCATCCTTTCAATGTGTCCAAAATATTTTAACTTTCTTCTGTTAATATCCTTAAGGAGCCTTAAAGTTCTACTGATCTTTTCTAACACATTTCTTTGTCCAAGGAGAGCGAATACTCTGAGTTCACAAATCAGTGGCTTGAGAAGACTCCTCTCATCCACCTTCAACAAGCTCTTAAACACCCAGCTAAAAGAATGTTCTGAGGTTGTTTTACACATGGCAGTCCAGGATTCCTTCTAACGGTGTGATGAAAAGTGACTGATACATAAAAATATTGAAGAACAGAGTAGTCCCAAAGATCCAAAAAGACAAAGAACTCATCTTCCAACAGGATCTTGCTCCATGCCATGCTTCATAAAAAGTGAAAGAGTTCTTCATAATCACATCTGATTGCTTCAATGGCCAGGTAACTCTCTCCTGACATGAACCTAATTTGTGGGCCATGGTGAAAAAGAGACTTGGAAAATTAAATTGTGATATAGAGGATAACTTAATACAATCCATTATAAAAGTATGGTTTTGAAATGCACAAATAAGAAAAGTGTGTTCTATGTTGGTAGGGTCCATGCCTAAGCGAATTAATGAACTTATTAGGAACAGAGGAGCACTTATAAATTGGAGTTTAATTTTTGTACTTATTTTCTTAGGAAATTAAAATTTTTCTTTAAAATGCAAGTGTTTGGATTAATTTGTTTGCTGCTGTATATCACTGTATATTCTATATGTTTTCACTGAAAATATACACAGAATAGCATCACTGAACACTTAGCTTAAGCATTTCCAGATAATCCATCTTATTTTGTTCTGGTCTGTGAGTTTGTTCAGGAACTGTGGATGCCAGCAGTGCATAGGATGGGAAACCAAGATCTTCAGATGTTTCAGGTGAGCAAGGAATAATTTTTAAACTTTCTAACATGTGCCATGTTGTATTTCTCTTCTTGAAATATTGGTGCATTATGAATAATTAGCAGTGACAAATATTTACATTTATCTCTGCAATGCAATGCTGCTTTTGCTGATTGCTCCCTGTAAAAGCTATTTCTCAATTTAGCCTATATTATTTACATATAGAGTTTAAAAAGCAATTGGATATTCAAGAATATATGCTGTCACAATCATTTCACAACTATGACTTCACTTCAATTAGCTATTTCCCCCCCCTCCCTCACCTGAGGTTAGGAGGAATTAACATAAGCATTCAGTTGTACACTTTTTGTCAAGGCTACTGGGCCAGCTGGCCTTGTATCCGTGTATGTGTGTCTATACATGCATATGCTTCTGTTCTATTAATATCACACAAATTTATATTGGACATAAGCCAAGAAGTGGGAACAATATTCCTTATACTTTATCACAATGTTTTTTAAACTGCAATATAAAGGCAGCAGCATCAGAATGGATTTAATTCTTCATTTCTTAGCTTGCTGATTTATCTGTTGCTCTATTTTTTAGACAAATATTACCAAACTAATGCAGAGAAATTATCTTAACTAATCATTTACAAATCTTATTAAATTTAAAGATTAAGCATAGGTATACTGGTATATTAGTGTACCTATAAGAGATCTTGGGGTGATGCTGGATAAGGATCAAAATAGAGGACACTGACTTGTAGAAGTAAGAAGATTTTTTGTTCCATTGTATAAGGCACTGATTTGGCCACTGTGCACAGATTTGGTTGCCTAGTTTTCAAAATGATGAAGACATGCTGGAGAGGGTCCAGAGACGACTGACTAATGTAGTTTCTGATCTCTGGAATGTTGAATATGAAGAAAGGTTGAGAAGATGCCCCCCCCCCCCCCACCCCCCCCCCCCCCCACCCCCCCCCCCCCCCACCCCCCCCCCCCCCCACCCCCCCCCCCCCCCACCCCCCCCCCCCCCCACCCCCCCCCCCCCCCACCCCCCCCCCCCCCCACCCCCCCCCCCCCCCACCCCCCCCCCCCCCCACCCCCCCCCCCCCCCACCCCCCCCCCCCCCCACCCCCCCCCCCCCCCACCCCCCCCCCCCCCCACCCCCCCCCCCCCCCACCCCCCCCCCCCCCCACCCCCCCCCCCCCCCACCCCCCCCCCCCCCCACCCCCCCCCCCCCCCACCCCCCCCCCCCCCCACCCCCCCCCCCCCCCACCCCCCCCCCCCCCCACCCCCCCCCCCCCCCACCCCCCCCCCCCCCCACCCCCCCCCCCCCCCACCCCCCCCCCCCCCCACCCCCCCCCCCCCCCACCCCCCCCCCCCCCCACCCCCCCCCCCCCCCACCCCCCCCCCCCCCCACCCCCCCCCCCCCCCACCCCCCAAAATGCGCAGCGGCAATTAGAGCACCTGCAAAACTCTTTCCAGAGTGATTCAGCTAACATAAATAAAGAGTGGGAGAGTTTCTGAAATGAAGGAAAGAGTGTTGTATGGTGACTCGTTATTAAGAGGAGTGATAGATGGGAGTGTAACTAAATCGTACTTACCGGGCGCAAAATTTAAGGATGTAAGTGAGAGTATTAGAGTGCAAAAACAGAGGGTGAAAGAATTAATAGTTGTGGCGGGTACGAATGAATTGAAAGGTGAAAAATTTTTTATGAGAGAGGACTTGAAAGTATTGTTAAAGGTAGCGAAAGAAAAGAGTGACAGAGTTAGAATGGTGAGTCTGTTGTCGCAGTATGACAGAGAGGAGTTTAGAAGGAAGGCCATAATCGCAAATGACATTATGCACAGGTTATGCAGACGGTGTGGTGTGGAATTCGTGGACGTGTGGAATGAGTTTGATGGGCGAAAGGACTTATACAAGATGGATGGCCTGCATTTGAATGGACTCTGTGTGCGGAGACTGGAAAAAGTGTTGCTGAATGAAGTAAAAATGGATGTGCAGAACCAGGGAAACTAGAACTACCAAGGAGGGGGGGGGGGATTTGGATATGCGGACATCAGTCAGACAGTTGAGTGTAAGAATGTATATAATGTACCCGAGCCAGCTAAGGACAAAAAATGGGAATGGGACATTTAGAATAACGCATCAAGATAGGGGTGGGACAAAGGGATCACTGCATTTCATGTATACTAATGCCAGGAGTATTAGGAACAAGAAGGAAGAATTTTTGGCCTTGATTGGCTCTCCCTGGCCACAGGTTATTGGCATTAGTGAAACATGGCTGATGGAAGATGATATAGTTAGTGGGATAGAATGTGTAGGTTATAGTGTGTTTAGGAGGGACAGAGAGAATAAAATAGGGGGAGGGGTGTTATTGATGATAGCCGATGAACTGCAGCCAAGGAGAATTGAAGTTGTATCGCAGGATAGTGAAAGGAGCTCATTTGAGGCTATTTGGTGTGAGATTGAGACTGGCAGAATAAAATATACAGTTGGGTGCTGCTATAGACCAGGTGATGGAATAGATGTGGAGATAGTATGCATAAACAAATTGATGAAATGAGTGGAAGGAGGAGAGGACACATGTGAGGAAGGAAATGGATTTTATTCAATTATTAAGGGATAACTATCTGTGACAGCATGTAATCGAAAATACTAGGGGTGTGAGAGTGCTTGACCTGGTAATAGCATCTGAGAATTTGACTGTAATGAATATGACCATGTTGCCACTTATTGGTGAGAGTGATCATAAGGTCTCTGACCTGGGAGGTGGCTAAAGGTGTGGAATTTTTGATTAAGACAGGGTATATGTGGAATTATCGTACTGGCAAGTATGACAAGCTTAGGAGATTGCTTGGATCAGTGCCATGGCATGTACAACTGCAAAGGCTGGATGTCGACACAGCATGGGAAGTGGTCAAGGAGCATTTACAGGAGGCTATGGCTGATTGTATACCTAGGGTCCGAATAGTAAAACAAGTAGGGGTCAAATGGATGAATAACACAAGTAAGCTTGAGCTGCAAAAAAAAAAAAAAAAGAAACAACTGTAGAGGGAATTTAAAGAAAGGGGTGACCTGCAGGCACATGAATGGTATAAAGTGCAGGCCAGAAGGGTAACGAGTGTGGTAAAAAAAGCAAAAGCAGATTATGAAAGGAAACTAGCTATGGAAGCAAAAGAGAATCCCAAACAGTTCTTTCAATATGCTGCAAGCAAGAAAAAACTGTACACGGCAAAATGATTTTAAGGAATGACGATGGTAAGGAGGTCACTGAATCAGTCGATATAGTGGAGTTACTGAGCACGCACTTTGCAAAAGTATATCATGCAGGTGGTGACATTGAAGAAATGAATGAACCATTAGTTTATACAGGAATTGTAATGAATGAAGTGGAGGTGAATAGTCTATTACAGAACCTTAATGTGAATACATCTGTGGGATTGGATGGTATACCAGCACGGGTCTTGCGTGAAGTGGCTAAGGAATTATCAGTGCCCTTGACTATGTTGTTTAATCTGAGTCCCGGGTCTGGTTTAGTCCCAAAGGTGTGGAAAGAGGGGAAATAATTTCACTGCATAAAGGAGGATCCAAGACTATGGTTGCAAATTACCGACCGATCAGCATATCAGGAGTTGTTGTCAAGGTCTTGGAGAAAGTAGTCAAAGGAAAAATACAGGAATGGATTGATGAAAATGAGATACTGTACAGGGGAGAGCAATGCTTTGTGAAGGGTAGATCATGCCTCAGTAACTTGCTCAAGTTTTATAACAAGGTGATGGCTGAACTGGATAAGGGGTAAAGGTTTTACAGTGATACTGCTGGATACCACATGGAATTCTAATCCGTAAACTACAACATATGGGAATGGATATAGGGTTGGTGAGATGGATAGGTGGGTGGTTGATGGAGAGATATCAAAGAGTAGTTTATTCAGGAGTAGAGTCCAAAAGACGGCCTGTGACTAGTGGTGTGCCGCAGCGTTCTGTTCTTGGACCACTGCTGTTTAATCTGTTTATTAACGATATAGGGAAGGATCTAAGTGGAACAGTTCATTTGTTCGCTGATGATGATGCAAAGTTGGGTAGGGTGATAGTGAATGCAGAAGATGTCAAAATCTTGCAGGATGACTCGGATAGATTGAAGTTCTGGGCTTAGGAGAATGGATGTCAATTTAATGTGACAAAATGTAAGGTTATGCATTTTGGGGTGAAAAGATTAGCAGCAGTATACCACATTGGTGGAACTGTACTCCAAGAGATTGATGAGGCCAGGGACTTGGGAGCGTTGGTGGATAGGGAGATGAAGTTCAGGGGGACACATTGCAAAAGTAGCTAAATCAGCTCATTTGGTTGTTGAAAAATACCTTGATGAGCAGAGACAAGCAAGTTATTGTACCTCTGTACCGAGCCTTGATAAGACCTCATCTCGACTACTGTGCCCAGATTTGGTCACCTCGGTTCCTTTTTGATGGGGAGGAAGTGGAGAGGATCCAGAGGTGAGTGACTAAGATGATAGCAGGTCTATAGAATGAACCATATGAGAACAGGTTGAAGATTTGTGGGTTGCAGAAGGTAGTTGATAGGCGGAAAAGAGGGAGATATGATTGAGACATTCAAATTGCTAAAGGGATTCTATAGGATTAATTCAGAGGATATTTTTGAGAACAGGACTGGTGGTGAGAGAACTAGGGGACACCAATGGAAGCTGGGCAAGAGTGTGGTTAGCAGAGGTGTTAGAGCTGGGTTCTTTACTTTTAGAGTGGTAAATGAGTGGAATAAGTGCCAGAGTCTGTTGTGGGTGCTATGACGGTGATAGAGTTCAAGGCAAGGTATGATAGATACTGTGAGAATGCCGTATAGTTGTGTGGACATGATGTTTAGGGCCTCCCTCGATGAGTCTAAGGACTCCCTGGAGTCACCCGAAATAATAATAATAACTTGCAGTGCATAAACCTTTAATCTATCAGTAAATCCTTTACAGCTTTCGCACATATAATACAAACCACATGTAAAACATGTATATAGTAGCACTCAATGTTCAAAATGCCCCCCCCCCCCCCCCATACCTTTCATCGTTCCTGTTGTGTGTGTGGCGGCACACACACACACACACACACACACAACAGGAACAATGCCACTGGCTGCTCCAAATCCACCTTCAGGCTGGCAGTGTTGTTTCTTGCAGGCCAACAGATTCAGATAGAGACTTCCAGATTGCCAATCAGATGGTAATATGTGGTTGGGCACATTCGCCTTCAACCACTATTGTGTGGTCCTTGCTTTGTGTACAGGGTTCTGAGTGCTGTTGTAGGGTCCACTGCCAACAGTGAAACTAGGTGTTCACAGTGTCTTGATACACTTTGGTGGAGGTTTTGATCCCTTTCTCACAGAAATGCAACTATGATGCCCTCTGATACGTCCCCCTAACCAAACCATCACTGATGTGGGGTAATGACCTCTCTGAATCCTGGGTGATATGATACATGGTGTACGGCCATCTGGTTGCACAGCATGTATCATATCATCCAGGGATTTAAACGACTCTTCAAGGTGAAAATCTTCTCATCTGTGAAGAGGATATCTCTATGTTTGTTGTTTACACATCACCAGAGAAGTGCCTTTGATTTTAAATATCTAGAAAATTACATAAGCCCCAATGAAGAAATTGACATTACATATAAAAAGCAAAAATTCCTAGCCGTGATTGGAACTTTGAATAGACACTTCAGTAAACAGATGTCTAGAACAACCCAAATAAAACTATATAAAATAATAGCCAAACCAATTCTGAAATATGGCAGTGAAACATGGACTTGGGGAGAATGAGATAAAAGACAAGTGGAAGCTACAGAAATGAAGTTCTTAAGACCGCTCACAGGCTATAAAAGAATAGACAAGATAAGAAATGAAGAAATAAGAAAACAGTTATCCATAATTAACATAACAGAAGACATCATAAGCTATAGAAAGAACTGGAAAAACCACATAGAAAGAAGGAATGAAGACAGGTGGCCAAATATTGCTTAGAAATATAAACCAAAGGGACACCAATCAAGAGGAAGACCCAGGAGGAGATGGGTAAAAGACTTTTAAACTCTTGAAAGCGTTACAGGCAAACAATTGCCTAATACTGGAAGCCAAGAAGAAGATGAAAGTTGTGATTGACTTCCCCCCCCCATGTAATAAGACTAAGAGTATCCTGAATTTCCAACTGATCAGGACTAGGTTCCCTGAATAATAAATTTATATTATTCCGACTTGACTGTGGATAAACCACTCCTTGGTTCATGACTGATTAAAACCATTATGCGAATTTTGATTAGGTTAACAAAAAGCATTTATTAACCTAATGAAAATTCACAGTCTTATTTTGAATTCTATACTGTTTTCTGTCTCTTGCTAAATATAATTTCTTATTTTCTGCTACATATCCAAAACATTTACTTGCTCTAAGATAATGACATACACTTTCTTAATGAAACTATATATACACTACAGACTGAATGATCATTACTGATTATTACTATAATCATCTTAGTAAAAGATTTCATTGAAGGTTTTTAGACTTACAAAGTATACTTAGAAGACATACCTGCTGGAATTAGGAGTGGGTTTTGCCCTTCCTCTGGTATTTCCTTCCCAAATATTATTAGCTACAGTATTGCCTAAGGACATCATCACAGTTATATGTTCAGGCCTACAAAAAAAACAATATTTAATTTACTATATATACCTATACCTTCTGATTATTATTACTCTTGTCATATGCTTGGGCTCACTGATATTGTTAAGTACATCAGATATGCTTGACAACAGTCATATCTGGCCTGTGATAAAAAAAAAAAAAAAAAAAAAAAAACCTCTCGGCCTCCCTCCTGCTGTTTTTACTCAAGTGTTTCCTCCTGAAAACATACACACCTGTGCATGAACAGATGCATTTGATAGCCATAAAAATAAAAATGTTTAAGAATGAGATTGAATATAAACATATTCATGTTTGCCCTACCTTTGGTTATACAGGGTCATTGTGATGTTCTAAGTTCTAGCGTAGTTTTAAATTTTCATAACTTCTATTCTATAGGTGACAAAATCAATCTGAAAAATGGGTAAGTGAAAGAATTTATTACAGTTTTACATCCATTTATTTTGGGATTGTTAATTCTCAACATGCTACCTCATTACATATACAAAACAAGTTCTACAAATATGTTTTGTAGTTGATTTTCAGTAATACCCTGAATCACATTAGTTATACTAGTCCACAGATCAACTAAAGAGTGAGGTTTTGTTGAATAGACAATAGTCTTAACATGTCCCCCATAAAAAAACAAATCCAATGGGCTCAAAATCTAGTGAACATTAAGCCAAGAGATCGGTTTACCTCTTCCAATCCATCTGTTAGGAAAATTTTCATTCATAACCTACCTAACACTGAGAGCAAAATGACAAGGAACACCATCTTGCTGAAACACTGCATCACTCTATAAGTCCTAAACATGTTAGTTCAGGAATAAAGTAATTCCGCAGCATTTTCCAGTAACTTTTTTTATATATTGAAACCTGTGGGGTATCCATAAATATAGAATAACAATTGTATACATAGAGGGATTCCAATTTAAGTGTGCGCATTACTGTTTTTTTGAATTCAATTCCTATTGTTGTTTGTTAGTTGTACTAATGATGTCTTATGATACATAAGACGAAATCTTTACATAATAAAAAAAGTTATTTATTGTGGCATGTGTGTTATTCTATAGTTCCAAGTAACTTTGGCTATTAACATTTCATCCTTAAAATATAATGGTATAATTATGTTTTTTTTTCTAATGCCCATTAGACATTGACCTTGGGGAATACTTTTTTTTGTTTAACTACAATAAACTAAATGAATCATTGTTGATTCATAAATGAATCAAATGAATGAATCATCACAAAGATAAATTTCACTAAATTACATTTCTGATGTTTTTATAGATTGCTTTTATCATGTATAGAATGGAAATTATGAAAATTGAAAACTGTGCAAGGACTTTATAATGATAGAAATCATTATAAAGAATGATTTCTTATGGTAGAAAGGTAGCACAATACCACATATTTATATTGTGCTCCATGATAAGTCCCTTGGTGAAAGTAGCCATGCCCTAATTCTCTAGTTCATTTCACAGATGCTTTCTTGCATTATCACTGCAATGTTTTGATGTTATTTTCTTTAAACCATGCATTTAAAGAAAATATCAACATTGTTATGTTGAAAGGTATAATGTTGGTGTAATAAAATTGCTCCAATGTAGGATACACACATCATTGTCAAGAGCACCCATCAACTGATCATATCTTCATAACATGAGCTAATACAATATAAAACACACATTTTTAGACTATCTCAATGACACATAAATCCATGTTGGATCCTACTTCTTCTTAATCTTTACTTTGGATCCGACATGTTAGTCACTACGATGTTCTTAAACAAAATAGAAGGTTGCTAGTTGATTTCTAATTCAAATATAAAGAAAATTTATATTTAAAGACTGCGCCACTTTATATCTGAATTCGTTCAAGAATTGAAGATAAACCAACTCTCAACTACCCTTCCTCTATATCTTGTTATTATATATACTGGCCGAGAATATTTTATGAATGGTGCAGTAAAAGAGATTCAGGCAAAATACAACTTTTGATTAACAAAAACAAACATTTAATTTTAGAATCATAAATTTTACACTTAAATTCAAATCAGTAATTAAGATATTACAAACGCTTTAGCTCTTCTGATAATACAGTCATACAAACTCAGGCATTGGTCAGTTATCTGAAATACAGTCTTCACACAGTTCCTTAAGTTCCAAATACAACAAAAATTGCAGTAATACCTCTTCACAAACAAACACTTTTAAATTTACACTTTAGCTAACTTCCTCAATAGTTACTGTTAGTATAAGGAAATTCTTGGATGAAACTCACACACTTCTCTATATAGGAATATTAATGGTTGGAATAATCTTACCGATAATCTTCTTTCATCTTCTTATACGTAAACACTTTTTATAACTGTAAACACTTTAAACATTA
This sequence comes from Typopeltis vanoorti, assembly GCF_054136105.1. Taxonomy (NCBI): domain Eukaryota; kingdom Metazoa; phylum Arthropoda; class Arachnida; order Uropygi; family Thelyphonidae; genus Typopeltis; species Typopeltis vanoorti. Next base: position 81,854,391 of record NC_143561.1, read on the forward strand.
AACGGCACTCATTAAAATAATTCTTCTAAGCAATAACTGAATTAATCGTCGGTCACTATACACAAAAAAAAAAAAAACCTTTCTTGCATGAAATACTACTGAACACTCATGAAATAAGGCAGCACACAATAATTCTTAACTTGAGGTTTTATATGCACAGTTGTTCACTCTTCCGGCATTTAATTAATTCTTTAGACACTACAATTCCAAACAAGCTATCGGTAAACTTCAATTTTACGGCCTCTACTACTCTAGTAACTCCGTGCTTTGTTTCAAGTTTGTCTTCCGTAGCTATAATTGTTATTCTACAACTTATTAGCTAACTGCATCTCGACTAGTAGACTTTATTTAGCTGCTTGAGTGACTTGCCGACTTGCTATTATCTCACTGTGATTGCCGAATGCTCAGATTCCAACCTAAATGCCAATCTCTCTCTAATAAATCTCTAATGCTCTCTCTTTTCCAGCGTTCCTCGCTTTTTATATCCGTTCTTCCCACCTAAATTGCTCGTGTGATTTCTTTCTAAAACTCTTTTCAATAAACCTTCTCCTCATGTGGTGTTCCAAAACGTGCTCGCTCACTTACATACGTTTTCATGACAACAAAACAAATATAATAAAATTGAGCTATTACATAATGTTAAACTTTACAAACAGGAATAAATAGAGAATATTTACATTTCAAATAATGTGCAGTTAAATTATTAAATACAAACTCTTATATTAATATAGCAATAAATAAAATAAACTTAATAATATTTAAATAGTCTTCTCATTATTAATACATATATCTTTGATTAAATAATTAGATATTAGACAAAATTAAAGTAGTTATATGAATATTAAATTGTAAAATAAGTTGTTTACATTAAATAATATTTACAAGTCTAGCCTTTGTGATGGAAGATCATGTTGGATTCTGAACCATATAATAATTACTCTAATCTCTATATAATCAGAATCCAACATCCAAAAATATGCTTTGTAATTGTAATAAATTCACAGATGAAGTTTAGAGGAAGAAGATGGACTGAGCATTTTTGCAACAGCACTCTTCTCAGAACAAGTCAAAATTCTCAAGGATAGGAGGGTTATGCCATTGCAAGCAATATGAGATAATCGAAACAAACATACAGAAAAGGTCCCAACATCACTCTTTTTCTCTCCATTTCAAACAAATGGTCCACCTATTGTGGAATGAGAACTGCTGCTGGGATGACACTCTACTCTGTGAATACCCAATACATTTTTTTTATGACAATACAACCATTTTGTTTGTAACTGAGCATCACAAAGACAATTTTTTTTTTGTTTGTTTGTCATTGCTGAAATTACAAATCTGATATTCCATTGTTTGTTGAGCACTCCAAGCCTCTCTCTCTCTCTCACACACACACACACACACACACACACACACACACACACACACACACACACACACACACACACAGTTGTGGTGGATGATAGCACAGCCATAAGGATACCATGTCTGGATGTCATGGTACCAAATCCACAAGAACATTCTCTATTGCTGGAAGCAATGTTATTAATTTAAATAGCTGTGAGCTGGGAAAACTTGAACATTATACCATAATGAATATTATATTCATTATGCAAAACAACAATAAAAGAGTGTCCTTGGCATAGTGAGGAGAGCAGGTAGAAGACATTCAAACAGACAGCAGTTAACAATAATTAAGTATTATTATTAATAATAAAGTCATTCTACTGACTGCTCTAGATGTGTCAATTCAGACAGCATAATCACACTGCTAGGTATGGTAGTCAGCAGTGCGATTGTGCTAGCTGAATCAGAATTTCTAGAGCAATCAGACTGTAGCATACCTTGAGAATATTGCAACTTCGTGTTTTACTCCTTAATCAATGAACTGTGAATAATAAATAAAAATAAAGCTCTTACATTTTTCCATATTTACTTTAAGAATATGCAGTCTAAACTCTGGCATCACTGAGTTTAAGTTAGTCATCTAAACTCCAAGTACAGCCTCAATGAACTTCGCTATTTGCACTTATGCTTACCATTTATCTAATTTTTATGACTACATACAATGAATATTTCTGCTAATTTTACAGTATTAATGCATTACTTTAAAACTTCATATGCATGTTGGGGATCCTGAATTGTATTTTATAGAAAAATATAAAAAAAATTTTCAAGTCTTCAAACCTCAAAGTTTTTTTTATGAGCAAGTTACAACAGTATATGCTGTTAAATTGTGAATGAAGATATTTTATGTTTTAATACTTCATTCACATTTAACACAATCCACCATGTCATAAGCAAGACTTGTAAATATTACTTGTTGTTAGTCTCTTGCTTGTAATATATTATTCATATAAATGCTTTGAGTTTTGTTTGTTATAAATTAATTATTTAATCTTAGAATATGTAATAATAATGAAAAGACTATATAAATATGTCATTCATTTTATTTAGTTTATTCTGTAAAATTTATTATAAGAAACTGTGTCTATGTAAATTTAAATGTATATTATATGAATTGTGATATATCTTTTTATTTCTGTATGTAAGAGTGATTTTATGTAATTCTTCTGATTGGATTTGATTGGCTGCTGAAGGAGAAACGGAGTTTATTTTAGTTAGCTCGTGCTGAGAACGTGAGCTACTGTGTATAAACAGAGAAGTCAGTGAATATAAGCTGAACTGGTTAGAACCGGATTTTGCCAGGAAGAAGGAACGTAGTTGATTGGAAAACGAAAGTAAGTAAGGGAGAAGCTTTAGAGACAGCATAGAGACTGGTTGTGTGCAACAAAAACGGGAGTTGATATATGCCATAAATCAACTATGAAAGGACCGGGAATTAATAGGCATCGTGAATTACTTCTATTGGAGTTCTGATACTACAATATTTTTCGAATGGTTAGTGGAAGAATAGTGCAGAACCGAAGTTAATACATAGAAGAAAATAAGGAATTAGCAGATAACTAAAACCAAGTGCATCAAGACTTGTGTATTTCTGTCTATAATTCAGTTATTATAATGGAAGATTTCTTTAGAATTGCCATAAAGAAAAAGTCAACAAGAATTTCAAATGTGCCTTTGCGAATTCTATGTGTAGAAACAGTAACCCGGTAAGAGTTGTCCTTTCTGTAACCTGTGAAGCTATAACTGTTAACTCCGTCAGATATATTTTGGCATTAGCTGTGATGTTATGTCGATTAATGGTTGGATGTTAGATGTACTAAAGTACTTTCCCCTCGAAATAATGTCTCGTGTTGTTCTATTACATGTTAGCAGACTGAGAAAGATTATAGTGTAGCCTTTCATAAGATTAATTATTGTAACATTTGGAAGGTCGATCTTTTAAGAACTATTTCCAACTTGATTGACTGAACATAAAGAACTGATAAACGAATGTTTGATAATTTATGGATTGTAATTATTCTGAATACTTTAAACTGAGCTAATATATTTATGATATGATTCATCCAATTGGATAGAGAGAAATATGTCAGAGAAATACTAATGCTTTGTGAATTAACAAGTGTTAACATTAGTCATGATCCTCAAACCTAATTGAAAAGTTATTAATGTCTGAAAATGTGAATTCTTATAATTTTTCAATTGAATAACTTTTGCAGATAGTTATGCTTGAATGTACTATTCCACATTAAATGTTTTCTTTTGTTGAGTTAAACTTGATGTTTGCCTGATTTTCTTTCATTGCACTGCTCATAAAATTAATCGGATCTTTGCGTAAGCCTTAAAAGCTATTAATAACATTGGCCTGAAAACAAAGTGGTAAAATAAGTATAGTTGATGATTGATTCCTCTATATTGTTTAGACTAATCTGAATATAGGGTGGCGCAGTATAATATAAATTTCTTTATATTCAGATGAGCATCAATCAACAACTAACCAAGTATAGCGGAAATTAAAACGGTAAAGATAAGAATAAATAACCAACATAAATGGAACAGTTAGCTAGGTAGGACGACACAACAATGCCACACATGTACTGTAAGATTACAAGTGGCATTTCACACAAAGGAATTTCAATGTCCTATGCTAGTGAATGACCACTTTCCAGGGAGACTTTAATATTTATGACTCCTTAAATGATTCCTTTTTTTTGGAGAACTTATCAACTAAGCACATGCTTCTGCATTTTTTTTTTTATGTGGCTCTCATTCACAAAAAGGTTTACAACATTTTTGTGAATGAGAACTAAATTCACTAAATTTTGTGAATTTAGTGGAAATAATGAATTCCATGAGGTCTACAAAGACCAGGCAAGGAGGGTGACTTGGTTGGTGAGGGTAGTTAAAGAGAGGTATGAACAGCAGTTAGCTAATGAAGCCAAAAACAATCATAAGGAGTTCTTTCAATATGTAGCCAGCAAAAAAAAGAATGATTATGGAAGGATGACATTGATAGGAGAAAATGGTATAAAGACAGCTGGTACAGAATGTGTGGTGGAGATACTTAATGAGCAATTCATAAAGGTCTTTCAATCTTGTGAATGTGACTTCATAGAGAGATTCAGAGCAGTAGATGAAGGGGAGGAGAGACTGACTGTAAGTGAGCAAGAGGTGTATGGGGAGTTGAGTAAACTAGATGTTAATAAGGCTGTGTGACTTGATAATATATCACCATGTATTCTGAAGGAATGTGCCAGGGAGTTGACACCTGTCTTGACATATTTTTTGAATACGAGTCTTGCACTTGGTCAAGTCCCTAAGGAGTGGAAGGAAGGCAAGATTGTGTCACTTCATAAAGGAGGTGATCGAACTCAACCATCAAACTATTGGCCTATCTGTGTGTCAGGTGTTGTGGTTAAGTTGTTGGAGAAGCTTGTGAGAACTAGGATCCAGAGTTGGGTTGACAACAATGGTATTATCTTTGATGGACAGCATGGATTTGCTAAAGAGAGGTCATGTTTTAGTAATCTACTTAATTAATACAATAAAGTGACTGCTTCCTTGGACAGAGGAGAAGGATAAACAATATACTTAGATTTTGCAAAGGCTTTTGATAGAGTACCTCATGATAAATTGATAGTCAAACTAGAGCAGATGTGGTTGGATATTAGAGTAGTGCATTGGATGGGAGATTGGCTATCTGATAGGTATCAACCAGTTGTGTATGGGGGAGTGATATCCAGGAAAAGGAAAGTGACTAGTGGAGTTCCTCAAGGGTCTATTTTGGGGCCATTACTGTTTAACTTGTATATTAACGATATAGGTGAAGATTTAGATGGAGATATTCAGTTGTTTGCAGATGATGCAAAGCTGGGACGAACCATGAAGATGTTGTGGCCTTGCAAGAAGTGAATAAATTGAGTGATTGGGCACATGAGTTCAATGTTGCAAAATGTAAGGTTTTAAAATTTGGAAAACAAAGATGGGATGCAGAATTTATGCTTGGTGAGGATATATTGTTGGAGGTGGAAGAAATAGGAGATCTGGGGGGTGATAGTGGATAAGGATCTAAAATTTAGGGGACACATAGCCAAAATTGTGAAGACAACACAAAGACCCTTTCCAACATCTCTTCATCCTTCTGAAAACCACCTGGTTTTCAGAAGGATGAAGAGATGTTGGAAAGGGTCCAAAGGCGATTGACTAAGGTAGTTTCTAATCTCTGGAATGTCGAGTATGAGGAAAGATTCAGAAGATGTAATTTGCAGAGTCTGGTGGACCAGAGAAAGAGGGGAGATATGATAGAGACCTACAAGTTGGTAAGGGGTTGTTATAGGATCAATGCTGGAGAAGTTCTACAGAAAATAGTGGGAGAATTGAGGTAGAACAAGAAGTCATCCCTGGAAACTGTATTAAGAAGGTGTGAGAGGCAGGTTTTTTTTCGTGCAGAGTTGTAAATGATTGGAATGCCTTGCCTGAGAGTGTGGTGTCTGCAAGGAGTTTGAATGTGTTCAAGGCATGGTATGATGAGCTATGTGTGTGTGATAAAAGGACCTCCCAGATGAGTCTTTGACTCCATGAGGTTTTGGGGTGGTAATAAACCTATGGTACATTAGTACCATGGGTAGGATAAGGATTTTTTTTCTTTTTTCTATTTTTTGGTAATTTTATTTTATTGTATTTTTTTTACATGGTCCAGAAATCCTGCTCTACAGACCGAACATGGAACTTTTTCAAGCCGCTTCAGGCTTCCAAGTAAGTAGGACAATAGTTTTACACCAGCAGATGAAATTCATCTCCCACCTAAAGACAATCACAAAGCTCTATGTCTGCAACCTTTTGTTAGAGAGGGGATATGCTAACTACTTGGCCAACAAGGCCAGCAACAATGGTCTAAGTCAAACTATGTATGTATTTTCTTATCAGGGAATGAAGAATTCAAAGAAATTTAGCAACTGAGTAATACATCGCTACACCATCTCAGCAATATTTCAGTGATAGAATGTTCAACATTATACGGATAGGGAAAGCACACAATTTTATTGTTATTATTTCCTCTTATTTGATGAAAACATTTACATGCACTTAGCTCTTAATAAACATACTGAATATGTAAGCCAGCTTTAACTACAGTAATATTATGAATTATGTATGAATGCTATACCTCCATTCATCTAGATCTAGAGATCTGACTCGAGATATATGGGAACCAAGGTTGCGATGTATCCCTGAGCATTCTATGCACATAAGAGCACCTATGTTTAAACTGGCCCAATCTGGATCTATAAAAAAAATTAAGATTTATCATTAATACTGACAACCAGTCATTTTGTCACTTTACACATACATATGCGTACCAAATCAACCAATAAACAAGCAGAAAAAAATCAAATGAATAATTATCACATATACACATAGTATTCATTTTTTTATTGCAGAACCTTACTATGTGATGAAACCATATTAACTATGAATCACTCAAACTGACAATATGTGTGTACAGAAACTATGTGTACACACATTTGTCTATTCCATCAAATATCTGAAAGGTCATAAATGAAACCAAAAATTTTAAAGTAAAAGAATAATAGTTATTACATAAACAAGTAAAATTGCACGAAATACTTATTACTGTTATCCAGTAATGAATCGCCTGAAATCTGTTTGCCTTATGTTTCATATAATATCCATTAATTTTGTTTTAAATCGCAGTCTTCTTCTTCAACCTTTTGGTTCTGTCCACTTCTAGACAAAGATCTCCCCCATGGTTTTCCAGACCACTCGGTTTTCTGCCTCTCCCATTCATCTCGCTCCTGCAATTTGTTCCAGTTCATCCCTCCATATTATAACTGTATCTCAGTTATAATATTTATAATAACAGTTATATAGTGTGTCAAAATAAATATTTGGACAATACCATGTTTCAGAGGAATCTATCCTATCCCCTCAGTAATACAGCTGGTGAGGGTAGCTAAATGTTACCATAGTAGGGAGATGATTATAAGCAAGGTGATTTCCGTTGCCTTCCTTGCCATAGTATATTTTATGACTTTTTCAGTATTTTTTTATGACTGTATATTTTATGATAGGATCGGTTTGCCTGTTTTGAGGGATGAAAAACCCTTTACCTCCATATGAGACTGGTTAACTCATCTTTAGTTGAAAGAGACCATATAAAGGTTCCTCACGTCACTGATGGGAATCAAACCCAGGTCTTTCCGACCAAAGGGCTTCGTCTACGCTGACTGAGTTAAGAGGTTCTCAGAGGAATCTAATTCCAGGTATATCTCAGTATCCTGGGCCCTAATCACGCTTTTTTTTTACCCTTCTAGACACTCTCCACTAATTCATGGACCACTGTAAAATGCATGCGACAGTATGGGGGAGGGGGGGTCCCATTCCATAAAACTGCCACAGTGTAGGAAGAATTGTTAACCACGTGTTCATTCCTTCCAGGCATTACAACCGAAAGTATGAGTTCATACCAGCTCAAAGGCATTGGACTTATGTCAAACTTTATGACGCATTTAGGCATTAAGGCAGTTGCCCTTCAGGCAACTTCCACATCTGCACATTCCCCACCTGACTGGAAGAAAATGCAATGAGTTCCAATGCCTATGGGTCAATCAGAGTGCTCAAACTATAGCAGTGTAACCTGTACTAATGATTACAATGGTTGATGCCACTCTTCTTCTATAGAAAGCGAATGCAGTAAGCTGCACAGTCTGACTTTCTATTTGTAGTATCCTGTTACCCCCCCCCCCCCAACGGGCCAAGACATCTATAGATGTCCAGCTAAATCTGGATACAATTCTGTAACACCAATAGAATAACATGGATAAGAAGTGCAATTTAGTTTCACCATTTCATCCACCTCAGCCAGTAGGGAGGTTAACTTATCTTGAACTTCTGTTAAACTCATGGCTGATCATTTTCATATTGGATTGGAACACAGAGATTCCATGTATCCTTTAGTCCAGAGTTTCCGAAATTGTGTTTTGCAGAAAGTGAATAAGTGTTCTGTGATGTCAGTGACCAATCTGTGTATTTTTAAACATGGAAGTAATTCGGGAAAGGGAATACCGCTGTTTATGACTGGTCATAAAAATTGCCTGTAAGCCAATTACAACAATGGGCGGCGTATCCTCTGTTCTCAAAACTGAACGAAATAACATCTGTGTTGCAAATGTTAGTGACCAATCAGCAAGGAAGTATAAAGAAAATCTTTCCATTGAAATTGAAGATCAAGATAGTCTGTATCCAGTTCTCAAATCTTGTAATACTAAATACTTTCTTCGCAAGTTTGTATTGTAGGGTGAAAGTGCTTGTTTCGAAACCATAGTGCCGTGATTTTTTAAAAGTAATAGGCTTACAGATTTAAATTTTAATATGAATAAGAGACAAGGGACTTTGTTTAATTTTGGTGTTAAGAAATCTCTTATTGAAGGTATTTGTGATACAACAGATAGTGATTCATCCACCTCCAGTCTACAAAGCGATTTCCAGGATGTACAAAAGGAGGGGAAAACTACCAGCACACAGGGAAAAAGTCTGCATTCACTCGTAAGTACTTATAATAATATTATACATTTTTGGTGATCAGAATGGGATATGTCAATAAAAATCAGCACAAATTAATTTAATGATGTTGGCCTGAAGAAACTACAATATGCTACAAGATTTCATTAGTCCAGTGATTGATAACTGATTTAAATGTAATTTTATATTTGTGAACATGTCACACAGTATACATAAGTGTACTAATACTCTTTATGATTATGCCATAATTAATTATTAATGCATTACAAAATAACCAAGTTGTTCCGTGAAAATTTCAGGATTTGTGAAGTGTTCCGTCGTAGGAAAAATCTGGGAATCGCTGCTTTAGTCCCTTTGTGTTAGCTTCATGTATTTCTTTGCTGAGATGTATGCTCCCATTTCTATTGGCTAATAATGTTGTCCACTTTGGTTTTATGTGATGCCAATATCTTTTACTGATGTCAGGCTACTAATATGATATATTCTATGACAAAACTTTTTTTGAAGTCTAGGTTTTTCTCTATGTGCCATCGACAGTATACAGAAGTATAGCTGCTTCTAGGAATATATCTGTTTGCCTTATATTGCAGTATAAGCCACATGTGACGACAAAATATACATATTTAATATTTTATTCTAAAATGGCTGGAGTTTGTCTCAATATTTATTTCAACATTGTATTTGTCAACTGCACCAAGAATAATGACAACATAATTATAATCATGTTCTTATGATATATAATTTCACCAATCAGCATATCTGATTATGAAATATGCTATTCAAACAGAAGATATTCTATGAACTTTCCAATACTCATTCACTCCAAGTATAATTCTCATATCATATCATATGCGCTAATAAAAGGAGAATATAATGGATGCTTGGGTCATGTTCTTTTAAGTAGTGCAAGCTAAGGCGACTCTAATGCTGAGGATTGTATTCTTGTAAGCTCTCTGGTCAATTTTATGAGAAACTTTCATAGTTTCTAAACATTCAGATTTAAAATAATCTCGGATCTTTAATATTCACTATTTCTATGTAAAATTTTCATGAAATGAAGCCATATGATTCTTTCTTTATTAATTACTTTATGCATAAACAGGGGGTCAGTTATGAAAAAGACATTTCTCTGACATTGGATTTCTTTAGTAAGCAATGAATGAGAGTTTTTACTCTCTTAAGGTTTCTGCCTGAGGAGAGCTCTTGAGAGTAGTATTTTTCAGGGTGGCCTCTATCAGGGCCGCTTTGGTAAATGCTTTTCCCTGAGATATGAGCGGTTCTGCTCGGTGGTAGGGTGAGCCTGTCACTGAGTAGAACAACTGCTGAGTAATGAATTAAATGATCCATTGGGTTACTCGTTGAGTTTAAGACCCATTACTTATACAGTGGTCTCTGAAGAGAACCAACCAGTTTGAAACAGCTGTCAGGCCAGTGAAACCTTATCAAATGCACTAATAAAAGGTGAACATATGGATGCTTGGGCAGTGGTCTTGTTCTTTTAAGTAGTGCAAGCAATGGCAATTCCAAAGCTGTGTACTGCATTCTTGTAAGCTTTCTGGTCAATTTTACAAAACTTCCATAGTTTCTACAAACATTCGGCTTTGAAATAATGTTGGATCTTTAACACCCACTATTTCTATGCAATTTATATTGCTAAAATAAAGCTGTATGGCTCTTTCTTTATTAATTAAATAATTCTCATAGTTTGATGGAATACAAAATGACTGTAATTGTAATATGTGAAATGTATCAATTTGCTGATAGAAGGAATGAAAAATAGCAATTGTTATAAGAAACTAGTATATTACTGCATCTTCTCAGTAAAGGGAAAATATCAAATACCTTTCTCATATTGAATACTGCATAAAATTTTATAATCAACTCACTTGAATGAAAAGAGTACTCTTGAAATATTGGCAAAATTTTTAAACATATCCTAGTTTTTATCGGTATTAACCTGCAGTTTTCCCAATAGCATAAGCAAATAATATTTCACAGATACATGATACTTATGGTGCAGAAAATGCATTTATAATCTTATGACTTTATTTATATATTTGAATATATTAGATATAAGATATATAAAACAGCTTACTTGGTGCATCACAGTCAATACAGTATTTGTTGCCTGGAATGGTAGTTTTTATGGCTTGAATAGAAGCTGTATCCACAACACTATTCATCCTTGACTGAAAAATGAAAATCAGTATTAATTCCACTATAGCTTTTATGTATAAATATTTCAGTGCAAATTATTAAAAAATATATTAATAGCTCTATTAGAGTATTAATCAGTTAGAGAAGTTTGTACAGTTCAGCTTGCCAAGGGCCAATGGATGTCAGAAATGAAAGATTTGCAGAAATTTGTGGAAAGAGATGATGAAAAACAGAAGCCACATAACATGCAGGGTGAAGTAGGTCTAGTAATGGAGGGGAAAATATGATAATAGATCATTAGAAACTGCCACTTAGTATTCAGTGGAAGAATATTAACTGTTCAAAATGGCAGGAAGATATTGAATAAGGGAAAAATTAGCCAAAACACTCAACTTTGAATAAAAGACAGTGTTCAAACTAATTTTAACTGGACATTAAAGTTGAGTTAGGAATAAAACAGTTGATAGAAAAGAGAAACAGAAATTAGAGGTTCTGCAAAAAATTAGAAGAGTGAACAATGAATAATATTGGAGCAGAATTAATCTAAGTAGCACGATCACTTAAAGAGAATGAAAGAGGAAAGATTAGAAAAACAGTTTTTTGATGCTAGGATGGCAGGAAAAGATCCAAAGGAAGATTTAGGTCATGGGTGGGGAGCCCTTGGCATGTGTGCCATACATGGCATGCCTACAACTTTTTTCTGGCATACAACCCAGGGCTCATTCTAAAAAATAATTAAATACATATCCAACATCTTCGCTGAGTTGTATATTTTAACTTAATATAATACAATTTTATTAAGTAGAGTGATACCAAATAAAAATGCTATAAAGAAATAAACACTATCAACTGTTTTAATAATAATAAAATGAAACAAACATCCTATTTCCAAGCCATATATCTCCACAATATACTGATATACAAGTTTTGTCCTGTTCAGTTGTTGAATCATTTGCCATCATTTTATTTATTTTTTTCATGTTTCGTAAAGAAATGTGGGCTTAAAGACTGTTTTGGTATGATAGAAACCATCATTCATCAAATTCCTGCCATGTACCCTCAAGGGGTGTACAGGATATGATAGTACTACACAAAAAATTTGCATCATTACTAACTTCCTGTCTACAATTTTCCTCCAAATCAGTCTGTTACTTATCAAGACTCCAACGTTAACAGATCTTATATTTTTATTGTCTAAGGCACTTTATACTGTATAAATCCACCTATAATCTTGGTCTTCCTCTGGGTCGTTTTCCTGCACAACCTGGCAGAGAACACTTGTTTTGCTAATCTTTCCTTGCCCATTCTGTTTAAGTGACCATACCACCTGAGATTAGCTCTGCTAACACATTCCTGGATGGTGAAAATGTCAAGTTGTTTCCTAATATCCTTGTTTTTAATATGATATTGCCATTGTTGCCATCTGTTCACGCCTGTAATTTTTCTCAGGACTCTCATATCTGTGGGTCTCTAGTCTTTGGTCAAGTGTTTTACTTCTGACCCAGCTCTCAGATCCATAAGTAGTTTCTCCGTTTTGTTTTTTGTTCTGTTAGTTGGGTTGTAGTTAACTAGTTTGTATGTGTTATTGTCAGAGACCCAACTAACAGAACAAAAGACAAAACGGAGAAACTACTTAAATCAATTACCACATGGCCCGAAGATACAATAAAAAAACTGTTCCCTCATTACGCGTGCTCCCCTAGAATTTACGGGCTACCAAAAATTCATAAAGAAAACACCCCGCTAAGACCTATCGTTGAAGGAATTGATAGCCCGACGTATCACTTAGCCAAAAAATTAGCGGCAACACTCAAGGAGTTGGTAGGTCATTCCCCCCTCCTATATCAAAAACACACAACACTTCATAAACATCATCAAAGACATTACATTAGAAAAAGATGATTTATTAGTCAGTTTTGGCATCTCTGCCCTCTTTACGAATGTCCCAATCAATGACACAAAACAAATTCCCTCCAGATATCACGGCGCTTTTTGCGCATGTATTACGGTCGGGTTATTTTGTATGGCAAAACGCCTTCTACTTACAAAAAGAAGGCACAGTCATGGGCTCGCCATTATCCCCCCCATTGCTAACTTTTACATGGAACATTTTGAGCAACTTGCCCTAGATTCCACCCCTCTAAAACCCAAAGCCTGGCTTAGATACGTTGAAGATGTTTTCGCGATCTGGTATCATGGCCACCAGACATTTAGACACATTCCTTAGCCACCTAAACAAACAACACAAACACATACAGTTCACAATTGAAATTGAAAAACACAACACACTTCCGTTTCTAGATACACTTGTCACGCGTCTTCCCTCAGGCAATCTTTCCTTCACTGTTTACCGAAAACCGACACATACGGGACAATACATACACATAAACTCGTACCACCACCCAACACAAAAACTAGGTGTCATCAACATGCTAAAAAATAGAGCTCAGACGATTTGTTCCAGTGAACAGGCACTGAAAGACGAGTTTAAAATTATCAGTAATAACCTACAAAAAAACGGATACAGCAAAAATACTATAAACAAAATTCTCTACAAAACCACAATAAAAAACAAAGACAAACCAGACTACAGTAAAACTATAACCATTCCCTACATTAAAGGAATATCAGACAAAATAAACAGAGTACTACAAAAGTACAACCTCAAAGCCACCTTTAAACCTCCTGCAAAATTAAAAAACTTACTCAACTCATCCAAAGACCCACTCCCTCCACTAGCTCACCCTGAAGTATACTGGATTTATTGTACTTGCAACATACCATATATAGGAGAAACAGGACGACCTATTCCTATTAGACAAAAAGAACATAAACGACACATTAAATATAATAATTATCATCATCATTCAGGGCATGATCAGAAGTTGGCCTTTCTGATCATGCCCTGAATACCTTACACAAAATTGACTGGAAAACCACCAGCTGTCTACATCACACTAGAACATGGTATGAACGGAAATTCAAGGAAGCCTGCGAGATTATCAGCAACCACCCCAATCTGAACAACAACGATGGTTTAAAAATCCCAAACATATGGAAGGTATATATTCGACCTTCCTCACCAAGAACAACTATAAACAGGATTGTAGAAAATCCAGTATTGTAAATCAAAAATAGGAATTGTAATACTAAAAATAGGACACCAATTGTTTCTGAAAGAAAACCATCTAAAAGAATGTTTATTCCTGTCATTGTAAAAATAGAATTTAGCTTGATGTAAAAAATAAATAAATAAATAAATAAAAAATTTAAAAAATTTATTTTATTTTTATTTTATTTTATTTATTTATTTATTTTTTTCACCAGAGGTCACGCCAGTAGAATAACATGCGATCAAATCATTGTTTCTCTAGCTTACAGTTAATGATGTAACTCAGCTTGCTCTGTATACTTATGTACGCTCCAGATGATGATCTTGATGTGAAGATCGAAACGTTGGGATAATAAAAAAGTTTTTTAACACGGTTGTAAATACCATAAAAAATTTTTAAAATGAATGCTGATCACCGTGTAACCCTAAAAGAAAGGATTATGAGTATGACTAATCTAAGTTGGTCGAGTCACTTAAACAGAATGGGAGATGAAAGGTGTTAGCCCTTTATTTGACAGTGTTGCTCTCAGGGCAACATGGCTTTACAGTTGTTCTATTCCCATACCATTAAGGGTTTCCATCCAATTGTTGTTATTGTTGCTTACAGGCAACATTCATTTTCATGGATGCACAGTGAGACACTTTTTTGATTCACAATTTTGCCAACAGATGGTACCACTCTGTTCGCTGTGATGAGAAGGAGCGGGAAATGGAAGAGAAGTGTCGCCATTTTTTTGTTTTGCAATCTAGCAAGCGTATCAAAGTTAGAGTTATTCTGTTCGTTTTTTTTTTTTTTTTTTTTTTTTTTTTTTTTTTTTTTTTTTTGCAATGAGAGGGAGATGAGTGGGAAAACTGTTTTCTGCTAAAGTTGCTTCCAATTAACATTGCCATTATAGTTACTGTCTGGGAGATGACTTGCTACTGTAGTTATAAGCACAGAACAAAAGGTATGTTACCTCTTAATGCTGTTTCTTTTTATGGAAAAAGAAAATGTTGAGCAACTGTCTTGCCACCACCAAATCCAAATATTTCAGATGCTGATAATTCAGATTCTGAGCTTGATAGTGATAATGATCCATACTATATACCAACATCAACTTCTTAGAGAGGAGGTTTACTAGTAGTATCTGACGAAAGTAGTGATTCTGATGAATCATATGCTGGGATTGTATAGGAACTTGAGGATAGTCCTATGCCATCTACATCTACCAACAATGAAGGTAGTGACCAAACAAATGGTAGGTCTAGCAGACTAAACAAAACACCCACATTCAGATGGCTAAAGGAAGGCCTTGATTTTATGTGAGGACTTAATACCATTGCAATATTTCAAAAGACTTTTTTTGATTCACGTGTTGTACAGCTTATTGTTGATCAAACAAATCTGTATTCTGTACAACAGAAGTTAACATCAACACAAATGAAATTGAAACATTCTTTGGCAGGTTGCTATACATGGGAGTTGTTACCATGCCTTCATATACTGACTTTTGGGTATATACATCCTATGAGAAAATAGCAAGTCTTATGGGTCTCAAATGTATTCAGAAACTCTGAAGAGATACCTGCATTTTGCTGATAAGATTTCTAATTGTGAAGATCATCTAGCAAAAAGCAGGCCATATTAAGGTACTCGTACATGCAACTTAAGACAGTATATTCAAAACAAACCCATAAATGGGGATTAAAAATTTTTGTATGGGCTGGAGCAACAGGTATTATTTACAACTTTCTCGCTTACAGTGGAAAAGGAATGATTGCAAATGCACACCTATTAGATGAAGAAGGAAAAAAAAATTGGAATTGGGGGACAAATTGTGGTTATATTTTGTCAGACCTTACTTGAATCGCCCACTCCATGGGTGTATTTTGATAACTTTATTTTTTTTTTTCACTTGAATTGATGGCACACTTGAAAAATAAGATATGCAACTTAGGAACTCTGAGGCAAAACCACCTGAAAAACTGTCCTCTCCAGGATGAAAAAACACTTCAAAGAAAGGGTTGCGGAAGCTAGATTACAGATTGGATGAAAATGCAGATATTATAGCTATTAAATGGATCAACAACAAATTGGTATGTCTGGCAAGTACATTTTGTAGAGTTGGAACAATGAAGAGAAGAAATCTGTTGTGAAGTGCTCAAATGTTGTTACCCATTCAGGGAATGACAATCAAGGAAAAGGAGTAGCCATAGTATTCAACACAAAATACGAGGCTAATCTTCTTGAATGGCAGTCAGTCTCAAGTAGAGTAATGAGGGAAAATATAAGAATGGGGAACTGGACAATGAGACTTATTTGTGCCTATGGTCCCACAGAAAGTTCTACTAAGGTAGAAGTGGAGGAATTTTTTGAGGCTTTAGAAAAAGCAACCAACCAACACAATGAAAAAGGAAAAGTTGGTCCTTGTTGAGGATCTAAATAGCAGAGTAGGAAATGATTGTGAGACAAACAAAAATATTTTGGGAAAATTTGGAGAAAAGAGCAAAGCTAATAATAATGGCAAATATTTGTTGGATTTCTGCTCAGGACAGGGACTGGTTATTACTAACACCATGTTCCAACATAAAAATGTGCACATATTCAGATGGAGAGAAGAGGCAAGGAATAAGAAAAGTCTCATTGACTATGTTATTGTTGATAGTGATGTTTTCTTCCTGGTGCAGGACACCAGAGTGTACAGAGGATTTGAAATTGGAAGTGATCACTATTCGTGAGCAGGATAAAATTGAATTTCATATTGAAAAGAATAACATGTAAGAAAGTTTTAAAGCGAATAAAAGTTGACCAGCTCTCAGATGTGAACTGTAGACTAAAATACACAAAGCTTATTGAAGAAAAAATGAAGTTTGAGAACAGGAACCAAACCTTGGAGATTCAGTGGCAAGCCCTGAAGAAAACCCTGATTGATTCAGCTAGAGAGGCATGTGGTGAAGTTGTCTGCAAGGATAGAAAAATTAGAACTCCATGGTGGACACAGGAAGTTAAAGAGGCAGTGAAGGAAAAGAAGAAAGTCTATCAAAAGTTCCTGGCTAATAAGTCAGCTTGTGCTCTTAGAGAATACAGAGACAAATGCAAGAATGTTAAACACTCTGTAAAACTAGCTAAACACAAGTCATGGGAGGACTTTGGCAAGAATATAGAAAATAAATATCAAGAAGGTGGCAAAATATTCTGGAGGTTGTTGAAGAAGCTTAGGAATGGAGGAAAGAGTGCTGTAAAAGGAGTTAGAGATGATAAAGGTGACATGAAAACGTGAGAAAAAGATATCCTTGAAGTATGCAGTAATTACTTTGAAAAACTGCTAAATGAAACAAGCAGTGATGACAGCACAGAGGCTTGAAATGTGGAAAGGCAACAGGAGTAGATGATATTCGACCAGAAATGCTGAAGTATGGTGGTATAAGAGTCTTACAGTGGCTGCACTGCATAGTTCAGAAAGCCTGGACAGAGGGACGAATTCCCAATGATTGGAATAGCGCTCTCATAGTACCCATATATAAAAAGGGAAATAAAACTGAATCTGAGAATTACACAGGTATTTCCCTACTGAGTGTTCCTGGCAGGATCTATGCAAGTATACTTCAGAAACGGTTGAGAAGAATTGTGGAAGAAAAGTTGGGTGAAGAACAAGATGGATTCCAGCCAAACAGAGGCTGTCAGGATCAGATCTTTACTTTACGACAAATAGTCGAGAAAGCATGGGAATATAACAAAGATCGGTATTTAAGTTTTGTAGATTTGGAAAAGACATATGACAAGGTGCCAAGAGAGAAGCTATTCAATACGCTGCAGTTATATGGTGTCAATGGGGCATTATATCAAGCAATACTTAGTCTTTATTTGAGTTGTAAGTCAGCAGTTAGAATTGAAGGAAGTACAGGAAGATGGTTTAATGTTAAATCTGGTGTGAGACAAGGATGTACATTATCCCCTCTGTTATTCATTATCTGTATGGATCACATTATGAAGGAAAGTGGTATTAAACATGATATCAAAATTGGAGATGTTAATGTCAGCTCTTTGCTTTATGCAGATGATGTTATACTTCTAAATAAATCCGCTACACGTCTGCAAGATTCTCTGACTAAATTGAATAGCTGTTGTAATAGATATGGTATGAAGGTCAGCAATAAAAAGACAAAGACAATGAAAATAGGCAGAATCATTGAAAATGTCAACTGTGTTGTGAATGGAGAACCTGTGGAACAAGTAAAACATTTCAGCTACTTAGGCACAATTTTTACTGAAGATGGTAAACTAAATATAGAAATAGACAACAGAATCAGCAAAGCTGGTATCGTGGGAAGTCAGTTGAATAAATTCATATGGAATAAGAAAGAAATTAGTCGGAACACTAAATTAGCTGTATACAAGACTGTGTTCAAACCAATTTTAACTTATGGATCTGAGAGCTGGGTCAGAAGTAAAACACTTGACCAAAGACTAGAGACCGCAGATATGAGAGTCCTGAGAAAGATTAGAGGCGTGAACAGATGGCATCAATGGCAATATCATATTAAAAATGAGGATATTAGGAAAGAACTTGACATTGTCAGCATCCAGGAATGCGTTAGCAGAGCTAATCTCAGATGGTATGGTCACTTAAATAGAATGGGAGAGGAAAGATTAGCAAAACAAGTGTTCTCTGCCAGGTTGGCAGCAAAACAACCCAGAGGAAGACCAAGATATAGTTGGATTGATACGGTACAAAGTGCCTTAGACGATAGAAATATAAGATCTGATAATGTTGGGGTCTTGAGAAGTAACAGACTGATTTGGAGGAAAATTGTAGATAGGAAGCTAGTAATGATGTAATTTTTTTCATGTAGTACTATCATTTCCTGTACACTCCTTGAAGGTATATGGCAGAATTTTTATGATGATGATGGTGGAGTTGATTTAGCTGGAATGCTAATTGAACTCTATAGGGCACCATTGAAATCGAAATGCTGGTATCTAAGGGTTTTTGGATATTTCTTTGGCCCCTGCATAGTGGACTCTTGACTACTTTATCGAAGAGAAACAGGACACCAACAGACCCCTACTAAAGCAATTCAGGCTACACACTGCAGATGCACCGATGTATACAAATAAAAGAAAGCCAGGAAGACCATCAGTAGATCAACTAGCACCAAAGAAGAAGGCAGCACTGCCAGTATCCATACAAGATGTATGGTATTGTATGAATCACTGGCCAATTCATAGTGCAAAAGGTCAATTCTGACATTGCAAAAATGGATTTTCAACTTTAAGATGCACAAAATGTAATTTAGTTTCGTCTAACAGAAATTGTTTTGTTGCTTTTAATACAAAGAAATGAAATTATACTGTCAGACACATTCAGCAACTGTCATGTCAAATCTGGACAATGTTGCTTCATTGTATGATTACTAAAAATATAATAAATACATTTTTAAGTCACTTTTCTTACCTACTAGTTCATGTTGTATCTAATTATTAAAAAAAAAAATAATTTTTTTTCCTGCTGTGATTTCCCCATTTGCCAAACAAAGGGTTAGCAAAACAGGAGTTTGATGGGCACTCTTCTCCTTTGTTTTCGACAATTAAGAAATGGGCTGCTGAGCTTCAAAGCTGGTACGGGTGGCCATACCAGCCTTGAAGATGAGGATGGCAGGAAAAAGACCCATGTGATGACCAAGAACTAGGAGATTTATTCAGTGAGAAGTGCCTTAAAAAGAATGATATGCTAGATACAACAACATTGAAGTGTTGACAAGCAAGACTAATTTGGAGGGAAATTATTGATAGTAGATTAATAATAATGCAAATATAATTATGTTGTGCTATCATAGTAGCATGATACCCCTTGAGGGTACATATCAGGAAATTGACGATGCTGATAAATAAAGAGAACTATCGTTGTGGCAGATTTCAACTATGGGAAATAGTCGAATCAATGGAGAAAGAATTTATAGAATTACTTAAAGAATTACCTTTGAGCAGTATGTGATGGAAGGGACCTGCAATACAACAACGCTGGATCTAGTACAGCATCTTAAAATCTGTCTATGAATGAGTTGACTATTATGCCTCCAACTGCTGAGAGTGATCATGCAGCCTTGATCTAGGAGGTCACAATGCATGTGAATCCTGACAACTATTGTTTGGAAAGTGGTGAATGAGTGGAATAGATTGTCAGGGGTAGTTGTGAGTGCCCAACAGTGAATAAGTTTAAGGAAAGGTATGATAAGTATTATGTGAATAATGGTTAGCGTGAATCTCCTGTGATGAGTCTTTTGATTATATAGAGATACCCATATAATAATAAACTCTTCATCCTTTTGAAAACCAGTAGGTCAAATCTGTGTAAGTAATTTGACCAAAGCCTTATAAGAATGGAACATACTCCTACATGTTGGTGTCATCTGCATCATTGCCATAATCTGCTGGGCTTCCCTCACAATTTTAGTGAAATGTTCCTGAAATTTTAGGTCCTTATCCAGCATCATTCAGTCCCCTCCAATCCCTCATCTCCTCCACCTTCTTTAAGATATCCTCAACAATATTAAACTTTACGAAGGTGGTCTGAAAAGTTCTCAACCTCAACCATAGATGGCGACACCTATCAGCAAGATTTTTTTCCCTAGGTTGGTACATCTGTCATAAGCATCCATGTGAAATTGCAAGTCATTCTATCGAGTAGTTTATTTTATACAGCTGTTTGAAGCAAAAGTGCCTGTATCCCTTGAAATGGATAAAAATTGAGTATCGTGCGGTTATAAAATTCTTTGTAAAAGAAGATTTAACGCCAAAAATAATTCATTTGTAGTTCATAAAAGTTTATGGGCACTCTTCTTCTTCGTTTTCGACAATTAATAAATGGGCTGCTGAGCTTCAAGGCTGGTATGGGCGGCCATACTAGCCTTGAAGATGATCTACGCGAAGGACGTTCAATGTGTAACAATGCCAGAAATCATTAATCAAGTGCACAATATGGTACTGGATGACTGGTGAGTCACAGTGCGTGAAATTACTGAGACTATGGACATTTCAGAAGAACGTGTAGGATATGTTTTGCATGAAGAATTGCATATGAAAAAGCTTTGCGCAAGATGGGTGAAAAACACACTTGCATGAAAATCTCTGAACAGTGCTTGAAGCATTTTAACAAGAATAAAACTGATTTTATGCATAGATTAATTACTATGAATGAGACTTGGATTCACCATTGCATGCCAGAATCTAAATAGCAGTCAAAACAGTGGACAGAAGCCAGTTGTTCAGCTCCAAAGAAGACAAAGTCAGTTCCATCAGCAGGAAAGGTCATGGCATCGATGTTTTGAGATGCTAAAGAAATTTTGTTTATTAATTATCTTGAAAATGGTAACACAATAACTGGGAAATATTATTCCAATCTTTTAACCAGACTAGACGAAAAAATTCATGAGAAAAGACCCGGTTTGCAGAAGAAAAGAAAATCATCTTTCATCAGGACAATGCACCTGCCCACAAAAGTGTTTTGGCAATGGGAAACTTAAGGGATCTGCACTATGAATTGTTGGAACATCTACCCTATTCCCCAGATTTGGCTCCCTCTGATTTCTATCTCTTCCCTAAACTAAAACTCTTCCTTGCTGGTCAGTGCTTTTCTTTGAATCAAGAGGTGATTGCAGTTTTTTCATTGTTAGGCGAGAATTTTTCAGACCACCCTCATATATCCACTTATATATCCTCGTATAATGATATACAAGAATATTATTATTATTATCTGAGACCTCCTGGGAGTCAAGAACTCATCGAGGGAGTCCGTAAATTACCCAACCCAGCTATCATACCTTCCTTTAAATTTATTTACACTAGATGCACTCACTACCCATAAGGGCAAATTATTCCACTCACTCGCTGCTCTCTGAAAGAAAAACCTAGCTCTTACCCCTTTCTTGACTTCAAATAAATTTAACTTCCATGGATGCCCCCGTGTTCTCTCCTCACCCTCCATATAACAAAAAATTTCATCAGTTGAAATGCTATAAAAACCATTCAAAAGTTTATAGACCTCTATCATATCACCCCTCTTTCTCCTGTTTATCAGTCTGTAATCCACATACTTGCAATCTGTCCTCATAATCTAAATCCCATAATACAGATATGATCTTTGTAATTCTTCTTTGCACCCTTTCCACAGCTTCTTTATCCCCTTGGAACTAGGAGACCAAATCTGAGCACAATAATCCAGGTGTGGTCCTGACAAAGAGGCAAAATCACTTCCTTATCCTTACATGTCAAGGTTTGCTAAAACATCGCAATTATCCTCTGAGTTGTATTTGCAACTTTTGCTATGTGACCTTTGAACTTTTTATCCACCATTTTGAAATTTTTATCCACCAATACACTACGATTCCTTGCCTCTTCAGTTTCTTGTAGAATAACTCTGCTAATATAATATGCCGCTGGAACTCTAATCAAGCCAAAGTGCATAACTTTACACTTACTAACATTAAACTGACAACCATTTTCATTTGCCCAGATTTCCAGCCTATTCAAATGATTTTGTAATTACTGAATATCAGTAGCATCCCTGATTGCTCTACCTATCTTCGCATCATCAGCAAACAATTGCAAATCTGATGATAGATCCTGCTTAATGTCATTAATGTATAGATTGAACAATAATGGCCCAAGGACTAAACCCTGAGGTACACCACTGGTTACCTTAAATCTGGCAGATTCACACCCACTGTATACCACTTTTTGATATCTGTCTGTCAACCATCCCCTGATCCAAGTCAATAGATTATGTTCCTATCCCATATTCTCCAGTTTACACAACAGCCTATCGTGTGGTATCCTATCAAATGCCTTAGAAAAATCCAACATTATCATAGTGTATCCATTCCCTTTATTGAACTCGGCCGTAACACTGTTATAAAATATGAGCAAATTGCTAAAACATGACCTTCCTTTAGAAAACCCATGCTGTTCCCTGCAGAGTATAGAATGCTTCTTATCTACCCATTTCTGTATGCGAGTTCTTATCAACTTCTCTAAAATCTTCACTACCACGCCAGAGATACTAATAGGTCGGTAGTTAGACATCACTTTTTGCACCACCCTTGTGCAATGGAACTATCATACATTCCTTCCATTCCTGAGCTGAGACTCAAGTTATACAAATGTGTGAAAGGCCTAGCCAATTCAGCTGAACATTCCTTTAACAAATGGGCAGATATTCCATCTGTCCCTATTGACAAATTCTTATCCAGGTTATGCAAGAGCTCTTCAACCTCATTTTAGAAATGATAGCCTCTTATATCATTTCTACTTCCCAGATTTTAAAATTTTACACTTTGCAAGAATGAACTGACAACCCCCACTCATTTGCTTTGTCCATTCACCCAATCAATTCAAGTCCTCTTGCAAAGTTACATTTGTTCTACATCTCATAGTTTTTTCCCCTAACTTAGCATCATCTGCAAAGCTGCATATTACCAGTCAAACCTTTTCAAGTGTCATTAACATACAAATTAAACAGCAATGGCCCAAAACAGACTTCTGACAAACTACTAGTGACCATCCCCATGTGGGATATCTCACCCCCCCCCCCCACAAAACTTCCTGGTATCCATAAGAGAACCAATCTCTAATCCAACACACTAATCTACTATATAACCTCACTGTTCCACTTTAAGTATCAGCTTGTTATGTGGCAGTCTATCAAAATCGTTTGCAAAATCTAAGTTTACCATTGTGTATGCATCCCTTTTGTTCAGTGCATTTGTCACTTAAGTAAACAGATTGCTAAAACGTGATCTTCCTTGGGCAAATCCATCCTGTCTATCAAAGAGAATTCTGCCATTGTCAACCCAATTCTGAATCTTTGACTAGAAGAACCTCTTTAACACTTTAACCCCAAAACTCGAAACAAAGAGATTGGCCTGTGATAATCTCCCTTGTGAAGTGGTGATTTTACCTTCTTTCCACTCCTTTGAAACTTGGTTGAATCTAAGGCTCATGTCAAAACTGTTGTTAACTCCTTGGAACATTCCCTCAAAAAATGTGGTGACATATCAAGTCCTACTACCTTATTAACATCAAGTTTATTCTATTTCTCATATACCTCCTGCTCACCATGCTTATTATCTGAAATGAATCGAAAAGGTTTCATATTTAGTCTGTAGGGGAGTTTCCAGTTTAGATAAAATAAAATTAACATTTTAAAAAACATCAAAAAATAAATTAATTAATTAAAAACCTTGATCTATGTACAGTACTAATGTACCATAGGTTTATAACACCTTTTATGTATGGGAGTCATCTGAAGAGGGGAAAAAATACACATAAACACACATTGAAAATCTATATTTGTATTGTGCATTTTTTTTTTTTTTTAACTGCTATTCTGCTCACCTCTTAACCTTGCATCTCATATACTAATCACTGAAATTCTGGTGATCATAAAATTTATGTTCAAGTTTCTTTACTGGTGTAACTCTTTTTATGGTTTTTCAGTTTTGCTTGTTGAGATGCTATAATGGTATGACTGATGAATATCAGAGAATGAAACTGATCACGATAGTAGATGTTAAATAAAAAGAATGCTACAAGCAATATGCTTCAAGTGCCTCCGTAGCGCAATTGGAAGAACAATGGTACGTTGCATCCTTCGATTAGAAAAAGGCCTGTTGGATTCTCGTCATGACGGAAGGAATCTTTATATGGACTTTTTCAATTGAAGGTGAGTTAGCCGATCTCATACGGAGGTAGCAGGGTTTTTTTCTACCAGAAACTCGGGTTTTTCATCCCGCATACAGACAAATCGGCCCTTCAGAACACAATGCAATTTACAGACAAAAAAATACTAGCTGGGGTGTGGTGGTGGTTATGGGCAGTAGATGGTGTTTGGTAGTGGAGGTTCTGTGTAGTAGTGGAGATGAAGAGTTGTACGGTGGGTGTCCTCCTGCGATGAGTCTTTGGACTCCTTGGAGGTGTCACGAATAATAATAATAATAATAATAAAAATATATTAATGCAGATAAAAAAAATACTGCAAACTAAGCAATGTAAGATATTGGATAGAGTTGATAACGGTTCTTTGCAAAGTATACCTATCAAACTATTATGATAATATCTTTATGGTGAAATAAAATAACTAACCTTAGATTTACTGCTTTCATTTCCTTGAAGACTGTTTAAGATCTGTTGTTCAATATCAGTAATCCAAGCATCTCTTTCCTGCAATAAGAATCATGATTATTTCAATACTGTACTGAAAAGATTTTAATTTATGTGTGTATGTTCAAATATATATTCACACTTCAACTTCACGTGAAATTTGGGTAACAGTTCCCTTGTATTAAATAAGGTATGTATACTTCAGGTTAAAATTAATAGATTTATGGGTAGAGATACTCAGCCCACTGTTGTAATCAGATCCACACTTTATTTGCCAGGATATAAATATATGCAATATTAATAGTATAAATGATAATTTATGAACTCTGGAATCTTTTGACAAAAGAGAATCAAATGTTACATAAGCACGTTGGATGTCACAAAACTTGAACTATATCTGAGGAAGAGCTGTAGCATACCTTTAAGATTTTGCAAATTAAATTATTTGGTTGAAGATTTTGAATAGTACAATTTTTGAATTTAATTTGCAAATTATAGTGTTGAATCTATTAGTACATAGAAATGAAAATTTCCATGACTTCTCCAGATCAGGGAGAAAAAAAAAAAAATATATATATATATATATATATATTAACTTTGAAATAATGCTCTAAAGAGCAAAAAAGGAGTGGTTTGACATGCAGCTATCTGTATAACAGATAAAACGATTTTAAAAACTACTATGTAAAAGTAGTTTTTAAGCTCTAAAAGTTCTTTGTTTTGGTAACAAGAAAATTACAGACTACATACACAGTATTTAAGAAATTTTTAATGACATGCATGTCATTAAAAATTATTTCTCCATTCATTTATTAGATGAATGGAGAAATAGAGAAATGACCTGAAAGTCCTGAGAGTATAATCACAGCAGAATATTTTGCTTACTTCAGATTTGTGTACAAATTTTTCACAATCTCCAAAAGAGAAACACACAATAAAATGAAACATTTAAATAGCATGTTTACACAATCTTTAAAAGAGAAATGGTCCCTTTTACATTAGTCAAGTGATGTAAACTGCTTTTCATCTTGAAGAAAATAATTAAAACATCTCTAGAAAGTGTTTGTTAATTATCTTCCATCATCCTAATCTTATGCTGATTTTCTAACATCAGCAAAACTTGCAAAATTCTTCCTCAGAATATCATTGTTATGATAAAGTGTGAATTGCATATGTTTGCTAATTTTAATTTTCAATTTAAAGATTGAGTTTAAACAAACATGCTTATTGTATATTTTGATTCCAGGAGGCTGGAAGCCTTATATGATGAAGTATGTCTCCATTACCATCAGCACCAATAAAGTAAACAAAGTTTGAATATTAAATTACTGTTTTATAAAAATACCACATTTTTTTTTAATTAAAAAAGTGCCCTCCTGTGATGCTTGAACTCCTTGGAGGCACCACATAATAATAATATATAATAATAATAATCCTCGTGGAAAGGCTTAGACGTTGGTTATGCATTTTTACTAAATAGTTTAAGGAAATTACAATGTAAACTAGGATATACATTAAAATAAATTTTAATACACTTCCAATATTTTGGCAACGTCACATTGCCATTTTCACAGGAACTTAAGAACAAGGCATGTGCATGCAGGCACAACAAACAGTAAATGAGGAAGAAGCAGGAAGCTATTCTTTCTCCAAAAGTCCTGATGGTGCCTCCTAGCAGGCAATGTTGGTATTCTTGGGCGATTGTGCTGAAGGTCTTCTGACATAGGTTTTCCAAATTTGAGGCAGTCTCATGCAGCCAAATTTGTTGAGGTTTAGATTGTTTCATAGGGCTGAGGCTGATTCCATGAAAAGACTTCCATATTTGTATTTACTACGGTGTATTATCGTGGCTTTCTTCCACCGTATTCTATGGCGGGTATCCAGCGCATGGTCTGCAAGACCAGAGTGGCTGTATTGGTGAAACTGGATATAGTCCTTGTGTTCTGAAATTCTGATATTAGCTGTCCTGCCTGTTTGGCCAAAGTAGGACAGCTTACAGCTGCAAGGGACCTGGTATACACCAGGTAGGTCTGGGGGAAAGTTGGTCTTTAGTAGAGCGGATAAGGGATGCCAATTTTTTTATATGGTCTGTAACAAGAAGTTAAGTCATGTTTTTTTAGGATTTTTGTAATTTTTTTCGAGGTGCCTCGGATATAGGGTATGGTGATGGATTTAGACTAATCCTTGTTGTGAGGGGCAGAGGGGGTTATTGGTTTCAATATTTTTTTGGATTTTTTTTGGGGGAGGGGAAAGCCATTGGCTGAGAAAGTGTTGAGAATGTGGTTTAGTTCTGTCGTTAGGGCATTGTCATTTGAACAGATAAGTTTAGCCCTGTTGTATAGTGTCTTAATGATTCCATATTGTTGAGAGGAGGGGTGGTGAGATTGTTGGTTGAATGTATCTGCCAGTATGGGTGGCTTTTCTATAGACTGAAAAAACCAAGGTTCCATCAGGCTGGTGGGTGACTAGTGTGTCTAAGAAAGGAAGGCAGTTGTTTTTTTCCAATTCCAAGGTGAATTTAATTCTGGGGTGTTGGTTGTTTAAGTGCGTTAGGAAGGAGAGGAGTGTATCGGAGCCATGTGGCCAAATAGCGAACACATCATCAACATAGCGAAGCCAAATGGTTGGTTTTTGTGGGGCAAAGTTTAAGGCTTTCTCTTCAAAAGTCTCCATACAGAAGTTGGCCAAGGGTGGGGAGAGTGGAGAACCCATGGCTGTCCTCTCTATTTGTTTGTAGAATTTTCCTTACCAAACAAAATAACCTAAGTTCATTGTGAACTGAAATAGGGCTGTGATATTGGGAGGAAATTTAGATTGGATTAGCTCTAAGGATTCTTTGAGTGGGACATTTGTGAATAAGGAGGAGACATCAAATAATAATAATCATTCTAAAAGCAACAGGAAACAAATCCGATTACAAAAAGGGACAGCAAAATAACTGATATGTGTGCTGAAAAAATAAACCTTTGCATAGCCAATTTCTTCGAGATACTGAGGAAAAAATTGACATGAAGACATGGCAATGGCTTCAATATGGATATATTAAAAAAGAAACAGTAGGATTTATTCTAGCAGCTCAATACAATCAAATCAAAAATTTTCAACATCAATAATAACAGCAAATGCAGATTATGCAATAGGAAAGATGAGACTGTAGAGCATCTAATCAGTGCCTGCAGCAAGATAACTCAAACTGATTAGAAATACTGCCATGATCAAATGGCCAAAATAATTCATTGGCATGTACACAAAAAATACAGCTTTCCTATTTCTGATAACTGGTAGCAGCATAAAATAGAGACAGTATTGGAAAACGAAACAGCAAAACTTCTCTGGGACTTTAGAATACAAAATGATCGGCATTTGGAACACAACAGAACTGACATCACAATTATCAAACATTGACAGGTTTGGATTATTATTATTATTATTATTATTATTTGACACCTCCAGGGAGTCCAAAGACTCATCGAGGGAGAGTGTGCCAACAGCATCGAACGATTGGTCCCCTTTCAACTACTGATAACAACATTAACAACAAAGAATTGGAAAAATTTACTAAATACTGAGATCTGGGCAATCAAAGTTAGCTGGCTGTGGCTTAAACACATCAAGTCATCTCAATAGTTATCAGTGCACTTGGTGCAATTTCAAAGAAGCTATCCAGCTATTTACAGCAATTAAACATCAACGAAGTAACCCAATATGATCTACATAAAACAGCATTACTTGGAACAGTCATAATTTTACGATGCTACCTGACAGACTATTCTTGGGTAGAATTTGAATTGCTCTGTATCACCAGTCAAATTGTTGTTTAAATGATATCTTATTTTGACTCTGTATCACTTATACAAATAAAGTGATAATAATTAATCCCCGCACGCATGCACAATAGGTCACAAAACATATCACATCAGATGCATGTGTGCAAGTGGTTAACAGGATACTGACCAACATCCTTATACTGAATGTTAACAAGTATTTATAAGACGGATTAAGAACATATCCTTAATAAAAACATAAACCCAAAAAGAAATCAAACTTTTCAAAAATTGAAGAAACTAGTGGCGCTACCTGTTGTATCTTTTTGTTGTAGAAACCGACAACCTTCATTAGTGTTTTGTCAACTGTTTATGACATTTGTTTCATTAGAAGCTGAGTTAGCCAAGAATGACAGTGTGTTTTGACGAACAGTCGGAAAATGAGTTTCAAACAGAGAGCTGCAATTGACTTTTGTGTTAAATGGGGTAAAGCTTTTACTGAAACGCATCAAATGCTACAAAAAAGCATACGCTGATGAATGCTTATCCCATACTCAAGTTTACAAGTGGTTTAAGCGATTTCAAAGTGGTCGTGACACGCTTGAGGATGACAAAAAGCCAGGCCATCCAAAAACTGGACTGAGCGAAGTTAATATTAAAAAGTGCATGATTTCATCAAAGAAAACACCCAAAATCGCCCGTGAGATTGATTGAAGATGGCTTGGGGATTCAAAAATCAACTGTGCACAACATTTTGACAGAGGTTGGTCCTTTGTAAATTGAATTCACGATTTGTTCCCTACAAGTTGACTGACGACCAAAAAATGTATCGAATTGAACACTGCAAGGATCTCTAAAAACTGCTTGTAAGGACTCAAACTTCCTTGAAACGATTATTACTGTTGATGAAACGGTGTTTTAAGTATGAGCCCGAAACAAAGTGCTAGCATGCTGAGTGGAGACCACCAGAAGAGAGGCATCTGAAAAAAGTCGCTTGGAGAAGTCAAAAGTAAAGACAATGTTGATTTGTTTCTACGATTCCAAGGGCATTATATACTAAGAATTCATTTTGCCTGGCCAAATGGTGAATGCAGAGTTTTATCTCGAAGATTTCAAGCGATTGATAGCGAGAATTTGTCATGTACGGCATGAATATCGTGATGCAGGCAGCTGGTCACTTTTTCACGATAATGCACCATCTCATCGTTCTAACATTGTGAGACAGTTTTTGAGCAAAAACCAAGTTTGTGTGTTGGATCACTTGCCGTATTCACCTGATTTAGCACTCTATGACTTCTTTCTCTTCCCCCCGACTTCATTTGTCGATGAAAGGAAAGCAATATGACACCATTGGAAATGTTCAAGTGGTAGTAACCACGACCCTCAACAGTATCCCAAAAACTGATTAAAAAAACTCATTTAACGAATTAATTGACCATGCCAAACAATTAATTGAAGATGCCAAACACTATATTGAAGCTGAGGAGAGTATACTGATGGAAATAAATGATTTAAATAATTATAATTGGCCTGTGTTTTATTTTCTATAAAAAGTATGGTTTCTTTTTGGATAGAGGGAGTAAAACTGACCGCCTAATTGTGAAGCCTTTATCTCCTTTATAGTATATTCTATTGCAATTCCATCACAGACATGATTGACACTGTTTTATGCATTATCCCTCTTTTTTTTTTTTTGTATATGTTTCAGTAGGCATTCCAGTATCACTTTTGTAACTCTGGATCCAATATATACACAATATATAAATTTTGTGCAAAAAAAAGAAACTTATCAACACTGGATTTGAAGACTTGTGAATTGTATTCTTTGAGAAATACATTATATAAGAAGGAAGGCTATTCCAGAGTACCGCAGTAAAGAGAATGAGCAAAGAGGAGGGAAAATGTTTTGAGAGTTTGCAGTTAGTGAAGAGGCATGGTAGTTGATGACTATACATTAACAGAATTAGAGGAGAGTGGAAGAATTGCTGATGCCAACTCTGAAGAATAGTGATCATGGAAATATCTATAGATGATGCATCTGAACATCTATAATCTATATGAAAGAGCATAGTGAAATGTAGCTGGTCATTAATCAGCTACTTGCTCTTTTCAGTACTGAATTAAGGATTTTCTAAAGAACTCTTAGCACCACCCCAAATGTGAAAACATTATTCAATGCCTCTTTATAAAATCATAAATGTGTGAAATTAAAGGTTAAGAATGGAGATTAGCTGTCTGACTCATGACCAGAAAGGAAGAAATATGTGCAAGAAAAAAAATGATCAAGTTTTGTTAGTGCTGAAATTAATAATTATTAGAACCCCACTGAAGAATAGTTTAGAGATCAGAATTTATGGTTGGAGATGTTTCCAGATTTGTAGTTGTGGATATGGTGCCAGAAGTTTTGGTTATTTGTGTAGTGCAAAATTATCAAATGAAAAAGACAAATGCAATGTAATGGCATTGCAAAACTGTGGACTTTTGTGAGAGATGTATATAGAAGGAAGGAAGTATGCAAAAGAATGATGTCCTGCAGCTAGTTAGTGTTTAAGGATAAAAATTCTTCCATTATCAGATATGTAAGAAGCAACCGGAGAGAAGATGCGGCCTGATTGCAAAAGTCAGAAAGGGGGGGGGGGGGGATCATAAGCTGTAAGCTTACTTAATAGGCTTTGTGCCAAACCCAGTCAAATTTAAGATATTAAGAGCATAAGCAATAACGTGTCCTGTGGATCACGTTAGAGTATCCATACTGATGATGATTTAGTAACTGTGCATCTATGCTATAGCACAGAAATTCCCTATTCATGGATTTCTCCATGACTTTATAGAAAGAACTGAAGCCAAACAATTGGATATTTCAGTGGTAAATATTTGTTGCCCTTCATAGTAATAATGAAAATGTGCTAATTTTCAATGTGAATAATAAATATCACAGTTATCAAAAGGATATACAAATTAGTAATCAAGAAGGCTAGAGCACAAACTTTAATTTTGTGCTTAAAAAATTAATTTTAAAAATTAATAAACAATTGGATAAATGACATCACAACTGTGATGTCATTTATCTAAGAATAAATATGTCTGGAATGTCTTCCTTAGCAAGAAGACATTCCAGACATATTCAATATATAGCCAGTACAAAATCAGACAGTGAAAAATAGGACTTGCAAATGCTGAGCCACATTCAAAACTTATTTCTTGATCTCTTTTTGTCTTTCTTTTAATACTAATGATGGCAAAATGTGCTAAACCTCACCTCCAATGTCAATTCAATCATGTAGTCAGAAATCTGTATTTTTTTACTTTCCCGATTTTTATGATCTTTCAAAATTCTGGGTTTTCTTGATTTCAAATCTGTCTGATCTGCCCCAATTCTTTTCCTGTTTACTAGTTTTATTTATTTATTTATTTTGAAATGATTTGTCTATGTACATATGTATACAAACTTGATTTTTTTAAAAAAATTATCTTGTAATATATATCCCACATAAGACAGGTGGTAGATCCCATAATACAATTGTATGTGTATGGGGAAAGTGGTCAGTGAGGAGACAGAAATCTGTTAACATTTGTTTAAGAACTTGGGGTTACAAGAAAGGCTATTCCAAAAAAAAACAGAAGTAGATGGTTGAAAAGTGAGAAGTTGGCTTGATAAGTTTGGAGTTGAACTGTGTATGAATATTGACCAACCACTTGGAAGTTGGATAACTGAAAGATCACCAAATTTGGTTGAAGCAGACATCTGGATCAAAAAAGTGGAAATAGTAATTAGACCATGGAAGAGATGCATATAGATCCGTGAGGGTCATCTTAATGGTTATGGGCAGAGTTGTTAACAAGAAAGCTAACACCAGCTGTTGTTAACTGGTGTTAGCTTTCTTTTCTTAACTAGTTTTTCTTCCATTTGGAAGAAAAACTAGTTATAGTTAAGAAACTATAACTAGTTAAGAAAAGTTCAGTGTTGGGAGAATTATGAGAATTATCTTGGAGAGGAGAGAAAGACAACAGAAAATATGAAAATCATTTTTTTTTTTTTTGGTATTCATCAGAATACAAAAAAAAATCTATTATTCTGATAAGGGAAAAATTTGCATTAGATTGTGACTCATAGCAAATAGTTCAGCTTCATCATGGTCTATGAATGACAGAAATCAGTCATTAGATCATGACTAATAAAGCAGTTTAGCTTGATCTGCAATGTTAGAAAAGGGGAGCCAGTTTGGGTTATGGTTACTGAAGTCTCCAATGGTGTTAAATCTCAAATAACAATTTGAGATTATCTTCTTTAACATTAATTGTCCCCCCCCTCCCCCATTAAATGGGAGCTAATGGATTTCATTATACTGTCCACAAAGACATACAGGTGTCTAAAACTTGATGCTTGGCAAAAAAAAATTATGACATGCAATAAGCAATGGAAAGAAGTATTTGGGGAATTAAATAGTACAGAAGAGAAATAATGTGGCAGCATATACACATCACAAAAACTGTTGGTGTTATTAATACAGTCAAGGAATTAAAGTTGAACTGGGCTGGCTGTTTAGCTAAGAATAAAAGATGACCTCATCCTCTGATCTATCTATCTTTCTATCTATCTCTCTCTCAGAATCCAAACTACTAAAAGATTCTGAGAGATAGTAAGAGATCCAGCAGATAAGGTGGAGAAATGAGATTACAGGAAACAACTGAACTCTTGTAGGACAACCTATGATAAGGAAAAGTGGAGAAAACAAAGAGGTCTTTCCCAGTAGTGAGATGCAGCAAGCCGATAGCAACAACGTGTGTGTGTGTGTGTGTTTTAATATTTAATTATTTTCCATTTTATTTGATATTTAGTTTCTGATTCCCTTATATCCTTCTATTTTTTTATCTCAAATTTTGGCAACTGTTTAATAGAAACTGGAGTGGATTTAACTGTATAACTTTGTATAGCTGAAACAATCTCAATATCTCATTATGATATCAGCAGTGGAACCATATTCCCCAAAGGAATCCATCTGATACAGAAATAGTAACAAAAGGATACTATTTTCATATCCAATGTTTTTTTTTTTGGTTGTGCCTTGGATGATTATCATAAAAGAAAAATGCAGCATTCAAGTACTTACTTCATTATTGGAAGCCTCAAAATGCCACTGTTTATTGTCCAGAGAAACAATTATAAATTCATAGCCATCAGAATCTATGCAAATAAAGTTAATAAAACATTTCTGTAATAAACAGGATTGCAAATATTTTTACTTTATATTTGTCTGTGTTAAATAAAAGTTATATAAATTTATAAGATAAATAAATTTTGTCACCTCTACTTGTTTCATTCATTTTAATATTATAATTAAACAACTTTCCTGCACTATGAGAAAACTATATCGTTGTTTCAAGCACACAGCGCTGAAAGTAGTAACAATGTACAATGGTGAATTGGGGCAGAAGTTGCTCTATTGTATTTCTGAGTATGTG
Source organism: Typopeltis vanoorti (assembly GCF_054136105.1). NCBI lineage: Eukaryota > Metazoa > Arthropoda > Arachnida > Uropygi > Thelyphonidae > Typopeltis > Typopeltis vanoorti. The sequence continues at coordinate 81,888,967 of NC_143561.1, forward strand.
TAGAAATATAAAGAACATTATCAAATGTCACTAAGCATTTAGCTGTTTGGAAAGAAGGAAAGGAAAATAGCATGAGAAAAATTGTGGAGTGTTTGTGTTTTCAAATACATGAAGATGGAACAGAAATTAAAAGAAGTTGGAAATAGAAGACTGAGGGAGGATATCCTTTTATAAAAATATAAGTGAAATTTCTATAGTCATTAAATCTGCATATGATTTATTCAGTGAAAACTGAAAGAAATTATTGCTTGTCAGTTCACATAGAAATAGACCTAGTAAAGTTTATACAGTATATATATATGTTACTGGCAAAGTGTGAAAAGCAGGCATTCCATAGAATGCATGGCGTTTTTAGGCAAAGTATGAAATGTCTGTTTTCTTTTTATTTTTTCACATACTTTCCCTAGGCATTGTATAGAATGACAAATGCTGTTTCGGCAAAGTATGAAAAAGGCTTTTATTGAAAATATGCATTTTATTGAAAAAAGATAATTACAAATTACAAAAAACAGAAAAAGACCAGTGCTGAACTACTTGTTGCTACAAGGTAGACTGGAATGGCATTTTGAATTGCACTTAATTGCCTTTTTCATACAAAAGCACTTCAAATTTCGGCACTTGGTCTTGCAATTACACTTTACGAACCCTTGGCTGCTACCCGTGGACTGAGCGGAAGTGGCTGACCGGAGAGCTATTTCATGGTCAGGCACGTTTCCAACTCTCAGTAAGTCCTTGTGACATGAAGTGAATTGTGATCTGGCATAGAGATGGTTTAAAATTCCTTCAGCAGTTCCAAGTCAGTATCGTCTAACCATTGTCTGTCACACTCATAACAACTGCCAGCAGATTGCGCGAGTCTCCCCGTCCCTTGTCGACGTTTGGGATAGGAACTTGCACAGTGGCCCCCAAAGCTGCAGGAGGAAAGTTTTTGTCGGAATCCATTTTCATTTTTTCGGCCTGTATTTCCAGATTCAATTTAGATCGAATTTTACCTTCGATAGCATTCTCAATATTGAAGAAAAGAGTACACAAAATATTAACATCATCACATATTTTCTCACTTCCATTGTCTTTACTCTCATGTCCACAGGTTGCATGAATGTTTCGGTGACAGTTTCTGCAAGTATGGGCACCACTGGTTACCTTCAAACAAACGCAGCAGGTAGCAGAACCGGAAGCCTCTTCAGTAGGCATGTATTCATCACCATTTTCCTTTCTACTATCGTGGACTACAGTCTCATCTGTGTTTTGTGCAATAGACTCTTTCTCTTGGATAGGGTGATCTGTTTCTTCTTGTATTGTTTGGATGTTTTCCATCATTTTTTCCAGTTGCTCCTCAGTCTGTATGTCTTGTAAAACATCTTGGGGTAAGGAAGACGTTGTGAGACCCACTTTAGCTTTGCCAAAGAGAGCTTCATATGGTGTTCTCTTAATCCCAGAATGAAATGCCCTGTTATTCATAAGTTGCACGAAATGTAGTCCCTCACTCCATCAGTCAGTTTTTTCATCTTGCATCCATGTACACAGCATATTTTCAATGTCCTGATTAGCTCTTTCGACACTTCCTTGGCTTTGTGAGTGGCAAGGCTTGCCATGGATGATCTTCAAAGTCAGCCAGTACTCCTTTAGGCTTCTCACCACATTATTAGCAAATTCTCTACCATTGTCGGATTGTAGAATCGATGGTGCTCCAAGCAACGTAAATATGTCCACGAGGTTATCTGCCACTTCTGCTGTCTGTGATGTCAGAGCCTTGAGAACCACAAACTTAGTGAGATGATCTTGGTATACCATTATAAACTTGTATTTCCTGTGACTGAAAATTGATGAGATCGACCTGACAACGGGAATTGAACTCGGAAAAAATCATAGGCTTCACTACAACACCCTTTTTAACACTTTTTTGTTTTTTCTGACATGGCTCACAAAGGTGAATGTACAGTTCAATGTCATGACGAGTAATGTTCTTGTACTTGTGTGATATTTCTTTCAACATTCTGTCACATCCTCAATGGCCAAATGAGCTTCATGAAGTACATTAAATAACTCAGATTCTGTGACATAAAACTGGATTTCACTAGCGCCTTCTTTAACAGGATAAATCAACTTACTTTTGTTTTCTACGACCATCACATCATAGCGATTCTGCAGCCAAAAGTCACATGGTATCTTCTTAGAAGCTATCTTAGCAATTTTCACATCGTTCACTAATTTTTGGTAGGTAGTATCGGTTAAAAAAAAACGCAGTTTTTAGCAGCATTGGCTCGAACTTCAGATAGTTCTTCGTAGAATCGCCGTTCCATGTTAACATGCCATGATTTCTGCCCAGACAATGTAGCTTGCTCAGCCATTATTTGTGCAGTTTTGACTCTGTTTGAGGCGAGTGTAGATAGTCACGTGACTCACCTTGTGACATTAACACTTGGGAGGTCATATCTGTTTTAACATATACATGCTAATTGCTACCATGAATATTCTTTTAGGTTGAAGGTCATGAGTAGCTGCGCATGCGTATGTTACGAGCATGTATTACTGAAATAGAGAGAAAAAGTATTTTATACTTTGCCGATTTGCCTTTTGGCATTCTATAGAATGCAATGTGTGAAATTCTTAGCGTTTCATACTTTGATGTCCCTCTTTCGGCATTTAACTAATTTAACACTTTGCTGGTAACATATATATATATATATATATATATATATATATATATATATATCAGGCCTGCACAACTTGATTGTCTTTGAGGGCCAAACCCAACTTGGACCACCTGACCAAGGGCCAAATCATTTCCGACCTTGAATCTTTTTCAGACAATATTTTATCGACTCTCCCTCAGTAAATGATTTGCTAGCACAAACTATTTCTTGTGATATTTTTAAGCTTACCTTTGTGGCAACTTCATTTGCAGATGTCATTTTTTTAAAGCTTGTTGCTCACTGCTAAGGACTTTCAATAACTTTGCTGCTTTTATTTGCTTTTCACTTGCATCCAACTTACCAAGGTTAGGATGTTTCGATTCAAAATGACATCTCAGATTGTACTCTTTCGGCACAGTGATAGATTCGCAGAAAACAGTGCACACTATTTTGTCCTTAAACAACATAAAAAAATATTTGTTTGTCCACTCAGGGTTAAATGCTCGATGTTCTATTTTATGCTTTTTACTTAAGCTTGTTGTGTCGAGATTGACAATATTAATTACAAAAAGCTAATGATGACAAACTCACAGTAATGCAGGTTATGATTGATAACAGTTATGTAATGTATTGCTCCAGCTACAACCAACCACCACACTGCCAAAGCCAGTCAAGGCATGGCCAACTTTGTGTAATACAATTCATTCTTGTTCGTAGACATCAAGTCATTATCATGGAGATGTAACTTTGAATTTTCCCGCAGCGACACTACCGCTAACAAAACCTCAAAGCAATTGTAATAATTTTTTATTAAATACAACAGTAGGAATAACTCCAAATGCAATTTATTGTTGAGCTGAAAGAAACATGATTGTGACATTAATCGCATGAACGTAAACATGCAGTCTTAGTAAAAATTTAATTCAATGGGAAAAAATTGTCTAATTTCATATTCCTCCCATATGATTTCAATCAGGCAGATGGACCAAAATAAATAGCATTGCTGGATGCATGCAGCCTGCAGGCCATATGTTGTGCAGGCCTGATATATATATATATATATTTTTTTTTTTAATTTAGGATTGCCGAAAAGTGGTTTGAAGCTACTGATATGTTTTTGGTTATTGCTTCAATGAAAAATGTTGATACTTTCATACACAAAGTGAATTCATTCTAAGGTGATGAAACTGTTGATATCGTTTAAGTAGTTTTAGTGAAGTTTGCTCACATATTCCTGAATGGTAACAATGTCAAGTTCCTTCCTAATATCTTTATTTTTAATATGATTTTGCCATTGATGCCATCTGTTCACTCCCCTAAACCAAGTTACTGTATTGATTGATGAAAACAAGATGTTTTTTTTTGGTATTCTATGATTTAGGATGCAGGAAGGCATTTGACTGACATGTTGCTGTCATATAGGAATCAGTTTTTGTGTTAGTTTTCTTCCAGTATGAATTCAAGAGAATGAAAGTTCTGTAGGAAAGAAGAGACTCAATTCCAAAAGTTTTTTTGATCCACATAGGATCTGTTTAGTTTATTTTTTTTATTTATTAATAATATAATATAATAAAATATAATATTATATTAAATTAATAATATAATAAACCTTATAAGTCCTGACTGGCTTGGCCAAAGGATCCTTTGGATAATAAAAATCGCTTCATAGCATATTTAAATATGAACATTTGTTCAAAGAAAGTGCCCTATTACCATTCAAATCTTAATCACAATGGACTTTATATTCACAAAGTTGGTGAAATTGGGATTTCAAGTCGCATACTAATAGTACTATAGTTTGAATCTGCAGCTGCTTTTAAAAACCATTGTTTCAACATAGTTATATGTTACATTTGAATTTCCCATTGTTCTCTTAGTTTTATTCACTGACAATGTTTAATGTTTAGTATACTTAAAATGAAATATTTGTTTTAACTAGTTTTGCTACTTAAATACTCTACCTTTTCATTGTAGTCATGTGTTCTTTCTACAGTTATTATGGAAAACCTAAAGAGTCTTCCACATTACAATGAAAGTATTTTCTATAAAATAGCATTATATGGACAGTCTCAGAGCAATTTATAAGGCTAGTTCTTCAAATTTCCCATGTATATGTTTGCACTGGAGAAGACAAAGGAGAACGTCTGCAAACCAGTGAACTACTTTACTCATGTAGCAACCAGGGTTCTATTTTGTGTGATCTGGAAGCTACGTACATAGTCTTGCAGCATATTACACCCATGCTATGCTATACCGGCAACCATCTAAATGGTATTTTAAACTAAACTATATATGATCATCATCAATTGCCTCATAAGTACCTTCAAAACTTGTACAGGCAACTATGACAGTACTACATGATTAAGTTTACATTATTCCTATCTTCTATCAATAATTTTCCTCCAAATTATTCTATTATTTGTCAGCATAGAAGATTTTGGTCTTCTAAGGTACTTCTGACTAAATTAATTCATCTAGAACTTGGTTTTCCTCTCTCTCTCTTTCTGGGTCTTTTTTCCTGCCATCTTGGTAAGAGACAGTTTTGTTAACCTTTCCTCTCCCATTGTTTTAGTGACCTTACCACCTTAGATTAACCTTGCTCACATATTCCTGAATGGTAACAATGTCAAGTTCCTTCCTAATATCTTTATTTTTAATATGATTCTGCCATCTGTTCACTCCCCTAATCTTTCTCAGAACTTTCATATTTGTAGTCTCTCATCATTAATCAAGTGCTTCAATTCTAACCCAACACTCAGATCCATAACTTAAAAGTAGTGTGAACACTGTCTTGCATACTCCTAGTTTAGTGTTTTTGGCTAATTTCTCTCTTCTTTCATATAAATTTATTCAAATGGCTCCCCACCATACCAGATCTGCTTATTCTGTTGTCTATGTCTATATTTATTTGCCATCTTCACCAAAAATTCAGCATGAATAGCTATTTTCATAGTTTTGGTCTTTTCATTACAAATCTTTACATGTTAAATTTGTTACACTGGTTATTCAAGTTAGAGAACAAATCCTGGAGAAATACACTGGATGTGTTCAGACATCATCTGCATAAAGCAAAGAGCTAAGTTTGGTATCTCCAATTCTAATATCATGTTTAATGCCACTTCCTTTCATAATGCAATCCATATAGATGATGAATAAAAACTTGGGGTAGTGTGCACCCTTGTCTTATACCTGATTTTATATCAAACCATCTTCCTGTATTTCTATCAATTCAACTGCTGACTTACAACTTAAATATAGACTATGTATAATTTTCCAATTACCCCACATAACTGTAGCATTTTGAAAAACTCTCTCTGGGCATCTTGTAATATGCCTTTTCCAGATCTACAAAATTTAAGTACAGATCCTTGTTATATTCCCATGATTTCTTAACTGTTTGTCTCCTGAAATGCCTTTGTAGCAAAACTCGAAAAACAATGGGATAACGTGTCCTTTGCTTGGAAAAAAAACCGGGGTTCAATTCTCATCATGATGAGAGGAACCTTAGTGTGGGCTTTTTTCAAATGAATGTAAGTTAGCCGATCTTATATGGCAGTAGCAAGACGCTTTTCTCCAGGAAAATCGGGATTTTCATTCAAATCTGCCATGAAAATAAACATATCCAACGGTACACACAATTTACAGACAAAAATATGTTGTTGGTGGTAGTAGGCAGTAGATGGCATTGCGCATTAATGGTAGTAGTGTCGTTATTGGTAGTAGTAGATGGAAGAATAAGTAGGGAGATGGTGAATTGTGCATAGCGGTGTAGACTGCCTTCCTACAATAAGTCTTTGGAGCTGTCACATAATAATAATAATAACAGCAAAGTGAAAATCTGATCATGACAACCTCTATTTGTCCTGAACCCAACTTGTTCTTCTCCAAGTTTCTTTGTCACGAGTTTTCTCAGCCTTGCTTCAAGTATGATTGCATTAATCTTACCTGGGAACACTTAGTAGAGAAATTCCTCTCAGAATTTCTCAGAATTTGTAATTTTTGGTATTATTATTATGTTACACCTCCAGGAAGTCCAAAGACTCATCGAGGGAGAGTGTGCCAAAAGCATCGAACGATTGAACCCCTTCCAACTACTAACTGCGCTTAAACTTGCTTAACATTTTTCATGCGCCATTAGTAGCAGGTGCTCTACCAATCGACCAACCTTTGCTGATAAATGTATAACTTTACATTCTTATTATTGTATATCTATAATAAAGTAAATAAATTTCAATATAAGAAATTAACTGTATTAAAATTAGTAAATGTATAGAAAGAATACTGCTAGTTATGCTAGTAATTTTGTAGTAGTAATTTAGTAATTTTAAAATTTTAGAATTTTTAATGAAATTCTAAAATTTAAACGAAATTCTAAAATTTAAATGAAAGAAAAATATTTAAATGATTAAAGAAAGAGATTTTGTATTTTACCAAAATGATGTTCTCCTTTCATTTTGCTCACCCAAACCAATTTGCTATGAAATGATGTCGTGATGCCTCTTTTTATTGCTTTCAGCTGTAATCAATCTGTTAGATAATTTAGCCCTGATCTCTTTATAAAATGGGAAACTACTCAAAAGAGGGATGTCTTTTACATATATATATATATATATATACCCTTTTGATCAGCTGTATGTTACTGGCATTGGGAATCAAACTATTATTAATACAAACCTTCCATGGTTTCTAGATTCTTGGCTCCTGTACTTTTCATTCTCCGATGCCGTTTTTTGATATTAGGTGTGTCTAATTTATTTAGAAGGGGATTAGTACTTGGAACTGCTGGTATGAAGTGGGATTCTCCTCCATTTAGTACACCTGTAATAGATTTTAAATTAATATCAATGACAGAAGAAATGAACCATGTAAAGATTTAGAATTTTGTGTCTAAATACATGACAGCTAGCACCTCATTCAAATTTTATGTAAGGTGGTAAAGTTTCATTGTAAAGTGGTATTTTCCCAATCATAGCTAAAATAACAGAAAAATACTTTGGCTTTAATAAATGTTTGATGAATGGCCAGAATAAAGCATGAATTAAAAGCTGTGTGTTCAAGTATGTTTATCAGTACATGTTATTTCTGACTAGTTTGTCTTTTACAGCCAACTCCATATATGAGACTGAGAAATCAACCTGTCTGAAAGCCTTATAAATGTTCCTTGCATCCTACAGAAGATTCAAATAGGTTTTTCAAATGAGAGCACTGTTATTACTGATGGAATTACAAGTAATTAATTTATGGCCTCTTATAATTGAAGTTATCTTAACATATCTTAATTCACAAATGGAAATTTAAGAGTCTGTCATTCTAAATTATACATATTTGGTCATAAAATACTTAAAAAATGAGACTTTTTGTGGTTATAAGACCATAGGTTCTTTAATTAATACATATACTAATATATGTATTAATTAAAGAACCTATGGTCTCATAACCACAAAAAGTCTCATTTTTTAAGTCTATCATTCTTTGATGTCATGGTTCAAACAAATTTCTGGAAATTTATGTCCCAGTTTACCTAACTTTCATAATTCCATAAAAAAGTTTAACATTAACAATTATCATTTGGCTATTAAGTTCATCATGAAATTAGAATAAGGAAATTGTGATCTGAATGTACTGATTAAAATATCTAGTGACAGGTTGCCTTCAGCGTCACCTGCAAATCAGCTAACCCATATAGATACCTACTTGCTAGTTCTAACCACCCTTGGAACTAAAAGCTAGAACACTATGTGAACAATAAAATACCAAGCCATGTTATAAAAATATATTCTAGACCAAAAAGATTAACTAACAACAGTCAAAGATGTACTCCTCAGAAACAGTTGCACAGGTAAAAACAACTCAAAGCATTACTGCACTGCCGTTGAAGGGCTGCCAACAAACATGATAAAAGTCATCTTCAAGCCAGTAAATTCTACTAAGATCCCCAAACATAACATTCCTCATAAATCCACAGGCATTTACAAAATAATAACCATCATGATAAAATAATGGAATAATTATGAAATAATGCTACAATCCATAAGTGAACTGGCAGTTTGTAGTAAAAATCTGAACCTAATAGAAGTTATAAAACATAAAACTGATCTTTCAACACATACAGAGAAGAAATGAAGAATAATCTGAGATGTAGTAATCATGCCATTCTTTTTTTTATCACAAATGGTTCTTTGTTAATAAGAATAAAAAAACTTTGAATTGTAACAATGAGCTTTTCTTATATAGCACTTTAAAAAAATGTCTGCCTTATTCAAGACAATGAATTTGGTTCTACATTAGGAATAGGATTTAGTAGTATTTAATTTAATCCTTAAAAATAGGAATAGAAAAGTGTGTTTATCCATGTTTATATTTACATACACATTTTGCTATTGAATGCCTCCAGGGAAGGTGCAGACAGTTACATAACATCTCTCTTGATTCCGCAGAGTCAGTTGCTGAGAATGCAAATGTCAAAATAGGGAGTTGGGTTTTCAAATAATATGCATATGACACTAGAATGTAGTTTGCAGAATATTCAGGTACTAGACAATACATTGAACAGCCTACATTGGAAGAGTCAACTGCTTAAATTATTTTTATATTTTAAAAGCTATCAAAATGTTGATATTAATAATATGATATTCAATTGATGATCTGAAGCAGTGGAAATACATGTATATAGCTAAATTTGTTTACTAAATAACTTAAGGAAATTACAACGTACAATAGAATATACATTAAATTAAACTTTAATATATTTCCAATATTTCAGCAATGTCACGTTGCCATCTTCAAAGGAACTTATAATAAAGACACATGCACGCAGGCACTAAACACAGTAAATGAGAAACAAAGCGAGGAAGCTATGGTTTTCCTAAAAGTCCTGATGGTGCCCCTAGCAGGCTATGTAGGTATTCTTGGCCATTGTGCTGAAGGTCTCCTGATGTAAGCCTCCCAAATTTGGGGCAGTCTCATGCAACCAAATTTGTTGAGGTTTGGCATGTTTCTTAGGGCTGAGGCTGATTCCATGGAATCAGCATGGAAAAAAAGCTGATTCCTAGAATCAGCCTCAGCCCTAAAAAACATGGCAAACCTCAACAAATTTGGTTGCATGAAACTACCCCAAATTTGGGAGGCTTACATCAGGAGACCTTCAGCTCAAAGGCCAAGAATACCTATATAGCCTGCTAGGGGTATCATCAGGACTTTTAGGAAAACTATAGCTTCCTCGCTTCGTTTCTCATTTATTGTGTTTAGTGCCTGCGTGCATGTGTCTTTATTGTAAGTTCATTTGAAGATGGCAACGTGACATTGCCGAAATATTGGAAATATATTAAAGTTTAATTTAATGTATATTCTATTGTACGTTGTAATTTCCTTAAGTTATTTAGTAAGCATGTACAACCAACGTCTAAGCCTTTCTACGAGTATAGCTAAATTCATACTGAAGTTACAGTCTAGTTCTCTCTCTCTTTGTCCACTTTTTAATTTTTTTTGGTGTGTGTTTGTGGTGCTTATTTTGAATGGACTTATTATTATACGGATAAGATTTTATTATAATTTAATTTATTATCCATGGAAGTTAAGTTTGTTCACAGTCAAGAAAGGGGTAAGAGCTACATATTTATATCACAGTGGGAGTGAGTGTATCTAGTGTGAATGATGAATTTAAGGGAAGGTATAACAGCTGGCTGGATGATGTAAGGCCTTGATGAGTCCTAGACCCCCCCCCCCTTTGGAGGTCTCAGGTAATAATAATCCAAGATGTTTACCTTTAATGAAATAAATTTTATTAGTACAAAATAAAATAAATTTTACCAGTGCATAGAGAAAGGCATTAAATTTATACACTCTGGTGTAAAACTTAAAACTTTTACACTTCTCTAAATATTAAAATGTTTACATAATACATTTAGAAACATGCACAAGATAGCTAAAAAATTTAAAGCACACAATAAAATGTATGATTTAGGTAGTTTATTATATCATAAACTTAATGGCGATATACATGAAAGCTTCTTGTTGAGAGGCTTATACGCTGGTTAAACATGATGACTAATATTTAAGGAATTGACAGCGTATACTAGAAATATAGATTAAATAAACTTTAATATATACTTTCCGATATTTCGGCGAACGTCACGTTGCCATCTTCTTGGGAACTTACTACAAAGACACGTGCACACAAGTACTAATAACAGCAAATGAGACTGAAGCTAGGAAGCTAGCGTTTCCTAAAATCCTGATGGTGCCCCCTGGCGGGCTATATTGGTAGTTCTTGGCCTTTGGGCTGAAGTTCTTCTGATAAAAGTTTCCCAAATTTGGGGCAGTTTCATGCATCCAAATTTGTTGAGGTTTGGCATGTTCCTAAGGGCCGAGGCTGATTCCATGAATAGTCTTTCATACTTGAACTTGCTGCGGTGTATTACTGTGGCTTTCTTCCATCTTATTCTGTGGCAAGTATCCAGAGCGTGGTCTGCAAGCCCAGAGTGGCTGTACTGGTAAAATCAGATGTAATCCTTGTGTTCTGAGATTCTGATATTTGCTGTCCTGCCTGTTTGGCCAAAGTAGGACAGTTTGCAGCTGCAAGGGACCTGGTATACACCAGGTAGGTATAGGGGGAGTGGTTGGTCTTTGGTGGAGCGGATAAGGGTTGCCAGTTTTCTATGTGGTCTGTAACAGGTGGTCAAGTCATGTTTTTTTAGGATTTTTATCCTAAAAAAACATGACTTGACCACCTGTTACAGACCACATAGAAAACTGGCAACCCTTATCCGCTCCACCAAAGACCAACCACTCCCCCTAGACCTACCTGGTGTATACCAGGTCCCTTGCAGCTGGAAAATGTCCTACTTTGGCCAAACAGGCAGGACAGCAAATATCAGAATCTCAGAACACAAGGATTACATCCGATTTTACCAGTACAGCCACTCTGGGCTTGCAGACCACGCTCTGGATACTCGCCACAGAATAAGATGGAAGAAAGCCACAGTAATACACCGCAGCAAGTTCAAGTATGAAAGACTATTCATGGAATCAGCCTCGGCCCTTAGGAACATGCCAAACCTCAACAAATTTGGATGCATGAAACTGCCCCAAATTTGGGAAACTTTTATCAGAAGAACTTCAGCCCAAAGGCCAAGAACTACCAATATAGCCCGCCAGGGGGCACCATCAGGACTTTAGGAAACGCTAGCTTCAGTCTCATGTGCTGTTATTAGTACTGGTGTGCACGTGTCTTTGTAGTAAGTTCCCAAGAAGATGGCAACGTGACGTTCGCCGAAATATCGGAAAGTATATATTAAAGTTTATTTAATCTATATTTCTAGTATACGCTGTCAATTCCTTAAATATTAGTCATCATGAAAGCTTCTGAAAAGTCAATGATATAGCAAGAAAGAAAATCTGAACCTCCTTTTTCCAACATATTAGAAAGGGAGAATAGGAAAGATGAAAAATGTAGGGATCTTCATTCCTCTGGCTACCCAGCCGATAAGTAACCATAATAAGAAGGAACATATATTATTAAATAGATAAATTTTAGGCATGTAGAAGCATTATTGATATCAAGAATTATATATTACTTTTCAGGCTTGACCTATTTTGCTCTTGAACAATACACTATAAATTACAGAACTAATGGAAAATATGGACTCATGGAAAATGCTGAAAATGTGGTTATTTTCCATGAGATAACAATGACAAACCTTACAAATAAAGTATTAATTATAGCATGTGATATATATATATATATATAAAATGTAACAAGTTTCAAGGTTTCTTGAGGGTCAAAGCAGGATAACTGGGAGACCTCCACATAACCTTTTAAGGAATGCAGAGAGCCAACTGGGGCTTCTAACCTAATGACAGAACCCACCTTCTCATAGTGCACCCTGTTAGTAGGTGTCACCTCGATACTGAATGAATGAGGATGAGTTGGGAATTTGGGATTTAGCTAACCAAACTGTATTCTTATTGACTTAAAATAAACTGATGACACATGATGGAATTTGATACCAGCTGGGGCATCACCTGGTTAAACAAGGCCCCCTGATTGTTTTGTTACAGAACCAGGGCTAAAGGCGAAAAGTCAGATATTGGAAAAACCCCAACTCAGTATCAGCAAAGTTCAAGATTGGCACCATTAACATAAGAAGCATCAATGGAAAAGAAATGAAGCTAGCAGAAGAATTGGATAAGTATCATATCGACATAATAGGTGTTACGAAAAGAAGACAAAGACGGGTGAGATTCTCCTAAGAAATAAATACCAGGAATTATATTCAGGCAGTATTGATAAGAGAGAAAGAAGGAGTAGCAATAGTATTCAATACAATATACGAGGATAATCTTCTTAAACGGCAGGCAATATCAAGCAAAGTGATGTGGACAAATATTAGAATAGAATAGGAAATTGGAAATGAGACTTACGAGGGTGGTCTAAAATGTTCACGGTCTAACAATGAAGCGAATTTATAATTTCAAAATTATTTTTATTTTTCAACATAATCTCCCTTAAGACTAATATATTTATTCCAGCGATTCTCCAGCACCATTAACCAGTCCCTGTAGTCAGTAGTGTCCGGTGGCTGTGTGCAAAACTTTAGTTGTCGCACCTATACCCAGTAGCATGCTAATAGTGTCTGGTGCCTGTGCAAAACTTTAGTTGGTGTCCCTATCCCCCTGCTCCAATAAAAAAATCACTTTAAAAAAACGTTTTTTTAAGTATTTTCTCCTCTTTGGCACCTTTACTATCCTGGTACCTGTGTGCATCGCATACATTGTACATATGGCCTCAGTAAGATCTGCAAAATACCACTCTACAGCTGCAATCACCTCTTGATTTGAAGAAAAATGCTGACCAGCAAGGAAGAGTTTTAGTTTTAGGAAGAGATAGAAGTCAGAGGGAGCCAAATCTGGGGAATAGGGTAGATGTTCCAACAATTCATGATGCAGATCCCTTAATTTTCCCATTGCCAAAACACTTTTGTGGGCAGGTGCATTGTCCTGATGAAAGATGATTTTTTTCCCTTCTGCAAACTGGGTCTTTTCTCATGAATTTTTTTCGTCTAGTCTAGTTAAAAGATTGGAATAATATTCCCCACTTACTGTTTTACCCTTTTCTAGATAATTAATAAACAAAATTCCTTTAGCATCCCAAAACACCAGTGCCATGCCATGACCTTTCCTGCTGATGGAACCGACTTTGTCTTCTTTGGAGTTGAACTCTCCACTGTTTTGACTGTTGTTTGGATTCTGGATAATGGTAAATCCAAGTCTTATTCATAGTAATAAATCGATGCACAAAATCAGTTTTATTCTTGTTAAACCGCTCCAAGCACTGTTCAAATACTTTCATGTGAGTGGGTTTTTGATCTGCTGTGAGCAAGCACGACACCCATCTTGCACTAAGCCTTTTCATTTGCAATTCTTCATGCAAAATATATCCTACACATTCTTTGGAAATGCCTATAGTCTCAGCAATTTCACGCACTTCGACTCACCGGTCATCCAATATCATATCGCGCACTTGATTGATGATTTCTGGTGTTGTTACACTTTTTGGATGTCCTTCACATGGATCATCTTCAAGGTTGGTGCGGCCACGTTTAAACTCGGTAGCCCATTTCTTAATTGTCAAAAATGAAGAAGAGTGCCCATAAACTTTTATGAACTTTGAGTGAATTTCTTTGGTGTTAAACCTTCTTTTACAAAGAATTTTATAACTGCACGATACTCAATTTTATCCATTTTCAAGGAATACAGACAACACTTTTGCTTCAGACAGCTGTATAAAACAAACTACTTGATAGAATGACTTGCAATTTCACATGGATGCTTATGACAGATGTACTAATTTAGAAAAAAAAAAAAATCATGCTGATAATGTTGCCATCTATGGTGAAGGCCGAGAACTTTCAGACCACCCTCATATTTGTGCCACAGAAGCAGCAGAGGAAATTTGGGGGCATCAGAGAACGCTACCAGGATGAAGGAAAAAGTTGGTCCTTGGAGATCTAAACAGCACAGTTAAAAATGATTGCCTGACATATAGAAATATTTTGGGAAAATTTCAAGAAAGTGCAAAGCTAATAATAATGGTAAGTACCTATTAGATTTCTATTTAAGACATGGACTACTCATTATTAACACACCATATTCCAACATAATGCACAAAATACATGTACCAATTCACATGGAGAGAAGACAAGAAATAAAATGACACTTGATTATCCTTCATGCTGGTTCAGGACACAAGAGTATAGAAAGGATTTGAAACAGGATCAAATTGAATTCATACTGAAAACAAAAGTGTGCAAAACGTTTTAAAACAGAATCAAAGTTCAGTGGCTTTCAGAAGTGAACTGTAGACTCAAATATATAAATGTTATTCAACCAAAAGAATTTGAAAGGAAAACAAGAGAGTGTACTGAAAATTCCTGGCAAGTAAGTTGGCATTTGCTCATAGAATAGCAATACAGAGTATAATGTAAGAATGCAAAGCAATATGTAAAACTAGCTAAACAAAAGTTGCAGTAAGAACACATTTTCTATGTCCTTATCAGGAAGGTAGCAAAATATTTTGAAGGCTATTGAAAAAGCTTAGCAATTATTATTATTATTACCCAAGACCCCATGGAGTTAAAGACTCATCTAGGAGGTCCTTTTATTACACACAGCTCATCATACTGTGCTTTAAACACACTCAAATTCTCTGCAGACACCACACTCAAATTTTCTGCAGACACCACACTCTCAGGCAAGGCATTCCAATTATTCACAACTCTGCATGAAAAAAACCTGCTTCTCAATCCCCTACTCACATCCTCTTTATATGGTTTCCAGGGATGACCTCTGGTTCTCCTCTGATCTTCCACTATTTTCTGTAGAACTTCTCCAGCATTGATCCTATAACAACCCCTTACTAACTTGTAGATCTCTATCATATCTCCTCTCTTACTCCTGTCCACCAGACTCTGCAAATTACATCTTCTCAATCTTTTCTCGTACTCAACATTCAGAGGTTAAACTACCTTAATCAGTCGCCTCTGGACTCTTTCCAACATCTCTTCGTCCTTCTGAAAATCACATGACCAAATCTGGGCACAATAATCCATGTGGCCTAATCAAAGCCTTATACAACAGAACAAGAATCTCCCTACTTCTACAATTCAGTGTCCTCCGCATCATTCCCAGAAGCCTTTGTGTTGTCTTCACAATTTTGGCTATGTGTCCCCTAAATTTCAGATCCTCATCCACTATCACCTCCAGATCTCTTATTTCCTCCACCTCCAACAATATATCCTCACCAAACATAAATTCTGCATCCCATTTTTGTTTTCCAAATTTTAAAACCTTACATTTTGAAACATTGAACTCACATCCCCATTCCCAATCATTCAATTTATTCAGGTCTTCTTGTAAGGCCACAACATCTTCTCTACTCTTTCTTCATGGTTCGTCTCAACTTTGCATCATCTGCAAACAACTGAATATCTCCATCCAAATTGGAGCAGGAAATGGATGAAAGAGAAAGTACTGTAAAAAGAACAAGAGATGATAATGCAACATGAAAACTGAAGATAAACATGCCTGGAGTAATGACTTGAAAGATTGCTAAATGAAACAAGTGACAGCGTTGTGATAGATATTTCATCCAATATTATGAGAGCTCTACTCCAATCATCTGGAATTCACCCCTTTATCAGTCCTTCTGAATTATGCATGTAGTTACTGTAAAACATTTCTAATAAGTTTACAGTAACCCCACTGCATAATTCAAGAATGTATTAGCAGAACTAATCTAAAGTGGTACAGTCAACTTGAACAGAATGGGAGAGGAAAGAAAACAAGTATTTTATGCCAGGATGGTAGGAAGAAAGACCCAGGACTGATACAGTAAGAAGTGCTTAGAAGATTGAAATTTAAGATCTGACAATACTGAAGTCCTGACAGATAATGTATTAATTTCAAGGAAAATTTTCGATTTGGAAGTTACTAATGATATATACTTCTTATGTAGTACTTCAATAATATTCTGTAACCCCTCCCCCACCATGGTATATATATATATCAGGAATTTGATGAAAAGTCTTTGTACTAATTAATCACCTCCATGTACTTCAATATATAACACCATATAACACCAATCTTTAAGTTTAAGATTGGATAGCAGTTAAAGGAATAAGGAAATGTAAAAAAATTATAGGACCTAAGCCTTTTTTAATTTAAATGAACAGATTATGATGTTGTATGCCATTTACATTATTATAGGTATAATTACAAAAGTCTGACATATATATATATATATATCCTCATAAAATTCAAAACATTTAATGATGGGCCAAAAATATACTACACAAAAATATTAAAAATCACACAATCTCCTCAATCACGCGCTCATACCTGAGGCAACAGGAGGATTTGGTATCACTACTGCATCTTCACAGTTATTGGTTAGTGAACCTGATCTACGCAAATGGCCATCACGGACTAGGTCAAATGCAGAAGCCAATAGGGCTTCTTTTTCACGATCCTTACATTTTGACAGGGCAAGTAATGGAGACTGGTGGTATTGGTGATGATGATGGAGTCCTGCTGATGGATTTGAGAAAGCTGGTAAACAAGTCAACTTTTATCTATTAGCTATATAAGAATGGAGCCTATTCTCCACCACATTTTGTTAAATAATACTTCAGATTCTCACTCTCTGGTTAGTTTTTTTGCTTTTTTTTTAAAACTTTTCACTGCTCTTTTTATTATATATAAATCATATTAAACTATATTCTAGAAAATCAAAAAAATAATCTAAACAGTAAAATTATGAAAAATACTGCAACAATTTTTGTAATTTTAAATTTTAAAGATATTGTAAAAATGAGTTTATCTAAAACATTTCTATCAGAAAGACATTACCTACTGTATGCATTATAATGTATGCTCACTGATGTGTGCTATATGAATATTCCAATTAATAACATGTTGGATTTCATGAGGTAACAAATATACAAAAATATGACCTGTTAGGTCTCATCCCATAAATGTTTGATGAATTATCCAACAGAGAGGATGATGAGATTGTCCAAATGTTCCTCCAATCAGATTGTACCGTGTTGACCACGGTAGGATTTTATATCCTTTTTTTTGGATGAAGCACTGGAAGATGCCATTATCATTGGGAAAATTATTAGAAAATATGATCTACTTTATCAGTGAACACAGAAATGTCAGTGGAACATCTCTTAACACACTAACAGCTTATACTTTTCACATTATTAATGAGGAATACATCGACCAATTAGGCTTCTATCATGCAGGACAAACCACTGGGTCTATCTGCATTTATCAATCATGAAATTCTTGACATCATGGGAGTTGCTATATCCAGCAATGTTAAATCTGGTGATGGTAGGCACTGCTGTTACACATGCTAGCTGCTTAGAGAATTTATTGCACTGTTCTAATGAAAACAACCCTTGGATAGGTTTGCAAATGTTTTTATTGCTAACTTGTAACAAATTATACACTTGAATGTTTCCTTTTTGCTCATGGCATCACCTCTGTTTTCCATCATACCACCTGTGGATGCTGTCTGTAGTGTCATTTATTTGCTTATTTATGGATTTGCAATAGCAGTACAGAAATGACCCACCATTCATAATGTTTCAGGGAGGGGGAGAGAGAGAGAGAGAGAGAGGGGGAGTGGCAACTATTCTTTCTGACTATCGGTTCTACACTCTTACAAATGCCAAAAATGATGCCAAATACTGAACACATACTGAATTTCTGATCCATCTTTGATTACATCAATATAATCCACTTTGCCACAGACTGATGATTTGTGCTTTAATGGCTATAATTGGTTGTACTTAAATGGCTAAAATTTATATATATATATATATATATAAAAGTGCATATACACCGTATCCTTACTAAGGTAGTGTCTGACCTCTGGAATATCGAGTATGAGGAAAGATCGAGAAGATGTAATTCGCAGAGTCTGGTGGACAGGAGGAAGAGGGGAGATATGATAGAGACCTTACAAGTTGGTAAGGGGTTGTTATAGGATCAATGCTGGAGACGTTTTACAGAGAATAGTGGGAGATGGGGGGAGGGGAGAACCAGAGGTCATTCCTGGAAACTGTATAAAGAGGGTGTGAGTAGGGGAGTGAGAGACAAATAGTTTTTTTCATGCAGAGTTGTGAATGATTGGAATGCCTTGCCTCAGAATGTGGTGTTTTTTGAATGTGAAAAACACATTCAAACTGAAGAGTTTGAATGTGTTTAAAACACAGTATGATGAGCTGTATGTGTGATAAAAGGACCTCCTAGATGAGTCTTTGACTCCATGAGGTCTTGGGGTGGTAATAATAATAATAACCATTGAAGTACAAAATCAGCATATGTAAATATTAAATGTACTGCTGTATGGAACTCCTCCTTGTTCAATAGTCATAAATTTCTTGAAAAAATTAATTCAATAAACCCAAGAATCAAATTTATCCTGGAAATAGAAGATAACAATTGTTTTCCTTTTCAGGATGTTCTCATTCTATGTCAACCAAATGACAGTCTACAGTTCTCAGTATACAGAAAACTCATACTGGTAAATATATTGATTCTAGTTCACATCATCATCCTTGTTAAAAATATGGTGTAATCAATCTTTACATGACAGAGCTCACAAAATATGATCTACAGATTCTCTTCTAATCAGAACTACCTTTATCTCTAATGGTTATAATACAAAAACTGTCAATAAAATAATCAATAATTATGGCCATTGTCTTAACCTATCTCAAGAAGAAATGACCAGAATTTGCATTCCATATGTTAAAGATTTCAAAAAAAAAATAGCAAGACTATTTCGACAGGTTGACTTACAAATCTCCTTCCATCCAGTTTGCAAACTTAATACCTTCTTTATCTCTCCTAACAACAAATATCCTTCTGTTTCTTACCCTGGAATTTACAGAATCCCATGTGTTTGCAAGCTTATGTTATTATGGACAGACTTCTGCATAAATTCATCTTTAAGAACATCAGGAATACATTTCACTTAAAGAACCCCACAAATCCAGTTTAGCAAGCCATGCATTAACTACAAAACACAGGATTAAGTGGAACAAAATCAAAGTGTTACACAGAAGTTATTTTCTTCTGGAACAACTGTAAAAACAAAGCTATAAAGTACACACACACACTCACAACTCAAATCTACAAAAATGATTGTCTAAAACTTTCTCAATTTTGAGATATGCTGAATAATACTCACCATTCATGTGTTCCTTAATTTGTAATTAATTTATTGTTTATATTTAAAAATAATTTATTAACTAAATTATTTTATTACAATTTATTTTGGATATCTATTAATATAGGCAGCCATTCTGCTGCAGTTGATAAGTGCACATAATATCACATGCTTTGAATTTGATTTTTTTTTTGTGTGTTTTCCTATAATTGTATTGACAATGGCTATGAAACTTAGCTGAAAAGATTACAAATAAAGACATTTAAATTAATTTACATAATTCTGTTATTAATATGTTATTGAAGCCTTGGTATAAATAATTTTTAAGGCTTATTTTTAGAGGTACCTGTGGCATAGTATAATTTTATTAAAGGAACACATAAGACCACAGTAATAACTTTTTAATTAATTTACTGGTAGATACATTCATAAAAAGTCTGCTCACTACACATCTCAAAAATTTGGCATTCTTAAATCTCTAATTAATAGAGCACATAAAGTTCGCTCTTCTCCAGTATAATCTTACAACAAGAACTTTCCATCATTAAAAAGTTAATGGAATCGAATAATTACAACCCCAATCAAATCCAGCAGATAATTGAATCTTATATTCCAATACCTAAGGTTTCTTCAACAGTCTGCAGATTCCAATCCCTTACATTCCAGGAATCTCAGAACCTATAGGTAGAATTTTGAAAAAGTACAAATTGATTCCCCATGTATGTTCCTATCAACAAAATTTCCTCTTTATTGCCTTCTAGGATAAACTATCATCTATCTTTGGCGCTGGCATTTACCAAATACCATGTGAATGCGATATTTCTTATTTTGGACAAACTGGCAGTTCTGTGGAAAAAAAAGAAATAAGGAACATCAATATTATATTGAATACAACAAACCTCAGAAGTCTGGTCTAGCACAACACGGTGTTAACACTACTCATAATATCCAGAGGGATAAAGCTATTCTCCTCCATAGATGCAGGTTCAAATACGAACACCTTTTTAAAGAAAGTTGTGAAGCTATTTTACACCGACCAAATTTAAATCAAAATGATTGTCTCTCTCTCTCGAAGATCTGGGAGACTTTTATTTTATGTAATCAATAAAAAAAACAATTATCTTAAATATTAATTATTATTTTCTATCATTTCCTAGCACGTGGCAACAATTGTATTTTAATAGGTGATCCACCGAATGTTCGTTACTTGTATTCCATTTTCCTATAACTGTTTGTGTGACACTGAAGATGTACTATTAGTTTTAGTAAGAAATATCTGTACCTTTATTAATTAAAACATTATTACTGTGGTCTTACGTGTTCCTTTAATAATTTTTAAGGCTGTTATAGAATATCAAATTGTGTTATAACATAGTTCATTTACAGGTACGAATGTCTTCTTTTCAAACCTGAAAATTCATTATGATTATCTGGATAACACTGCTCTAACAGCAGTACAGAAACTTGATATGTTGATGTTTGATCAAAATGAAGATCATTGGTATAACAATGATCTTCATTTTGATTAATTAATTGTTAAGTTTGCTGCCCCACAATAAATATTAGTAAACTTATGTTTGTGTGTGTGTGTGTGCTGAACATTTTAGTGAGATCCTTTTCATTATCTTTGGTACTACTGATAAGTTTGAATTCTCTTGAAGTTTTATGCTCATGACTCGCAGAAGTGGGGAAAAAACCTGCCCTAATTTTTATAATAAGTTAAAGAATAAATTATTTTTTTTTCAAGCTTCAAATTCTGTACCTATTATTTTTCTTGTTTCTCTTCTGTTTTAGAAGAGAAACAAGAACAATTTTGATGTAAAGAAAATTTATTCATCAACTGAACCGAAAGTAAAGATGAGCAGTTGGAATATCTAAACCAATATAACTTCAAAGAAACATATTAAACTGCAAAACACCAGTAAGCCAATGATAAATTAAATAACAAGTTAATGAGCAAAAGATAGACAGTCATTTTAAAGTTTTTTTTTTTTTAAACTTATACACTAGTACCTTTTCCCCCTTTGAGGGAGAGTGATTTTTTTTATAGTATGCTAAGAAGCTGAAGAAAAGAAATAATAGGTACATTACAGGATTTCCACAAAAGAATGTCAGTGTTTTAAATTTTAATGAAAGGGCTAACTTAAAGTAGCTCTCACTACAACAGTTGTGTGTATTCACATTCATCTCATTTTAATCAGTAGCCGTCAATCACATCTTTATAGAAAGTTCAACGTTTTACAGTATGCAAAATTTTGGGTAATTCATATGCTGTGAGATTTTAGATGAATCTATTAATCTACTGATTTATGTATCAAACAGTGTTATGATCAATTTAAGGATATGGTGATGATGATAAGAAATGTAAATGTACAGGGATGTCAGAGGAATCTCTCAACAATATCTACGCAAGTTTCATGTCTACCCCATTGTAATAAGTAGCTATTAAAATATAAATTTTGGGTAATTCATATGCTGTGAGATTTTAGATGAATCTATTAATCTACTGATTTATGTATCAAACAGTGTTATGATCAATTTAAGGATATGGTGATGATGATAAGAAATATAAATGTACAGGGATGTCAGAGGAATCTCTCAACAATATCTACGCAAGTTTCATGTCTACCCCACTGTAATAAGTAGCTATTAAAATATAATATTGGGAGAGTTGTTTTGATAATCCTACCTATGAAAGGTTGAAAACTTATAGAAATTAGTACACCATGGGTGGGCTTAGAGGTTAATTAATCTGAGGATCCTGCACTTGCTCTGGAAGCCAAACATGAGACTCTTTCTTTAGGCTTTCAGTAGACAGGATGGTAGACTCACACAGGGCAATGAATAGTAAGCCTGATGTCTTTTAGGATATGCAAAATATGAGCCACTGATTCTCATGAAATGAGAATTTAGGTAACTATTAAGTAGAGTAGCTTTTGCAATTTATGTTCCAACATTCTTGGAGTGAAGTCGGTAGCCAGCATCTATAACGGTCTTTTTTTTCTCCCTTTTTGTTTCCCTCTCTCCAAATCTATAGAGCATCAAAGACATAATTATAAGATTTTTTTTTTATGTTGTTCCCACCCACAAAAGGTTGCAAACCTATAGTACATTTTGTACCATGGGTGGGCTGAGGATTTTTTGTTTCTATTTTTATTTTATTATTTATATAGTCAGGAAATCCTGCTCTAGAGACCAAACATGGAACTTTTTCAATCTCCTTCAGGCTTCCAATAAGCAAGGCAGTGGTTTCACACTGAGTAATATAATGTAATGAAATTTACCTTTTACCTAAAGACAATCACAAACATCCATGTCCATGGCAGGATTTGAACCTGCAGCCTGTTGGCTGGAGAGCTGGCATGCTAACCATTCAGCCAACCACGCTAGGAAATATGAATGAGAAATTGATCTTTCCTTTTTTTTTTTTTTTAACCCAACCACCTGGCTGGAGAATGAAAGTCAAAAGTTTGTCAGGCAGTTAGGATGTCCTCAGATTGAAAAATCATATTCTTATATATTTCAAAAATAAAATAAAATAAAATAAATAACCATTTCTGCTTTTCTCAGAAAAGCAAAAACAAGCCCAGAACTAAGCACACAACATTTACTTTATGAAACCTCTCTCTCTCATGGTCTAGATATTCAGTGAGTAAACTAGAACTCTGAATTTAACAGTCATCTGATTAGCATCCCCTAAAATGTTGAATGTTGCTTCATATAAAAATATGACCATGTTAAGGAAATTAGCTCCACCTCAGATGTAATCATAGTGGATTAAAAAAATAATAATAAAAATTAAAAAAAAAAAAAAAAGAAGAAGAAGACATCTATCAATTTCAGCAAATATGCTAAAGAATTTGCATCTTGTGGATATATTATCTTATGCTATAATATTTTTTTGATACACATTGCAAACAGTAGAAGAAGGAATACTCAATTCCAAACCTTCACGGGAGTTGATTTCTTTGAACTTTGTAAAAATGACTTGTAAATGTACCAAGCTGTTTCTTGAAAAGTTTTCAGGTGTTTTACAGAGCTGTACTTACTATTATTATTATTATTATTACTATAAAAACCTCCATGGAGTCAAAGACTCGTCATGGGAGGTCCACTGTTATACACACAGTTTATCATACTGTGCCTTAAATATATTCACTGTCTCTGCACACACCACACTCTCGGGCAAAGCATTCCAATCACTCACCACTCTCCATGCAAAAAACCTGCTCCTCACTCCCTTGCTCACACCCTCCTTATACAACTTCCAGGAATGACCTCTTGTTCTCCTGCTATCCTCACCCATTCTGTGCAAAACCTCCCCGACGTTAATCTAGTAATAACCACTCAACAGCTTATATGTCTCAATCATATCCCCCCTCCTCCTCCTATCCACCAATTTCTGCAAATTGCATTTTGTCAATCTGTCTTCATACTCTACATTCCAGAGACCAGAAACCACCTTAGTCAATTGCCTCTGAACTTTTTCCAACGCAATTTCATCTTTTTGAAAACCAGGTGACCAGATCTGTGCACAGTAATCCATATGTGGCCTAATCAAAGCCTTATACAAAGGAACCATAACATCCTTACTTCTACAAGTCAGTATCCTCCGCATCATTCCCATTATCCGCTGTGTTGTCTTCACTATTTTAGTAACATGTCCCCAAAATTTTAGGTCCTTGTCTACAATCACTCCCAGATCTCTCATTTCCTCTACCTCTTCCAAGATATTCGCACCGACTGTGTACTTTACATCCCATCTCTGCTTCCCAAATTTCAAAACCTTACACTTTGAGACATTGAATTGACATTCCCACTTATTTACCCATTCAGACAGTGTATTCAAGTCCTCTTGCAAAGCTACAGCATCCACACTACTCCTGATAGCTCTGCCCAACTTTGCATCATCTGCAAACAATTGCACATCACCATTCAGACCTCTCCAGATATCATTTACATACAAATTAAACAGCAATGGACCCAAAACAGACCCTTGAGGTACACCACTAGTAACTTTCCTCTTCTGGGATATCGCTCCTCCATAGACAACTCGCTGATACCTATCAGACAACCAATCTCCCATCCAGTGAACCAATCTACTGTTCAGCCCCATCCGTTCCAATTTAATTACCAGCTTGTCATGTGGCAATTTATCAAACGCCTTTGCAAAATCTAAATATACCACTGTATATGCAATACCCTTATCCAACGCATTTGTCACTTTATTATAAAAAGTAAGCAGGTTGCTAAACCATGATTTTCCTTTAGTAAATCCATGCTGGCCACCAAAGGGTATTTTTCTGTTGTCAACCCAATTCTCAACTTTATTCCTAACTAACTTCTCTAATACCTTGACCACAACTCCAGACACACAGACTGGTCTGGATGAACGGATGAATAGCGGATGAACTATAATTCAAAGCCTTATTCTTATCACCTCCCTTATGAATTGGAACAATTTTATGCTCTTTCCACTCTTTTGGAACTTGACCCAGTGAGAGACTCATGTTGAAAAGATATACAAAAGCTACGTGGTGAAATAGCATCAAGTCCCACAGCCTTATTTACATCAAGTCTATTCAATTCCTCATATACCCCCTGTTCACTTACTAACAGTTCCTCCTCCTCTTCTCCCACTACTTTCAAGTTCTGCATGATGTCACATTCGCAATTCTATTTTTAATTCTATTTTTTTTTAAAGTGAATTTTACCAAAAGAACTATAATAACTAATGTGTGCACTGCACTCATTACATGCAATTTAATATAGTATGCAAGGGTTCATCAGGAGTAAAGAAATGCCAAACACTTTAACAAACTAAGTGAGCTATAATAACTAGAAATATCAGAATAGTTCTGCTTAGTTTAGAAAATCATGTATAAACTATTTTTGGCTAAAATTAGATATTTTAGCTAAAATAACTAATGTGGCTGATTGAATCTATCTCCCATCCAGTGAACCAATCTACTGTTCAGCCCCATCCGTTCCAATTTAATTACCAGCTTGTCATGTGGCAATTTATCAAACGCCTTTGCAAAATCTAAATATACCACTGTATATGCAATACCCTTATCCAACGCATTTGTCACTTTATTATAAAAAGTAAGCAGGTTGCTAAACCATGATTTTCCTTTAGTAAATCCATGCTGGCCACCAAAGGGTATTTTTCTGTTGTCAACCCAATTCTCAACTTTATTCCTAACTAACTTCTCTAATACCTTGACCACAACTCCAGACACACAGACTGGTCTGGATGAACGGATGAATAGCGGATGAACTATAATTCAAAGCCTTATTCTTATCACCTCCCTTATGAATTGGAACAATTTTATGCTCTTTCCACTCTTTTGGAACTTGACCCAGTGAGAGACTCATGTTGAAAAGATATACAAAAGCTACGTGGTGAAATAGCATCAAGTCCCACAGCCTTATTTACATCAAGTCTATTCAATTCCTCATATACCCCCTGTTCACTTACTAACAGTTCCTCCTCCTCTTCTCCCACTACTTTCAAGTTCTGCATGATGTCACATTCGCAATTCTATTTTTAATTCTATTTTTTTTTAAAGTGAATTTTACCAAAAGAACTATAATAACTAATGTGTGCGCTGCACTCATTACATGCAATTTAATATAGTATGCAAGGGTTCATCAGGAGTAAAGAAATGCCAAACACTTTAACAAACTAAGTGAGCTATAATAACTAGAAATATCAGAATAGTTCTGCTTAGTTTAGAAAATCATGTATAAACTATTTTTGGCTAAAATTAGATATTTTAGCTAAAATAACTAATGTGGCTGATTGAATCTATGTTAGGTTTGTAAGCAGATATGAGAATAATAGGTATACAAAATGTGTGCTCTTTTTTTTTTTTTTTTTTTTTTGCATATAGTTCATCCGCTATTAAGTTGTTGGAGTAAACCCTTTACTAATGTTCATTTAAATTCTGCTTGCAGTGCACATGATTATGTGCATGTCATCATGATTATATTGCTGTGATTATGCCTTATTTGATCATGAGCAATTAAAGCATTATCAGGGCAATGCAGAGAATACTACATATAGTATTAATCTATCTGTCTTAGTATTAGTTATAAGGCTAATAATTTATAAAGAAAAGCTTCTTCAAAAACAGTTATTTTTAAACTATGTGTGAAATTCTTCTTCTTCCTCCCTTCATGAATCTAAGCCAGGTAAGTGAGATATAAACCAAAGGGTCAAAGAAACAGAGGCAGACAAATGAAATGTTGGGCCTGTTTCAGTCGCGGCCCAACATTTCATTTGTCTGCCTCTGTTTCTTTGACCATTTGGTTTATATCTCATCATCATCTTCCCTGGTATTCTATCAGATGCTCTTTCCATTTGGTTCTGTATTTTTTTATTGTTTCTCTTATTGGTGTTTGGTTTAGTTCTTTCAGTATGTCTTCATTTCTCTTTTTATCTGGTCTTGTATAACCTGCTGTTCTCATATATTTCCTTTCTGCTGCAGTGATTTTACTCCCTCTCTTTCTCTTATTGTCCATGATTCACTCCATATATAATAATGTTGGTTTTGATAAAGTATTATATATTCCTAACCTACTTTTTTTTGGGTGACTTTTGCTGGCCTTAAAGTTTTGTTTATTATTCCATTTACTTTGGAGAAATTGTTAATTTTGTAAGAAATTGGCTGGCCTGTTTGCCAAGTGGGTAGCATATCTGCTCTCCAATCAATAGGTTGTGGGTTCAAATCTTGCCTTGGGCATTGGTGCTTGTAGAAGTCTGCTTTAGACGAACAACATGTATAGCTCTTTGAGTTTATGAGGCTTAATGTAAAAAAATACAAAAGTTGTTTAAGTGATAACTAACACTGGGTTTAATAGGTCCTGATAATATATATAAGAAAGTTAAAACCAGCTAGTTTTGTCACATATGCTAGTGGCTTCTTCTGAGTTAGGAAAAACAAAAAAAATAAGGGAAAACAAGAAGCATTACATAACTAAAACTAAATGTGTAGGGATCATTACACAAAAGTAAAAAACTAACAAAAAAAAAAAAAAAAACAGAAACACATAGAGCACGGAAGCCAGCATGGGTCAGTCATTGTTCAGTAGGTGTGCATGATATTTGGCAGAAAAGTTAAAGTCTGACACGTGGAAAGATCTAATAACTGACTTCCAAATATCATAAAATCATTCCTTCGTTTCTGTTAAGTGTGCCTTGCAAGTGGATAACTATCGTAGCCTCTTTATATTGCAGCCACTGAAGTTGTCTTCTATGTAAGGCAATCTCTCAAAATCGCCAATCTCCTGAAACTCTTAATATAAGAGTGGCTTTCAAGCCATTGCTCCATGCATTTGCTTTTTTCCTTTTGTGTAATGGTTCTTAGATGTTCGGTTTTAGTTATGTAATGGTCATCATCAAATTCCTGCCATGTACCCTCAAGGGGTGTACAGGATATGATAGTACTACATGAAAAAAATTACATCATTATTAATTTAATATCTACAATTTTCCTCCAAATCAGTCTGTTACTTGTCAAGACTCCAACATTATCAGATCTTATATTTCTATCGTCTAAGGCACTTTGTACCGTATCAATCCACCTATATCTTGGTCTTCTTGTGGGTCATTTTGCTGCCAACCTGGCAGAGAGCACGTGTTTTGCTAATCATTCCTTGCCCATTCTGCTGAAGTGACCATACCACTGAGATTAGCTCTGCTAACGAAATTCCTGGATGCTGACAATGTCAAGTTCTTTCCTAATATCCTCGTTTTTAATATGATATTGCCATTGATGCCATCTGTTCACGCCTATAATCTTTCTCAGGACTCTCATATCTGCAGTCTCTAGTCTTCAGTCAAGTCTTTTACTTCTGACCCAGCTCTCAGATCCGTAAGTTAAAACTGGTTTGAACACTGTCTTGTATACAGCTAATTTAGTGTTCCGACTAATTTCTCTCTTATCCCATATGATTTATTCAATTGAATTCCCACCATACCAGCTTTGCTGATTCTGTTGTCTATTTCTATATTTAATTTACCATCTTCAGTAAAAATCGTGCCTAAATAGCTGAAATATTTTACTTGTTCCACAGGTTCTCCATTCACAACACAGTTGACATTTTCAATGATTCTGACTATTTTCATTGTCTTTTTATTGCTGCCTTTCATACCATATCTATTACAACAGCTATTCAATTTAGTCAGAGAATCTTGCAGACTTGTAGAGGATTTATTTAGAAGCATAACATCAGCTGCATAAAGCAAAGAGCTGACATTAACATCTCCAATTTTGATATCATGTTTAATACCACTTTCCTTCATAATGTGATCCATATAGATAATGAATAACAGAGGGAAAAATGTACATCCTCGTCTCACACCAGATTTAATATTAAACCATTTTCCCGTACTTCCTTCAATTCTAACTGCTGACTTACAACTCAAATAAAGACTAAGTATTGCTTGATATAATGCCCCATTGACACCATAGAACTGCAGCATATTGAATAGCTTCTCTCTTGGCACCTTGTCATATGCCTCTTCCAAATTGACAAAACTTAAATACAGATCTTTGTTATATTCCCATGCTTTCTCGACTATTTGTCTTAAAGTGAAGATCTGATCTTGACAGCCTCTATTTGGCCTGAATCCAGCTTGTTCTTCACTAAGCTTTTCTTCCACAATTCTTCTCAACCATTTCTCAAGTATACTTGCATAGATCTTGCCAAGAACACTCAGTAGGGAAATACCTCTGTAATTCTCACATGCAGTTTTATTTCCCTTTTTATATATGGGTACTATGAGAGCGCTACTCCAATCATTGGGAATTCGTCCCTCTGTCCAGGCTTTCTGAACTATGCAGTGCAGCCACTGTAAGACTCTTATACCACCATACTTCAGCATTTCTGGTTGAATAACATCTACTCCTGCTGCCTTTCCACATTTCAAGCCTTTGATGGCTTTTTCTACTTCAAGTATGGATATGTATTCCTGACTGCATGCCTGATCAGTGTTTTTTACCACTGTGCTGTCATCACTGCTTGTTTAATTTAGCAGTTTTTCAAAGTAATTACTCCATACTTCAAGTATATCTTTTTCTCCCATTTTAATGTCACCTTTATCATCTCTAATTACTTTTAAAGCATTCTTTCCTCCATGAGCTTCTTCAACAAGCTCCAGAATATCTTGCCACCTTCTTGATATTTATTTTTTATGTTCTTACCAAAGTCCTCCCATGACTTTTGTTTAGCTAGTTTTACACAGTGTTTAGCTTTCTTACATTTGTCTCTGTATTCTGTAAGAGAACAAGCTGACTTATTTGACAGGAACTTTTGATATGCTTTCTTCTTTTCCTTCACTGCCTCTTTAATTTCCTGTGTCCACCAGGGAGTTCTGATTTTTTTTATCCTTACAGACAACTTCACCACATGCCTCTCTGGCAGAATCAATCAATGTTTTCTTCAGAATTTGCCACTGAATCTCCAAGGTTTGATTCCTCTTCTCAAACTCTTTCATTTTTTCTTCAATAATCTTTGTGTATTTTAGTCTACAGTTCACATCTGAGAGCTGCTCAACTTTTATTCGCTTTAAAACTTTCTTACGTATTATTCTTTTCAATATGAAATTCAATTTTATCTTGCTCAAGACTAAATAGTGATCACTTCCAATTTCAAATCCTCTGTACACTCTGGTGTCCTGCACCAGGGAGAAAACATCATTATCAACAATAACATGGTCAATGAGACTTTTCTTATTCATTGCCTCTTCTCTCCATGTGAATTTGTGCACATTTTTATGTTGGAACATGGTGTTAGTAATAACCAGTTCATGTCCTGAGCAGAAATCCAACAGATATTTGCCATTATTATTAGCTTTGCTCTTTTCTCAAAATTTTCCAAAATATTTTTGTATGTCTCACAATCA
Organism: Typopeltis vanoorti; assembly: GCF_054136105.1. NCBI lineage: Eukaryota > Metazoa > Arthropoda > Arachnida > Uropygi > Thelyphonidae > Typopeltis > Typopeltis vanoorti. Next base: position 81,919,760 of record NC_143561.1, read on the forward strand.
TTTCCTACTCTGCTATTTAGATCCCGAACAAGGACCAACTTTTCATTTTTCATTGTGTCAGTTGCTTTTTCTAAAGCCTCAAAAAATTCCTCCACTTCTACCTTAGTAGAACCTTCTGTGGGACCATAGGCACAAATAAGTCTCATTGTCCAGTTCCCCATTCTCATATTTTCCCACATTACTCTACTTGAGACTGACTGCCATTCAGTCAGTCTCAAGTAAAGTAATGTGGGAAAATATTGTTTTGCCTGCATTACTCTACTTCTTTTCCTTGATTGTCATTGCCTGAATATAACATTTTGTATTTATTGCTCAGAAAGATCTCACCAGTTTTGGTCTTTTTTGTTTCAGTCACCCCTATTATGTCGATCTGGTACTTATCTAATTCCTCAGCTAGCTCCATTTCTTTGCCATTCAGGCTTCTTACGTTGATAGTACCGATCTTTAACTCTGGTGATGTTCAGTTGGGGTTTGTTTTCAGATTTGTTCCAGTAGCTGACTTTTCGCTGTTTGCCCTGGTTCCCTGGTGAAAACAACAGGGGGCCTTGTTTAACCGGGCGATGCCCCAGTCGGCATGAAATTTTGTCATGTTGTACCATCATTTTTTATTTTGGTTTAACCAATAAGAATACAATTTGGTCGGCTAAATCCCAAATTACCAGCCCATCCTTGTTTGTTCAGTATCCAAGTAGATACCCAACAAGGTGCACCACGAGAAGGTGAGGAGTGGACATTAGGTCAGAAGCCCTGGTCGGTTCTCCGCATTCCTTTAAAGGCTATGTGGAGGTCTCCTCTCAGTTTTACACTTTGCCCCTTAAGCACCCCATTATGTAATGGTTCGTGTTTATTTTATTTTATTTTTATTTATTTATGTTCTATCTAACCCAGAAGAAGCCACTAGGATTTGTGGCAAAACTAGTTAGTTTAACTATCTATATTATCATGATCTATTAAACCGAGCGTCAGTTATCGTATGTCACATTCGATTTTTGGTCAAAAAAATCTACATGCTCATCACAAAAAAGTGTATCACAAGAGATGATGCAAATATTCTCCTTATCATAACTTAACTGGTTGCATCAGGTTTGTGCCTCAAGCAAACATTTAGGTTTTGAAACATTAAATTTTCAAACTGCCTCTAGTGTTCAAGAAAGTGTGCTTTGATTATTTTTCATTAAGGTGATCATGCAATATTGATCTAAAGCATTAAGATACATGAATAACTGCTGGTTATTGTCAAGTAAACATTTGTCTCTGCAGATGGAGTGAAAATAATGAACCTCCAATTTCAGGAATCAAATAATTTTTTAGCCATCTTTTTTATTACTCACAAAACCACTCACAAAAGATTTTCTGTAAACACATAGAATTAATTCCATGGGCGAGCTAAAGATTTTTTTTCGATTTTTGTATTTTTTATTTACTTTTTAGATAGACCGGAAACTCTGCTCTAGAGACTAAAACAGGGAATTTTTTAAAGCCACTTTAGGTAACGAAATTCATCTCCCACCTAAAGACAATCATAAACATCAATGCTCATGGAGGGATTTGACCCAGCACCAGTTAGTTGGAGAGAGGATATAGTAACCATCCAGACAATCAGGGCATATGATGACCTGTTGTGAATTTTAGAAAAGTGAAGTAGAATTATTACATGAAAATACATAAAATATTACTATCACCATTCATGAAAACTAGGGTATATATATATATATATATATATATATGCATAAGAAAAGTAATGAATTATTAAAATTTTGAATGCTTCATAAAATGACCAATATGGAGCATTTTTAGCTACTTATCTTCATCAAAACATGTAAGAAAATTGTGTGAAATTATTTTGTTTGCATAATTCAAACAAGTAATCATCATACATGTAAACAGTAGGTAATTTGCATTATTATTATTCACATAGTTTTTAGTATAGATCTTTACACACACACACACACACACACACACACACATATATATATATAGCACAATAAGATATTTTTAAACTTAAAAATATAACATGCACCTCAAACTTTAGGTCATTTGAAGAGGAAAAAAAGTCTTGCCATCACCATCACCAAATTCCACCACCAGTTAGTATATAATGCCTTAGAAAACAACATATGAGAGATGGAAGTGTTACCTTAAAACTTTTGGTATGAAGATAATAATCAGCATGAAATTAATGGTTAAAATACAAATTTATTATTGCAATCAAACCCACGGATGTTTTAGCAGTTCACTTTAATACTATACCACATTAGATGCTATAAAATATTATATATATTGAATATATAATGGTAAAGGAAATAATCAACAGAAATTAAAAATGAAATGAATTAGTACAAGGAGCTACTTAAGTTCCAGAATCACCTCCTTGATATGGATCTTCCAGATGGCAATAGCGCATACTTTGAACAATCACCAAACTCTCATCTAACTTGATTTCATATTTTATTTACCTCAGAGAAAGATCACAATGAATTTTACTACACGTTTTAGATTTTTTAAATGATGAAACATTTTTAAAATGAACTCACATTAAGTTCATTAATTTCATATACTAAAATAGTTATATGAAATTCATAAACGAGCTACTCTCTTAAAATCGTGTGCTTTTGTTAGTATGCATAAACTTGATCAGATGCTCTTGACATTTAAGCAACTCTATCTAGATTTCTCTAGTCGTGGAGTCACATGAAGGGCTTTTTCAATGAGACCTACTCATATGATCTGAAAACTGCTTAGTTTTCAGATTATAAATGAAAACTCATAATTTCCTGTGATATACTTTAATGAAGTTAGATCTTGGAATATTTTTGAAGATCCTAACAAATTGGAAATATTTTACTGTGATATGTAGCAGATTCAGTTCTTCCATTAAATGCACTGATAGATTGATTTCCAGTTTTTCTACTCAGGAACAATAAGACTTATGCTTTGATAACCATGTAATATTTTTATCTGACCAGGCTGTAACACAGGAGTGCATCCTAAACATTCAGCATCAATTTAGCTAGTTTTGAATTATGCACCACTCAAAGTTTGCATTTTGTCAATTACTTGCTCTCCAAGTGCAGTGATCACTTGCATCTTAAAAACTTTTTTGCCTTACCCCTTCCAAGTCTGCAACAACACTTGATGCTAACTTTCTTTCAAATGCATCCTGCTGTTCAACAGCTGAAACTGTAAAGGGCATGCTACATGATCTTAATTAAAAGCCATGTAAAATGACATTGAAGGAAGTATTCTCACACAGATTTTTTGATACAGGAAATCTGTGACGTGTGTTGTTGCTATGTCCAACAGAAATGTGGAATCTTTTAATAGCTCCCTGTAAAAATTCTCTTTAAAAAAAATTAAGTTTCAAATGAAGAAATCATATTCTAAAATTCAATCAAGTTATTACACAATTGGCACTAGCAAATAAATCAGTGATCACTTGGTACAAAAATTATAAAATTGGTATAAAAGCTTCTATAGAAGTCATTCACCTTGAGGATTAATATATTTGCATCAAACTAGGATGTATCATCTTAGTGTGTAATTGTGTATTTGGTTATAGACAGGAGACAATTCATTGTCTCCTGTCTATAACCAATGAATTGTCAGGGTATGAGACAATTCATTATCTCATACCCTGTCATCCACAAGAACAGGAGTGCAACAACTGCTTCATATGCTTTGCACTTTGCATGGGTATCTCCCTGTGTTCAATGGTTTCAGTCTATAAGAGAATGAACAGATAAGTTTATTTTGTTCATGACCTCCAGGAGAGTGTCCAAAAAAAAAAAAAAGACAATGATCTGTTGTTTTCTAATTAGATAGTTAACTTAATATGTAGATGAATGTTGTTAAGATGAACAACAGTCTTGTAGTTGTTTTGCAGAGTCGGACCGTATGATGAAACACTGGTGCCCTGCTGACTAGAGGGGTGTAGTGGCTAATACCATGTTTTGCATCTAGAGTAGGGTATCCTGTTTTTGTTCCTTCCCTTTCTTCAAATGCAGTGTGGGTGGTGGTGGCCTTGCTTGGCAGGTATGCAATACTGTAATTATTCAGTTAAGGAGCTAGCACATCCTCCATATGAGTGCAGCAGTAAAGCAGTTCCCACAGGCGAGACACTAGATAGTACACAGAAAACAAACCTATTGGGGACTTTTTAGGGAGGCTTCCTGATCAGCTCAAGAATAATTCTGCTGCTGTTTATTCTGCCTGGAGGAAGTCCAAGTATAGCAGGTTGTAGGGAGCATGGTCAAGACTATGAATTGAGTTCAGGCACTCCCTGTGTGAGAATCATGTCCACAAAACCTTCATTCCTAAATTAATTCACTCCATAAATTTTCTCAATAACAAAGTATTTCACTGTGAAAGAGCATAAAAATTATAGCATTCTGTGATTTTAAAAAATCCCCACAAAAATCAACAAAAAATTTTTAAAAGATATCAAAAATGCAAAAATAAAAAACGTCCCTCAAAAAATCCAAAAACACAAAATATCATGTACCCCCCCAAGGGGGGGAAAAACTCTTACACAAACCAACATCACCAATTGTGCACCATTAATTAGAGACATTTTAACCAGATATGCTATTCATCACTACACTTCACCTGGTATTTTCTTTTAAAATAATAACTACTCTTATGTAGTATTAGTATATGTTATTCTAATGGAATCTATGGCCAGTTTATGTGGCTTGATTTGTGAAGCCAGATTTCAAGCTTTGTGCTTAAAGCCAGCAAGTTGAACTTTGACGTCTATCTATTTAAACAGTCTAGGATCACCTGTCTGTCCAAAGTACAAGAGATCACATGGGCAGAGGATCTAATAAAGAAGCACAGGACAAGGAAAAGCATAAAAAAAATTTATGAGGAGATAAGACCATGCATTGACTATTTAAAGGATTTTTTCAACTTTCTCATATATCTTTGATGTATCATATCTACCATTAACAAAAGGTTTATTTGTGGACTCTAGTTATTGTAAAAGTAAGTCTGTATACATAAAAAGAATGCTTTTTAAGAAGAGGTATAATGCAAAAAGCCTTTGACTTCATTAATAGAGAAGCAATATTTAAAATACTCAGCTTCTATGGTCTATCCTCAAAAATGATACAAGCAATCTCAGAACCTTATAAAGATTACAATGCTACAGTAATCTTTAAAACAGAAACATCTGAATCCTTTCCAGTGACAAGAAGTCCTTCAAGGTGATGTACTAGCACCTTATTTGTTCTTGGTATGCTTGAACATCTTCCAGACCATCAACACATAAGATCTATTTTAAAACCAACAAATGCACAAAAACATCTCAGTTCTACTAGAGGCACAGACTAAACTTACTGGTCTGCAAATCAACATTCAAAAGTCCAAAGTATTCTCAAAGTTTGCAATACAAAAAATGATATTAGAAAATGTAAACAGCTGGCTCTAGTCTTCCATAACAAACTCTACCCTATCTGGAAATCATCATTAACATCGTTAAAGACAAGATAGACTATACCATGTAACCAGTAGAGCCATCTTCTGGTATGGTTCTCAAACCTGGACAATAATCACAAAAAAAAAATCATATAAACTCCTTCAGAACTACGTCTCAGACTGATCATTGGATGGATCGTGTCACTAACTCTGCTGTGCTAAATCTGGCTAAGCAAGAACCACTTGTCAATATAGTAAAAAAAACTACAACTCAGATGGCTTAGAAATTAACTCAAACATCCTGAAGTCTCACCCTTTTTGGAATCTCTCATCCTGTACAAACTAGAAGATGGCAATCGCAGTAGAGGAAGACCATGCAAACAGTCTTCATAATACATCTGTGAAACCATCAATAGGCTGAACTGTAAAACTCCATTTGACATCTACCAGTTAGCTCAAGATAAAGAGACTTGGAAGACCATAATTTGCAATCTTTAATTTTTAACGTAAATCTCTTTTCCCTTTTCACATTGCATCATATTGTGAATAAACTATGATGATGATGCATATAATGTGTCATGAGCAATTTTTTATAGTATTTGGAAAACCATTACCTCATCTGCATGTGATTAATACACAAAGAAATCTGAAGCCTGGTAATCTTGTCCAGTCTTTTGGACAAGATTAACAAGATTAGCAACAGAGTTAGCAAAATAATTAACTCTGACTGCAAAGATAGCAAGTTAGCATATGCATCTACAAAAGTAGGACCAAACTGATAGACAGATGATGGTGGTATTCAACTGCTTCTTAAATCATTCCATGATGGGGGAGCATTATCAATTCCATCATGGTATCTATAGCTTTGTAAGATCACTGATTGTTAATTTGATTAGGCTTTTCATTATTCGAGAATTGGTTAAGCTATTTTGGAAATCAATGTTTTGCAACTCACCTGTTCCTAAAGAAATTGTGCTGAGATCAGATGCAAGTTCATTGACTTGATGAGAAGATGCACTTGGAGGGGCTCCTTGGCTTCTAGAACCACGAGGTTTTTGTCCTGGGATTTTAACTGTTGTATGCATTAAAGGAATTTCTTTTCCATGAACATCTTCCATATAGTCCTAAATGTTTTAACAATGCTATTAGTAATTTACACAGTTAAAACACACACACGCGCACACACACACACACACACACACACACACACACACACACACACACACACACACACACACACACACACACACACACACACTTCAAAACTTTTTTTTAAAGTCAGTGCTTTATCTAGTATCTAGAAATAAGAAAAATACTGTCATGATTATTTTATGATATATTTCTTTCATGAAGATTTCGTTTCGCTTTTTGATGTATTTTGACATTAATGCATTAGTGTGCTTTGTGTCCATATGAGTCTGAGTATAGTTGTGCAAACATTGTACTGGGGGAAAGCATATGGTGGATAGGAAAAGAATTTCCATAGAAAATTGTAGAATAGTTCAAATTACTGCTGCTTTCCAGGTACAGAACAGTAGAACAATATTAGAATGATATGATGCTAATGATTTGAAATGATTTGATGCAAAAGGTAGCAAAAATTACTAGTTTTTCTCAAACTGCTTTATTCCAATCCAACTTTCAGATCTGTTTAAAACTGATGCCTTGCAGTATTGCTACTTCGGTGTTCGGGCATATCCCATATAATTTATTCAACCAGTACCCCGTCATAACAGCTGTGAATACAGTTCCATAAATTTCATTGAAGGCTTTATTAAATATAATGTTTAGAGGATTTTCATTCTCTCATTGGGAAGTAAACTTTCCTTAAAATGTTACATAAGAGACCAGCAAAAAAACAAGAATAAGGGAACTACTAATTTCATTTGTAACTGTTATAAGCACAGTAACTACACATCCCAGCCACTAAATTAGAAACCTTTATGTAGATGTGCATAAACGTCACTTACACAGTGTATGTGTTCTAGGCAACGATTTAAGCATGCTGCAAGTAGTAATTGTCAACAGTGTTGATCACAATGGGAAAAACAAAGAATCTTTTGGATATTGACTGGCTGGAGCCATGATTTTGAAAACAGCAGAGATGACTGATTTCTCAAAAGGTGAGGGATCCCATGTGTTTAATCAGTGGAAAAATAACCCACATTGCTTCTCTAAGAGGTGTGACTGTAGTCCTAAGACAGGAACAAGATCATCTTAGTCTGAGAAGGCTTGTACAGATAAACATAACTTCCTGTGTGCAGTAATTGACTGAAGAATTTAAGGAAGATTATTCCTGCCCCATATCTCATTGAACTATGTACAGGTTTGAAGAGGATCGATATGGGAAGTTGCATTCCTATACATATGGAAACCACTGATTTGTGTGAAGAGTCAAAAAGTTAATCTACAATGGTGCCAGGAACATCATGACTGGACACTGGAAAAAAGTCATGGTCTGATGAGTCACGACACGCCCTGCTCTGTACTAATGGCAGCCAGAGAGTTGGCAGGAGCCCCATGAAGCAATGAACTCAGCTTGCCTTGTAAACACAACTCAAGGTTCTGGGTGTGGTGTCATGGTGTGGGGCACGTTCTATTGGTACAGAATGGGCCCTTTGTCAATTGCTGCCAAACAAGTCCATCCTGCAATGTTGACTTTTTATCCAGCAGGTGACAGTTGTTTCATGGACAATGCTACTGTCCACTGTGCAAGAATTGTTCAACAGTGGTTGAGTAACTTCCACCATCTTCCCTGGCAGCCACAAAGCCTGGATCTGAGCCCCACTGAGAATGTACAGGACATGTTAAAAAAAACAGATCAATGAGCAAAATCCTCTTCTGTCAATTCTGAACCAGTTAAAGAATTGTCTGGTGAATGCCTGCTATGTTGTAGATAGGAGCAATCCAAACCTTGTGGAATCCATGCCAAGCTGCATATGTGCTTTAATTTGAGCTAAAGTAAGTCCAGCATGGCATTAAACAAGTTTCTAATTCAGTGGTCGGTATGTGTAGAAAGAGCATTATAATGTAGTTTATTAAAAAGATATTTAAAACGTGACATAAATACAGTGTAAGTATCCCCAATGAGAACATGTACCTGCTCATTCTTATCCCAAGTAGAAAAGAACATAATTTAACAACAGAAGCAATAAAAGGCTTACTGCAGTCCTTCATTGCTTCTCTTGTTACATATTACAAAAGATGCAAAAACCTAACTGTCAGAAGCCTTAATGTGTTACAGAATTAATTTTGATAAGAAAATGATCGACACTTAAAACAGATTCTTTAAAGAGGTGGGGGGGGGGGGGAAGAACCCATGCAAATAAAAAACTCCTACACAGATGTGAAGTGATGGATAATATAAAAGTGTGACAAAGAAAAAAAAAGCTGTGACCACTGAGACTTGTGTTATAGAGATTCCTTAGAAACATGTAAAATGTAAATATGAAATTAACAGCAGACATACAAATTCCTAACTAAAGATACTTGATAATTATAAACTCCCATAAGTTTCTATCCAACAAGGACCAATGGAAACTGAAACAGCTCTCAAGACAGTAAAATCTAATCATATTATGAAATATAATCCTCAATGTTTGTATTAAGAAACCAGTTTCTAGGATACGTTTTGGTTGCTTAATACAAATGTTTGTTTGCAAGTTGAAAACCTGAATAATTTATGAATATATAAGAATAAATTATGTTGAACTATAAAAGCTGGTAATTATGACAAACTCTGACATAATTTTTGAGCAGAAACTACAGAGAAAGAATGTCAATGATGCATGGGAGTGGGAGAAGCAGCATCAAACTGCATACTCAAGGTCAGGACATAGTGAAAATTAAGTGAATGAATATAGATATAAAGAAATTTTTTTTTCGTTAAGAGCTGCAAAAAAAGAAAACACTGCAGAGGGAATATAAAAAAAGATGAATAGCATACTCATGATCAGTACAAAGTTCAAACCAGAAGGGTGACTACTTTGGTATCATCATCATGAAATTCCTAATATATACCCTCAAGGGGTGTACAGGAAATGATAGTACTACATGAAAAATTTACATCATTACTAACTTCCTATCTACAATTTTCCTCCCAATTAGTCTGTTACCTGACAAGAACTCCAATGTTATCAGATCTTATATTTCTATTCTTCTAAGGCAGTTTTTAATGTATCAATCCGCCTATATCTTGGTCTTCCTCTGGGTCTTTTTCCTGCCAGCCTGGCAGAGAACACTTGTTTTGCTAATCTTTCCTCTCCCGTTCTTTTTAAGTGACCATGCCACCTGAGATTAGCTCTGTTAATGCATTCCTGGATGCTAACAATGTCAAGTTCTTTCCTAATATCCTCGTTTTTAATATGATATTGCCATTGATGTTCTTGCCCCTAATCTTTCTCAGGACTCTCATATCTGCAATCTCTTTTGCTTCTGACCCAGCTCTCAGATCCATAAGTTAAAACTGCTTTGAACTGAACACTGTCTTGTATACAGCTAATTCGGTGTTTTGGCTAATTTCTCTCTGTTTTACTAGTTCTATAGGTTCTCCATTCACAATGTGGTTGATATTTTCAATGTTTCTGCCTATTATCATTATCTTAGTCTTTTTAATGCTGACCTTCATACCATATCTATTGCAACAGTTATTCAATTTAGTCAAGGAATCTTCCAGACTTGTAGCGGATTTATTTATTTAGAGGTATAAACATCATCTGCATAAAACAAAGAGCTGACATTAACATCTCCAATTCTGATATCAGGTTGAATACCACTTTCCTTCATAATGTGATCCATATAGATAACACTGGCCAACAAAAAAAAAATTTTTTTTTTTGCTGATTATGATCTGACACTTGTTTTTTACTGATTTGGGTGCGCTGATTTCAAATATCAAACCCATTTTTCTCTATCACGTCAGGTTTTTCCTCTATGGCATTTTCTTTTTGCTAATTTGTAAGTTTTTGATAGTTTTAAGGAGGCAGTACTAAATAGAGGATCAAAAAAATCGATTTTTTAATATCATTTTCTGAAAGTATGTACTTTTTAAAAATCTGTTCCTAACTTTTTATCGAGAAATTCGAAAAATTCCTGAAGATATAGCCTATTATTCAAAGCGGTGTGCAGATCAGAATCAGAGCGCTCACCACTCTCACTTGTTAGTAAACGAATAAATGCGTAAGAACCTGCAACAGCACGTACTGCGCTTTGAATGCAAGAGAGGCCGATAACTGACCTAATACATTTAGGTAATGAAAAGTAGACAATGACAACTGCCTAAAACAAATGAATGCTATATGCATCATAGCGGACAAAGAACGATCAAAATCAGTCGATCGTTAATTGATCGTGAAAGTATGGTGAGCGCTTATAACGTTTCAATAAAGTCTCTGGTTTTTTTTTGTCTTGTTAATTGCATGTTAGTCAGCAGTGAATAAAATACATCATGTCTACTACTCGAAAATATGTCAGTGTAGATTCCTTCTGCAACATTTGTGGCAGCTTTACTGTTCCCAGTCAAAGGACAAATATCACTGATTTCGTTAAGAAAGTGTACTTTGCATACTTTGATGTAAAATTTGCAGATCAGGACAATTCATGGGCTCCAAATAAAGTGTGTAAGTCATGTGTAGAAAATTTACGACAGTGGAGCAAGGGAAAACGCCAAAAATTAGCTTTTGGCATTCCAATGATTTGGAGTGAACTGAAAAATCACGTAGATGATTGGTATTTTTGTTTTGTTCAGAATTCTGGTTATAATAAGAAGAATAAGAAAAAAATTGCGTATCCAAATCTCGACTCAGCAATTCGGCCAGTTGCTCATTCCAATGAAATAGCCGTGTCAATTTATAAAGGACTTCCTTTACTTGAGAATGAGCATGATCAGGATATGGCAGATGTTCTTGAGGAGCAAGACCCGGATGTTGATTTAGACAATGAAAATTTAATTTCTAGTTCTGGACCGCAACGTTTTACTCAAGCAGAATTGAATGACTTAGTAAGAGATTTGGGCCTATCAAAGGAATCATCGGAATTGTTAGCTTCAAGATTAAATGAAAAAAACTTACTGGAGCAAGATACGAAGATAACTTTTTATCATAGCAAGGAAAGTAATCTTGTACAATATTTTAAACACGGGTGTATGTTTGTTTACTGTAACAATGTGTCAGGTTTACTAACTGAAATGAGTGTTGTACAATATCATCCAAATGAGTGGCGTTTATTTATCGACAGTTCAAGCAGAAGTCTCAAGTGTGTTCTTACTACACAATGGGAATGTATATGGCTCAATTCCTATTGGCTATTCAGTCCACTTAAAGGAAACATATGAGGACATTAAAAAGGTTCTGAAGTTATTAAAATATACAGACCATAACTGGATCATCTGTGTGGATCTTAAAATGGTGAACTTTTTACTTGGCTTTCAAAGAGGATATACAAAGTTTCTGTGTTTTCTATGCTTCTGGGATAGTCGAGCTAGAAACCGCCACTGGAGTCAGAAACATTGGCTTCTTAGAATATCCTTAAATGTTGGAGGACAGAATGTTATAAATCAACCTTTAATCGACAGAGAAAAAATTATTTTTCCACCTCTACACATCAAACTAGGTCTTATGAGGCAGTATGTTAAAGCTTTAGATTTACAAGGTGATTGTTTCCAATACATAAGTGAAAAATTTCCACGACTTTGTTATGAAAAAATTAAAGCCGGTGTATTTGATGAACCGCAAGTTAGAACTTTAATGAGAGACCCAAATTTCATCAACTCTATGAACGAAATTGAGAAACAGGCCTGGACTTCATTTATGATGGTTGCAAATATTCTTGGAAACAAAAAAGCGTGCAATTACAAAGATCTAGTGGAAACAATGCTTGAAAATTTCCAGCGCCTAGGTTGCAACATGAGCATAAAGCTTCATTTCCTATACAGTCATCTTGATGGATTTCCCGAGAATTTAGGTGCTGTAAGCGATGAACAAGGCGAAAGATTTCATCAAGACTTAAAAACTATGGAAGATCGGTACCAAGGAAGATGGAATTCTCACATGATGGCCAACTACTGTTGGAGTATTCAAAGGGATTGCCAAAACAGAACACACAGCAGAAATTGCTACAAACAAAAATTTATTCCCTGAAACTCATGTGCAAGTAAAATTGTTATTTTTTTATAAATATTCTTGTAATTTTTAATGAATATTGTTAAGTAGTTATGTATCTAATTATCGGCCTCTCTCGCATTCAAAGCACCAGTATGTGCCTTTGCAGGTTCTTACGCATTTATTCGTTTACTAACAAGCGAGAGCGGTGAGTGCTCCAATTCTGATCTGCGCACCGCTTTGAATAATAGGCTATATCTTCGGGAATTTTTCGAATTTCTTAATAAAAAGTTAGAAACAGATTTTTAAAAGTACATACTTTCAGAAAATAATATTAAAAAATCGATTTTTTTGATCCTCTAACTAGTACTGCCTCCTTAAAAATATCAAAAACTTACAAATTAGCAAAAAGAAAATGCCATAGAGGAAAAACCTGACGTGATAGAGAAAAATGGTTTGATATTTGAAATCAGTGCACCCAAATTAGTAAAAAAACAAGTCTCATATAAAAGTCAGCAAAAATTATGTTGGACAGTGTAATGAATAACAGAGGGGATAATCTACATCCTTGTCTGACACCATATTTAACATTAAACCACCTTCTTGTACTTCCTTGAATTCTAACTGCTGACTTACAACTCAAATAAAGACTAAGTATTGCTTGATATAATGCCCCATTATATCAAGCAATATAACACCATATAACTGTAGTGTTTTGAATAACTTCTCTCTTGGCACCTCATCATATGCCTTTTCCAGATCTCATCATCATCATCATCATCAAATTCCTGCCATGTACCCTCAAGGGGTGTACAGGATATGACAGTACTACATGAAAAAATTACATCATTACTAACTTCCTATCTACAATTTTCCTCCAAATCAGTCTGTTACTTGTCAAGACTCCAACATTATCAGATCTTATATTTCTATCGTCTAAGGCACTTTGTACCGTATCAATCCACCTATATCTTGGTCTTCCTCTGGGTCGTTTTCCTGCCAACCTGGCAGAGAACACTTGTTTTGCTAATCTTTCCTCTCCCATTCTATTTAAGTGACCATACCATCTGAGATTAGCTCTGCTAACGCATTCCTGGATACTGACAATGTCAAGTTCTTTCCTAATATCCTCATTTTTAATATGATATTGCCATTGATGCCATCTGTTCACGCCTCTAATCTTTCTCAGGACTCTCATATCTGCGGTCTCTAGTCTTTGGTCAAGTGTTTTACTTCTGACCCAGCTCTCAGATCCATAAGTTAAAATTGGTTTGAACACAGTCTTGTATACAGCTAATTTAGTGTTCCGACTAATTTCTTTCTTATTCCATATGAATTTATTCAATTGACTTCCCACGATACCAGCTTTGCTGATTCTGTTGTCTATTTCTATATTTAGTTTACCATCTTCAGTAAAAATTGTGCCTAAGTAGCTGAAATGTTTTACTTGTTCCACAGGTTCTCCATTCACAACACAGTTGACATTTTCAATGATTCTGCCTATTTTCATTGTCTTTGTCTTTTTATTGCTGACCTTCATACCATATCTATTACAACAGCTATTCAATTTAGTCAGAGAATCTTGCAGACTTGTAGCGGATTTATTTAGAAGTATAACATCATCCGCATAAAGCAAAGAGCTGACATTAACATCTCCAATTTTGATATCAGGTTTAATACCACATTCCTTCATAATGTGATCCATATAGATAATGAATAACAGAGGGGATAATGTACATCCTTGTCTCACACCAGATTTAACATTAAACCATCTTCCTGTACTTCCTTCAATTCTAACTGCTGACTCACAACTCAAATAAAGACTAAGTATTGCTTGATATAATGCCCCATTGACACCATATAACTGCAGCGTATTGAATAGCTTCTCTCTTGGCACCTTGTCATATGCCTTTTCCAAATCGACAAAACTTAAATACAGATCTTTGTTATATTCCCATGCTTTCTCGACTATTTGTCGTAAAGTGAAGATCTGATCCTGACAGCCTCTATTTGGCCTGAATCCAGCTTGTTCTTCACCAAGCTTTTCTTCCACAATTCTTCTCAACCGTTTCTCAAGTATACTTGCATAGATCTTGCCAAGAACACTCAGTAGGGAAATACCTCTGTAATTCTCACATTCAGTTTTATTTCCCTTTTTATATATGGGTACTATGAGAGCTCTACTCCAGTCATCGGGAATTCGTCCCTCTGTCCAGGCTTTCTGAACTATGCAGTGCAGCCGCTGTAAGACTCTTATACCACCATACTTCAGCATTTCTGGTCGAATATCATCTACTCCTGCTGCCTTTCCACATTTCAAGCCTTTGATGGCTTTTTCTACTTCAAGTATGGATATGTATTCCTGACTGCATGCCTGGTCAGTGTTTTTTATCACTGTGCTGTCATCACTGCTTGTTTCATTTAGCAGTTTTTCAAAGTAATTACTCCATACTTCAAGGATATCTTTTTCTCCTGTTTTCATTTCACCTTTATCATCTCTAATTCCATTTACAGCACTCTTTCCTCCATTCCTAAGCTTCTTCAACAACCTCCAGAATATTTTGCCACCTTCTTGATATTTATTTTCTATATTCTTGCCAAAGTCCTCCCATGACTTTTGTTTAGCTAGTTTTACACACTGTTTAGCTTTCTTACATTTGTCTCTGTATTCTGTAAGAGTAAAAGCTGACTTATTTGCCAGGAACTTTTGATATGCTTTCTTCTTTTCCTTCACTGCCTACTTCCTGTGTCCACCAGGGAGTTCTGATTTTTTTATCTTTGCACACAACCTCACCACATGCCTCTCGGGCAGAATCAATCAATGTTTCCTTCAGAGTTTGCCACTGAATCTCCAAGGTTTGATTCCTGTTCTCAAACTCTTTCATTTTCTTTTCAATAATATTTCTGTATTTTAGTCTACAGTTTACATCTGAGAGCTGCTCAACTTTTATTCGCTTTAAAACTTTCTTACATGTTATTCTTTTCAATATGAAATTCAATTTTATCCTGCTCAAGACTAAATAGTGATCACTTCCAATTTCAAATCCTCTGTACACTCTGGTGTCCTGCACCAGGGAGAAAACATCACTATCAACAATAACATAGTCAATGAGACTTTTCTTATTCCTAGCCTCTTCTCTCCATGTGAATTTGTGCACATTTTTATGTTGGAACATGGTGTTAGTAATAACCAGTCCATGTCCTGCGCAGAAATCCAACAGATATTTGCCATTATTATTAGCTTTGCTCTTTTCTCCAAATTTTCCCAAAATATTTTTGTGTCTCACAATCATTTCCTATTCTAGTATTTAGATCCCCAACAAGGACCAACTTTTCCTTTTTCATTGTGTCAGTTGCTTTTTCTAAAGCCTCAAAAAATTCCTCCACTTCTACCTTAGTAGAACCTTCTGTGGGACCATAGGCACAAATAAGTCTCATTGTCCAGTTCCCCATTCTCATATCTGCCCACATTACTCTACTTGAGACTGATTGCCATTCAAGAAGATTAGCCTCGTATTTTGTGTTGAATACTATGGCTACTCCTTCTTTTCCTTGATTGTTATTGCCTGAATATAACATTTTGTATTTATTGCTCAGAAATTGCTACAAAATTTAAATACAGATCTTTGTTATATTCCCATGATTTCTCAACTATCTGTCGTAAAGTGAAAATCCAATCCTGAATCCAGTTGGTTCTTCACCAAGCTTCTCTTCCGCAATCCTTCCCAACCGTTTCTCAAGTATACTTGTATATATCTTACCAGGAACACTCAGAAATGAAATACCTCTGTAATTCTCACATTCAGTTTTATTTCCCTTTTTATATATGGGTACTACGAGAACTCTGCACCACTCATCTGGAATTCGTCCCTCTGTCCAGGTCTTCTGAACTATGTAGTGCAGTCACTGTAAGACTTTTATACCTCCATACTTGAGCATTTCTGATTGAATATCATCTACTCCAGCTGCCTTTCCACATTTCAGGCTTTTTCTACTTCAAGTATGGATATGTTTGTATATCTGGTCAGTGTTTTTTTACCAGTGTGCTGTCATCACTGCTTGTTTCATTTAGCAATTTTCAAAGTAATTACTCCATACTTCAAGGATATCTTTTTCTCCTGTTTTCATGTTCCCTTTATCATCTCTAATTACTTTTAAAGCATTCTTTCCTCCATGAGCTTCTTCAACAAGCTCCAGAATATCTTGCCACCTTCTTGATATTTATTTTTTATGTTCTTACCAAAGTCCTCCCATGACTTTTGTTTAGCTAGTTTTACACAGTGTTTAGCTTTCTTACATTTGTCTCTGTATTCTGTAAGAGAACAAGCTGACTTATTTGACAGGAACTTTTGATATGCTTTCTTCTTTTCCTTCACTGCATCTTTAACTTCCTGTGTCCACCATGGAGTTCTAATTTTTCTATCCTTGCAGACAACTTCACCACATGCCTCTCTAGGTGAATCAATCAGGGGTTTTCTTCAGGGCTTGCCACTGAATCTCCAAGGTTTGGTTCCTGTTCTCAAACTTCATTTTTTCTTCAATAATCTTTGTGTATTTTAGTCTACAGTTCGCATCTGAGAGCTGCTCAACTTTTATTCGCTTTAAAACTTTCTTACATGTCATTCTTTTCAATATGAAATTCAATTTTATCCTGCTCAAGACTAAATAGTGATCACTTCCAATTTCAAATCCTCTGTACATGCTGGTGTCCTGCACCAGTGAGAAAACATCACTATCAACAATCACATAGTCAATGACACTTTTCTTCTTCCTTCCCTCTTCTCTCCATCTGAATTTGTGCACATTTTTATGTTGGAACATGGTGTTAGTAATAACCAGTCCATGTCCTGAACAGAAATCCAACAGATATTTGCCATTATTATTAGCTTTGCTCTTTTCTCCAAATTTTCCCAAAATATTTTTGTGTCTCACAATCATTTCCTACTCTACTATTTAGATCCCCAACAAGGACCAACTTTTCCTTTTTCATTGTGTCAGTTGCTTTTTCTAAAGCCTCAAAAAATTCCTCCACTTCTACCTTAGTAGAACCTTCTGTGGGACCATAGGCACAAATAAGTCTCATTGTCCAGTTCCCCATTCTCATATCTGCCCACATTACTCTACTTGAGACTGATTGCCATTCAAGAAGATTAGCCTCGTATTTTGTGTTGAATACTATGGCTACTCCTTCTTTTCCTTGATTGTTATTGCCTGAATATAACATTTTGTATTTATTGCTCAGAAATTGCTACAAAATTTAAATACAGATCTTTGTTATATTCCCATGATTTCTCAACTATCTGTCGTAAAGTGAAAATCCAATCCTGAATCCAGTTGGTTCTTCACCAAGCTTCTCTTCCGCAATCCTTCCCAACCGTTTCTCAAGTATACTTGTATATATCTTACCAGGAACACTCAGAAATGAAATACCTCTGTAATTCTCACATTCAGTTTTATTTCCCTTTTTATACATGGGTACTACGAGAACTCTGCACCACTCATCTGGAATTCGTCCCTCTGTCCAGGTCTTCTGAACTATGTAGTGCAGTCACTGTAAGACTTTTATACCTCCATACTTGAGCATTTCTGATTGAATATCATCTACTCCAGCTGCCTTTCCACATTTCAGGCTTTTTCTACTTCAAGTATGGATATGTTTGTATATCTGGTCAGTGTTTTTTTACCAGTGTGCTGTCATCACTGCTTGTTTCATTTAGCAATTTTCAAAGTAATTACTCCATACTTCAAGGATATCTTTTTCTCCTGTTTTCATGTCCCCTTTATCATCTCTAATTACTTTTAAAGCATTCTTTCCTCCATGAGCTTCTTCAACAAGCTCCAGAATATCTTGCCACCTTCTTGATATTTATTTTTTATGTTCTTACCAAAGTCCTCCCATGACTTTTGTTTAGCTAGTTTTACACAGTGTTTAGCTTTCTTACATTTGTCTCTGTATTCTGTAAGAGAACAAGCTGACTTATTTGACAGGAACTTTTGATATGCTTTCTTCTTTTCCTTCACTGCGTCTTTAACTTCCTGTGTCCACCATGGAGTTCTAATTTTTCTATCCTTGCAGACAACTTCACCACATGCCTCTCTAGGTGAATCAATCAGGGGTTTTCTTCAGGGCTTGCCACTGAATCTCCAAGGTTTGGTTCCTGTTCTCAAACTTCATTTTTTCTTCAATAATCTTTGTGTATTTTAGTCTACAGTTCGCATCTGAGAGCTGCTCAACTTTTATTCGCTTTAAAACTTTCTTACATGTCATTCTTTTCAATATGAAATTCAATTTTATCCTGCTCAAGACTAAATAGTGATCACTTCCAATTTCAAATCCTCTGTACATGCTGGTGTCCTGCACCAGTGAGAAAACATCACTATCAACAATCACATAGTCAATGACACTTTTCTTCTTCCTTCCCTCTTCTCTCCATCTGAATTTGTGCACATTTTTATGTTGGAACATGGTGTTAGTAATAACCAGTCCATGTCCTGAACAGAAATCCAACAGATATTTGCCATTATTATTAGCTTTGCTCTTTTCTCCAAATTTTCCCAAAACATTTTTGTATGTCTGACAATCATTTCCTACTCTGCTATTTAAATCCCCAAGAAGGACCAACTTTTCCTTTTTCATTGTGTCAGTTGCTTTCTCTAAAGCCTCAAAAAATTCCTCCACTTCTACCTTAGTAGAACCTTCTGTGGGACCATAGGCACAAATAAGTCTCATTGTCCAGTTCCCCATTCTCATATTTGCCCACATTACTCTACTTGAGACTGACTGCCATTCAAGAAGATTAGCCTCGTATTTTGTGTTGAATACTATGGCTACTTCTTCTTTTCCTTGATTGTCAATGCCTGAATATAACATTTTGCATTTATTGCTCAGAAAGATCTCACGAGTTTTTGCCTTTTATGTTTCAGTCACCCCTATTATGTCAATCTGGTACTTATCCAATTCCTCAGCTAGCTCCATTTCTTTGCCATTCAGGCTTCTTATGTTGGCCAAGAAAGGCTAAATCAGATTATAAGAGAAAATTAGCTAATCAGGCCAAAGTGAACCCAAGAGTTTTTTCATTATGTAGCAAGTAAGAGGGGAAAATGACTATGGTAGGATGACTTGAAACAATGCTCATAGGAGGATAATGAGAGAGAGAGGAAAAAGAAATAGTTGGGTTGCTGAGTAGTCATTTTGCAAAGGTGAATCATCGAGGTGGAGATTTTGCAGTTGCTGATGTGAGAGAGACATATCAAAATTGAGGTAAATGAAGTTGGGGTGTTGAGCATATTGAAAAATACAAATGTGAACATAGCAGTGGGACTGGATGGCATGTCAGCCTGTATGTTGTGTGTGTGTGTAACAGAATTGGCATTAACTCTGATGAAGTTGTTCAATTTAAGTCTCAGCTCTTCAGGGTTCCATTGCATAAAGGCGGCTCCAATATAGAGGTAGCAAACTACAGACCAATTAACATATCAGGAGTGGTTGTTAAAGTAATGGAAAAGTTGGTTAAAGATAAAATTCAACATTGGGCAGATAGGGATGCCATACATGATAATGGGCATCAGCAACAGCATGGCTTTGTAAAGGGTAGGTCCTGTCTTAGAATTTATTCACATTTTATAATAAAGTGACAGCAGAATTGGATAAAGGAAATGGCTACACCATGATATTGCTGGACTTTGCAGAGGCACTTGACAGAATACCACATGGAAAACTAGAACAAAAGTTGGAGCAAATGGTGAAGTGTTACATATGGTCAAGTTTACTATATGGAGTTGAAACATGGGCATTAAAAGTAAATACAATAAAAAAAACTGGAAGCCTTTGAAATGTGGATATTTAGAAGGATGCTCAAGATCCCATGGACAGAAAAGGTGAAGAATGAAGAGGTACTGAGAAGAATAAATAAAAATTGAGAATGAATCAATATCGTGAAAAGAAGAAAAACTATCTACTTAGGGCATCTAATGAGAAACCATAAATATTAACATTCTCCAGGTAATACTGAGATAAAATCAATGGAAAGAGAAAACATGGAAGATGGAAAATATCATGGCTAAACAACATAAAATACTGAACTAAACTGAACACAGAGCTCTTAATCATAGTCACTAAAGACAGAAGTTAATTTGCAATTGTAGTCACTGAACTCTGTTAGGAAATAGCACTTAAAGAAGAAGGAGCAAATGTGAATGGATATGAAGCTAGTAGCATGAATGGGGGGTGACTGACAGACAGACACCAGAGAGTAATATATGGTGGGGTGGAATTTATTAAATGAGGGTGACTAGTGAGGTACTTCGGGTTCTGTACCAGGGCCACTACTTTTTAATTTGTATATCGACGATATGGGGAAAGATTTAAGCAGAAATATTCAGTTATATGCTGATGATGCAAAACTAGGAAAAGCAATAGTCAACATAAAGATGAAGATATCCCTGCAGAATGATTTAAATAAATTGACATTGTGTGCAAAGGATAATGATTATCAATTTAATGCTGCAAAATATAAGGTCATGCACTTCAGGTTGAAAATGTTGCATACGGTGCATCATATTGATGGTACTGGATTGCAGAAAAGTGATGAGGTTATATGACTTGGGGATAATGGAAGAGAGAGCTGTAGTTCAGAGGGCATATTGCAAAAGTTGGTAAAATGACTCAAAAGATTATTTGGATGAAAAAGACACTAACAAATAAAGATTGGGAAGTTATCATCCTTCTTTATAAGGCTATGATTTGGCTGCATCTTAAGTCTAAACTTACATGTATCTGTATTATGTGTTTCTTTAATGGAATAAAGGAAGAGTTAAATACATACATAATATGCAATTATTCTGCTAATATTTCTATCTTCATTAGAGCAGGACAGCCTTACAGAAATTTTAAAAACCATGCAAAATTAGTTTGCATATATTATTATTATCATTACGGGTATCTCCATGGAGTCAGTAGACTCATCACAGGAAACCCAAACAAGCAAAACAATATCTGTCATATCTCTTCTTGAATTCATTTACAGACGAAGAGCTCACAACTAAGTCAGGCAATGAATTCCACTCATTCACCACCCTCCAGGCAAAAAACCTTGTTCTCACACCCTTATTGACCACACTCTTTTTTAATTTCCAGGGATGACCTCTTGTTCTTCCATCACTATCACACAGCTGAAACATTTCCCCTGCATCAATCCTATAAAAACCTTTCAGTAATTTAAATGTTTCTATCATATCCCCTCTTCTCTGCCTATCAACCAACCCCTGCAATCCACAAGCTCTCAATCTATCAATGTAAGGAGCATTTTTTACATCACTCACCAACTTAGTCAATCTCCTCTGTACTCTTTCCACAGTCTCCTCATCTCCAAGGAATCCAGGTGATAAGAGCTGAGAACAGTAATCCAAATGTGGAAGTATCACCGCTTTATAAAGGGGAATAATAACCTCTTTATTTCTGAATGTCAGTGTGTTCCTCAACATCCAAGTAATCCTATGTGCAATCTTGGACACCTTAGCAATGTGTCTCCCTGAACTTCATCTCCCTATCTACCAACACCCCCTAAGTCACTAGCCTCATCAATCTCTTGGAGTACTGTTCCATCAATGTAGTACACAGCTGGTAATCTTTTAATCCCAAAATGCATGACTTTACACTTTTCCACATTGAACTGACATCCATTACCTTTTGCCCATTCTACCAGCTTATTTAAATCATCCTGCAAACTTTCAACATCAGCTTGAGTTTTTATTGCTCTACCCAACTTTGCATCATCAGCAAACAACTGAATATTCTCCCTTTAAGCCATTTCCTATATCATTTATATACAAATTAAACAACAATGGCCCAAGCACAGAGCCCTGAGGCACACCACTGGTCACCTGCCTCATCCTGGACTTGGCTGTGGCCATTAACACTATATAATAGTGTTAATGGCCACAGCTGAAAGAAATGACCTGTTCACGATGTCAGATAAAGAAAGAATTACAAATTAACAACTAAAACTCAGATAAACCATTAGAATAGAACAATCAAAATGAACTACCTGTGGATGTGTGGTGGTAAGTGTCATGTTTTTTTTAGGACTATTGAAAAGTTAAATTCAGTATGTTGAGAGATCTAATAAGCGACTTCTAAACATCATTCAAGGTGATGGTGAGGGAAGCCATGTGCATTACAGGAATGGATTTGCTGATTCGATGTCTAAGGAAGTTTTCTCTACACAGGGTATGGTGACTGTATCTCAGTCAATGGCATGAATTGTAGTAGATGGATGATGTGCAAGCCCAGATCTTTTTTCCCCCCTTTGGTATACCACCCTGCTGAAATATTCCTTCTTTCTGATTTCAAAGCTTCTATCTGTTTGATCTATATAAGACAGGCCACAAGAACATGGAATTCTATAAATACCTAGATGTTTGTAGGCGGTACAGTCTTTTAGAGAGAGAGAAGTTACAGACTGTGTAGATACGCGTGTAAGATCTGACAGTATGGCTCTTAAGAAGGGCCATGATCTTGAAGATTTTTTTTTTTTATATAGAATGTAAATAAATACTCTCCATACTATGTTAGGATTCTAGCAAAGAGGCATATCAGCTTTGGAATATCTACTGAGGATGAAATGGCAGAAAAGAGACAAAGTTCTTTTTTTTAAAGTATCTCCATCTTTCAAAATAAAGAGAGCTCATTTTTTAAAGTGAGCTATGCTTAATTTTGGGAGGCATTATAAAAACATGAAGCATCCAATATGTGACTTGGCTGGTGAAATGCCAACTTTTTTTTTTTTTTTTTTTTTGAGATAAGACCATCAAATTCTATTGTATTGAATTTTTTGATACAACAAACTGGGAGATTTAAGTTATTTAAATACTGACAACATATTTCTACCAAATAGCAAGTTATGGGTTGGTTTGGGAGAGAGAAAAAAAAGTTTTCCAGAAAGACATCTGCAGAGGATGAAGATGTGAGGGTGGGGAGAGAAATCTTCCATGACTAGGCCAAAAAAGGTTGCTTGTAAAAACAATTATTCCATTTAAAGAGTGGCTGAGTGGTTAGCATATCGGCTCTCCAGCCAAGAGGGGTTTGAATCCCACTAACAGCATGGATGTTTGTGATTGTCCTACTATCCGATTACTTAGTTTTATTCACTGATGTAATGCTGTAAACCTGTATCCTGGTGCAGTATGACCTTTGCACCATTAAAAAAAATCTTGTGCATATTGAAACATGGTGTTAGTAATAACTATTTCATGTCCTGAACAGAAATTCAGCAATCACTTACCATTATTATTATTACTTTGCTTTTTCCTCCATATTTTCCCAAAACACAAATAAGTGTGATCGTTCTTCCTGATTTTGATGTTTGCACACATCACTCTACTTGATATTGTTTGCCATTCAAGAAGATTATCCTCATGTTGAATACTATAGCTGCTTCTTTCTTTTTCTGATAGTGCTTATGCAACATCTGTGGAAAAGAGCTCTTCAGTAAGGCTCAACACTTCATCTAGATAGAGGTGCATTTGTGTGTGTAGATAGATAGATAGATAGATAGATAGATACAGTGAGAGAGAGAGAGTCTAAACAACATAAACATTCCACCCTCACTTCAGAATGTTAATGTGAATTTTTAACAATATGGCAAGATGTCTGAATAATAAATAAGTAGGTAAGCATATACCATCAACTATTGGCTTCACAAAAATGTCAGTCTTGTGTACCTTGGATGAACACTATAATCTGGGAGTCAGATTCTGTTGACTGGCCAGTTTAGGATGTTACAAAACAAATCATGGGTTTCTTGGGCCACCCAGGTAGGATCATCATCCTCTAACGTGGAGTAAGTTGAAGAGTCTGCAAGCTGAAGAGATACATTTTGAGTCATAGTAGTCTGCTGTTCATAACAGCTGTTGCATCATTTGTTGTACCTTGAGGATTGCAGCAGTTCTGTTTCTTTTTTAAATATTATTATGCTTTCTTTTCTATACTGGTGATGTTTCACTTTGGTACGGAAGATGATAAAATAAGGGCATCAACTTTGAACCTGATTATCATTTGAGTAATTCTGTGGATAAAGGACAGCTCTTTCTATGCTGCACAGAATTTCAATTTCTGGAACATCATGATGAGTGGGTGGCAAAAGGAAGTTTTTATTTATTTATTTTTTAATACCATGGGCTAACTGATAGTATAAGATTATAATCTACCCACACTAGATGCTATCTTTATGTGATCACCCCCACCACCATCTCTCCCAGCAAATAAGCATCATTTTTTTAGACTTCATATTGTATAAATAATGAAACTTTTTTAAGACTTTTTACAGGAGAGAAAAAAAAAGTTCAATTCTATGATATGATCATGTTGTCAGTAGTGATTCAAATTTCTCAAATCATTCCATTCAAAAATTCAGTTCACATTACAATTAGAAAGTGAAAGTAAACTATCTTTTTGATATGCTTATCACAAAAACAGATGGCATTTCATTAAATATTTACCACAATCCACCCACACTAGATGCTATCTTTCTGTTTCCCCTATTCATCATAGAGTGTCAAATAAGCATAACTGACACTCTAAAAAAGTGAGCTACTTCTATTTTGAAAGATAAGGATAGACTAAAATAACAATTAAGTGTCTTCCCTGCCAGTCCTCAATTGATATTTCAAAAACACCATCCAGAGCATAATATTTTCTGGCACTCCTCCTTACCAAAATCCTGACATCTAGTAGAGACTATTTCCATCCCATATAGTAGAAATATTTCCCATATTGTGGTTTTAGTTAAGAGCTATAATATCCAGCTTACAAATCTATCCAAACTACAACTTGTTTAGATCCCCAAAAGAGTACTTCCCCCTCCTCTTCTACAAGCATCCAGACATATATAGAATTCCATGTTCTCTTGTGGCATACGTTGCACAGGCCAGCAAGTAGAAGTTTTGAGATCAAAAAAGAGGAACATCTCAACAGAGTCGAATACAGGTGGGAAGAAAAATCTGGGTTTGTATATCATTTATCCATCACAGTTCATGCTGGGATGAATTGCATTAACTGGAATACAGCTGCCCTAATGCAGAGGGAAATTTCCATGTTAAATCAAAGAATAGGCTACCATCATTCACTCACATTACTCCTCAACAGAAATCAGGATTTCATCTTACATGATGCCTAGAAGTCACTCATCAGATCTCTCAAAATACTTGGATTCAACCTTTCCAAATCATTTCCAAACAATCCTAAAACACAGCTGATTTGTGCCAGGCATCATGCCCATGTTCATTGTTACCATTCTTAAGTTTATGTAAGTTTTGGTTTTTAATTTTCAAGAAGACAACTGTCCTTATTGCATAATTTAGTTAATGTATAATTCAATTGTATATAACACTAATTAAACCCAGTATTCAATCCATATCCTTAACACTATTGAATCATTCTTGCTTAAGAGTTGGGTGATTCAGGATAGTCTCATAAAATTTAATAAACAAACATGAAAATTTGATCTGGATGGAACAGGTCATTTAGCCATCTGTGGAGAGAATGGCTGTTCTACAGAAATAAGAAAGGAAGAACATATGAAATATATCTGATTTCATTAAAGGAAAATTGGCTAAAGACTACATGATGAAGCAGAAACACAATGTTATACTATAGGTACTTCAAATTTGCATGTTCCTCATGAAGCCTTCTTATGTCATGTAATACCTAGTTTTTTTATTATTACTTAAATTATCATCTGCTGGATGAAATGTTATAGCATGAATCTTATTTAACAAACTATCTGTTTTTACTGTGCATGGAAAATACTTCTGTTGCTTTATGCTGCTATGTGAAATTAATGAAGTATTAACAGATAGATTTTTCATGGCTTTCATTTCATCAGGTTGCATATCCTCATTCTGCAATTCTATATCTTCCTTCATTTCAGCTTGCCTTTGACTGGTAACAGATAAAGGAGTTGATGGAACTATTTGATCACCTGTTAATTTATTACTTTGCCCACAATCTGAAATACTCATTTCTGGTGGCGAATTCCCTATAAGCACAGATATATTCCTTTCCATACTTCTGAGACATGGAGTGCCAGGAATTTTGTGGGTCTCCGAATTGTAATACTTTATATCCATCATATGAATACAACATGCGAATATTTTCACATAAGTTTCTCAAATGAACAAGAATGTTATAACTTACTGGCAGTTACTTTGATAGTTGCAAACACTCATAAACTAACATTTAATGTCAGTATAATTCCCTATAGTGAAATTCTTCTGAAATAGTAATTACAAAGGTGGGGAGAGGGGCTATTTTGCAATTTGCTAATAACGGAAACTGCTTTGAAATATTTCAAATAGCCTTCATAATGACTAAGTTTAGATATAACAACAAAACTAAGATTGTACCATCAAGATATCAAATATAAAAAATATGATTTTTTTTAAAGCTCATTTATGAGCCACTCATGTGCAATCATCAAATTAAATACTAAATTGTGAAGCTGCATAATTTTGTATTTGATTAAAGTGAATTAATTGGTTATCCTGTCCTTTTGGTGGAAGATATTTTTTTTAAACATTTTTTCTGAACATCCATTAATTATAGCTGCCATTTTGATTTGGTTTAACAGAATTTTCAATTTCTGGGGATGTTTAACAGTTTACTTCCAGATTGTCCAATTTTCACTTTTTTTATAGTAATTTTAATTCTTATGCCATGTACTTTTTGATTTCTTAATTGCATTTTCAGACAAATTAATTTTTTCAAGATTGGAGAGCCACCTGCTTTAGGTGTTCTGAGTGCACCCTGCCCCCATTTTTATGCTACCCATCAGTGGTGGCGCATAAGAATTTGTAGTGGTGGGGCTGTAGTAATAAAAAATTTGATTATGTTTAATTTTGTATTTGATTAAAGTGAATTAATTGGTTATCCTGTCCTTTTGGTGGAAGATATTTTTTTTAAACATTTTTTCTGAACATCCATTAATTATAGCTGCCATTTTGATTTGGTTTAACAGAATTTTCAATTTCTGGGGATGTTTAACAGTTTACTTCCAGATTGTCCAATTTTCACTTTTTTTATAGTAATTTTAATTCTTATGCCATGTACTTTTTGATTTCTTAATTGCATTTTCAGACAAATTAATTTTTTCAAGATTGGAGAGCCACCTGCTTTAGGTGTTCTGAGTGCACCCTGCCCCCATTTTTATGCTACCCATCAGTGGTGGCGCATAAGAATTTGTAGTGGTGGGGCTGTAGTAATAAAAAAAAAAAAATTTTTTTTTTAAAATCAACATGGATTGAAAAAATTATATCATTAATAAAACTAAAATATAACAGAATTCTTCTCTTTGTTCATTTCTACAAAGATGTAAATTAAATGCTAGAATTAAATAGAAAAACCACACAATATTTACCTACAGTAATGACAACGTTAATTTGTGTTGTTTGTGCTCATGTAGTAGCAACGTATCTTGGGCTGCAATGCTACCAGCCCAAACTGCATGCAAATCATGTGTTACCCCCACTAGGTAGCAGTGCAGTCTGGTCTGTATTGAATGCAGCTCCAACGTTGAGTATACTAGCCAGTACTGATACTAGCCCTAGCCCACACAGCACATAGACTATTGCAAAATACAACTATTGCTACAAAACAAAGTATATAAAATACTATGGAGTGGTATTTTATTACAAACAAGAAAATAAGTTTTTCGATAAAATATATAAAAATTTAAGAACAGCGATAATGAAATAGGAACGTTCATTTTATACTGGAGGGACTGCAGCCATGCAGTCCATGTATGGGTAGCAACATGGACTACCCATACACCCTGTAGGTTCCAGGAATCCATACATACATCTGCTTTATTGCAGATTTTATATACATACACACACAGAATATGTATGCCCAAAATCAGCTTGTTTTTTCAAGCATTTTGCATTTCTTCTATGGGGAAAACTGCATCCTGCTTCACTGTTTGCAAAAAATTAAAAACATCTGATTTGAAGCCCAAAAAGGTTATGTGGGGGATACTCTTGATAAGTGGGCATAAAACATAACTGGTCTCATTCTGTTAATTTCATCCCTTCAGTGTCTAGACAGCCATTCAACAAATAAAGAAAACTACAATTTTTTTCTCATCTTTCAGCATACACAGTATGCCGATCTATCAAGACAATTTTTTAAGGATGACAAAATAACTTGCTTACATCAAAATCAAAAGTTATGCAGCTTCAGCCCCTAATGATTTCACTTAGAATGATCTTTATGAAATATTTAAATGAAATAAAAGTATCTAAATGAAACATATATACATATGGAATAATATTTACATGGAGACTAGGATGATAGGTTAACCTTCCATCACTAGTTAAAGTTACGTATTTCTTTTTCCATTCTTTATTCAGAGTTTTGCTGCTCCTTTTGTAAAGATAACCCTAATAAAGAAATTTAACATCAAGATTAAAAAAGAAACTGTATATCCATGAAATATAAGTAAATAAATGATCAGAGTACAGAATCTAAAAGGCTTCAATCTGCAAAGTTATATTATAAATATGAAGAATATTATTATTCCATCATTCCAACCAGATAGAAATTATGTATGTACCTACTGAGAATTTGGTTAGGAAAAAACTTTTCTATCCTAACATGGGAATGCTATGGCACTGAAAAAAAGGTTTTTGCTCTCTTTTATATTAGAGCTTTTGTTCTAATATAAAAAGTGAATATTTCGTCTCCTGCCTGTTAAGTACTGCAAGCCAAGGTAACCCTGATGCCAAAAGTTATATTCTCATAAGCTCTCTGGTAAATTTTGAAACTACTTAATTCCACTTCTATCTAGCTATAACAATAATGGATTAATAATATCCTTCTTATTAATAAGTAAATAAAGATTTTTTTTTAAACTTTTCAATGGCAACCAGTCGCGTGTGCAAGTAGACAGAAAGAATAAAGGAATTTGTTTAAGTTTTTCCACTTTATACTATAAATTAAAGATACCAAGAAATTATATACTTGGTTTAATCCTTTATCCAAGTGTAGGTATAAATCAGGACTGGGGAAACTCGTATATAGAAGCTAATGACTTCACATCACTTGCCTTAGTATCCCATAATGCAAAGCACATATCCTTACGGGTATGTATAATACTATGCAATGTGGGAAGGGTCACTACCCAGACCTGTTTCAACCTTTATTAAGGTCTCATTAGTGGGAGCCAGACCCAGAGGTGATACTAAGATTAAAGTAATGCCAAAGTCATATTTTCATATATGAGTAGCCAACTATATCACACCTTATTATTAAAATATTCTGGATGAGATAGTTGTTGGAAGTTTTTCCAATTGGTTATACTATAAATTAAAGATACCAAGAAATTATTTCAGGCACAAGCGTTGTTTGCTTAAACTTGGATAAAGGATTAAACCAAGTATATAATTTCTTGGTATCTTTAATAAAGGAATTTGTTGATGCATTTCTTGAAGACTTGCGAGTCGTAATCATTGGGGGGAGGGGATGTGTGGAGGGATGGTAGTAGCTAGTTCAGTGGAGCTGTGCCCATGGAAATACCTACAGAAAAGACATATGATTGGAGGCAGTCAGTGAAGAGGAGGGATCCTCAATTAAGTGAATAGCTTGCTTCTGAATACAATCAATCATTCTGATGGGGGTCTTAGGAGCATCACCCCCAAATGTAGGAATAGTCAGATCCAAATATGTTATTCTCTTTCATTTTATTCCCTCTTAGTTATATAAAGAAAAGAGAGTGCATAAATAAGGTGCATTTTTTTGCTTACTCCCATACATTCTGAGTGGTTTAAACTCTTTAATTCAAAATAAAAAGAAAACACTGAAACTAAACTCTTAATTAAGCTTGTACACAAATTCATATCCTAGGATATCTCATAAACATCTTATCTCTTAAATTCCTATTCAACTCATTTAACCCATTAAGAGATTGAGTTTTCAAATACCTTATAATCAAAATAAAAATCTTTTACTTACAAAATCACATAAATATATACATCAAATCTACTTTAATTACGCAAGCACTGATATATTCTTCGCATCACTTAACTACACAACTTTGCTTAGACTTTTATCGTATCACTCCTCTTGTCCTGTTCTGTATGCAGTCCACATACTCTCAATCTATCCTTGTAATCTACATTCTGTATTATTTTTATAACTTTTTTTTGCAGTATTTTCACAGCTTCTTTATTCCCTATATGGAACCAAGGAGACCAAATCTATGCACAGTAATCTAGGTGAAGCTCTAATAAGGCCTTGTAAAGAGGCAAAACAACTTTGTTATCCATACAATCATCACATAATTTACAAAATCTTTGGAAAAACATGGAACCATATGCACCAATAACTCTTATTGTTCAATTTCAATCATCTTAGAAAATGAATTTTTTTATATACTTCTGTAATTCTTCTGCTCGCTCCACTTCATTTCCACTGACGTTTCTTAGGTTGATGGTGCCAGTCTTCAGTTCTGCTAAGGCTGAAAGAGTTTCATTAGCTGAATTTTCACTATTTGGCCTGTTTTTTTCACAAAAGCAGGAGCCTGGTATAACTTACTTGCAAATAAGGTTTGTATCATCAAATTCCTCATAGCCTCAGGGGGTGTATAGGATAATTATGATAGTACTACATGAAAATGTTACACCATTATTAACTTCCCATCAATAATTTTCCTCCAAATTAATTTGTTATCTGTCAAGACTCCAATATTATCAGATCTTATATTTCTGTCTTTTAAGGCACTTTTTACTGCATCAATCCATCTACATCTTCCTCTGGGTCTTCTTCTTGCCAACCTGGCAATACTTGTTCTGCTAATCTTTCCTCTCCCATTCTATTTAAGTGACCATACCACCTGAGATTAGCTCTACTAACACATTCCTGAATGCTAATAATGGCAGTTTTTTCCCTAATATCTTCATTTTTGATGTGATACTGCCATTGATACCATCTGTTCCCTCCACTAATCTTTCTCAGAACTCTCTCTAGGATCCATAAGTCAGAACTGGTCTGAACACTGTCTTGTATACAGCTAATTTAGTGTTTTGACTATTTCTTTCATATTCCATATAAATTTATTCAGCTGACTTCCTACCATACCAGCTTTACTAATTCTGTTATCTATTTCCATATTTAATTTCCGATCTTCACTAAATATTGTGCCTAAATAGCTAAAATGTTTTACTTGTTCTATAGGTTCAGCATTCAGGATACAGTTGATATTTAAAATTTTTCTGCTTATTTTCATTGTCTTTGTCTTTTTATTGCTGATTTTCATACCAAACCTATTACAACAGTTATTCAATTTAGACAGAGAATCTTGC
This sequence comes from Typopeltis vanoorti, assembly GCF_054136105.1. Taxonomy (NCBI): domain Eukaryota; kingdom Metazoa; phylum Arthropoda; class Arachnida; order Uropygi; family Thelyphonidae; genus Typopeltis; species Typopeltis vanoorti. The sequence continues at coordinate 81,951,625 of NC_143561.1, forward strand.
AGACTTCTACATGATTTATTTAGAAATCTAACATCATCTGCATAAAGTAAAGAGCTAAGATTAGCATCACCAATTTTGATATCAGATTTAATATCACTTTCTTTCATAATGCGATCCATATAGATAATGAATAACAGTGGAGATAATGGGCATTCTTGTTGCACACACTTCATTTTACTTCAAACCCTCTTCCTGCACCTCCTTCAATTCTAGCTGCTGACTTACAGCTGAAATAGAGACTATGTATTACTCGATATAATGTCCCATTTACACCACATAAATGTGGCATTTTGAAGGGCTTTCCTCTTGGTACTTTCTCATATGTTTTTTCCAGATCAACAAAACTTAAATACAAATCCTTATTATACTTCCAAGATTTCTCAACTATTTGTCTTAAAGTAAAAATCTGATCCTGACAACCTCTATTTGGCCTGAATCCAGCTTGTTCTTCACCAAGCTTCGCTTCCACAATTTTTCTTAGCCATTTTTCAAGTATACCTGCATAAATCTTATTCAGGAGGGAAACACCTATGTAATTCTCACATTCAGTTTTATTTTACTTTTTATAGATGATACTATGAGAGCTTCTCCAATCCTCTGGAATTCAACCCTCTGACCAGGTCTTCTGAATTATGCAATATGGCTACTGTAAAACTTTTATACCTCTATAAGGCCCAGTCTGGTTGGCCAAGTGGTTAGCATATCTACTCTCCAGCCAAAAGGCTGCGGGTTCGAATCCAGCCATAGGCATGGATGTTTGCGATTGTCTACGGAAATACTAGTGGTGGTAGTGGGCAGTAGGTGGCATTGCGGTTAGTTGTAGTTGGTGGAGACAGAGAGTTGTAGAGTAGGTACCCTTCGTTTGGACTACCTGGAGGTGTCATGTAATAATAATAATATCTGAGTATTTCTGGCCGAATTTCATCTACTCCAACTTCCACAGTTTCAGGTTTTTGATGACTTTTCTACTTCAAATATGGATATGTATTCCTGTTGGTAGTTTTCTATCATCATGCTGACACAGCTTCTTTCATTTAGCAGTCATTCAAAGCAATTACTCCAGGCATCTAGAATATTTTATTTTCAATTTTCATGCCATTTTTATTTATCTCTTACTCCTTTTACAATATTTTTGTCTCCATTTCTAAGCTTTTTCAATAGCCTCCAGAATATTTTGCCACTTTCCTAATATTTATTTTCTATGTTCTTACCAAAGTCTTCCCATGACTTTGGTTTAGCTAGTTTTACACAGTGCATTGTATTTTTACATTTTTCTCTGTATTCACTAAGAACACTAGGTGATTTACTTGCCAGGAACTTTCATTATGCTTTCTTCTTTTCCTTCACTTCACTGGAGTTCTGATTTTTCTATCCTTACAGACAACTTCACTGAATACTTCTCTGGCTGAATCAATCAATGCTTTTTTTTCAGGATTTGCCACTGAATATTCAAAGTTCATTTCTCTTTTTCAAATTCTTTCATTTTTTTCTTCTATGATGTTTGTGTATTTGAGTCTACAATTCACCTCTGAAGGCTGACACAACCTTAATACCAAAAAAAATAATAATAAATAAATAAAATAAAATAAAAAAGAAAGAAAAAAAAAAAGAAAGTTGCTCAACCAAACTTAATAATCATATCCTATTTTCCTTTTTATATGTTAGGCCTAGAGGGACTTAGTCACAGCTAAGTAACCTGGCTCCTTACAAACCTAGTTTTGGTAAGGATGTTAATCCTATCTCCAAGTTCTGTCAGTCTCTATATGCTCTCTGGTTGGTTAATGTTTCTTTTTTTTTTTAGGGGGGGGGGAGAGAAGAAGAGTGATCACACACCTCTGTAGGAGACTAAAAGCTGCCATAAAAGTCTTCCTTGCTTCTCAGGTTTCAAATGAAGATCTTCCAACCAGAAAGCAGTGTTACTGCTGCTGACTGTGTTCTAGAGGTATTGCATGTAATAACAACACATACAAACTACTGCTTGAATGATTGAGTTAAAAAGGAAAACAAAATCATATGTAAGATAATATTGATCAGATTCACTTATTTAAATTACATCATACCTGTCGGACAGGTATAACTCGTCCACTTCCAACTTCACCATTCTTCAATTTTTTGTCATCATCACCCTTTTTAAGTGGCTGTAAAAATCATAAAATCATTTGGATTAATTAGGTTATTATTTTATTATCCATAAGTACCTACTTGAATAATTACTGTATTTGATAAGTTTTTTCATAAGTCACACACACACACATTGTAGATATCTTTTACATTATAACAATAATATTGGTACAAATTTACACACTGAATTTCTTTTCTAAAAGAATAATAGGCTTTTATATGCATTTCTAAATACTTCATCTTCTGTAAACACTATTTTATATATTCCTCTTTAGCTGCAGAAGTTCTACCAAATACAGCAGACTACCACTTTTTACAATAGCTTGCTTTTACCCCTCCCACTCAGTGGAAGCATTTGAAAATAATGATGGACAAAATAATTAATGCACTTAATGTATTGATGTATTAATAAATGGTGTTCTTTATATAACCATTAGGTTAGATCTAGTCTTAAATGACTGGATCCCAAATTTTTGGTAAATTAATACGGCTATATTTGGTAAGGTTTGGGCAAAGTTTGCTGATTCCAAAAATAGTGTCTGAGATTACTAATGACAACATGTAACACTATAGTTTTTCTTCCACTTAATTTGTGTGATAGGGTGTCCAAATCATAATCTGCCAGTCCTGACTTACCATGATGATGGCTGCAAATGTATTTCTTATGTTCTTCAAGGTGGATTTTAACAGATAATCCTGTATCCATAGCAGGTTAAGCTGGCAGTCATGGGGATAGTTACACTCCTGAATGGATTAGAGATGAATAGATGTGAGTCATCAATTTAGTGTGGGATTTAAGTACAGAGTTGTATTTAGTGCTTTGATCTTTTCAAAGTGCTAAATACATATCTGTAATTATTCCCACCTACTATAATTCCCAGTTATAGTGGATGAGAATAGTTTTTCTTTGGTCTTTTGTGTATAAACAGAGAGGGAGACATGTAGTAATGTATTTATTTCATAGTGGTTGCAGCCATTTGCAAAGACAGTCAAATCCTGTGTCCAGGACTCTCACTGGAAGATTTTCCTGACTCTTGTGTTTTCAGGATAATATATGATTTCAATAGTTTTTTTTTAAACGATGATGGTAGTGGTGTAATTGTTACAGTGGTTTTCAAACTGTGGGGTATCTCCTCAGGATGCATGAAAACCTTTCTGGGGGGGAGGCAAAGTGGTGGTGGTCAAGATCATTGTTTATTTGTGAAACAATTCCCACAGAACTCCATATTTCATGCACTTATTTCAGAAAACTTCACCCATATTTTGATAAAAATAACACTTGCTGAAGAACAAGCCTAACCATCTCATTAGATATTTTATTGTCATTAATACACCAAGTTAGAAATTTAAAAGTTTTAATTTTAAAATAAACATCTGCTATTTTTCTTTTGGTTTGGTGTGAAGTGTAACTGTGTACTGTCAAGAACATTTTAGTTTACTGAAATAAAATATGCATGCTAAGAGAACTATATGTAAATATTCTTTTCTGAAAAATTGTAAAAAAATTTGGTCACAGGAATTTCTTTACAAAAAAAAATTAAAAGCAGAGTGTCTGTTCAAAATGTTTGAAAGCCGCTGCTCCTCTAGTACATGTTGGCTTTCTATAAACAGAAAAAAGATAATACGCTTCTGAAAAGATATGTGACTGAGAAATCTAGTAAGAACCAGACAATTACTGAATTCTTTTTCAAATGTAAAGAACATTTTAGCAAACTAGCTGCAAAGTGCATTGTCACTAAAAATAAAATTATGTGTCAGGACCATGGAGTGAAACATTAAACATAACATATGCACAGTGTAGTCAGTCTATGAGTCTGAGTACTGTATTGAGTACTTAGTTCTCTATGTGTTCTATATGCAAGAAAAACAAGTTCAATAATAGAGGCCTGAAAATAGCTTAAACTTCTCCAAAGTTTCTCTTCCATAATTTCTCTTACTCTTCTTAAGTATACTTGCATAAATCCTACCTGTAAACACTAAGTAGTGAAATTCCTTTGTATTTATCATATTTAATTTTATTCCAATTTTTACAGATGGGAACTATGAGAGCTCTACTCCAATCACCTGGAATTCAAGTTTCTGACCAAGCATTCTGCAATGCTTTGTGGCGGCTACAAAACTTTTATATTTCAATATTTGAGCATTTCTGGTCAAATATCATCTACTCAAGCTGCTTTTCCACATTTCATACTTTTGCTAGTTTTTTCTACCACATGTTTGCATTCCTCTTAAATATTTTCTATGACTGTTCTGTTATCACTGCTTGTTTCATTTAAGTCTTTAAAAGTAATTACTTGTGTTTCATTTTTTATAGTGTTATGAATACTGAGTGTAAATTTCATTAATACATAAGTTTTGTTAATGATTTTTTAGAACTATTGTTTTGTGTAAAAATGATGTGTGCGTGTACGTATGTGTGTGTATATATATATATATATATATATATATTATTTTGTCTACTTATAGCAGTTTTCCTATTTAATGCAATATTATAGCATAATCATTGTATTATGTCAGCCATGTTGTCACTTTAGTTTCACTTAATCTTGGTAATGGGAATGCACATTGGTTGTGAGTTTTGAAACAGCTGTCATTGGGAAACAGGAACATGAGAGGAGAGGGGTGAGAAGAGGGGGAAGGGTTGAATTTGCGATCTTAGAAAAGTTTTTATGTGGATCTCTAAGAAAGAAATGCAAATTTAATACGAAATATCGATGTATCTAACATTTATGTATCAGTGAGAATGCTGTTACTGAAATGGGAAACAAAAACCATATGCTCCATAAAGTGAGACAATATCTACAATAAAATTCTTTTCCTTGGAATTGCTGTTCAGACTGCTTAGCTAAATGTATTCCCATGCCCACTTCAGGAAATGAAAGAAATTTCAACAAACTTACTTGCTAGAAGAAGATATATGCAAGCATAATAGTCAATTGAAATCGTAAACTTTTTTTATTGTGATCTAAGAAATTTGAGAAGTAAGATGGACAATGAATGAGCGAGTTGAAAAAATAATAATAAACGAAGATAAAGAAGCCAGTGCTGAGATAAATATTAAAAAAGGAAGTTCCCATATAGCCAAGAGAAAGTATAGAACTTTTAGCTAAATGGTACTTATGATGTCATCCCTCAAAAATGTAACTGTGACAAAGGAGGATAGCACTCAATAATTTTTGTTGAGCTTACATTATTTAGAATAGCTACATTTGTAATTATTAGAATGGCTATATAATTATCTTCTATATTTAAGAATTTTAAGAACATCAGAAATTATTTACTAGTCATGATTTGTGTTTGGCTGAATGGTTAGCATATCGGCTCTCCAGCCAAAGGCTGTGGGTTTGAATCCTGCCATGGGCATGGATGTTTGTGATTGTCTGTGAAAATACTAGTGGTGGTGGGCAGTAGATGGCATTGGTCTATGTGATGCAGTTCACTGTAGTTGGTGGATTGAGTGGTAGAGATGGAGAGATGTAGAGTAGGTGCCCTCCCTTGATGAGTCTTTGGACTCCCTGGAGGTGTCATGTAATAATAATAATAATAACTTAATGTATAGAACTGTATATATTGTACATCTATTTACAGTACATATTTCAATACTTCTATAAGCACTGTTGGATTTCAACTGTGTCCCTGGTAATTAATTTCATTGACTTAAGGTGAAGAGGTTACTGATCCATACCTATGATTAGGAGGTTTACAGGGCCCTGAAATAAAAATCATTCTTCCACAGACTAAGTAAAACTTTTCTTTCATTGGGATATGGATCATAAGGATGCTGAGCCAATGTTTTTATTTGATATTCTCAAATAAAATCTCAAATTTTCAGCTCTTCCTGAGAAGAATTTCTCAGGAGGAGTTGAAGATTCTTGACCTACAGTAAATACAGGAAGAAAACATTACATGACATTTAGGCAAGTAGCATTCAATTCATATGCTCAGGACATGAGAATGGTAGAAACATCAGTAAAATGTAGGACTGTTACTTAACAGAAATGCTAGTAGTGCTCTTTTTGGAGATATAGCTGCTTTAATGAAAAACTCTTAACTGGTAAATTTAAAACTGGGATTAAAGCTCTAAATGTGATTGGCTTTGCTCCTACTGAAGCTTCAGAAGATGGGGAAGAAAGAGTGCTTTATTTTTAACTAGTTATAAAAACTCAGTAGTTTCAAGACATGATATAATAGTTATTTTGAGAGATTTGAAGGCCAGGCTTGGTAATGATTCTAATCACTTGAGTAGGAGTAATTGGACCTGGCATTGGTAATTGAGTGACAATAGAGACCTCCAGTTATACAAATTAAATGGACTAAGAATAACAAACACCTATTTCAAACATAAAGATATTTATATGTGCACTTAGTTTCACTTGATGCTATTCGCAAAAACACAATTGCTTATGTCCTAAATAATAGTGAATGGGCAAATTCAATGCAGAACACTATGATATACAAAGAAAGAATCACCACCAACTTGTTAAGAGCTCATTGCAACTGAAACTCAGAAAAAGTATTCAAAGGCCTACTGTCTGTTTTAATACAGCAACACTGAGTAATGCTGACAATACAATTTATCAAGATGAGTTGCTCAGATGTTATGAAAGAACTAGTCTACAAGATCATGATATAAAAAAGTGTGTGTGGGGGGGGGGGGCTTCAAGAAAGCTGAGCGCAATATTAGTCACTCTCTTTTAAGGGTTAGAGAGAAGCAAAAACAGACTTATTTGAGCAGTAAGGCAATGCAGTTAATTACTCAAAGCACATGCAAGAAATGGATGGAGCAGCATCCAAATAATGAGAACAAACTAAGGCATAGGAAAATTAATAAACAAGTAAAAGCACAGTTGTAAACAAAATTCCTGATAACACCATAGCAGAGAATACAGCTAGAGAGAATTATCACAAAGGACAATGTGAAGTTATTATTATTATTATTATTATTTTTGGGCTACTCCAGGGAGTCCTTAGGCTCATCGAGGGAGGCCCTAAACATCATGTCCACACAACTATACGACATTCTCACAGTATCTATCATACCTTGCCTTGAACTCACTCACTGTCATAGCACCCACAACAGACTCTGGCAGCTTATTCCACTCATTTACCACTCTAAAAGTAAAGAACCCAGCTCTAACACCACTGCTAACCACACTCTTGCCCAGCTTCCATGGATGTCCCCTAGTTCTCCCACCACCAGTCCTGATCTCAAAAATATCCTCTGAATTAATCTTATAGAATCCTTTTAGCAATTTGAATGTCTCGATCATATCTCCCCTTTTCTGCCTATCAACCAGTTTCTGCAACCCACAAATCTTCAACCTGTTTTCATATGGTTCATTCCATAGATCTGCTATCATCTTAGTCACTCGCCTCTGGATCCTCTCCACCTCCTCCCCATCAAGAAGGAACTGAGGTGACCAAATCTGGGCACAGTAGTCAAGATGAGGTCTTATCAAGGCTCGGTACAGAGGTACAATAACTTGCTTGTCTCTGCTCGTTAAGGTATTTTTCAACAATCAAGTGAGTTGATGAGCTGATTTAGCTACTTTCGCAATGTGCCCCCTAAACTTCATCTCCCTATGAACCAACACTCCCAAGTCCCTGGCCTCATCAATCTCTTGGAGTACAGTTCCACCCATGTGGTATATTGCTGCTAATCTTTTCACCCCAAAATGCATAACCTTACATTTTGTCACATTAAATTGACATCCATTCTCCTTAGCCCAGAACTCTAATCTATCTAAGTCATCCTGCAAGACTTTGCCATCTTCTGCATTCACTATCGCCCTCCCCAACTTTGCATCATCAGCGAACAAATGAACTATTCCACTTAGATCCTTCCCTATATCGTTAATGAACAGATTAAACAGCAGTGGTCCAAGAACAGAACCCTGTGGCACCCCACTAGTCACAGGCCATCTTCTGGACTCCACTCCTGAATAAACTACTCTTTGATATCTCTCAATCAACCCACCTATCCATCTCACCAACCCTATATCCATTCCTATATGTTGTAGTTTACGGATTAGAATTCCATGTGGTATCCTGTCAAATGCCTTTGCCAGGTCCAGCAGTATCACTGTAAACCCATTTCCCTTATCCAGTTCAGCCGTCGCCTTGTTATAAAACTAGAGCAAGTTACTCAGGCATGATCTACCCTTTACAAAGCCATGCTGTCCCCTGTACAGTATCTCATTTTCATCAATCCATTCCTGTATTTTTCACTTGACTACTTTCTCCAAGACCTTGACAACAACTCCTGATATGCTGATCGGTCAGTAATTTGCAACCATAGTCTTCGATCCTCCTTTATGCAGTGAAATTATTTTCCCCTCTTTCCATGCCTTCGGGACTAAACCAGACCCGAGACTCAGATTAAACAACATGGTCAAGGGCACTGATAATTCCTTAGCCGCTTCATGCAAGACCCGTGCTGGTATACCATCCAATCCCACAGATGTATTCACATTAAGGTTCTGTAATAGACTATTCACCTCCACTGTATTCATCACAATTCCCATATAAACTAATGGCTCCTTCGTTTTTTTCAATGTCACTACCTGGATGATATCCTTTTGCAAAGTGAGCGCTCAGTAACTCCACTATATCGACTGGTTCAGTGACCTCCTTACCATCGTCATTCCTTAAAATCATTTTGCCATGTACAGTTTTTTCCTTGCTTGCAGCATATTGAAAGAACTATTTCGGATTCTCTTTTGCTTGCATAGTTAGTTTCCTTTCATAATCGGCTTTTGCTGTTTTTACCACACTCGTTACCCTTCTGGCCTGCACTTTATACCGTTCATGTGCCTGCAGGTCACCCCTTTCTTTAAATTCCCTCCACAGTTGTTTCTTTTTTTGCAGCTCAAGCTTAATGGTGTTATTCATCCATTTAACCCCTACTTGTTTTACTATTCGGACCCTAGGTATACAATCAGCCATAACCTCCTGTAAATGCTCCTTGACCACTTCCCATGCTCTATCGACATCCAGCCCTTGCAGTTGTACATGCCATGGCACCGATCCAAGCAATCTCCTAAGCTTGTCATACTTGTCAGCACGGTAATTCCACATATACCCTGTCTTAATCAAAAATTCCACACCTTTAGCCACCTCCCAGGTCAAGACCTTATGATCACTCTCACCAATAGGTGGCAACATGGTCATATTCATTACAGTCAAATTGTGAGATGCTATTACCAGGTCAAGCCCTCTCACACCCCTAGTATTTTCAATTACATGCTGTCTCAGATAGTTATCCCTTAATAATTGAATAAAATCCATTTCCTTCCTCACATGTGTCCTCTCCTCCTTCCAATCAATGTTACCATAATTGAAATCCCCCATAATAATTACCCTCCTTCCATTCATTTCATCAATTTGTTTATGCATACTATCTCCACCATCTATTCCATCACCTGGTCTATAGCAGCACCCAACTGTATATTTTATTCTGCCGGTCTCAATCTCACACCAAATAGCCTCAAATGAGCTCCTTTCACTATCCTGCAATACAACTTCAATTCTCCTTGGCTGCAGTTCATCAGCTATCATCAATAACCCCCCTCCCCCCATTTTATTCTCTCTGTCCCTCCTAAACACACTATAACCTACACATTCTATCCCACTAACTATATCATCTTTCGTCAGCCATGTTTCACTAATGCCAATAACCTGTGGCCAGGAAGAGCCAATCAAGGCCAAAAATTCTTCCTTCTTGTTCCTAATACTCCTGGCATTAGTATACACGCAATGCAGTGATCCCTTTGTCCCACCCCTATCTTGATGCGTTATTCTAAATGTCCCATTCCCATTTTTTGTCCTTAGTGCTGGCTCAGGTACATTATATACATTTTTACACGCAACTGTCTCACTGATGTCTGCATATCCACCCCCCCCCCCATCCTTTGTAGTTCTAGTTTCCCTGGTTCTGCACATCCATTTTCACTTCATTCAGCAACGCTTTTTCCAGGCTTCGCACAACAAGTCCATTCAAATGCAGGCCATCCATCTTGTATAAGTCCTTTCGCCCATCAAACTCATTCCACACGTCCACGAATTCCACACCACACCGTCTGCATAACCTGCGCATAATGTCATTTATGATTATGGCCCTCCTTCTAAACTCCTCTCTGTCACACTGCGGCAACAGACTCACCATTCTAACTCTGTCACTCTTTTCTTTTGCTACCTTTAACAATACTTTCAAGTCCTCTCTCATAAAAAATTTATCACCTTTCAATTCATTCGTAATAAGATATGTATGATATGTATAATAAGATATGTTGTTAATAAGATATGTATGAAGAGAGAGAATGAAGTCATTAAAACCTAAAAATAAGAACACACAATTGAAGGACAAGATGCCATTCTAGCTAGGTAGGAAGAACATTTTGATAATCTTTCAAACAATATTCAGTCTTGCAATTGAAATACCTTGGTGAACAGACTAGTTCCGCTTCCTAATTTGATATTAGTCCCGTTATACCAACTGTGAAGAGTCTAACTATACAAATAAAAATGCTAAAAAGAGGTGGAGAGAGAGAGAGTATATTAACTTGGCTGACTGAATCCTGAACAGTTTCTTTCACAGGAGTAAATTTCCCAGAGACTATACTAGAAGTATAATAATGCCCACTTTTAAAAGTGGGCATTATTATACTTCTAGATTTATTTATTTATTATTATATATTAAGAAAGAAGATTGCATGGTATATGAGAATTATAGGGGTATTAACTTTTTGCAAATTCTACATAAGGTCTTCTGGCTTTATACTCAACATGATGAAGGACTGGGTTGATGAATCTCAGAGATGATTCAGAAAGAGAAGAGGCTGCACACCGAATATTTTCACTGAGGAATGTTTAGAATTTCTTAAATCTGTAACCACATTTTGTTGACTTCATAAAGGCTTCTGGTTCAGCTGAAAGCAAAATTTATGGAAGATTGTAAGAACTTATGAAATACCTGAACATAAACTTAACAGCATTATGTCTGCTTTGCATGAAAGATTTGAGGTTTGTGTTCAAGTTGATAAAGCAGATAGTAAATGGTGTAAAGTAACAACTGGAATAAGACAAAGAGATGAGTCACCTTTTCTATTTAGTCTAGTGACAGATTTTGTGAAACAGGACTCCATAAGGGAAGGACCAAATGGTCTAAGATCTTAGAGAGAGTAGCTAATCTGGATTTTACTGATGATGTGACCTTATTCATAAATAATATGGGAGAAACAAACTACTCCTCTGCTGCAACACAACACTGAAAAAACCAAGAAAATGAAAACAGATGTTAAAAAAACAGTCGCTTCTATATTACTTCATTTATATTTGATAGCTGTGTAATTCATACTCGTGAGGTGAGGAATGAAGTAGAGGATTAGGAATGGCCTCTGGAGTGTTCAAAAACTTATGGAAAGATGGCAGAATAGCAGTATGAATAAAACTTAAAATTTACAACATTCTTGTTCTTTTTGTTTTGTGTTATGGAATTGAGACACAGACCTTGTGTAAGAGTATAATCGGGGTCTTGATGCTTTTAATCAACAGGAGTATCATGGGAGTGAAATTATTCAACTTCATGAATAACAACAGGATACATTGCAGTCAACCACCTCTTACCACTATCTTGTATAAGGAAAGGAAGACTATTATTGTTTGCTTGGTCAACAAGATTAAAGATAAATAATTCAGAAGGTGTTGGGAAAAGAAGTTAGTCCCAATTGAGATAGATCGACAATATTAAACAAGGCCTTGATAGAACTGATTCAGCAGTAGCAGTGGGTGCTCAGAACAAATACATATGGAGTAGGAAGCTATTTGATCTAGTCAGACCTCCATAAACATTGGTTACTTGAGGAATTTATGTGTACAATCTTACTAATTCACACCCTCTACAATCTATACAGATGGTTGTTGGATGGATAATTTTCAAGTTTATGCTCTTCTAAGCACCTCTGTAGTGCAATTGGAAGAATGACAGTATGTTGCACTCTTTGATTGGAAAAGGTCTAAGTTCGATTCCTGTTGTGACGGGAGGAATCCTTTTATGGGCTTTTTCAGTTGAAGGTGAGTTAGCCAATCTCATATGGAGGTAGCAGGTTTTTTCCTCCTGGAAACTCAGGTTTTTCATCTCTCATACAGATAAATCGGCCCTTCAGAACACATGTAATTTACAGACAAAAAAAAAAATACTAGCTATGGTGGTGGGCAGTAGATGGAGCTGATATAGATGACAGTAGAGGTTCAGTGTAGTTGGTGGATGGAGTGGTGGAGATGGAGAGTTGTAGAGTAAGTGTCCTCCCTCAATGAGTCCTCGGACTCCTTGGAGGTGTCACGAAATAATAAAAATAATAATAAAAAAAAAGTAATGATTGGAAAATAAAGTTTCCCCATGTAATTCTCTTATAATGAGGGTCCTAAGAATAACCTGTGATCACTATCAAACTTATTTTTAAGACTTGTACCTGATGCTTGCCATATCACTTCTTGATGTCACAATGGTTTGGGTTACTAACCTTACCCACATTATCATGAATTAAACCACTGCAAACAGATTTCAAAAGTAAAATTATTGCTGATGAGTATCTTAAGATAATTTGAAGAGATATAAAATGACGTATATGTTAAATTATTATTAACAAGATGACTTAAGCAACTAAGGCTATGAGGCCAGTATTCCAGTAGTTGAAAACCCATTACAAAAGTTTTTCAAGTCCTAGACAGCATATGAACAGATTTTTCCAACTAAATGGGATAAATTCTAGTTCATTCATTATATAATCAGACAAGAAGCCAAAAGAGAGTTCAGAGACTAAACTTCTTAAACTAGACTTCCAACAAGCAGGGCAGTTGTCTTGCACCGAGGAAGGAGGTGACATTACCCATATAAAAATGATCATAAACATCCATGCCTGTGTCAGGATTTGAACTTGCAGCCTGCTGGTTGGAGAGTGGATGCACTAGCTGCTTGGCCAACAAGGCTGGCAATGTGTGTAGCATTCTTGAACTTTCTTGTGTAATATACTTGAAGTACAAAGGAAATAAAATACAAGTTTGAATTTCAGATAAAAGTAATTCCAATAATTGAGATTCTTCACGCGTGCGCACACACACACAACCTATTTAATCAGGCCTCAAATTTTTTTTCTCCTCTCACCAACAATGACCTTTGCCTTAGAATGAATATTAAGTCACTTGGTAAAATTTTTGACTTGTGAAACATATATTATTACCACAACCATTAAGTCAACCTGATTAGATTTTATTCATAGCAAAGATTATATGTATATTATTCTATACTTTATACTATAATGTACTGCAGCTTTTTTTACTTACAGTGAAAAGATTAGATCTTCTTCTTGTCTTACGTGATGTAGTTGGAGTAGAACAAGGGGTAGGTAAATCTTTCATCTCTTTAGTTCCCATAGATATGTTAGTAGTAGAAACTGGATCCATGACAACAGGGCGATCAAGTTTCTCTGATTTTGTCTCTTTTAAAGTGGAGGTGGTGCTAGTGCCATTTGTTCGCACATCACGTAGACTGGACTCCTAAAAAAATTAAATTTAAAATTAAAAAATGATTTAAAAGAAATTATCAAACTCAATATTATAAGAAATTGAAGTTAATGTTATACAAATACAATTCTTTATATAGACACAAGTTAGCATTTGTTCTAAGACAAAAATGGTAAAGATGTGCTGCCATGATTGATTGAGTGGATAAGTGGGTTTAAATCCCACTATTCTCATTGAAAAAAAGTTAAAAGAAAAAAAAGTTCTGTGTTTAGTCTCCATGGTTGCTCGAGTGTCTCACCTTTAGTCCACTCATGATACTAACGTATTTCAGGTTTACAACCTTTTTGTGGATGGGAGTATCATTAAAAGGAAAATATTGCATGCACAATTCTTGGTCTCATTATATTAATGATGAATCTCTAGAATGGTATGGAAGACAAAGAACTTAATATTATGCTGTTGTTTACATTGAAGTAAACAATGCATAAGACAATGAATGTGCTTTCTGTCTGGTTTGTCTGTTTCTTTATTACTATTATTATTATTCAGGATCTTTGTGGAGTCATGAGGTTCATTGTGAGAGGTCTGACTTAGAGGACATTCATACCACTCATTTACAAAGTAGTCTACAGAATCCACACTTCAACTACCTTCTAAACCAATGCATTCCATGCTCCTACTACTAAACATGCAAAAAAGGTACTTCTCTCTTACTACTTTTTGCAACTTTCAGAGATGGTCTCTTGCCCTTGTCATATTATGAAAAAATTCTCTACTGTCCATCTGGTAAATGTCTCTCGACTTATGTTTCAATCATATCAATCACTTTGCTTCTATCTAAAACTTCTATCTAAAATATTATCCTTCTATCCTCAAAAATAAATAAATAAATAAATAAATATTCTGCAGGTTCCATGACTATTAAACAATTCTTCTGTTCATTTAGTGAACAGATCTGAACACAGTACTCCAAATATGGTCTGATCACAGCTTTATAGAATGGAACCACCCCTCTTATTCTGCTGGTAAATGTTCTTCACATTGTGGCAATCCTCTGGGTTGTCTTTGCCACTAATGAACATCCTGAATTTTAAAATTCTATCCAAGAACCCTTGCCTCCTCCAGTATTGTTCAACTAAAATATGCAGCTTCCTGGCTGTGAATCCAAAATTACAAACCCTTACACTTAGCTATATTTGACTGACACCTTCATTCATTTGCTCACCCTTCTAGCTTATTGAAATCTTTCTAAAGAATATCAGTAATATACTAATAACTCTCCCAGCATGACAATCATCTGCAAATAACTAAAAATCTTCTTGCAGCCGTATCACTGACATTAAGGTTGAACAGTAACATCCCAGTTATTTGGAACCCTGTGGAATCACACTTGTAGCCTTCCTTTTACAAGAGGGGGGAAACTCAAGGTTCAAGTTGCTAAGGAACAGCCTTGTCCAGCACCTCTATCTAAGAATACCAAACTCAACATTTCCTGAAGAATGAAAAATTTCTCCTATTAAGGGGGGGGGATTTATATATATATATATATGACGGGAAGAATGTTATAGAAGAATTCTAAATTGGGGTCTTTTCCTGAAGTCAGCCAAAACTACCCAGTCATAGGAATATCACATTATCCAGCATGTATGTTTTTTTTTTTGTTAACTGGCTTCTGAGCCTAATACAAGGGTGTGCTGAGAAGTTGTGATAATCACGAATTTCTTCAAAACCTCTGATACGTCTTCTTATATGTCCTAAAAGAAAAAGAACAAATTATTACAATTTGATGAAACGGGATTAAAAGTTTTAAGATATGTTTTTGTTTGTGGTAATATCACAAACAAAAATATAGTTGCTTTAATATCATTTTTGTTCTAGGTGTTCATCAGCACTTTTCAGCAAAAAGCTGAAAAAAAGGCAAAATAGCACCACTCTGCAAGCATGGTTCTAGGACAGAAGTTTCCAATTATAGACCAGTCTGTATAACTGCAGTTATGGTCAAGGTGTTGGACAGATTGATTAGGAATAGAATACAGAATTGGATGGACCACCCATGCTGACCATCATAAAGAATTCTATGTATTCTTTATGATGGTCAGCATGGGTGGTTTGTAAAGGGTAGGTCCTGTTTTAGCAATTTACTTGCATTTTATGATAAGGTAACGTGTGTGTTAGATAAGGAAGAATCATATTTTGGACTTTACAAAAGCATTTGATAGATTACCATATGATAAGTTGGTGTACAAGCAGCAGAGGGTGGGAATATATAGTATATTGGTTAGATGAATCAGAGATTAGCACTTTGAACGATACCAGCAGGTTGTGTATGATGGAACAGTATCTCAAAAAAGGAAGGTAACCAGTAGCATGTCCCTGCTGTTTAACTTGTTTGTAAATGATATATCATGTGGACTGACTGAGTATATTCAGTTGTTTGCTGATGATGCAAAGTTGGGAAGAATTATAAGTAGCACTGCTAATCTCCAATTCATCTAACCAATATACTATATTCCCACCCTCTGCTGCTTGTACACCAACTTATCATGTGGTAATCTATCAAATGCTTTTGCAAAGAAGATTTGAATAGACTTTTTACTTGGACAAAAGAGTGGGGTTGTGGTTTTAATTATATCAATAAGTACAAGGTGTTGCATTTTCGAATGCAGAAATATAAGGCTGTGTACCATATCGATGGTGCCATACTGCAGAAAGTGGATGAGATTAGAGATTTGGGAGTGATGGTTGACAGTAGACTGAAGTTTAGAGGGCATATTGCTAGTGATGCAAAGGCTGTACATCATAGTGCTGCTGTGATAAGTATTCTAACATGCAGGGATAAGGAAGTGGTTGTGCCACTGTATAAAGCACTGATCAGACCACGCTTGAATTGTTGTGCTT
Source organism: Typopeltis vanoorti (assembly GCF_054136105.1). Taxonomy (NCBI): domain Eukaryota; kingdom Metazoa; phylum Arthropoda; class Arachnida; order Uropygi; family Thelyphonidae; genus Typopeltis; species Typopeltis vanoorti. Next base: position 81,968,164 of record NC_143561.1, read on the forward strand.
AAATCTGGTCACCTGGTTTTCAGTGTGATGTGGAGGCATTGGAGAGAGTCCAGAGGCAAGTGACTAACACAATATCAAGGCTTTGGAATGCTGGCTATGGAGAGAGGTTGAAAAAATGATTGCAGTTTGGTGAATAGGAGGAAAGAGGTGATAGAGAGATTTAAGTTAGTGAGAGGATTTTATCAGATTAATCCAGATGAGATTATAAAAAGAGTAGAAGGTGAGAGGGGAAGAACCAGAGGTCATCCCTGGAAGTTATGTAAGAATGTGGTGAAGAGGGGAGTGGGAGAAGTAGATTTGTTTTACATGGAGAATTGTCAGTGAATGGAACACATTACCAGAATGTGTTGTTAATGCCTAAGGAGTGTTAAGGATTTTAAGATTCGATATGATTAAATATGTTGTTAGTTGAATGGACCTCCCGCAATAGATCTGCCAACTCCATGGAAGGTGTAATAATAATAATAAATATCTCATGTGCCAGGTTATATATAAAAAATTGTATCTATTTCATTTTAGGAGATTCTACTGTATTTTTTTTGAAGTTATATTTTGTTACACCTTTTTTTTTTTTACTTGCTTCCCATCTCCATGCTTTTTAAAGAATAGCCTCTAATGCTAATGTTAGCCCTAGCTCATTGTCATCAATTCCTGATATGTGGCATAAAGGGTAGGATACTTGATAGTACTAAATAATTAAGTTTATATTACCAGCTTCCTATCGATAATTTTTATCCCAATTAATTTGATGGTGATTTCTTAGCTCTCTCCAATACTGTTGGATATTGGTCTACTTTTGGATCATTTTCTGCCATCCTGAATCAATTACTAGTTTCTTTCCTCTCTCTCATTCTATTTAAGTGACCATACCACCTTAAATTAGCTCTTTTCATGCAGTCTTAAATACTAAACAATGCCAAGTTACTTCCTAATAGCTTAGTTTTTAATGTGAATCTGTCACTGCTGCCATCTGTCATTTTATTCAGACTCTTCTCTCATTTTATTCAGACGATGAGTGGTCCTCAGTCTTTAATGAACTATTTTATTTCTAACCCAACTATCAGATCCATAGAATAAAAGTGGTTAAACACAGCCTTATATACTGCCAGTTTCATGTTTTGGTTAATTCTCTGTTATTCCATATAAATTTATTTGGCTAGCTTTCCACACATCAGCTTTGCTTATTCCATTGCTATTTCCATATTTAATTTGCCAAGTTTTCTAAAACCACCCCTAAATAGCTGAAATGTTTTACTTGATCTATATTTACTTGTTCTAAGTATTTGTGATACCTTATTAAATGGTCGATCTTCCCTGAGATCAGTGAAGCTTAAATAGTAATCCTTTTCTTAGAATTTTTTTTTAAATATGCTTGCAAAATTTTTTCCTGGAACATTCAGTAAGAAAAGTGCTCTATAAATCTCATTGTTTTAATTCCTTTTTTTTTATAGTAAAGAATATGACAAATATGTTAATTTTTTCTCTGGTTATTCATAACTGCTGTCTTTTTACTGTCAATTTTTATAACAAATTTATTAGAGTTATCCAATTAATTAAAATATCCTGAAGATTTGCACTGGATTTATATAGGACTATAACATCATAACTGCATAACATAAACAGCTGATTTTGATATCGGATTTAATGTCACTTTCCTTCATAACATGATGCATACAAATAATGAATAACAGTGGATGTAGCATGCACCATTGTCTTAGTACCCGATTTTAAAAATCATCTTTCAAAAATACATCACTTAATTCTGACAGCTGACTCGCATCCAAATGAAGCTATGTGAAAAGGAGACACTGAAATTAAATTTGTAGTTTACAGTATTGAAGAAGGGGAAAAAACAAGAGTGTTACCTAGGAAGAAATAATTAAATACACAGGCGATAATGTGGAAGCTTCATGGTCTTCCACAACCAGTGATAAACATAACACAGAACTGTCAAGTTTGATAAAAAGACTATACACTGAGAACAATAAACAAAGAAATTGGTATGAAACTCCTTATACGGTATGTGGTTGCTTGCTAAATCCTTTGTTTTATATCCTTGTGTACAGTTGAGGAGTATAATTTGTACTATTATTTGTATCATTTGGGCATATCAAATTACAAGCATGAAAATTTCTGATAGTAAATAACGAAGTCACTATTAAGGAACTTTTCGTATTTTCAATCATATGAACCATGGTGTGAATCACTGTACTCTTACATGGGACACTGTATGAGGAATCAATACATTTACATGAAATATATCCCCTTCTGTAATGGAGTCTATTCATCAACTGAAACCTTTCATTATATTCAAATATTCATAATCAAAATGCAAATTTTACTTCTATGTAAATTAAATATAAAAAAACTTGTGATTTTATAGACTATTAACTTATAAACCCTAACCTTAAATGTATTCTGTCCCTGTGGTCCACCTGCTATGTGACTGGGTGAGGCTGATACTAGTGATGATGTCTGAGATACTGGGGCATGGATATTGGTAGGATTATTGGGATGATAGCCATTGTTGGTGTTATTTAGAGGACCTGAGCCAGGCATGTAGTAATTACAACGGAGAGGATGATTGATGGGCGTACCCGGCCGAGAATTGTTGGATGATATGCCTTGAATTTTCTGTTGAACTATCTTCTGGCAAGCTGAAATATTTAACATATACTGATGACCATGCTTTTCATTTATATTTCACATCAACAAATAAGCTTAATTATTAAAAGCATAAGAGAAGAAAACAAATCCACGTATTAATAAAAAAAGAAAAAAAACATATTTAGCGTGATGGCTGCACTGGATCATGCAATGGACTAATTTTTCTGCATGATTACTTAATATTAGATAAGGTGTTGGACAAAAGAGACTTCAAAATGCCATTTGCCTAGCCTAGCTCCATATATATATATATATATGTAACTGCACCATGCATAGGCTACAGTCTGAAATTTTAATTCCATGAGATTTCAGTTTCTTAATATCTTGTATTTTTCAGACAAAGCTGAAATGTTAGCATATGTTTGGAAAAACAGTTAGTTGCACTATTTTTAGATACTGAGAAAATGGTAACACAGTTAACAATTACAATATATAACAAAACTAACAATTTTTAGAATGGTATCACCATGGTATCATTTGCTACAATGTGGTAAATTTCTCCTTACCTTCCAAACATTCTGGAACTAAATGAGATTTTATGATTTTCTTGATCGTATTCAATTTTTAATTCTAGGAAATTATTGATCTTGGTTATTCTTGTATTCAATTAAACTTTTTGAAATACTGCTTGATATTTTCTTTCCAGTGTGCTAAATTTCATAATTTATGGATCCTCCCAAGCTGGAAAACTGAGTACTGAAGTGGGTGTGCTTCAAGTAAGTAGTGCAAGCCCCCTTCAGTATTTTATTTTATTTTTTAAATGCTATGGTATATAAAAGTAATTTCACCTGGTTCAATGCTACTGTGTCACTGCCATGCTTACTGGGACTTGGAATGGTTGGATGTTTGTTCTCCAGAGTAGGGTCTTTGGTTTCTTTGTATACTTGAACTTCCCCTATTCAAAAATATAGGAGTTAAGTGATTCTGCAGGCATATGCTGGAGAGGACATGGAAATAAACCTGATGGTAAATGCATGACAAAGCATTAAGACCAGGTGGTGAATAAACCCTGACTATTCTTACTATTCTGAGTCATGTATTTAGGAAGTCTGGGTATAGTCACATTCAGAGGATACCTTTGATTCCATACAATGGGCAGGAGACTAGATGCTCTAAGTGGAAGACATTTGTGAGTCATTCATCCTTAATCACTGCATTCGCCTGCTCTTTTACTTCTTTATCGCTAATTATGAAAGGTATCACATTACAGAATCATTGTAGATAAAAAAAAACCTCACTAAAGACAATATTGAAAGTTACGAAAATTTGACCAGAGAGCTTATGAGAGAGAGCAAAGGCAACTCTGATGCTGAAGTTTGTTCTCCGATCAAATTTTTAAAACTTTCAAAGTTTTCAATTTTTCTATTTTTATTTATTTTATATTGCCAAAATGAAGCCATATGACTTTCTCTGATAATAAGTACAGGTAACCCCTGTATAACACGGCATTGCTACAACACGGTTTTGCTCTAACATGGTTCGAGAATTGGGGAAAATCCCTCTATAACCCGGCATTCCTACAATACGTTCTCGCTCTAACACGGTTCGAGAATTGGGGAAATCCCCGCACAACACAGGACGTGATGAGAGCCTTTAAGAGCAAGCATAATCTCATTCGATATTTTTCATTCAAGCGTGTATGTCGTGTCAGATTTCAGTACAGAATTTTAGAATTTATTAGAATTTTAAATTCATTTTGTTCGTGGAGTATTAAACATATTTTATGACTTTCACTGTTTTCTTCTTTGTACTATTCTTTGTATGCATTATCGAACCTTTTTTAAAAAAGTGTTAAATATTTCTTTTTGTGAATTAATTTGTAGCCCCTGAATGATGTCTGCCGGAAGTAAAAAAGTACCTCTTAAAAGACATTTCACCTCGCTAGAATTAAAAATACAGATTTTAGATCTTCTTCTTAAAAAAAAAAAAAAAAAAAAAAAAAGGGGGGGGGGGAGTATCATGTGTTGCAAAAACCTTGGATTTAAATGAAGCAACAATCGAGACCATTTTGGTCTGGATTGTAGAACAACCTGCAACCGTTGCTGCAGGTTGTTCTATCTCCGCAAATATGACAGCTCGTCACAGAGCACCAATACTTGAAAAAATGGAAAAAGTTCTAAGTATTTGGATTGATGACTGCCCAAAAAAATGGATTCCAATGATGGACAAAATGTTATTAAACATAAAGCTTTAAAAATGTACAACTACTTAAAAGAAAATGGAGAATCTGCTATTAACCCTGACTTTGTTGCTAGCAAAGGTTGGTTCAGCCGTTTTAGAAAATGCTTTTCATTACGAAACATAAAAATATAAAGGGAAAGAGCATCAGCTGATAATGAAGCTGCCAAAACTTATCCAAAGGAATTGCAAAAAATTATTGAACAGGGTGGGTATACAGCACATTTTTAATGCCAACGAGATGAGCCATTGGTGGAAAAAAAATGCTCAAGAGAACATTTATTTCAAAAAATGAAAAAGTTGCACTAGGTTTTAAAAGCATCAAAAGACCGTGTAACATTACTTATGTGCAGTAATGCTTCAGGCGATCACATGGTAAAACCCATACTAGTTTATAAATCCCTCAATCGTCGTGCAATGAAAAACCTAAATAAGAGTGCTTTACTGGTATATTGGAAGGCAAATAAGAAAGCTTGGTAACTACTGATTTATTTAAAAAATGAATCAGTAGTTACCAAGCTGTTGTTTCTAAACTGTTTTGTAACAAGTGTGGAAAACTACTTAAAGCAGAAAAATCTAAATTTTAAAGTTTACTGATATTGGATAATGCACCCAGCCAAAGATTTAAATCACCCAAATGTCAAAATAATTTTCTTACCACCAAATACAAGTTCATTACTTTAACTTAGATCAGTGAATTATAGCTACATTTAAAACTAATTACATCAGGAAATCATTGCAATGGGTTTTGAATAAAGTCAACAACGAATTCATTGAAGTCATGGAAACTTTTTACAATTTTGGACTGTATTAATCTAATAACTTCATCCATCAAAGAAATAAAACCGACAATGTTAAATGCCTGTTGCAAAAATATATGGCCAGATTCAGTTCAAAGTTCTTTTCTGCTGGCTCGAAAATCTAATCGAGCTAGCAGAAAAGAGAATGGAACTTGTTAAGTTCTATTATAATATAAGTTATATTATTGAAAACCTTCCCCTCTAGGAGGGGAAGGTTTGACGATATGAATGTCGAAGATATTCAAGAATTACTGGTGGAAGAAGAGACTGATGAAGCAAATTTAGTGGAAATGGCATCTGGGATAAACTAGATTAATTCAGAGGACAATAGCACAGATGAAGTTAAACATTTTACCCTAAAAAGCATAAAGAAAGGCCTAGACTTAATTGGAGTTATATTTTCTAAATGAAGATCCTTCCACTGAAAGAAGCACAAAATTTAAGAGAGAACTTCACAAGTGCTTAGCTCCATACAACGAAATTTATAAACAACTCTCAGCTAAAAGCAAACAATAAAAAATAATATATTTTTTGCAATAAGTAGAGCATAGAACTCAAGATGCTGCTGAAGAAAGTTCAAAGATGAGAATATTTTTTTTTTCGCTTCAGTGAAAAATTATCTGTGCAAACAGGAAGCAGTTTGGTATAGCTCTTTAAATTTTTAAGCTTCACTTAAAATTAATATGTGCAATGCAATATGTAACACCAGGCATACTCCATATTAGAGCATGACTGGTATTGCTTTGTAGAGAGAACCAGGGACACATTATCAACCTTCTAATATACATGAGAGGAACACTTATGGTGGAGGTAGTGTGATGGTTTGGGTAGGCATCTCATTGAGTGGATACACTGACCTGTATGTGCTTCTTAGGAGAAGGATGAATGCTGCATATTTTAGAGACAGGGTCTTGGACCCCTATGTTCATCTGTATGTGGATGCAACAAGGGAGACATTTAGACAATGATAGTCCTCATTGAGTGAAGCTCATAGAGCAATATCTTTAAGAAGACTATCTTACATATGGACTGGCCACCAGCCAGGTCTCCTGAAGAGACCTGGCTGGTGGCCAGTATATTGAGCATGTCTGAGATGCTGTATGCAGATGTGTTGCTGTTCTCAACCCCTCCTCCCTCAAAAAAAAAAAAAAAAAAAAAAAAAAAAAAAAAAAAAAAAAAAAAAATCCTTGAGATACATAGATCTTGGCGGGAGCAATAGTTATTACCAACTGAGATCCTGAACACTATAAAAGTATGAATCAAATGGTATGAAACATTGTATTGCTGTGATACAATAAGGGGGGGGGGGGGGGTGACACATTCCTTATTGAGACATTTTGACCACTTGTTTATGACCATTGTCTTCATGTATCTATTTGTTACTGAATTAAACTATTCAAATTTTTGTGGTCCTTCAACATCTCATAACATACTACTTTTCACTGAATTGCATAGACATTCATCATACAATTTTGAGTATCATGATTTTTCTCATTGCTTCCTAATTTATGGAAACCAGTGTACATATATAAAAGACAAGAATGCATTCCCCCCACAACTATTCCTCATTTTACTATTTTATTATATTTTTAGTTTTACTATTCCTTATTTTATTACTTTTTTTGAAGTCCCATTTTCTTTGTTTTGTTATTCAAGTCAGGCAGTTCCTCTTTTGCAGATCCTAAATACCAATGTGACTATTATTACTATTACATAACACCTCCAGGGAGTCGAAAGACTCATTGAGGGAGGGCACCTACTCTACAACTCTCTGTCTCCACCAACCCCAACTACCTTCATCATCTACACCAACGCCATCTACCGCCGACCACCACTAGTATTTTCACAGACAATCTCATACATCCATGCCCCTGGCGGGATTCGAACCCGCAGCCTTTTGGCTGGAGAGCGGATATGCAAACTGCTCGGCCAACCAGGCCGACTATATTATTCTTTCTGTATATACTTCTGCCACAGCATTTTAATTTAAAGTAAAAAACTTTCTGAATCATTCTTTCTTGGCAGAGGGAGAAAGAAGAATGCATTAAACATAAAAATTAAAACACTTAATTGTTATTTCTATGGTTTGGCTGAAGTCAGATTACTATCTACTGGTGTGTTAAAAAGAAGAAAATAAAGCAATGTGAAGTAATGGGTTCTGCTAGTGGCTACAGTTGAGTAGTCTTTGTTGTTGAACTACTGGTCTCTTTGGATCAAGAGACTAAGTGTTTTTCATATTTGTATTTTCTTCCATGTAATATAGTGATTTTTCTTTCAGTATATTCTATATGAAGTAGATAGTTTCTTGTTTTTTTGTATTTTTTGTATTCATACTGTGAGCAGACTAAAGATTTCTTTTTTGTTTTTTACTGATTTTATATATTTTATTTTTAGACATTTTTAACTTATTCCAGAACCCCCCTCTGCTCTTGAGAGCAAAGGGGGTTCTGGAATAAGTTAAAATTAAAAATAAAAGGAATAAGTTTCAAGCCATTTCAGGCTTCCAATAAGCAGGCTGAGTGGTGGTTAGCATTAGCATATCTACTGTCCAACCAAGCCTGTAGATTTGAATCTAATGAGCACGAATGTTTTTGATCATCTTTATTTAGATGGAAGATGAATTTCATCACTTAGTGTGAAACTACTGCCTTGCTTATTGGAGACCTGAAGTGGCCTTGAAATACTTTCACGTATAATCTCTAGAGCAGGGTTTCTGGACAAAAATATATTAAAAATTAATAAAAATCAGTATAGAAGTTTATAGAAGCTTTTGTACACAGCACACATGTGCGTGTGCACATACACACACTGCTTGGAAAGAAGTCAATGGACACCGTGGTGTAAGAAACAAACAGCCATGGCACCCACTTAATAAGACATAGGACCTCCTTTTTGCTGCAATGACTGCAGCAATCCTACAGGGAATTTTGCACTATTCTTCCTGTAGGCATGTAATGAGGTCCTGAACAGTTGTTGGGAGATTCCCTTGACCTCATGCAACACACTTCAGTTCATCCCACAAAGTTCGATACTGTTGAGATTAGAGCTCTGTGGAAACCAGTTAAGTATGGTAATGTTTGTATCCACAAATCATGCAGTTACATCGTCTGCTTAATGACATGGTACACTGTCTTGCTGACAGAGACAATGGTCAGTTCTATACAAACTACTGCAAAATAGAAGGCACTGCATTGTCCAGAATGTTCCGATACCTCTCAGAGTTCAATGTTTGCGGCACCACAGAGATCCGAGGCCAAACCAGGAAAAACAGAACTATATCATCACACCGTCACTCAGAATTTCATAGCTGGAGTTATGCACTCTGGTAAAAGATGTTTACCAGGCATCAGCCACACCCATACAATTCATCTGCTAAGTACAGGAAGATGTAGCATGATTCCTTGCTCCATAACACAGCTTTCCAAGCTTCTGCATCCCATTGTACATGCTATTTGCACCACTGAAGACAACATTGCATGCTGTCTTCAGCATGTCAGCTCTGGGTAATGTGGGGCTTGTGTATTGTGGTCCTACCATGGAAATTCATGTTGTGAACCTTGGTTCTGAATCATTTTGTACTGCTTCATGTTCCAGTTGATGCGTAGAACTTCACATTCAATGTATTGGCCAATGAATGGAGGTTTTTCAACAATTACATAGGTTCTTTCTGTAGCATCTACAAGAAGCTTATCTGTTCACCTACAGGAAGTCAACAGACATACCACCGGGGGGGGGTCTGTTGACTTCCTGTAGGTGAACAGATAGGTTCTTTGCGAACTGCACTAAACCATACTTTGGACAGATGGAGAAATCAGTAGAATTACATTTAGAAGACCGTCAATGAGACATCAACTACAGCAGAACTCGTGCCAGTGCCTTGTCCAGCCATGTTCTATTTTCAGCTAATTCAAATAAAGAAAACCCTCAACATCAAGCTCTGGATAGAACTGACAATATTCACCGCAGTTGTGATGAGATAGAGAGAAAAATTATAGAATCTAATGAAATAATACTCGACCCCATCCATATTAACAACAATCTAAGCTATAGCCTACCGGACTCTCAAAGCTCTACTATTCAATACTGGCATGCTCGAGATCTCATACGCACGCATGTGCAAAATAATACAACCAGAGTTTGTTCTTCTTTTTGAAACTGTAAGTGTAATCTCTACAGTTTGTTTGATATGGCTCTTAGTTTTGTTTTTTAAAATATTGTTTCCTTTCCAGTTTTGGAGTTATCAGTTGTGCACCTGAAGTCTAGTCTTAGGCGAAACTAGTCATGCAAATAAAGTTTTTATTTTAACCTCGGTTCAAGTCATTCAATATTATAGAATGTGCATGCATGCGCACGCACACACACACACACAAAAAATCTTAAAAGGCTAAGAAAAATTTTAGAAGAAAAACTTGGAGAAGAACAAGCTGGGTTCAAATGTTCACTTCAGACAAATAGTTGAGAAATCATGGGAATAAAAAATGATCTGTACTCAAGTTTATAGATCTGGAAAAGGCATACAACAAGATACAGAGAACAAAAGCTTTTCAAAATGCCACAATTATATGGGATAAAATTGAGCATTATATAGAGAAATACACAGTATATAGTTAAGCTCTAAGTCAGCAGTTAGAATTGAAGAAAATACAAGAAGACGGTTTGATCTAAAATCAGGTGTAAGACAAGGGTGTATATGGTTCAAATTATGAAAGAATATCACATTAAACCTGATATTATTGCAAGAAAAAAATAAAATATTATTTTATTACTTTCAAGCAATAAAACGAATAAAATTATGAAAATAGCCAGGAATATAGAAAACCTCAACTGCATTCTAGAATTAGACAAACTAAAATTATACAAGATAGTGTTTAAACCAGTTTTAAGTTATGGATCTGAGAGACGGGTTAGAAACAAAGCAATTGATCAGAGACCATAGACATAAGACTTCTGAGAAAAATCAAGAGTGAACAGACAGTATTAGTGGCAAAATCATATTAAACCTGAGGATATTAGGAATCTGCATTCAAGCATGTGTGAGCAGAGCTAATCTAAGGTGATATAGTCACTTAAACAGAATGGGTGAGGAAGGGCACAGGTGTTTGGTGTGCTTACAATACTGGAGTGCTGATAATTAATAGCATGATTTGGAGGCAATTGCTGATAGGAAATCAGTAATAATGTAAACTGAATTGTGTGTTACTGTCATGGTATGTATCAGGAAATTAATGATAAATAAAACATAAAAAATAAATATAAAATTAATAAAAATATAAAAAACTCTAGCCTATTCCCGGTACTAAATATAGTTCGCCAACAGATTAGAGACCCTTCAACACTTCTGCACGTGTCACAAAAAGGAGAATCCATTCCGATAATAGTGTAATCAATCTGTATTGTGGGATGAGTTGTTTATTATTACACGTCGGAAAATTAACTTCTGTTTTATGATCATTGTAGTTAACTATATTGCTTGTATAACAGTTGGAAAATTTTACCTATAAAGCACGCGATTTCGCGTGTTGGTGACCAATTCATACGTCCTTTATTTCTTTCTTTCCTTCAGCATGAATTGACTATTCTTGGCAAGTTTCCAAGTGGAGATCTCTAAAGCGTGGGCATACTATATCCTATAGGTTTGTTTTGTGGAGGTCAAAAAAATAACTATGATATGTAATTAATTCCAAATTCCAGTGGACATGGTATCAGAATGGTTTATGTTCGCATTCCTCCCATTTTAGCTATATTAAACTTGCTTGCAACTATACAGCCTCTAGTACATGACTAAATGATCGAGGTGGCTTTTTTTTTTTTTTAATACCAGATTAGTTGATCAAACTTCATTTCTTTCCAGTCTCATTCCCTTTTAAGTACTTTAGTAAACAAAATCAACTAGCTTGAGTTACTTTCACTGCAAATAAAATGAAGCATGTCCTCCCAACCTCTTCCCTGCTAACTTATTTATGGAGAATTTTGAAAAACATGTCCTATCCAGCACCATGCAAACCTACCTTCTAGATGTGTTGAATGGATATTTCTGCAGTTATGCTGCATCCGGACAAGCTTTTTTGTAACATACCACTGGAACAACAAAGATACAGTCTGACCTTTCTAGATGCACCAGTCGCACATCAAATTAATGGATCATTAGGAAATTCCCATTAATACTAAATGCACTGCTTTAGTTCCTTGCCATCAAAATCATCAAAATTTTTTCCAGAAAAAATTTTGATGATTTTCTTTCTTAGAAATGTAGACACTTCATGTTAATTATAATGCCTGCATGATTACTCGGGCACCATACTGGGAGAAAAAATAATAATAATGAAGTGCTTTAATTGTTATATCTAATATGCTGTCATCTCCCTCTCCTAAGAAACCAATAGGAGGCATGCAAACATATCTCACACAAATTTGCTATCCAAATCAAAACAAACTATACTGAAAGAAGTACTGGAATAGCACATTTCAGAGACATCTAATTGCGTACACCTCAAAAATAAGTGGATCCTCCTATGGTCCTGATTGCACTTTACACCATTCTAGGCTTACTCACTGCAAGTTTGTAACAGTCAGATGTTTTGGGGCATCCTTCATTCTTCTTAACCACCAGGCTGTGCACTGTTGTTGGGCTGGCAGTCAACATTCTGGTGAATTTCCAAAGTTGTTTTATTGGGTTGGGATCCAGAAATAGCAGCTGTAGTACAACCCAGTGAACTACCATCTTGAAAACAGATGTGGTGATATGTTTTGTAAAACTGTCACAATGTAGGCAGCATTATTTTATTATCCAGAAGTGCTGCTCTGGATATCTGTTGGCATTAATTATTCGAGACAATACATACAACATAAGGTATTAGTCCACAGCAGAATAAACAGCTCCAGACTGTTACACCTCTGGCATCAAAACTTCACAGCTGGGCAGATGCACTTGGGCATTCCCTGGCCATAACACATCTGTTTGATTAGCAAGTAAGTCTGTATCTCAAGCTTCTGTTGTGTTACAGTGTTCTTTACATCGCTGTGATCTATTCATGATTCAGTTGCTCTTCCACAGAAACCAAAACTCTCGAACTACACAGTGTCCTATTATTAACCCCATTGCTAATCCATGAAGACAATTTGAATCCTGGATCATAGTTGCACTTTTTTTTTTTTTTTTTTTTTTTTTTTTTTTTTTTAAAGTGGTAGCTTTTGGATCTTCATGTGCATTTCTTGGGTAAAGTGACACCTTGATTTCCACTGGCTGATACTTTTGAGAAAGGCAATCTTTTATCAGTGTTGCATACAGAAAGGCCACTGATGTGGTATCTTGTAACAATACTTATTTTGAAATCCACAAGTTCTTCTCCACAGAGAAGACCATTACCTTGTCCAAGTTTTTTTTTATTATATATGGAACACCTTCACCTAGCCATTCACAATTTCACATCCTTTGGCATTATAATGGTGCAAGCCTGAATGACCAAGGTTAGTATATCTACTCTCCAACCAACAAGCAGTGGATTTGAATCCTACCATGGGAATGGATGTTCTGTGAGTGTGTTTAGGTGGTGGATGAATTTTACTGCCTGTGTGAGACCATCATCCTGCTTGTTAAGATGACTGAAAAATGGCTTATATACAAGGAGGAAAAACTACATGTGATGACAAGAATATACACACCCATATTTCATTCTAAAACAGGAAATATCCAGTGCTTATTTCAACATGGTGTATATTTTCCCATACAACATTACTTCAGCCATTCAAGAAGCATATCAGATTCCTTCTTTCTCTTTAAACTGTTACCCATGTCCATACACTACTGTTGTGCTTATAGGATCTGCAACGTTTAGTGTGTTGTTTGGGATAGGGAGGAGTGTTATTTCCAGCATACATATCTATAGTTCTACTTTAGTGATATCTGTCTTATACAGCAGGATAGGCTTCATGTGATGATAGGAATATATACACTGGTATGATTCATTCTAAAGCAGGAAGTGTCCCAGTAGTCCAACATTTCATCAGGGTGTTAAATAAATAGAGTATTACTAAAACAGCATATAGCCCTAGCAAACTTACCATCTTGAAAGACTCTTTCAACATTTAGACCATAAGTGGCACATGTTTCATAATATGAACACCTTTTTAAATCACTAGCTAATTTCCTGGCCCTAGTATCATCAATTACTCTTGGATTATTTTCACTGATGGCATCTACAAAATGAATAAGTATGCTTACTGTTATTTTTTTAGATAACCTTCATTATAAAAGATATAGATCATGCATTTATCAACAATTTACAACAAATGTTAAATTAATCTAAACAGATATAATTTGCTAATGCCTTTTATTCTCCAAAGGAGAATACACTATTTTAGTTTAATTATTAAAATAATTATAAATATTTCCTAAAAGTATTCACATTCTCAGCATAAGCATAGAACAAAAGTTTGCAATATCAACAGAAAAAACCATAAAAAAACAGTTTCACAGCAAGTGCTACATGCTAGAATGATGATATAACAACTGTTAGAATCCTTCACATGCATTAGCCAATATGTGTGAGAATTTTTTTTACACAGTTAAGTATAATTTCCTAAAATTATAAGATACATAGTATTAATACTATGAGTATCTTTAAATGATTCTAAAAAGGTATCTTCGTGGTGTACAGCACTTTCCCCAAAACTGACAATGTCATATGTCAGGTTTTCTGTTCATTTTAAATGTTCCCTACTCATGATAAGTTATGGTATGTTTCACAAAATATTTGCAATCTCTATTAATTAGTTTTCCATTCCTTACCATTTTTAAGGTGCTTTGCCATAATGTATTACACACAGGGATCATCAAAAGATAAATTATTATTTTTAGTAATAACATATACCAATTACATTTAGGTTAACAAATGTTTGAGAATTAATTCCTATATGAGTGATCTCTCCTGTTGGTAATTCAGTTAATAATTGGCGAGTAATATTGTATAATTCTATTCCAGGATTTAAAAAGATGTGTATGTGTAGGATATTAGTCCTTAATTTTCTGGATTTTTTGTCCCTGACCTTTGTTGGTTGAACTTGTGTGAGTGGTGTGAGGTGTGAATTTGATCCTCAAGTCCTTTTTGGTTCTGATGGTGGTTATATAATTCTTGACTGCTGGTGTGTTTGAAAGTAATTAACTCACATGTAGTGAGGATATTTGCAGAAGATACACCAAGCTTTGTTTTGGGATTTCTTGGCTACTGTACATTCTGAATTCCACCACAGTTTCAGGAAAGCTGGAAACCAAGTTGAGGTTTTGAGCTATAGGTCGACAGCTAGTATTACATATTCTCTAACATGATTCATCATTCAATTTCAGGTAAGCATGTGGAAGAAGGTGCTACTTCCAGTGTTTATGAGGGGAAAGAGCATCAATTATCAAACACTGCAAATAGACCTTCACAACCCTCCTTTGATGTTAGTTGTGCACAACCCTACAAAGTATTGGCTATTTAAATCCCCAATTATGGGTATAGAGAATGACAAGGTCACTCTGACTTATATCTGCACTAGGGTGGTAGATAGATATACTATATTTTAATAAGGGATCCTACTGAGAAGTGAATGGCAAATGCCTCTTGTGATAATATTGAGATGGACTTGTTTGGAGGGGGATCTTGTCCACAAGGATAACAATTCTTCCACATGTAGGTCCACTTCCAAACCTGTCTTTGCAGATAACGAAGATAGACTACAATGCAGGATCCTTACTAGGTTTCAAATTCTTCTCTTGTCATCAAAAGCATACTAGCTTATGTTTCTGTAAGAGTCTTGACCACTAGTGTTTTGGCAGAATCTGTGACAACCACTATAATAATTAACAATTATTTATGTGTCTATTTATGTTTTATATATATATATATATATATATATATATATATATATATATATAACAATTATTTATGGATCTGTCTGTCTTTCAGTTTTGTGGGATTTCACTTTTATATCCATCTTGGACTTTCCTTTCTTGAGGAAATTGGGGGAATGGTCAGTAACTGTCTCTTCTTCCTCAGAAAAAATATTCAAGATGTTGAATTCTATTCCATCTAGGATGCCAGGTATTTTAATAGTTTTGAATTCCTCAGTGGGTACAGAAGTAACCATTTTATTAATTAGTCTGGAAACTTTTCCTATATAATATGGCAGTGCTCATTCCATTTAGAGGATTATATAGCTGTGTTGTTTTTGGTGTGTTTTCAGGGAGACCGCATTCATTTTTTTCTTTGATCTGTTCTAATGAGAAGCAGACTAAATCAATAGCATTCAGGGATAGTGTACCTGTAAGAAGGTGAGACAATCATTCATGCTAATATCTCTTTAGATACTTTTTTTGACTATCTTCTCAGCATAAGAGGATTTTCCAATATATGTTCCTATTGTTGTACACTTCATCTTTGCTTTCTGAAAAAGAATGCTCTAATACAGAGATTTCCAACTGGGGGAGAGGAGATTTGGGGGTTTCAGGGATGGAATTGGGACCATAGTGGAGATGGATATATTAGGCACGAATTTTAAATACAAATAAAAAAAAAATCTTAATTTTTATGGCTATTTTGCATATTTTTCTATTTTTCAGATTTTCACTCAAATTTTCCAGAAATAATATATAACAAATAAAAGTTTCTTAATATTTAAAATTTTTTAATTAATAGCTGGAGTTGGTGAATCTTGAATTTTCGCAGAATCTGTTAGACAGAATTAACTGTAGCTTGAATCCATAAATTTGAGATATTAAGATGCTTGAAAGGAAATCTGTAAAAAATTTTAAGTTGTAATCTATAAATTTTATTTAAATACATATTTATTTATCTGTGAAACTGAATATTATTTTCATGGTTTTTAGATTTTTTAATGGTACAATTTTTACACCCAGGAACTGCACAAATATTCACAATTTTTAAAGTGATATACAAACATTTGTTACAAACCAAAACATATTTAGAAAATCTGATGTGTTGCACACACGACCTTCACACTAAAACATGGCCGAATAAGCCCCACCTATAAGTGCAATTATGTCTTTTCAGCTGTCTCTATTAATTGCAAACTGATAACAGCAGAGCTGGCATGGCAATGGTGATGTGCTGAAGTGGTCCGAGTAATGTTAAGATTATCATCGCTCCACTTTCACTTGAAGTATTCTGAGATGTGTATAGTAGTATGCACGTGTATATTTTTTTACTTCTACATTATTTTTGTACATCATTAGTGTTAAAAAAAAGAAGATACGATGATTCATATATTCAATTATGAATTCACATCCATCATCATTAATGGAAAAGAAAGGTCTCAATGTGTTATTTGTAGCTTTGTCAAATGATTCTATGAAATGCAAAATGTTCATTCTCAACACAAGGACAAATGTTTTTTTTTTTTTTTTAATGTCATGGAGAATGCTCTCAAAAAGATGCCGCTGGATTCAACAGGGTATTCCAAGAAATGAACTACAAGGTTACTGAAGCTTTATCGTAGCACTGGAGATAGCAAAGCAGAAAAAAACGTACAATTTACAATTGGAATCTTTAAAGGTACCTCTGGCATAACTATAAATAATAAATTACACAATACCCACAGTAATTAACTTTAATGAAATAAAGGTACACATATTTCATATTGAAATTAACAGTACATCATCAGTGCAGACAAAAAGCAATTCAAAGGAATGGAATACAAAGTACATAAGAGTCAGTGGATTACCAATTAAAAACTGTTGCCGCATGCTAGAAATTAATATTAATAATATTATTAAATAATTCTTAAAAACTATTTCTTTGATGGTTACATAAGATAACCAGTTTTTTAGCCAGTGAAGTTGGTTGATTGGTAGAGCCTCTACTATTAATCACTCACAAAAACTTAATCAAGTTTGAGCGTGGCTAGTAGTTGGAAGGGGATCAATCGTTTGATAGTGTTAACTATCAAACGATAGTGTTAGCTATCAAATTATTATATGCCATCTCCCTCGAGTCTTTGGACTCCCTGGAGATGGCATATAATAATAATAAGATGAAGAAGAATCTCCCAATCTTATGTAACCATCAAAGAAATAGTTTTTAAGAATTATTTAATAATATTTTATTAATATTAATTTCTAGCACTCGGCAACAGTTTTTAATTCGTAATCCACCGGCTGTTATGTACTTTGTATTCCATTCCTTTGAACTGCTTGTTGTCTGCACTGATGATGTAGTTAATTTCAGTACAAAATATTTGTACCTTTATTTCATTAAAGTTAATTATTGTGGTTATCATGTAATTTATTATAATAAATTTAGTTTAATCCTTTATCAAAGTGTGAGCAAACAAAGTTTGCGAGTACTGTATTAAATGTAAGAATGCTATTCCTAATTGGTTTAACAACAAGGTTATACAACAAGTGGCAAGACAGAAGTCAGAACTTAAGGGGATACAAGAAGACTGTTATTTATCACTTATATATATCACATTATGGAGGAAAGTGGCAATCAGCTTTTCACTTTATGCAGATATTATATTATACTCCTAAATAAATCCCGTACTGGTCTTTAAATAAATGGAGTAACTACTCTAACAAATGTGGCATAAAAATCAGTGAGATAAATGATAAGAACAGAAATAAGCAAGATTGTGGAAACATGCACAACATTCTTTGAGGAGAACATATAGAACTGCTTTAAAAACACACGTGCACGCACACACACGTGCACACACACACACACACAGATCCCCATAAGTGAAAGGGTGGAGAACCAGTAAGCACATTGCAAGAAGAAAGAACATTGTAAGCACACATTAGCAAATAAGCACATTGTAAGAAGTGGCTTTCTTCTTATGCTGGAAGCGTAAGAAGAAAGCCACATTACTACACCATAGCAAATATAAATATGAAAGATTGTTCTTGGAATCAGCCTCAGCTCTAAAAAAACTTCCGAAATCTCAACAAATTTGAGTGCATGAGACTGCCCTAAATTTAGGAAGTTTGCATCCTTAGATCATCTGCCCAACAACCAAGGGGGGGCACCTTCAAGACTCTAGGACCAACACCAGTTGCCTTCTTCAGCCTCATTTGCTCATTGTTAGTGATAACATTGCCGAAATATAGGAAGGTATTGATTAAAGTTTTCTAATTAATATTTTAGTATATGTTGTCATTTCCTAAAAATGTTTAAAGTCAAGCACATTAGTACTATGTGTGGAGCATATGAAGATTTTCTCAAAGTTATGCATTGTAGTTGTTTAGGAATACTTCATGAGGAAGGCTGTTCCAGAGAACAGAGGTAGAGAATAAAATAGACAGAGGAGCAGGTTTGGTGTGTTTGTAGTTACACTGAAAACAGATGCTGAGCAGCATTTTCAGTGATGATAGGTTGCCAGTTCAGTGGAGCAGCGAATGGAAGTATCTACAGAACAGACAGTGCTGAAACAATGTATCTCTGAGATAAAGGTTGACAATAATATGTAAGGGAAGTCATCTATTAGCTGAATTGCTCTCCTCTGGACAGCATCAAGAACTTTTATGGAGGTTTTGTTCCACCATCCCAAACACATGAATAGTACTCCAAGGATGGGTGGATTTATACAGAATTAGTAGCTGGGTAGGTAAAAAATAGCATCTTGAGCAAAAGAGAATTCCTAATTTTTTTTTAGATGCTGGGGAAGTTATTGATGTGATGTGTTTATGCCAAGAGAGAGAAGCTGGAGGTAAATGTCAGTCTATGCAGGGAGATCTGATGCTGCCTGGTGATTTGTGTATTACTGAAGTTAACGATAGGTGAGCTGAGACCCCTTTTGAAAGAGAAAAGGAAGACTAAAGGAAGAGATGACCAAATTCAAGGATGTAGATCAATGTTTAAGGCATTTGGTTGAAGATGATATTGAAGTTAGGGGTGTCCAAGCACTGCATGGTTTTTGTTAAATGAACAAGATAAAGGAAGTGTACTTTCATCAACATGCTATGAATAGGATTAGTGGTGACTGAGAGTAAATTTAATTTTGGGTAGAAAAAAGGGTGAATGATAAAACAGAGCCCTGAGGCAGTCCACCATTGATGGCGAAGCTTGAAGAAAGGGAGCAATTCACCATGATATACTGTGAATGATCAGTGAGAAAGCTGACTACCTAATTATGGATGGTGGTAGGCAGATCGGTGGATAACAATTTGCTTAACAGGCCTTGAAGCTAGATGTAATCAAAAGCTGTGAAAAATGTCAAAAGTGACAGCATGTTTCTTGGAAGCTTGCCATAGCACATGGCCAGTGGTGGATGATGTAGACTAAGAGGTCAGCTGTGGACCATGAATGGCATAACTGATACTAGAGATCACTGATTATCTGGTGGATCTCTAGTTAGTGGGGAGTTGACTATTAATAACATTCTCCATTATTTTAGAGAGGATTGAAGTGATGGCAATTGTTTGGTTGTTTGATAGTAGACTTCTATCTCCCTTTTTTGGAATTGGCAGAATATACCACTGTGTTTACATATTGGGATAAGCATGAGCTAAGAATAGAAGATTTCAGAGATGCATGATATAGGACAAACCTGGAGCACCACTGATTCATGGATTTGCCTTGTCATCTATGCAGTAGATGGAGGAAAAAAGTAATGGCAAGAGATGGGCTTTATATGATTACTGTGGTTTTTCTCAGGAGTCATCAGAAGGAGGACTGGTTAAAAAGAAATCAAGAATATTGGAAGACTGAAGATGGTTATCAGTTGAGTAGGTATATGCATGATTTGCATTACAGCTTAAATAACTAAATTTTAGAATTTAGTTATTTAAAGTGCATATTAAATATGGAAATAGCAACAGAATAAGCAAAGCCAGTGTGACAGAGAATCAATTAAATGAATTTATATGGAATAAAAGAAATTAGCCAAAATACTAAACTACCAGTATTACGAGTCAAACCAGTTTAACCTACAAATCTGAGAGTGGGAAAAAATAAAAACGGCATGAAGGTGGTTTGTGTGTTGATTAAAAAAAAAAAAAAGTAATAAAACAGCTGATCAAACATTAGAGGTTACTCTGAAAAATTAAGGAAGAAAAAAGAGGTGTCAATTGCAGGATCATGTGAAAAATGAAGATATTATGAAAGAACTTAATACTATTAACATTCAAGAATATTTGAGTGTGGTTGTTTAAAAAGAATGAAGAGAGGAAAAGGAAATGCTAGCAAAACATGTGTTTGATGCCAGGGTGATAGAAAAAGACTCAGAGAAAGACCAAGACCTAAGTTGGTTGATGCACGTAGATTAGAAAATAATAGCTTAACATGGGAGAAAATTATTAAAAGAAAGAAGTTAGCGATAATGTACACTTAATCATGTAGCACTATCAGAGCAATGTGTACATATCAGGAATATAATATGATAAAAAACTGTTGAATTGCAAAGTTATCCAAAAGTATATCATCCAGATGGAGATAATGTAGTGAGTAGTGTGAGAACAGAAGCAGATGAAAATCATGATGTTTTATACAGTAACAGGGTTAAATAAAAGTTGTGCATAAGAAAGTGTCAGAGAACTGGCAGTGCCTATGACCAGGTTGTTTATTTAAGTCTGAGGAATTTCAATCTCAGGAATCTAATCATTAACTACATTCAAAACATGAATCACACGATATGAGTCATGTAGCAAGATCAAAAGGGAGCGAAAAGTAGGCTAGATAGTTTCATTATATAAAGAGATTTTGATTATAACAGATGTAATGAACTATAGCCAAGTCACCATTCTCCAGGTTGGTGATCAACAAAAACTCAATTAAGGAATGAGTTCAGGAATGCGTTAATAAGAACATGATATTCTATGGTGACAGCATGACTTTTGTGAAGGGGTGGGGGGTCGTATTGCACAAGAGAAAGAAAGACAAGCATATTTAATATATTCAATGTCACATCTTGAGATGTCTCAGAGTTTTCATGACAGGAGCTTGTTTTTTTTTGTGTGTTTTTTTTAAGGAATGAGGGAGAAATATCAGTTAAGAATGCAATGTATAAATATGAGTTTTCAATGATACAGAATCTAATCATCCTGATAAAAATTGGAAAAGCATTTTCTTATAGAAAATTTGAACTCATGACTTTCCAGTACTGATAATTCTGAAAGATGCAAAGCTGATTTTTATACAAGAAATTACCCGACAGTCTTTCTTTATATGGTAGTTGACTAATCCTTAAGATTTTTTTTTTTTTTGACAAAAATTACTTTTACCAGATTTGCATCAGTCCAATTATAATATCTGTAATACAAATCACAGTAGAAGTTTTAAAGGAATGTGTGCTACACATATTGTTAAAGATGGTTAGCACATATGTAGAAAAATACAGAATTTATTAAGACTCCACTATATTTCATCCAGGGTGGCATGAAGAAAGAGAGAAGAAATAATTATTTTCTAATTACATTCAAAGCACGAATCACAAGATATGAGTCATGTAGCATTATGCTTGCTAGCTCATATCTTGGTTACAGCAGAGTTGACAGGAAAATGCACTAATGAACAAGTTGGAAGAACCTGTAACTAAAAATTAAATAACCTAAGTAATATTAAAATCAATCTGAACTTATCTTCTCTGATAATGTCCATTCATACTGGATGAAATATATAGAGTGTTAAATAAGTTCTATATTTTTCTACGTGTGTTAAGCATTTGAAAATACAAAACATATTGTTCCATCCATGCAATGTTTTCTTCAGAAACAGCAAGCATAAATGGAGAGCAATAGAGTCATGTTGACTGTGCTTATCTCCCTTCTTTTCTGTGGTATGATTTTTATAATTTCAAAACCACGGTAATTTTGAAATATCACAATAGGGTTATAATAATGGGTATGCGACATGAAATGCTACTTGGATTTAATACCATTGAAAAAAGGAACTCAAGAGATGTTTTTCTTTTAAATATCATCCTGACATGCTGCAGTTAGTTTCATCATCTAACTCAGTGGTTCTTAACCTTTTCGAAGTCACGGAACCCTTTTCATTATAAGAAAAATTTGGGGAACACCAAAAGCATTAGGGTTATAAAGCTAACAATAAAAATATGCATGGAGTTGCCTTTTATAAAAATGGAACTTATTTTAATGTGATACTTGAGCTTGTCTGCATTTGTAGATTTCGGCAATATCAGATCCAATATGTGATATAGCTACCCTCATCTCTTTGTCCATATTAGCAAGTCTTTCATGCTTTTTAGTTTTTATATTGGTTAATATTGAGAAACCGAGCTCACAATTATGTTGAAATTTGTAACAAAATTTTCAGTGCCCTTGTGGAAAGAGCTGGGTATTGGGCTTGGACAAAAATCCAAAATTCCTCAAGAGTTATTTCAGAGAATTTCATTTTTAGAGTACAATCCATTGATATAGGTAACTTGTTCTTGTCCTTGTTCTTTTTGTTCTTCTTGTAACGAAAATTCACAACTCGATGTATTAACTGTGCTAAATGGATTTCGTTTCCAGTCATAACTATGTGTATTTTAAGGAAGGAAAGTAACATGAAATCTTTTCTTCCAATATTGTTAAATTTTTACACATTAAAAATGGTACCTATAAATGATATTCTATTGGTTTAGAAGTCGACGCGCACAGCAGCCTTCAGTTGTTAGGGATCAGAGTAGCCAATTACACTCAGAACTGTCATGTGACATCTTTTACTGGCAGAGAACACTTGTAACACATCACACACACCTGTCTGAATTGGTTAGTACTGAAACTATAGATTTTATTTTTTTTACAAAAACACCTATCAAAAATGTTCGTAAGGAGATAGTGGCACTCCTTTTGAGAACCAGTGATCCACTTCCTGTCCAGCATCTAGGACAACATTGAATTGTGTATGCAGATAAAGTGATTGTACAATAATTCTTTTATTTCTGTTGCATCTTTGCCTTCTTATCACCTGAGTTTACCAAGAATGGAATTGCAGCTGTTCATTTGCTAGATGATAAAAATTACTTTGGAGAATGAAATGCATCCCATAATAATTAGGTGCTTCTTTGTTTTTTCATTGTTAGCTTGTGGGGTGAGTGGAGGGCTTAAATCTACTGCTATTAAGGCTATACATAGTTGTGTTGATGTGACAGTTTAGTGCAGGTCCAGTTTGATACATGACTAAAATTTCACGTTATCCACTTTTATTTTTTCCCTTCTAAACACTACAGCAGCATTCCATGTCGTTTGAAAGTCCTTTTATAGTAATGTAACTAATGCTTAGTATAAATAACATGTAGCATGTTATTTATACTTTTGCCATCTAGCAAGTAAAAAGAATAATAATCATGATTAGATGAAGAAAAATCACGCAATCACTCTGCCAGTATATACATATTTCACATGGAAACAATGTCGTTCCAGATGTTGGAGAGCAACTAGATCACTGGTTCTCAATGGGAGTACCACCATCCCTTTAGAGGCATTTTCTAGTAAGTGTTTTGATATAAAAAAAAATAATAATAATAATAAAAAATAGAGTTTGAATACTAACCAAACCAACAATTTCAGCAATGCGTGTTGGGTAGCCCAGTGCTGAGTTAGATGGTGAAACTAATTGGCAACATGTTATGATATTTAAAAGAGAAACACGTATCTGAGTTCCTTTTAAATGAAAAACAGTGTTCACTTCTTATATCTGGAATTCATTTGACAATTTGCACACACCAGAAACAAACAAAAACAATGCTAATCCTGCACTGAATGAACATTTTGGATGCGGATAAAATTCCAAAGTGTTTCCAAAATAGATGGTGTCACATCACTGTCAATGCCAGGTTATTTTGCACCCTAGGCAAAGTTTACAAGTGCATCCCTTATTTCATAAACTAAAATATTTCTAATTGACATTAAACAAAATAAAAATTGTCTTTCAGGTTAAATTAATAGGGCTTTTTTTATTTTCTTTTTTTAATTCATTTGAAAATTCTCTGTTATAATTCATTTACAAAAAAAAAGTTATAAAATACCGAAATTTAATATTTTAAAATGTTAACATTTTAAAATATTTATCTTAACTGAATTTTAAATAGCAGTAAGTTCAAATCATTTAGGTAAGGAACAAAAAAGAACCAAGAGTTAAATAGTAAAATAGTGTGATGTGTGAGGGATAAGGAAAAAGAATCGATACGTAAATCATATATCACTATTTTAATTTTGATATTTTAGTAAAGTATGAATAACGCATAGCTTGAAGTTTTGCACCCCTTCATGGCTTGCACCCTAGGTGGTTGCCTAAATGGTAGTGCTGGCCCTGTGTAGCATATTTCATTAAATGTCATCCAGAGAAGAGTTATTGTGGTGTGTTATTTTAAATAATTTTGCTAATTTTTCTACTACAAAAATTAGCAAAATTAGCAAAAGTAGAAAAAAAAGTAGAAAAATTAGCAAAAATAATTTTGCTAATTTTTCTACTACAACTGATTCTGTTTTAATGAAAACGGGGGGGGGGGTTACAAAATTTAGTAAAGATTATATTAGAGATTTATGGAATAAATTATTATTATCTGGAAATAAATAACTTTGATAATAATAAAATTCTACTTTTTGACCTTTACTTCTTCAGGAAGGTGTACATAATTTGCATGATGTGTACATAAAATATATACGGTAACCCTAGCAAGTTTTTTTATAATACCAGTCCCTATCTTGACTTTGTTTATATTCCCCCCCCCCCCCCTTTCCCTTTTTTATCACAGAAAAACAGTAACAAATGGTGAGGAGTTTGCAACCATTGAAAGTATTTCGTTAGCATAAAACAGAAGTTCTGATATAAAAGACATGGCAGGAAGAAAAAAATGCAAGCATCTCTTTGGCAAGTGTGTCAATCCATATTAATATAGTTTTCTCCTAAACGAGACAACTGTGAACAAGATGAGCATATTATGTTATTGAATGTCTATTAATTTCATGTGAATTCCACTCATAACATATCTGTTATGAGTGGAGTATTATGTTATATAATGATAAATTTACCTCTATCTGCTCTATGCATCGTATGTGATTCATTGTATGTGCTATACTCTGATAGTTGTGCATCATGTGGGCACAAGATAGGCAAAAGGATTAATGCGAGAAACTTAGTAATTAGATATGCAATAGATATCATTGTTGTCATTCTAGTTTTTCTCTAGCGATCACATTTTGATGTGTGCATGACAAAATGTTTTTTGTCATGTGCTTTTCAATTTCTTTTTTTTGCAAAGTAAAATCAGGGGTGTGAGTTATATGCGAGGACCAGTTATATTCCAGTAAATACGGCAAGTTATTTTTATAGTTATGTGAAATGTATTATCAATATTCAGATTATGAAGTGTTGTCTGCACGTGGTTAGATCTCAACTACGTTAATTTCAACTCGGTTAACAGTGATAGATAAGGGTGAAACTGATGTACTGAAGTAAACAAACAAAAAAAATAAACGCATTCCTTGAGTGTTCCTAAAATTTTGTAATATTGTAAAAAGTATGTACATGTTTAACTTGTACATACAAGTTTTGTTAATTCATGGGATAAAAATATTTAATATTATTTACTTATTCGACAGGCAAAGCCTAACCTATAATGTCCATGCCAAGAAAGTATCCCTCTGGGTGTCAAAAAAGGAAATCAGCAGAAAAGAAAAAAGAAGAAAAGCAAAATCTCAAAAAGTCACAAGCAGATTTGTTTTCATGGCTACAAAATAAATCTGACAACAAAATTGCTATGACTTAAGCAGTTGCGATTCAAACTTCAACTGAAAAAGAAAACTCCAAACAAGCTACACAACTTTTCAATGAAAATGTAGAAACTGTGGGATACAGCAAATAACGACGGTGATCAAGTGAATATATATGATCCAGGTCTGTGGCCAAATATTATAACTGATAAATTTCGATTTTTTTGTGTTAAAACCAGACCTAAACAACATCAAGACGCATTCGTTAAGAATCTTGAAGGTAGATAATTTTCTAGATCGTACTATTTAAAAAAAAAAGCCAAATGGTGAAACTCAGCTTCGCAGCTGGTTAGTTTACTCAAAAGCTCAAGACTCAGTATTTTGCTTTTGTTGTGTATTATTTTCCAAAAGAAGAGGAAAAGATCAATTAACACGATTTATATATGGTTTTAATAAATGGAGAAAACTGTCATCTGTAATTCGAGATCATGAGCTTTCTGTTGGTCACTTTGATTCTTTTATTGCTTGGCAAGAATTATTAAAAAGGCTTAATTTATGTTCGATTGTTGACAGAACAAATCAAATTAATATAAATAAAGAAACAGAACGTCTAAAATTACTATTCCAAAGAATTGTAGATGTAATTCTATTTTTAGCAAGTAATAATCTGTCATTTCAAGGATCCCATGAAACAATACAAACGCCGAATAATGGAAAATTTTTAAGTTTAATAGAATTATTAAGTAAATATGATCCTGTGCTAATGGATCATGTAAACAGAATTAAAAATACTAAAAAAAGAATTGTGCATCATTTGGTGTATAGATTTCAAGAGGAAATTATTGCTGCATTTAATCAATATCCATATGCAGTATCCAAATGGATTGTACTCCTGATATTTCTCACAAGGAACAAACTTCAATAATTATTAGATATGTAAATTTTGTAGACAAAAAATTAATTATAAATTAATCATTTATAGGATTTATTGAAGTAACTGATGTAACTGGTGAAGGACTAGCAAATTCGCTTTTAAAAAGAATAGGTGAGCTTGATTTAGGTATTATGAATTGTAGAGGGCAAGCTACGATAACGGTAGCAATATGAAGGGAACATATAAAATCGTACAATCTAGAATAATTAGTTTAAACCCGCATGCAATTTATGTACCTTGCTTATCACATTCTTTTAATTTGATAATTTGTGATGCTGCTTCCAGTAGTATATATTGTAAAAAAAATTTACGGAATATTGCAACGTTTATGCAGCATATTTTCTGCATCTACAAAAAGATGGGAAATTATACAAAAGTATTTAAATATTACGCTTAAACCATTATGTGATACTCGATGGGAAGCCAAAATAGATGCAGTCAAAGCAGTGTATATACAGTTTGAACAAACTTATAATGCCTTAGAAGAATTTATTGTTGCAATTAACGATAACACAGCCGTATCCGAAGCTAAAAGTTTACTAGATTCATTACAAGAAATGTCATTTATTTTAAGCTTATTGGTGTGGTTTACAATATTGTCAAAAATTACTAGTATCAACAAACTATTTCAAGCAAAAACAATTGTTCTTGACTCTGCTTTTAATTTAGTGAATAAAATTAAAAATGAAATCCAAAATTTAAGATGAAAATTTAACATATTTTTAGACTACGCAAAAATGATAGCACGAAACTTGAATATTTACAAATCCTGGAAAAAAAAAAAAGATTATTTTCCGAACTAGCAAAAGATGAAGTTTTACTAAACCCGGTAGAGGAATTAAAGAGGATGTCACTTTTTTCAACGTTGTGATTGATACTGTTATTGTACAATTAGATGAGAGATTTAAAAATATACCCAATGTTATTTCTTATTTTAAATTAATCACTGATATAAAAACATTGGAAAAAAATGCACTAGAAAACCGCTCAAGGGATTTTGTAAAATTTTATAGTAAAGATGTAAATGAAGACTTAATCCAGGAAATTGATTTGTTACAAGAATTCTACATCTTGGACCAAAAAAAAAAAAAATGTAAATAACGCGCAAGACATATTGCGATATATATTAAACAATAGTAATAATGAACTATTTCCAAATGTGCTAACTGTATTGAAAATTTTCTTTACGTTACCAGTTACCATAGCAGGTGCAGAGTGTTCTTTTAGCAAATTAAAATTGATAAAGAATTATCTTCGGTCAAGTATGTGCGAAGAACGCTTAAATGCACTTGCTATATTAAGCATCGAAAAGGAAATTGCCAAAAATTGTAATTTTTCGGAAATGATTAATGACATAGCAAAAAAAAAAAAAAAAAAAAATCGCATATTTAAAGAAATACATATTAAGCAATATACGTGTTAGTAAAACTAGGCCTCTAAATAGTAAACCTATTTATTTTTTTATGTGCGCTAGTTGGTGAGCCAGGTTACTTTTGTTTTGTGTTCAGTAAATGTTATGTTAACCTGTTATATTTCGAATGTTTTTTTTTGTTGTTTTTTTTTTGTTTTCTTGTGCCAAAATCATTTGCAGGTAAGAGATTTTACAATACGTTTATTTCGAATCCTTTAATTTTTACTTTTGAAAAATATTTTAGGGCCCCAAAAAGGTTTCTTGCACCAGAGAAGGTCGGCCCTGCTTGAGGTCATCAAATCTGTGTCAGCGCTTCAGAAAGAAAAATCGAACGAAGCTAAATCCAGAAAATGTGCAAGCTGTGTGTGTTTTTGGTATTTATCTGTTAACATTTTTTTTTTCCCCATTGAAGTTAGCACGAAACTTTGCTGAAGAAACACTGAACCGAGGAATTCCAAATTCTCCTACTTTGATGCATACAGTTAAATATCAGATATACCGAACTAAATTGTACATTTTTTTTTTTTTTAACATCGTTTCGTCATTTCTCAGAGTTGGTCAAATACCAAAGCACAGGTCACTTTCGATTAAGCATATTCCCTCCTGAAATCAATTGAAGCATGCCAAGACTTCTATCATTATAGCAGTATTACATGCCACTTTCATTAAATCATATCACTTAGCCTTTCTGTCTATTTTCAAACAAATATTGAATACAAACATCGTGAAAATCGCAACAGAATAAAAACGTGTGAAATTAAACTCCAGAAGTCACGGCCAACTATCACTGAGTACGTAACAGAATATATTAAACAGCCGAGTTTCACTACTCGACGATTAATCCTCAACAAGACATTTAAGGAATCTTCAGTATAGATTAATTTAGTACGAGTGTGCAACGAATGTTTAAATATGAAACAATAAATAAATCTATACAAGGTAATCAAGATAACTAGAATTCGCAACTTCAAGTAGTTTCTTAAAAAAAAAAAAAAAAAAAATACACGACCGATAATCACATGAACTGATAAATTCATTAATCTGTAACTTTTAAAGACTTATTTGCGGAACGAATTTGAATAAGGCATCTCATATTAAATTTCTAATTAAGTGTCGTATAATTCAGGATATACTCCATTCGTTGAGCCTCCGTTTTGAATTTCGTTCGCGAGTAAACTAACAACTGCAAAAAATGAATCAATCAATAAATAAAATAAAAACTCATATAAAGACTAAAATATTAATATTAAAATTATAATACTAATAAAATTAAACGATGTATTTCGCTTATGTAGATTGGCGTTCAACCAACTAGTGGCAAATTGGATTCTCTAATGAGAGAATTTTTTGCACCACACTAGAAAAACTGTAGCCACCACAATTTCTGATATTATAAAAAAGTAGTCACAAACGGAACTGCTTTCGAATTTTTCTCCCTACAATTATACGAGACATGTTTAAGGTTGAGAAATTTTTGAAGTTTTGTGTTGCATACGATTTCCCCTCTCCTAGGTGTGACCTATATGTTAAAAAAAAAAAAAAGTGGTATTATCATGTTTTAAAAATGCATAATACCATTCAAACACTTCCTCTTCCTGGTGATGCCATTCCTCTTGACAGAACTATTGTTTAGTCTAAATTATAGTCAAAGTAACCCTGTGGCCAACATATGACTGTTAATTGCGTTTGTTCTTCGACTGGTTTTTCTGCTTTACAAGATCAAGGCCGGATTTAAAGTTATTGTGACCCTAAGCTATAACTTCGAAGAGGTCCCCTTTTAATGTGACGCCCTGAGCCGCAGCTTGTCTAACTTATGCATAAATCCAGCCCTATACGAAAAAGAAACTCCAGTTTCTAGAAGAAGGAGAACCCTATTACTTCCGGGGGTTGGCGAGAACTCGTGGTGTTTACTGAAGATCTCTTGCTATGGTTCGGATCTATTCCGGTGATGTCACTTTAATGAATTGATCATTACAGTTTAGCCTTTATCTTTTCAAAATCATGTGTTGCACTGGTGGATGAGTTACTCTAAGTTGTTATTACCTATTTGTCTTGTTATATGTCTATAATATTTTAAAATTTCTAGTCCATTTTCTAAAGGATTCTTGCGTTGATATCAAGATCGTTAAGGATACTTGGGTTTGTTCTTTCCTTTCAGGAGAATATAATTTTATTCTCCACTATCTCATCTCGAATCGCTCAATCTTATGATATGATAAACTAACATGTGTAGGTCAGATTTTTATCTCCGAAAAGCCAATGTAACACTCTTGAACAAGTAGTAACTTATTTCTAAGGGCACTTGAACTGCTGCTCCATGTAATCATCCCCAACGAAGCCAGGGAACAAAGACTCCGTTTACTTTTCTTATTATCAGAGAATGTTACACTAGAAACACAAAGATTATAACTAAAATAAGAGTATTATCTACTTCTGAGCACTTATTGTTCTCAGCAGAGAAAATCACAATAAGAAAAAAATGTCAAAAATAATTAAACCCAATAACTCCAAACCTCGCGTGCAAAAATAAAATAAAAACACTTGTTCAGTTCTAAAATTATGATAAATAAATAACTTTCTATATCACGCAATACGACTGTATTGAAACATCAAATTAAAACTACAGCACAAGCAAAGCCGTACTTACGATAAGGTATAGTTGCGATTATTCGATATTCCATGTTAGCTAACGCTAGACAGAACTTATAACGTACAAGTTTAATATTACCAGTATCTTAAGTGAGAACAACAATTTTCCTTATTGCTAATTGTAAAAGCAAGTCTCACTGGGAATTACAGATGTTGAAATTCGATTGGATAATCCGTTGATATCAATGGAACCTGTGTGTCCCGATTAACACTTTTTAATTTTTACACGTTCACTCCAAGTTCCAGTCTAGCTTCGGTAATAGTCGTGAGCTGTTCCCCCCCCCCTTTCCATTCCACATGACGTGTAATGAGTAGTTGTTTCTGCGCAGCGAAAACACGAAACCAAAGATATGCACATGCTTCAATATGTGTGTATGTGTGTGGGTGTGCGCGCGCGCTCACACACACACACACATCTTTTGCATGGTGCTTTTTCTTCTGTTTTCGGTTATCCCACAAGTTAACAGCGACTCTACTATTAATTTTCTGAAACTGGCAAGTAAAATAACAGGATAAATTAGTCTCCGATAATTATAACTCCGTACGAGTGAAATTTGGCAAGGTTTAAGTTTTCTTCTCATAGATCAAGCAAACCAAATCTCGAGTAGCAAAATTTGTAATGTTAATTACATTATTGCATTCTAGGAACATTTTTAGAACACCTTCCAGTTACTCATGTTTCAGTTAAGAACAGTGGCGGCTCGTGGCTTGAAATCGTGGGGGAGTGCTGCAACTTTCGAAATATACATACACACTGTAAGTACAGTGTATACGTGTTTGGATAAAATATCAAAATTATCGTAAAAATTAAAAAAAAAAAAAATTAAACATGAAAAATATTGTTTATTATCGATAAAATTATACAGTTTAGTATAATTCAAAATTGCTTAAAAATAAAATCCATTCCTTTAATTGTAATTAAAGGAATGGATTTACAATTTTTGGACATTACAATTAAATCCTTTAATTGTAATGTTCAAATATTTAAAGAGACGGAGTAAACACGATAAGCACTACGAACACTCTACTAGTGGCGCAAACTGCATATAAACAACAGTGGAACTGCGCGACGGACAGTGCCGCATTAAGCTAATAGCTCGCATCTCACTATGACGTGCATATGCTTGCGCGCGTAGAAATATGACATGTGGTAAACAGTGCTGGTAGCGTCCTTCGCCCTCCTAAGTGCTACAAGATGGATTTTTATTATTGTTTATACAAAATAAGAGAATTGTATAGGATTGTTGATGATAAAATTAAATATTACAAGCAAATATAAATAAATTAATAAATATATTGATATATCGAGAAAAATTGGGGTGCTGCAATTCCGTAGTACCTATGCACGAGCCGCCCCTGGTCTGGAAACAATTAAAGCTTGGAATAGTGGTTACAGAAGAAAATTTAATAAGTAAAAACCGGCCCTTAGTACGAATTTTCATAGCAGTGATTTTTTGTGTTTCTAATTCGATCTTTTCCTATCAACGCCTATTTTTTGTACGGACATGCCTGATTAAAAAAAAAAAAAAATCTTTTCAGCGGGCATGTGCTAGTAAGCTCATCCAGGCTTGCGAGAGACCACTGTTAGTTGTGGTTTCTTCACCGAGCTTATTGTTAAATTAACTGACAGCATGTAAATACGTTTATCGATAAAAAGACGCAAAGAACGGCACTAATACAGTATAACAAAAGTGCCACTTGTCTCCGCCGTCCGAGCACACAATAGCTAAAGACAAGATTATCTCCACATATCTGATAAATCACTAAATTCCATCAATAAACTTCAAGTTGTGAAAAGTGAAACAAACTAAAATGCTCAGGGTATAAATTACTTAAATTGTTTACCACATGTTTATGAGTCAGGTTCTCAGAAGCCATATTGTCAATAACCAACCATTATGATATCACTCATGTTAAAACATAGGACCATACCGGATATTGAAAGGAGAAAAAAAAATATATATATATAGTGCGTTTGCACAATCAATTGTAAGAATTATCCAGTTGACCGTTACTGTTTTAGTCTCAGTTCAGTCGATGGGTTTGCATTCTCAAACTATGATACATAATACGAGTAACCCATACACTACACAGAACTATCGTCTAGTGTGTGGTTATAAAAAATATATTTATTATTTACAATTCAGTCGATTGCTATAAACAGACTCGAACTTGATATAATGATGATGCTGATATAAGCTCCATCTCAAGGATTCGTTTATTTCTGGTTTTTCCCTTTTAATTACTCACTTCTTAATAATTTAATAAAAAATAGTTTTTAGTTTTCTGAGATTTTTTTTAATGCGAACCCAACTCAAGAAAAGCAGTAGCCTCTAAGTCACTAGTATTACACACGCACGGATGTTCTGGAAACGCTAATCTAGACGCCGAACGTGGAATTGAACCACTGCAAGTCCTCAATAAGCAGGTGGTAGTGGTCTCACACAAGGCAGTGAAATTCGTCTCACCTAAAGATATTCACAAGACATCCATAGCTACGGTGGGATTCGAACGCACCGCAGGTTGGATGGAGAGTGGTCCACAATAACTCTTCATAAAATGATGATCGAGATACTGTTAAAAAAGGGCTGAACTTCTAAGAAACTGAAAATTATTTCATTATGTACTTATAAAAAAAACACAAAAAAACTGAAGTTTTCGGTCCCCCCCCCCCGCACGCACGCGCACAGTTTACATTTTCTACTTACTTTCAGTTTATAACGATTGGTTTGGAGTATTATCCCAACTATTCAATAACAATGTTATCTGCAGTTTAGGATAAAGGTAGTTCTCTGTTTAGGTCTTTCTAAATCACGCAATTTCGATGACATCATTATCAAATATGGGAAGTTGCTCGTTTTATGCCGTTTAAGATGGAGCGTTTTGAATGTGGTCTTTGTATACAAGTACCATTTATTTAATACATTACAAACAACGTTCAAGTTATTCTAGTTGATAAGATAAAAACTGTTCCACAACTGAAACACATAACCTGGTATTGCATCATATGATAGCAACTAAATTAAAAGAGTGGAAGGAAGAGGAAATATAGGTAACAACGCAAGAAAAGATGACAATGCAAACGATGGCTGGAGCTTTCGATTTGTTCGAGAATTTGGCCATATTTGTCTGAAGATAAGGTATGAGAATGCTGTGGCGAGTTCAGTACAGGACTGAGTGATCTTTTTTGGGCTGTTACGAAGAGATAAGAGAAGCGAGTGTGTAGACACTGTTGTTGCCACTGGCTTCGTAAAACGGGAATAAAAGACAAGACTAATAAATATTTGCAAATACCCTTTGTACTGTTGCCTTTTTTATATCACTATTCTAATTTTCGTTTTCACTAAAGAACTAGTTAGTTTATTGAAGCAAATGTTATAATAGATTTGATTTCGGAAATTTTTGTTCCGAAAACGAATCTATTATAACATTCGAGTAAAACATACCCGAAATAAATAGGACTTAAAATATCACCTTATAATAGTTACAAGCTCGGTTAACAGCTCCTCTTATAACAGTTTTTCCAAACTTACGTAGCAGTCGTACCACCCCGCATTTAATGACTTTCATTGTGCTTTTTCATTTAATAATTTTTACGAATAATTATCGTAAAGTACTTATTATACGTAAAGGTTTGTAAACGCATTTCAGATTATCTACAAATAATATTCATTGAAATCGTGAAATTCAAGTATGCCTAATGGAAATTGCTTAAATTTAACCAAACTTATTTCAAAATGGGTTCGTTTATTCATATTCTGAAGTCTGGGGTCAGTAAGAGACGATACGACGGTGGTCAGAAAAGCTCTCGGCCTAACAATGAAAAAACGAATTTATAATTTCAAAATTATTTTTATTTTTCAACATAATTTCCCTTAAGGCTAATACATTTATTCCAGCGATTCTCCAGCGCCATTATCCAGTCCCTGTAGTAGTAGTTCTCAGTAAGATCTACAAAATACCCCTCCACAGCTGCAATCACCTCTTGATTCGAAGAAAAACACCGACCAGCGAGGAAGAGTTTTAATTTTGGGAAGAGATAGAAGTCAGAGGGAGCCAAATCTGGGGAATAACATGAATGTTCCAACAATTCATAGTGCATATCCGTTAATTTTCCCATTGCCAAAACACTTCTGTGGGCATTGTATGTATTGTCCTGATGAAAGATGATTTTTTTTTCTTCTGCAAACCAGGTCTTTTCTCACGAATTGAATTTTTTCGTTAGTCTGCTTAATAGATAGGAATAATATTCCCCACTTATTGTTTTACCCTTTTCAAGATAATTAATAAACAAAATGCCTTTAGCATCCCAAAACACCGATGCCATGACCTTTCCTGCTGACGGAACCGACTTTGACTTCTTTGGCGCTGAACAACCGGTCTTTCTGTCCGCTGTTTGGATTCTGGTGTGTAATGGTAAATCCAAGTCTCATTCATAGTAATAAATCGATGCACAAAATCAGTTTTATTCTTGTTAAAACGTTCCAAGCACTGTTCAGAGATTTTCATGCAAGTGCAGTACCCATCTTGCGCAAAGCTTTTTCATTTGCAATTCTTCATGCAAAATATATCCTACACGTTCTTCTGAAATGCCTAGTCTCAGCAATTTCACGCACTTTGACTCGCCTCTCATCCAATACCATATTATGCACTTGATTAATGATTTCTGGTGTTGTTACACTTTTTGGACGTCCTTCATGTGGATCATCTTCAAGGCTGGTACGGACACGTTTAAACTCGGCAGCCCATTTCTTAATTGTCGAAAACGAAGGAGAAGAGTGCCCATAAATGAACTTCGAATGAATTTTCTTTTGGCGTTAAACCTTCTTTTACAAAGAATTTTATAACCGCACGATACTCAATTTTATCCATTTCAAGAGATACAGACAACACTTTTGCTTCAGACAGTTGTATAAAAAAAAACTACTTGATAGAATGACTTGCAATTTCACATCGATGCTTATGACAGATGTACCAACTTAGAAAAAAAATCGTTCCGATAGTGTTGCCATCTATGGTCGAGGCCGAGAACTTTTCAGACCACCCTTGTAATAACGAGAGCAGCATCTTATATTTGATAAGTGTTCAAAATTATTACTCATCTGGAGGACGGGGGGGGGGGGGTTATAACCTTAATGCGCAATAAATTTGTTGTATGAAAACTGCGTTCGAAGTATACTTTTACCAACTCGCAGTTCATGGCACATAATTTATATACTTGTTTGAATATCAGATTCTCTCCGAAGAAAATTCAACTTAAACATCTGTTTCATTTCAAAGGCATACGTAAATAAATGTCAGAGAGACGTGCGGGTAATGTACAGCCTGTCCTAAAAGTCCTTTTATCCTAGAAAAATATTAGGTAGCATATGAAAACCATCGTACTATGCTGCAGATAATCTAACTGCAGTTATTTGGACATAACATCGGACCCCCCCCCCCCCCTCGAAGTTTGGAAAACGATGTCTTATAGCGTATGGGAAATACAGTTAACCTCTTCACATTCCAACCATAAGTTTACAGAAGTTCATCTTATTTACACATCATGTTAAGAGCCTCCATAGCTCAGTCAGTATAGGCGAACCCCCTTTTGGTCGGAAAGACCTGGGTTCGATTCACATTAGTGACGTGAGGAACCTTTATCTGGTCTCTTTCGACTTTGGTTTTTTTTCACCTGGAAACTCAGGTTTTTCGTCTCCCAGAACAGATAAATCGGCCTCGTGATCACAAGCACCTACAGACATGGGCCACGCCGGGAGACATAGGGCCAACCACCTTATCCTCGAGACGGTCGACGGTTTGTGGAAGTCCACAGCTAAAGAACCTCAATGATTCGTTAAAAAGCTTAAGACAAGACATAATCTGTGAATCTACTTGCGTCAAACTTACATCAATATTCAACTTTTTGACGCTCGTTCATATATATATATATATATATATATATATATATATATATATATATATATATTTTTTTTTTTTTCAAAATCATTCCAAATTCAAATACAAAATAATATGCGTAACCTAAGTAGCAGCAGCTCATTCAAGTTACAAAGTACATAATATATGCTTTTATATCAGTATTTCTTACATTTTTTGAGATTGCAGAATCCTATGAAAATTTTCATGCAACATTATCGGAAGACAGGTTATGACAATAACGGTTGGATGCAAAATACTTTAATAATAATAATAAAAATATGATACAGCACATTACAAACAATAAAGTAGCATAACTGTTCTAGAAATAAGTTAATTTAACAGCTTAATTTATTACAGAAACTACCATTATTTCTGCAGATGTTTGATAACTGATGCAAACAATTCTAAAAGTCTAATCAAAATGAAAGATTGCTGAAGATTTCTGGCATTAAAGTACGGAGAATATGCATCGCTCATCAGACGTGTCCTAATAAATCATCATTATTATTAACTTCAACAGGGCCAATAAAAATTCGAATATCATGACTCTTGATGGTCAATTCAATTCAAACCGTGATTGATTTAGTTTTTATTCTAGAGAGGGCGGCTGCTTTCTCTTACGCTCATGGTCTTTCTGCGGACTCCCATATCTTAAAACCACTTCGATGAGTATTCTTTTTAGACTCATCCATTTCTGATTTGATTTCCGATTTATCCATCTCGTCTCGTAAAGAAAATCTTCAATTTTCTACAATATTTGCTTACAACTGTAAGATGCACGAGCAGTAATACACCGGCTGGAATCAAGACAGCCAGTTATAAAATCGACTATAATGCTTTGAAGGGAGTAAACTATTTTTATTTGGATCTGACTCTGGTGCATAAACAGGTGTCATTCCGCAGACATCCAAAATGTTTGCTATGAAAGTGCAATTACATTCGCCGTTCGTACACTCGCTAGAAGACCGATCAATAAAAGTCTGCAATCTAATTCCTGTAGCAGAAGTTTACAAGGTCACATAACTCATACTTCCTCGTGCTTCGGATGCTTAAACTCTGGAAAATATCTTGGTAATTACCATTCTGTTTGTGTCACAACACGACATAGCTATGGGGAGGGGGTGGAAGAAGGTTAGAACCAACATCATCAACTGAGTCAGCTATTAAGAAGGAAGTGCTGGACAGACAGTTCATTCTGGTAGTCTCATGAATATGCATTTACACTTTATGGAAGAGGAATTAGAGAAGCAACATGAGGTTGGAAAGGAGAGAAGCAATCGTGGTACGAAATATGTTACGATTACTATTTTAATATACCCCTTTTGGATCAAAAGATTTTCATTATAGTGAAGTTTTTCTCAGTTGTAGGCCAAGAATTTTATTATATCGCTAAGAAGTATAAAATACTAACGGACATTTTCGTTATCTGTAAATTCGGGATTCAAAATTTTTCCTTTCATTTCACAGTTGACCGTCGAGTTATTCTAAATGCAATATAAAATTTTTCATTAATTTCTTGCGTTGTACACTGTGTGGCAGAAAATGAGATGAACTTTTCTTCAAAATTTCTTTCCAAGAAAACATAACAGTTTCTTTCTATTGCCATCCTTATAATGCCAGTGTCCTAATTTAAACTCGATCTTCATCCTTCTAATTATACTTTAGGATTACAAGTTTGGAAGTTCTAAACCTCCCTAATATTAATAAATAACTAAATAAATAAAATATATAGACACCGTGTGCTTCAAGGTCATGATCAAAAATAGTAATAAGTCAGCCAGGAATAATATATATATTATTGGTGGAAATATATATATATTATTCCTGGCTGACTTATTACTATTTTTGATCATGAACTTGAAGCACATGGTGTCTATATATTTTATTTATTTATTTTCGTAATATATCAGATTAAAATTATTATTATTATTAAATATCCATTGAGCCAAAAGGCACATCGTGGGAGGTCCCACTGTTACACACATACAGTTTATCATACTGTGCGATAAATATGTTCAATATCTCCACACTCTCGACACTCAACCACTCCGCATTCCAATCACTCACCATTCTCCATGCAAAAACGTACTTCTCACTCCCTTGCTTACACTCTCCTTATACAGCTCCAGGAATGGCCTCTTGTTCTCTCCCTAACTTCACCCATTCTATGCAAAACTTTTCCCACATTAATCTGGTAATAATTCTTTAGCAGCTTATACGTCTCGATCATATATCCTTTCTTCCTCCTATTCACCAATTTCTGCAAATTGCATTTTCTCAATCATACTCACTCTTCATACTCAACATTCCAGAGACCACCTTAGTCAATCGTCTGTGAACCTTTTCCAATACGTCTTCTTTTTTTGAAAACCAAGCGACCAGTGCCCTCCGTATCATTCCCATTATCCACTGTACTGTTCTAACAATTTTAGCAATATGTTCCCGAAATTTTAGGTCCTTGTCCTCCACTCCCAGATCTCTCATATCCTCTATCTCTTTCAAGAAATTTCCACCGACTGCATGCTTTAAATCCCATCTCTGCTTCCCAAATTTCAAACCTTACACTCTGCAACATTGAATTGACACCCCACTTATTTATCCATTCGGCCAGTGTATTCAAGTCCTTTTGCAAAGCCACAGCATATGCTCTACTCCTGATAGCTTTCCCGAACTCTGCATCATCTGCAAACCACTATATATCACCATTCAGACCACTCCCAACATCATTTACATACAAATTAAACAGCAATGGACCCCAAACAGACCCTTGGGGTACCCCACTAATAACTTTCCTCTTCTGAGATATCGTTCCTTCATAGACAACTCACTGATACCTATCAGATAGCCAATCTCCAATCCAGCGCACTAATTATCCGTTCCAATTTAATTACCAGTTTCTCACGTGGCAATTTATCAAAGGCCTTTGCAAAATCTAAATATACCGCTGTGTATGCATCACCCTTATCCAGTGCATTTGTCACCTTATTATAATAAGTAAGCAGATTGCTAAAACACGTCTTCCTTTAGCAAAAGCATGCTGACCGCCAAGACTATTTTCTGTTGCCAACCCAATTCTGAATTTTGGTCCTAACCAGAGCTGTCGGCAGATTAGATCGCGCCCTGAGGCAAACAATTAAATATCGCTCCTGATGGATTATAAGACAAAAATATAAGAAAATCTCCAATTATTATTTTGTTTTATTACAAGAGAAACATTAGTGCAAAACGATTACATAATAATATTAATTAAATGTTTGCTCTACGGGGATATCACACAATAAAACTGTTTATAAGCTCTCCTAAATTTAAATTATAAGCTATGTCCGCCTCTATCGATATAGCTGCTAGACCAACCAATCTTTCTTGGGTTATTGCAGTTCGCAAATAATTTTTAATCAGTTTAAGCTTAGAAAAACTTCTTTCCGCACTCGCTACGCTAACATGAATTGTTAGCGTAGCGACGACGCCTACTGCAATATGGCTGAATGAACGCCCTTATTAAGCAGCGCCGTGAGGCAGGCTGCCTCTATGCCACATCCTGTCGAAGGTACTGGTCCTAACTAAACTCAACTCCAGACACATAGACTGGCTTATAATTCAAAGCCCTGGTCTTATAACCTCCTTTGTGAATCGGAACAATTTTACCCTCTTCCACTTCTTTGGAACTTCGCCCGATGCAAGACTCACGCTAAAAGTATACGTAAAGGCTGTTACTAACTCTCCGGAACATTCCCCCAAAACACGTGGTGAAACATCAAAATTCTTGACTTGTTATTTCACTTTCTTTCCCAGTATTTTTCTTTTTCGTAACATACGTTATGTTAATTATTATTATTATTTTGTTGGAGCTCAGCTTTTGGATTCTTCTTTTACCTTTAGAAAGGATTTCATTATTCTATATATAGATTGAATGGTCCCATTGCATGTTCTCTTTAAAACACATTGGTAAAATGCTACTAATTAGATATAGAGAAAGATAATATTTTTCCTAAGGACCGAACCTATTTGTCGTGGTTATTAGAGAGCGCGCACACACACACACACACAC
The DNA here is from genome assembly GCF_054136105.1 of Typopeltis vanoorti. Lineage (NCBI taxonomy): Eukaryota > Metazoa > Arthropoda > Arachnida > Uropygi > Thelyphonidae > Typopeltis > Typopeltis vanoorti. The sequence goes on from NC_143561.1 coordinate 82,009,423, forward strand.
ACACACACACACGCATACACACACACAAATACTGTGCGATATATTAGGTATACAGTACTTCATGTAATGAATCTGCAAACAAAGGAGTGAGAAATTTCTGAATTGATTCCAACTCGCGATCAAAAAGAAATCAGCAAGTTGGGAGATTAGAATAAATCAGATATTAATTCCGTTTAGGGCGGGGGAGAAGCCTCCTGGTAGAATAAGAAAACATCTGCATTTCTCGATCTTCATAATTCTACTTCTTTATAACGTGCATTTTATTTGACAATAAAAGCGTGAAATCGAATAAGGCATATGCGTTTTCGACCTTCACCGATGAGATGTCTTAATACTGCACGACTTTGTGAAGAATCGCCTTCCGAAGAAGATTATGATTTCTTATAAGGGTTTCATTGACCTGACCTGACATTTCTACTTGGCCTCCAGAGTTTACTTTTGAGTTCAAAATAAATGCTCAACATGTTCATAAGAGATTATAGAATCCTCAATTAAATGTAAAATAGCAGGTATGTAAACTTTTCTAACCTGTCAAACGTCACTTTGATTGCCGTTAGAGGAAATTTGCACGTGTGACAATTTGTAATGGTGAGAAAAAGCAGAAGGGGGGGGTAATTCTGCAGAAAATTCTCAGCACATTAGCTACGGCTATTTTGAACCTGAGTATATAAACATTCCGGAAATTTTTTTTATTAAGGTAACAATGGACGTTGGACCCAGGACCAGGTATCTACTAATCAATATACTAGCGATGCTGCTAGAAACAATAAACTTATTAAATTCTTAATAAACTTACCTTGTGTTCCGACAAGAATAAGCGGTACGTCAGCAGCATTTCGGTAGTGCGACATCTTAGTATAATAGGTATAGACGGCGTTAAAAGAGGCTTCATTCTCCAGGCTGAAGACAAAGATGACGGCATCCACCCAGCAACTGAACTGTCCAGGGAAATAAAAGAACAATCAATACTAGTGTTTTAAACCTATTGAAAAAAATATAACATGCTTCTCAAAAAGCCAAGGAAAGTGCACTACTAAGCATCCCTAAGGGGAACATAGATGGATACCACTATATCGATAGCTGAGAGTTCATTTATCATCATACGCTCCTCTACGGCAAACGATAATGCGCACGGAAGTTAGCCAGCAAGGGATGGGGTGGGGGAGGACTCCTATTTCAACTATAAAAAAGAACCAAGCTCCATATACTACACTATGCCTAGACGTAAACGCTTTGCATCTGCAGGCGTGTACAGATCGTTAAAAAAAAGGCATCAAAATAAGGTGGGAATATGTGTGGAAATAATTTTTTGATTTTTTTTGGGAAGTTCTAGTAGTTAGGCATGTGCAATTAATCTAAGAATGTTTTACGTTTCGAAATTGTATTTCCATAAATCCTTGTTGTGTACATCACTTGTTTTAGTTATACCTACTGCATATTTTAAAACAAGGATAATTTATTATTTACTAGGAAAAATAAAAGTTTTGCCAAAACTGCATTTAAAAGTAAACGCGAAGATTTTCTTACAATATACATTAGATACGGCAGTGACAAAAACTAAACGTACAAAAGAATTGGGAGAATTTAAAGACGCCACTCGAATTTCTTACAAAAAAAAAAAATAGCAACTAAAGAAATCAAAGGAATACACTTGAGCTTTTCTTAAAATACTTAATGATGATGGATGCATTACGCGTCTTCTTCAGAATTACATGCATCTCTAAGTAGGGGAACAAACGAACGCTAAAAGAAACGGCAAGCATTTTGCTGTTCGTGGTCTAAGCGATGAAGCAGAGCACATTCCCACAATAGATAACGTGATAACGATAAAACCGTTTCCAAATATGCATCATTTAAGTAATTTTCATTAGGTTTCATTAAATAAAATAATTACTGTGTTATACACTCTATTTTTATAGAATAGACAACTTAGTAATTTTTTTTAAAAAATTTACTTCATAACTTTACCGAATAAACACCGTTTACAAATATATCAAAAATGGCCAATGAATTTAACTCAGATCAGATATGGTGTATTTTGCATGAAGGTACGATGGATGACAACAACCATATAGTCCTGACATTGATCCGTTTCTTTAAGTTGAAAGAATCACTGCGTGGGAAACGCTTCGCTACTATTGAGGTCTCCTATACAAGTGACCAAGTTTCTCAAATACGTCAACAAAAGGGTTTGTTGACCGCAATACAAGATTATCCAAACGCTGGGTAGTAGTATTAAGGTAGAATATATTATTCGAAGCCCTGCATGTGTGCTTTGCTAAATTAATGATTAGTTAGCTAGGCACACCATTCCTGAGCAACTGGAATGGTGTGCAGAACTTTGGAAATGGCCCTTGCACATTTTTATATGAAATTCATCCGGCACTACATAAATTCTGAATGCCATTTTAATAGTCACGTGAAACATTGCTGGTGGAATTAAGTACCTCAAAAATACATTATGACTGCCAGACTTGAAATTTCAAATCTAACCATCTATATATGAAATCACACAATTTTTAAAATGCTGATACTTAAGGAGCAATTTATTAAATTTTAATCAGGAAATGATTAAAAAAATAATTTAAAAAAACTGAATATCGACTGCATGTACTCTTCTGGCCGATTTACCTGCTCCGAGGGTTGAAAATTCCGCAAATTTCCGAACGGAAAACCCTTCCATCTAAGTCAAACTCACCTTCAGATGAAAAACTTATAAAGGTCCTTTACATCTTAGACGTGATTACAACCAAAGTCTTTCCTACCAAAGGGAATCGTGGGCACCGAATGATGGATGCTATGGTGACCGTGTTATTGGATAGGCCATGTTTGACTGTAACAAAATGAGCTGCTGGTACTTTTGGAAGATGCATTTTTATCATGACAGTACGCCATCTCATTTTTTCCTGATAGGCTTCTAATTACCTGGACAATCAATATACTAACCCTTGACCGATGGACTGGTCGAGGAGTTTCTGGTCCTTCACCCTTCAGACTATTGAATTTGGTGTCACATGAAAGCATTGGAGTACATCGTACTCATTCATGCTGAAAAAGTTAACTATAGGAATACATTGTAATAGGAAATTTCAGACGCTGAATGCTATATTAGACATGACGAACCAATGCGACAGAGAAAATCGAAAGTAAAGCATTATTACATCGGACGAAAATGTGCATCCAAGCAAGAGCAACTATTACAATATTTTTATCGATGTATATTTCTTAAATTCAATTCTATTAAATTTTAAAATAGTAATAAAACATTTCAACTTATAAAATAAACGATTAATATAGTATTTATTGTTTTTTCTTCCTTATAATTGTATCTCCATCTTCCATCTCCATAGAGGTTCGAAATTGGCACTGTTGATATAAACTTTTTGACTTCAAATCACTCAGGAAACTAAACCTTGATGTTTAATGATATTAATAACCAACCTTCAAGCAAATTTAACAAATTTATTAATTTAGCTATGTACTAAATCACAACGATTTAAAGGAAATCAAATTCAATACATAAGTATGTCAAAGGAAGCTGAAAAAACAAGTTCGATTTATTCATCAGATATGCAAATATAATGTTAATATTTAAATAGTAATTCACTAGCAGTCGTGATATCCAATATCTTGCATCGAAATCATAATAATCGTTACTATATAAGTTGCTGATTGATAATATTAATATTTCGATTAAAAATATAAGTGTTGAATAGTTTTGTTAGTGAAGCCAAGTTGGGATAACAGCTATTTTAATTCCACGATAATTTACGGTGGTATAAGAAAAACAGGCTAGCCTCTAGACCTGAGATCTCTTTCATATTCTCCTATCCCTTTTTTTTTTATTATGAACAATGCACACATTAATATTCTTCAGAATTTTCATGTGACATTCCCTCTCATGCATTACTAAAAGATTATTTAATGTTCCCGTTACTAATATAATCGCAATCATCCTTACTTTGTTTCTTTCCTCGACAGTTCCATAGTTTATGCAATGTTTCTCAACTAGTGCATTTCGTCAGGAGGAATTAAGGTGAATAATCAGAGGATCACACGTGATTCTTAAGAAAACACCTGAAGTATGGATTTGAGTTATGTCTCTTTATTATGTTGTTTATAAATACTATTGCTTTGCTTCTTCTAAAAGAGTATCTTTTTGTAGTAGTGGGGAGATTGGTATGCGTTGATACCATTATAATAATTGCAGCCAAAAGTGGTACTTATGGCCGAAGCAATGAAGCTATGAGTTGAGTATACTTTATTTGATAACTACATATATTCCCCGGTCTGGAGTTGCCTGTTTACCAGAATAACCCACAACTCTGATTGAGAATGGCTAACTTATCTTTAAATGACAAGTGCTTTTAAAGATTCTTCACAATTAGACGGGAGAACTGCCGTAATCCTCTCAACAGCATTACGCAGCCCATCATTAAAAAGTTTAATAATACCAGTTTAGTTAATTATTTCCACTTCTGTATGCCAAACAAAAGATAAAGAATTCAAATTTGGTCGAACTGGAAATTTATATATATATATATATATATATATATATATTTTTTTTTTTTTAATTATTATTATTTTTATTTTTAAACCCTTTCAAGACCATGGGACATATGTGTCCCCACATAAAATTTTAATTTATTTGCAACCCTTTACGTTCATCGGAACACATGTGTCTCATGAAATTCTATAAAACCCACGATTTTTTTCTACACAATGATGATGTTTTATGTCAAATGGATACCTAATAAAGTTATTTTAATAACTAAAAACTTTGTATTACTTCATAAGTCCTTCTAGTCCTGAAAGGGTTAAAGGAGGCTTTTACCTGGAAGTGAAGTGATGTATAAATTCGCTAATACAACGTGGTCTGGTGTACTATTGTACACCAGACCACGTTGTATCACGCAACACTGTTGAGTGAGATGTGTTAAAACATCTCACTCGGCTTCTTAAAGGTGTTTTTTCTTTTTAATTCATGTTTTCGTTCCTTTAATGTGTGCACTGAGATCTCCGACATATATGTTTAGTATGTAGGCATTTTAGTTCGTGTTTGTCTCTGAAATTGTTTTAATGTTCAATGTTTGGCGAAAATAATACACTCTTTATTGACATTATAAAATTAATCACGTCTAATCCAAATAAACATCTAATCCATAACACAAGTTGTAGCAAAAGTATTTTTAACGTATAGTTATATATCATGCACTAAAAAGTATAGCACACATACTATCTTGATTATACTAAAACCTAGCGTAATTAAAAATGGAACTTGATTTCATTTCAAATCTCTTAACATTCGTTGCATGCACCTGTGTACATAACAGGTTTTATGATATACACTACTTTTTTTTTTTTAATTTCATTGGTGAAGAGTAGCTCCACAATAATTATGAGTACCTTCTTAATAATGAAGGCATTTTAATACGACACGAAAAATTTTAGAACACAATCAAGTCGAGTTAACTCGTTGTGAGTGTAAAGTATTTTTTCTACAAAAAAAGTCGCTTATTTCCTATAACAATTACTTACGTTTTACATTTTTTCCCATTATGAAAGAAATATAAGTACACAAAATTTCTACATCATTTGTGATATTTATCTAATTCTTCGTAAATTAAAATCAAACCAAACCAAACGTAAACCAAACTTAACTCACAAATAAATCTTTTGAATACAAATCGTTTGGTTACTAGGTAACTATGGGCGAAAGCGCCCTCTCCAACAGACAGGCGTCAAAATGCGAAAAAATTCACTAAAAATAAATGGCTTGGGACTGAATTTACACAGCACTTATTACAATGTATAACAGAAAATATCTAACAGACATTTATGATGATGAGGATCTACTGCGACTAACGCTTGAGGCGGTGGTTTCTTAAAAAATTCACACTTCCAAGGTAGGCTGTATATCACATATAGATAAGTAGCTGTGATAGGTAGTGGGAGCTCAGCAGAAAGCCAAGTTTAGCAAATGGGTGGGCTGGTGGGTGCAATTTTAAAATTCGTCAGTACTTGCAAGATGCAAATTTCAGTTTGTGTCATCAAAAAATGGAAGATGAAATGTCGGTGAAATTAAAAATCGTAAAAGCTGCCAGACACTGCTTTCATGTAGTATGAGTAGTCATATAAGTGTGCTAGTAAATAATGCCAAAATATAGAAATCGAAGAAATGCTACAACATACACAACAAGAACATAATAGCATTCACAAACACACTGGAATGGATAAAAAGAGTGGTGTAGGGGGTTAATTTACTGATCTAGAAGAATTTGTAAATCCTTCCAAACATTTGCAGTGTGATAGTCTCTGAACACATGACTACCATCCACCCTATTCGTTAGAAAAGCTTTACAAAGCTTTTCTAACAAATTTCTTACCAAAACACATGCTCAAAGGGGGCCTGTACCCTGATACAAGAGGAAAGCAAATGCCATGTTGACAGGACAAACGAAATAATTCACTAGAAACAGGCATACTGAAGTATAACAGAAAAAAACCCCACCAAGAATGCATAAAAGAACCTCAGACGGTCAATATGTCAATCAATCCGTGTCTATTCCACTAAAAGTACTTGTAAAAATAAGTCAATTGTTTTTCTAGCATTTTTTCTTCAAAATTCCCAACAGTTGGAAAGGCTACAAATCAATTCTGACAAGAAGGCGTGCGATCGCTAAGATGTCTGAAATGTGTTGAGACACCTGCACTAGTAGTCCACACGAAACCTTTCTTTCCACTAATGGTGTCAAAAATCGATCCTTGCGGTAAACGTAGGATGGTCTGGTGAATGCTACAGTTCACGTAAAAGCAGGTGAGGTATTCAGGATTTTCAAAAGGGATAAACTTCATTTATTCGGTTAAAAGCTTCCTGCGAATGTTGACAACTGAAAACACAGAAGTCTTTACAGGTAGAGAATCCGTCGAAGTTTTTTCTGGAAAAAAAAATTATTTGATGTTAATTCTTTTTTTTCCCTTTAAGATTAATAACGCATCGAATGGGTCTGTATTCTTGAAAAGAATGTGCGCTATTGCAAATCATGGATAGCAACGTTTTCCTATAAGCAAATATTATGAGAGGAAGAAAGAAAAGTACAGAATTCCTGAGAGATTTCAGGTATTTATTTCGACTGAAAATTGTTACAGAAACTGTCACTCCGATGTTAATCATGTAAATATCTGTTCTAAACAATAGTTAATAAAAGCATAACATTTGAATAGCTGGACTGAAGCATCCTTTGAATTCGTTTCACAAATCTTTCTAAAAAGGTTCGTGGTCACGTGACGTCTGTGTGCTTTTTTTTAAGCTGTAGAGTATGGTTAAAATATACTGGCACACAGTGGTAATAAGATTTATCCAATTCTATTATTTTTATCAGGTCCATCACATACTCTGCATTTCTTAGTATGTATCCCATAATGCAAAGCACACACACCCTTTCGGACGTGTAAAATGCTATGCATAATGGGAAGAGCGACTACCCAGATGGGTTTCGACCTTTATTGAAGTCTCGTTAATGGGAACCAGACCCGGGAGAGACAAAGTTGGAGTAATGCAGAAGTCATATATATCTCATATACAAGTAGCCAAAAGGTGCTAGACCCTATTAATAAAAATCTCTGGATGAGAGAAAGATGTTGAAAGTTTTTTGAAAGTGATACAAAAGTTGAAGTTTGACACCTTTTGGCTACTTGTATGTGGAAATATGACTTTGCATTACTTCAAACCTTACTATCGCTTCTGGATCTGGCTCCCACTGATGAGACGTTAATAAAGGTCGAAACCGATTTGGGTAGTAGCCCTTCCTATTATGCATAGCATTTTACACGTCCGAAAAGGATGTGTGCTTTGCATTATGGGATTCATACTAAGGCAAGTGATGTGAAGTCATTAGCCTCTATTATAAAAGTAGTTGTTCAGACGTGAATTGGACTTACATCATCAGGGGATACCAAAACGTATATCGTAAATAAGACCAGAAAAGATTAATTACACATAGCAGATGTTACCAGAACTTAACAATCAGTACAATACAAACAAGTGACCAGAAAAACCGTTGTGTTAATTGCTCTATACGCGTTGGAACGATGCTAGTTGTTGAGTCATGTTCTATAGAATGATTTTTGAGGAAAGCAAGCCAAACTTGGTGTTTTTGTTATATGATGTGGGGATCCGAAACATTTCTGATTTTTTTTTTTTTTTTTTTTTGTAAAACAAATACGATCGATATATGCCATTTCTGTTTCTTGCTAAACTAATTAGTGGCCTGTGTTTGTTGTACGGAAGGCTTATCATGATTTATACTGTCTTCTTTTTTCAACGTTTTTACGTATTCATACATGCGAATCTCCCTAGACCTTCCCGTCTGGCTTACATAGCAAATGCTAAAAGAGAAGTGGCTCCTGGGTTTTTCATGGGAGGATGTGGAGGTTTTGGAGGACGTATGAACCTCCAAATTTTTACATCGTATAGAGCAATTAATACATGATTTTCTGGTCGCTTAATTTTTTCTAAGAGATAAGTAATTTTTTCTAGTATTATTTTAATATAAGTTTTGGTAACCCTGATGATGCAAGTCCGACGCCTTACGAAACTTATTGAGTGGTTATATTGTTTGTTTTATGAAAATTGTAGTATGTGAATAAACATGTGGTCGCAATACTAATAATTGACTGTTGAAGCCAGTAAATACTCAGTAATAGAAATTCAACTTAAAATCACAAAAATCTTCACTATTTAATACTTGCTGAAAAATATACCCTCCCCTCGAAAATACTGACATCAGTATGGTAAATTAAACAAAAAAATGTAAAGACACAAAAACAAGTTACAATTTTGATATCATTCGTGACCTGAACCTATTACAAACCAAATACACGTAAACGTTTCCAATGACTGCTTAATAAGTATGTCGTGTTCAGTTCACGATATCTGTTGGTAATTATTTTAAGTTGTGTTTAATTTTAAAATAAGGATTACTATTATCACATCCAAATCATTCAAGGGAAAGGAAGATTGTGTAAATTAAGAAAATTCATTAAGAAAACGTATTAGAGTATTACTCCACAGAATAACCTTACCTCTTGGTCATTCAATATAAGATGATCACTTCAAGATGACGCAAATGGGCAAAGGTGCCACAACGTACGTGTGCCAACGTACATGAAGACTGACACGTCAGAGAACGACAGATGCTCAGTTTCTCTTGTGTCTTCTAAGCAATTGTTCTTTGACCTTTTATTCTTTATAGAGCGATTCAAAGATCACAAACACTGAAGTTTAATAAGCTGTATATATATATATATATATATATATATATATATATATATATATATATATATATATATACATATTAATACAGCTACATGAATGATTATTTTTGGTGGGTTTTGCAAAATGCCTAAGCAGTAGATTCATTTAACGATGATCTGACTGGTTTTGATGAAATTTTGTAGGACATGGAATCTAAAATTTGTCTGATCATCCCAATTTTGATTTCATTGAGACCAATTTTAAAGAAAAAATAATACGGAATGATTCACTAATTCCTTTACTTAGATAAAATGGAATTTAATGAAAGTTGGTATATCATTTTAATCTTCCAGAGTGAACCAGCCACTTCGCTTACTGGTGATCTGAAACCACTTGGAAAAGGTACCAGGTTGAGATCTCAAGAACATGGTTTTCTGATTATTTAACCGTTTGTCCATTCAGGGCAGTCACCCTTTTGTCATTTTTAAGAGCAAAATGATTCGCAACTGCATAAAAGGGTTACAAAGGACCATGAACAACAGCGCGCGTGTATATATATATATATAAGTTTACTGTGATAATGCATGTCATCATTATTGAGAAATCCGCCTTTTTTGACTATTATCGCGTCCATACTTGTTTTTAAGATTTTTCTTGTGATATAAGTGAATAATCAAAACAGTATCCAATTATTACTGACATTTTTGTGTCGACAGTGATAACATGGCATCTTGCAACTAAAACTGGCGATGTATTGAAATAGATGATCGTCCCTCTCAAAAATCAGTGTAAAAAAGTCAAATTAAAAAAAAAAACGAAATGATATATATTTTAAATAATACAAATTAACATTTAGAAATAAATGCTATTTGTGAAAAGTTGAAATGCATTAATAAAACAAAGGAATATTATAAAATCTAATAATTACTTGACCTCCTGTACTAAAGATTAAATCTGGATTCTCATCGGCTTGTAATATTCCCTTTCATGGGGCAATTTGTATGAAAATTATTAAATCCATATTTAAATAATCGGTACTACATACACACATCCCGATTATGCTACGCGTTAGGTTCCAGATCATTGTATAAATAACGAAGGCTGCTCCCCCCGCCCCACACGTTAGAGAATGATGTCATAAGATGCCATATATGTGAATAAATGATGTAAATAAAGTATTAATTCGTCACTTACACAAACGAAAAATTATAATAATTTTCACAAACGTAAAAGCTATTCTAAATAGCTTGGCTTAAAGGCAAGTCGACCAGTTTGGTTATCAATCTACATCATAACGTTGTCACGTTTACGGATAACTGGCATTAACCAGTGTAATAATACTTTTCACTTTATCTTTGTTTTAAACAACAGTAATGAGAACTTCAGCTCGCGGCTATCTCAGTGTTCGATACACCGTCGTCGCAGATTTCAATCACTTTAATCCTAGTGTCAAACGTAATAGCTTTACGCATCTTCTTTTCATTGGAAGCAACAGCACCGTTACTTTGAATTTTATCTGCCTACATTAACAACAAAATAAAATAATAGGTACAAACAGTTATACCTATTATTTATGATTCACAGTGAAATACCAAAACACAGAAAGAGATGCAGCGAGCAACGACGTCGTAAACAAACAGATCACGAAAATTGCGCATCAGCTGATTCCGAGGACGTCATATTGCTTAAACCGTCGTATGAGCGGATCGTCGCAAAACGGAGTATTACTATAATTACCGTGTATGCGTGTGTGCTAAATATATATTGTATATTACTTGAAATTCTTGTTTCTTCAGCTATCAATGAGTTCAGTAGTATTATCCTTCTACTATGTGGTATTGGAGTATCTTCTTGAATAGTTTCGAACTGTCTAATCTTTCAGCATGCTCAATCTTTATTTTTCTTTTGTACAGGGTGGTTCAAAAAGAATGTCCCGATTTGAAAATTGTATATCTCTGCAACCACGAACCACAAATGAATGCGACTTGATTGCATTTGTAATTGTGGTGAGTGAAACATTAGGCCTTCATACTTGATAATTTATTTTGTAACTGTACTACATTTTCATTATTAAATATAATTATTTGAAATCGGGTCATTCTTTTTGAAACACATTGTATTTGTAAATTTTTATCTATTACCAAGTCTATGTTAAGGTCTTGACGTATTCTGTGCTTTATTTTTTATTTTATTTTATTTATTTATTTTTAACCCGAAGTGCATAGCCTGCTGTTCTACGTAGGCATTTAGTTTCAACGCTATTTTTTCCCCCCCTACTGTTTTTATGGTCACTACTTCACTTCTATAAAGTAGAGGAGGTCTTGCAAGAACTTTATAGACTTATTTTTGTAAGCTTTTAAACCAGACGAGGTTTGGAAACATTACTGATCATCCCCTGTTATCTTTAAGAAATCAGTAATTCTAGCATCAACATCAGCTTCTTTTAGATATGATATAAAACATCCAAGGTATCTCAAGAAGTTAATCGATTCTAGAATTAAATTATTAGAGAGGTGAAATTTGAATGATTATTTTTTTTAATGATTATGGGGACTGAAAATGGTTTCCATTTATCTTCTAGTATTCGTTATGTACGTGTCCATAAAATTAGAGCAATCTACAAGTTGTGAAAATAATTACTGCATAATGCTGTGTTTCTTTACAGATTACATGATCTGCATACAACCTGAATTTAAATCGGAAATAAAAACGTTTGAGGAGAAGGAAAAATTCCTTTTTCTGGTTTATTGTAAATAAACCACCGAGAGAGTTCTGTTGGTGAAATAAAGTTGCTAAGACTTGTGTTGCCTGCAATGCACAGAATACTAGAATAACTAAATTGTCATTACATAAAAAACTGCGCATATATTCAAACACTAATACAGAACATCATGAGTCTTGTTTCTTCCTCATTTCTCTTAATACGAAATAAGGAAAGGCCATCTATGTTTATGGCTCCAGATGTAGCCTTCTCTACATTAAGTTAAATGACGTCAGTAACGAGTGACTATCACATAAAATAGCAAGTGACATCATTATTATGCAAAATGTTTCTTCTGTATCACTCGCGTTAAAATGAGATCGTTTGCCAATTTTTTTTTAAAGAAACGTCAAACCATAAAGGTGACCGGTCGTGACCTAATAATAAATACGTTTACTGAACGTATAATTTCAGATATTAATGTCATATTCCAAAAGTAAAAATGCCTGTGGCTTTAATGCACGCGGTGGAACGCATAAAACAGAAATATTTATCAAGGACAGTGACGGATATAGACTAGTTTTCGGAAAGTCGATTGAGAAATATTTATTGGATTTTGACAATTCCTTGATTTATTAACATCGTTTGCTTTCAGTTATTCACTAATAATATTTTCATTTTCAATGAATTTTATTTCACTTTTTATTTTTATTTATTTTTGAGATTACGCCATCAGCTTTTGGAACTCGACTCTTCGAACCGGTTCCCAGTCCAGCGAAATCCTTAATCTAAAATGAACAGAAGGCAAACCTAAGTACTCGGGTAGAATTCATCTCTTTCAAGTAATGCAACACTGCCGAAAGTTTCTATTTTCGTTAGAGCACGATCGCACTTTGCGAACTTTTGGCTATTTGGTATAAAATAACGGGCATTTGTTAAACATACTTGGATGAAATTAAACATTTTATTGTACCTCAAAGCATGCAAATAGGTGTCCATATGTTTTTAAAGTGAAAATACATGAGGATGTTTCAAAAATAACATAACGTAACGTTTTCGGGGGAAGTTGATTATGAGTTGTGAGCAGGTTTTGATTTTCGTAAAACTATGCGTAGCAAGGATCGCACTGCGCACTCCTAATATTCCAGCGCGATCCCATTTCTAAATATTCAAGTTACCACGTAAATCAGATGACTGCTTTTGGGACCAAAAGGACTATAAAAAAAAAAAGGGGGGGGCGACAAGTGCGAATGCTTCAGCCTACGCCTAAACACGCTGGACTGATTACTATTCGGCCATTTGTCGCAAGCACTCCGGATTGCTGCGTGCGGTATCATTATGCTGTGCGATGAGGATGCTAACTGTACATGAGTGATTAAGGCGATGCAACTAGGAGATTCTGAGCCACTAGCCACACAGTCCTGCTGTTACACTCGGTGATTTCCATTGCTTTTGACCGCTGGAGGTGCACCAAGCTCGTAAACGATTTACAAGAAGTCTTTCACCAAGAATGTTCATACCATATTCTTTTGAAACTAAAGGATCCTTCGCTGTCTTAAGAGGATCCTGTAGAGTAATGGAAGTAGCATAAAAAAAAAAAGAAAGAAAGAAAGGTTTCTATGAATAACAGTACAACAGGAAGAAATTAATAACTATTAGGGAAAATATCAAGTTGATTCCCTTCTCCAGAATTCATCCAACTTCTTTTAAAGAAGACCGCGTAATACTTATTAACTCCATTGAAGTCTACCATCACTTCAGGGATATTTAGATTAGAAACAAATCGTTAGAGCCACTTCCTAAACATTAGGAGAGCGAAAATTGTTAGATTCAGCGGGTAGGAAAGTTCCTTAAGGAAAAACTGGGCAGTTAACCTGCCACTTAATAATTAACTTTTGCTGCACAATCCATCAGTTGCAGCATCTCTTCGAGCCTGGTGGGGTGCTTTAATGACCTTGATACTGTACCCCACCTAGTTGCGAGTGACAGCAGCATCACTCAGCACCTAAGAGTGTCAGCTGTCCAATGGTGTGCGGCATCTAACGATCACTTCGGTGGTTACTAATCAATGACCTACAGAAAATGACACTGGACCGGTCCATCGGTGACTAAGGGAGAATATCGGATATAGCACGCGGCGATAATTTATAGCATCCTGTTTGTAAGAGGTTAATCAAAACGATAAAGTCTCGCACGAGGAGTGCCTACACGGATCTGGCGCTGTGAATGTAACTTAATATATGTAGAGTATTCTTGTAACGAATAAAGGCAGCAAAATGTCAGGGGACAGTGGGGAACATGTACCATAAAGTATGGAGAGGGATGGAAAAAACACAATTTAAATCAATTAGAGAGAGAGAAAAAAAATCATAAATTTACGTGCGTTGTGGTAATTTACAAGTGTGCGAGTGAGACAAAGTTGCATACGGGGTGTTATTCCCGGTGGGCTCCAATGGAGACTGCGAAATGCCATATGTATTGCATGAAAGAAACAAAAGATTTAAATGCAACTCGAGGGGGAAAAGTACTTGAATAATGTCAAGTATTGGCATTCCTCAAGATTATTTTTGAACTAGTAACTAAATGTGTACCCACACGCGTGCGGTCGAGAAAGAGAAGGAAAGAGCTGAAACTTGCTGCGTATCCCCTTGAGTGCATCATGAGCACTAAAGTAATATACTGCTTGCCAAATAGAGAAATATTGGATTGACCATGGCGACATGAAGGTACTGGAATATCTTGCGGTTTGCGTGGCAAGAAACGTGCCATAAGGAAGAGTGGTGCTGCCAAAAAGTCAATAAAATTGTTTTTATGATCACATTTGTTATAAGAAACCATGAATGGCGGCCATATAGCTAGCAAAAGAATGTGGCGTGACCTTAAATTATACGGAGGGAAGAAATTAATAATACTAATTTAATAAGTATTATTAAATTAGTATTAATTTTGTATTAAGATTGTCAAAATTAGTACCAATTTTGACAATCTTCATCTAAATTGCATTATAACCGAATGACGTTCACTCTGACAATACCTAAGTTTAGGAATTATAGTATATTCATACGCATTTAAGAGCCTCCGCAGCTCAGTCAGTATAGACGAAGCCCTTTGGTTGGAAACATCTATGTTTGGTTCCCATCAGTAATGTGATGAACCGGTCTCATACGGTCGTGGAGGGTTTTTTTCTCCCGGTAACTCGGGTTTTTCATCCCACAAAACAGGCAAACCTGTCCCGTTAACACACGGCTACAGTCATAGAATATACTACGGCAAGGATGGCAACGGGAAACCACCTTGCTCATAATCATCCTCCTAGTATGGTAGCATATAACTACCCCCATCAGCCGTATGGCTGAGGGAATAGGAACATACTTATTTACTGAACAAGTATTGCACATAATGAGAAAAACATTGTGCAAGAGGCCAAATCAGTAACTGAGTGTTTCACTGGTGAGAAATTTTCATCTGTGGAGATGGTTTAAAATTAACTACAAGGTAACAGATTTAAATTTGGAATGTCATCGATAGAATAGTCAAAATAGAACGTTATCAGCATTTTTGGTAAGAGTTCGACCACCAGACATCTGCACGTCACAGATTTTTTTTTCTCCGATAAGACTATAGCTTACTCTTTTGTTAGGTTAAACTGGTGTTCGCTATTTAGAAAGATTACGCTAAAATAAAGACGAAGTTGCGGAGGCGATTGTATGATAGTTGTAAACTGCGTGCATCCTCTGGCTGATTTCACGTCCTGGACAGAACTCATACTTTTCCAACTAAAGGATGTTGCTGCTATTGGCTGTATATGTGTATGAGTTTTGAGTGTAAATTCGTACACATGCCTCTTAGTTTTCTGCACTTGGAGTAACGAAATTAAACTTCCAATCAGTTATCGTCAAACAGTGATGATAAAATATCTACATAAATGAATCTGAGTCATATAATGCACTGCACAAATTCTAATCCCAGTTTATTAGGTACACTTACCTAATAGTAAGCTGCATCATCTTTGGTGTTTAGAACACCATCGAGTTGTTGAAGTAACTTTAACATCGTAGTAGATCAGGGCGCTGACCCATACAGAAGTGACCACTTCTGCATGATTGGTAAGAGACTAAGACCCAGTGATGAATAGGTCAATGAAGTGTGGTACGGTCACCTTTATGATGCTAGAACTATTTCCAAACCTGTGTCTTTGACAGATTGACGCATATCCTGCTGGACATAACCATTACGATGGATGAACTATGGCGTAAAGGGATGCAAATGAAGGCAACACTTCAAGCAAGCGGAGGCAACCAGCTATTGCTCGTCCAGTATCAGAGGACAGTGTTCACGAAAATACATGCCATTACATCATCACTCCCATCGTGCAGTGTTGCTGCTTAGTAGTTAATGAGATCGGCCCACTGTAATCATACTCTGGAATCGCCTGACCAGGCGATATTTTCCATTCAAGTTTAGTGTTCCAGCGGTAATTACAGCTGCTTATTTTTTTAGCTGAGAGGAGTGGAACTAAATGAAGCTGTCAGTTGCTATGTCCTGTGACAAGGACTAACATTTTATACATTCCGATATATTCCTTGCAGATCGCCGTTTCGATTTAAGCAGCTCTGGTCCATTTGTAACGATTCTGGTAAAAACAATTTTATTCGCCTAACAACGGCTTTTGAAATTATCTACAAAACGAACTCTGGCTTCCAACAGGACTGCTGCATACTGCGATTGTAAGATTCTTCTCGGTACATTCTACAGACAGCTGCAGGTCAGAAGTTTATTCAACTTCAACTTTATTTTGGAATTTTATGCAATAATTTCTCAACATAATCATTGAGTGAAATCGAAATAAAGGCAACATGTGATTCTACCACCACCAATTCATTTCTGTAGTGATGGACTCGCATCTTTGCATCTATTTTGATTTCATTTGACTGATATCACTTCAATTTCAGGAAAGAGATGGAAATACTATAGGTCAAAGAGAGAGCTAAATTTGTATCCTGCCCAAGACACTAAAAGGAAGAAAATCTTTGCAGTTATTCATGTGGTGGTCAACATGAATCCTTCCAATCTGTGCTTTCATCTGCCCTTTTCCAATGTAATAATTGAACTGGAATTACGGTCCAACAGACATGGATTCTGAAATTAAAATTATGAAATCATTCATGTCCCAGAAAATAGTAAGGCGTCTTGTTCGAATAGTATGAAGTGTAAATAATTGTCCGCAAAAACAATTTTATTCGCCGATAAATGTTAATCTACAGAACATGTTCTGTGGTTCAGAAACTCAATTTCTGCATCCTGTTTCATCGAGAGCAGCATTGTGTACTCGCGCGGTGCCATTTTTGCAAATACGATTCCAGAACTTTTAGCAGCAGAACCGTGAAACTCAAACCAAGACGGAGGCAAGTTTAAGAACTGCAGTTTAATTCGCACCGTTGGGTGGGTTTGTTCGTTCCTGTTTCATCGAGAGCAGCATTGTGTACTCACGCGGTGCCATTTTTGCAAATACGATTCCAGAACTTTTAGCAGCAGAACCGTGAAACTCAAACCAAGACGGAGGCAAGTCTAAGAACTGCAGTTTAATTCACACCGTTGGGTGGGTTTGTTTCGGGGGGGGGGATAAAGCAAAACGCCTTGCTTTTATCGGAATGCTTTCGAGTATCAAACGGTATACCTTAGAGTTTCCAAGAGGAGAAGATCCACAGCAACCCACGGTTCACTCCTGGACAACTGCAACACAATACGACTCAAATTCTTTACAATCTTGAACAACGATATCCGAATTCGCGTGCGTGTATTTCGAAATAGGAAGCGTCGTGACGCTCTCGCGTAACTATTGAAGAGCTATGAGACTTGGAGACTGGTGCATCCGCCATGTTATGCAACAATTTCTGAGCGAAAGCTGGATGAACCAGCAAACTTACTTAATCAAGGTGTATATTTGTGCCCTAATGACAACTAAGCGTACCACCCCTATGAAATACGAATGAGAGCGTACCAGTTTGTGCAGGTAATCAGTAATAGCAAATTCCCACTAACGCATTCGTTTATGAAGGATAAAGTGTAAGAAATGAGCCGCAATGCGACAATATTCATGATTAACCAAATTCAAACTTAAAGGTATGAGAACGTAGGATGAAGCAGACAAGAAAATTCAGAAAATAAATTCCGAAAGAGAATTCACCAGGTGTATCGTTTAATAGCTACCTTCTTTGTGTATTTGCGGCATGCTGCGTTAAAAACGTGATAGAGCAAAGGTCAATTAGTTTCCAAGTAGGATGGAAGGCAATTCGTTTCCAGCGTCGACATGCTTCCGCTCTTTGCCCCCCCCCCCTCCCCGGCCCGTTTATAGTCTTTCTAAAGGGCTCTGAAAACTTTTTTGTTTGTTTGTTTATGTCTGTTGTTATTCTGATTTATAACAATTAGATAACGCCTTCAAGGAGTTAATGAATTATACTTAAAATTTGGACATCACTTTTGCTTTGGATGGATAGGGGTTATATCGAAGCTTTGGCATTTTTCAACGTATTCTGACGCTATTTATTGAAAAGAATTCCATTTAATGAAAGAAATACAGCTCTATATGCACAAACGTGTAAATAAATTTAAAAAAATTACAAGCTTGAATGTGGGCTCTAGGAATAGTACATTTTCGATATAACAAAGATTGTTATTGCAATTGATTGCAAAAATACAAAGAATTACAGTAGGATTTATTGGCTTATCTGATCTACGAATGGTAAGATTTATTTTTAAAAAAAAAAATCATTCACATCTTTCAATTTCTTGTACAGGATGCGTATTGTTCCGCTTTAGACTCGGTACCGATCCTATGAAGCCCTTTAAAAACTGTTATTAACCAATATAAAACAAGAAAAGAAAATCACTACAACAAAATAAAACATTTTAATAATAAGCAAGGTTGATTATGGTAGAAGAAGAGGCATTTGGCTTCTTCGGTCTTCTGTTTCAATTTATTCAAAAGAAATTGTTAGTGTTTTTCCTATTCATTTTCATAAACGTTGAACCAAAAACTGGCAAAAAGCCTTACTAGAAAATTGTTGCTTAAAAAAAAAAAAAATTAAAAAAAAAAACGAGTTTTATCTTCGGCTTTGGAAACCGCAAGGCACATGTTAACAAATGTTACTGAGAGAAAGCTGCCTGCTCTCGGTAAATGCTAGCTTTGCTATTATACAATGAGAAGATGAACTCTCAAAGCAACACCCGCTGCAAAAGATATCTGGTGTGTACTCCCTATCAAGGTCGGAGATATAAAAAAAAAAAAAAAAAAAAAAAAAAAAAAAAAAAAAAAAAAAAAGAGAGAGAGAGAGAAGGGAAAAAAGTCACCGCTACACACCTGTTTCCGTTTGCAGTAGCCTCGGGGAAAGTGTTCGAAGGCAGAAGCTATAACGAAGTCGCAAAGGTCGACAGGCAGCGCTCTTTTTGCATCAGGGCTTGTAATGGCAGTTTCGTAAAGACATGTGCAACACACTCTTGACAACTGACATTTGCAGCTGCCTCTGCAGTTTTCTTTTTTATGTGTGCGAGTTTCTCTTTGATCAGGGCTCGAACGTAATAGCTGGTAACAAAAGAAACCAAAAGAACTTTTAACAAACATTAAACATGTCTTTCTCTGTAACAGTACGTTCCGCCTAAATCCATCATGTAAACGCCAGCAATGATGAGATGTTTTAGTTCAAAAGAAGAATATTTATAAACTTCAAAATGTTTAAATCCAAATATTTGTTAACAAGGAGTTTTGCTAATAAACGGTTACATCTATTAACCAACTTCATGAAACTGAACCAGTTCGTAAGGTCAAAAGCAAAAACCTTAAGATTGTGAAGCATGTTAGTACATTTCTCTCAACACAAAAGAGCCAACACTCGTCTTCAGCCTCTAGGGCAGTGTTTCTCAAACTTCAGATATCCGCGTACCCCTTCTTAAATTTTTATTATTACCAAGTACACTCTAATTAATTAAATAAAAATAAATTCATTAATTAATTAAAATAAGTAAATTAATTATTTAAAAAATGAATTACTCAAAATTAATAAATTAATTTAAAATATTAATTAAAATTAAATATCTATTTTATTTGAATTGATATGTTCATGTAAACAAAAAAATGTGATTTATTTTTAATTTTGGTTCTCTGGAGATGTCAGACGACACACTCAATTTCATTTGATCCAGATGCAATATCAACGTTTCCTTGTTGCTTACAGCTACTCGTATTTGCTATATTGCTCTCTTTCGGGTGTTTTATAAATCCAGTCTTTAACCAATGATCGATACGTAAGAATTTGAAAGCTAAAAAAAAATACTGTATTTACTCGAATACAACTCTAACTTTTTTCCCAAAATTAAAGCTAAAAAATCGTGTTGTGAGATACGTGAGGGAATTTTCGGAAACTAAAGTTTTCTGAAAATAACTGAAAATGGTGCGACTTACCAAGAAGCTCCTACTCGCTACCATTACTTTTGGCATCGAGAACAGTTTCTTTGTGTGCATCGTCAAAGTCATCTACCCAAACAGCGTCATCTTCTTTCCCATTATTTCAATCAAAAATTACCAGTAATTTACAAGGCTTGAGATACGTAGAGCAGCGAAGAACTGCATATGATTAGTGCGGTATTAACAAAAGATCGCGCGAACCAAAGACAAATTAGCATTTCACAACCGAATTCCATAATATCTGAAACACATTCACTATATATTTCTTAGTTTTAACACGTTAAGACCAAGCAAAACCATATGTTTCACCGGCAACATATGATTTTGTTTGGTCTATATAGGAGTTTCTGTTGGAGAGGGAATGATGAGATTCATTAGTGCCGTTTTATCCCGGTTGTCTCTAATTGCACTATTTGTTGAAAAATATGACTCCTTTAATTATGCATAGCCGAAAATTGCCACGAACCCCCTAACAACCTTTCGCGTACGCGTACCACACTTTGAGAAACACTGCTCTGGGGCAAAAAAATAATCAGAAAAAAAAAAAATTAAATTTGAAATGAGTGCCTGGGGAACAAGAAATAATTTCATGCGAATTAATAGCGAAAAAATTGCTATATTTTTTAAAACATATTATCCTGAGCATTTTAAGAATCTAAACCCAGTAATATTTCATTCCCATTTCTTCCCAAATAGCATCAACAAAGTCAGGCCTGACACCACTCATGATGCGGTCTGCAAACAAACATTCTATCTCCTGATAATAATAATAAAAATCGTGTATACCTGCTCTAATACGACAGCTCACAGAGTAAATAACAGTCATCTCGTTCTCCATTGTAAAGACAAGTAAACAAATCCGACAAGTAGGTTTATCGAACGGTTTGACACTAAGAACGTTACAGTGGTATGGACTGTACGATATTTGGGGAAATATTTCTAATGCCAACAGTATATTTACAAATGAAAGGCAACGAACATCAGATCCAGTGGATTCATTTTATAATTCTGTGATTTATGGTATCTTTTTTTATATGTAATTTCATTGGTATATGTATAGCGATAAGTAGTTACTTCAACTGAAAATTAAGTTCAAAATAATTTATTAAGATTTTGTGAGAACGAACAAAAAATGTATATTTAAAAATCGAAAACCAAGAAATGTATGGTAATTATTTATAGATAAATTTCCCATATTATGTTTAGGACTGTAATTTTCAATTCTTTTTATATTTTATTATCAAAATAGGTACACCGAATAGAAGTAGCGTATTTTAAACTAACGATTATAAGATGATAAAAGCTTTAGATGAATGTTCTTATTTGCATTGATAACTACAATTTTAGGTATTTTGTTGCACTTTAGACCCCTTCCTCCGTGAGGAAAATAAGCAATTTATACCAATCTGGTTGGTCAAGTGAATTGCCAGCTTCCCACTAACAGGCTGTAGATATCTCTGATTCATAGGTGGTCGATGAGTGTTTCATGAGACTATATCTTATTTATTGCAGGCCTAAACTGCCTTGTGAGCAAGGTATACGGATTAGCATCCCTTCACTGTATTGATCTATAGGTTTACATAATAAGAATACGTAAGGTTGGGTTAACAACCATGTTAACCGTACCTTACATATTAATACACATATAGTCCCTTTTTATCCTTTTTTTTATGGCAAAAAGAAAACGCCATACAAGCATTTGAGGGGACGAATTATTTACAACCATCAGGTTCAGATTTAATTATTTCTGCAATTAATTTTCGAAGTGTTGGAAAGAAGCCGTAGCCAATTTAAGGCTCATTGGCTATAAAACGGTTTACTATGGAATTTGGAATGACTTGCCAGATGGAAGCGGGAGTAGTGAAATCGATTGCAAAATCAATTCAGAAAAGGAAGAATCCGAAATTATTACAATTATGAAGCACACAAAGGAAAAACTTTGGCATTTTAACTGGGTTCTAATTTTGTCTAGGATAATACGAAAAACCAGAGTTTTTGTCA
Source organism: Typopeltis vanoorti (assembly GCF_054136105.1). Classification (NCBI taxonomy): domain Eukaryota; kingdom Metazoa; phylum Arthropoda; class Arachnida; order Uropygi; family Thelyphonidae; genus Typopeltis; species Typopeltis vanoorti. The sequence goes on from NC_143561.1 coordinate 82,031,842, forward strand.
TCTATAGATGGACTAATCGGTCTCGTGCGGAGGTGGGGAATTTTTCTTCAGGTATATTGCCCGCTTAACAGACATAATACACCGGGTTCATGGCACTGATTGCTTCGGCCATAATTCCAAACAACCAACCTAAATTCTGAAAGAAAAACATTAATATTTTTAGAGCGTCCATAAAGGAATTAAAATGAAGGCATTAACTATAATACCAGATCGACTTCCAGTATCGCACAACGACTCACTGAAGGATTAATGCACCTCTAAGATTAATCTCAACCATTCCTCCAATTATCTGTGGTCAGATTAAAGAAAAACAAAGTCGGCAATTCTCAGTTCTGTTTTTAGGAGATCCCTCCTTGTTTTTATACAAGTTTTTCGATTTCTTTTTCCATAATTATTACAGTGTTAATTGAAACTTCATAATGTCCTTGTTTCCTGTGGTTTTTATTTAATCCCAATAACTAAGAAATTGAAAAATTAAGAACCCAGAAATGATGGCATGCTACTTTCATCTTATAGTTTCCGCCTATTTGCTGAATAGAATCCACAGTAGTATATGCGGATTGATTTGTTGGTTGGGTTACATATTACATGTGCCCGTTAGCTATGTGGTAGTGAATGGTTAATTTTGACGTCAGATGATCAAAGAGCGTTGTACAATCTTCGTCAACATTCTCATTATCCGTCGTCTGTTATGAATGGAACAGATCACAATTCAATTCTGATCGGTTACAGTGCGATGATAGAGAAGTCTTTGAACTATAAAAAACGAATTACCAGGATCAGGTTAGTGACATTTAGGCTGAATACTGTAGTCGCCAATTAACAATATCATATTTCGAAAATAAAAAAAAAAAAACATCGTTTTTATCCTCCTCCTCCACAGATACCCTACAGGTTGCATCCTTCAGCGATTTCAGCCAAATTTGGAACAGACGTTATTGAGCGTCCTCTTGAGAAAGACGGCCCAATCGAGCTAAAATGAAGGGAAGGTTGCTTTCTCCGCAGACGTCAGCACAGGTTGCATTTCCGCTGATTTCGACATAAATCGACCATAATACGGGGGTTGGACGGGAGTGAAGAAGAAAGTAAAATGCAGAAAACACACGTGCTTATTATACTATATACAACTGACATCGTTCAAAATTTCGATAATTTTTTTTATTCATTGTTTTATCTACTTCATCTAAAAGTGAGGATATCTCATTACAAAAGTCATATATGTAAGAAAAGAAAAAAAAAAATTAAAAAAGCCAAACAGTGAGGAAGAAGGGGGCTGGTTGCAGTTTAAAAGCGGCTATTTGGTAATCATTGTTTTAATTACTGAGAATGTAAACTCCTGTAATTTCAGCAACTGGTCATAATTCAAGAACATTTATCAAGGCTAATGTTATAGATCAACCAAATAAAAAAAAAAAAAACAGTTACTCAAAACGGCTATATATGAAACAGTAGCATTAAGCATGTCAACTTAGCGACGTAATACATAATGATACGTACCTATTCATTGTGACAATGATTAATGATTAAAAAATAAAAACAAAACGTACGCTTAACATCGAGTTTTCTGATCGAAACACGACGATCAATAAAAATACGGCGTTTCCGTGTGTCGGATCGTTTCCGCAATGAGGAAAATTAAAGCTGCAACAGAAATATTAAGGGTATGTTTTAAGTAAATTGAAGGGGGGGGGGGGTCGCCCAAGAAAAGTGGGCTACCTTTTACTGGCCTGCTACGTTTGACAATAAACACTACTAAAAATAAGCCATTCACTACTGAAATGTTCCGGTGAATTATAAATACGCATTAGCTGAAGTTAGTGTTTTTCAATAATATAATAGGCAAAGCTTAACATTCTAAAATTGTACTCGATTAAGGAAATTATAGAGAATTTTTATTCTAGACGGAACAAGATACACTTAACAAATTACTTTAGTGGGATATGTACAGATGTGGATGAAATATGACTAGTTCGTGGTACGCTATCTAGAATACACTCCAGCAAACTTACCTGATAACAGTTTACACCATCTACTTTCTCCTATGCATACCGAAAGTCTACGATTGAGAGAAGCTTTACGTGTTTAACAAGCCACATTACGTACTCTCTCTCTTTTTCTCGCGCACGCACACATACACACCTACACAAAACGTAACTACCTACCTTACACAATATCCAACGTCTGCATCTCTTGCTTCTCTCTTTCTTGCAGGCGACACTTGCTCAAAACGATGACGATGAAAGTCGAGCTCTGACGTCAAAGAGAAATCCTTTAGATGACCTTATCGGTTCGGCGTCCGTCTAGCCACCGAAACGGACCCGTTTGGAAAAGTCGACGTCAAGATATCGATAATTTTCTCTCTCGGACACCGCAGCGATATTAACGTTTGCCGGGATATCCGCGCACAGCCGCAGATTCTACGGCCAACCTTACCTGTTATCCTAGTGGGGCACGCTCCGATTACTGCAGTAGACCGTTAAGCTAGCCTAGTAACCTGGTTCTGACTACGCCATGTCCGTCAGGTTGCCGCATAAGAAAAAAAAAAAAAAAAAAAAAAAGTGACCAAACCGTGCTAACAGTCGATCCCCCAATTATAGGTTTGCTGCCCGACTGGTGTTCCCGACATTGGCTGATACGGCATACCAGTAGTTACGCCGCGTCACTCACTTCGTGAGAGGAGGAGGAGGAAGGAGGTTGGTTGCTATGGTAACACAGCATCTTGTTTGTTTGTTTGCCGCAAAAGAGAGCGAGGACGAACAAGGACGGCACATTCATACCTGGATAGGTATTACATAGCATGCAGTGCCATCTGGCGGGAAACAAAAACCGAATGCATAATCCAGCCTAGAAGATGAAGTCCAATGAACCCTTTTCTCAAACAAAAGATGTAAAAATTAATGAGATCTCAGAAGTGCTATTATTAACGGATTTCTTCTTAAATAAGACAAAAATGTTTCTGTGATATGAGCTCATTTACAATTATTCCTCTAAGATTTAAAGCTTAAGTACCTAATATGGATCGTCATTTCTTTCAGTTCTTTTGGGATAAGCATTTTTGTCTCCTTTTTGACAGCTACAAAATGAAAAATGCAATTTAACCAACTGAAAATAACACGCACTAAGGGCTAACAGCAACGCACTTGTTATTACAGGTCGTAGATAAAAACAGGATTAGAATTTTCTATTTCTTAACACCAGTAAGAAACTGCGTAGATTCAACTTTATGATAGGAAATGACTGAAAATTTATATATTACTGTAGCATTTTTTGTCCATGCTTGCCAACTCCGTCGGGAAGAGATCCCCCCCCCCCGAAAAAAAAAAAAAACAGAGCTAATAATCAAGACTGGCAATTTGTAGTCGTTTGTCAGTAACATCTGAACATACTTGATGCTTGAATGACTAACACAAGTCGCGACGTTCAGTCTGCCGAGGAATCATATTTAGAACATGAAGGTTTTTGCCAATAATCCAATTATTTTCAATCCCCCCCCCCCAAAAAAAAAAAAAAAACTGTTCTTCCTTTTATATTAAAGGTATTCACGTTGTCGTTCTCTAAGCCTTTCAATTTCATTCATTTTTTCTTCCAATTTTGTAAATTTAGTACGTTTGTTATATTTAGTTTCAGGAGTAATCAGGAATTATAAAAAGCTGCTAAAAATATTTGACGAATCATGATTAAACGTCATGCGCTTTATTCATTATGCTATCTCACATCATAACAGGCTCCAACATTTGATTTTATTAATAATTTGGTAGTCTATTCTTATTAATAACTTAGTCAGGATGATGCGCCAATAAAAATTAAAAGTAATACATTAAAATTAACGTGTAAAAGTCCAAACTATGAGTAGGCAGCAGAAGAAAAGTACAAAGTCGAGGCAGGAAAATCAAGATTTTTCAATAAAGTGACGTCATTCTGGAATTAATTTGGATTACTTTTGTCATTAAAGCAATTGTAAGTAAGATTTTGCATGCACCACTGTGGGTTGCATTTTTCTATCGACGGTGACTTTTCAGTTGTAAATATGACATAGAAGCCCTAGATCAATAATGTGATTCTTACCTAACAAATGGTTGTAAACATACTGTACATTAGTAGGTTAAGAGTTAGACACGGGAAAACCTACTAATGATCAAAACATGGAGCTTTATTAAGCCACTTCGGGTGGCAATGAAATCCATCTACTGCCTATGCTGAGTTCACAAACATGGTTCTAAGTCCGTTTTTTTTTTTTTTTTTTTGAAAAATTTAGTCAGTTTTGGACTGTTTCTCCACAAACTAAATTCGAACACATATGGCAGTAGTAGAGTTAAATCTACTGAAAAGGTATAATTCATGAATGAGTAATTCGTGACGTTCAAACTGTTAATATTTTAATTAGAAGTATTTGAATCTTAATAGTAAAGCTTTCGTAGCTCAGTCGGTATAGACGAACCTTTATCTGGTCTTTTTCAACTAAAGGTAAGTTAGCCGGACTCAACCCGTCCTAAGGGACAGGGGAAGGAAGGGATGAACCCCAAGTGAATATTATTATTTATCCTAATAGTTTCATAAAACTTTCGGCGCAAAAACGAAGCTCTAAATTGTACCACCACTATATTAGAAGACACGCCAATGTTTTGATATTATATATAAAATTTTTTATATTCAATTTTATATATATATATAAACCAGGTTTTTCTTTTGTGGACCACCGAACTTTGACAACGAAAATTTGTTATTTTACATTACCTTACATAGAATGAACTTCGGTGTCACTTCTTTTTGCCAGACTGAATTTAAATTTTATGCACTTGATATGCATATTCTGAGATATTTAGTAACTGAGTCCCCCCCCCTCCTTTCCTAAAGTTATCTTTTAATAGGTCTTTATAAATTCTTTATACGAAGCTTAATAGAGAGAGGAAATGGAACATTGGACACATTTTCTCCTGGGAAGCAGTCTCGATGACTCAGCTTTTTCCTATACAACCTAAATATATTCAAGTATTATTCTCAAGATTTATGTTTCCTCATCGCAATACAAATCACGAAAGCAGTACACCGAACAAAAATTATTGGATATGAAAAACGATATATCGCTACAGTGCATGAAACGTTCATCAAAACCGAAAACCTCTGATTGTGCTGCACTTAAAAGCAGTCAAAGATCCCTCGATCAGCCCACTTAAAATAGTGAATGCACAGTCTAAAACGTGAGTAGTCTAAAACGATATTAACAACGAACGTCTAATCTGTCAGTTTCTGAACATAAGGCATTTAGACGATTCGCAGATCACCTTTGTTCTCAACATGATTGCTATGAATTATATAAGTTAGGGGGGTTCAGATTCTATGAATAACGTCTTTTCTGAAACGCCACCTTGCCTTTCTACCCAATGTAAAACCAGGAGGAGGAGGGGGGGGGGGAAATCGGGCACTCTAAGGGTGGTTTGAAGGAATGGAACAAAGCTATCGTTGTTATAACAATATCGCTTTCTTTACCACTTGAACCTTGTTTACTGTTTGAATGGCCTCTATGACGCCAACTTAATTACATGCTGAAAGGTTTTCTGCGTCTCCAGAAACGAAAATATTACCCTATTTGTATGCATTTCTAGAAAGAAAGAAAGAAAAAAAAAACACGTTAAAATTGTTAAACATGTCGAGTGCAACTGAAAATGCAGGGCAATGTAAACGAACACAAGGTCAGAGAACTGAGAGAAGAAATAGTTTACTAAGAACAGTCGCAAGAACTATGCAGCCAGTTTACGAAGAAAATTGCATTCATTTGTTCTACGTAGTGGGCTGAAATCATATCAAATATTAAAACAATGCAAACAGTCAGAAAGTAGAAAGGATTACTGGAACTGATTCTCCTCGATTCGTTCAGACATGTTTATGATTTAAATTTAACTACTGGTAAAAAATCAACTTATGTTTATCTATTACAAAAGAAGAAACTGTAAACCATCAAGGATTACGAAAAACTCGCATCACTGTACATTATATATATAATAATTACAGCTTAGGAAATCGATATTGACATTTCTAAGTCGAAATTCTAACCAACAGATAAGAAGTCCACTTAAAAACAATGCGAGCAGTTTTTACAACATTCAACAATTTCTATTTACAAGTCGTAATTCAGGTTTTCGCAAACTTACACCGCTCTTGGCGTTCAACTTCACATTGGAGATTTTTGTAATACGCAAGTTAGGCTATTAAGTATAAAAACCGGGCACAAACAGCTGACATTTCGTACGTTTTTTCAATGAAATAACGTCAAAATGCGTCAATATTATTATTCATGTAATTTCTTACAAAAAAAAAAAATAAATAAATCGGTACTAGTTCAACGGACAGTCTTATAAAGCTGGATTGGTGTTGGAAAAAATGTCCCCGCATTCGCCACTGTTGCTTTATCTATCTACAGTTACAATAATAAAGGGGAGTGGAGGGGGGGGTCTAACAGCCATTTTCAACGAACCATGGTCCTCAAGAAAAACAAGGCAGTTAAGAAGCTACAAATTTATAGATATCAAGACTGATATAGGGATATTCACGTGATGTAGCCATGACGTCTGTCACAGTTCGTGATATTATAATATACCATTTTTGCAATGGCAAAAGAAAAGTGGCTTTGTTAGGAACAATGGTAAAAAGATGATTGATGAATGAAGACAAGAAATGCTTGTAACACTTCGAACACCTTTGTAGACTGGTCCGAAAACTGCTGAGCTCACAGAGATAGATTATTTGAATTCGAACGTAGCATGCGATGCAGGAGGTTAACAGAAAATTGCTGGTAGCAGTCATTTTGGAAGAGAGAAAAAAAAAAAAAATTCTGTAGTTCTTTATTTTACAGAAGAGAATGAAAAACTAAATCTAGAGAGCATGCATGTGGTAAAAGAACTTCTTTCGTATTGTCAGCGCAAAAATAATATCGTATGTGCAATTTAAATTTCAATTTAATATGCATGAAAATGTTCATGTATTGCAAGATGTCGTGCATGTGGAATTTCCCACAGATTAAAATATCCGCGGGAATTCGGAGAAGAAAAAAAGACAAGTATATGGAGTCTGGTATAAAACGATGTTCGGAAATGTATGTACATAAAGAATGAAATTCTCGATTATAATCCTCACTTGTTCGTTTTTGATTAAACAGATTTCGTTTCTTCTAACACTCGTCACTATTCTCGTGAAAAGTTTATATAAAAGGAACGTGTACTTTAAGGAGTTTTTGACGTCGGTGATATGTGTGTCCATGTCGGCAGCAGTATCGTGCAATGTGAACAGCTGGCGTCTATTTTCTGAAATCTTCCAGCTGACACAAATGTTTGCAGTTCGAAAGCACAGTATTCACTTCTTCCATCATAGGGATGCTTGGGCGATCGTGTAAGAAAAACTGTCCAAAAGATGGATGTTTATTTTATATATATATATATATATATATATATATATATATATATATATATATATATATATATATATATATATATATATATATATATAAACAGATTCGATTTTGCATGACGGAGGAGTTTTCAGTAGACTGGTTGTCATTTTCTGGATTAAGACGGTCCATACTTCCTTCCTTCTTAATACGAAAGTACGTCTTCCGCAAGAAAAATGCCATCCGAATGAAAGCCATATATTTTTAATTCAGGAACTGTTGAATTCCAATGAACCCATGTTTATTCCTCAGCTTTGGCTGGGCAGATTTTACTGAAATTCTGTAATCGAGATACGTACAAAATCAAGATGTAGAGTCGTTTCAAGTTTTGGTTTTTAACCGAAATAATCACTATACAATAATTACGAACATGTAAAGAAATGAGTGAAGAAAACCGAAATTGCCAATCATAAAGCTTGATTGTAAGAGGGTGAATGGGAGATGTAGACGAAGCATATCGGCAATGTTTGGAAAACAGAGCAAACTTTTTATATCCACTGCCAAATAATCGTGTTGGTCATGCCCCACGTGTATTGCTTTGGTCAGTTCGTCCACACAAAATCTTAGATAACTAAGGATCTTTGTCAATTTATTCAAACCCAGCCATTCGCATACTCGTCGGTCAAGTGATTTCTGCAGAATGGTTTAAAAAATAAGCTAGCTCGATATCTGCAACTTCATCATGCCGTCAACCAGTCTACTGTGCTTCGCGTAGATAGACGTGCTGCTGTGTTTAAAATCGTGACACGTGTGGGGAGAGGAGAGTACTGGTCACAGGAAACCGTTGTGCAAACAACCATACAGCATCCTGAGCCTTTCTGCTGCACTCGCCATACCATAATCACTATCGTACATATTGTGCATGAAAATAAACTGGTTTGATGTAATGCATTATATGGCAACTGACGCACGTCTTGTTGAGCTGAAAGGCAGACCATAACCTGCACTTAAAATATTTCATATGCCTACTGTACTAACTGAAGGACGTAACCTCATCCCAGTTGTATACCCTATTGTGGCAACGAGCAAAACAATCAAGAGCTAAGAGAGTCAGCTTAGTTATGCCACCGTTTTATTATTCATTTGGATAAAAATATTTCTTAACAAATGACCAAGCTTCATACAAGCTACAAATGTAATTTAAATCATCGGGTAATGATCCCTCATGCACCTTAAATGGGAGATGTGGACGAAGCATATCGGCAATGTTTGGAATGGTATGATTTGAAAACAGCGCCGTGGAATATAAGATCGAAAAGGGATGAACTAATTAAAGAGGTAAACGAATGTGATAGCATTATCTGAAACTAAGAAGCCAAAGAAATACATAAAACACAAAACTATATAATAATAGCATACAGTGGCGTAAGTAAGAGGTAACAATAATACATGAGTAATATCAGTTATATATAAAAGAATATAACTACATATCAAAAAGAATCATAGCGATTACAGATGAAAGAATGTGTAATTAATTTCATGAATAAGTGATGATACTCCTAGAGAGGAGGAAACAAGAAACAGCAATCAATGCATTTTACAAAGAATTACAAGAAACGCTTGATAAAATTAAGCTAATAAGAAACAATCGTTAATTTTATTTACAAGATAAATTTAATGAAGAGAAGTATGTCAGATATAAATCACAATATAGTTTACAAAATCTGGAAATTATAACGAGAATTCTGAGATAACTAATTAAAAGAACTCGAAGGCGACTTTTACAGTACATAGAAAGCAAATATGGAGGGGATTAATTAGAAACCAAAGAGCCTGAATTATCGGAGTATATAAACCTAACTTCATTTGAACAAAAGTGCTTGGAAGAACATTACTAAAGATTACCAGGATGAAAAACATTTTACCTGAAAACTTGCAAGATCATGAAGACTTAGAAAGAACATCACAAAATGTATAAAATATTTTTTAAGAAAAATTAGAAATATAAAAACAGCCGACAGAGAGAAATATAGAATGAGTTGTTAAAATATGAAGCAAGAAAAATATTTTAGTTAAGTGTTTTCTAAAAAAACAAATACAAGTTGAATGCCGAAAAATATTAATTAAAAAAAAAAAAGAGAGAGATAGAACATATCGTAATAATTACAGAAAGATTAATCTATTACTAGCCACCTGGAAAATTTGTACAGAACTCAATCAAAAAATTCTTGTATTAAATGATGAACAATAAAATTTTAGATGCGGAAGATCATGCACAAACAATATTGCAGTAACACAGCAGAAAAGTGAATACAATATAAGAGTTTATTGTTTTATAGATTTACATTAAGAATATACGAGGGTGGTCTGAAAAGTTCTCGGCCTTGAAAAAAATGAAAAAACGAATTTATAATGTCAAAATTGTTTTTATTTATCAACATAATCGCTCTTAAGACTAATACATTTATTCCAGCGCCATTATCCAGTCTCTGTAATGGTTCTCAGTGGGATCTGCAAAATTCCCTCTACAGCTGCAATCACCTCTTGATTCGAAGAAAAATGCTGACCAGCGAGGAAGAGTTTGAGTTTTGGGAAGAGACAGAAGTCAGGGGGAGCTAAATCTGGGGAATAGGGTGGATGTTCCAACAATTCATAGTGCGGATTCCTTAATTTTCCCATTGCCAAAACACCTTTGTGGGCAGGTGTATTGTCCTCATGAAAGATGATTTTTTCTTCTGAAAACAGGGTCTTTTCTCGCGAATTTTTTCCAGTCTAGTCTGGTTAAAAGATCGGAATAATATTCTCCGGTTATTGTTTTACCCTTTTCAAGATAATTAATAAACAAAATGCCTTTAGCATCCCAAAACACTGATGCCATGACCTTTCCTGCTGATGGGACCGACTTTGTCTTCTCTGGCGCTGAGCAACCGGCTTCTGTCCACTGTTTTGACTGCTGTTTGGATTCTGGTGTGTAATGGCGAATCCAAGTCTCACCCATAGTAATAAATCGACACATAAAATCAGTTTTATTCTTATTAAAACACTGCAAGCACTGTTCAGAGATTTTCATGCGAGTGCGTTCTTGATCTGCTGTGAGTAAGCGCGGCACCCATCTTGCGCAAAGCCTTTTTATTGGCAATTCTTCATGCAAAATATATCCTACACGTAACTTTTGAGATGCCTATAGTCTCAGCAATTTCACGCACTTTGACTCGCCGGTCATCCAATTTGATCAATGATTTCTGGTGTTGTTACACTTTTTGGATGGCCTTCATGTGGATCATCTTCAAGACTGGTACGGCCACGTTTAAATCAGCGGCCCATTTCTTTCTCATTGTCGAAAACGAAGGAGAAGAGTGCCCATAAACTTTTATAAACTTCGAATGAATTTCTTTTGGCGTTAAACCTTCTTTTACAAAGAATTTTATAACCGCACGATACTCAATTTTATCCATTTCAATGGGTACAGACAACCCTTTTGCTTCAGACAGCTCTATAAAACAAACTACTTGATAGAATGACTTGCAATTTCACATGGATGCTTATGACAGGTGTACTAACTTAGAAAAAAAAAAAAAAAAATCGTGCCGATAGTGTTGTCATCTATGGTCGAGGCCGAGAACTTTTCAGACCACCCTCGTATACGATAAAAAATTGCAAGATACTGTATTTTAAATATAACAGTGAAAATAAAAACACAGATAATAAAGCATATGAAAGATATTTATGCAGAAAAATGTGTAATAAGCTGCTGCGAAAATGAAAAGAAATTGAAACGAAGAACGAATTAGAAACTGTGATCAAGTCCACTACTTTTCAATATTTTAACGGATGAAATAGTAATAGAACTAAAAAGTAAGAACTGAATTGGAATAAAAAGTGATAAAATGGTAAATCTGATCTGCTATGCGGACGACATAGTGATGATAGCGGACAAAAAATATAATTTACGCAGAAGTACCTTTCCAGCAAATTTGCCAAAAATATATTAGGTGTGTGTGTGTGTGTAAACTTGTGCTTAATAAGCATCCGATCATGCGCAAGTTGGAAATAAACAGAGAAATAACAGAACAAGTGATAATCCTAAAATACTAAGGAATTCAGATGAACTCAGAAAGAAAATAGCAGTCAATTAAGGCGAACGAGATTTCTGAATGTCTAAAATGAAAGACCACGAAATCGATGGACTGATGAATTGCAGTGAACATTATCGCAACAGATCTAAAACAGAAATAGAATGCTTTTATTATTATCAGCCATCTACCACGAGAAGTTAGTCCATGGTAGCAACGCAAACTCCCCGAAGCCCAAATTCATATCAGGAGGTTCTAGTATCTACTATCAAGTGGGTTTAAGGTAAGTTCTGTCTGTCAAGAAAACCAATCCCGAAGTTTGAGATCGCCTAACTTAGATGGTGGGGGAAAAAAGGTGAAGCATATGCTGACTAATCACATAATCACGTGGTGAATTTCGTGCACCACGAAATTCACCACGCAAGTTGGTTTACTATATTTACACAAGTTATCTTCCTCTTATTAATTCTCTTTTTTTTTTTTAATTTTTAATTGTTATTATTTAAAAAAAAAAAATTGGTGAACTGATAAAACTGTTCCTAATGTTCTTTGGAATCATATTCTCTCTCATCATGATCAATATGTCCATTAACTCACCTAAGCTGTTAATGCTAAAGCTGCCAATACACCATTTCATCATAAATTTATTTTCTTTGATATTCTAAAAGTCTAGATGGAACAATACACTGTGTTGATAACATCACGTGGATATGTATTTTTATCGAATATTGCGTACCAGTGCTAGAAGGTAAGGGATAAATATACGCGTTTTCCAGTGTTATGTACAACAATGGAAAAAAACACGTCCCCCGCCCCCCAAGGATTCCACATTCAATCAACCATAGTGCGACTGCATAACGACTGGAGCAATCGCGATGAACTGCGATGGTGTAAAGAAATCCAAGGAAGTCAGCAGCCTAGTGACTGACGAATAGGGGTGCTGAAAAACATGCCACTTGGATTCTCGCAATCCGGAGTTCAGAGCATCCATCTAGCTATTGGTCTGTACCACACCATTACGCACTTATGGAAGAGCTGCTGCTGATTCAAGCCAACCATCACCCATTCCAATCAATGCTTGAGCTAGACTTGGATAATGCAAAGCTCATTGCGATCGGGCAGTAGAGCACTGAAAACTGCGGTATGTTAAGATGAATCATAAGACACTCTCAGATGGACCTACAGCACAGCCGGTATCAGAAGAACGTCATCTACTGTTATTTTATGGACAGGATCACCTCGTTGTTCAGTGCTTGCTCGGGAAAATGACCACCGATTTTAATATTCTGTGTTGCTAAGCTGTGGTGGGTGTACGGAAACGATCCGGTTGAGTGTCGGCACTATATCGTACTGCAAAGGTTGTGGTAATATGAGTTGCAGAGATGGAAGCGAACGGTTTTAAGTGGTCGGGAATCTAAATTCGCAGAGAAGTGTTTCGCAACCCAAGTACACTGTGGGTTGGTAAAATATCTAAAGTTTCTACTTGTGACCATTAAAATTATAGATATATAATATGCATTTATTAAATTATTCAACAACAGCACATCTTATTATGATATTATTACAACATCGTACAGTACATTAACATACTTTTTTTTTTCCCCGTTCATTTCGCTTATTGCTCAAACAGAATAATTCTCTGTTTGTATTTCTCTGTTCTATTATTATATTATTAATAGCTATTTTACTTCTAACTGAAGTTTGACCATAATATGCCATTGTTTTAATGAATATTTTCTTTACAAACTGTTCTATTATACTGCTTAAATTATAGATTGATTTCCGTAAGCTGTCTTCCTTATGTGGTATTATTACCTGATCATCTGCAAATTCCATCGTACAATATCAAGAATATTTTAGTTAAACAAAATATCGCTTATCCTCGAGACGGTTGCAAGAATAAGAAACCTCGGCACCGTAAAAGGTAGAAGAGGAGGCTTAAGAAAGAAAGAAGTAGCGTGTATTATTGTTATTATTATATTTATTTTTAAGGCTTGCTGTGTTCTGCAAAAAAAAAAAAAAAAAATGATTACTGACAGGAGGGTCAGTAATCAATCCGTAGTGAAGGTAGATCTGTTTAGCGAGATCAACAGATCCACTAACCTGAGTGAGGGGGGGGGGTCCAAACATTGACAAGATTGTAACCGTTAGAATCGGGGTAGTCAGTTATTGCCTACAATAAAATGTAGCGTTCATTATCAGAATTCAATCTCTAGCGCCATATTTATTATTTTAGCATACAGACCGTCTGCAAAAAAATATTAATGCACTTCTACACCTACTCAACTAACAAGAATGAGATTTTAATACCAAACTATACACCAAAGAAAGCTTTAGAGAAAATGGAGAAGCTAAAATGTCAAACAAAATGGTCGCAGGCATGACATGAACATATTTCAAATGAATCCAGAGTAAGACCAGTCAAGAGAGCGAGAGATCTGTGGTTTTTGGAAAGACAAAGTAAGGTTGTGAAAAGTTGACAAGGGTTGGATCGATACAGCAGAGACAAGAGGAGAGGAGTGATAGCTGAAGTTGTAGGAAATAATGGAAAAGTCGAGTAGTGAACCGACATTGATAAAAATAAGGGCTGGTACTTCAGAGGTTTGAAAACAGTGCGAGCGTAGGTTCTGAGCTTTTCGAGTTTCAAGAGGACACTACAACTTTTCGATGCATTTCTGCCTTCTTTTTGTTTTGGTTTTCGCGTTGCTTTATGTTCAGTCGAACTATCATCTTCCAGTTCTCTAAATCATTCAGTGGCTCTTTCGTTCGATGTGAATAAGCGCACTCTTCCTAACCAAACCATGACACTCAATAATACATTTTTGTTTCCTATTTCGAAAGAATTCTAATAATAATAACTAGCGCTGCGATATGATCAGCATAAATCGATGGGGATCAAGCTATAATATATAACAAGTAGAAACGATCACAAAACAATCATCAAAAAAAAAAAAAGTGCATTTTGTATTACTTACCATTCTATGGAAAGCGACATTTATTTATCACTGCATAAAAGCTACGTTTTTAAATTTATTTTTTACATAGTAAGGAAACTCTGCGCTAGAAACCAAAAACATGGAACGTTTTAATCCACTTCAGGCCTCCAAATAAATAAAGCGATGAAGTTCATTTTCTACCTAAAAACAGTCGAAAACATCCATGCCAACTGTGAATAAAATTCTCCAGTGAAATTGAAGCTGTTATATAGAAAGATGGGAACTGTATTCCAGAGGAATCTTTACTTTTCCAATAAAGATGAGATTGGAGATGGCACAGCATTCTGAGGTGACCTTAAACAGGAGAGGAATCATGATCACATTAAAACTGTACGAACTTGAAATTACATCCGTAAGTAACATTTCAAATATTATAGGCGTAAGTACTCACTTATTAAGTCTTGTATTATAATTATCCTATAGAAATATCTACAGGATAAGTAAAAATGCTTGTTCCAATGCATTAAAAAACGCAGAACTTAATAGCCATACCCTCTACATTTTCACAGCAGATTTGTTAACAGAATGGATAAGACTCTCAATTAGAAATTATCTTTCTAAAAAGGATGATGAATTTTTGAAGGGAGAGAAGCATTTTATTAGTTATTTTAGGACTGAGCCAAAATAACTAAGGTTATTTCTATTGCAAGCGTGTTTTTTTTTCCGACAGGTTTGTGATCTCGAAAATACAGTCACTTCTATGATTCGGGCGATCTCGCATTCAGCTGAAAAGCTCTCATAAATGTTCCTCGAGTTCTAAATGGGATTTGAACTTACATCTTTCCAATCAAAAGCGCATATTTTTCAAACAATACGAAGGCTTTGTGTATCTTTAGTGAACTGTTGGTTATTTGTTTCTAGGCTTCCGATTATTCAAAAAACGCAAAAAGGAATAAGTCTTAACTTGTGCACTGTCTCAATATCAAACAGCCCATTCTATTGTGTGTGGGGGGGAAATAAAATAAAATAAACTGTGAGTTCTGTTTTGCCATATGCTTACTGCATGAGATTTTTCTTCGCAAAACACGCAATGAGATTTTTCACTGAGTAATGCATCATTATTAACGTATAAGGAAAACTGAGTATGAAGTAACCTTGTTCGTGAAACGCCAAATTTTCAACTTAACTGCGTATGGAAGCAATTTTCGATTGAATCAAAGACGTGATTGGTTGAATATTGCATTACGTGCTTTTCCTCTACATAAATGCAAGCAATAAACTGACTAAGAGTTACATTTTGTTTCTCTTAGTCACTGTGACCACTTCAGCCCATTAATTTTTAAAGGCATGCTCGATGACCAGTAACACTACTAACACGACAAACAGTCTTTTAATGTTCTGTTTGCTTGGAAATTTGTACTATGAAAACTGTTCAGCTGTGGTTTTTTTTTTTAATCATTAATTGATTCTATCGCAAATTATTATTAAAAATCCACTTCTAGGTATTTATACCACGATTAAAAAAAAAGGAGGTACTGTGATTTGATCGGATATCGATGAAAAGCTAACAATGCATTACGTAATGTGTACTGGGCCAACTTTAAGTGGTGTGCAGTAATCTCAGGTAAAGAGAAAGGGATACTTAAGGTTTGATAAAATCAGTCATACAAGTGCCTATAGTTAAAAGCCTTAAACCAGATGCCGTGCACTTTTCTATTATCGCTCAATTAATACTAAGCGAGCGCTTCGGAATACAGTTCCTTATCAAGCTAGTTCTACTCTCTTCTCGCAAAATCATAAACACACATATTAAGATATAATGACAATCTTTGGGGAAAGGGGTGTTCTCTTCCACTTTTAAGCAGAATTTAACACTTATTTCCTCACACTCGAAGAATGGTAGAATCAAAGCCAAGTAGGTTAATTTTTTTTTCGCAAAAAGAGGGGGGGGGGCCTTTTCTTCTCCTGTGATATCACGTCATCAGCACCTAACAATGATCACGGATCGAAGTCGACTTTCTTCCTAATTTCGTTCGAATTTTAACGATGTCATCATGATCGGTTATTTAAGCACAAAGTAAATTATGCCTACCGTGCGAGCTGTCAAAACATAGGTTCGGTCGCAACTAACATTGTCTAATACAGAGTTTTCCAAAATTTTTTCTACGACGGAACACTTCGCAAATCCTAAAGTTTTAACGGCACCCGTTGGTTAGAGTCGAGTATCATCGGTCTCGTATTCAATGTAAAGCCAAGAGAACACTATCGCTGAAGCAGGCTGTATCGCATCGCAAAACTGCAACAGCGCACACAACAGGCGTGCCGGGCCGCATCGCATCGCACTGACCTTGCTTGTGACTGCAAGTTTCCTAGAAATGATACCTCAGTACTTCACTCGCGCTCAGAATTGTCGACAACCGCGGGAGGCTGAGTCAAGGTCAGCGCACACTGGCCTTAATAGCACAATTCACACGCAAAATGAGAAGCGCCTGATTTTCAAACATGTTTGAACTTGTCTCAGCATTTAAACCCATTCCAGGCTCATATTATTTTTGATAATTTTTCACGGAACACAATTTGGGAAACCCTGTTCTATAAAAAGGCTTCATTCACAACGCAGTGGAGAAAAAACTCAATGTTTTGTAGTTTGGAAAATTCATGTAAAAAAAAAAGCATTGGAATATAAATATGGAAAAATACTGGAACGATTATTTATTTGAAAACTGCTTGTGATAAAATGATCGTATAATTATAATAAGAAAGGGATAACTACTCTTGATAATACGAAGTATTTAAATTTCATACTCTTCTATTACTGCTAGAACGTTCAAGTATTCAACGCGGTCGCGTGAATTATTCAAAATAAATATGAACTATTTTTAACATTGGAAGGCGCATTTAACAAAATGTGCCACGGCTTGTAACTAAATTTCTAATGAAGTTTTTGCGTGAGTATAGAAGCATAGCTGGGTGCACGACATCCGTTTGGGAATAATTAATAGTGTCTGTATTTCTTGTTAAACCTAACAGATGGCGCCACTACAGTACGTTATTACGTTTGAGTCTTTTGGCAACAAACGAGACGGCCTTTAACTGTTGCAGCAATTACACTCGGTAATTATCCTTTTTTATTCTAACACACGTAAACATTGTAATTCTATCCAACATTTAAATTTAGATAGAGGGTGACAGAAAGACCTCTGCTTAAAATATAATTACTGCGATTATTCTTGTACTTCATGAGAGATAAAATTAGAAGTTACAGACAAAGGAAATTGTAATAAAACGTGAAAACATAATGTACTAATTATGATAGCGGGGGGAAAATAATTAGGTACAAAGTAAGAAAATAAGAGAGCAATAAATGAAACAAATGACCAACGTCAAATAGGCATAACTTTTGCGAGAAGCGGTGTCGAAACAATTGCAACTATTTGGGAAGCAGTTCTTTGTTTTTATTTTTAAGGTGAAAATATTTTCTATGGTCACAACATGGCAGGAAAAAAGATCCTTTCGGAAAGGTATCGAAATATTTTTGTGATTGTAATCCAAAAATATTAAAGAATGGATCCATGTTTTAATATTGTTTGAAAAAAAAATTGAATAAAATGTAACTTAGATATAGGTTCATACATTTAGTGACGATTCCAACTTTTATAAGTCGGCAATCGACTCTGCAGGTTTTTTTTTTTTTTTTTTCTTTCAAGAGACTGCTATGGTATAAACGCAACAGCGTGCTACGGTGCACTTACCAATTCAGTTTCGGTATTACTACTTTAAAAACAAAACATTTGATCGCATTTTAAAATGGCATCTTCATAAAAATGAGGCCAATGACCGCTCGGCCACGGAAACAGTCGGCGCTGAGTTCACTGAGTTAGATACCAAACTTCAATAATGTATCTCTTGCTGCGAACCGGGTTGCCATAGCAGCTGAGCAGAAACTAACCTGCAGCCAATGTTAAAAGGTTTGCAAGAAGCTCAAAAAGTCCTCTTACAAGAAGCTTATGTGATTTTTTCCCCTTTCGTATGATCCTGAATAACCCTTAGTGACTGAGTTCCAAGATAAGGAACCAGTTATTATTAGTATTAAAACTGCATTTGGATCTTCAGACAAAAATACGTCAACTGCTTATTAGGAATGTGTATTAGTAACAAATTATTTTTTCATTGTTTTTATGTGTTTCATTTTTAGTTAATTTCTTAATTTACATTTTAATTTATTTCTTAATCTACAGTAATAGAGATCAGTACAATACCCCATAGATCCTAGACGATATGTAAAGGTTTTCTATTTTTATTAGGACAAACAGATACAGATTCCACACACTTGCCAATTTCAATGTAGAAATTGTGTGAGCTTCCATAGCTCAGTCAGTGTATGGACGAAGTCCTGGGTTCGATTCCCGTCAGTGACGTAAGGAACCTTTATTTGGTCTCTTTCGTCCAAAGAGACCAGATAAAGGTCCCTCACCCGTGAACACACATGGATTACAGTCATGAATACATCCCAGTCATATGCCTGTCCCGATACCGGATAAAATGTGGGCAATGCCTACAAAGTCACCTAGGGTCGGAAACGACTCAAAAGGAAAAAACCACCACCAATCATGTGCATGTACAGGGAAATGTACACACAATCAAATGGATAGTCTTTTGATCAAGAGAATCCATGGTCCAAATGTATGCTGTATCCTATTCTCGATATTAGTTTTGCTGTATTTTATCTATAACTTTTTTTTTCTTTATACAAATATAATTGTCTTCTCGAATGAACAACCCCTTTCCTTAGGCAGCGTGGATTAACAGCTTGCGTGTATAACACGCAGCTACTGCAGCTCAATTAGCATTCATAGTGGACATCCACGGAAATGTTTAAAATTTCCTGTATACCTACCAGTAATAAACTGGCTGCATTACGAATAAGTTATGGAGCTATGTGAGAAGGTCCCACATTATACATAACCATAAAGTAGCATAAACGCAGTATTAGACATCACTGTCATTGTAAATCTCTTCAATTCCTGGTACTTTTTATTGAATAATAAGAAAAGTCATAGAAGCCTCAGAAACATTCTAGGATTCCGTGCAGATCGCTGTCAACTAGCTGGCGAAAATAAACAAAACCCATCTTCGCCATTCATAAAGTGTTTAGGCTGCTTTGGTATGTTCTTCCTTTAAAACGAAAACCTGCTGCAGTCTATATTTAGCACGGTGAATAAGAGCTACTCTTCTAACGTCGTACTCGCGCATACAGACACAAAGTACTTCGATTGATCGCAGACATAATTACGACTAATTTATCAGAATGTCATATGTAAATATCCGGTAGTTACCGTACGTTTAATGCACTCCTTATTTTTCACTTCCTCCGATATTTCCTAGCACGAGGGGTCCATTGGGACTCTGGCTTTCCTTAGGTAATTTCGAAAAGCTACGACAAGGAATGCTTTAAATGGAAAGACTTAAGCCTTAAGGCGATTATCGCGACTGCATGTAGCCTTGTGAATTTGAATGCTTTACGTGGAAAAATCGAAAGGCACGCTAGTTCGGAACGGTCGCATTCCTCGCCATCATATCGAGGATGTGTCAAGAACCGTTTCAACAAAGAGTTCTTGTTTCAACCATTAACGACGAGGTCATTCCATATGAAAATGCAGGAAAAGTGTCTTGTCGTTTGCCAAAAAAAGAAAATGCGAAACCCTTTTCTTCATATATAACTACAACACTGTTTTGAATATTTTTCGTTTAATGTTGATGACCTTTAAACATTCCACATCGTGGAATGTTTAAAGGTGCAAACGGACTCTTATTGAACTATAGCAGTCAGCTTACTGAAATTAATAAATTATAGGTTTACTTAACGTACGGAGTGTTGGTTCTGTTATGTTTTCTATTATGAAAAGGAAATGATACTGCAAAAATTACGTAGTAGGGAGTTAAAAACAAAACTGTGGAATAAATTAAAAGAATGTACTTAGTTTTATCAAGCCATTTTTTTATTTCTTGAAAATAAATGAAATGCTATCCCAGTGAAAGAGCTTGTGTAACATCTTCCTTTAGTAAAGTCAGGGAATGGCACAGCTGCAGCACGCATGCATTAACTTTTTGTTTCATGAAAGGAGTTATAATTCATTCACCAGCAACTGTTGGTTTATGGATTTTTTTTTTTTCTCCACCGCTAATTTCAGAGCGCATTTCTTGATGAATGTTGTGATCAGTTTTATTAAGATGTACATTTCTCCATTTTCAGAAAGTTAAGTTTTATCTAAAAGTTTGTAAGTAGTCGATAAATAATTTTTTTAAAAAAGTAACTGACTCTTCATAATCAAATAAATCTGCCATCTAGTGGTGATTAAAGTAACTCATACAGAATAACTATGGCACAGAGAAAAATTTTCTTTAGCCCATGTTTTTATGAGAATGGATGTAGAAATACACAACAATGCAACATAACATGTAAATGTTTATTTGTACCATATACGTGCTATCAAATAATGTTTTTTTTTTTTTTTAATTGAGATCATGATTGTGGCGAATTTCTTAGGGAATCCGACATAAAACAAGCAGATTTTTCCCCAAGGAAATCCTACCGTGGGGAGAAATCTGCGGAATCTGAATGAGACCAGCTAACTTACCTTCAATATAAAACTCTGGTAAAAAGTTCTTAATAATCTGCAAAATACGTAGATTTAGATTGTGCTAATTCATAAAAGCAATACAACTGCAAATCATTCAACAGATTTTCTTTGATTATTCTGATTTTTTGATTCGGAGATTGAAACGTTCGAACTTCTGAAAGGGTCATACAGAATTTCAACAGATGGAATTTTTCATTTTATGGAGGGTGGGGAAAGGACGCGAGGGCATCCATGGAAGTTGAGAGTGAATGCTGTCAAGAGGGGGAGTTAGGGCTAGATGTTTCTTTCATAGAGTAGTGCGTGATTGGAATGGATTGCCGTTGGATGCTACGTGTGCAAGTATCACGAATGAATTCAAGAACAGGTGACAGCTAGTGCGAACAGTATGGCCTCATTCGATGAATTCCTGGCTCCCTGGAGGTCTTTCTTAATAATAATAAAATCAAGTGTCAAATCAATCCAATTAAAAATAATAAAATCAACTGGCAGATTTTACTGTTAATCAAAAGATCTCCAAAGGGTAGCATCAAACGTTTCAAACCTTATTAAATACGTGATGCAGGTTGAACTGGTAATTTTGTCTTCAGTATGATTTCATACTGTATGGATAAACCGAAAGAAGGCGCAGTTTTTTTTTTAATGATCCATTATGAAAATATAATTCTAGACTTATGAAAAATATCTCATTATCAAACAAAGAAAAAAAAAAAAACTGACGCAAAGCAAATCATATTTCACGATTATATTCAAATTGCTGTGAACGATCATAACACAAATGATGGGGAAAAAAGACGTAGAAGGGCTGAATTTGCAACTCAATATAATTATTTATAAAAAACACTCGAAAGGTATGAAATTCTTCGGCAGTCACCTTTCAGTTCTTCAAAGTAAACTGGAGACATGCAAACGCACTTTTCAATCAGCAGCTGTCATCCACGTGGTTCAATTCTGATCATGCCAGCATGAAAGAAAGAATTTTCATCGAACTAATACGTAAAAACAGCAGTAAAATAACCTTGCGTGCATATCTTGATATTCACACACCCAACATCGTTTCACTCGCTCTTGGATGCCATTTCAAATAACTGACCTTCAACTGACAACGAATGTATCTAGTGATCTGAGCCAGAATGATCAGAAAACATCTGTTAAGAGTAACAGATGTTTTTTTTTTTTTTTTTTTTTTTTTTTTTTTTTTTAGCGGAACCACGACAGTAGTGGTGGAGAAGAGAATTCACTTCAATATTAACAGCACTGACGTTTATTATTACAAACTTACACACTGCAAAAGTACATAACATTTCATGCACGTTTTCTTTTTTTTTTTTTTTTCCCCCTTGGCAGTTAGAGGTTTTCATTATACGGCAGGGATTCTTAACCTATGGTACGCGTACCACGTGAGCCACTGCACTGGTACATCTAATATCTTGAATTAAATATAGTGGTACGCCACTGGAAAAGGTTGAGAACCCCTGCAGTACGGGATCATCAAGCTGCTTAATGAAGGCCTGAAGTTGCTTGACATTATCTGAACTTTTCACAAAATGGCTCTTGTTTGAACTTTCATAAAAGTTCAAACAAGAGCAAACAATTCTGGTTTATGGATGAATGCGGTGTTTACGTATGCGAACTAGCATGTGCTAAAAAAATTTTCATCTTGCTCGTTCAATATCTTCTCTAAATCGAATAGATGAGGATCGAGTGGTCGAATTACTCATAGAGCAAAGGATTATTATAAAACAGGGTGGAAAGGTCAAACAGATTGGTCAGAAAAACAGAAAGGTCAAACAAATCCTATGTGGCGCCCTTTTCTGACTTGAATCAATATTATATATACCACTGTACTGCATTTCGCACCACATGTTCTAATCGTGGCGAGCGGCGATGACATCACTCAACTTAAGTCGCATTTTACTATGATAGAAAACAGATTGAAATGGCTTCCCACTGGTAGTTTCTGTACAACACAATGCTATCTTTTGTGAGCAAAATCATAAACACACAGTTCGGTTTTGAAAATAGTAATAAAACACCTGTAATTACTACGTAAGTAGCTGCGTGTGTTCTCAAGCCCATTCATCTGTTTCTTGAGATGAAAACCTTTGCCACTTTCGTATAAGACAGGCTAACTCACAGCAAAAAATCCTTTAAAATGTTCCCACTTTACAACAGAATTCGAACTCCATCTGGAACTTCTAAAACATTTTATTTCCTGAATATTTAATTATCATTTTTGATTTGTTTTTAAATAATCCAATTTTTCGCTTACTTTCAACCTAATGGTAAACGTGTTCTCATGACTTGTGCAGCGGAAGCGATCGCGATTTTTAGGCAGGTTTCGTGGCGAGTGCCTATTAATGCGGCGATGTCCATCCATCTGCATGCATATTGCAGAACTTCGCGGACACTGCCGAATTTCGATAAAATTTTCGTATCTGTAAGCGGTACAATGTTTTGTTCTACGGTTAAGAACAGAGCAACAATTTAATTTTAAGACAATCCACGATTTCAATAGGGCTATTTAAAATCAGAATTAGGGAGAAATTAGATAAATACTAAAATAAGCAACTACCATTCCGTGGAAAGCGTCTCCGCTCTCTTCCACTACAACCCTGCTTCGCTAGAAAAATGAAGTAGCTTGAAAAAGTTCCACGGTTTATAGTCTCTAGAGGAGAAACCGAGATTTCGTAACTCTTAGCTTACCCATGGTACCTAATAACTTATATGCATGTGGAATCAATCGCCATAACTGTTGTACATAATGCAAAGTAGCAGCCTACCTGAAGCTCTGGAGGTCCACCTTCATCTCGAATCAGGAGTAGGTAACTTTGGCCTTCTATCACAACCTCCTTCTTGAAACGACCCCCTGAGTAATACAGAAATATATTATGTAAGGCAATGAAATCAGCATAGCTCCATAATAATATCATGTAAGGATTAAATGACAAATATCTAATGTTTTGAATTTTCGTAGTTACTCGCTGTTTATTTGTGAAATAAAAAACACCCACAGTTACTGAATTACATTCAACAAACCAACGTTTTGTCAATAATTCACAACGATCCTCAGGATAAACATAAATGCAATACATTTGCAACCAAATAGACTACAAACTGCAAAGGAAGAAGACATCCTATTAAACAAGGGATTGCTAGGCACGTTATGGCCTCGAGAAATTCAGAGATTTAGCGGTGTAAAAAAACGTCACCAAATACTGATGATTTATATCCAATCTTTTGAGATTTAATTTAGGAATACAGTTGGCCCTTGAAGAACGCAGGTTTGAACTGCGTGGTACCACTTACACAAGGATTTTTTTTTTTTTTTTTTTTTGAATAAATACAGAGTCCGTCAAAAAAATTTATACATGCTTTAACAGATATCATCTATGGCCTTTTTTCAAAGTTGGCGAATTATGGTAGTAATGTGTAGCATGATGTTCTCTCAAAAGATGTCGTTAATCACATGAATACTGGCATCAGCACGTGACCGGTAGGACAGTCAAACAAAATGGCCGAGGCACGATTGTCGTTCGAGGAAAGCAAGACCATTTTGAGTTCCCCCCACGTTCTCCTGATTTAACACCCTTGGACTTGTACCTATGGAAAACTCTAAAGGACGTAGTGCATCGTAGAAAACCAGCTACGCTGGTGGCCCTTCGGATAGAAATTGAAACGGCATGTGCAGCAATCCCAGTGGACACTTTGACAACGTTGCTCAAGAAGTAGTTCGCCGTAATAATAGGTGTCTGGACTCTAATGGTAACCACTTTGAGCACCTCGTGTAATTGTAAAAGTCAAAAGGTAACTTGCATTCATCCCTTGATGTCTGTATAAATTTAGTATTACAGTTTTTACACAGGTTTTTCTTCTGCTGAAGTGTGTGTGTGTACATTTTTTTGACGGACTCTGTATATTGGAAATTTGCGATAATTTAAAAAAATTCACAGACGAACCGCGTAGCTTAGAAATATCGAAAAAATAAGAAAATGTCAGGTGTCATGAATGCATAAAATATATGTAGATACTGGTCTCTTTTATCATTTACTACCATAAAGTATACACAAATCTATTATAAAAAAGTTAAAATTTATTAAAACGTACGCACACAAACACTTACAGACCGTAAATGGCCATTTGCAGTCGAGGGAAATGTAAACAAGCGTAGAGATGCAGTATTAAATCATAACTGCATAAAATTAACTGTTGTTAATTAGTTAAATTAATTAGCATAAAAAATTTTTTATAACGATTCATTCATTAGTGTATAGGCTAGACTACCATACAGCAATCATATTGCTGCTTCTTCGTTTTCTATGTATGAATCGTTAAACCTGTAAATAAACATGAATAATTTCTTTTTCACATTATCTTTTCACTTCTGATGTCTAGTGTTAGTACATACGTATAACATTTGCAGTGTTTTGTATCCATTAAGCCAATATTGATGTAGGTACTGACAGACATACGATTCATCTTGTAAAACAGACGACGTAAACTTACGGTATCGATAAATACAGTACTTGCAAATGTATTTTCGCTTCCTTATGATTTTCTTTTCTCTAGCTTATTGTATTATAAGAATATAGTATATAATACCTACGTACCATACAAAATATGTGTTAATCAGTTTTATGTTACCGGTAACAGTAGGCTATTAGTAAAGTTTTGGGGGAGTCAAAGGTTATACGCGGATTTTCGAACAGCGTTGCCCCCCCCCCCACGTTGTTCAAGGGTCGACTGTACTATTCGAACTCCTTCGGAAATCTATATGATTTCGATTCAGATTTATGGATAGATTTAATTTTCGTCCCAAGTATCGTAATGACTTTCATACAAACCTGAGGCATACGATTCTCTCTCTCTTTCCATGGTGGCCGAGTGGAAGGCATCACTGTTCTGTTCTCCACACAATAAAAACATTTAATCACAAACGCCACCATGAATTACCAAAACAGTGCTGTTTGTATCTGTGTTTTAGGGGGACATTCATCTGAGTCCTAAAAATAGAACTAAATCATCTGGGAGCGAACAAGCAGTGGATAATACCACAGAACACTTCCTAAATTTTATTTCGCTATTCTACTCAGCCAGGAATAAGGAATGCTATAACTGTAAGTGATCGTTAACACATAAAACCAAGAATTTCATACGATATGTCGTAACAGTCAACTTTTTCTTTCACTTCTCTTCAAAATCGAATGTATATAAACAATACGAAGCCAATACCTGGTTGGCCAAGTGGTTGGTATATTCTCTTTCCAGCCAAAAGGTTGCGGGTTCGAATCCCGCCTTGGACATAGATGTCTGTGATGTCCTTCATACATACATACATGTACTCTCCGATGATTGGATCACTATGGAAGAATGGGTTGGATCACCCAACCCTCTCTGCATTGGGAGAGACCTTCCTCAGTAATGAGCAAAATCACAGGCAACTCATAACTCAATCGTATGTTACATTACAACAATTGTTTGTAATGTAACATAATCACAGGCAACTCATAACTCAATCGTATGTTACATTACAACAATTGTTTGTAATGTAACATACGGTTGAGTTATGAGTTGCCTGTGATTTTGCTCATTACTGAGGAAGGTCTCTCCCAATGCAGAGAGGGTTGGGTGATCCAACCCATTCTTCTATAGTGATCCAATCATCGGAGAGTACATGTATGTATGTATGAAGGAAGGAAGGACATCACAGACATCTATGTCCAAGGCGGGTTTAGTGAAAGTCGCTAAAACGTATCCAGAAAGGAAGATCAAAATTTTTGAAGGGACAAAGTTCTGATTCGCGACTTTTAACCTCTACGTTCACCTAATTCAAATTCATGGGGCTGGCTCATTTGAATTCGACATCAATAGCGAAGCAAGCTCCTCAGTCATAACTGAACAACGGAAACCATGTGTCCATACCGTTCTCGTACTGGTCAAGAAGTTTATTATTGTTTTCCCCAAAGATTTTCTATATGACTCGTATATTTACAACATCCCAGTCTAGAAGGTATACGTAAAACTATTGAATGAAAGCGTTGTATATAGTAATGTGTGTGTGTGTGGGGGGGGGGGATTAAAAATTATATATATATATACGCTTTATTTTGCACCATATTTGTTTTAAGTCAGTTGCCACGTGTCTAATACGTACAAAAATAGTGATAAATAGTTTCTGATTCAAATATAAATGTTCCTCCACCACGAATGTCTTACCTTCTGGTGATTCGTCCTGCATATATGATCCTGTAAGGTACCGATGGACTAAGGCAGATTTACCACTGGAAAGACTACCAACGATTCCCTGAAGAAGAAAAAAATAATAATAAATTAAAAAAAAAAAAATATATATATATATATATATATATATATATATATATATATATATATATAAATCCTACTGTATTTCCAAGTCGGTAAAAATCTAACAAAATGATGATAATAATAATAAATAGTAATCAATTCACATGGAACAGTAATTCTTAAAATACGTAAAGAGAGTTATTGTGCAAGTGCGTTGTACTGACGTTACAGTACACACAGTTCAATTGATTAATCGAGACAAATAATTAGAAATAAGTGAGCAGCAACCTGTGGAAAACGAGGATCTCGGCCTAGTGGAGCTTAATTTCTTAAATAAAACGGAGCCTGTCTCTCTCTCTCTCTCTCTGGTATCATTTAAGATTACCTTCACACACACACAAACACAGAGAGAGAGAGAGAGATAACGTAACGTTGGTAGGGTGTTTTTCCTTTTCATTATATGTGCAGCCAGAAGGACACGAAAACGGCGTGACATGTAATTAACGTGGTTAGAACTGTATGTTAGTAATGTTGCTCCCATTCTTTAGCCAGAATTCCATCGGTTAACGCTTTTAATCTCAATTATCACAATCCATGTAAGCAGCTAAAAACTGGGAAGGTTCATGGAAGATGGGGTAAGTTTGTCTTTGTATCCCATGAAGTAATTGCAACTCACTGTGAAAGGTGATTTAAGCTAGCGTCGACTTAGTCGCAGCTAAGGCAAGGAGGCTGGTTTATCACTTTTGCGAAAGAAAAAAATAATAATTAAATCCAAGTATACGAATGAAAAACTCAGCAATCTCAATCTGAGACCAAAAACTTGAGCTCTGATTGAAAGACCTGGGACTTACTCCTATCCTCACAAAATTAAAAAAACAATCTTTTTTTTTTCTATAGGACCAAAAATCTACAGTTGTTCTACCGAAAATGACCTAAAGTTTTACTTTGGGTAACGGGGCATGACACAGTAACCCCCGTCTTCTAATGCTACGAATGCACCCGTGTCACGTTAGAAAACTGCATGTTCCCTTCCCCAAAAGCACTATGGAAACCAAGATCTTTTGAATCAGAAACCACGATGAACAAAGGCGTCTCCAAAACATTACAACCTTCGACTTTTGAAAACTGGAATAATAGTCAACAGGATGAAAGATGCGCAAAGTAATTGAGCCACCATACGGTGCCTTGTGAAATGGTACTCTTCCGAGTTCTACAGGACAAACTACAGATACTGAAACTTATTTTCGGCTTCTGCACTATCGCTTTCATCGGATGTTTTCATATATTTGTGGCAAGCTGGGATTACCTTCGAACCTACTCCTTGTGACGCAATAGTAATTTTTGTAGCCTTAGGTACCTAAAGCAGTAGCGGGGTGGGGTGTGTGGGTGTTACTGCCATAAAAGTATCCGTGATCTTTAGACTGGTTGCATGTTTTATTTTTCAAAAGCATGGGAGTTCATAATACTGTATTTATAAACAATTACGTGGGTGGTCTGAAAAGTTCTAGGGCCTAACAATGAAAAAAACGAATTTATAATGTCAAAATTATTTTTATTTTTCAACATAATCTCCCTTAAGACTAATACATTCCAGCGATGTTCCATCGCCCTAATCCCGTCCCCGTAATGGTTTTCAGTAAGATCTACAAAATACCCCTCTAAAGCCGCAATCACCTCTTGATTCGAAGAAAACTGACCAGCGAGGAAGATTTTTAGCTTGGAGAAGAGATAGAAGTCAGAGGGAGCGAAATCTGGGGAATAGGGTGGATGTTCCAACAATTCACAGTGCAGATCCCTTAATTTTCTCACTGCCAAAACACTTTTCCGGGCAGGCGCACTGTCCTGATGAAAGATGATTTTTTTTCGTCCAGTCTGGTTAAAAAAGCGGAATAATATTCCTCGGTTATTGTTTTACCGTTTTCAAGATAATTAATAAACAAAATGCCTTTAATATCCTAAAACACCGATGCCATGACCTTGTCTTCTTTGGCGCTGAACAACCAGCTTCTGTCCACTGTTTTGACTACTGTTTGGATTCTGGTGTGTACTCGTGAATCCAAATCTCGTCCATAGTAATAAATCGACGCACAAAATCAGATTTATTCTTGTTAAAATGCTCCAAGCACTATTCAGAGATTTTCATGCGATTGCGTTTTCGATCAGTGCGGCACCCATCTTGCGCAAAGCTTTTTCATTTGCAATTCTTCATGCAAAATGTATCCTACATGTCCTTTTGAAATGCCTATAGTCTCAGCAATTTCACACACTTTGACTCGCCAGTCATCTAATACCATATCGTGCACTGATCAATGATTTCTGGTGTTGTTACACTTTTTTTGGACGTCCTTCACGTGGATCATCTTCAAGGCTAGCACGGCCGCGTTTAAACTCGGCAGCCCATTTCTTAATTGTCGAAAACGAAGGAGAAGAGTACCCATAAACTTTTATGACCCTCGAATTAATTTCTTTTGGCGTTAAACCTTTTGCTAAGAATTTTATAACCTCACGATACTCGATTTTATCCATTTCAAGAGATATAGGCAACACTTTCGCTTCAGACAGCTCTATAAAAAAAAAATTAAAAAAAAATAAAAACTACTTGATATAATGACTTGCAATTTCACGTGAATGCTTAATGACAAATGTACCAACTTAGGGGAAAAAAAAAAAAAAAATCTTGCCGATAGTGTTGCTATTTATGGTCGAGGCCGAGAACTTTTCTGACCACCCACGTATTTATTGGGTCCGAGATGATTCTCGACGTCATCGCTAACAATTATTTCCGTTAAAACTTATAATAGTCATGCAATACTAAGTGCCCAAAGGATATTGTGGAGAAATGCACAAAATTCCAGCAAGAGTCAAAAACATGCGAATATCGTCAATGAAAATAAAAGGCTCCGTATACTTACCAATCTTAAATCAGGCACAGTCCGGCTTAGAGTCCATTCCTGGCTATTTACAAAAGAGTCTGAAAAAGAAAAATAAGCATTTTATAATCGATTTAAAACTACAAAAAGGTAATATATTCTGAACAGAAATCGTCATAACATTTTAAGGAGAATGAATCTGATTGTACAAATTATAATTGCTACATTTTACAGAATAACGCAAGAGTAACTCGCAACTATAAGCATCGCTGTGCTATTTCTGTAATTTTATTTTTATTTTTTTTTTTTAAGTGGTTAACGCAAGTCATTTCCAGAAATCCCATGACCATCGTCTGAGCTCGTTCACATTTCCTAAACCCAAGTCATCGATGAGATTTGAACTTCAACAGTTCTCCCACCACATGAAAAAATATCGCTAAGATATTCCTTATACAGGGTGGCCCATAAGTTACGAAGGGGTTATAAATTTTATAACTTTTTTCTTTTTTTGGTATAATGAATTATAGAACCTGGAGATTTTT
Organism: Typopeltis vanoorti; assembly: GCF_054136105.1. Classification (NCBI taxonomy): domain Eukaryota; kingdom Metazoa; phylum Arthropoda; class Arachnida; order Uropygi; family Thelyphonidae; genus Typopeltis; species Typopeltis vanoorti. Next base: position 82,062,585 of record NC_143561.1, read on the forward strand.
TTTATTAGTTATGGAAAAACCACTTATTTTAAACCCTTTCATGATTTAATGGTCACTTTGTAATAACCCTAAAAATAAAATTCTCTTCCGCAACACTGCCAGCTCCGCTCTCCAACCAAAAGGCTACGGAACGAATACTGATGGTCTGAGGCATGAATGTTTGTGAAAGTGTTTAGGTGGGAGATGAATTATCGCCAGGTGTGAGACCACAGTTCTGCTTATTGGGGAATCTGAAATGGCTTGAAAAAAAATTCCATGTTTGGTCTCTAACGATGGGTTCCGGATTATGTATAAATAACTAAAAAATATAATACAATAACAAAAGTCCCCACTCAGGCTACTAAGGCATTACAGGTTTATAGTGTGGGTGGGAGTTACATTAAAAAAAAAAAAAGTTCGATCAGGAGTGATAACATCACTCCTTATCGAAACCCACACCTGTATGGCAGAACTGAGCCAACGTACCTGCGTGAATGTTTAAGTAGTGATCAAACTTCTAGAGACAAATCCATGCATCTTTTAAATCTTACTACTGGCAAATTTGTTCTAAATTAATAAAATTGTAGTCTGAAAATGAGTATTTAATAAAGTGATTGTTTGAAAACATCCGCATCACAATATATTTGGCTCGTATTTTGATTTCTTTTAAAAAAATCAAAGTACGCTCCAATCATAAGCGGCCTCCACTGGATGATTGTAATTAAACTGTAGTTTAGTACATCATCTCCAAAGACTGCAGAAATACTTGAAGGAAATCAAGAAAGCATGAAGTGAATCGAGAAATTCTTTTTGAACTAAGTTTCAAAGGACACATTAACCAGATGGCGTAACATCTGGTTCTATAAGCCGATTTCGTTGGCATGCAAATAAGCTTCCCATTCCATATAAGGCATTCATACGTGCCTTTATAGTGAATCATTTTGGTAGTGACTACTGAGAGTGATGTTGCGCCAGTGGCATAACGGTAATAACTGCAGACGAACAGTAGTTACTTAGGAACGCACATAATGACAGTGGCGCCTTAAGTGAACAGACACTAAGATCCGTTACTGAACAGCAAAGATAAAGCCATTTGAAGGAACGGTCCCGTTAAATATTTCTTCTCACTACATGGAAGATGAGTCATGCATCAGTTGGATGCACCGAATTCAATCAGAGTTCCTCACGTCTTCGACGTGAATCGAACCTGGGACACTCCTTCCCCGGGCATATGGTTGCGAAGCGCATAGCCACTAGGCTAACCGCGCGGACGCTTTCGGGTCTTTTCTATCCACGTTTATTTCCATTGAAGGAGCACCTCTATTTTACTGTTGCTTATATCAACCAACATAACAATGGTCTTCATGTGCATCCCACCTATAAAAGAATGGAAACCTATATTTGGGAAAATCTGCTCTAGAAACCAAACTGGTGGTCTTTCTATCCACGGCAGGGTTCCAGATACCACGGATGTGGTTTCCGGTCTCATACCGGACGAATCCATGCCCCCCCCCCCCACACACACACCCGGTCTCAGTGAGTTCGAACCCCACATCCTGTTGGTTGTAAAGCGAAATAACTTTATCCAAGGTACTACGAACCTTGTGGCATGACTAGAGCGTTTTAATTTCGCTGAATTTTCAGACTTTTTTTTTTTTTAAATCCATTCTGGACATATTTAACAAAATAAAGAATGTTCAATATCAAAATTCACCTGCATTTTAGATAAGTACTGCCACAAAATGACTATTATACTAACAAATTAATTGGAAGCTGCTGCAGAACGTCTGTTTTATGCACAGTTCAGCAAAATTCTTCATATAAACAGAATCAATGAACTGCCATCTACCGATAAATGAACCAATCTCCGCAACAATTAAATTATATATAAGAATAACACTCAACTCGCAGAAGTCGATTTTAAATATATCCAACTATACATACATACATACAGATATACGAAGTAATGTTATTATAACACTTTTAGCTATCAGGAAGTATACCAATTTCATTCATATTTTCTATAATTTGCATTTGCTACTGTAAGATGGAAAAATAAATAATTTAAAAAGTTATTTTATCTGGAGTGCCGAAAGTAAAGAGGATCTCTCTCTATTTTCTCTTGTTGGGTATATATTTATTTCATTGCTCAAGACATCCCATGCGTGTCTGGCAAGCGGGGGAGAAACAGACAGATGAACTTGAACAAGAGCTTTCTCCAGGCAGGAAGTGACACACCCTAGCGCATGGGAGTTTGATACACACAGTTGCATCACTTAATGGTAGAACTGGCGATTAAATAATCACTGGACAAGCAGTAATTAAAGTCAATTTTTATCCTGAAGATACTTCATTATTCACATTTCAAGAAAATAAAAATAACTAGAAAACACGATTTATACTAATTCAATTATTCCTGCCTCGTATTTATCAATTTAATCTTATTTGCAAATAAATAAGACCAAAAGGCATAACTCAGTTCGAATGATGTCAGTATCATGAAGACTGTAAAATTAAAAAAAATAAAAAAAAAAAAAAAAAAAAGATGTTCACTGTTCATGACTTTATTTTAGAAGATATAAAGAACTTGCAGATAAGAAAAGCGCCTGAGCCTATTTAATTTCTTCATAGTTAAAATACTACGAATGATATTTCGAATGGTATTTGTGCAGAAAGAGAATATAAGTCGTGAGAATTTTTCAACTTCTTCTTTTTTTTAAAAAAACTTAAATGCACTATTTCATGACCGTATAGTAGCATAAAAAGCCACTATCACTAGATATTAAGCAGTGTATCAAAGCATAACATACTGCTTGATAACCCTCGCTGGACAAAAACGTCCGTGTGTCACAGTATGATTGAGGGGGCAATGAACCGTTACAAAAATGCACATTAGTAACGTCAGTGAAATCCTTGGATGGCTTGCAAATTCTGGCAAAACATAAGTTAGACAGGCATTCTATTACCCATGTGATTTTCGATATATAACTTTAATGCCAGTCATAAAGGCGGGTATGATTTTAAGGTTATACAATAATAATAATATTTTAAATATTTCAGAATTACACAACAGAAGGCATGTTCATTTAGTAACCAATACGATTACAAAATAGATAGAGAGAGAGAGAGAGTATAATAGCATAGCACACAAAAGTATTATTGTGTGCTATGCTATTATATACTATGGAGATATATAATATACTATATATCTCCATAGTATATAATTGTCCAAGAGCAAAATATTTAATAAAATGTATTTACTGCTCGTTGCAGCATCTTTATATTTATTGATAATCAGAATGCGTTCTTAATTTATTTTTGTAAGAAAATTAGTGGCATAGATGTCGTGTGATAGGTTTCGCTGTACAGTAATAACAGTTTGTGTTCCGGGCTAAATAGAAAATCCTTATCATTATCACAGTGTTAAGAATCTCTTTATTAAAGAGTAAACTCTAGATAATAAATCGTACTTTGTTACGTACTTTTCTAATATCTTTTTCCCGTTTGGTTTGCTGTCAATTTTTAATCCGAAATTACCTTTTATATTTCCATGCAACAGCAAATTAAGAGTTCTGTCCAATTCCGGTTATGGAGGAATATAGAAATGAAAAAGTTAATTTTATTAATAGGGGGACATTTCTCAGTTTAAAAATTACATCCTCCCCCCTCCCAAGAGAGAAAGAAAGAGTATTAACGTGATACGGTAGCACTATTGTCAGATCTGTTTATATTTCATTTATACTCGATAAAATATATGTAATATGAATTATAGATAATACTAGTCCAAGCACAGGACCCTGAGGAACATAATGTCTTTTAATTAATTAATTTTTTTTTTACGAGAACATACAGTTCAATATCGTTAATACATTAACGTTTCTTATTTGCTGAAATGACGAACTGGCATGTACAATTATAACTAAATTTTTGAAAATAATTAAGAATTTTAGCGCATTAAAATATGACTTGTCCCGACCGCGAAAGCGCTTGCATATATTGTGCTGTTGACAGTGGATATATGACCACTCAGTCATCTGGTAGGAAATATAACGTTACTACAGTCTTGGTTGATATCAAAAAAACACTTTCTCTATTATGTAGAGTCACGCAAACAAAACCTGCTTATTGGTATGAATAAATGGAAGACAAACGGTCGCATTCAAAAACGAATGAAATTTAAAAATAATAATTGTTATTAAAACAATAACTGCTTCATTATTATTTGTCGATTATATAATTTTATATAAAAAGTACAGTCGATAATATAAAATAACTATATAAAACTTTTATTTTTATCTGTGGTGCAAAAAAAAAAAAAAAAAAAAAAAAAAAGCCTATGACTTGAGAGCAGGCAAAAATCGATAACTAATTTTAGAAAAACTCTAAGAATAACATCAGATGATATCACGTCCATCGTACATTTTGTGTGCGGTGGTATAGGAATACATAGAAGCTTTCTCCGTTTCTAGTTTTACCAGACTAGCACGTTACGATACAAAATGAGATTTTGGTAATCAGCACAATAAAGTTGAAACAGAAGTGTCATTTATGTGAACACTAGATATTTGTCAAAAATACTAATATGATGGCACCCGATGAAAATCAACTGAATGGTTTGGATGAATGACACTTCCCGATGAAAGCCAATTTATTAAATTAGCTTTAATTTTTAAAAGTTTTAATACTTTAAAATTGAAGCTGGCATTTCTGTCTGAATAAAAACCAAGCAGGAAAATCTAACAACTAAGGTATCAGTTTTAATACCTTAGTTGTTACATTTATTAACGGTGAATAAATGGCGAATGATTCATAGTATACTATCCCTCACCTTCGGAATTTAAGCATTGTTGATATATTTTGTAACTGTTAGTAACAGTCACTGCGAGAACAAGTTACTTGCGAATGTTTTCGGATGTCAAGTAAACAGAGATGACCTTCTTTCCAGTTAGCATGACAATCGCTATTAGCAGCTTATTCAAATCCAGCACGATGTCGAAGTCAATGTCCTGTTATGGTCGAATCGCAGAATGCAAGCTGCATTCATCCAACAGAAGAACTCTCTCTGTAATCTCTTCAGAGTTTCCACTCAAGTGACGTAAGTAGCATCCCTTGTTACGCCTGCTTTAACTAATGTACAGACGATGACCGTAGTTTTCCTTTGGGAAAAGAGGGGGGGGAGAATCTCCAGCTTCCCCCTTGATGGCACCACGTCCCAGTCTTTGCCAAGGAGTAAGTGTTGGGTAGTCACGAGAAGCGGTGTCCTTTCCAAAGCAGACAGTCGTGCCCAAAAACACAGTTTAGCACCGTAACGTCTAGGTCATGAGACGATCCCGCGGTAAATTCTTTTCAAAAAAAAAAAAAAAGCAAAAAGAGTAGCCAGACAGTGGCAAGCACGCTATGCATCACGGCATTCTTCCACACGGCCATTCAGGCGAAAGAGAGAGATGGAGTAGGGGGGGGGGGAGAGAAGGTGGAGGTTGAAGAAACCATCTGCCGTACTGGAGTCAGTGACTTCCATGTATCACGACGCCCCGGAGAACGTCGCACTACGCAAATTTGCGTGAGCTTCTAATGGTTCCGAACACGTACACGCGCTTAGGTGAGCGCAGTGCCGCAACTTAACCTTTGCAGGAGCTAAATCTGTAGCGTTGCACGAGACGATCATGCGTAAAGAAATGCCGATGGATGTGGCCCCGTTGCGAATACAAATGTTTTCAAAAGTGGACGACTTTCTCCACGCATTTGTGTCATAAATACATGGTGACAACTTTCGTTCACTTTTAAGTTTACACTTGTTTTTGTATAGAGCTTTGATCACGAAAACTCACCTAAAAAAAAACAAAAAAAAAACATTTATGTGATTTTTATGTGCTTCGATCACGGAATGGTACAATAACTGTATAAACTAGAATTACTCCTTACTGATTTTAATTATGATACATGTTGTAGTCAATAAAAGTCTGGTGGATCGAATATAAACCACAAAAATACATCCAAGGTCATGAACTTAATAGATAACTTCTAGGATACAACGTTCACTATTGCAGCTGAGACGTGCTAATAGGCTGTTTGTATTCGGTCGCTTCTCTGGCAATTCAAATATCTGAGTTAACTGGTCATAAAGCACAACCGCCCATAAATTCCAAAAGCGCGGGTTCTTGCACAAGCTGCGCGTTTCAATTCCCATCTTCCCGGATGGCTAAAGTGTTAATGGATGACGCAGTTGTGGAACCAATTCAATTGAGCTTACGGTTTAAACTTTGGGATTAAATAAATTTAATAATAATAATAAAAAAATTATTAAAATAAATAATAAATTATTTACAGCTGTTCCATCGCAAACTGAAACGGAATATTTGCGATTTTTTTTTGTTTGTTTTGGATTTACAGTGATTCAAATAGTTGAGCTTTGACAGTTCATATACAGAGTTGCCCCAATGAAATATAAGCATTTTAAATACAACTATTTATGAGGAAGAATTCAGCAATGATTATAAATACTGGGAATGGCAAATATGAAGTTCTGTTTGGGGTAAATTCGATCCAATGCCGCATATGTATACCGAACTATTCGGTATACATTTCGATTTCAATCTGTAACTCAGCACTTGTCTTGTGCACTCCAGCATTCGGAAATAATGGTTAGTCTCTGCGAATTTTCTTAACTCAATCACTTCTGACGTATTCACTACATCCTTAAGATAATCCCATGATTCGAGATAGATCACCTTGTTGCACAAGAATTACCGACTCAAATTTTGCGTACCATAAAACAATGAGCATTTTGAATTGACAACATCTGATTACAATAGGATGGATGGATATGAATGCATTTTCTTGTCCAAGAGCATATATACCATAGGATTTAGATTAATCTGTTGATCCCAGTGGTGCACCCAGGGAGGGGGGCCAAGGGGCCCTGACCCACCCCTCCCAAAAAAAGAAAAAGTTAAAAAACACTAGAAAATTTTCCAAAATACTTTTCCTAATTAAAATTCATTTTTTATTTATGTTGTGCCATGTTTCTATTTCAAAAATGCTTATGAATTAGGGGTCACATAAGGTGAGAGAACCCTGTAGCATGTTTCTCAACCTATGGTCCGCGATGATGGGACAGGTGGTCCACAGGCTTTGAATAAGTAAGTAAAAATTATTAAAATAAAATGAATACTTAAAAAAAAAAAAATAGCGGCAGAATGAGTAATAAAAGAGAGGTGAAGGGAAAAACAATATGGTTTTATTGCTTCCACCTTCCCTTGCTGTTTTGTCAGATTTGAAGTGAACATGTGTTGTCCACATGACCACATTTCAACCAATTGCCTGTTGTTTATTGATTTTTATTGTTGAAGGTTTTCCTCCTTCAACCAAGGCTCAATATATCTTCAGAAGTGTTACGTAATACTTAGACAAAATGTGTTGTGAGTTAACTCCAGTATTTATATATTTTTTGGAAATCGCGGGAAAAGCAAGCTGACAATTGAGTTGAAATGCTAACTCTTTTCAACCGAATTCCAATAATATGTGAAACTGCCATAACAACATTCACTATATATATAGTGAATGCTGTTATGGCATATATATATATATATATAACACTAATTAAATCTAATTAATAACACTAGTTTTTAGTTAGATACTATGTTTGCCGGTGCAACATATGGTTTTGCTTCAGTCTATATATACAGCATAGTTTCTGTATGAGGGGACATGTGATTTATTAATTAGTGTCGTTTTTATCCCAGCCGTCTCTAATTGCACTATTTGTTGAGAAATATATTACACAGACTGCTTATACCTTATTCGCTGAGATAAAAGTACAGGTAACCCTCGTATAATGCGGATGTTAGGTTCCATAGAAATGCCGCGTTATATAAATCGCGTTATGCGAGCCTTAGATCACATAGAAAAAAGTAGGGTTAGGTTCCGAAATCTTTTTTTTTTAATTATATAAACAAAATGACATATCCAACAAAAACAATATTTTTATTTAATTCAGGTAATTCATGTAAGTTAAGAAAACAAACTATAAGACAAATACATAGTATAAAATTATAAAAATTACAAATTGTGCATAAATTTCATTGCACATAATGCATAAATGTTTTAGACACAATAAAATAAAGCGTATATTTTAATCGTCATCACTGTCTTCAGAAATAACATTTCGTAGATGTTCTTTAAGTGGCCAGAGGTCGTCACCACTTGAAATCTCTTAGACTTCATTTGTATAATTCTCATTGTGTGCTTCGGCTAGTTTAGTTATCAAGAAGTCAGTAATAAGACTTTGCTTACCACTATGCTGCATTTTTTTTTATTAAGTTCATAATATGCAGCTAAACAAATATCCAATTGTCTCGTAAATTTTCCCGAGCGCTCCATTGAGGGATCATTATCCGTAAAATAACTTCCTAACTTTCTTGCCAAATCCAATCCTTCTGCTAATTTATTTCTTTAAACTGAATTCTTTAACGGATTCATCACAATCAGAATCTTCGGCAGAACATTCCCCGCCATTTGGTTCGAGGCCATCTATTAATTGTACCAGTTCCTCCTCATTTAAATCTGTTTCTCCATCAATTAATGCACTAATTTCGTTTTCAACCATATCGCAAAAGCCCTCTCCACCAAAAATGTGTGCGACGTTTATTATACGACGCAGCTCGGCATCCACTGGAGGTACGAAATTTTGTTCCAGAACGGCTTCAGGCCATATTTTTTTCCAGCAAGCATTCAGCGTAGAGGGTTGTAATTCCTTAATGGACAGAGAAATAATTTTCACACAATTCAATATTGAAAACTCTTTCCACGCTTGAGACAGTGTCATGTTTGGATTAGATTCCATTTTTTCCAAAAATTAATTGGAATGTTCGCCGAATATAATATGACTTAAATGTTGATATTACTCCTTGGTCGAGCGATTGAATAAGTGAAGTAGTATTAGGGAGCAAAAAAGTTATTTTAATATTCGGATGGCTTAAATTTGTTGGGTGGCCTGGTGCGTTATCGAAAATTAGTAGAATTTTGAAGTCCATATGCTTTTTCTTTGTGCAACTTTCTACATCGGGTACAAAACACTTGAAACACCAATTTTCAAACATGCAAGCTGTAACGCATGCCTTTTTGTTGGCCTGCCAATAAACAGGTAGGATGGACTTGTCGAGCCCTTTCATCGCACGAGGATTTGCGGATCGGTTAATAAACATTGGTTTTGTCATGTAATCACCTGATGTATTACTACAAAACAGTAGAGTGATTCTATCTTTGGAAACTTTGAATCCAGGAGTTGATCTTTCATTTTTCGAAATATAGGTGCGTTTTGGCATTTTTTTTCCAATATAACCCGGATTCATCCGCATTGAACACCTGGTCTGCACTATAACCACCTTCTTCAACGATTTTTAAAAGTTCTGCTGGGTATTTCCGGGCAGCTTCGACGTCTGCTGATGCTGATTCTCCCTGAATTTTAAGATTATACAAAGAAAATTGTATAATCTAATCCGATCCAAGATTTTAAATTTTTTCTTCGAGGGAAATGAATTTCCTCTTCAACGTTGGTTTTTTTCCCTTTCATTGCAGTTTTAGTGGCCATTACAATAAAAATAAACTTTTACATAAAAAAAAAAACTGTCATAAGGACATCGAGAATTTCAACTGCAATAAAACAAACACTTTTTCATAACTGAAAAATTGGACAATAGTTTTTAGTTAGATACTGTATTTCAGTGCAACATTTTGCTTGAGTCTATACAGCATAGTTTCTGTGAGGGGGGGGAGGACATGTGATTCATTAGTTGTTTTTATTCCAGCTGTCTCTAATTGCACTATTTGTTGAGAATTACACAGACTGCAAAAGCCTTACGGTATCTTATTCAGGGATACAATAAAACTAAATTCGATACTTATAACTACTTGCGCGATACGGGCAGACACAAAATTAACGAAGATGAAATTTGATTTTTAAGTCTCGCGGTGAAAATATATAAAATAAATAAATAAATAAAAGGTTACTAGAATTGTAGACCGCGTTATATCGAAACCGCGTTGAACAAGGGTTACTACAATTTGTAGATAGCGTTATATCGAAACCACGTTGTATAAGTACCGCGTTATACGAGGGTTACCTGTACTTGTTTTTCTTGCCTCTGCAATATAGTGGCTATTGGGGGGAGGGCGTGTTGTTTACCGCGGGAGCAAGTTACTATCGCCCTGCTCTGAACGTGTTTCAGTTTTTTTTTCATTTGCGAGGTATATGCAAAACTTTAATTTCTTTTTTCGAAAAGTAAAATCAGGGGTGAGAGTTATATGCGACTAAGTACGGTATTTCAATTATGGATAAGTACATCCGATATATTTTTCCCTTCTTTAAAGGGAAAAATATATCGGATGACAGTGATAATACAAAACGAGTGTGTAATAACAGTTTGTGTGTAGTTTCTGAAAAGAAAGAGGTCTGTAACGAATCCACAGAAACACAGAATTCCCATCAGTTGCAATGCGATAATATTAATACGCTTAACGAAAGGAGAGATTTGCTGACTTGCTGGACACTCGACCAGTGGATCGTATTCAAAGGTAAATACAATTGTTTAGTTTGTAAGAACATTTTTCTGTTTTGTGACTTTTCTCCCTTTACGGTAATTATGCCTACATTATTGTCTTATTATTCAACAATTGTTTACAGTTTTGAATGTGTATATAAAGTCAATATCAACAGTTGCCTGGTTACGAACGTGTGATGAAAGGGACAGGGAGGTTTGAAGCTTTTCCGGATAGTATTCAAAAGGTAAATACAATTGGTTATTTTGTATAGGGCCCCGAAACTTATTAGTTTAGAATTTAACCACTGGGAAAGGGTTTGTGTCCACCTCAAAACTCTGAAACAGAATTGGAAACATTTTCCGAGTAACTTTTTATAAGAAATTTCTGTGATTTCACGATCCATTTCAGGCTTGCAGTCACGAGAACAACCTTTCGTTATCGAAAAAAGAACAGCTAATTGAGCTTTCAAGTGACAGTGGGCTTAAAATGCAATTCCGTGATCGTGGTTTGGCTCGATTCCGGATCTCGCCTTCAGTGAGAAGTGAATTTATTTGAAGTCGAAAATCGTCATGCAGTTTTCTACAACCTATCTTTGCGAGAAACGATTTTCATCGCTCCTTCAAATAAAAACAAAATACAGAATTCGTCTTAGTGTGTGTGCCGATCTTCAACTGAAGTTGACCAATATTGAGCCAGATATCTAGCAACTCTGCAAGGTCGAGAAGCTCATCCATCTCTTTAAAAGTAAATAGTAACATAATTATATCATTTTATTTATTTGTTTAATAAAAATTAAAACTTTGTTTTAATTTTTATCCACAAAATTTAATTTTTTATCTATATATCCGGCCTGGTTGGCCGACTCTCCAGCCAAAAGGCTGCGAGTTCGAATCCCGCCATGTGCATGGATGTTTGTGATTGTCTGTGAAAATACTAGTGGTAGTGGTCGGCGGTAGACAGTGTTGGTATAGATAATGATGATGATTGTAGTTGTGGTTGGTGAAGACGGAGAGTTGTAGAATAGGTGCCCTTCCTCGATATATCATTGGACTACCTGGAGATGTTATGTAATAATAATAATATCGACAAGCTTTATATGTTCATTGTGTTTCACATAGTTTGAATTTGGCACTTGGAAATGCTATATCTGTGACAAATAAGAAATTGCATTGCCATAATTGAAAAGGTACATAATTTCTTCAATATCCCTAAAAGACAGGACTTCCTTGTTGTTTATAATATTAATATCTTTTAAGATTTATAATATCTTTATTTAGTTTGCAAAAAAATATTTGCCTGCGCCTTACCATTGTCTAAAATAATGCAAAAATCTGACAGTGACCTCTTAATTGCCCTAAATTTTGTTAATGATATTGTGGCTCAATTAAATACCGTTCGTGAAACACCAGATTCTTCATTTAAAGATATTTACGATGAAGCATGTAGAAAAGCCAATAATTTTAACACTGACATTAAAAAAGTCAAGGACTTCATCAAAATAAACATTAAGTCCAATGTTCCAGCCGATTCTGTAGAAGAGTATTTCAGGAGAACTATTTCATCCCATTTATTGACCAAATAATGACTAAACTTCATTTAGTCAACAAGATGCTCCAACAGCAAATGCAATGGAAGATTTTCGTCAATTGTGTGAATTTTATGCCGGTGATTTGCCTTATACAAATCCAGCAATTTTGAACGCCGAATTCAAGTTGTGGTATAAGAAATTTGAAAAACCGTTTGCAATAGCTCCATGCAAAAATGCCGTTGATGCAGTTTCAAAGTGTGACAAAATGATATATCCTAACATATATCACATTTTTAACTAATTAAAAATATTTGCAACGCTTCCGATAACAACATGCGTCAGTGAAAGGTCATTTTCTAACTTACGCCTTTTAAAAACTTATTTAAGATCTACCATGACACAATCACGATTGAACGGACTGGCTTTACTATATATATACACACACACACAGAGAGAGATTAATGTAACCACGACTGAAATAATTCAAGAGCTTTGTAAAAAGAAAAGAAAACTGGATTTTATTCTTTAAATAAATTTTTATAATCCCCTAATGAATTTTATTTAATGAATTTTATTGAATGAATGAAATGTAACGAATTTTAGTTGTGAACGGATAAAAATATTTTTAATGCAAATTCATTGTATTAAAAATATTTGTATCCGCTCAACTCGGCCCCCCACAAGATTAAATCCTGGGTGCGCCACTGGTTGGTCCAATTATCGCAATGCTATGAATCTGTCAGCTACATCTATGGTAGGAGTCCCTTCCTGTCATTTACGGAGGGGAAAAAAAAAAAAAAAACTGATTTTAACGATGGAAAAAGAAAAAAAAACCTAACTCATTGACACACAAACCAAACTTAAAAATTATGAAACGCGCGGGTACAGGGAGGCGTGTCTTCTTTTTTCTCTCCCTTTTTTTTAAGTGCTTTCGAGACGAATATTTGATCACTTTCACAAGTGCCACCAACATCTCGGTAATGACTTTCTACCTGCGCTCTCTAGAGCGAGGCATAATCCCCAAATTGGCCCCTTAACAGGGTAAAGGTTGTGCATCTGTTCAAACACACCCTAAGATATCCAAGTGAAGAATTCATTCTACTCCAGAAGAGGCAGTGAGAAGACCATGGAAATATTCTTATTCTATAATAATCATTATAATAAGCAATACTGTGATATATTTGTGTTGTAAGTTTATATTTCCAGTTTTATACCTAATTGTGATTACGTGCAACTGAACTACGAATAATTTATTAAGTAATGTTTATTATTTTACAAGAAACTCAATGCTAACAGATCATTATAAGTACAACGTAATTTCCCTTTTCTATCATGAGATACTGTTCTAATTTTTTTTTTAATTCATATATTCGAACTCATTCCAGATCTTAGTAAAGCTCTTCAGTTTTCAATTACGCTAAGACTTGTAGCGATCATTGCTGTTATCAAGAAAGTAACGTGAAAGTAATTAAAGCTTCACTACCGACGTGGTGAAATTAATTAAACGAATCAGATGATGACCGTGAATTCAGTCTGCGCTGCTAATACTACTACAGCAAACATAGGACACAGTTGAATGAGGATGTGAAACTTTCTGACATCTGGAGAGGAAATGAATTCAGGAACTAACGAGAGGGAACCCAGCTTCGTGAAAATAAGGCAGCTAATCCGCTCGGTTACTAAGAAATGTCGGAAATGCTGCAAGGAATATTGTGAAGTGGATGTCCTTAAAGAATCCATTTCTTGTATTCGGTTATTTAGCAATCGTATTCTCACTTCGAGTGATTGAATCAAGAGATTAATTTCCTGTACGAAAACGATTCGTTTTCATATTTCGATGGTTCTCATTACATGTACTGGTTTTCATACGATTATAGTTAATTAAAATTTACTAACTGACACACCAAAATATGACTCAACATTTGATCGCGTTTTGTTTATTTCACTGACAGATCGTATTAGCAGAGCAACCAGCTGTTCAAGACATTTGCTATGACGTAATGAGCTATCATGTATAAGCTACAACACTCCTTTGCCAGAACATCCCCTGCACGCCATCTGAACCACAAAACTTGCCTCTACTACTAATGCTCACATGTTGACGTCAGGGCCACATATAAGCATTCGGATTCCTTACAAATTAAATCAACTATGATTAGTCGATACATGGAAAATCGGCTAATTAATTATTAAATACTATCCTTAGTGTACTTCAAAGACAGTCAAACAACTTTTGCAACAGAAACACGCCAAATAGTAAATTTAAATCGAACTTCTCTTTATGAGATAAAACAAACGCTATCTTACTTGAGGTATCCCGATCTAATATGATAACAGAAAAATGCACCTTCTAAATGTTTTGCTTTCTTTTGTAAATCTGACTAAAAACTGTAGAAGAAATACAGACGCCAAAACTAAAAACTATGAAAGTCTTACTTATATGCCGAAAGCACAGAATAAATTCTGACGTATTCCGACTTTAAGCTCACACTACTCAAGAATTCGTCTTCGACTTATACTGACATGAACGGTATTTTAGAAGCGTTTTAAAATCAGCAGCACATAGCAAACATCAATACGTGAGAATAGAGCAACATCGAGTAGGAATACCCTTAACTAATTCTACGAGTAAATTTTGTTTTGTTGTTGATAGCATGAATGTTATAATTCGGAATTCCTGACTTACTGCATCGGCATTATATAAGACAACCCACAGATCCCCATAGTGGCGTTTCCTGATTAAAAGGGCACGTGTCAAGGTCAACTAAACATCCAGTTAAGGAAATTAAAGCTATGATTACGGATGACGGAAAAGTGCAGGAAATTTCATTCCTATTCCTGTCAGAGATTATGCGAAATAAATACAGAAATGCTGCGTGTAAAATACCATTTTTCTGAAATAATTAATTTCAGATTTTCTGTGAGCATATCAAAACTTTCCAATTCGCTATATTTAATTCTCTTTAATGCAATATTGCACTGCTTCTACAATCATCCCAGCAACTGGTATATAAAGACTGTGAGACGAAGCGACTTACAGCCGGTCTGATCTATCTGTTTTTAGAGGGCGGTCTACTAGTGACTTCCTTGTTTGAAGAAAGCCTAAAATACGTATTATGTTACGTATACTGCAGTTATGTAACTGCAAAAAGAGGTCATTCTAATCAGTTCACTGAAATACTGGAATTAAGTCTTCCAATAAATCGTTCAGATTTTTTTTTTTTTTTGCTTAAATTTTGTACTGTTACAAATAACAAATGTCATTCGCTTTTTTTTGACATATCCGTTTTGGAACCTGGATGTATACAGTAGGAAGGAAGTGACGTTCGTAATAATTTAACGGTGTTTTGACAGGAAAAAAGTGAAGGGCAGTGGCGTAGCTAGGGGGGGGGGGGGGTGCGGAGAGGGTGGTCCGCCCCGGGCGACACTGAACTTTTGCATTTAATTCTAAAATACAGGCTCGAGAACTCATTTCCAAATATTGTAATACTACTGCGAATTTTCCACACAACTGCTGTAAGTGTTGCTAGTTGTGAGAGAAGTTTTTCTAAATAAAATTTGATTAAGAATTACCTACATTACTATGAAATAGACTTCGCCAATGTCATCGACGATTTTGCTAACAGAAAAGCAAGAAAAATAACATTTTAGAATGTTGAACTTAAAGTTTTACTTCAAAAATAAACAGTGTTTTAATTTATTTCCCTATACGGAGTTTTGACTTTTTGTAGTATTTTTGGTGTGTATTGAGAGGGGCGACAAACTCAGGGACCGCCCCGGGTGGCAACAGCTTTAGCTACGCCACTGGTGAAGGGTGATCTATACAATGTGACCCCCCCCCCTTCCCATGCAAAAGTGCAATGCAAATTTAAGTGTCAAACAACGCAATTTCATGAAAAAATCAGAATGGTAATGAATCGCTAATTCATTGCCATTCTGATTTTTTCATGAAATTTCATAAGGATCTTATATATGCAATTTTTATTTTCCCCATTCATTCTTATAATGTTGAAATTAAAAATGTGGCAAGAATCTTACCATTGAGCTCCGTATAGCTTGCAGTCTTAAACCAACAAAAAAATCAAAACATTATTATTAGAGAGAGACTGGTTCTTATGTAACTGCAGTGTAGTGTTTGTTTCTTTCGATTTTGCAGGGCAATAAATTTTTATTTGTTAAACACTATAGTGATTTTACACGCATGGATGTGAAACACTAACAGGACAAGATAAGCTAAACGCAACCTTTCTGACCCAATTCTTCTTACAGTCAAATATGATGAATATAAGTTCCCCCAGAACACAATGAAGATAATACATTAC
Source organism: Typopeltis vanoorti (assembly GCF_054136105.1). NCBI lineage: Eukaryota > Metazoa > Arthropoda > Arachnida > Uropygi > Thelyphonidae > Typopeltis > Typopeltis vanoorti. The sequence goes on from NC_143561.1 coordinate 82,078,953, forward strand.
AGCACCCCACCAGCATGAAGAACTAATGATACACTTCCACTTCCTTTTACCACACCAGCCAATGCTTAGAGTTCGTTAACTGTGTCTTACTGCGTTTCATAATTTGCGTTATCATTCCAACACGTGCCTCACTTTACAAATAGATCAAAAGCGTGGAAAATTGCGAGATATAACTAAAAGTAGTCATAAAAAGATAATCAGATCGAGAAGTCCAAAGAAGCGGCCATTCCAAATTAAAGTTTAAAAGTTGAAATCCTACGCGCATTAATCGCTAGGGAAAAAAAAAAAAAGAGAGAAGGCAGGGATTTATTTTTCGCATCCATGAACGCCATTAAGTGATCATCTGTCACGCTTTCACCTGGTTTCATGAAGTAAGACAGAATTAGAAGAAAAAGAAATACTTCATTTGAACTATAAAGGCCTAGTCATAATAAAAAATAGTCGATAAATAATAAAAAAAACGGAGAAATGTTTTTGAGAATGTTCGCGCATTTCCTCATCTTCCTTCTCGTTTTTTCCCCTCCATTCCAAAAATCCATTAAGGATCTTCCAAAAAGATTTAACTATTATTTATTAGTTATCTCGAGATATCGGTGATGCTTTTAATTCAGGAGAAATTCGCTTGGAAATAACCCAGAATTAAGATTTCCCTTTAGAAACAGATCAAAAGGAGTGGTCGAAAGGTGAAAACGGAAATAGTTTCATTAAGCGGAAAATGAAAGCGAGGAAAAAATTAACCATCACGAGAAAAATAGGAATTGAGTCTACACGAGCATTCGCAATCCTTAAGAATCTGAAAAGCTCTTTGGACAATCTACAGAAGATTGATGATTTGATCAAATAGATGAATGCACTTTAAAATAGACAAGGAGGAGGTTACAACAATCTATTAATATCGTCATAAACTTGACTCCGTTGTTAAGAACTTGAAGGAGATATTGAAATGAATATGCACATCCCGTAATGCATTTTTGACTCAAGTTCGGGGATGAACCATTCTAAGAATGATTTTATCTAACCTCAATAAGAGGGAAAAACTATTTAAGGCGATCCGTACTGTCTATTTTTTATGAATTTATTTATGTTACTAAATTAATAACTAAATAAAACTTAAAAGAACCAGATAGTAAATAAATTTTAAAAAAATGTAAAAAAGGGCAACTGTTATTGGGATAAAATAAAACGATACAAAAAAAAGACTGAAATGTGAAATAACAAAAATATAACTCCAGTTAAAACAATAATTTTAGAAAAAGCAAAGGGAGAAAGAATTCACATTCACACTGTAACATCCAGTATCATAATTAAGGTCGTGTGTCGCCCTTTGACCTTGATCAGATTGATTAAGATCCAAGTGAGGAGCAGATTATTCAAGAGATTAACAGGGTTATGTGTTGCAAAACAAGTTAAAAAAACTAAGATAGACCAAATACTCTTGCAATAATATTTGGCGAGGGAAAATAAATCGATCAAGTCTAAGGTACTATTTACAGATTTACTTCCGAGATTTGCAGTTTACATTTAAGAGAATTGGACGCATTACTACAAGCGCATGCATAGTATGCCCAACAGCTGAATAAGTTTAGGTATTATAAAAAGCCAAACGGCTATTTTTTCTGGCGAAGTTAATTAAATTAAGGGGATAAAAATCCCTTATTATTTTACAGCCAGTATGCGAAACTCTAGGATCGAAAACTACGATCTAAGAGTTTCATGGCGAAGAACTATCGGCGAATCCAAGCGTAAGTGAACACCTGGTAGTACAACACCAAGACAACTCGAAGCAAAGGTGGAGCAAGCTCCCTCACTATCCTTGATATTTTCTCATAATGTAAAACACAGCTCCTAGGAGATGAAATACTGCTTTACATTATGATTAGAGATCACTACCCAGACCGGTTTCAACCTTTTTTGAGGTCTCATCAGTGAGTAGGTAGACCTGGATGATATCAAAGTTTAAGTGAAAAGAACTTACATACCTTCACTATACGAATGCCAGAAAGGTGTGCCCATATATTATAACTAAGATAAGTTTTACATTATGAGAAAATATTAAGGATAATGAGGGAGCTTGCTCCACCTTTGCTTCGAGTTGGCTTAGTGTTGTACTACCAGGTGTTCACTTACGCTTGGATTCGCCGATAGTTCTTCGGCATGAAACTCTTAGATCGTAGTTTTCGATCTTAGAGTTTCGCATACTGGCTGTAAAATAATAAGGGATTTTTATCCCCTTAATTTAAGTTTAGGTATTATGAATTAAATCACTGATTGTGGTTATGTATAAGTCAAAAGTACTCGGGTAGCCAAAATAGCATGCTAATAAAATAAAAATTTAAAAAAAAAAGAAAGAAATTTTATTTTAGGGATTTCTGTATCCGTAAAATACTTGTCATGCACTTTCCAAAAGGATGCTAAAAAAACTGCACCTGCGTCCAGTCTCGCTTCTTCAGTCCCGACAAGTCAACGGATATCAGTATGCATGCTAACGCTGACTCATACAGCGATTTGTGTTGTAGTGATTAAAGCACAAGAGGGGTCTGCACTCTAAATTACACGTTTACCTACCCTTCCTAATATATATGCCTACCATTTTTGTTCAAGCAGTTGGCATATGCTATTTAAATAAGCACAGCGGAGGGTATACTCTCCAACAACAGCTTTGTGTAGAGAAAGTGAAAACTGTGTCTAAGCCGTTGAGCGAGGTTATGCAAGCGTTCCTTAGTCACAAAAATCTTGACATTCATGCCTCATTTTCAAATCAAGAGTTCATTAAAGAGATGTGTGTGTGTGTCACTACAGAAGCAATTTGTTTCCATGCTATTTTGCATTTGCCAGCCTGATTGGCGGAGTGAATACCTTTTCCCTTCAAGAGGCTGTGCGTTCTAATCCCATCGTGGGCATGGATTTAAGATGTCTTCAGGTACTAGATGAATTTCATTCCATGGTGTGGCTCCCGCTGGAATGCTTGAGGAGGCGTGAAAAGCACATCATAAAACAGTTGTCTGTTAGATAAATGAAGTAATAAAAAAAGGATGACGTTATGCTTTTGCGTTTCTATGGAAACAGTAGATTGTATAGTATGGTAGAGTACTTAACGTCATCAAGAACGAATCATTGCTTTCAGTGCTGTGTTAGGGTTAGTTCAAGAGACAAACATGCGCATCGTGCGAAGCTCAAGTGTTATAATAATTTTCGCTAAAAGTCATTTGCATTATGACATTTGAAACAATTTTGTTTATACACTAATTAAAACGAATTTCTACATTAACTCTCTTTGCACTAAAATCGTTTGCCGGACTTGGGTAGGGATTAAAATGGCAATGTATGCAGATGCAAAGACATCGTTGTGAGAAGAAAGGGGGGAAGATATCAGAGCAATGCTTCTAAAACTAATGAAGTGATTTCGTAATATAAGTAACCGAGCCATAAAACTTCAGCATTTTGAAATATGGCTTGCATTCTACAGCTGATGCTAAGTAACTAAGATTACAATTTGCCGTTTAATAACCTATTTTATTATCCGGATAAAGCCACACAAAAGTTAGTAAAGCTCAATCACGGTTGAAAGTAAAGCTATATTCATGAAATTAGTTTCCAATGAACAGTAATAAAACAAGGCCAAACCATAAACTGAAACTGTTAAGAATCATTCGCCATCGTTTTACGACGTATGGGCTACCTGTTCGCTTCACTCAGCCATCAACAGTCCCAAACTGTTTGCTGCGCTAACTGATGTTTGTCGTTACGCTCGACAATCTTGCTCCCATTAGGTATCGTGCGACTCCTTGAATTACGTGGTAATCTTATCACCAACCTTGGTACACCTATTTATGTAGTGTATACGGACAATACGACCTTGCTACGGTGAATTGTTGGCCTTCACGGAGCAACGACGTTTGATCAAAGGTAAATTCAGTACCACGTCTCTATATGGTTTAGTAAGGCATGAGGCTTTTCTTTTTCGGTCTGTTTTCTGTTTGAATATTGCAATTTTTCATTATACCACAGCATTCCTAAAGCTTTATTAATGCAAAACCTAAAATCGAAATAAAGTAGACAGTAGTTGGTAAAAAATATATATATACAGCATACGGCTTTCCTGACCAAAATCAAGAACAACAAAAGGAAAATCTGCGTTAACTCAGGAGTTGAAATGTGAGGGTCAAACATATTCTAAGGTCTTCTCACGTTCGAACTGGGAAGTCGAGCAAAATTTGGTGGCGGCACAGTCCGACGTGGATATTTATATAGCGGATAGCAGAGTAATCACCACTAATACCGAACCAAGTCCATTATCTAAAAAAAAATTATTTCTCTCACTGAATTCTGAACTGAAAGAGGTCTCACCAGTGGCGTAGCTGGGGGGGGGGGGTCAGCCTCGGGCGACACTTTGAACCTTGTCCTATACGTCGTTTTGACTTTTTATAGTATTTTTGATGTATTGAGAGGAGCGGCAAAAGCTTCAGCAACCCCACCACTGGGTCTCACGTTTCCAGAATTAACTTATTTAAGTTATATTGGATAGAACACAAAATGCAATCGAATACTGACAATGATATTACCTATGTTTGGTATACAGGAACTGGAAAAGTATAAAACAAACGAAGAATAAAGAATGAATCACACACACGTGCGCCATGGAATCAAATCCAATAGTCCAGGAAATGCGTTCCAAATCAAGTGTTTTAAAAGTTGAAATTCCGTTAAAACCCTTAATCTAAAAATAAAAGAGAGGAAAGGGGATAACAAAATGAAATAAAAAGAAGGCGGGGTTTATTTTTCGCCTCTATGAACACCGTTAAGTGATCATCTCAGTCACGCTTTCACCTGGTTTCGTGCCATGAGGCAGGACTCGAAGAAGAAGAAGAAGAAAAAAATAAAAAGAAACATCCCTTCGTTCCGAAAGTACGATGCTAATAATACCGCCACAATTCTAGGTCATGTACTTGGCCTGAGCATCAGAGCAAGACCTCCAACCTACTGGCACACTTCACTTTTCCTGATATTTGCAATCAACCGGCAGCATAAGGTAGGGTTATGCAGTCACTTCTGTGCTAATTCACTTCCCTTGACAACGTTCACGGTGACGTCATCAGATGGCAATCAGCAGCTGAGCATATGTACATAAACAATAACTTGTTAAAGGGTCATCATCCTATCTACCTCAGTTACACGATTCGTGCCCACTTAATACGGAGAAGCATGTAAGAAAGCAGTGACCTATAATCGAGAATACATGGATCAGATCCAAGTAATGTACGTTGTTTGAGACTTAACAAGTGGGAAGCGTGGGCACAAAACTGGAGAGCAGCCAGCCAACCAATCAGAACAAGGTTATAATGGTCCTAATAACTATTCAAAGGCGCAACATTCCAAGAGCAAAGAACACGTGAAGATCTTTTGACTGTTAGCAAAGTGTTAATGACATTGCACGGGCGAATAGAATACCCAATAGATGGTTCCTTTACATTGCTATTAAATAGGAAACATATGGTACGGCGCATATTTGAAGTTGACTGGCATCGTTAATTTATTCACTTAAAAATAAAATAAAAAAATTGAAGTTATGAATAGTTCGTCCTGTTTTCAGTATGAGTTCCGTTAGTTCTATTACGCTTTACGATGACCAGGCTATAAAGAATAGCGGCAGCGACGATTAATCCGAGCATCAGGGAGCATCTCTTATTTCAGGATTCACCAGGACAAAAATTTGAACTCAAGTTTTAAGTTGAATATTACCGATCTGTCAGTTTTTATTCGATAAAAGTATTCAATAAGATATCGCTTGCTAAATTTGAGAAGTTGACGTTATTTCTTATTGGATTCGTTCAGCTCCCACCAGAATTTGTGTCGAATCGGGCATAAATGAAGGAGAGTTACGTCCTCGCAGAGATTTCTATAAGTCACACGTTCAAGCAATTTTGACCAAAAATGGAATACGGTATCCTTGAAAAATTCAGTTCAATCACCCTAAAAGTGAATCTGTTGTAAGAGTGGGGGACGCCTACACAGGCACCTCTACAAGCCTCTAAACCAGTGGTCGATATCGACCCCCAGTGTTCGATATAACATTGTTCGGGTCGATAGAAAAATATAAGACATCATTGTACGGGTAATATTTAATTCGGTTAACTTGGATTACCTCCATCCTGATTGACAACGCAATTAAGAGTGAATCGTGGAAACATGAATAGGACCTGTAAGATGGAGAGAGAGGTCATGAAAATAGTAACGGAGGCCAATCATGTAGGCCAAAATGACGTATTTACCAATAAACAGATGTCGGTGGTTCCCGACAGGCGGCGCGGCGGGAGCGAGATTGCAACACGTGCGTGGTTGCTTATTTACTTATACTTACACGTATTCGATCCTAGTCTCATTTTTGCTTATCGACATACAAGTGAGCGTTAATGTTCTAAAATTCATCAACATACATTTTATAATTCAATCGTTATTCATTCACGAACTAAACTTCAATATGTTGAAGAGTTGAGCAGGACTGGTAGTTTTGTACATCCTATATATATATACCTATAGGAAGATTGTATTATTGTTATCTAAATTAAATTTTATATATTATTTATCCCTCCTATCAAATATGCAATGTTAAGAAGGACGTCAAAAACAAAAACGTATCCCTTTGACGTTAAGCCAATATAATAATATATACTATATTATACATACAAGAAATAATAACTATAAAATAAACAATCTAAAAAATCACATAAGCGTCTTTTTTTGCTTGTCCTATTATAATTACGTAATAGTAAAATAGAGGGGGGCGATAAAAAGTCAAGAAACTCTTGAAGGGGGTCGACGGTCAAAGAAGTTTGGCGACCCCTGCTCTAAACCTATTTCGACGAAATCCGGCAATAATTATTTCTTCCGTTGTGTGTCAATTTTCGCACGGTGAGAACTAGAGAGAGAGAGAGAGAGAGAGAGAGAAGAGAAATTAAAATGTCGCAGACAAAGCTTCAGTTCACATCGTTCAACCGACTTCGGCAATTTATTCCAAGTTTTTACCTACTTCATCTATAAAAAGAACCAAGTCAAGCATCAAGACCAGCAGAAGGTTCTCCACAGTTTAAAAGTGGCTATTTCTCTAAAATTCCTGTTTCAATGATTGAGAATGTAGTGACTAACCTGCTCTTTCTAACCTTTGGGTTTGAATCTCACCATGGGCATGGATGATTTGCGAATGTCTTTAGCTGTACTCTAAGCTACCTGAATGCGATTCACATAAAAAAAAAGCAATCAAATCACGAATTATTAAAAAATAATGCCAGCAATTCCATTTCTAAATTGGACTTGTTTTGCATATGAAATGTTTTTTTTTATGATAATGATTTTCACAAGGATAAAAACGAATCCTTGATTTTGCCATGCTCGGCAAACCAGTAGGTTGAAAGGGCATCGCTTTGCCACCTAAATGTCGGCGAAAGTGTTCGGACAGAAGAGTTGATTAGGGTGAGAAATAAGCTGCGTAAAATTACAGAATAAAGTTTAAGGGACGTATCTAATTTTCCATTACAGGGAAATTTACTAATGGAGTCTACTTATGAATCATTTGTTTTTCTCGTTTAGATATATGTGCATTATTAGACGCACTTTGGTTAAACATCTCAGCTTTGTTTAGAGTAATCTGTAAAGAATTTCCAGGTTTGGATTTTCAGATTCTATTCAAACGGGTGAAGATTAAATGTTTCGGTATCTGCAAGATAACACTTTTGGTATTGAAAAACGTTAAATAATAATAAAAGACTTTTGTGTGCTTCGTTTGTAAACTGCTTAAAAGCCACTTGCATTTATACGTAAAATCAACCCGACAATCTGAAAATGAAGAAGAGATATAAAAAGTGGTATAATTACTGCCAAGCGTGAACTTGATTGTTATGAGGACCAAATGATACTAATCTAGTTCTCCGGATGGATGAGTTATAAATTATGAACATTATGAAATTTATATTAAGTTTGTTTAAACAGAAGAGAGGATGATAAAAATTTTAAAAAAAAATGTGATTTGTACAGTAGCTTAATTACCATATTATGAACCTCCGTAATGGGCGAAAGGGGGGGGGTTGAAGCTTAAATGGTAAAATAAAAAAGCACTCACCATTCTGTACAAATGTATCCATTTAAAATTTTCAAGGAGCCCGACACAAGCTTTTTCTTTGAAGGGGAGGGGTAGTATAATATAATATGTAGACGAAAGGGTTTTATTTTTAAAAAAAATTAATGGGAAGTAATTTTTTTAATAAACAATTACAAAAGTGAGAAATGCGAGGGAGCAAGAGTTGCGTTCCGACATAAAAAAAAAAAAAAAGATTCACCTGGTACAAATACGGAAGTTTATTAAGTTAATTACGGTATTGTCATGACCACTACATTCACAAGGCTGATTAACATTAACTCGTAATTACAAGTGTGTCGAAATATATTACCCAATTCTAGTTAGGCATTCTTCACCGAGACAAGTTGGGCACAAACATGATGAGCAAATTAAACATTAAATACAACACCGAAAGAGAAAGTTTCTGCAGTTAGGATGAAGAATTTTGAAATCGCAAGTTAAACTTGAAGAAACCATTTGCAGTAAAAGCCCTGACTGCAGCGTATGCAGGGCCGGCTCTAGGCTTAGGCAAAAGAGGCACAAGCCTGGGGGTGCAATGGCTTTGGGGTGCTAACCTCGTAAAAAAAAAGTAATAGTATTAGTCGAAGTAATAATACAAAAAAGTGTCACTTTTTTGGCAATAACTATAAACTGCTTTTAACAATAAAGAATTTTATGATGCCTGTTTTGTCTTACAACGCGTTGATAAAATTGGCCTAGGGGCATCATATAGTCTCGAGCCAGCACTGCGAAGATGACGCTGAAGTGGTGGCAACTGGAGAAAAACACTTACACGAATAATTTACTTTCGTTTCAACTACTGAAATAGAATCCCTCACTACTCATTGGGAGGGAGAGGATTCGGTTTCCAAGTCTCATTCTGCTTGCATTCAATTAAGCGAAAATCCTCTTCTTAAATCATATTTATGCCTTCTTGTTAGTTCTTATCAGAATTAATCATAAAATCTCTCAGACATTTATTACTTTAGAGACGAGTTGACTAACCAACATCCAGAGTTTCAATTTCAGGATCGGAGGAGGATGACGCAACTTATATCAGGGAAAACAAAAATTTTAAATGTTAAATATGAAGAACATTAAATCTTGTTTATGTATTTTTTTTTTGTGAATGCGTTTCATATTTTTTCTTCTTCTTCCAGAATAAGCTTTAAAAAAAATTAAGGGACGCGTTTGAATTCCATCGAAAATGCTAAGCTTGGCCAAGAAAGTTTGAAAAACCAATGTTCAAAATATCTTTTTTTTTTTTTTTCAGTTGACAGCTGCCAAATATGTTCTAGGTCAGTTTTATGTTTATGCATACCACAAAATTCACTTCCGGTAGAGATTGGCTTGTGTGTATTCACACAGTTTTTCTTCTGTCCTTCACTTTCTCACGTTCTCTTATTTCTTTTATATACATTCTTCCCCATACATGTTGGTATACAAATACATAGGTTTAACTATGCTAAATTAGATAATCGTTATGCCTATTAATTAACCTAGCCTTCAGTCATGACAACTATTTAATTATTTCTCCAAGTTAGATAAATTCATAGCCCGTTTCTGAAGGAAATTCCACAACATATTCTCTATTCTATAAAAAAAAAAAAAAAAAAAAAAAAAAAAAAAAAAAAAAAACCAGGCACTTCTGTAGTATCTTTTTATTATGCTCTAGAATAGTTCAACCAAGTACAGCAAACTCCTGCTTCCAACTTATATATGCCTTGAATTAACTCATAAATTTAAGATTAAATCTCTTCTCCGTCTTTCTCCTAATCATGTTTTAATTTTATTTAAATTAGGTCTGCAATTTGCTAAGATTTACTCGTTGTCTAAGACGATTCCTGTACTTAGATTCCTTCTCAAACAAATACGCAAATAGTTGTGGTCATTAAGTTTTCAAAACGTCTATTCAACTTATATATCCATCTCATATTCTCTTCTTACTGACTCGCACATAAAATACATGTGTTCACAGGATGATCCCTGTGAACAAATGTAACTCTGCCCATATTATCAGCAAAGAGAGCAATTTTACTTTTAATATGAACTTAAATCATTGGATATGTTAAATAACAAGGGATCTAACACCAAATCTTGGAAAATCCCGCTTTCGTAACCTGGATCTCAGAAGACGTTTCCTCTCTAAACAACGCATGTCCTACCCATCTTACCAGGCGATCATCAATACCTGTTTGACACGTTTTAATCAGAAAATTCGTATGTGGAACACTGTCAACTGGTTTCCTAAAAGCAAAATAAATCACACTATACCATTACATTGGTCTCTTTCTTTAGTAATTGTCATAAAAAGTAAGCAGCTTTGTCAGAACCCATCTTCTCTTAAAGAAACCATACTGTACCTTGCTCAACAATTACGTAAGCATATCTTTATCTCGAGAATATTCTGAAACTACTAATCACTGGTCTATAATTCTGCGCTTTATGCGGTGAACCCGACTCTTATGAATTAGAATAGAATAACCCTTGCAAATATTCAATCAGAAGATGCTATTCTCAATCTCAAATGATAATAACAAAGGCACACATGTTAAATATATGATTATTTCGTGATTCGTGGAAAATTTCTGTGGTCCAGATAAGCAATGACAAATGGATGTCAAGATATTAAAGACCGTATACTGTCTTAGTATCTATTTATTTTTTCTATTTTGTTTATTACATAATCTGGAAATCCTGCTCTAGAGACTATGAAATTATGAAGTACATATCATACATGCTCGTTACCACACAACTGGTTTATAAAAATAAAAAAAAAAACATCAGTTAGAGCTAATAAGAAATATTAACCGTTTTCTAAAGACATCTGCGGTTTTTCTCACGAGGCGTTCTGATCATACTGAAGGCAGGAAAGATTTTGTTTGATAATGTAATAAAGTAATACAACATTCAGTGAGAGCTTAGAGGTTTTAAACTGTCAGTGCTGAGCAATGGTCACAGGGACAAAAGGCTGAAAAATACATAAAAAACAGAATTTTTCAACTCTTTAATCAGCATAAAAAACTGCTGAAGAGATTTTTACGACCTCTACTAATCAGAAGGATTATCATAAAACCACATACTAACAACGACAAAAAAAAAAAAATCAATAAACAGTTCTTTGAAAAACTGTTTGCAAAGATTACAAGTGGCTTCTGTAATAATTTATAACAAGTTTTTCCTCTACGAAAATAATATTCAAGAACAGCATCTAAAAAGCAATGCGGTTAATGTTAGTTTTCTTATATTTTAATCAGAACATTCACCCAAGTCATGTTTTCATACGGGGGCCTTTGTAAATAGCCTACCTACACTATCATCAGCATCTTTCGCTAACCTATGACCCTCCATGCTTTACTAGTCTTCTTACGGCAGTTATTCTAGCCAACAGAAAGTCTTTGTATCATCGACGCTTACTTGGCGTCTGTGACGTCATTGCGTGGCGTCAATCAGCATCTGCAAGGAGAGAACACTTGTGACATCTTTAAATGCCAGGAATTTTCTACGGATAAGAAAGGAATTGATTGATGAGGTGGAAGTACAACTGCGACAGCTCCAATTCAAAAGTTAGCAGGACATTGGGATCCATACGGTCTTGTGAATAGACCATCGCTATTTTAAGTGGGAATGCCAAAATGAACCAAGCTTTCTTAAGAAAATATTACACTTGTAAAGCAGTTAGAGTTACACATCTCATTTTTAACTGTCAGTTACTTAATTTGAGTCACTAAGATCGATTATATGGATCCGTCTGGTTTTTCTGTTATAGTTTTTAGTAATATGGCACTAAACAGGTAAAATAAGGTCAACAAGATTTTATTCTTCTTTCTTGGGGGCCATCGTACAATTCGGAAACAACTGCATACAGTCGTGACATCCTAAAAATCTTATCATTGTTATACTTAATGATGTGACCAAAATTTTAGCTTTTCTCTCTATGCTTCAATAAATGTCTTAAATATTTCTATAAAATGCCGGAATGAAGTTCTTCATCTTTACTTATTTCTAAAGGTCAAGAATGCCTTTATATTAGTTGGAAAATGATTGAATAAATTTCCTTTCATCGATTTATCATTTGACATTACGAAATTTAGTAATGTAAGTATTACTATTATTATCGGTAATTACTGAAGTTAAAAATAGAAAAAAAAATTATCTGGAAATGCATTTATCTTATTCGTTTGGGTGGGAAGAGCACATACAACATAGAAAAGGAGGGGGATGACTCTGTGATAGAAGAGAACAGGTCCTAGAAATTAAGTACCTTCCAAAACGATCGTTAATCAGAATTTAAAAGTTGGATAGCAGCAAACGACGCCATCATGCGTGTTCTAGACGAAAAAAATCGTAATGTTAGACCGTTCAAAGCTAACTGAAGTCATCTGTTGAAGAACTGATCAGTCAGTGGAGCGCGTTTTAAGAATTGTATTCATGTTGTTTTTTTTTTTTTAACTGAAATAAAGATGAAAACACTGAGCAGCTAAAATGTTAGTTCAGTTATTTTACTTCGCCAAATAACTCTCTCCTCTTCGTAACCATCACTTAGCATTAATTCTACTCGTATTATAACTGGAAAGCGTATGATGTTGGAGCCTTTCGCTAAAGTATGTTGACTTTGCTGTAATCAGATGTACGTTTAGTGGATAAGATGCTAAAATGCAAGCAACGCCCTTCTTCTCATTTGATCCAGTCCAGTACTATGAACACCAGCATATCAGTTTATAAATATCATCCTCATGCTATTTATCGCTATAACTTCGTTTATAAAACTACATAACTTATATAAACGAAGCAATATTATTTCAGAACACAAAGGTAATGGCATTCCCTTCTAATGAATTCTAAAAAAAAAAAAAAAACAGCTTAAAAGGATATTCTTATTAAATTTCATCCACTCAATTAACTGAAAGTATAGTTAATTAGCTTATCTACAAATATACTCACGGTAATTTTTTTTATGATTCAAACCACCACGAAATAGGATAGTTAAAACTACAGCATATTAGTACAGCAGGTGGGCTAAATGTTGATAATCCGTGAGCCCTGCTCTAGGGACAAGTACAGTAAGTATTTTGAGCCATCAAGTCTTCCAATAGGCGCTAAGTGCGTTATATGAAACCCCAAGAGACTTGTCTTGTTTCGTTCATTTAGATGGTTATTCATATTTATAATCTGGTCAGCCAGATGTTTCTTTGCCTCGCAACTCAGCAGTAAACGACGAAGCCTTTGGTTGAGAAACTTGAGTTACATTCATGACGCAGTACGAGAAGAACATTTATAAATGCTCTTTAGCTAAAGATGAACCTCATAGTTTTTTTTATCTCCAAATTTTGAACTTTTCTCCCCAAACAAAACAGAAAAAATAGCCAAAGAACAATGATTATAGATATGCTTAATTGATTTGACATACTTATAAACCAACCAACAAGTCGCTATTCCAGCATACATATCGTCAAAATTTCAAAGAAAATGCTACTGAGATTAAATAGTAAACAGTACATTTTCACACTGTTTGTTTAAAATAATTCATATTTATCTCCGACTTTCCTCTCAGTAAATCTCGTTTAGGGTTGCCAAGTAATAGTGGATGGAAATGATAGTTTCGGTTCCATGCATGAAAACAAACTAGAATTTCCCTTCGCTTCCATGGGCAACAACTACTGGTACGAAAGGTAAGTACTATTCCCCCGCCCGCTAGTTGGCCAAGTTTTTCGTGGTAACTAGTGATGAATAATAAGTCTATTTCTTCGTAAAAAGATTAATAAGTAATTCTACCTGCGAATAGCTGATCCTCAAATAGATATGTCATCTGTCATCAAGAAATTGTTTGATAACCTTTGATTTATTCATTTATTCAATTTTTTTGATTATCGATTATTCCGAACTACTAATAATTATATACACAGCGTACATGTACTTCTTTATATACATCAACTCTAACCAGTCTTTAAACTGCTGTGTCATAAAAACACACAGTATACACATATAATCTATTGCAAAATGTTTCGTCCCTCGCGATACTAAAGATTGTGAATGGTTAGGAAATTTAACATTGTCATGTACAAAGGATTTTTTTTTTTTCCCTGTCAGACGAATAACGATGATTTCAGCAAAAGATTTCTAAAATAAAAATATTTGTTTAAATCATTCTTATCACACTTCTTGATTAAATAATGTAATATTTGTATAATAATAGTCATGAAAGATATTTCTTGACTAAGGAGTTCATATAAAAGATTTTATATGAACCACGATAAAAATAAAAATCCAAGACTGACCACCAAATGCACCTACTATAGCTAGTAAAACGTGTGTACAAATTTTATATGGACGAATTCATTACACAAAAACCCACAAAAATTTAGAAGTCTGTGAGAGAGAGAGACGCATGGAGAATAAAATAAATAGGCCAATATTTCACGCATCTACATAACAAGAGCTGGTCGCCGATAATGCGCTTCTGAATGCATGCGTTTACATGGATCCATTTAGTCCAATGGCATATTACGTGATGAGTGTTATTAACATGTGCTATTATAATAATGGGATCACTCTGGCTGTTCTAATTATATCAGCAGATAACGCTACTGTACGGTCCCAAATGGGAAACCACTGGGACCACACACTAGAATTAATATATAACTCCATTGGGAGATTATCGAAATATGAAATGACGGGAAAAAAAGGAGGTCAAATTTTTGTTGGAATTTTTTTATATTGAAAAATTCCCAAACTTCCATTTAGTCTACCATATAACCAGGAGTGAAGCTAAGGAAAAATGGTCGTTAAAAACCAAATAAGTAACTTACCTATTCACATGTCATATAAAGTGTGTGTTCCTCCTTTCGATGTGTATGTGTGTGTGTGTGTGTGTTGGGGTCGCAAAATTTATAAGATACCTACTAGATACATTTAATCTGTTATTTGAAATTCTTACAAAGTTTTGCCGAATTGTCTTTATTTCATGTATCATACAATCAGCTTTTAAAATAACACAGAACATTTAACGCACTCAAGTGAAAACAGCTGTTCTGATATTAAAAAAAAAAAAGTACCTAAGCGAAAGATGTTTTAGGTTTATGAAGTGAACATAAATCCGATAATTTATTTGCGCACATGGGTTGGCTAACAGAGGAGTAAAGACAGATTTGGAGATGCATTGTCTTCTGAAAGATGTTATCAAAGCATTAACAGGATGACCTATTTATAAGATGATTCAAAGCGCATTCCATTCACTCTCTCCCGTCCTCCGACTTCTCATTATTGCCTTCTCTAGCAGCACATGATTCACACTTATATTCCAGAAACTACTCGTTTTCTTCTGGAAGGCTATCTTCATACAGGCGTCACTGGTGACCAAGTACACCTCACACTTCCTGTGTCATTTCCTCTTGTCCTAAATGCTATATATTGCCAAGGCATGCAATGAAGCTACGTCAGTACTAGACTAGCGTACGCATCAATGAAGGGGAAGCGAAGCTTTCTTAACTGTGGAGTAGATAATTATGACATTCGAGCCTGTAATGTAGGGTTCAAGGACACTTCATAAGAAAATAAATTTAAGATTAAGAATTCTGAAGATTATGATGAGGTATGTACATTATATTTGTTAATTGTAATTCCCACATATGCATCAAGCGTCATCCATTCCAAGAAAGGAACCAAAGTAAAGTAAATGATACTTTCAGAATAATATCCTTTTTTTTCTTTTTTAAATCGAGGTAAACCTATAAAACAGCATCGCAGGCGCAAGTTACGTCACAAGTCGCTTCATGAATATGCATCAGATTCCAAGAGTGACTTTGATCAGAGTTCTGAGGGCACCTTCATGCTTCGGGAATACTTTTGTCTAAATATGGACTCGTGAGCTGCTAATATTATCTTTGAAGCACCATGTCCATCGGATAAATGAACTATGGTCGGGTGCGCGTGATATGCTATGCTGAGCACATTGAATTCCTGAGCGACGATGCAAGAGACAAGCCATGAGAACATTCCGGACAAGCACACGATCGATATTCAAGTTATGATTCATTCATTCATTTCCCGCAATCAAATTCCACTCGGAGAAATATTAATACAATGCAGTAGAACAACCGAGGGCAAACTGAACTGACAACCGTTCACTATAAGTTCTATCTTATTTCGAAATAGATGTTCAAGATGCTCGAGCACTTTGCCTCTCCGATTCACCTAATTACAAGTATGGAAAATGAGACATTTTAGACTATGCATTTCAACCTAAACTTGTTATTATTCTACGAGAATCTTCTACGACATGAGCGTATGATTGTTGATTAGGTTAAGTGAAAATTCAAATTTTCAATGAATAAACACAAATCTAGTACCAGAACACCGAGAAACGACTTTGTGCGTGCTAACATTACGTTTTCGCGGAAGGTATAATGTTTGCTGGCCGAATACAGGTAATCTAATCAATAGTTCGTGAAACAAAACATCATGTACAGAGAGGTTAGACAAAACAGAATAACTACTGCTAGAGCATTTTTATGAATTTTCTCCGCTTATTTCCATACTGTTGTTAGAAACTTCATGTATTTATTAGTCAATATTTTACTGAAAAATGAACTCAAAATGTTGTAATGACTGGTCCAATTTAAGTAGTAGAGAAATGAACTAAATTAAAATAAATACACAAACAGATAATAAACGCCATTAATCTACAGCTGATATATTTGAATCGAAACTCTTATCATACAATCTAAGTACAGTCATGCATTCCGACCTTGGCAGCGTGTTATTGTTATTCTTTAGCCTCTGTCCATCCACTGCCGGATAAGGCCTTCC
Source organism: Typopeltis vanoorti (assembly GCF_054136105.1). NCBI lineage: Eukaryota > Metazoa > Arthropoda > Arachnida > Uropygi > Thelyphonidae > Typopeltis > Typopeltis vanoorti. Next base: position 82,095,871 of record NC_143561.1, read on the forward strand.
CCTTAACTTTTGAGTTCTGTCTTTAGCCAATACCACCTCGTGTCAAACTGTTGTAGATCATCCCTCCATCTTGTTCTCTGGCGACGACATCTCGATTTACATGCTTTAGAACATTTCACATAATCTTATCCTCTACCTATTTCTCTATTCAGGTATTCCTTATTCTATCCTTTTTTTTTTATTATAAGGAGCACTCTTCTCTCCAAGGCTCTTTTGGATCACACGTAATCTGTCTTCCTGTTTTTTAGTCGTTGCCCATGTCTCACTTCCATAGGTAAACACTGGAATAATGCAAATATTAAAGATCTTTATTTTTAAACATATGGATAAATCTCCTAAGAGTCAAGGTCAAAATGCTTTGTTTCCTTGTGTGATTTACTTATTCTTTACCTTGTTTTCCTTAAAACTAACTAATTGACCGAGGAAATAGTCTTCCACGATTTCAATAGGATTATCTCTCAGTATAGTTCGATTTGATCTGAATTTGCCATAATTAATCTTAAGAATTTTTTTCTTGCTTTCTCTGTCAAGATCATTTAGCATTTCCTGAGCTTCTTTATTTTTCGTTAAAACAAATTCCAACAGTCGGCTGAATCGAATTTAAGCCTTGTGACCAACTTCAATAAATTTATTCCAAATATTTGGACTATCACCCATACGAGAGACTGTCTTACTACAATAAATTCTGAAAATGTAGCATCAGATCATGTGCACAGCAAGATCTTTATTACAACAACTCCGTCTTAACTCGGAAAATGACGAGCGCGAACAGCGAAAAGAAAATATCTGTTAGAAAAGGGGAGGACAGACAAAGAGGAGAGTAGGCTTTCACACTTTTTTCTTAAAAAAATAAAAGACTATGCACTGAAGATTTTTTTTTTTTCAGTAGGGATAGGGGAAAAAAGAAGTTAAGAAGAATAACTTTCAGTGAGTTTCGGCTTACTTTGTGTGCAACAAAAGCCACTTGATCCAGTACTTTAAACTAGGGCAAAAAAACTGTTACCTGGAATCTCTTGCTCGCCCACATAAAACTTAGGCCATAAAAGTGAATAGGAATAAAACCGTCTGAAAGTGTGATCGGGCTTTCAAAGGCCAGGTTTGAAGTCTCGTATTTCAGAGAGTAGTATATACACAAAGAGGTACATGGAAACAGTTTTTTTTTTATTCGCTAAAAAGTTGACAGTTGTTTTTACACCCGTATACAAGTTCTACGCAACGTGTATTAAATCTAGTCCTCTTGATTGCTGATTTTTTTTTTTTTTGTCATACATCAGTAACTGTGTTTGTAATTCAAGGTTACAAAAGGTTTCCTTTATATATAATAAAAGTAGTTTTTTTTTTTTTTTTTAATGTGACTCGTACCTAAGAAAGGTTTTGAATCTACAGTACATAAATATCGTGGGGTGGGCCAAGGATTTTCTATTTTTATTAATTAGCGTAATTTTTTGTATTTATTTCAAATTCATTTTTGTATTAATATTTTATTAATAAAGAAATATTCATGAGGAAGAAAGCTTCAAAGTGTGAAGAAAGTTGTCCATTTTAAATATAATAAACGTATACGTGAGTTAATGTAAGCATATGTAAAAAAGCAATTCTTTTTAATATACCAAGTTAAAAAAAAAGCAATCAACTCTAACCAGTATAACTGTTGTTATTTTATAAACTGAATATTTTATATTTAATATTATTTACATCTGATTTTGCACATAAATCGCGTTATTTGTTGGATTTTTGTCAAATTATGATAATATTATCAATGATGACACATCGTTCCAGCAAGTAGAGTGAAAATATTCTGCTGTGGATACACATGGCTCAACGATGACCTCAGGAATAGGCCACTCTAGGCCTAAATCCTTGACAAGCATGACTACGGTACTTGAATTAACAAACTGAATGATAAGCAGATCATACCATAAAGAGAATACTTAATTTATTCCGACACTGAAAATGACTCCATCAAAAAAGAATTCACCACAATAATTTCTGAATACTTTATAACAGAAGTAACACGACTGCTGATAAGAATCAAATCAGACAACAAACAAAATTCCAACAGTTCTACTACAGTGAGAGTTGTTCTGTCCGTGAACTTTTGTCTTCCTGCACCATCTTTAAGTACAAATAATGAGATTGGCTGCTAAAGGTCAACTAATGTTGGAATTTCATGGTTTTGTTGGAATAATCCCCACAAGAGGATTAGAGGGTTGACAGTCATGGTAGACTACGATGATGAATTGAAAAATAAAGTGAGAGGAACGGCTTATGCAGTACTTGTGGGACACAAAAGAAATGTCAAAAATAAATGTTGACATCTGACCTCGATGAGTCTCTGCCTCCTTGGAGGTCTCTATTAATAATTATATTTAAATTAAATAAATTTATAATTAAAATAATATTATAAAATAAATAATAATCTGATTACGGTAGAAAAATGTGCAGCTGTAATCACACAGGATTTCAACAGAACCAAATTTAATGAAAATTCCATTTGGATGTTTCGGTTAATTTGAACAAAATTTGAAATGGTTAATTTGGTTAATTTGGTTAAAATGGTTAATTTGAACAAAACATTTTTAAGGGTTATAAAGAGAATGTGTCTATGACTCGTAATTCACACTTAAATTGCCCTTTACATTTAATTTACAATGTCTTTGTAATGAACATCGTAAAAGGTCCTTCTAATCACATTTCCGCCATTTTCTACCAAATGATTTTATTTATTTTATAATTTTCCCTCACTTTCTTTCACAATTCTGATAATTGTCTACAAATAAGTTCTTATAAAAGAAGGAAGAAAATATGAAAACTGATGTAGGTAGACAAATATACATATTATTCTCAAAACTTATCAACATGTACCAAAAACATTTACATTTATAATGTGGGGGGGGGAGCAATTTAAAATAGTGTATATACATCTCTAGTAAAGATTTAGTTTCGAATCTCCTCTCCACAGAGGTAGTTGATACATTAGGCTAGCAACAAATCCATAACAAAACACACGTAAAATGCACACTTAATACATATGAAAAGGTTAGAATAAACTTTTTATTTCCACTTTCTCACTGATCTAAAAGAATACTGTAAATATGCTGTCTAAAAGAGGAGGAGAAAATACTAAATAATAAAAATAACTGTATATACTAAATAATAAAAATAAACTACGGCCATGCTACGTGTTCATAAAGTTAATAATTTGACTTGCAACGTATTTCTATTATGTATGATAGATCAAACAAAATCTAAACCGATGAATTGCCAGAAATAATTTAAAAACTAAATTATAGTGGGTACAAATAAATGGATGTAACAATAAATTATAAGTACTCTACGCAACGTGGCAAAAAGGCAATTTTTATTAAACTGTTCACATCGGAAACTAGTAGAAAATGTTAAATAGAAAAGATCAGTGGGGACAATTCAGAAGACTGTGCCCAACAGAGACCACTTTTCTATTCTAACTGCTTACCTGATATAGCACGTTTCTTTAATTTCATATCGGGCTTTTTCTTTTTTCTCAAGCGAAAGGAGTGCCGACGAACAAATGTCAATCCAGGCATTTTTAGATGCATTCCTACAATTTTTTCTCCCTTTATACGATAGCACCCTACACCCGACGTTATCTAGCAGACGACACGCTAAGTAAGTGACGGAGGAAGGTTCTTCATGCTCCTGTTAGCGGAGCCATTAGTCCACTAAACACGAAATAAATGTACACGCGCGCGCTCTCTCTTCAACGACACCGCGATGACGCACGACGCGATGGCAATACGCCCTCTACTCTAATTGGATCGTTATGACAACCAGCAAACACAACGATGTCGTATACACGGTTCGGACTTCAACCCGAGTTACGTGACACGTGCTACAACTCCCTCGCCATTCACCGGCCAGCAAAAGAACACTTGCAACGTTTACGAGTACGTCGACTGGTGGTGGGCAGGCATGGTTTCCAGGGAAATGCGTTGAATACGAGTTAGAACGTTACAGTAGCCAGGAAGTGAGAACTTCAAACCGGAAGTACACGGTTACATGTGCAAAAAGTATCTGCATGTTTCTCGGGCCGAACAAACTATAAAGTGCCCTGTTGCTGCTGCCGCTACAAGATACAAACTTCAGTCAACGCACTATGGATGAATTGCAACCGGCCTACTTCGGTATCCGATGCTGACAGAAGGTGGATTGCTATTGAGGAGGCCAACTACGTCACTCACGTGCACATGGATCCCATGCTGTGATGTGGGCAAGTTAGCGGAACTGATGACTTGCAGTTACAATGGGAATGGCGGAATGGATTAAACGGAGATGGCTGACATTCGGAAACGATTTATTTGAAGATAGACAAGAAAACAAAATGGCATGCTAATGTGTTAGATAGGAAGGGGCTTTCATGCTCTATTAAAGTTGTACTGTCTGACCATCGAAGATTTTATGAACCTTTGTACAGGGGACTTCTATGGTTCGTTTACCATAATGGACAGAACAACACAAAATCCAATATAAGGTATGGGCGGAATATGATAATGGAGGCCAATTCAATTGTGTCTAAGGACGTCTGTTAGGAATAATTAACAAGTCAACATGTAATTAAAATAATTTCGAGATACGTCCAACACGACTTTCTATAACTAAAATATAAAATTGGAAAATTATTAGTTTACGCATGCAATATTTAGCCAATCAGTGAAATAAACGGGTTCACTTATTTTAGGGTTATCTTCAATAATACAATTCAGGTTAGAGGAAGTCATGACCATAAGAAAAAAAAAAAAAAAAAAACTGCACATGGATAGAAGCCAACTATTAAAGCAGAGAAGAGTACCAAAATAAACAACTGTAAAGCAACATAATACAAGTGTACAAATAATATAATAAGCCTTTGATTATTCGATCTTCGAATAATCAATTGTATGAAAATTACATACAATTCTCAAATAACTGGCCGCTATTTCAATACGGATAAATTAAGAATTAAAAAAAAAAAAAAATTTTTTTTAAGCAATTAGTATAGTAAAGCATTACAAGTGGACACGAGAAGGGAGGAATTGAAACTTAGATTTTAAATACAACGCTATTCCTATAAGGAACGGTGTTTATTTCGCATTTTTCTTCGTAATTTAATACATATGCAGACAATAATTTCTGAATTGAAAAATAGCAACAAAAATTTTATACAAAATATCTTTACTCTCCCCCCCCCTCCTTCAAGAGCAAGATAAATTATACCGAGAATCTTTATTTGACTATCTCTGTTTTAAAGAATGGTAAAAAATAAATAAATAAACGTTGGAAGAGGTAGAAGTTAGGTTAATCTATATTTGCTTATGAGATATATTATGAAAATTTCTAGTCCTGCTTGATCACGAAACATCCTAAGCAACACCAAGATAACTCGCACAGATAAGCCAAACTGCATACTTCCCTTTCAGAAACTTCAGCTCTTTGGCACGTGAATTATTGCTTATTTTTATTTTATTTATTTATTCATTTTTATAAAAGATAAATAGATATTTCATGCTTATTCATAAAATATCTATTTATTTCACATTTATTAACACTAGCCTTTTCCGATGAAATGATATGTCGTGTTCAACATCTTTTAGCTTTCATATATTGGAAAATTTTGTTTAACCCGCACTTTGATTAAATAATATTAGATCAAGAAGAAACAGAAAGAAAGGAAACAACTACCAAAAGGAAATGCCTCAGAAATAATATACACAACCAGATGGATGAAGATGTGCGCACACAAGATCAGATTTCAAGAAGAATACTGTACAAGAACGGTATTATACAATGCTCGTTCTTTGCTGTTCCCAGATAATTTTACTATATGCTATACCAGTGTTTCTCAACCTGTGGTCCGCAGGCAGACTTAAATTAATTAAATATTTGTTTTTAATTATCCAAACAAAACAAATTAAAATTGAATAAGTAAAAATTATTGAAATCAAATGGAGCCTTAAAAAAAACCAATAAATAGAGTCAGGATGTTCAAAGGCGGAAGCAATAAATAATAAAAGAGGGATAAAGTGAAAAACAATATAGTTTTTTTTGCTTCCGCCTTCCCTTGCTGTTTTGTCAGATTTGAAGTGAACATGTGTTATCCACATTTCAACCAATTGCTTGTGGTGTATTGATTTCTATTATTGAAGGTTTCCTTCAACCAAGGCTCAGTATAAGTGCTAAGTGATACTTGAACAAAGTGTGTCGTGAGTAAACTCCAGTATTTATATAATTTTCGGAAACGTTTCTTTAATAATGGAAAAGTGGCTTAAGAACTAGGACTTTGAAAAGAAGAGCAAATGAAACAGGTAATGTTAACCCTAATTGTAATACACGTGTTGTAACGGGCAGTAAATCTGATACTATTAAAGTAGAAGAAACAAGCAGTTCAAAGAAAAAGTACACTAGGAAATATAACATTTCATATTTGGAATTCGGGTTTACTTAGTGTGGAGATGAAAGTGAACAGAAAACATATTTTCTATTATGAAATGTTGTCGAACGAGTGCATGAAACCTGCGAAACTCCGACATTTAGAAACTAAACATTGTGATGTGAAAAATAAGCCAATTGAATTTTTTCAGTGAACGCTTAGGGACATTAAATCATAGGAAAGATATAATTTCAGCCATAGGTTCGATTAATAGCAGTACACTGGATGCATCCTATCTCTTAAGTTTGAGCATAGCGAAAATAGGGAAACCTCATTCTATCGGGGAAATTTTACTACTTCCAGCTATAAAAGATGTGGTAAAAACTATGTTTGGCAACAAGTTACTAAAAGATGTTGATTTGATTCCTCTTTCAAATGACACTGTCGGCCGCAGAATTAATGATATGGCAGGTGACAGAATCTCAGTTAATCGAAAGAGTTAAGAAGAGCCCTTATTATGAGTTACAAATAGACGGGACTACTGATGTTACAAGTGATGCGCAGTCAATATGCTACGTAAGATATGCGCATGATAACAACATTCATGATGATATTCTGTTTCGTAGAACTTTGTCATCCAGAACAACTGGAGAAGAAACATTTCACACTCTCAATAATTACATAATACACAAAGGGATCCAGTGGGAAAAATGTGTTCGGATGGAGCTCGCGCTCTTACAGGCAGGCATAGTGGAGTTTTTTCTAAGGTCCAAGAAGTAGCCCCGGATAAGAATTGGGCACATTGTTTCATACATATGGAAGCGTTAGCCTCCAAAGGAATGCCACCAGAATTTAAAACTATGCTATACAACGCTGTCAAGCTAGTTAATTTTTATTAAAGCTCAACCGTTAAATAACAGGTTATTTTCAGTACTCTGCGATGAAATGGGCAGTGAATATACACAACTTTTGCTTCCTTCTGAAATTCGCTGGCTTTCCAGGGGCAAAGTACTAACAAGGTGATTTCAATTAAGGCATGAAGTTTTAGTATTTGTAAATGCACGTAATTCTGATTTTGCATCACTCCTTGTTGACGAAGCATAGTTATCAACACTGTCCTATCTTTCAGACATTTTTTTGAAATTAAATGAACTAAATCTCTCCCTTCAGGGAAATTCTTTAACTGTTCTTGATGCCTACGACAAAATAAAGACATTCGAGAAAAAACTGCTTATGGATTAATTATGTAAAAGACAGACAATTTGCACCTTTTCCAACATTGGAATCCTTTTTAGTGGAAAACGATATTTTTGTTGATTGTGAGTTTCTGGAAAGGGATTGTGACCACCTCAAAACTCTGAAACAGTTTGAAACATATTTTCCGAATAACTTCTATAAGAAATTTCTGCGATGAAATGGATCTGCGAGTTCGCGATCGAAAAAGGAACAGTTAATTGGGCTTTCAAGTAACAGTGGGTAGGCTTAAAATGCAATTCCGTGATCTTGTTTTGCTCGATTTTGGATCTCATCTTCAGTGAGAAGTGAATTTCCGGAATTATCTGAAGCATTGAAAATCGTCATGCAGTTTTCACAAGCAATCTTTGTGAGAAAGGATTTTCATCGCTCCTTCAAATAAAAACAAAATGCAGAAATCGTCTTAGTGTGTGTGTGTGCCGATCTTCGACTGAAGTTGACCAATATTGAGCCAGATATCCAGCAACTCTGCAAGGGCCGAGAAGCTCAACTATCTCATTAAAAGTAAGTAGTAACATAATTATATCATTTTATTTATTTGTTTACTAAAAATTAAAACTTTGTTCAATGATGATAAATTTTAATCGTTTACTTCCAATTTAATTAATTATGTTGCTACATGTTTCGAAACATGATTTTAGATTTATTATGTTATAAATGGCACAGTTTTTCCGAAATGTTGGTAATTCCTACATAGTTTTTTAAAAAAAAATTACAAAAAGTCAAAACGACGTATAGGGAAATAAATTAAAAACACTATATTTATTTTTGAAGTAAAACTTTAATTCCAACATTCTAAAATGTTATTTTTCTTGCTTTTCTGTTCGCAAAATCGTCGATCACATTGTCAAAGTCTATTTTACTCACTTGCTGTTTTATAGACAGTAAGGAAAGATTTCATAAACTCCAAAAAAAAAAAAAAGGTGCTTCCAGGGGAGGATCTGTCACCCCATTCCCCCAGCTACGCCTCTGTAACTTAGTGGTCCGCAGAATTGTTTTAGGCATTTTACTGGTCCTTGGGCTTAGAAAGGTTGAGAAACGCTGTGCTATACTGATTGAGAGCGCAAGTTATTCACTTGATCAATCAGGCTGGAAGTAGCTATGCATTTCAATTCATGTATTTATTTCTCTTTGTTCCTGTAAATACACATCTTTGATTTTTTTTTTATTACACACGCATTCCAAGTATACATTGTGTACAATGGATCGAATTGAAAATTCAGACTTTTCCAGAAAGCAATATATATCAGTAATAAACATTCATTGATTTTTAAGATAAACAAAACTTCCTTTCGTAGACTATATATTCGTTTGATCCGATGCATAAGCAAAAGAGGATTCCTTCTGGTACAACAGTTGCTTTATTTCGAAGTAGTTTGCCAAAAACACGTGGTTTAATTTGAAATTAATTTAAAGAAATGTCACTCACCTGTGACTATGAACTCATTTCTCCTTGAAGCAGAAGGAAGTCGGTAGCTGGGGGTCATTTTAAGGGTAAGGAGGGATAAACTGATAGTAAATGCGTTCGTCTTCTTTTCCCTTTTAAAGCTTCTGGTAAGAAGCTATAAAAGGGAAAAGTAAAGATTAATGAAAGGCGGACTGTAGAAGAAAGAGTTTAAGAGGGGGGGGGGGGGGAAGAAGAAAGAAAAGTAGAAGGGTACTGTTGGGATGGAAAACTCAGTAAAAGCGAACCACCTACCTTCGCGTGTCTAAGGACTAAACAAAATACGAGGTTATTTCTTCATATTTAATTTGAATTCAACATAAAAGAAGAATGAAATTCATTTTTCCAATGCGAGGACCGCAGTGAGAAAATGAAGTTGTGAATTTAAAAGTCTAAATTATTTTTGTTTTTAATTTTGAAGAATAAAATTAAAAAAAAAAAAAAACATGTAAAGCAACATACTTGTAGACAAATTCCATATTATCGCCGCTTATGGGATTTATATTCGCTTAAAAAAAAAAAAAAGAAGAAAGAAAGAAAAAGAAAACATGCCGCTATCGTAAAAAATGTGAGCAAGATTACTTTTCTGCTATGATAAAATACAAATGTTAAATTCGTAGTGTTAGTATAGCGTTACCTAAGTTAAGAAACCTGAAACGACGCTTGAAAACAGTACGTGATGACTATGAAATTAACTAACGACAAAATAGTAATTTGCGGAAGGCTAAACTTAAATATCTGGGGGGGGGGGAGCCTACAATTGCATCTTTCTGAAAACGATCGCGGACGGATGTTTATTGGAGAAGTAGATCTTGTGAAAAACTTAGTGGACACTTAAATAGGAATGCATATGTGTCTTTTTTTTTTTTTTTTCTTGAGAGAGACAAGAAGATCTTTAATACAGTTTGGATGAGAATGCACCGCTTAATCCACTTAATGGGAAAACCTACGTTCGAATCCTGTAAGATATACAAGGAACATGGAAGCCTTTTTACTTTAGGCTGAGTTGGCAGATCTCAGATGGTTCAAAAACGTTTTTGCTCTTGCAAGTAAACCAACCAGCTTGAGAACACAGATGTGCGGAGGATGCAGTTAAACCCAGTATATTATGTGTTGGATGTGTTCAGCAAGTTTGCTTGTTTGGCCGAAAGAACTGTGCCATCTCTGTAGATCGATAATTCATCTTCGGATTTATACACGGATCATGGACAGCTTTTTCGAACTTAATGGCAGATATTCCACTATTCACATGAGAAAAATTCAAGCGCAATTTAAGGAAATATTTATTAAATAACACGGTGTTAAAAAAAATAATAATAATAAATAAATAAAAGCAGGAAAGATTCAATCGCTATTAAATATTCGCGCTAGTGAGGTCGTAAAAATCAGCAAAAACTTCGATTACAGAAATGTGAAACTCAAACCAACGAACATGTCCCCATTTTTTCGTTTCTATATTTAATAACGCAATTTCGGGTTCATAAACAGAATATTTTAATTTTTCATGAACGACAAGTCGTATAAATCCGACTTAACCCTTTCTCACTGCTAGAATGATACTGTGCTACATACAACGTAAATTGTTCTGAGTAGCGGGATTATCTCAGCAGGTAAGTACAGCTGTACTAATTGTAACGAGCAAATCCGTTGTATCGATCTGTACGGTTAATTTATGGCTCGTATACCAATTTTATTGTGATTCTCTGGTGCTGAGAAGTGAAAAACGTCACGCAAAATTTGATCAAATATCTGTAGCTAATCTTCTCTGAAACAACATCACTTCAACAAAGGCTAACTAAAGTAGGGCAGGTGGAGATGAACAAGAGAAAATGAATCTCCACGACAGGAGTTCGAACTAGAATTAAAGAAGAATGGGCTTGCAATTTGAAACTATCATTAGCCTAGTGGCTTTGCGCTTCGCAACCATATGCCTGGGGAAGGAGTGTCCCAGGTTCGATTCCCGTTGTAGACGTGAGGAATTTGAGGATCTTCCTCAGGCATAGCCAAGTTAGCCGGTCTTGGGCGCGGTCAGTAGGGTTTTTCCGCCAGTTTATCTGGCGTTTTTCATCCCGCAAACAGGCAAACCGGCCCGATGAACATACGCTTCTACAGTCAAGAATATCCTATCCCCCCAGCGGCAGACCAGGCGACGGGTCGGTTGGGAGCAGTACTAACAAGAAGTCGCATCTAAAAGTAACACGCGGACCCTGCACGGGAAGCGGGAATAACGCGTAGTAGAAGAAGAAGAGATTAGATAGTTTCAATTTTCAATTTTAAACTATTATTATAATGAAACTATCATTATGAAATTTATAATTAATGGAATATGTATGAACAGCATCGAAATCATGATAGCATCACAACTTCTTGTTAACCAACACAATTGTTCACGAAGTATTTCTGACCCAATTATAGTTTTACACTAAAAATAATTTCATTTAAATTCTGATTTAATTATCTAACATCCAAGCTTTCCTGTTCATAAATCAAACTTTGAAATCGCATCCACCTTGCAATCCAAATAATGCGCAATTCTTCTGATTTTACTTTTCCGATTGAAGTTCAATTGACGAACAAAGAAAGTTGAAAGCACAAATTCACTTCAATTTTCTGCTTGGTGAACGAATGGACAGCAGATGCTCTCCAACTAACAGACTAACTTCGAATCTCACTGCAGACATGGAGTCTTTAGGATGCAAATGCTTTTCGCCATATGGTATGGGAGCCACCATCCCGATTACTGGAGACTTAAAGCTGCTTGAAAAAAAATTCAATGTTTAGTCAATAGAGCAACCGGATTTCCGGTTTATTCAATACCTTTCCAACCAACAGTAATAAATGTATTACACATTACCAACCTTTTGTGGGTGAAATACACACGCAAAATAATAATAGTAAAGTACAAACAACTATTTGTTCGACTAGCTGTTGACTTTAGCCATCAAACCAACCTAATAAAAACGCGTTCCAAGCATATGCATTTATTTATTTATGTTTTAGATAAATATTTATTTATTAATTTGAATTCATAATGCATTTAACATAATATATTAACAGTAACACTAATCTCATTTATCATTTACTTAATTTAAATTATATATAAATTTACAATTGTAAATTGTCTGGTAAACGGAAATTTGATCTTCCCTATTTAAATCTTGCATAAAAAGATCTCCGACATGGAATCCATGAATAGTTCAACATACCTCTAAACTCAGTTTTTCCCGCTTACCCACTTGCAGAATAACTGGAGCTACAGTCTCTCAACTCTCACAGAGTATGTAGATCGGATGATATTGATGATGTTATATGGTCGGAAAGACATGGATTTGGATTCGAATCCCGTCTAAATGAGTTAATCGGTTTCATTTGACTGTAGACGGATTTTTCATCTTGGATAAACCAACTAGCCAAAAGGATGTAGCAATTAACACACACGGGACTCTGTAACAACATAACTGCTCTCGTGGACACTAAGAGGTAAATGTGATACAAAAATTCTTGGACAGTGACAACAGGTCATTGTGCCTAATATGTTGGTGGGGTTTGTACATCAAAACAACTTCTTGTAATGAAGTTGTTTTGATGTATGAGTACTACATGCATCCTTCACTTGATCCCCCCCCCAAAAAAAAAAAACTGACGAGTAAGTGACCAGTATATTTGGTACTTTTTTTTTTTTTTTAAATCCAAATGCTTGTTTAGGAAAATCAGCACCCAAAAAAGTATGTGTTAGGATAGCTTGCAAACTCACGTTTCTCAACCAATAGTTTCTTTAAACTGATGATAACATCATTTTGACATGTTTATCTAAATTCTCGTTGCACAAGAATCTGGCTGATATTCTGCCTATTTAAACAGTTATCATAAAATAGAATGAGCTTTTTGTTGAAAACGGTCGCCATTTTGACTGATGGGAATGAGATGGACGAGCATACTTATAAAGCTCATTTAATAAGCGAACAACAACTTTAGGTTAGGTAACGTCAGTAATTTAGTTTGAAATATAGTTGCCTTTAAAATATTGACATTCTTTTGTGGAAAGAATTGGACATATTGCACAAAACGTGTTTGTCTGTGTAGAGTAATCTCTGAAATGGTAAGGTGAAGGTTAGAGCCCCCACCCAACTTGGCATAGTACTCCAAATAAAAGAACTGAATGATTTTGAAACCGGGATATTTATTTATTTATTTTTTTTCTACGGACAACGCTAGTACAAGTTCATGAATAAATGTTAAAAGACACGCTGCAAGTAATGTATACCGTACCGAAGCAAACAATGTACATAATACTACTACCTCTTTTGCAGCTTGTCCCACTTAAGTAAGGTCGCTGTTTGTGGTGAGTCTCATCCACATCCTCCTGTCTTGGGCTGTAACCACATCCAAGTTACAGCTTGGATGTGGTTGCAGAGTCCTCCTCTACCAGCTCCCTCCATCTCTTCTTTGGCCGCCCGCGATTCCCCCCCCCTGCACATCCATCTATATGACCTTTCTTCCCACATATTCCTCTTCATCACATGACCAAACCATCTCAACCTTTCCCCCCTGTATCTTCGCTCCTGAGTTCGTAACTTTCACTGTTCCCCCTCACACAGTCATTTCTCAGACGATCCTTTCTGGTCACACGGCACATCCACCTAAGCATTCTTATCTCCGCTACCTCCATCCTGCTGATGTTATTTTTCCACAGTTTCCATAGCATACGTCATAGCTGGTCTCACTACTGTCTTATAGATTTTGCCTTTTAGATTGATCGGCACCCTCTTATCGCATAGCACTCCACCCATCTCTCTCCATTTCCTCCATCCCACTTCCTTCTCAGCCTCTCCATCCTCTTCCACTGTTGAACCTAAGTATCTAAAGTCCCTCACCTTCCTGATCACATTTCCTTCCGGCTCTAGATCTGTCTCCTTGCTGCCATCCACTTTGCAACACATATACTCTGTCTTACTTCTGCTCAGTCTCATACTTCTCCTCTTTCCAGTTTAGCTGCCACTTCTTCTCTTGATTCTGCACACTGCAAGATGTCATCCGCATACAACCTTGTCCAAGGCGCGTCTTCTCTCACCTCTTCCGTTCACCACCTCCAACACAATATTAAATAGGAAAGGACTTAATGCTGACCCTTGATGCAAGCCAACTGTCACTTGAAAACTTTCTGTATGTCCGGCAGGTCCGAAAACAATACTGTGCTGTAAATTATGCCATTCAAGTTGTTATTTGAACATTACTTCGATAAGTTTAAATAATCACTCATGGCATTTCTAAAGAATATTACAAAAACAAAATATGTAACAAGGATGAGACAGACCTACAAATTTACTGAATTACAAATACAGAAACATCACTAGGGATCGGTACACAATTTTCCAGACTTTGACAATAGAACAAAGCATTTTCTGACATTTTAATTTATCTCCTTAATCTTGCAACGTAATAGATAAGATCTAATTGATAACTGTTTATACATCGAATGAATAAATTGGACAGCATTCAATTTTCCTGATTAACATCATTCAGCGCTGACTTGATTAATAAGAGTAAATTTTATGATTAATTACTTGAAATGCAGCATCACCAATGTAATATTTTCTACCATAGCCATAACTCATCGAATAAACGACCGCATCTGACCACTGCATTCTGATTTCACTCTAAAAATAATCGAATTAAAGAAAACTTCTGAGCACTATAAAGAGTGACTTTTTACTTCTGTATTCGGTGAAATCACGTAAACTCTAAACAACATTCGAGTGAAATCAAAAAAATATGAATAATGTCTTATACGTGAGACATCAATGGTAAGTTTCTGAAGCTAAAATGGAAAGGTTTCCACGTAGCATAAATTGAAACAAAATATCTTGTTTTTAGGTCACATTTTGATAAACAAATCTGTCATACATCCATACGAGAAATAGTTAATAAAAAATGAATATTTTATTTTCCTTATAGAAATAAATCTGGTTCAATGTATCTATCTATCTATCATGTTGACCTAAGAGCAAGGAAAAGGACCAAAGCAACACTCAAACAGTTTCAGAGATCCAAAACAGGCAACTCTTGTGGAGCATTAAAGTACACTTCCTTCGCAAATCGATGGGTTGGTGACCTGTGAGCGTAAAAAAAAAAGTATTTTGATTTATTTATTTCGAAGCCATGAACCTCCAGATGTTTTTCTATGGTGCGTATAAGTACCAGCGCAGTGAATGTTTCAATGAAAAAGAATTATCTTTACGGTTGGCTGCTCAGGAATCTTAAACCACAGGATATTCTAAAAGTAGACAAAAATAGTTTCCGAGCAAAGATTAAAAATAAAAAAAAAAAGTGACGGGTGGGGATAATAATAATAAAAAAAAAACTTTATGAGTTCTTGAGTAAAAGGGCATTTATATGTTAAAGAAAGTCAGTGGAACGGTATGCAGTTCAAAAATATCTGCCAACAAGCTGAATGAAGCGGATTACTTTCAGCATTCTTTGTCACAGAATCGGAAATTATATAAACAAGGAAGGAGTTAAAAGTTCCGATACCACAAAAAAAAATAAATAAAAATAAATAAAAATAATAAAAAATAAAAAATCGGTGTCTTTTTTGATTTTATTTAGCTCCTGTTATCTGTTCACACAAGTGATTCGATTAAAACTTTCAAATAGACTATTAACTAGAATGCATTATATTGGATTACATTTACTAAAAGGGAAAAGTTTCCTCCTTCGTATGAGATCGGCTAAGTCGAAATGCCCTTATGCAAGTTCCTTGCATCCCAAAAGGAGGAATTCGAATCTAGAATTACTTGAGGTTTATAAACTAATTTGCTTAATCGAAAGGACAACACGATAGCCTTCAGGTGAAAAGATCTGTGTTCGAACCCCGTCTAGGATGCCAGAAACCTTTCCAAGGACTGTTCAGCGGTTATTTATCTGTTCTCATATGGAGGTGGTAGGATTTTTAAATCGTCCACAAAACAGACAAATCTGCTAAAAAGCACAGGCCTTGTAGTCTTGGTAGTCGCTGGTAATTTCAACCAACTTCTCGATCGATCACACCAGAATAAATTCCAGATTAGCAGTTTCTCTACTTTTATAGCCAACAAATAAAAAACTGTCAAGTTAAGAAGTTTCTAAGCTAATATACCGTATTAGATTTTTTTTAAAGGTGGATAACCAACCAGAGCAGGTTGGAATACTGTCCTGTTAATCCTGAAAGAGTATCATCATGAATTCAAATTGCAGTATCATAGTTCTGGTTTGAGAAAAATTGATGATTTACTACAATTCTGTTTTACGGAGGGAAACAATCTACATAACTAAATGAAGTTAGTAGCTCTGATCTGTTACTTTGCTTACTGAAATAAATAAAACAAAAAATCCCTACCTGAAAATTATTTTCAAGAAATCTAAACTTTTTTTTTTTCCAGTACTGATTTCCCTTGCGATTTTACTTCATTTTTAAGCAAAGTAGACACACACGAATTGTTTCTCTGACATATTACAGCAGCAACAGAATGGAGAGGAAAATGCTTATCGTAGTGTCAGAAAGTTAAGAGTCAAAAATTATTCAGAGTTGGTTTACGATTAAATTACAGTTTGGATTAAAAACCATTTCAGGCAAAGAGAAGTTGCCGTTTCTGAAACAAGTTTTGGACTTTTGGCTGATTCGCATATTAAATGAGCGCAATTCCTACCACTCGAAAGGTCTGTGAACATCTTCCCCCACCCTCTCCACATTCCTTCCTAAGAGTGTTTTTTTTTTTCCCTTTCCAGAAGGAAGGAGGCACCATTCTCATGGTTTCGAAAAAAGAACAGGATTTACTTTTGCGACAACTAGTGTTTAAATGCTTTGCTTACAAAACAAAGTAGCGTGTGTGTGTGAGAGAGAGAGAGAGATCAAACAAATCAAACTAGACTTTTTTTTATTTAAATATTGTTACGTGTAAATTCTTTGTGTTCAAATATACTAAATATGCTGCAATCCACGAAAAGCTGCAAAACTACAGTACATCGTGCAGAAGTTACCGAACACGTAACTTTTTTAACCCACTTCAGACCTCCAAATAAATGGGGGAGGGGATGATCCCATACGGAATTCATCCACCACCTAAAGACATTCAACCATCCATACCCATGATTGGGAATGAAACCACATCCTTAAGCTATCCACTTGGCTACGGTCGATTTTTTAAAAAAAAATAATGTGAACTGATCAACGACACTAAAGCTTAATCAAGAACCGACTAGGCGCTCGACAGAGTTATGTTTGCGTTGTGATTTTTTTAATCTCATTCACATTAGTACAGTAGAATAAGCCAGCGAACTTGCACTCCTTCCCTGATTTTTCTTTCGATATTATGATACGAAGAAAGGTACAAGCATATCACAGAACGATAAAACGCATCTACCGCCTACGACAGAGGCGAGAAACTAGTGACCTTTTGTCACTTCCAGCCTGACACACCCGTTTTTTTTTTTTTTTCGGAAAAAATAACAAACTATTACTTACTAATACAACGATTGTATTAATATTAGCTTATAAAATCATTATTACATAAATATTCACTGGCTTTATGAGATCCCTCCGAAATAAGATGCAGCCTAGTTTCCCCAAGTTTCCATCTCTGGCCGAGGATTTCGAAAAGTATCCTTGTCTAGTAAATTGCAATCCACGAATACCAATCACAAAGCGGAAGTTTTCCTCGAAAATACCGAGTTATTTTAAAACTTCACGTATATTCTATTTTGTATAGCGAAATGGCATATTCAACCATTTCGCTATACAACAAATATTACAATGCCAAATAACCTTGATGTCTGAGAAATAACGCAAACAAATTTATAGCGTGAATGTTTGAGAGTCTAACTGCAAAATGATTTTCATCACTCCGTTTAAAATTACCAGCCTGTTTACTGGAGGCCTGACATAACTTAAAAAGTATCGTCTGATTTCTGAATTATTCTACCATTAGTCACTACTAATGCACTACAGGTTTCTAATCTTTAATGGGTAGAATATTTATATAATGAAAACGCACGTTGGTGAATGTAGTTTAATGTTCTCATAAATCGCCTTTAACGTTTTTGACTTAATCAACTTGACCTTCTCTTGCCACAGTCCGGTAACGAATCTTTACTTCTTCAAATGACTAAAACACGTGGCCGCGAGCCACATTCACCGCGTGTTTTTTTTTTTTTTTTTTTGGGAATCCTTGCACTACCGCGCGAGATCGGATAACTCGCCTTCAGGCAAAGCTATTATAAATGATCATCGTATTCTTGATGGTATTCGCACTCAGGTCTTTCTAAACGAAAGGACACGTATTCTTCTGTTTGCGCTAAGGAGATTATGTCTATCGGGAAACTTGCAATGACTTACTCCACAATAAGACGTCTCAATCTTTTCTAAGAAGTAAAATAACAATAGTCATCAGTGACGTAACTACGGTATTAGGATATTTAACAATGTGAGAATCGACATTCACTGGGTCTATAAAAGCAAGGCATACCTGCCTTGTGGATACCCTGCTTTCAAAGTTTATGGTAAGAGAAGGATATTCGTGGATTAAATCACCGACAATGATGGTGTTTTGCTGTTGAGTAAAAACTAGATAATTCGCGCTACGCACGATAGCAGTATATGGCTGATCGACTTGCTGCGTAAGACTAAGCAAATACCGTCCATCACCAAGTAACACATCATGTCATTAGCTCTGTACTTATGGGTATGTAATGTTTGCAAATGGGAGTTTCCTTTATTAAAGTTGTCTTATTACATTACAGTGACGGCCGAAACATTATACAAACCAGTTCAAATGCGTGCCATCTGAAAAAGTACCTTAACGGAAATCGGGCTAAAATTCAAGTTACCGGTTCTGACAACTGAAGTCGGGGAAAAAAAAAAAAAAAAGAGTTTCGTAATTGCTTACAATTAAAGTATCCAAGGGTGGGCGATTTAATGGGGAAAAACTACACGGAGCAACAACGTACCCTGAGCTTGCAGGATATCGTTTTGGAGTAAATTCAAGGTAATGAGGAAAAAGAAGTAAACAACAACCACAAAAAAAAAAAATCCATAAAGCAAATGAGAAATGTAACACACGACTGGAGAAAGAAATAGTTTCGAAGCGAACCTATCACCTGGAGTGATATTTACCACGAAGCACTAGCAACTAAATAGCAAAAACATCCGTTACTTCCCACATGTGCCATCACAGACTGCTCATCACCTTCGCGTTATTTGTTGGATGCTTCTACACCATTACCTCCCAGCATGAATCTACCTTGACCTACTTTCTGGGGGTGTCACCTCGTGTGACTACAGTAATAGCTGCTTCAGCAAAATAATCTTAAAGCAAAGCACTTTTGTAAAAAAAAAAAAAAAAATATATATATATATATATATATAGTGATACCTTTTAACATCCAAATATCTAGTTTATTTTCGTAAGAGGCATCATGTCTTCTTTCCATAATTTACGTACTACAAAATAACCCTGGTTGAAAATTCGTAAGGGTTACCAAATTTAATTATTGATATTATATCCAAATTATTTTTTATATATACCGAGTATAATCACAGACAATATATTTCATTACTTGCAGTTCGTCTAACAAGTGTATTTTCCTAACTAATACTGCAAAGTAGCATACTTTAAATAGTACAGGTAAGTAAAAAGTAAAATTATTAAAGCTACCTCAATTGGAAATGATTTACATAAGTTATTCTGCATCTAGTAAGTCCTTCAAAATTGCAATTATAGCTATCGAAAGCGTCAGGACAAGAATTTGCATTTTACATAGAATTAACATATAATAGTTTTGTTTGACTAGGATGGGTCATGCTTCCACGTTTCCATGGCAATAACAGGTTCTTCTTGTGTCAAACAAATGGTAAAGTCACTATATTTATTTGGTGATAATTCGCCTTTGGTCACCCATTAAGTGGCCTTTATTTAATGGTCTTATTTTTTATTTTCAAATTATAAGTATATGCGTTCGTGCGCGAGCCAAACTCTCGTTTTTTATAATCATTTTCTTTTTTTGCTATAAGTATATTTAGTTTGGTTTGATTAAATATATTGCATATTTCATTTTATTGGCTTCTGATTACGTAATCTCAACATTTTTCTTTCTTTTCTTTCTCTCTCTCTCTCCATTCTACGTATCAAAATGGCACGAAAGTGAGTTTCGAAAAACGAAATCGCAATGAACGGATCAATTGAATTGAGGGTCGTCAGGTTAAAAATGTTGCGCACCACTGCTTTGAAATGTGCACGCGATACATAAACACACACAAGACGAATCATAGCTTGAATATCGCCATGGCTAATCTACAAAATCGAACGCAACTTTCAGTTTTGGTTCATAACTCAATAATATACTTGGAAAAGACTGCAATTTCCACAGAATAACAGTTTCCGCATTGAATTTATTTCTAAGTGAATGAAGCAGTAGAGAATAAAGAATCAATGCACTCTTTACACAGAGAAAGAGAGGTTGCTAAATTTATATGTATGAGAGTCTAAAAATTCCGAGGTTATGTTCTTGAGATGACTTGTGCATGCTCCAATATGTCTCATCATTGCATTAGCTGATCGGTATTTTATTCAACTGACAGCAGTAACAACTGACTTTTTAAAGTCGGGCAACTTCGGCACATAAACAAAGCAAATCCAAGAGTTGGGTTGTTGTTTTGAATTACAGCAGAAAGCGACTTAAAATCGTTATGTCAGTTAACTGCGCGTGTTTTTGTCCAGTTTGTCTAATCCGGGGGAGGGAAACACATAAAAAAAAAAAACCGCGGAGAAAAACTTATTTCATTACGAAACTCGCTAACTCATCTTCAAATGACAATCCTGTATAAATGTTCTTCGCATCCTAGACGAGATTCTGACCTAAGTCTTTCCAACCAGAGGGCATCGACAATACCAAGTGAGCTACGGAAGCTTTTCTAGATGGGGAAGAAATGCTCATATTATATAAGTCGAGGGTCAGAGGAAACTGGCTATTTATTCCCAATTTTCAGTATAGGGAACACTGGATTTATCCTTGATCTTGAAAACAGCTATTTACGCAATTTGCGAAAACGCCACTGGTGATGCTTCATGCAGAGATGCAATTAATCTTTTCGAGTCAAGCTTTCCGGAAAACTTACCTGTTCGCGTCACGACTTTTTATAGAACGGGTTAGGGTTTCATACTTCATACTACTAAGAATAAATACTGTACAGCAAATTAAGGTGAATGCACTGCCATCAAATCATTACGTTTCCGGGAAGGGGGGGGGATAATAGATATAATGGAGGGGAAAGTTTTTTCTTTACTATTTTTCAAAATTTATTTAGTGGCACATATTTTATGCCTTCGTTTCATTAATATTTTAAAGATTTCAACAAGAAATTAAGACCATTCAATATCACTGAGTTTTGGTTATTTAATTCCTCTCCAACAAGAAATCCCTCAATTCAGCATATCTGAAATAATAAAGACTCAAAGAAGATTTTGCTCAACAGTTTTCACTAACATACAACCTTAGAAACAGATAATACAAATGTAAATATATTTCAACCCTTGTTGATCTGCTGATCGATATGATCTCCGCTAAATCCCCTTAGAAAAATGTCAAATACATGGTTACCCATGGTAAAGAAAATTATCTTTGTAGATATGCTTGAATGGCTTACAGTTTAAAGTCCACTGAATACCTGCAAAGCTTCTGTCCGGACTCAAGTAATTATTTTGTTTGGAAGCTGTGTGCGAAACAAAATGATTACCTCAACATGTTGGGAAAAAAAAAAAAAAAAAGGCGGCCGATGTGGATTAAGTTTTTCTTGAGCGTAACCACCATGGCAACCAAGCTTTATGGCATATTAACAGATAGCATAATTGCTCCACCTAGTATTATGTAAAATTTCTGTTAAATTATGAATGTCTTTACCAGGTCTTATTGCTCCGAGAGTTTTAATACAGATTTTTATACGTCTATGAATATACAGGGCGGACAACTCCTAATACATATTAGCGTTGCTACTTCCATATCTAAAGATGAATTTGTCTTGTCTGCCCTCTACACCACTGGACGCCACCAATGCCAAAATTTTGATGCCCTTTATGAAAACAAGAGATTAACGTATGGAAATAACTAGTTACTGATTTTTTATTTGTGTGTGTGTGTGTATTATCCAATATACAATAAAATCTGTATAAAAAGATCCTCTGATGTGATTCCTTTAATATATCATGCGCATTTTATTATCCAATGCTACTTTTTATCTTCTTAATATCATATTATCGGCTTCACATAATAGAATTATATACAATAACTTTAATATCAAACTCGTTCCTTTTCCTGAATATTATTTTACTCACATGTACAAAAGAAACAAAACACGTGATACTGATTTAGCACTTGGGTGCCCTTATATATTTCCTTCTTTTCTGTAAACTGGTATCATTACATCTGAAGATCTAATGATACATTATATCAATGAAAGATTCCCCCCGCTATAGGGTAGAAAAAAAAAATCCCGAGTTCCAATTCCAAGTAACACAGAATCAAACTAAATAACGAAAGAGACAAACCGCAACGGCATTTACGGAAGCGTTTTCTTTAATGCCTGTCACCACTTTCTTCCTGTTTGACAGACCATCGTCTTCAACAGTTCACGTGCCACAAGGACGTTGTCAAACAGCCAAGTCACGTGTAACGAGCGATGCACGCAACAAGGAACGTTAGTGATCGCCGTACTTGTTTACCCGGGGTTGAATACCCCGAAAAGCAAGTAATTTACTGGATTAGATAAAGTGTGTAAAATTAATCACTACCGCTGCCAAGCTGTCTGGTAGAGCATATCGTTTTCCTCGAAATTTTGCAAGGAGGAAGTTCGATATCCCTCCACAGGAGGATATTTATGAAACCAATTATACCAATCTTGGGCAGGCAGTATGGAGACCGGAAGTGCACGTATCCTGTGGAAGCTAGGAAAAGGGCAAATAGGTGTTACTTTTCATTATTTTCTCATCTCTCAGTTCGTGGAGACATACTCTGAGGGGATCAGCATAATACACAATCGTACACCTCCATTGACAAGCTTCACAAGTGATAGTAGCACGCAATAAGCGGCTGTAGTGAAACAAAGCATTTGCGATCATTGCCTGAACAACAATCGACTACTTTCGTTACAACAATGAACTTAATTTTATAAATTTGACAATTTATAAACCATCAACCGATGACATGAACACGAGAGAGTTTGATGGAACCAGGTTAATCTTATTACAATACGTTTATAACCGGTTCCAAATTGTAATGACATGAAAGAGCGCTAGACGGAATGAAACTGACAAAGAGTGCACATTATAAGGTTCACAGTTTAATTTTGATTAACTCCGGAAATGGCAGAACCTGAAAAAGTTCACTATTAATGATTAAACAGATATGAGAACCATTCTGCGAATCCCACTTACCAAAGTTTGTTAACCTATGGAACTCTGCTCTAGAGAATAAACAGAACTTTTTCAAAGTGAACGTGGTTTCACAACGGACGATGAAATTCGTTTCACGAACACCCGCATGCTGATAGTGGTATTTCGAACCTACGAGGTTGGAAAGCAGAAGTGCTATTCACAGAGGATATGTTAAGTTACGTAAGGCAATATTAACTTTTCAGATCCTAATTTAAGAAGTGAAGATGTTTGCACTCAGTTCAACTGCGCGACTTAGAAGGGAACAATTAAGATATTTTAATAGAACTTTTCTTCTTTCAGAAGGCAACCCCCCCCTTTCAAAATAGGTATTCCGAGTAGTGATTCCCTCTGTCTTGCCATTAAAATGAAAGTAAAACTTTCTCTTCAAAAGTAGAAGTCCTGCTTTACATGCATCACAAAAAAAAAAAAAAAAAATCCGCTGCTTTCATTATCCGCTTCGTAATTTCTCTCCTGAGAAACTTCCATTTCTCTTATTCAATCGAGATTCAGTTAAAACTAACATTATCATACTAATATAAAAATGCCAGAATTTTTATAGAGAACATACGGAGCAGAACAATTTTCTCAGAAATTTTTAATGGAACAAAAAGTGAAAAAAAAAAGGGGGGGGAGAAGGGAACGGAAATTAAATAGAAAAATAATGGAGATATGTACCGTAAATATTCCGACATATACGGAACTCAGAACAAGGCAATAGGAACACATGCTCCAATTTAGATTTTTTTTTTTTCGCCCACTAAATTACAGCAATTCAAAGAGAGAACATTTTCTGCAATGTTCGAAGTGCAAAACAACATTCTTTTTATATGCAGAATAATGGCCGGTTGAGACAGCGCTGCCACCGAAAGTGAGTTCGTAATAACTGCTAATTAAAGACATCAATGACAGGCTTATAATCAGTAAAGCCAGTGGAGATTATTTCTATTTTCAGATATCTTAAAAAAACATAGATAGATAGATAGATAGATCCATTATTATTATTTTTTAATCTGCATATTACCTTTTACGAACAGGTGGAACAATAACTTAGCTTAGAGAAGGGATGACAAATGATTGACAACACGAGAAGGCAATCTGGATAACACAAATGAAATACTGATATGCATCACTGGATTATTTTTGCATGAACCGTTTTTTTTTTAATTAATTTATTTTTTAATTCGAGAATCAATCAGATCGAGTGTGAAAGCAAAGCGTAAACAACTGGTACACTAGCTAAACAGTTTAATGAAATCAGATTCGTACGAAAAACAATTTCTATACAGTTCTTAAAATGAGTAAACAAATGTCATCATCATATACTCTGTGAATCTTGAATGAACAGAGCACCAATAAGAAGCAGTTTCCTGTCGGCACCAGTTTTTGTTGAAGTTTCCTTGTGCGAATGAAGTCATAAAAACGAAGTTCAACACTCGGTGCAATCACGGATTTTTATAGTAATACTCAGCATTACGACGCTTCACTTAACGATTCGCTCATACGACGCTTTTCAATTATGACCGATGCCCATTTATTCGACGATGCATTCGCTCACGACGGTTTTAGGGACATGATGCTGCCGTGAATCAACCGATGCGTAGTATTCGTGTACTCAGTTCATTTATGATGCCATTGTTCGCTACACCTCTTGATGTTTTGGTATTTCGCTGTGAATTATAAACTATTTATAACTAATTATTTTATTCTATTGTTGTTAATAATAGAAGATAAAATTCTAAGTAACGGTGCTGTTGGTTCCAGTTAAAAGAAAGAGACGCGTCAACCTATTACATTATATATTCAGAATTATTAATTTTAGTGAGGATGGTGTATCGAACACTAAACTTATTTCCTGCTACTACTGTTATTACAGTTGTCTAAAAACAAAAGTAAAGTTCTTCGTGAAAAGTGTTACATTAGTTAATACTGCAGTTATCAATAAACGTAAAACTTTTAATGGTGTAGATCAGTGATTTTCAACCTTTTCCATAATACGGCACACCTAGACTAATTATTAAAATTCTGCGGCACACTAAAAATATATTCTTTTAATTTTTTTGATGATCTGGCAAAAAATAGGCGTAATTTTGATTGTTTTACACACACACACATGATGGAAGACCAGACACTAAGAAATAAATGCGCAACTTACGATATTATTTCTTTCAATTAATTTGTTTTCATAAATCTTGCGGCACACCGGTTGAAAATCGCTGGTGTAGATTGATGACCAAACTGGCTATTCAGAATAAGTTTCGTTTGTAAAAATTATTTAATCTGACGTAAATAAAGTATTTATTCACGTAATTTACGCATATATATGACTGGTTAAAAATATTAAACCATCACATGCATCTACAAGTGGGAAAAAAAACATTGATTCGCTATACGACGGTG
Source organism: Typopeltis vanoorti (assembly GCF_054136105.1). Lineage (NCBI taxonomy): Eukaryota > Metazoa > Arthropoda > Arachnida > Uropygi > Thelyphonidae > Typopeltis > Typopeltis vanoorti. Next base: position 82,121,810 of record NC_143561.1, read on the forward strand.
GTCTAGAACCTAATGTGTCGTATGACAAGAGTGTGCCTGTACGTTATTTTCCCTCCGTCGATAATTTAAGTGAATAAACAAATAAAGCTTAGTGCAGCTCATTAATAGCAAATTGTTTTGGGGTAACGAAATACGAGCATTTAACCTGAACAAGCACTTGGAAAACAATCATAAACTGTATAGTCAACACGAAGAAAGAAATTAATATCCAGTAAAAATCAGCGGTGGCAATGTGCTGATGTCAAAATAAATTTTAAATTAAAATTAACATTGCATTTTGTATACTACAATGGAAACCATTTTCTTCATGGAGAATTCCTAAAAAAAAAAAAAAACTTTCTTGGAAGCCTACGGAAGTGTCTTATTTCAGGATCTAACAATAATAAAATTAAGCAAAAATGTGACATCAATAAACAGAAATTAAAGTTTTTATTTAGAGAGATATAACATTAAGTTTTATTTCATTTGAACCTCTTACAGATATAGTTTCAAATTTGTTTGGACGCAATTATTAACGTCAAAATAAACTGCGATTTTCTTCTCAGAATATCGATAAATTAAAGAGCCAATTTAAAATATTAACATTGTTGGATATTGCAATAGTCAAGGTTTTATTAATCGACTAAGGAATAATAACGCCACCAAATAGTTAGGAAAAAAGTGCTAAAAAACGACTCACTGAAAAGGTGTAAATAGTATTTAAGTGCTTATTGTGTACCAATGAGATCACGCGAAAGATAATTTATCTATTTGTGCACTTATCAACCAAATTATGAAATGTGCTCAGCTCCAACAGCCAAGAAAGCTTACTAAAATACTGTCCAAGGTAGTTAAATGGATGAAGTTTGTTGATTTAGAACTGTTCAACAATTATAGATATTGAAGTCTGTCAAATTATTAGACAGAATTAAATTATGCGCAAGTAAATTATAGCTAGAATGGATCTTAACAAGAACCCAACAGATGAAATTAGGTTTGCAATTTCTATATGAATATTCATGTACAATATTCATTTTGCCGACGAAGTAATTTTACGATTGTGATGTCATTCCGTCATATTTCCCATGGGTTTGCTTTGTGTCCTACTTTGGACTTTTCAAAAATATGGTCACTGACTGAAGCGACATAAAAACCTTCCATCATAAATAAAAAGTTCAAAGCGATAAGCTCAAAAAAAGTTCACTGTCCTTGGCCTAGAGCGACATGAAACTCAAAATCAATCCCGAGTACACGGAATAGCTGTATATAGGATCGAACTTTAAAGCACTTAGTACCTCTAGACGTCTTTGAGTTAATCCTCCTCTCTGCAAATGAAACAATACTTTGGACACCGGTCTAATTGAGGTGGAAAAACAAACTGACAGCAAATACTATTGAAGTGTCATTCATAATGGCCTACTTTCATATCACAACCTGCGGATTCTGGTTATAATTTGAATTTCTTGTTTTCCCACTATCTCCAAGTAGTTTATCTAGGCGAAAATGTGAAAAGTGATGCTAGAATTGCAAGCTCAATTAGCACAAGTCAGTTTCCATTCTTTTCAGCGAGACTGCCAACATCTCAATTTCGTGGGGAACTTTGTTTTCCTTACCAAAAAAAAAAAAAAAAAAAAAAAAAAACCAGCTTGATCCACGCCACTGACAGGAAAAAAACAGCTGCCATTAGTCAGGTGAAGAAAATACGCTGTTCTTGAAGCATTCTTTTAATGCTTTCAATATACTATACAAGACATGTGGGAGCATTTTAAAAAACAACTCGATCCGATAACACGAACTGTACTCTCCCAGATGAATTTGAAAAAGCGAGTACAAAACTACGTATAAGAAGTCTGTTGAACATTTCATGAAGCACGCGAAGTGCCATCACATGAGTTAGGAACAAAAAAGAAAGAATGAAAGGTACAGACATGGGTGTGGTTGATAGAAAGCACGGCGCCACAGCAACAAGCGTAATGACGTCGCGAGCTCCCAGAAAAGAAACTTGGCACTATAAACAGTCAAAATGCCATTCAAACACACGTAATGCACGCTTCATTCCCAAAGTAGTGACGTCTCTTGTTCCATCAGATGCTATTCACTAATGCAGGTGCCGTCTGAAGGCATCCGAGAGTTATAACGATGGCATAGATGCCATGTTCGAGTCTCTTGATCTCCTATAGAGGGTGGATATCGTGAATATCGCAGAAACTTTCTTTTGTTAGAAACAAAAGCTATTACAGTCTAACAAGCAAAGAGAAAAGGCCCAATAGGGAGATGGTTTCCCGTTTTTTTTCCTAAAATAAGTAAACGAATTATTTTTTTCTACTTGCCATTATGAACGAATTCTTTCTGTTAAGCTTGAACAAAATAAAATGTTAAGTTGCATTCTCTTTGAACAACAAGATGCAATGCGCCATTTTGTTCCTTATTCAAATACATATAAGATCGATCTTACTGGAGTCCAGGTGCCGAGTGAGGAGTTACACTTTAAACATTTATGGTAAACAGCCAAATAACTTACAGAAGTCAAACTTATACATGAAAAAGAGCAACTCTACTTTTTTTTGAGCACTGTTCGCCAAGCTGTAGATGCGGTGACAGTAAACAATACCCCTCCGCCCACCTTCTCAAAGTGAATTATATTTGCAGTACGAAATCAGTGACTGGCCCGATTCTTTCTGTCGCAGAGCGATATATAAACAAAAATTGAATATACTCCCCACCTCCAAAATAATAATAATGAAACAACATGTGGGAAATGTGCAGACAATTAATAGATCCGCAGTGAACAATCTAATGATGAGTGTCTGTTCAGTCGGAAAGAAACTATAGAAAGGAGCTTTGTTATGTAACGAAATTGTGTTGGCGAAGTCTTCAAGCTATGGCGAATAACTATATCTAAGGAATGTTCGGGCACGATAGTGTGTGTGTGTACACACACACACCAACGGACAGTTAATGGCGTAAGATGATTTGAAGTCTAACATAACACATTTTTAAGCCACGCGAGATTTCCAGTAAACAGAGCAGTGGTATCCCACTGGTCAAAGCAAAAGACCTTCAAACACATCAATGTCGCAATGAGATTCGAACTTACAGCCCTTTGGTTGAAATGAGGAGATACTTTCCACTCTGCTGCCAACAAGACTGCGCCGCCATGGCCGGCTTTTTGTTTGTTTTATATGAAAAAGTGATCCTCTCGCTACCTAATATCTATCAAACGCATCAGCGGAACACTACTGCTACCACCAAAACTACTCTTTTTGTGTTTTATCAAAAGGCTACCTTTGCGTATTAACATATCCTTTATTTCGTTCCATTTCCGTGTCGTCCGCGCGGTTAGCCTACTGGCTATGTGCTTCGCAACCATATGCCTAAGGAAGGAGTGTCTTGAGTTCGATTTCCGTCGACGACGTGAGGGGCTTAAGGATCTTCCTCAGCCATAGCCAAGTTAGCCGGTCTTGGGAGTGGGCAGAGGGGTTTTTCATCCAGCAAGTAGGCAAACGGGCCCCATGAACACACACACAAATACAATCGGAATACTTAAGACAATCCCTCCAGCCATAAGTCTGAATTGTCAGCTATGCCGGTCTCGAGCCCGGATAAAAAATAGGGGTGGGGGAGGATTGAGGTGCTGCCGTACCTCCTCGTAAAAGGGGCTCACGGGCGTTGAATCATCATACGAAATGAATGAATTTCCGTGTCACGTTCTTCCGTTTGCCAGGTGAACACTTCCGTTCTCCAACGAAAGGCACGGGTTCGAATATCATTCCAAGACAAACTTCATTGTCTGGTGAAGACTACCACTACACTTAGTGGAATTCTGACGTGGCTTTGAAAAATTCAATGATTGGTTCAAAAAGTAGAGTTTCTGAATCATCTAACCTATAGCCACCTAAAAAATAAATCTCATATTTCTAATTAAATTAAACTTACCAGGATATATTCTTGGTTAATCCTTCATCCAAGTGTAAGCAAACAAAGTTGCGCGTGAAGTATCTTCACGACTAGGTTACCTATATGCACAATCTAATGACTTCACATCGATTTCCTTAGTATCCATAATGCAAAGCACAAACCTTTCGGGTGTGTATATAATGACATGCATCATAGGTCTGGATCTCATCGATGAGACCTCAATAAAGATCGAAAACGTCCGAAAGGATGTGTGTTTTACATTATACATTATGGAATACTAAGGCAATTAATATGAAGTTATTTGCTTCTTTATATAAACAGCATAGTTGTGAAGATACTTCATGTACAAACTTTGTTTCCTTACACTTGGATAAAGGATTAAACAAGAATATAATTTCTTGGAAAGCTTAATTTAATTTATAACCAAGTGAAAAAAGGTTTCTACAATATTTCTAACAGTTGGACTGGAATGCAAATCTTACCAATCAGCTAATAAATGCAGAACCTATAGTTACTTTGGAGACATGATGTCATAACTGGGTATGTCAACAAAAAACACGCAAGGAAGCTAAGCAATAGATTCACGTTTCCTAAAATACCAAAGCTTTTATCCCTAATAGATGTGAAGAAAGCAATTACTACTTTATAATATAGAATTTTAACGAGTATACTGAACCATATATAGACCAAATTATTTTACGAAGCTTCAAATATGAACACGTTAAATATCACCAATAATTTTTAATAAAATTGCGTAATTTAGACCAAAAAAACAGTAAGATAACCTTCTGCACGTTATTATATAGAAATCAAGACGTTGAGCATCCTAAAAATGGGAATTATGTAAGCGTAAACTGAAATAAACGCTTGAATATGTAATAAGAGATAAAACGCTCATTTGTATACAGCCGCCACTCCATTCAACAAAAGTGCGATGTTTTACTGCTATTTTATTTACACTGTTTAAATATATGATGACTGCAGCGACTCACCCGAGCGTCAACATACTTGGCTGTTCAAAAGCTGAGCAACAGATCTTAGTCAGCGCTCAGTAATAACAAAACTGCACAGCCAGCTGAAGGCCATGTGCCGGAATAAGGCTCTCTCTTTCCATCCCTCTCTTAAATACTGAACATGAGAGAAGGGAGAAAGATGGAGAAAGCGTGAGTTATTCAGAGGGTAGAAATAAACGCTTACGGTGTACTACTGTACATCAAATACCGTACTGCATAAATTTGAATTCGTACTGGAAGAAAATTTGGTTAAGTAACTAGTTGCATAAATGAGCGACATTCAGATTACACTTTTGAACTGTCACGTAAAAAACTCAAAAGAATGCTAAGAAACAAAAATAAGACTAAGTTTGGACTTGGTATCAATATTATGAAGTCTTACCTGGATATGTACTGCGATGTATTTTTTTTTTTTATTATTATTATTTATAAAAGGCGCTCTCTAATTGGAAATAAGAAAATGTTTAAAGCGATACTTCTTAAATGAAATAAGAAACGAGAATTGTTGTCCATAAAGGGATTAAAAAAATTAAAGGAAAAATGCACAATATTCATACTTCTGTCTCACCGAAAATCATCTGAATCGACTGAAATTTGATGAAGATAGGAGAACAAAGTCTTGTTCAAGAAGCGAAGAAAAATGCATCTGTAATGCAATAAACATAAAATTAGATGTAATGGCTAACTAACTAATACGACACGCTTTAACTACTACCCATATTTCTAGTGTTCCTATAGCCGCGAACAATTGTATGGAGTTAAATGAATACTGACATACGGTAAAGGTGTATCGTGATTAAAATCCTTGCAATATTATACAAGTCTTTGGACCAATATGTTGTATCTCATGTACCAATGTGTTACGCAGCCTCCTATATAATGCACGTCACATTCCAAGCGCATGTATTTGGATCAAGTTGTCTGTTAGGAAAACATAAATATGAACAATTATGATTAAAAAAAAAAAAAAGAGAAAGTAAAGAAGTTAAACTACAATCTGAAAAACGGTTTATACCGCTTTTCAAACATGCCTAATGTAATTCCTTAGGTTATCGAGTTTGTGGAGATCACTGGTGGTATCTGGTGGAAAGACAACAGATGAGGATTTGAATATTATAACCTTTAAAAATATAAATTCTTAGTTTTAAAGAATGTTTTCCCCTCTCTGAAAAGAAAATTGTCTCCTCTGCAGTTTAACCTCATTGAACTGTAAGTTTTCCGAGACTTTGTGAAACCTTCCTGCAAAGCATGTAAAACGTAAGACGATTTTATTATAATCGTTGTGCAATCACGGACTTGAATACTTTCTTTAACAGCGATTCATTTGAGTAACTCAACCCAAACGGAGCATCGCATCGAAGTATAGTATACGCAAATGATATCTGTTGGTTCGTGATTATTTTGCAATCAAGAAATGAGCAGCCGAAAAGAAGAGTTTTAAATAACTACAATCACGGTCTAACTCCGAAAAAAAAAAAAAAAGAAGTATTTAATTTAATTAACAATCATGTCGTTAGAGTCGCGATCAAAAGTCATATAAAAATCATATTCTACTCAACTCTACAATTCTGAATTCAGTCATCCTTTTTATATTTATCCTCAAGAAAGGTTTTCGTCATATTCACTGTCATGTTTATTAATCAGTATTGTGTAAAAAAACATTAAAATAATCACAAGTGACGATCAGGCACTAACGAAATAAAAGTATTGCAGTTAGGAGCCAAAAATAAGTGTTAAAAGAATGATTTAAAATCCAGATGATTAGACAAACGATGATTAGTAAATTTTAAAACATCGATATCAAGAAAAAAAAAAGGTCCTCACACAGTAATTTGATTGAAAATAACAGACATTAAGAATGATGTGTATTGTGGCATAGAACATTCGATGAGCCAATGAAATCATTCTTACGAGTCTGTGTTTTGTCAGAAATAAATTTCAAGAAAACAACAGCTATTTAAAAAAACGTTTCAAGAAAACAACAGCTATTTAGAAAGCTAACCACCGTGATGGTTTCGCGTACGTCGTAACAAAAAGCAAATTCGTGTTCGTTCAGAAAGGTGTATTAAACCGTAGGCAGTTTATCTTTTGCAGTGCTACAATTCTGTACCTTCTGCCACTTAAAAATGGTCCGATTTAAACCAACGTTCGAATGACAAGATGAATTTCAGTAACAAAACAAATATCGAGTTTTAATAAAATCCGTCAAACCTGATCGGTGTGATCAGATGCGCACGGACGGAGGAAAAACGACATAACAAGAGCTTAACGCATTTTGCGAAAAGCAACTAAAAAGAATTCCCCTTAGAACGACAAGGTGCTTTTATCAAAACAGGCAGTCAAACGTGCTTCACTGATAAGACCAGATTGTGCTTCACGCGGGTCTCGATTTCAGCATATCATTATTACTGATGATGAAGACAGTAAACCCCCGATTTTACGATTAACTAGTTCTCGAAAAACCTTCGTTAAGCAAGTCGTCGTAAATCGAACACAAATTTCTCATAGACTCAGATGACATGAATTGGAGTAGGTTCGTAAATATATACTTTGAACTCATAATAATGCAAACTTTATAATGGTGCTTATCGCAGAATGGGGCAACTGAAACTTGGAGCGGACTCCACCAATTTCATTCTGGATTCCTAAAGACTCAAAATTTCATGCTTCACTTCTGATGTTAATGTATGACCCTTCTTTAAGATTTTTGCTTTTTTCAAAAAATATTTCTGCGGGCATAAATATGTATACTGCACTGTAAATAATTCTAAACTAAGTTGACAATACATTTATGAAAAGTAACGGACTGCAGTCGTTCGCTTTATAGACATCTGTGCAGCCATAGAGTCGTGAAGTCTATTGTGATTATTATTCACTACATTCGTTTCGCCTTTCATTTATAAAATACACTGAAAATGGTTCACCAGAATGAAAAGAGAAATACTATACCCAACAAGAAACCTTGTATCCAGATTTTGAGATAAGTTCTACAATATATTTCAGGAAATTGTACTTATCGCATTAGAATTAACGCAATATTGAGAAAAACCGGGGATAATAAATACTTGAGTTATTGAGAACGATTGAACCATAAGGTCATCACTAGGATGGTATTGTATGTCGGTCTACAATACTGTACTTGAAAAATTACAAGATTCGCTCAAATCCAACCATACAGCAAATTTCTTTTTTACAAAAGATAATACGAGCATACCTAGTCTTACTTCTTGCAATCTCAGAAAAATAACTGAATTCTTCTTTCGTTTTATAAAATGAAACTCGTGATGGAATAAACTCCTGTTCCGCATGAGTTAATGTGGACATCAAAACCAGACTGCAAATGTTGAAAAAGGAATGCGTTGTCAACCTTTTTTTAAAGTAGCAAGTACAAATAAAATGCGATACATTCATTTACGAGGAAACAATTACGACGCACCGATATCCAATTACCTGTACGCACGAGCGACGACATACAGGTCGTAGGTTTACACACACACACACACACACATACACACACACACACAAAAAAAATCTGCAAAGTTAATGACCAACCACTCTAACTGAATGATAGAGCAATAAACACTTAGCGTAAATGCAATGATACAGAAGACATGTGCGAATAAAAAGCAACAATTCAGCTTTTGAACATTCCATCGCTAATTGAAAAAGGGATGGAGAATAGAAGTTAATGATCAAGTCATTTTAACCCAACTCAACAACACAAAACGAAATCAAAGCACTTCCGTGAAGATCAAAACAAGAAAATAAAACCATTTCTACTGTCGGACTTCTTGCAGTTTAATGGAATTAGAGAATGCCTAATCACTAGAGTTTTTCATTTAAAGCAAACCGGTTTGACCGGACAGTAAGGAGTATTTAAGGTTTAAAAAACAAAAACAGCCAAAAAAAAAAAAAAAACTGCATATATTCCCTCCAAATATTCGAGTTCATGACCATCTGTTAACGTATGATTGTGAACAGCATTTCTACTTCTCACGATTGAGAATATCGAAATAACCTTGCATAGTGGCATCATTTACTATCGAATCTAAAGCTGTTTTTTGGTATACTAAAAACTCCAAATGTGGGCAAACTGACAAATTTAACGAATTTAATATAGGCGCTGATGCAGTGCAAAACGCAAATCAAATGGGTGTATACAACAGCATTTGTTTTACACGAAGGCTTCTGATTCCTGAATATCAAAATATACTTTGTCTAATAATAGATTTTTATCGTATGACATTGTATTCTCTTCCAAAGTGCTGTCAATTCAGTGAAACCTTTAATTAAAATCCTTCATAAAAGGCAAAAATGTGGACAAATTTCGCGTTCTTTTTAAGATGCAATACCAAGTGGAAGATTTATGCATCGTAACTTATCGCCGTGTTTTTGGAAGGCAGGCAATGCGTCCTTGCTTGGTATAAACAAATGGGTATTTCGTATGTTAAATCAACAAAGCAATACGTATGTATGCAATATCATTTGTCAATTAACATATAAAGAGTAAAGGAAACAATTCACAATACACTGCCTTGCTCTGATACAATCATCAGAGTTCTGAACTGTTATAACACTTCTGTATGTGCTTTGGCTCTTTACGCGAACACAAAATCCATTATGGCATAACAAAGCCAAAACTGCTATGTGTTGGGTGATTTGTTTTATTACTAAGTATCTTCGAATAATGAGATAAATCAACCAAGAGAATCGATCAATCAAACTGATAATGATATATTCAAGGGAATCGTTTTCATGGATAACTGTCGAGATAAAAACAAAACCCAACGATAGAAATCAAATGTCGATTCCTATTGGCAAAACAGAGGATAAGTTTTCCTTTCCCCCAGCTTGAATATATAGCTGCGTGGTCGCAGAATACTATATACGATCACAAAAGCTATTAGGCGACTCCATTTCTATCCATTACACTTAACCGCTGTTTTCCCCACGTATTCAAGGGGCAGGAAACCATAACAAGTGAAATTTAATTACCCTTTTGATGACAGATCGAATAAAATGTGTTGACGTCTTAATATGCGAGCATCGAGAGAGTTCTTTGCGGACTATAGTCAGCGAAGAACAATCCTTTGTTTCTCTATAGGGCACACACGCCTGCTCGCGGGACAATAGCCGAGGAGACAAATGGCGACAGACGTTACGAAAGTTCAGAGGTGATCTGATATTATGCAATTTAAAAAAGATGGACAAGGTAACTTTTGTGTTGAGAGATAGTTTCTGTCCCTGGAGTGATGCTAGTTTTCCACTTCCCGTCATCCGATCCAATTACGAGAAGCAGACTAGGAAACGAGCGAGATGGATTGAATGAAGTTTATGCAGGTCAGGGGAAACTAATCCGGTATATTGTAAAAACAATGAGCATAGCGCTTCCTCGAACTCATAGATCCGGGACTGTATCACCTACATAACCTTTGCCCCACATATCAGCTGGGCCACTCAAGAGGCAAGTGGGATCACTCACCGGTCGCGTTTTGAGTAACTCTCCGACTAGTTAATGTCGGAGGCCGCAACAGGAAAGGGGGGAAGGAGACGGGGGGGCTACTCTATACTATACAGATAAATGATGGCACAGAAGGGGAGATAGCGATAGCGGTAGTGTACCGACACGATAGTGTATGAAATTAGAACTTGTTACTGTGACAAGAAAACTGCACACATCACAGTCAACTGAAGGCATGCGGTGATTGTAACATGCGGGGCGATTGCCCGACTAACAAGTGAACAACCACCGTATTTCATACAACAATTTTATTCGACATATTTCCTGGAATACTTTCACAATTGGGACAGGAATGGCACTCGGAAAGGACTGAAACGGTTGATAATTATAACGAGCATACGAATATACAACAGCACGGTTATTGAGGCACCAATGCCGGATATTTAAATCCACTAAAGTATATTTTTATATTCAATATTTTAATATACACTAAGCATTCAAGCCATCTAATTAGGTTAAAAGAAAAACAGTCGTACACTTACACAGGTTCACCTGGATAGACTAAGGTGATAATATAGTGGAATATCCCCCCCCCCACAAAAAAAACCTTAATAATTAATGATATTTCGATTACAGACTTGTTACACACGAGAGGTTGCAAAACGAATAGAATATCACTGCCTGTGTGTAGGCAAGTGATTAAAGAGACATAAGAAACCTGTTGAGGTGTTTCTTGAACAGCCATAGGGTGTTGCCTTGGGAAAGACAGCGTTAGGAAAGCTGTTCCAAAGAACAGAGGCAGATGCAATGAAAGAAATGGAACAAATGGGGTAATTTTAAAGTAAGATAGCGAATATGGATATTGACCAGAAACTGCTCGGATTTATAGGCTTAAAGAAAAGTGGAGGAATAATGTCAGTCAGTTCAGCAGAACAACGTCTGTGAAAATACCTACAAAAAAAAAAAAAAAAAAAGCAGAAGGTCAATGAGAAAAAAGTGATCAGAGCGATACTTCCAGGAAGATATTTTCATGTGTAATATTCAAGTACGCTGTTGTCAATAATTTTGCATTATATCGAAAATCGGACTGGAAACTGATGTTTTAGCATTTTCTGGACATCTCAAATTACAGACCAATAAGGCTCTATTTTGCCAGTTTTCTCAAAAATCCTTGTGATTCGCAACATTAATTTTCTAAAGTTAATAAACTTCTTCAATAAAAACAGTACGAAAAAAAATAAATAAATAAACTGAAAACAAGCTTGCCGAAAAATATTTGAACTAACATATAAGAGCATTAAAAAAAAAAAAAAAAAAAAAAAAAAAAAAAAAAAAAACAGCAGCTGTTTTCATACTCCGTCGATCATACCATATGATTAAAGAAAAAAATGGAATTAGGAGGAAGTGTAACCTATGGTTTCAAACGTTTTTAGAAAACAAGCAGCAAGCAGTTCAAATAAACAGCGAATCTAACTCATGAAAACAGGTGTTCGTCAAAGATTGGTTTTGGGAGACCTATCTTATTCCAGATCTACACAACCAACGCCTGTTCAATGAAACTGAAAAAAGAATCATCGGCTACGCTGATAATACAGCTATAGTTTACTCCTCGAGTAATCTATAGCTGTATTATCAGCGTAGCCGATAATACAGCCAAGCCATGTTTAAAGTGTAATATGGAAAGTGATTTATTAAGTCTGCATAGATGGTTTATTGAAAACAAAATTAAAATGGACATTCAATAATACAACCCAGAATTCGGTATGGAATTTGCAGATATGGTGGGGGGGGGGGTTTACACAACAATATCTTAAAGAAAAGCTTCAATTATAATCACGCTGTAATTCTAATTTAATCCTCCTCAACGTACAAATGCAGTATATACCTTTATAGCATATCAATCTCCTTACAACATAATAAACATCGGATTAGTTTCAATGACCAGCACCGTATCCTGAGGCAAGATTGGCGAACTTTACCTCAGGCGAAAAAAGCATCCTGCAGAGCCATTTCGCATTCCTGGCACTAAAGAATCTTTAACTCTTAACGGGAGAGCTCAGAAATGAGAAATCTGAAGCAACCTTTAAGAGAGGATTAAGACGATTTTTCTGGAGACATAAATAACGATGAAATATTGCTTTTACCTACATCCACACTAATGCGCTTCAAAGTAGTTGCTTGTTAATACTCCATATAAAAAAAAATATTCATAATGTATAATAATTATCCTTAATATATGCTGCTTATTTTATATAACAAGTTTTTTTTTTAATATTTTTAATATTGCCCCATTCAAGAAAGATTATTTGTAACTCTATAGTACATTTTGTATAGTGGGTAGGCTAAATTTTTTTTTTCTATTGTTTCTATTTCCACTTATATAGTGTTTTGTATTTTTAATTTTATTTTTTACAAGTCCGGAAAACCATGTTCTAGAGATCAAACAGAACTTTTTCAAGCCACTTTCAGACCTTCATAAGTGCAGAGTTGGTTTCACACCGGGCGATGAAATTCATCTCCCACCTAAAGGTAAGAGAACATAACTGTTTGTATATATTTACTCTTATTTACTTGCATTTCTTTCACAGAAACTAGTAATGACTACTTGAAATGCATGTTCAGGTACTGTCCATGTAGTAAGTTAGCTGCAGTGGTGCCTCAAAAAGTTTGAATAGATAATAACGTACATCAATTTTGGACAGATCATATCGATCGCTTAGATCGAAATTACAGCACATTACTCCTGTTGTAATACAATTCTTACAATTAGTGTTATGTGTATATTATTTCATGCAGTACACAGTACAGGATTTTGCATTGAAATATACAATAAAATGTAAATAATTAAATAGATTTCGAATGTTCATTTCCTTGGTTACCTGTTCAAAATGGTTCTATGAGATAGAATGGTTATCTGAACAGATAATCTGTTCAAAAATGAGAAAAGAAAGAAAACATACTGCCATTCTTCTTGCGCTTTGGAGTATTCTGACCAAGTTTGGCATAGAAACCTTTTATGGTAATTCATTCTATCGACAGCTTAATGCAACTCTAGCTTGGTGATAGATATCTCTTCGTTTGCAAAGTTCTTCACTGCCTCAAGATTTCTTATATACCCGTTTCTTCTTTTTCTGTAAGCCAAGTTCATGATGATGACAGGTCATCATCATCATGATCTGGGTGCTATGGTCAACAGAGAAGTCAGAAGAAATGTAAGAATCAAGCACATTAGGGTTTCACTATCCTGAGAATTTTGTATATTAATGTTGCAGACACGTTTGCCATCTTTTTTTTTATGATTTTTTATGAGGGCGTTGCCCGAAAGCAAAAGCATTTATTATAATTTTTCTTATTTTAAGATTGCGAACACTAAACTACACGTTCTCGAAACCTTGCAAACATTTCTTGGTTAAGTCAAGATAAAGGTTCCGATTCTGTAGTGCTACAACTAAAAACCAAGAAGATCTTTATTCAATCTTCAAAACATACATAAGCAATCAGCATATGAATTATACTCGGATGATCTTTATAGAATTCTCTCATATATTGTTCATTACATAGATGCTGCAGCATTTCACTTCGAATTCCGCCTAGAACCTTTCCAACTGAAGGTGAGTTAGCCGGTCTCCTACAAAGTGGAAGGGATTTTCATCCCGATAAAACCAACAGATCGGCCAGAACAGATGTAACAGACATTCTACACTGGTGTCATAGCTTTAGTTGTTGCTTCGACCATTATTCAAATAGCTCATTAGGTTTACAGCCTTTGGTAGATGCGATCGTCATAGAGATACTAAGGGAAGGATGTGGTCTAAATCACAAATCAAAATGGTTTGAATTATCTTTCAACGCCAAACAGTAAGTTTTTTCATTGGTTCTTTTTTCCTGCGACTTATAACATCTTTCTAATAGACCAAAGGCTGTAAACCTAATGAGCTATTTGAATAATGGTCGAAGCAACAACTATCGTTCTTTTAAAATCAAAAGAACTGCTAATGGAAATAATATTAGCGGTTTAAGCGAGGAGAGTCGCTAATAATGGCAGGATCAAGTGAAAACTGTTTCATTACAGTGAAAGAAATATTCATGCAACCAAAATACCAGCAGCTGGTACAAGTTTTGCAATATTATTCTTGAGCAAGCCCATCATTCCACACACGCCCACAAAACAAATACACATACGCCAGTTAAAATGGCTCGGTATATCCTGGGAAAAGAAAAAAAAAAAAAAATCCAGACAGTTGCAGCAGTATTGCACTATTATAACAATGAAGACCATCGTTGAAGCATCCATGGTTTGAATTCCTGTGTCCTGAAATGGAAATGGAAATCAACGAAAGATTTAAATGACGAAAGTTTCCTTTTTGGCAATTTAACATTACACACCTAACTGCGCTGCTATCCGACCTTAAGTGGGCAATGGGATTAGTACAGCATGATCTAAAGTAAACCAAACCATCTATTTTCAAGTTATATTAATGGCAAAATCATTTTCCTAGAAAACAAGTAATGTTACCTAATTCAGTGTAGCGATCCTCCTAGCAAGATCTGGGGAATACTATTGGCTAAGTTATTCGAATTTTTTTCCCTCAAAATAAAGACAGACAAAATGCGATGACTACTTTCTCGTTTTGAATGAAAGGCGGCATGAGAGAGAGAAAGAGATAAAAAAAACGGCTTTTTTTTAGCCACGTCTGTAATAAACATGTTAGAATAATAAAAATAAAAAGTTAAAAATTGAAATTAATATTCAGAACGTTAAAGTACAGAAGTTCTCTGATAATTTCAAGGATTTCACAATCCCGTATATTCATTAATGTATTTATTTTTCATTTTCGTTTGGTACAATCTGCTCCTAAATTTTCACATTTTAACATTTTCACATTTTAACAATTCCAAATATATTTATCAAGATTCACTTCAGTCATGCCGAACTTATTGCTGTCGCTGATTATTCTTGTTACCAGATTCATTAGGTCCAAAATCGACTTGTTGTAATTCTGGTTGTAAGTTAAATAGTATCGATTTGCCACTTTTATTCGACTGAAGTATTCACGGGACACAAATACGAAATTAGAAAGCGTTAAGTTAAATCCAATTAATGAAAGAATTAGAGCACTTCAAAACACCTTGTTTATCTACTTCATTAAAAAAAAAAAAGGTGATATCTTTAAAATATTATGTAAAAAAAAAAAAAAATGGAGCCAAGTACTGAGAAAGTAGAGATTAATTATAATTCTGTACTTAATTGATATTACTGCCGAGAATTTAAATTCTCCTCTGATATTGCAACATCACAACAGTTCTACTAATAAAAAGAGCAGCAAGATAGCCACTTCTAAATTGTAGCCAATCTTCAGTTTACTCAATATATTTTTGATCCCTCTCTCTCTCTCTTAACATGTGAGATAGTTTCATTTCCAGCTTGAGTGAAACATTTACCTCTTGGTTCTACGTGGCATTGCTCAATCGTAAAAATGATCTTTAGTTACTCTGTAAGAAAAGCGACTCGTCGAGTTGCCCCGCGGGTCAATCATTGTCAAAAAAAAAAGGAATATCGGGCATTCTGAATTTCAGTTTTTTCCCTTGATATATAAAGAAAATTTCCTACGGAACTAAACTGAAGTGCGTATGACACAAAGAAATTTGGCAATCGTGATTTGCATTTAAAGAACTTTAAAAGCGCAAATTTTCATTAGTATGAATCAAGCACTATCTTTTTTGTTTGTGCTATTTAATTTTTTTTTTTAACTTCACGCTGCAACATGCAATATTTTTCGATATCTTAAGATGCAACGACTGGAGTACGTATGTTTCTTATTATTAGACCTCCAAGGAGGTTATAACCCACACCAGGCGTCTTAACGTTTCTTAAATTCATTCACACTAAATGCGCTCACCACTTCAAGAGGCAAACTGTTCCGCTCACTGTTCTGTAAGAGAAAAATGTAGTTCTCATTCCTTTTTTAACTGCACACCAACTTCCACAAATGTCCCCTTGTCCTTTCCCCATCTTCCATATAATGAAAAATTTCATTAACCGACATTCTATAACGCCCTCACAAAAGTTTACCCACTTCTATCATATCTCCCATCTTCCTCTTGTCTACAGCATCTGCAGCTCACATACTCTCACTTTCCTCGTGATATACATTCCATAACCCCTATATAATCTTTGTAACTCTTCTTTGCACCCTTTCCACATCTTCTTTATCCCCTCCGAACCCAGGAGACTAAATCTGAGCAAGGTGGTCCAGGTGCGATCGTATCAAGGTCTTGTAAAGAGGCAAAATGACTTAAATATCTTTACGTGTCAATATTCTTTTCAACATCAAAATTCTCTTCTTGGCTGTATTTGCAATTTTTGCTAATGTAACCGTTGAACTTCAAATTCCTGTGCACCAAGAACTCTACCGTCGTGAGTTACTCCAAGCTTAATTCCATCAACATACTATTCCGTTAGAAATCTCATCACGTCCAGGGGCGCGCCGGCCATATGTGCAATGTGTGCGACACACACAGGCGCCAAAGAGAAGGAAATACTTAAAAAAAAACATTTTTTTTAAAGTGATTTTTTTATTGGAAGGGGGGGGTCAGTAGGGGCGCCAACTAAAGTTTTGCACACAGGCGCCGGACACTACTGGCGCGCCCCTGATCACGCCAAAGTGCATAACTTTACCATGGAATTGAAATCGTAGTGGAAATGAAAACATTAATGGTGTTGGATACAATGGACAAGCTTTGAAGATTAGTGAAAACTTCAAATATCTGGGAAGTGTACGTTCTAGTGATGGAAGTTTAGACCATGAGATAGAGGATTTCACTATGTCAAACTTTTTTTTAAGTGTGATAATGTCGCAAACAATTGCGACATTGTCACACTTAAGTGCCAGCTTTTGATTAACAAAAGTTGTTTCTTGCCCATTTTAGCTTATTCGGCAGAGACATGAACAGAATACACGCTATGGAAATAAAAGTTTTAAGGACAATGTTAACAAAATTTTTTAAAAACGTGGATATTAGTAATAATTTAGGGCTAAAAGGTGTTGAAGAAATGCTTATAAACTCTCGCTGGAAGTTTATTATGTATGACAAAACAAATGCAGATTGAGTAAAAGAGGTAAATTATGCGCAACGGTAGTAGGGGCCATACCTATAGTCATTTTCCTTTGATTCAACCTCCCTTTTTTAGAAGGTATTTTTACAACTATTGCATATAAAAGTTAGTTAACAGTAATAATTAATTTGGATAATGAAATAAAATTTGTTATTATATTTAAATGTACTGGGTCACCGATCTCACAACAACAGATCTAACGTTTTTGGGATGAAACCGAAGTTTCTGAAACTGGCAGCATTACGACAGTTTACGAAGCTAGTCCCACGTTCACGTGGATATCAATAATGTGATATCTAGTCGCCTTGGTATTATATTATTTAAGATACTATAGAAGGTTTGTCGTATTTTACAGAACAAAACTCCTAAGCTGTTCCTAGGGAAAACTAAGGTTCCCCTAAGAAACTATGCCTTGCTTATTTTATAATTTTTTATGCAAATCTCACCCATGAAAATGTTTTAAATCAACAGGGCACTAGTTAGATAACCACTAAACTCTGCTCTATGGACCAAACGTAGAACTTTATCAAGTTACTTTGGCCTTTATGAGGCAAGAAAGATGGTGCTCTCACACGAGCAATGAAATTCATCTACCATCTAATAAGAAATAGAAATATTTAAAAATCATTCTTCAAATAAATAATAATAAAAACTGTAGTTTTGTTTTGTTTTAAATTTGCAGTTACAGTGCACTAGAAAAGCCAAACTAATAAATATTTTATAAATCTTATTTGGCAATTATAAACTTACTAATTAGAAAAACCTTCAAAGCTGTTATATTTAAAACAACTTACATTAGCATTCTATATGATATATACATTTTAATCCACAAAGATGAATAGACAGAACTTGACGGTTTACTTCATAGCGATTATCTCTACACATCCGTTAAATAATATGAATAAACAGTGAAATTCTCCTCAATCTGTGAGGTTGGTTGTTTTGGATTTATAGTCAAAGCAACTAAAGCTATAAGGCCTATGTATTGTTAGTAAATTGCGTGTCATCACCCTTCTGGCTGGTTTACCTGTTTTAAGGGATGAAAACCCTGCCATCCCCGTATGACACTTCTGTGATGTTACTAAGACTGAATGACAATAGTTGTACCTACAAACGAAACATTAAGTTTCATAAAGTTACTTAAATATAAAGAGCTAATAAGCTTCATTTCGGCGATATAAACAATATTTTAAATTAAGGGGATATAAAATCCACATTGTTTTAAAACCGAATAAGAGACTCAAAGATTGGAATCAGAGAGTTTCATGCCGAATATAGTAAACTATAAAGTATCGGCGATCACTAACGTGAGCTAATGCAAGTGACCCTAGTACGTAATACCATACCGGACAACTCGTTGCAAAGGTGGGGAAAGTTCAGATCGCTATTCATAGGTATTTTCCATAATGTAAAAACACATTTCCTAGGAAATGTATGCTGTTATTACATTATGGAGATAGGTCACTACCCAGACCGGTTTCAGCCTTTTTTGGGGCTTCATCAGTGAGTAGTTAGACCATAATACCAAAGTGTATAGCGAAAAGAACTTATATACTCTGCTATACGAGTTTCCGAAGAAGGTGCAACCATTAAGTTACTTAAATATAAAGAGCTAATAAGCTTCATTTCGGCGATATAAACAATATTTTAAATTAAGGGGATATAAAATCCACATTGTTTTGAACACACTGAACTTTCCCCACCTTTGTAACGAGTTGTCCGATATTGTACTACGTACTAGGGTCACTTGCATTAGCTCACGTTAGTGATCGCCGATACTTTATAGTTTACTATATTCGGCATGAAACTCTCTGATTCCAATCTTTGAGTTTCTTATTCGGTTTTAAAACAATGTGGATTTTATATCCCCTTAATTTAAAAAAAATTAAGTTTCATAATATGATCAAGTATTAACATGGTGGATCGCCATGAGTTTTGCATCATAGTAGAGATAGAATTGGTAGGAAGATGTTTCATGCTATTGTATGCCTATAATAAACCACCAAACAACAGCATTGCAAACATCACTTTCCTTTGTAATTCAAAAGTTGTGTAAAAAAGGAAAAATGCTCTCCACAAAAAAGAAAAAAAAATCTCTTTCTATTGTAATATTCCACTGTAAAATTTCTATTGTAAAATTCAGCAGTAATACCGGAGTGAGGAAATCAATAACAGACGTGTTCATATTACATGATCCATGCAACATTTTTTTTTTGCCACATTTTCATTTTAAATCTCTCCCTCCCTGATAGACAATGCATGTAAGTTCATTATATTAGATGCAATTATCTCTTGGAAAAGAATTTCTAACCACTCACAAAACCACCGAGGAAGTTTTCAAAGCTCAATTAAGACGTTATTATCTCTCCACCCCCTGTTCCCGTAGCGTCAGATTTTCGCCAGATGGAAACAGCACCGTGCTTATTAGTTCGAGCACACAGCCCCATCACCTCCGGAGTCGCACACGACACAGATGACTGATAAAGGAAAACATCCGCCCCCACTCCGTCGGTTTCCGATGGCTTAGTGAGTACGAGAATAACACTTTTCTTCTAAATCTCCTCCCCCACTCCCCTTCGAAAGCACACCAGTGATTCGATTTAGCCATGTCTGGCCGCTGATGTATCTGGAATTTGACACGAGTGTGTTGCTTCAAAGTAACGAAATGTCTTGAGAATAAAAACTTTCGTCTTTGCACTAAACAGAATGTTTTTCCCAAAGGCGTATTTTCCCAAAAGACGTTAGCAGATATAAAGTGAGGATCATTTATTTTCAATGGTGATAACATAACTCAATCACGATGCTAATGCTCCGAAAAACTTCATATTTCAGGATATTTGTAAGAAAATAGAAATTTAAGTCAAATATTAAATGACGAAAACAATAAGAAGTTTCTTTAGAACTACTCTTGAAGAGAAACAAAATTAAGCTTTGGTATTATTTTAGCAATTTGCTACTTTAATCTCAGATCTTAATACGATCATACGAAAGTAGTTAATTTTTTGACGTTTCAAATTTGAATCGCTGAACATAACAATTCATATTAAACATAACTTCTTATCCTGAAAAAAAAAAAAAATCGAGATACCAATGAATGTCGTAGTTAACTCCTCCAGCTGGAATTTCAATGTGGGCAAAGATGTTTGTAGTCGTTAGATGGTAGATAATTGGAGACCTGCAGTGGCTTGAAAACAGCCATGTTTGGCCTCTATTGTAGAATTTCTGGATTATCTAACCCTCAGCACATCACGATACTACATGGGATTTGTGTGTAGAGGGATAACTGTACTGAAAAATTCTGGTAAAACAGACTTGTTTAACCAAAAATTTTCACAACAGAAAATTTAGTGAATTTTATATAATAAAAACTAAGTATCGTCAATGATTCGCTTATTATTCTGCTGTATTTCAAGAAATTCGTGAAATGCTATTAAACATGAATTCTGATTGTGAAATATGTCTAACCAATGCAGGGGACATCAACAAACGAATATAGCAACAATATGACATGTAGCCGGACTGCCCACAAAAAATATAAATAAATAAATAAATGGAATTTAAAACGTTCTCTTTAAATGAAAAACGAGAACTCACCGAAGGGTTCGATAACAAAATATAAAGAAACATATAAATTAAATAAATCTGTATTTTAACTAAGCAGAGAAACAAAGAGCTTAAACGAGGTATACTAATCATAGTATAGGAGAATTTGCGGAGTGATATAAAACACTGGAATATTCGAAGGAATATTGTGAATACAAATACAAATACAGAAAAAAACTAAATACAATAAAAAACTAAATCTCGCTAATCCGAACTAATAAAAACCGCGACCGTCCGGATTAGCGAATACCCAAGAGACAACAATAACTAGCGATTAAGACAAAAATAATCAGATTCTAATGGTACATCAATTTAATTCTGTAAATAAATGAAGTGCCTGATAGAAAAAAAAAGCTACTGTACTGTAATGTAAAACTTTAAAAACAAATACAGTACACAAGTTTATTTTAGTAAAAAATTTAGTTTGTATGTACTGTATTTATTGTTGAGGATTCTGATTTAATAAAATTGCATAGTTCAGTATATAACTTAATTTGCGTAAAAAATATCAATTTCTTGTACACAACACACAAAAAAAGTTTCACAAAATAGCACACAAAAAAGTTTTTTTTTTTTAATTTCTCTGTAAAAAAAGTCACTGGTTTTCTTTTGCTTCTTGGAAGCCAAACTTTTTTCGAATGCTTCTTCTCGGAGCTGCATTAGCAATAAAATTTTGTGGAATGGCGTATCATTCTGCTTAGTCCATTCTATACACATATTAAAACTGCCAACTGCCTTTTCATGTTTTACTTTTTTTTCTTCGAGTTATTTATCGTCTTCTAATTTATTCTGTAGCGTCATATTTATAATTTCAGCATTTGATTTGATTTCGAATTCACTTTCGGTTCTACCTGTAATCCATTCCGTAATATCTGTTTGTGAAATATGAATATTTGGATTTATATTTTTAACTAAATTATGCAAGTTTTGAATTTCCTCTTTTTGTGTATCATCGTAGTTATCACTGTAAATTCTAGAAGGCCACAGTTTTTTCCATGACGCTCGAATTGCTTCAGGTTCGAGGCTTACAAGCAGCAGCAGCAACTGAGAATACTACATCCTTCAAATTTATATTTTTTATTGATGTGGTAACATCTGAATTTTGGGAAATTACATTTAAAGGAGGTCTTTGCGATCTTTTAATTCAATGGACTGTATTATATTCTGATCCGCTGATTGCAACAATGAAGTATAGTTTGGAGACAAAATAATAGTACACAAAATAATAATACGTAATAAATAAAACTTCTTTTTCTTTCAAACCGCAGTTCGGATTACTGGAGGATTCGGACTAAAGAGGTTCGGATTAGCGAGATACAACTGTATAGTAACTGATTATAGCCCTGAGGAAGGAAAACTGAAAATGATAACGACAGAACTTCACGAAACATGATAGGAGCTTGTAAAATCATGAACCGACAAAATAATATTGGTTGGGGGAGTTAAATGTAAGTGAAGGAAGGGGGGGGTATTACATGAAGAATTACTACTAAGAAACTGAATGAAATTATGAAACGTTAAATGGAATAATATTTATTAGCGCTGCACAGATAATGAATTTATAATAATATGTTTTTAATCAATTAAAATAAAATGGAGAAATAATGCAGGCCATACGTCTATCAGATCACATAAAAATGTGATAAAAATAAAAGTGGTAACGTATTAATGATAATAAAAATGCAGAAGAAACTGCAATAAATAATAAATTAAGATAATCATAACCTCATAATTGTAAAAGAGGAAATCAAGTGGAATTAATGGCGTTTATGATAAATATGAAATGCTCAAGTAAGAACATGAAACGCTTAACTAATCTTTAAGAAAGGGGAAACTGTGTATAATTTAAAAATATGCAATTCATTAAATGAATGTAGAATGAAATATCATAATACAAATACACAGAAAATTCCATAAGGAATTAGATAAGGGGATGTTTTGCGTTCACCTTTATTTAAATTATGTATGAAATAATAATAGACTTTAAGAAACAAATTAAACAGAATAAGAGAATTGAAAATTGGTTGGATACCCAGATGATTAAAGCATTACTTCCAGAAAATAATTACACATAGTCCAAAGAATCATTTAAGCTACAACGGATATGAATTAATTTTCATGTGGAAATGTCAATTAGAGAAAAAAAAAAAAAAACAATGGTAATCTATAAAAATCTAATAAAATATCGGGAAATTTTAAATTCAGCATTATTAAAGATAAAGACTCGACAAAAGAAACAAAGACAAAAATGTAAAATTCAGTAGTTCGGTCAATATTAAAAAAAAAATAGAAACATCAAAAATACAACAAATAAACACAACGAGTGAAATTAAAACAATAAAAAAGTCGTTATTAAAGCAAAAGTTGACACGAAGTAAGATGGTAATATATATATATGTGTGTGTGTGTGTGTGTGTGTGTGTGTGTGTTACGGTTAAAGGGATAAATCCGGTTATTATTAATAATTACCGGTTAAAGTGAATAATTCCTAGAGGAGTCTGGTAAATGTAATAACAACATGTTTATAGGTTTTGTATATAGATTTTCATTCTCAATAGAAATTATAACAGCTTAGGTAAGGAAAGTACTTCTTTTGCACTCAATGAAATCAGAAATCATTATAAACTAACCTGGATGTCGCATGTCGAACCAGAGTGTAGTCGAAGTTTGTCGTGGGAAGATGAATGGGGATGAAAGATAAACATTGCTGTGGGCCGAGCTTAATGATTGCGGGCAGATGAATGGGGATAACAAAATGAAAGTTGTTGTGGGGAAATGAATGGGGTTTATAGATAAACGTCGTTGCTGTACCTCTTTCCTCATCAATGGAGAAAAATTGATCAGTTCCTCTCTGATTAATCTATTATCCCCATTCATCTGCCCACAACAAATTTTATTTGTTATCCCCATTCATCTACCCGCAATCATTAAGCTCGGCCCACAACAACGTTTATCTTTCATCCACATTAATCTGCCCACGACAAACTACGACTACACTCTGGTTCGACATGAGACATCCAGGTTAGTTTAGGTTAGGTTAGTTTATAATGATTTCTGATTTCATTCAGTGCAAAAGAAGTACTTTCCTTACTTTTTTCATTATAACCTAACCTAACCAATAAAGGTTAGGTTAGGTTAGTTTATAATGATTTATGATTTCTAATTTCACTGAGTGCAAAAGAAGTACTTTCCTTACTTTTTTCATTATAAACTAACCTAACCTAAGCTGTTATCATTTCTATTGACAATGAAAACCTATCTATAAAATATAAACATGTTTTTATTACATTTACCAGACTCCTCTAGGAATTATTCACTTTAACCGGTATTTATTAATAATAACCGGATTTATCCCTTTAACCGTAACATATATATATAGTAAACCCCGTTTTTAAGTTCCCGCAATTTACGTTTTCCTACCATTTACGTCATTTTCTGTGGGTCCCGTTGTAAGGCCTATTCTTACGATACATTGTTTGCCCGCCATTAACAACTTGATGTGGACGTTATTTCCCGCGATTTGCGTTTTTTTCTCGGGTGGCAATACTGATTTTCGAATCGATTTCTGAAGAAATCTGCTCATTTCTGTTCCCAGATGGCGTTGCTTTCGGCTGTAGTTTCGCTTCCGCCATCACGATGATCTGCACGCTTGCAGAAGTAATGTAGTGATGAGCGATACCGTGATTTTTCAATCACAGTACGAATTGATATCGCAGAATTTCTGCTACGCAATTTAGCGTGTGATAGTTGCTTTCAAGTTGCCGTGGTGGATTATCCATGTTTGGTAACATGGAGAAAAAAGACAGAAAATGTATTTCGGTAGAAGAAAAGATGGCAATTCTGCGACGTATAGATTGGCAAGCCGGAACACGTGTGCATTTAGCAAAAGATCTTGGACTCTTCGTGTCCACTTTGAACACGATACTAAAAAAAGGGTCAAGCATTGAACTCAATGCAAAGCAATCTGGCGCTATGTCAAAAAAAAAAAAAAAAAAAAAGAAAAGAAAAGAAAAGAAAAGCAAAAACAATCAACAAATAAAGATTATTTTAAATAGATAAATGTAATTGTAAATTCATTTATTTTCAGTTATGAAATTTTGTTATCTAGTATGTAGACTCACATACTAGCAGTAAGTTATTTTAGCCTTTTTTAATGTTTTTTTTTTCATTTTCTGCTATATATATATATCCCTTATGCTCCGACCAAAAGGGACAACCGTAAGGATTTCTTTGCACTTTGTACAATACGTGTCATAACTACAAAAATGATATCATATTCTCTAATTAAAAATTTCTTTAAGATGTAATTTAAGGGATAATTTACGTCCAGCGACATATTCAATTCTGGTATACGTCAAGGGTACTTCGTTAACAAGGAAAGGTATAAATTATAAGGAAATTTTCTCATTGATTAAGGCTGTTAAGTAGAGTTCTAGAACATCACTGAAAAAAAAAAAAAAATAGTTTCATACCGAACATGCTTTTTTTTCAACATTGGACTGGACAGCAATGTTTATTAGAGTGTCAACATCATAGCTCCAAGAAATCCTGATGTCCTTTCCCTCCTCGTGTGTATTTTCCTGAATTATTAACTATCTGCTAATAACTAATCTATGTGCATTGGTTATTATTATTATTTTATCAGATTTCTATCCTGGCATACTTTTTTTATATTTTACTACTTATTTTCATTCTTTCTGCATGCTTCTCCTAATATAAATGTTCGTTAATTTTATCCAGACAAATGTGTAAACATCAAATGAATAGGCGATTTCCTCGATCTATTCACAACCATCTCATCTAATTTATTTCCGTAATCTGGCTGTTATTCTATTGTTTGATTTTCGAAGTATGATCTCTGATTCTTCACTTGCAAGGAGGGAAAAAAAAATCCACCTTCACATTTGTTCAAACTATTCATAAAGATGTCTAATAACTGCAGACTTCAGTTCGCTATCCCTTACTCATAAGTAATATCCTCAAATTTCAAGTGCTGCGTCGCTCCCCTTTGTATACCCTCCTGGTAATCAAGTTCTTCCTGAAATATATTTCGATATATGCAATCTTCAATATGATATTCCCCATATATCGAAATGTGTTCAATGAAAATATTTCTGTTGATATGCACAATTTCATTCTATTACTGATAATATTTCATTTTTTCCCCA
Organism: Typopeltis vanoorti; assembly: GCF_054136105.1. NCBI lineage: Eukaryota > Metazoa > Arthropoda > Arachnida > Uropygi > Thelyphonidae > Typopeltis > Typopeltis vanoorti. The sequence goes on from NC_143561.1 coordinate 82,148,069, forward strand.
AAAAATTTCGTCCTTTAAAAACCAACAGAAGCTCTTTTCTATTCTATTTCATTTTTCCAATAAATGAGTAGCGGCCTCCAAAAAGGCGATGAAAATCACCTACCACTAAAAAGACATTAGCAAACATCCATCCACAGTCAGAATCAAGATTATTGGACAGTGTATCGATGCCAGTGATTGCATCTCCACTGTCAACAGCATGGATAGAAGACCATACTCGACCATCGGACATCCACGCCACAGTGGTCTATGTAACATGTGATAAAGCATCACATAAAAGCATGATTAATGTATTAATAACCTATTCTAAATAATGCAGTCTACAATTTAATTATAAACATGGTGTTAGTTTCTTTGGATCCATTTTTCCGTCGTAACTGATTATTTTGTTTCACACTAATATTTTTAACATTCATTTGAAAAGCCTACTCATATCGTAAGCAAACGAAAATTCTACAATTAACCATTTTTGATTGATTATTATCTTTTATTTTCAACTTTATCTATTCGTGTGCGAGTTACTCATGTATAAGGTTATCGCGGTTAGCAACAGTCCTGTCAGAGAGATAAAAACAACAATCGTTCGCCTAAGTGAACTTTTAAAAAAAGTTTAAGATAACTTTTGTTTTTTTTTCTCCTTTTCTGATTATGCAAAATCATTTTCTTCTCTGGACTTGGAGAGTAATTCGATAACTTTTACTCGAAAAATAAATCGTTATAAATTACATCATATGCCCTCTGATTTCTTTTACAAAGTCATTAAATCTTTTTGTAGCTTAATTTAATTCACGTGCACTCACGCAGATGCTTAATTGAATATCGGCTGGCAGTTCCTCGATTAAAGTGCGATGAAGAAAGCGGTAGAAATTCATAAAAAAAATTAAAAAAAAAAAGTTTGCCATGAAATAGCAAACAGCCACTGAATACACTAAACTCAAAAGGTACTGAATCGAGTCTCTTTTAGAAATTGTAGAAGCAAATTAAACAACCAGTAACGTTCAAGAAAAACGAATAACGATTCGCTGTACTATGAAGAAAGAAAAAAAATCACGAAAGCAAACAACTGCAATCGAAGTGATAAAATTGATTTTTTAATGATAATAATTACGTAACTACAATCATAAAGCTATGATACTGATATGTAAATAGAAGTAGATGCGTATAACATACCTATACAAAGCTGAAAGGCCAAAAATAAAAATTAAAAAAAAAAAAAACGAAGAAAAAACACGTCCAAAATCATTGCTCGTTACGCAAACCGTTTGTAATCCAAGATAAAAGGGATTCGTTTTATCCATATATCCCCTGCTTTTATTGTAAACAAAAGCAGAAAGAAAAAGAATTATATTAGCTTAAATAAAAAAAAAATATAAAATAATCATAAAACCCTGCAGCCGCGGAAGTTTTGCATCTTTAGGCCTGTGCATCCAAACAACAGAAAACACGACCATTGACGTACCTGTATATTCGCCTTTCATCGCCACACTGTCAACATTCTACTAGCAGATAAGACTGTTTCAATCTCGTTAGTCTGAACAAAGAACTAATTAAATCTTTCCGAAAGATATTTTGGAAAAGTTAGTGCTTATATCTTTGTAGATTTCTATTTTCACATATCCTAAAAGTTGCTAAAAATATAGACTGACTGTAAAACTGAAAATGATACATTGCAATCACGTGGAGCGCGATTGTAAAGGCGTATGTAACTTGAAATAGTGAACAAATCTTAACAATGTTCGTGATACCAATACACAACTGTTAAATCAATTTCATTTAACAGATTCACACAACGAAACAGTTAAATCAAAATGCTGTCGATCTCTTTCTCTCTTGTTGAAACAGCCGAATATCCTCCGCAGGGGTCCACACTCGGACGGTTTTTTGGTAAAATTAGAATATATCCTTCCTGTGATGTCGACATTTCCTGTCGGTTAATGCACCTGCTACAATGATAAGCATCCCCATATGCGCTCCACGGAGTTCATTTCGAGACAGTCGCCTGAACAATACTAAACCAAATGCCTACTAAAACTTAACGGTTCGGAATATAAAAGGCCTTAAATAATACAATTCTGTTAGCGTATTCATTTATCATTATTAAAATGTCAAGGGACTCGCTTGTGTAATTAATTCGCTAACCTATGTAAAAGCACGGTGAGTTCTCCGTGCAAGTTTTTAACTTTTTTTTTTTATTTTATTTTTTTTTATTTATTTCTGCATGAAGTTCGATTTAACAGCGTGAACGACATGCCAATTTTGTGATACTCCGAAAGCTAATTGTTCAAATTTAGGTTTGAAAGGAACTCTACTATAACACAATACAAAAGTTATTCAGTGTAATTTTTTTTTTTTTTAAATCTTTCCTTTCTCAAGAAAGCGATAGTAAACAAAATTGACTTAAGGGCAAGTTTGTTTTATCACTCAGTACTCTGTCTTAAACAGCTGGGTGGTGTTTGATAAAATAATCGACTTAACTACTTTCGCATGTATCTCCGTATGTTACTGTAAGCGACATGCCTACAGCGAAAATCTATTACCTTGACATCGTGAGGCTTGATCTACAGGTTTTAATTAAGCGCTACGGAGAAAACAGCTCAGCACTTGGATATACAACCGCATGCGGGCAAGAGCTTAAGGAGAAAGTAGGAATCTGTTGATGTGTTTTCTCGAACAGTTGGAGATTGTATTCTCCGAAAAAAAAAAAAAAAAAAAAAAAAAAAAAAAAAAAAAAAACGGCATAAGGAAGACCGTTTGAATGAACAGAAGTAAACAAAATGACACAACAGGAAGAGAAATTGATGCGATAGGTTAGACTGAACTTTGTGTGTGGATGTTGATCATAAGCTCTAAGAAAAATGGAGGTTTGGCGGCAGTTTACAGGAAAAGCTGCCAAGGTGCAAATGGTTTGTTTAGAACAGCGCAGCAATTAAAAATCACTGAGATTTCCCCAATACAAGCATACACCTGCACTAAGCCTAAATATATCCATTCTGGTTTGTGTCAAGTGTAGAAGGGAATTTCCTTTATAAGCTTGACACAGATTTGTAAGTAAAACTGAATTTATTATTATGATCAATGTATTTTAGACCCATTTTAAAATAAAGTAAGGCGCAATGATTTCATTTGCAACTAGTCTGATTTTCAAGTCTTAATCTCAACGGCAGTAACGTCGGTTGGTGTTCGTCAACCTTTATGAATTGACCTTCGTGTTCGTAACAGCCGCAAATAGTGATGTTGCATAATACGTCTAGCTAACGGTTATCAGTTATACCTAAGCTGACAAACCGTTATGTGAACTGAATACAGTGCTTGCACGCGTCGACAAAACTGAGGCGTTGCAGTTCTTCCTCCGAAAATAGATATTGTACTTTGAGTGCTAAGTTTATTAATTAAAAAAAAATTAAAAAAAATAAAAACACGAAGAAATAATTATTGAAGGAAATAAGAATTTAAAAAATTTGTCATTTTAGTACCAATTTCATTTCTTTAATTTTTTTTTTTTTTTTTTTTTTTTCTTTTTCATAGAGGTGAAGCGGGATTCTCGAGCTATGGAAAATCCTTAGGCTGTAAGCGTTTTAATAGTTCATTTCCGTATTCATTCTTGCTTCGGCAGTGTTTTCGTGAAACTTGAATGGTGTATAATTTTCGCGCTCATGCAGTGATGGACTGTAGACATAATAACAGTGATTTAAGGTTGGCAATCAGGCACACCTGACATAACAATCCACCTTGGTTGTGGTACAAAACAATGCGGATCTGTGTTTCTCATGATAAGGCGAGGGGGGGGGGGAGAAATCTACATTCCTCAATAAAAAGAGAGAAAAAAAAACTCTTGATTAAAATGACTTCCGTACGGAACACTCTTTCTTGATATTCAAATATTTTTCGTATTCCATGAAGATGAACGAAACATTTAAAAAAAAAAAAAATCGCCAATGAAAATTACACGAAAAACAGTGAATACAGAGACTGAGCAGTCGGACAGAGAAATTATAAACAGAAGTACATAACTTTAAAAAAAATTACAAAATAATAATAAAAAAAATCTAACAGGTACGGGCATTAACGAAGTACGCTGCAAAAACAACAAAAAAAAAAACTTTCTCATCTTTTTTTAATGTTACATGATAAAAAAAAAATAAACAACGGAATAAAAAAAAAATCGCAGATGGGTATAACATGAAACTGAATTCGAACTACTGGGAAGAACGTAATCACCTCTTATAAGAAATGATTTCTGAAAGAAAACAGAATGGAGAGAGGGAGAAAAAAAAAAAAAAGCTAAAGCAATCCACGCACACGGCATGAAAATGCCAAATTACCTCACAGAAAATGGAAACTTGAAACTCGTGCAGAACAATGGGTCGTCTAAGAATTCAACATCGTACCATTCTAGCATGCATTTCTACTCCGACTATAAAAGTAAAGTAATACCGCGAGTCAACTCACCAAGTGCAGATAGGCTTGAGTGACTACGAAGCATCTCAGCACTATCCTTAGTAATCGAAACGTGTGTGTGCGCGCAGACAGCAAGTGAATAAAATAAAGCTCGGATAAAGAAAGAAAGAAAAGAAATTCGTCCGAATACAAATATCTTGAACGAATGCGTTCTTTGCAAAGTCGTCTGACTATTGGTCCCTATAATATTCCACTTTCCTCGTGAAATATGTAAGAGGAGTCAAAAAAAAAAAAGCTTTCGGAGAAAAATTTCTTGCAGGAATAAAATTTCTCTGTATGGTGAAGTCAGGAAAAGGAACGATAGTAGAATAGCATTGAGACCAAGAAACAGGATGGAATTTTAAAATAGAATGACCAGTCTTTTATTAAGCTCGTGTAATCCTCTCTTTTGACGAATGTTGGATCAGGTCTAAGAAAGCAAATCAAAATTATACACGATCGATACTTACAGAACTTGAAGCTAAAATGTTGTCCTACTGACTTGACAGCGCTGTTTCCTTTTTTAAGGAAGCCTTAATGAAGTAACTAATAAAAGGAGATAAAAATGTACTCCTAAGAGACCGTGTCTTTTAACTAATGTAATACCAAACAATTCATACCGAAGATTTGTAATTCCGTATATTATCAATTACTTCTCGAAACCTCTTGAATTTTCAGAGCGAAAACATTATTTGACTTTTAATTTTAATTTATTTGTATGGGGTTCCCGTCGTTCTTCAAGACGGGTTGAACCCTCCTAATGAGAGATTAAGTATGTATTTATGACTGTAAATCCGTGTGTGTGTGTGTGTGTGTTCACGGGGCCGGGTGAGAAAACTCTCTACCCCGTATAAGACCGGCTAACTCACCTTTAGTCGAAAGAGACCAAATAAAGGTTCTTCACGTCATGGACGGGAATTGAACCCAGGTCTCTCCGACCGAAGGGCTTTATACCGACTGAGCTACAAAGGCTCTGTATTATTTGACTATAATGCATAGATGACAACATTCTCCTTCCTGTGGTTCGAAATCCCACTTTGATATGTATATTTGGAAAGGCTAAGTGATGGATGATTTTCACTATCAGGTGTTACAACACTACTTATTGGGGGACTAGTGTCATGAAAAAAAAAAAAAAACATTTGGGCTCAACCATAGAGAATCCTTTCCTCCTCCTCATCCATACCACTAGAATACTAGCTTTTCAATCTTTCGTGGAGGATTAGACAGCCCCGAAATTCATACTTACAGAGCAAATTTAGGTTTCAAGTCAGGTCAGGCCTTCAATACGCAAGTGGTGACCTCACACGGAGAGAAGAAAATATCTATCGCTTAAAGATAATTCCCATTCATCAATGCCACAGCGCGGCTGACCGAGTGGGTCGGAGTCTTGATTCGCTCATCCAACGAGTTCGTCATGAAAAATATTTTTAAAAAAAATGAATGTTAAATGAAGCGTTATTTAGGGTTCTTTCTTAATAATTAGAAATGCTGTATATAGAACGGATGTGAACGCAACGATACCTTTAGTGAAAAAAAAAAAAATGGAATTAATAAAAAAAAAAATATTAACTCCAAATACTCAGTTATCAAAAGACGACCTTAATAAGGAGAAGCGGTAGAGCATCAAGTCAACAACGCCCTTCTATCCACCCCTCGGCCTTGAAAACGGAGAAAAAATACAATAGTAATCTTCCTGTATCGCAAGGCTTCCGAGAAAAGAGAGAGAGAGAGAGAGAGAGAGAGAAAGAAAGAATAGGTTGGTGACACCCCGGTTGTGGCTATATGATGATGACCTTGAAGTGTGTACCCTGGACCGACCCACTGGGCTCCATTTCATTTTTAACTAGAAGCGTGCAGTAAACTGCAAGAAAAGGAGGCATTTGTTCCGGAACACGAATTATCATACTAGAAAGCAAGTGCGTCACGTATGTATAAGGTGGTTGCAAAGTTCACGGTTGAAGTGCACATCAAATGGACAGTTTTATAACTCTAATAACAAAAAAAGGTAGAAAAATAAGTCGGTTAACTGCCAAAAATACACAGCAGCAGCAGCTTCTCGAACTATACAAAAACGTCGTATTCAGACCGACAACTGCCATTGACCTGGATACGACTTGCTGATGTAATCACGGTACAGTGCAACGGGGAAACACTCCCCGAAGACCACCTGGCACTTGTTCAAGTGAAATAACAGATGTCGACATTATTAACAGAGTCGTTATCTGCATTAAGAATACTTTGGTCCGTTTTTATTCGACACATTTTAAAAGTGTCTAACAAGGGAGAATAATACCAGTATTATCGTGTATATAACAGCTTGTTTTTGGGACAGTTCGTTAAAAAAAAAATCTAAATTTATAGAAATGAAGATAATAAAATAAAGTAAATAATAATGAAATAATAAAATAAAATTAATAAAATAATAATAATAAATATTCCCACATTTTTTTTTTTTTTTGGAAAAACCTGCTGAAAAATATTTTTTCTCAAAGACGTTAGCTGCGCCTTAGTTGTCAAACATTAAGTAAATAAATCACTTTACGAAGCAACAAAATTGACGGGACGTCCAATGAGACCTACTTTATTAGCCTTCCGATTTATTGTATACTAGAAACACTTTTTTTTACGATCTTTTGATATAAATACCAAACAAGAATACTTTCAGTTATGAATATAGTTCATCCGTTAAACATTCTGGGAAATTAATGTTACCCGTGAGAGATATTTCGTGTGTTTTGACATCGTCCGACAGTCATCGGTCAATACCTAAAGTATTAGATATTTAATTATATATTGACTGAAATTTTTACCGGAAATTTTGTGCATAGAAAGCCCAGTCATAGAGAAACATGAACGAAGCAATCCCACAACAAAAAATATCGAGAAGCACTTTCTAAAAGGAGCACTCGAATTTGTATGTACGTAAACTCACTTGGTTTAACAGTAAACGGTATGCCGTGATATGGAACTGAAAGTGATTTCGAGAAGCGATTACTAATAAAGGAGGTAGAATTTAAGTCTTTAGAACGAACAAATAAGATTTAAGCAACCGTAGCCATGAAGCCAAATGTGCTATGTCAGCTGTGTGTGTGTGTGTGGCCGGTTTTCTGTTGTTTGGTATGAAAAACCTTCCATATATATCTAAGACGAGATAACTGCGGGCTTTAAAAAGATTTCAATCCACGTGTCGTTTTGTGAAAATTCAAACCCAGGTTACGTTGTTCTTCCAACTGTTACGAAAATTGAGGTCGTCGGAATTGCAGACAAAGTCTCGAGAAACTTTGACGCTGTCAAGTACTTAAAATGTACTCTTTTTGACGCTGTCAATGGGAGTACATTTTCTCCTTGCCTGGTGTTCAAAAGTGTCTGAAAAGAAAAGAAAAAAAAAAGTAGAACGTACTTATAGTCAGAATAGGTGTGTGGTCGCTGTGGCATGCATCGGAACTCATAAATTCATGAGTTAATTTCTCATAGAATAAGAAAGAGAGAATTTCTCAGCATACGAAGTGTCTGAAATTCACAAACCAGAATTTTTTTTTTTTTTTTTCTCAGTAAGCAACGTTCGTGTGTACTGTTGCATGAACACAGCTCAGAGAATCTCCTACAAACATCCGTTACCGATTATTTACCGTTTATCAAAACTAATAAAACTATCTCGCCGTTACTAATACCCTCTTGACTCTTGAAAATAACCGGGTTAGTTAATCTGGTTAGATTAGTTCTAAAACTTCTTCGACAACTGGTCTTAAACGTGTTAAGAGGTGAAAGACCGATGTGACTCACTCGTTTTTTTTTTTTTTTTGCATATGGCTCAACTACCACGCATGCGCAAACACAAAAACCAAAGAAAAGTATTAATTCTCGTGCCTACAAAAACGAAACAAGTAAATAGACTTTGAGAGTTAAGTTCAAGTTGTGTGTAGTGTTCCCCACCATCCAAGTTTTGGAACACTGAGAAAGGGTTGTCCGTCTGCTCAAATTCCTTTTTTTTTTTCTTATTTTTCTTTTCTTCACAGTTGCTGGTTTTGCCGATATCTATTCAGCACCTAATTAAAGAGCTCAACAAAAGCTCTCCTTTTCCAACATAAGATCATCTTTCCGTTAACAGTGAGGCCACGAAGGAGGAAACATTTGAAGGAAAAACAGAATGACAAAAGTATTAGTAAGTTTAACAGCTAGAAATTTGACACAGAATGCATCATGCGTTAAACTGAGCATCGAAACAATATTATAAACAAATAATAGTAAATAACCCGCTCAAAAAAAAAATAAAATAATTAAAATATCTTGTAGGCGACTACAGATGTCAAAATCCTAGTAATCTTTCGCAAATAGCACCCCTCAAATTTGTTTTCACCCCACAGAAACTAATCTTATGAAATTGTTAGGGAATAATAATAATACAGAGGATAAACAACTAGAGCTACTATCATCCTCTCCATGTATTCATTGGGGATCCTATAGTACACATTCCAAGAGGAATGTCTATAGGATCCCCATATACGAGCGATCTCAAGACCAAGTGATTTGAGAGAAGAATAATATATCTGCCATCAGAGAATGTCATCCCGATTCGACATCTAGCAAACATTCATGAATACATTTAATCCTTCGTATGTCTTTCACTATAAATGCAGCCTCGGAGGAAGTTTCGATTTGTCTAAGAAATTTGCTTGTTAAGTGTAACAAAGTCTTCTGTCTCCGTTCTTGAGAAGAATTACAACACAGCTTGCTCATAGTTTGGACATACCGGAGCCTAATATAAGGCGTTTTATAATATACAGTAGATCCACTTAATAAATACATGAAGACGGACAATCAAAAATATCTTGAACAATTTTTATTTTATTTATTTATTTTTTTGTGGGGGGGGGTATCAATAGCACGTTTGAAGTGAACAGCAATCATTAACTTTGTTATTCCGTAAACATGAAACAACTCGAGAACGCATCCACCAATTTTAAAGGAAACAAGATTTATGATCCTGAGAAAACTGTGGAGCTATTTTAATGTCTGCGTATGATAATTGTTTCGGTCAAATAGATAATGATATTTATTGCTTTCACTCGCTTTCTGTAGTATTGACTTATGTGATACTAATCAGCGACTGTTTACCTGGTAATATTAAAAAGTGCAAAATGGTTCACGTGAATGCATGGGGGAGATTAATTTCCCAGAAGTGATACAAAGTGATTTGGTGACTCCATAAATATTAACATTCTTATTACGTATCTAAGCACAATTGAGCTCGACTTCAATTTTTCTAATATACCATATATGGGAAGTCTAATTTAATAGGCGTTATTTGATAGCCATTTTGTTACTTTTACTCAAGTATTATATATGGATTTTCTTTTTGCCTTTTCTTTCGCTCATTTCCGGACACGTTTCCAAATTATTACAGCATAGTTACCTTGGTAGATCTTGATTATAACGATTTGTTGTGCTATTCCGTAAAAATATATTTACTTCGGCTATAACTTTTAATATTATTTTTTTAATACAAACTTATGTACTGCATAGATATTATACATAATTTATTACACATATCTCGTACTCATCCCAATGCATGGAAGCAATCTCATGTATATCCTATTCCAAAAAAAAAAAAAAAAAAGGTGATAGACGTCTACTGTCAAATTACCGACCAATTGCCATCGCCTCTGTCCTCTAATTGAGAAAGGCATCAATAGCCAACACTCCTGCACTACTTAGAGGTTCACAAATTAATCAGCGACTATATACGGATTCCGCCATTCAATATCTACAGGTGACCTCATAGCTCACCATCACTCACCACGGACACATACCATGGAATGTTTTGGAGAAACTTGTGCTGTAGCCTTTGACATTTCCAAAGCTTTCGACGTGTGTGGCATCGAGGCCTACTAAACAAACTGTCATCCTCTGGTCTCCCTGCTACCCTCTGTAACTGGGTAGCCAACTTTCTTTCCGGCGTTTCTCTGCGGATCATGGTAGATAGCTCCTCCTCTTCGAGCTTCACCACTAATGCTGGGGTGCTTCGAGGCTCTGTCCTATCACCCATTCTTTTTCCGTACATAAATGACCTACTCACAATAGCCAGTAATTCTATCCACAGCTCTGCAGACGATAGTACTCTGAGACATTCCAGACTACATCCACTATACTATCCTTCAATGGGGCGAGGACAACCTTGTCATATTCAATGCCACCAAAACAGTCTTGCCCTTACCCTCAGTAATACATAAATACTATACAAGATCAGATCTCTTTGTTTATACTAACGTTTACCACCAATTGTTCCTGGCATAAACGCATCACATCAATAACCAGCTCAGCATCCAAGAAACTTGAGATTCTCTTTCGTCCAAGAGCCTATTTTACACCCAACCAACTTTTAACACTATACAAATCCCAAATCCGCCCATGTTTGGAATACTGTTCACATGTTTGGGGTGGTGCACCTAGAACTTCCCTTAAAATCCTCAACACCGTCCAGAGGCAAGCAATTGAGTTTATAAATGATTCCTCTCTTACAGATTCACTCCAACCTCTATCTCACAGGCGCAGTGTTTCAACGATGCGTCTATTCTACAGGTACTTCCATGATCACTGCTCTAGTGAATTGGCAACCATCATTCCCCCACTTTCTCTTGCGCCTGTTCATACAAGAGTAGTAGCTGCCCAGAATCTCTTTACTGTGCAACTGCAAACACACCGAATCATCTATTCATCCTCTTTTATTCCGTCCACCTCTGGTCCTCTGGAAAAGTATTTCTCGTAAAGTATTTCCAAAACAACTACAACCTTTAGCTCATCAAAAAAGACATCAATCAACTTCTATCTTAATTCTCATCTGCGATCTACACACGGTACTGATGTGCTTATAGGTCCCTCAACCTTTCGTGTATGAAACTGGAAGATGGCAACAACAAAATGAACTTTCCAAACCTGCCTTCTTTTTTTCCCCACTGTGAGCAAGTCCTTTGATTTCTTGACAGTGATTTTTTTTTATTGTTTTCTAACTCGCCACCAACTGGAAATGTATGCTTTCAACTTTTAAATAGAGAATGCTTCTTGTAGTTCTATAAATATACTTCTTTCTTTTTTGAACTAGATCTTTAAAAATCCCATTTTAGCGCATAAAAAAGCAACAGAATTTATACCGAAAACTTTTAAAGTTATCAAATTTCTAATTTCTGCAGGAAAGGGTGAAATATTCGGAGATTTCGACCCCTCAACCAAATACAAACATTCCACTTACATGGATGAAAATTTATTCACTACATGAAATTATTTCTCACAGTAGATGGCAGTAGATGTAAATTACTCATTTGCAACCAGTAAAGTGATTTTTGTAGACGTTACAATGGCCTCCGAGATCTTTCGATAAACCACAAAATCTATTTGATGCTAGGTGGTTTTATTTTTAATAGATTTATTGAATATTTGCATACTATGTATTTCTAATCCAATCAGTTTTAAATACAGCTTTATTAGACAAGGATATCCAATTTCAGAAATCACACTAGAGTTTCTAGTCACTAGAGAAAGCCAGTTCAGTAATTTTTGAGCAATATTTTTTAATTGAAAATGTCACACAGAGAAACAGTACATTAGTAACGAGGGTAAGCAATGACTTAACTATTCGAAAACTCTGGTCCTCTTGAGACTGAATGCACTTAATCGGGCCACTTCAGGCCTCTATTAAGGAGTGTAGTGATAACTCACACCGGGCAATGAACTCTGTCTTTCACATACGATACATTCATGCAACAACGAGATTCGAAACCATAACTCGTTGGCTGCAAAGCAAAACGAAGAAATCAACTTACTCGAACATCTAGGCAGGCGATGTAGTAGTTTAATTTCCACTTTTTATTAATTGAAATTTTTACACAGACCGTGTCTCTTTAGATCTTAACAAGTTAGCGCATACAAAAATAAGTTTTAAACTCACGCGCGGTTAATAACGCTACATTTTAGTTACAACTTCTTAAACCAGATGGCAGGAATGTAGTACACGTGATTTTAAATTAGAAACATTTCTTGCCGACAGATGGCGCCACATACCAATTTAATTCTTTTCTTCGGTTTTTCAAGGCAATATTGAATCACGTTCACAATTTGTGTTACTTTTTTATTTCTTATTATTCTTATTTGTCATGACTTGAATGAATTACGAATATATAAATATCTACATAAAGCAGTTCATGAAAAACACAAGTTCATTATATTTAAGAATATACTGTACTGAGTTATGAAGATATGCTGGGAGGGTAATGGATGAGGCAAACTCATTATAGAAATGGGCTGTAATTCAATACCACGCGAAAAAATAAATTAACCACACAGCACTTAACTAGAGTGGACTAACTACACATAAAAATATCCATTCACAATATTTTGCACATTTATTTATTTTTTTTTCCAATTTTGGCAGGACACCTAATTTTTCTCCTGCTGTAGTTTCTGCTACTAATGTAGCAACACTAACCAGACAGTGTGTGTGACATTACATGCGCTAGTAATGCCAATATGCAAATTATGCTTTTGCAACTCGTTTAGAGTAAAGAACGTCCCTGCTTTGAAGAGGGAATACTTTCTAAATTATATTAAAGAAGCGAATCAGAAACAGAACAGATTCCAAACCTGGTACGCAACTTCAAGAATAAACAAATGAAAGAGACAAGAAAAAATTTCAAACCATTTCACTGTAAACACACACACACACACACACACACACACACACACACACACACACACACACACACACACACACACACAAACACACACAATGATCACAAAAAAAAAAGTGTGATGAACAATCGATTGAATTTTGAGTCATGAGCAAAAATGTTCCTGAGGCTCAGAGAAGAGAAGCTTAGTTGATTTTCGTTATAAATTTGTATGACTTATTTAGATAGGTTGAGGCAACTAAGGTCATGCATTATGTAGCATTTACACATATTCGTCATGTTTTTTATTTTGTGGGGTAAAAAAAAAAAAGACTTTTCTGGAGAAACTCCTAAAACATTGCTACCTATTCCTGAGAGGGGTTAATTCACCTAAAAAAAAAAAAAAAAAATTCTTTCCATAAGGCGAATATGTTGGCTTCGAAATTTTGACAATTTTAACTCCATGCCGGATCCTCAGTATCAAATATTACGCTCTGGATATTTCAGAATATTTTGAATAACATCATTTAAATAATAATAATAATAATATCCACTGCAAGCTAGTTTTCTAGGTTGATATATATTCCCAGCGGTTCGTTTTTTTATTTTATTTTATTTTTTTAAGGATTTCATCGTAGAAGTGTGCGACATTTACATTGTAGATTTCAAATAGAATTTTCCATAAATTCAGAATTCCACGAAATTCCTAATTACTGTTTATGAATGCAGATTTCGTGCCCCTCACGAAATCTGCATTCATTTCGATTTCCGCATCAATTTGAATGTAAAAATAAATATAATCAGAAGGTGGCACTTCAGTAGTTCATGTTTCATTCGCGATGAAGAGAACTAGGGACGTGAAACAAATTCGTTTCAGTGTTTTATGTTATACAAAGTATACAGTTTTTATTTATTTTTATTTTTTTTAATCCGCAGTTTTAAGCTTCTTTCTAAAATACATGAAGAAATTCTAAATTCTTATACCAAAAAAGAAAAGAAAATATTTTAATACAGTACGGCGCAAAAAATAAAGTACTGATTTTTTTTTATGATGAAAGAATTTCAAGCTTTACAAAATAGGATATCTATAGCCTATAGTAAGAGATCGAGTAACTGGTCTAGTCACTCGTTCTGTAATAATTTGAACTTTTTGATACGAGCGTACGCGTTAAGAAAAACTGAATGTTTTGTAGCGCTATTAGGTGTTTTTATAATAGCTAATAACTTAAAAGCTGACGTGGAAAAACTCGACATTTAAACTTAAGAGTCTCTCTCTCTCCTCCCAGCTAAGTAAGCAAAAAAAGACAAATTCCCTTGTGTGGTGATACGTCTGTTAAAATTTAACGAAAACGTCATTACGATGCAAATCAAGAGAAAATAGAGAAACACACACATAAAAAAAAAAATTAAAAAAAAAAGGCACGCTTCAGCTATGCGATCCTAAGAAGAAATTAGTTTAGCAAACCACTTTTTTTTTTTTCATTTTGTCATTAACTATTCCAGTAATTTACATTTTTTCGTTCTAGAAGTGAATTAACCAAAAACAGCTAACGAAGGAGTTCTGCTGTTGAAACAGCATTAAGACATTGATGAAGAAAACATCGGCGAAAAACTACACTCCCCCCACCTCATCTTCGAGCGGATCTCTCAGGCAGGAGAGATCATTTTTGAAATGCGTGCGCCACATTTACTAATATAAAAAATCAAAGACAAAAACCTCAAACTAACAGCAGTTCACCGAAGTACAGAGATTATCAGCAAGCTCTTTACTTCATTAACTGATAATCACACACACACACACACACACACACACACACAAAAAAAAAAACTGTCAGGTTTAATGTTTTTTTATAGGGGAAAGTACTCTAAGATTCAACTATTTAATGTACTTCGAAAAGATACAGATAGGGGTGCTTAAGGGTCAAAGCTGTATAACTGAGAGGAGACCTTCACATAGCCTTTAAAGGAATGCGGAGAACCGACCAGCGCTTCTGACCTAATGTCCAATCCTCACCTTCTCGTGGTGCACCCTGTTGGGTATCTACCTGGATACTGAACGAACGAGGATGGGCTGACAATTTGGGCTTTAGCCGACCAAATTGTATTCTTATTGGCATAAACCAAAATACAAAATGATGGTAAAACATGACAAAATTTCATGCCGGCTGGGGCGTCGCCCGGTTGAACAAAGCCCCGTTGTTTTCGCCAGGGAACCAGGGCGAACAGCGAAAAGTCAGCTACTGGAACAAATCTGAAAACACATCCCCCAACTCAACATCACCAGAGTTAAAAATCGGCACTATCAACATAAGAAGCCTGAATGGCAAAGAAATGGAGCTAGCTGAGGAATTAGAGAAGTACCAGATCGACATAATAGGGGTGACTGAAACAAAAAAGACAAAAACTGGTGAGATCCTTCTGAGAAATAAACACAAAATGATAAATTCAGGCAATGACAATCAAGGAAAAGGAGTAGCCACAGTATTCAACACTAAATACGAGACTAATCTTCTTGAATGGCAGGCAGTCTCAAGTAGAGTGATGTGAGCAAATATCAGAATGGGGAATTGGACAATGAGACTGATTTGTGCCTATGGTCCCACAGAAGATTCTACTAAGGTAGAAGTAGAGGAATTTTTTGATGCTTTAGAAAAAGCAACTGACACAATGAAAAAGGAAAAGTTGGTCCTTGTTGGGCATCTAAATAGCAGAGTAGGAAATAATTGTTAGACATACAAAAATATTTTGGGAAAATTTGGAGAAAAGAGCAAAGCTAATAATAATAATGGGAAACACCTGTTGGATTTTTGCTCAGGACATGGACTGGTTATTACTAACACCATGTTCCAACATAAAAATGTGCACAAATTCACATGGAGAGAAGAGGCAAGGAATAAGAAAAATCTCATTGACTATGTTATTGTTGATAATTATTTTTTCTTCCTGGTGCAGGACACCAGAGTGTACAGAGGATTTGAAATTAGAAGCGATCACTATTTAGTCTTGAGCAGGATAAAATTGAATTTCATATTGAAAAAAATAACATGTAAGAAAGTTTTAAAGCGAATAAAAGTTGAGCAGCTCTCAGATGTGAACTGTAGACTAAAATACATAAAGATTATTGAAGAAAAAATGAAAGAGTTTGAGAACAGGAACCAAACCTTGGAGATTCAGTAGCAAGCCTTGAAGAAAACCCTGATTTATTCAGCCAGAGGTATGTGGTGAGGATGTCTGCAAGGATAGAAAAATCAGAACTCCATGGTGGACACAGGAAGTTAAAGAGGCAGTGAAGGAAAAAGAAGAAAGTATATGAAAAGTTCCTGTCAAATAAGTCAGCTTGTGCTCTTAGAGAATACAGAGACAAATGTAAGAAAGCTAAACACTGTGTATAACTAGATAAACAGAAGTCATGAGAAGACTTTGGCAAGAACATAGAAAATAAATATCAAGAAGATGGCAAAATATTCTGGAGGTTGTTGAAGAAGCTTAGAAATGGAGGAAAGAGTGCTGTAAACGGAGTTAGAGATGATAAAGGTGACATGAAAACAGGAGAAAAAGATATCCTTGAAGTATCGCGTAATTACTTCGAAAAATTGCTAAATGAAACAAGCAGTGAGAGCACAGTGGTAAAAAACACTAAACAGTAGAAAAAGCCATCAAAGGCTTGAAATGTGGAAAGGCAGCAGGAGTAAATGATATTCGACCAGAAATGCTTTAGTATGTGGTATAAAAGTCTTACAGTGGCTGCACTGCATAGTTCAGAAGCCTGGACAGAGGGACGAATTCCTGATGATTGGAGTAAAGTTGTAATAGTACCCATATATAAAAAGGGATATAAAACTGAATGTGAGAATTACAGAGGTATTTCCCTACTGAGCGTTCCTGGTAAGATTTATGCAAGTATACTTGAGAAACGGTCGAGAACAATTGTGGAAGAAAAGCTTGGTGAAGAACAAGCTGGATTCAGGCCAAATAGAGGCTGTCAGGATCAGATCTTCACTTTACGACAAACAGTCGAGAAAACATGGGAATATAACAAAGATCTGTATTTAAGTTTTGTCGATTTGGAAAAGGCATATGACAAGGTGCCAAGAGAGAAGCTATTCAATACGCTGCAGTTATATGGTGTCAATGGGGCATTATATCAAGCAATACTTAGTCTTCATTTGAGTTGTAAGTCAGCAGTTAGAATGGTTTAATGTTAAATATGGTGAGACAAGGATGTACATTATCCCTCTGTTATTCATTATCTATATGGATCACATTATGAAGGAAAGTGGTATTAAATATGATATCAAAATTGGAGATGTTAATGTCAGCTCTTTGCTTTATGCGGATGATGTTATACTTCTAAATAAATCCGCTAGAAGTCTGCAAGATTCCCTGACTAAATTGAATAACTGTTGTAATAGATATGGTATGAAGGTCAGCAATAAAAAGACAAAGGCAATGAAAATAGGCAGAATCATTGAAAATGTCAAATGTGTTGTGAATGGAGAACCTCTGGAACAAGTAAAACATTTCAGCTACTTAGGCACGATTTTTAGTGAAGATGGTAAATTAAATATGGAAATAGACAACAGAATCAACAAAGCGGGTATGGTAGGAAGTCAATTGAATAAATTCATATGGAATAAGAGAGAAATTAGTCGGGACACTAAATTAGTATACAAGACAATGTTCAAACCAGTTTTAACTTACGGATCTGAGAGTTGGGTCAGAAGTAAAACACTTGACCAAAGACTACAGACCGCAGATATGCGAGTCCTGAGAAATATTATAGGCGTGAATAGACGGCATCAATGGCAATATCATATTAAAAACGAGGATATTAGGAAAGAACTACTTGACATTGTCAGCATCCAGGAATGCGTTAGCAGAGCTAATCTCAGGTGGTATGGTCACTTAAATAGAATGGGAGAGGAAAGATTAGCAAAACAAGTGTTCTCTGCCAGGTTGGCAGGAAAACGACCCAGAGGAAGACCAAGATATAGGTGGATTGATACGGTACAATGTGCCTTATACGATAGAAATATAAGATCTGATAATGTTGGAGTCTTGACAAGTAACAGACTGATTTGGAGGAAAATTGTAGATAGGAAGTTAGTAATGATGTAAATTTTTCATGTAGTACTATCATATAATGTACACCCCTTGAGGATACATGGCAGGAATTTGATGATGATGAGAAAAGATACAAGGAACTGGGAATAAGCAACATTGCATTCTGATTTTAGTTAAGGAAGAAAAACGCATCGCTGGACTATAAAAGAAGGGAAGATGCTTACAATCAGGAAAAAGGAACACATAAGAGACGTGAACAATAATAGAGAAGACAAATCGGGGTTAGCCTTTCATTTCTCTAGGACAAACTATAGAATGGGACAAAAGCTCCAAGCCCTACTTAGAGGAGGATTTCCGCTCCCGAATGATAAAAGAAGCCACAACAGTTATTCGTTCAAAACAAAACCTGAATAGAAACCAAGGAATAATTCTGCCTGAGATCTGGAAGACCCTCATTAGATCTTTAAACTTGCCAGAACTAAATTTTGCTACAAATTATAGAACGGTCCTACATAAAAAGTGAGATCATACACGCTCTATGCGTGTGATATACGCGTTCTTCTTCTTCTTCTTCTTTTTTTTTTTTTTTTTTTTGTAAAAATGCTATTATATTCGGTTCATTTACAGTTTTAGTGTAACAGTTTTAGCGTTTAAGTGGTCTTATATCTATATATCCTTTACCCTGACGAAGCTAACAGCTTAGTTGGCGAAACTAGTTGGTATAACTTAGTTTGAAATAAATCTGACCTACAAACCCAAAGAGAAGTCAATCTTTCCTATAGTTCTCGTGGTGAAAAATAACTGTTTCATCATTATGAATAGCCTCCATGGGGAAAAAAAAAAACCAGGTACGTCGTTTTGAACTACTTAAATGCAAAAAGGCCAAACTGTTAAATCATCTTACTTTTTTGAAGAGATGCAGGAACCATAATATCATTCCTAAGTTTCTCATTTTGAAAGAACGATTCCATTCAAGACGAGATAAGCATATATATTTTAAAATATCTTTGGCACTTTTACGTGAGCGGATACTAAACATCAGATTTGAATTAAGCCAAATAGATACACAGTGCTATCAGATTTATGAAGATGTTTCCAGCAGTTTATTTAGACCAAAACCTATGTTCACTTTTAGATAGAATGATAAATAATAGCTATGACGAGGCCTTTTCAATCAGCAAACAAAGCCAAATTAAAAAATTTAACGTTGTTGACGAAAAACATTTTCAGTCAAAACCGAATATCACAGTCATCTTTAATTTCTCCGATCAAGTTTTAACAAAACTAGAAGTGAATATACAGGAATACCTTGTATAGCGCGGTTTTGAAGAACGCGGGTTTTGGTGTAACGCGGTTTTTATTATTACACTTACATTGTTAACACTGACCGGCTACTCCCGGGCACCGCAAGTGACAGTCGAGAGCCACGTTTATGCAGTAGTTATTCGATTGGTTCTCACGTAGACACGTTCTTTCCCCGCGGCATTTTATTATTTACGTTCATATTAGTATTTAATTTTTTTTTTTTTTATTAATTTAGTATGAGTGAAAAGAGACAAAACAAAGAAGACACTGTTGGAGTAACAAAAAAAAGCGCAAGTGGTTGACATTAGAGAAGAAACTTGAAATTATAAAATGTCACGACAATGGTGCTTCGTTTGCTAAAATAATACGTGAAAATTCAATGAATGAGCTATCTGTATGAACAATTATTCAGAGCAAAGAAAAGATTAAACAACATGGAATGAGCACCGCTTCTTATATGTCAAAAGTGATCACGAGAAATCGATCTTCTACAATGGAAAATATGGAACGCCTTCTAATGATCTGGATTGAAGATTGTAATCAGAAAAAAGATTCCTTTGAGTCAAAAGATAATCCGGGCAAAAGCAACAAGTCTATATGACAAAATAAAAGAAAATGAAAGTGAAAATGAAGGAGGTACAACCAGCGAAACATTTATAGCAAGTCGCGGGTGGTTCTACAATTTCAAAAAGCGTATGGGACTCCATAACGTAAGAATCCAAGGTGAAAGCGCAAGTGCTGACACTAAAACTGCAGAATTATTTCCCAATGAATTGAGGAGCTTATTGAGAAGGAAGGCTACACAGATGATCAAATTTTTAACGCTCACGAGACTGGCTTGTTCCGGAAAAGAATACCATCGCGCACATTTCTAGCAGAGAAGAAAAAAACACAAGCTCGGTATAAAGTTGTCAAAAGATCGATTGACACTTTTACTAAGAGGTGATTTAAAATTGAAGCCACTGTTAGTGTACAGAGCGGAAAACCCAAGAGCTCTTAAGGGCTTTACAAAGAACAATTTACCTGTTCATTGGCGTTCGAATATAAAACGTGGGTGACTAGTTCAATTTTCGAAGACTGGTTTAAAACCTTGTTTTTGCCCTGAAGTTAAAAGCTATTGTAAAAAGAATGGTATTCCTTTCAAAATTTCGCTTTTATTAGACAATGAGCCAGGCCATCCAACTCTATTGACTGACTTAGATGAAAATGTCAAGATTCATTTTTTCCCTCCAAACACAACATCAATTCTGCAGCCGATGGATCAAGGCGTTATCTCCACTTTCAAGGCTTACTATTTAAAACGAACTTTTGCTCAAGCTATTAAAGCTGCAGCAGAAGAAGATTCTTGATCTTTGAGTGAATTTTGGAAGAAATTTAACATAAAAGATGCCATTCAAAATATTTATGAATCTTGGCAAGAGGTGACTCAAAGCAACATGAGAGCCGTGTGGCATAATATCTTGCCGTATTGTTCAAAGGACTTTTCTGCCTTTGCAACACAGAAAGAGGAAATCTCAACAGAAATTGTGCAGATGGGCAAAGATCTTGGTTTTACAAGTTTAGATTGTAACAATGCGAACGAATGTATTGATTCTCATTCAAATGATCTGGATGATGAAACCCTTTTGGAGTTGGAACAACAACGAGCCTATGAAGTAGAAGAAGACGAAGATGACCCCCACTGATGCCATGGTTGAAGAATTTTCATTTGCTGACCTTTCAATTTTTGTGAGAAAAATCGAAGCTTCCGACTTTCTCATAAATTCCGACCCGAATTTGGAAAGAAACATCAAAGTGAGACAAAGTCTTAATAATGCCATCAAATGCTACAGAGATCTAGTACTTGAAGAGACAAGGAAGACAAGGATGGTTCAACGAACACTAAAAGACTACTTGAGTAAAAAGTAAATTACTGTATGCTAAAATTGAAGCAACATTTGTTTTGTTTTCTACAACTTTTATATCAGTTTAAAAGGATTTTATTTGTTATTTATTTAATAAAAATAACATTGTTTTTCATTTTTAAACATTTTTATTATCCTAAAGTTTTGTAATAAACAAATTAAATTGAAAACTTTTATAAATAGACCTCGAACAACGCGGTTTTGCATAGCGCGGACGCTTCTTGGAACCAATTAACCGCGCTATACAAGGTATTCCTGTACTTAAAAAAGATTTCAACTTTGCTATTACCCGTGATCAAATTCCTCAGGTTTACATTCTATGCAATATAGAAAAGGCAGTTTCGTTGCTACCGGAGCCCATAGCTAATGATCTGAGACTAAAAAGCAGTATCTTTCTCTCTTCTTCAAGAGCTCCCAACAAAAACATCACTCCTCTAGAGAAAAGAGCTATTTTTAAGTTAAGGAAAAATAAAGAAATCATCATCTTAAAAGCCGATAAAGGTAATTCTACAGTGATTTTAAACACCAGTGATTACAAAGAAAAGATAGCTAACTTAATGTCTGATACATTAGCTATGGGCTCCGGTAGCAACGAAACTGCCTTTTCTATATTGCATAGAATGTAAACCTGAGGAATTTGATCATGGCAAAGTAGTGCAAACTAGGAACACTTTTAATAACGATCAAAAACAATCAACAATGTACATATACTTAGCATGTATGGATTTTCTGTCCTTCAAAATATTCAGTCCATGAAAAGTCTTAAAATTTTTCTTCAAAATAATGATTTAACATAAATGGAAATCTGATCATTCCTACGCAGTTATGAATACCGTATATAAAACTAAAAATGAAGTCATGCCAGCGAGAGTGCGAACAATTACTAATTTACTCCAGAATTTTCTGCATTCTACACCACGAAATCAAATGGGGTTCAACAATGAATCAACACTGTCATCCATAAAGCTATAAAGAAAAAGTGAAGAACACAAACCGAAAGGGCAACAGTCCTTTACAAAAATTAACCTACGGCTATAAAAAAACAAAACAAAAAACAATTGAATGAATTAAAACAAGCTTCAAAGATGGAGGGGAACGAGAACAAACTAATCCGAAATGAAAGGAGAAAGAGAAGATGATTATTAATATCTCAATACATGCACTGAAAACCGTTTAGTCGTAAAATAATTTCTTATCCCAGAGGAATAACGAAAGGTACTAAGTAGTGTAAAAGAAAAAAAACACTACGATCTCCAAAGTCATAACCTGAATTCGCACGATGTTACAGTATACCGTAGAGTGGAGTTCTAAAATTCTTCAGCACTTGTACGCCACCTAGCGGGAAAGTATTGCACTAAGTACAGTAATATCAAGTACATAGTCATCAAATCTCAAATGTGTCTGTCATTTTCAAGGAAATGTTGTTTAATATGAATATGTCACAAAAATGGTACATGTCCTTCTGGTCCGCTAACCGAATCGTGTCTCCGCTATCTAATCATCATCATCATCAATTCCTGACATGTACCCTCAAGGGGCGTACAGGATATGATAGTACTACATGAAAATTTACATCCTCTAAATCAGTCTGTTACTTGTCACTTGTCAAGACTCCAACATTCAAAATGAAAATTTTGAATCTATTTGAACAAAATAGGTTCAAAATTCACCGCAGAATGGATTTCTGTTTAAGTTTTTAGGTGATAGATGATTTTCATCGTCTGATGTGAGCTCACCCCGCTGCTTAGTGGAGGCTTGAAGGGGATTGAAAAAGATTTTCTATAAAGGAGGGATTTCCTCGTTATCGGTACTTTATATTACAGGTCACAACCCTTCGTGGGGGAGATTATCATTAAAAAATGAACAGGAACTGGCTAATATTTTTTTTGGGGGGGAAATTCTTATGAGAATACAATAATAACGTGGTACACCTGCTGATATCAATGAATGTTGAATTGATCCTGATTATTTAGTATGCCACGTGACCAACCTATCCTTAACCCGTCTTCGCAATAGAGTGGATATAGTTTCTTTCACAATTTACGGCCATCACAACATTAAACCTGCCTGTAATGCAAATACCATTGGCAAGGTCGAAGTGATGCTACACTCCTTTGACCGATTACATTACACCCGCCAACTACTAGGCGTGTATATATGCATGCACACCTGGTTCCCCAACCCACGTAAACAATATGGGAGTGCGATAATCTGCATATTCATCGGCTGCGATCATCAGTGCCACGCAAACCGGTTGTAAAAGACCCACTACAATAAGGCGTCACTGTTGTATTAGTTATGCAGACCAACAATGGCTGTAATGCTAACGCACCGAACTTGTTTTCATGAACTAAAACACGGCACGATTTTAAATGCGAAAAAAAAAAAAAAAAAAAAGTTCCTTCAAGTATCGGTAAAGAATTTTATGCACATACTGCATCGTATCGAGGGCGATACATAATTGCGAGTATATTGGCAGATAATATTTAGGAACATATTTAGATACCACAGAATAAACTGCGGTATCGAAATAAAACAAATAACTGAAGTGTGGAAAAGCAGCTGAGACGATATTCCTACTAAAATGCTTGAATACTGAAATGCCAAACTTTTACCGTATCTACACCTGCATAATTCAAAAGGCATGGTCAAAAACGTGGAATCCAAGGTGACTGGATTTAAATTTAAAAAAAAAAAAAAAAAAGTACTGTTCCAGTCAATCAAAATGGAAATAAAACACGTGACAATTATAGAAGAATTTCCATATTTAGTATCGCAAGCCAAGTTTATACGAGTGTACTGTCTGACCACAGATCCGAGACCCTAGTCTGGCAACCTGCCAAGAATAGTCAATTCATGCTGAAGGGGAGAAAGAAATAAAGGATGTACGAATTGGTCACCGACGCGCGAAATCATATGAAAATTTTCCAACTGTTAAACAAGCAAAATAGTTGCCACTTTAAAAACTACAATGTTTATAAAAGAAAAGTTCATTTTCCGACGTGTAATAATAAACAACTTATCCCACAAGACGGATTGATTACCCTATTATCGGAATGGATTCTCCTTCTGACATGCGCAGAAGTGTCCAAGGATCTCGCATCCGTGGGCGTACATACCTAAAAAGAGGCTAAGAAAATATTCCGAAACTAAACTTTGTAAAGAAGAGTTTGGGCCCAAACCGCGATTGATTTCAATACCGCTGTCATTATCATGTTCATGGATCTAACATTAAATCTAAAGTCAAAAAATGGGATATTAAACTTTTTTTTTATATTCAATATTCTTTTTGATTTTTACTAATTATTTTTTCTTTTTCTGCATCAGCATATACAGTATGTTCGATTATGTGGTTTTCCTTAATATTCTCTATTTACGTATTAGCAGAGTCAAATAAAATTTTCTTTTCGATGAGATCTTGACGTCAATTTTATTTCTCTGGTTCCTCCTTAAACATGTTTATCTTTACAATATGAAGCTCTGCGAACAACTAGTAGTTGCAAAGTATATAATTTTACTTTATATTAAATATAACACTGGGAGTAGTAACATATCATAGAACCTTGGCCCATACAGACTGTTTAACATTATAAGCTTGTTATCAACCATTATGATTTCAACGAACACTTGTAAATAAAACTCTAAGGGTTGTTGTTCTTAATGTTGTAAGTTTTAAATATCTTTTTTTAAGGTTTTTATAATCATGTTTTGAAGTGTAAGTTCGTCAGTAATAAATAGTCTTATGTTAAATGGGGAAATTAAAACCAAATACAACAAAATTATGAAAATATTCGGGGAGAGTGAGAGAGAAATGGAGAACTAACAAAATGGAGACCGAAATACTTTCAGACGCGGATTTCTGTGTGTGCGTGGAAAGGAGAAAACAGAAAGGAAAAACATGGAATGTAATCTATAATTTAAGCTTCTGTATTCATAAGAACTCGTAATCGGTTTATACAATGAATGCACTGAATATTTCCCAGTGTGTGGAGAGAGAGAGAACATCCTTATAGCATAATAGCTCACGTTCAATGCACAGTAAAGACTAAGATGAGAAGATTAGGCGATATTTTATGCAAACTGCAGTCGTAATGGTGAAAAGATATTCTTACGATGGAGCTATTTTTGGCATCAATAACGATCGTTTCGTTTAAAAAAAAAAAAAAAAAAGATTTTAACAGGATAGCGAGCGGATTATTTAAAAAAAAAAACGCTAAAGATACGAATAATCAGTAATCGCGGGGCCTGTCTGTAGCAACTGGAAGAATACTGTCAAAATAGTCTGTCAAGTGAAAAACAAGATTTGTTTTCAAGCAATTGAAAACAAATTACTATCCAGCTATTGATGTTTAATGAAGAATACAGTTATAGGAGCTAAAGAGACGAAAATCACACATCTGAGCAACACTGACCAACGCAACAAAGGATAACCTTTACCAAAATTCTTAATTCTAGACAATATTCGCGGTGAATAAAACTGGATGTACAAATGAGGATTTCAAAACAGCCGAGAATAATCCGAATTCTGTTAACAGTTTTAATATTACCAACTCTATTTCATAACTGCTATACTTTTAGAACTGAAGGCCCGTCTTAAACGACCATGCTGACCACACTACTGCATGAAGATGAAAAGTGTAATATATTGTAATAAAATATGTAGTTATTTTATTATTATTTTGAAATACGCTACAATTCAATGTGCAACATTCTCTGTACATAAATCATGTTCTCAACCAAGTAGGTCAGAATTTCCCGATAGGATTGGGCGCATGGTATCAATCACTCGAAGTTTCTATCTAGCACACTGTTTCGAGTTAACAGCACTTTTAACTTAAGCTTCGTTGAGTTATTAGTTCATTAATTTTCTCTGTGGCTTAAGGTCTCTTTTAAAAGTGCGCAAAAATCTATGAATATCTTAGCCATTGGTATCTAAATGCGATTTCCTCCTAAAAAAAGCTGGCATCATCAAGCACTGAGGTTGAGAAGAGTTCGAAGCAATAAATCCTACAGCACTAAAAGTACATTTCCTTGTGGGCATGGTGTCGCACTACATTCCAAATGTCATCCGATCGACGCTATCACTTTGAAATTATAACATCTACTTACCGATTAGCGTGGCGCTTCGATCTCAATCTATTTAAAACTGCTACTGCTATGACGCAAAGGTAATAAAAATAAAACACATCACCTTCGCAAAAGGAAGGCGATGGAGGTAAAATAAGTAATGTGTATTAAACTTCCAGAAGTAAACCCACATATAAATCAAAATAAAAGATCACAGGCACGTTTTAAACTTCTTTTAGAGGATGTTACTTCGCTGGACAAACTGCAGTATTTATATTTCAATTATATCAATTAAACCATACAGAAACATCTGCACTTCCTTTGCAAGCTGAAAACATCTGCTCCTATAAACTAGTAAAATATATCAGGAATAGTTCTCACTTAAAGAGCAATAGCCTGATTAATAATTAAAAGAGACAAAACTGCCCACCAGGTGTGAGATAATTTGGCTGTGAACTAGCAAATACCTGTTTTTTTTTTTTTTTTTTTTTTTGTTTGTTTGTTACAAATCAGCACGTTTCGGATATTTTGCATTTTTTACACGGTCTAGTACTAACCAGCGGCTACAGACAGCCCATTAATGTATTGTGCTCTAGCTACTGGTTTGTGATACAGAAAAAAAGTGATGCATCCACTTTAGCCAACGAATCATATATTTTCGTTACTGACTTATATAAAAAAAAAGGGGGGGGAGCAGATTTTACAAACTACTGCGTTAAGTGAGTTCAAACAATGACGGTTTGTTCCCTGCTAAAATCTCATGCTTTCACCCCAGCTCCTCCCTCCTACACAAACACACAGGTACTGGAGCATCTTTTCGTATGGAACTGGGTATGATTTTTTTTTTTTTTTTTTTTCATGACTTGGATGCTTAAAACAACTTGCTCTTTCAGACACCAAGAAAGGAGAGTCAAATTACCACAGATAATTTTCGGAATTATTAGATGAAGCCCAGTCTAAATGAACAAACTCGAGTCGGAAAGGGTGTGGCACAATCGACCATCTGCAGACATTGAATCAACAAAGAGAAAAATGCAGAGAATACAATCTACCACTGTACTCCGACTATAAAACGGTGTTGCAGTCGAAAAACATGCAATCCTAATAGCAGTGAAGAAACGTAGAGTAAGCCGAAAATATATAGAATATGTATGAAAAAGCAACTAGTATTATTATATATGACCAAAGCAGTCCATTCAAAATATAAACATCCAAATTATGCAATGCAGTAATTGAATACGCCCTAAGTGAACTGGATAGGAGTGACAAAAGGATTAGCACGAATCGTAAAAATCGAAATCATTTACGATATTGTTGAGGATACTATAGATAGCAAACAATAAACATATCTAGAAGAAATGAAAAGGAATTATGTACATTATCAAAGAAAGGACTACATATTTATAAATTATGAAAAAAAAACTAAACTAATGAAAAATATTGAAGAAAACCGGATAACAGAATACAGACAAGAACTTTTATATTAGCTAAAAGAAGCATTTATGACGAAATAAAAATAAGTGAGCTGGGAGGGGTGTGTGACTTATAAATTAAAAAAAAAAAAAAATCTCGTGTAGTAATGAAACCTGAAAATAGAGCCAAGCGTTTCAGTCGATGTGTCATCCCAGTTAATGATATACAGACGGACTTGGCTAACAACCAAATACTGGAGAGAATCAGGAAAACTAAGCATAAAATGGAAAGAGCGTGCCAAACAGGAAACAACACAAAATAAAGAAAATGAAGATATAAATGATATAGGAGAAGAGATTTCAAAATTCAAATAGAAATAGGCAGGACACATTGCACGGATGAAATACTGATAGATGGACAAAAACAATCATCCAGTGTGGCTATCCACATGAAGGAAGACAAACGCCTGAACTTCCGAAAGAAGACGGAAGTATGATCTAGTAAAGAGATAGTCGAACAATGTTGGAATCTAGAAGGCTTCAAAAAAGAGTAAATGGGGAAGGCCTATAACCAAAAATTATTATAAAAAGTGTTTAGAAAAAGAATTTTCCGAATCTTGGAATTAAGTGGGAGTGGATCGAAATCCTCATTGTTGGTAGCAAAAAATAATTAAAAAAAAAAAACTGCAAAGAACTAAAAGAAAGGGGAGAGAAAGAGGGGGAGCAAATGTGGCATGCTAGTGGTTTGTGGTTATCTCAGTACGATAAAAAATGCAAATACATACAGCTTTATATACCAACTAGCGACAACAAAATCTTAAAAAACAAAATTTCGACGTTCCTACGCTGTAATCTTCATGTAGCGCAGCAATATGAAACCAAGCATTTAATTTGGTCAAATTCAGGTGGGGGGAAGGGGGGGGTACATTTCTTCTAGCATAAAACATACGAAAGGAATATAAAGGTATAAGTGGAAGGAATAAATAAAAATGATAAAGAGAAAATGCCATCTTAATATGATTAATTGCTGTTAAGCATTACTATTGTAAATTAAATGCTGAATCTAAACAAACCGCACAAAAATGTAAACAAAAATAAAAGTACTTATTTTTTTACTAACCAAAGTGTTCTTTGTGTTTCTTAAACTTAAGAAACTAACTTTTCTACAGATTACAGATCGTGAAGGTGCATCTTTAACAGCAATCGTATTGTGAAATCATTACTGCGATATAGAAATATATTTTTAGGAATCAACAATAAAACTTTTGTAATGTACCAAATTAAGAACAAAAAAGGGATTAATCTTGAAAGAAAAGAACTACAAGCTAATACAAAATCATACGATTTGATTACGCTTTTTCTGCCGTGCAAGGTCGTAAGATGATTTGTTTCAAATCAAATAAATATCAGAAAAGCCAGAAAGAATTAGCGGAACAAATAGTCTTTCTATTTCTGTACCTCCGTTTATGGCTGAATGAGGAACTACTTGTCCTTGAACAACATCCTCTTTGTAAATAATACTTAAGGCACAAAAGAGTTATTAGAAAGCTGTTGAGACACTTAATGGATTCCTTAGGCTAACCATTTCTTAAATCAAATACTTAAGACATGGCAAACAAACTGCGAATTCCATTTCTCTGGATTACAGATGTAAGCGCTCTGTGAGAGTACACAGAAACTCGTTTTTCAGCTGCGCGGAAAATCTTGTTTTTTTTTTTTTTTAGTAAGTCGGTGCATAAAGATAAAGGATTTTTCTCAGACTATACAGCTATGAAACCTCTCATCACTATACTTTAAGGGAAGTGCGAGGCCTTTCAATATTTCATTAAATAGAAAACTTAGGTCACTACTGCGAATCACAAACGCAATACAGCTCAACGTTACATCTCGCCGACTTTAAAGATGGCCTATATACCAAAATAATATAAGAAGTGACCGCAAGGTTCAATCCCATTACCACCAAGAAAGTGTTAGGTTAGATCCCAAGTCAGATGTGCAATTCCTTTCAGAGCGCAAGTCGAACAAGATTTCTGTAAATAAATGAAGCAAAGACACGAGGGCATCATGGAGCCACGATACAATACAAGTACTGGTACTTGAAAGAGACGCGGTTTACCTAAAGATCGGCGACAAACTAGAGATTCTCCGCCTGGGAGCGAAATCTTCAGTAATAGGTTTTGATATTGAACAGATATTTTTTCCTGGTTCAGCGAACTGGTGAGCCTGTTGCAAGAGTTCGTTTTCATTCTAGCTATGTTCCGTCTAGGGATGACGTACACTACTGACGGAATTCCCTCTAGTCAGTGATTCCAAATTCAGAATGGCAAAGACTGAACATTTGGAGTTTGATGACTGGGTGTGCAGTCCCTTAAGCGAACTCCCATGCATAAATAAGACATATATAATGAGGCAAGGGGCATAACTGTAAAAACAACTAAATCTCACATTTAAAAAAAAAAAAAAAAAAAAAAAAAAAAAAACACTATGATAATAGCCTACTTGCCTTGGAAACGTACTATAAAGTGTTATGTGACTTATAAAAACAGCCGAAGAATCATTTATGAAAACCAAATTTAGTTAATATTAGTATTATATATTTAAAATAAACGGATCTCTTAGACAAGTAGTATCGGTATTATAAACGCAGTCATAGGTATTCTTGCTAAGTGTGCAATATTCTTGTTTAATACGACATATATATGACATTTTATATATAAATGTTTAATATGACAAAACACGTGCACCAGTTATTTTTATTTAAAATTTTTTGCAATTATCAGTCTTTATTTTGTCCGAACAAAACTGAAACGCAAAAACAAAAACTACTGGCAAAATAAATTTGGCTTCGTTAAATAAAAAGGATAACTTTCTTTTATTAGAGAAAAAAAAAGAGTTGTTTTCAAGGAGAAAAAGACATTAACAAATGAAACACGAATCAATATTAAGAAGAAATTAAAAAAAAAAAAAAAAGCAAACCAAAAACCAGAGAAGCATTCGAACTATTCGTTCATTTTTATGGAAAGACAGCTTAACACGGAAAAACCTTTATTGGTGGCGTTTTTTTATGAAAGAAAACTGTTAAGGACTGCGATGAAAAACCTCTCAGCCATCGAAAGAACACTGTTATCGAATTAATGACATTTCAACGTATTGCAGAAAGGAAAAAACGTCCACTGAAGAATTACCCAAAGAGTGTAGACGAGGAAGTAAAACGAGGAAAAAAAAAAAAACTTTGCAAGAAGCAGATAATGTTAATTTAATTTGGGATCGAGAAGCAAACATCGATGATATTTCTTGTCTTGCAATTGTAAATTACGGTGTATAAAAACTGTACATTGTCAATGAACCCACAGTTGTTTATAAATGAACAACACTGGGTGCTCGATTTAAAATGATCTGAAAAACAGAAATGCGAATTTCCGTTTTCGAAATTATTTTCTGCAGATTTTCTACTGCGCATTCGAAGAAAAATGAACACAAAAAGGAATACAAGGATGAACGTCATAATTCCTGTCTAGCTGGATGAAATTTAAGATCTCTAATAATATTTGTGGAGTCCGCTAGATTTTGCTTGGGAACAAGAAATGTAAAGATAACGTGTATCATTGCGGGCGTGTTTGCGATACTAAGATGTAATAATGTTGATAAGTGATGAGTAAGAAAAGTGATGCGAGAAAAGAAAGCATATCCCGAGAGCGCCATCAAAATTACTAGGGCCCATCACTCTATTCCACTTAACTCCGTTGAACAGTGCAAAAATGGAAGATCTTCCTGCAAATGGCGCAAATAAAAGTATGGTAACAGCTTTACTACCAGGTATAAATAAACAATAATTATCTATTAAATTAGTTTTTTTTTTGTTATTAATAAGTATCTTCTCCATTTACTCTGAATTTTAGCTACGGAAGGGATAAATAAATAAATCAGCTAACCCCTTTATTCCTCAAAGGAAGTAAGCGAAGAGCCAATCAGAGAATAGCTATCGTAAACTTTATATTGTCTCTGAACTTAGGGTTCATGTTGCTCCTTTGGAGCACCGTTGAATCAGAATGTGTCTTTTGAATGCAACTATTTTTTTTATTTAAAAAAAAAATATTAAAATAAAAATTTGATGAAGTGATCACGTATATCGCCTAAAGTACAGCAAAGGCAGGTAATACAGGTAACACATGACCACTTCATCAAATTTTTATTTTAATTTTTTTTAAATTAAAAATACTTGCATTCAAAAGACACGTTCTGATCCAAGGATGGTTCATAACATACGGCTTTGCTTATCTTTTTATATCAAACGCTATCGCAAACTATCAATGCTTTTAAACGGCATGTACTGAAGATGGTACAGCAGACAGCTGATGCCATCTCGTGATCACTAACCGTAACGCAATATATTATTGTCTCAAATAGTGTAGGTTTTAGGTTGATTGTCTTTAGTTGTGATATGATCTACAATAATCATAAATGATTCTTTATAATTTATGATTACTTCTTTCCATATACTCATTAGCTTATGTACTCTAGATTCATGTTGTTTTGTCATTAAAAATGGCCGACTGAAATCAAAATTGAAATGAAAAATGTCAAATATTATTAAATCCCGCCTGATTAGAGTGGAATTATTACTTTGCTCATTTTTAAAATGGTCTGCTACTTTTTAAGAAGCCCAAATACCAAATTTCATTAAAATTCATCCAGCTACACCCAAGAAAAAGCGTATAGGGAGAGTGCACTTTTTGGTGCTTCCGCAGGAATCACATCCAAAACTAATTCTAATTGTTGTGATAATGGCTTAATAACTACGGAGAAAAAATCTATAACTTTTTTTTTAATGACTGTGTGATCATTCCCATGTTGATTGGCATATGTACAATACACTTACAACAGTACATGGACAAATTCTGACCAATGAAAATTATTCCATGAAATTAAAATTCAGATAACAGATTTTAACAGAGATTCGGAATACTGAGTTTTATTAAAATTCTATCCATCTGGAGCGCAATTATTACGATAATTTCCAATAGTTTTACCACTAAAAATAGTACACTAAAAACTGAGTTTTTATCAACACATTTCGAAAAAAAAATCCTAAATACACAAGTCTATTAAATTCCATCTAGCCAGACCATAGTTATTTCTCCGATTTTGTTCCTGCAAATGGTCAGACTGAAATGAAAATTAAGAGGCTAGCCAAATTTGTGAGGATACCAAATTACAGGCCTGTTTGTACGAGTGGGTAGAGCTTCCTCTTTCCTAGTAATAGGTCGTCGTGAGTTTGAATCCCACCGTGAACATGGATGTTTGTGAATGTCTTTTAGATAGAAGATAAATCGTTTCAGCGTGGGACCGTTCTGCATACAAGTGACTTGATAAAGTTCTCATGCTTGATCTATAGAGTAGGGTTTTCGAATTATGTAACGTTTAGTTCACAGTATACCATGGTGGGATTTACAAAAAAAAAAAAAAAAAAACTCAATGAACGGACGACGCTTCCAAAAATTGTTTAAATATTTTACGAAATGCATCTAAGATGGAAGCATATTCTCCTCAAATCAACGCTACGCTAGTGGAGACATTTTTTTCTCATATGATTTTTTACAACTTGGAATCTATATATAATTTTTTTTTTATCCTTAGAAATGAATTATTCTATCGCTACTGATTGTGTCAGTGAACCTATTTCGTGATTTTTCTGAAGGAAGATCACAAAATACTCTTTTAATGAGCCTTTCCTAGACTCAAAACACTTTAACAAGTTCAAATCAAAATAAGTCAAATTTAGTGTATATTTTTATTTTTGGTTTTTAGCAGAATCCAAATAAAAAAAAAATAGTGTTCCAGCAATCTAATTACTTTATGTCCATATTTAAATAGAATCAACATAGTTATTTATTCAAATTTTGAAATAAGCAAATTAAAACAAATTCAGTTTCTCGAAGTCTGAACCTACAACCATGCAAGTGTCACTGTGCACAGTAGTATATCCAACAATAAACCATAAGGAGGAACTTTTCTCGATGGAATTTTGGTATTATTTTTTCTTCCCACATAGGAAAAAAAAAGTACTTGGAAGCATCAATGTACATGCTACATCTCATCTTAAGAGCAGACTCAGTCACCACATCGTTTAGTAAATAAATTATCAGTTAAGTGTTTTCATTTTAGTCTTAATTTTAGTAAATACTTTACGCACAAACCTTTAAGAATTCAGTACTGAAGTTCCTTAGTACTGAACGAGAGTTTTGCTCTTTTAAGGATTCTGCCTGGTCTCTGAGGAGAACGAATCAGTTCGAAACAGCTGTCAGGCCAGTGAAACCTTATCAAAATGGACCAAAAGGAGGCGAATATATGAACGCTTTGGCAGCGATCATGTCTTCTATAAGGTCCCGCTAGGGCAACTCGTAAATGCCAGCGAGTGTATTCCCGTAAGCTCTATGGTCAAATTTTTTTAACAAACTTATAGTTTCTGTATTTGGCTTTGAAATAATGCTGGATTTAATATCCACTTGATTTTTATAATTTTTGCATCGCCGAATTGAAGCCTTTTGGCTCTTTATTTTAGTAAGTTATGTGTTTTGTTGTTAAACCATCAAACAAACAATTTCACAAAACTTAAAGCGAAGATCTAGAAGTATTACTAACTCTAAGTAATGCGTTTATCATGTTAAGACATAGAAGAAATCATTGGCATTTGTGTGGAAGAGAAGGTAGACGACGTCACAGAATAGCAGAATAACGTGGGAGAATCCAGGTTAATTAAGAGGATAATTAACTCGGTAAACCAAGGACAATAAACACGTGCTAATGTTTATTCACTCAGCCGTGCAGTTTATCAGATGCTGCACATTCGTACAATCAAATGTTTTAGCGATTCAAAAGGAATATCGAGGAAATCTATGATATAGACGAGTGAATATCAGAAACCACCTCTACTCAATAGGATATTTACATTAAAGACATCCCCAGAACGAGTCGCTTTAGATCATATACAGCAATGGAAATAGAAATAGTTCAACAGCGTCAGTCATTTCTAGTAAATTAACATTCAAAAATAAAATGACGGCTCTTTTAGTATAAATATCGCGTCTTGGTGTGGAGCCTTTCATAAGAAGAGAATCGAAATTGTGCCTCTTAGTCACGGAGGAATATCATCTGGTTATCACTAATTACAGTATGACGAAGAAATCAACATGTGCTACAGAAACATCTTAAGAGCTCCAGTATCCATCTAATTTACTGAAGAGTTTTACGTAATCACAGGGTGGTGTTTTCACGAAATAGCCACTGCCTGCCCACACACACACACAGCGAGGAGAACACATAGGTGGATAGACTCGCTACGTATTAGTGTCCTCCCATAGTGAAAGCAGTAACCCACATGAATCAGCCCATTACAGGGAATGGAACTAGGTTCTACTCCAGTAATGAGCTGTAATTTTTCCCACGCCTCTCCTTAGCGGAGAATAATGAACTAACAGGAATCGCGTGGTTACACATTATGACTGGAAGATAAGGCATCAACAAGCAGAACCTTACTGAAAAAAGAGAATTTCGGATCATTTTCTAATTAAAAAAAAAATAATGGTGGCCGGTACTTATAGTACTTCGAAAGTTTTATATGAACCTGGTACTCGAACTAAGTGATACCCTTAATCAGAAAGTTGAGGGTATCACTAACTTGAACACGATTTCAAATCCACTATTTTGAGAGAGAGAGAGAGAGAGAGAAACCTGCAGTGGTTCGTCTGAAAGTTATGCAGTCCATACGCTGTCAATGGACAGTTGAATTCAATGTATTATTAAAAAAGATCCAAAAACAAATAAAAGGCATATGTACATACACTTCAGACACTATGCCTTTTAAGTAGTGCAATACCAAGTAACTCATGCAAAAGGAATAGCAACGTTTCAAACCATAAATCGTTTGCCTCATCATCATCAGTAGTTCTAAGAGGCACTTCAGCGCCTTCCTACTATCCCTGGATTTCGTAACCATAACTCTAGTGATAAAGGGTTAGCTCTATGCCAGAATAAAGTATTCTTTATATGTAAGTTGCATATTTGCGTACTTGGTTATAAAATATGAATATTTTGTCAACTTATCGAGAAAAAAAAGGTATTGAACTTATTGAAATACTTGAGATAATTAAGAGCTGATGGGTACTTTAAATACCTCTAAGAACAAAGTGCTTAAAATATTTTAAATTATTACAAATGAAGCTTTAACTATAATTTAATTTTAAGGATACTTCATTATCATACCTCGAGTTTAACTTAAATTTTCCTACTTTAAATACACAGTACTAAGTTTGCATACTTCATTATGCAAGTGCTGAATGCTTCAAATAATTAACTATATTTGAATTTGTCAAGGTTTACGTATATTTTAGGGTACACTTTCCAGTCCTTTTAAGCTATAAACAATCCTGCCATTCTTCTACATTTAATCAGACATCTATATCTCACAAGGGAAAAAAAACAAAGAATCTAATAAAAATCTGAAAAAAGATGAAGTTAGAACGACGAAGAAATAATTATCAGTTTAATCACCATTGTTTGTGTGCGTGGGTTGAATAAATAAAGTCCACAACGCTAAGACTGCTTAAATTTTGACGAGTTACTGATATTTGGTGTAAAATATTAAAATGAAACCATCTCGAATAAACCTTAATATGAAATTAGTTTTTATTTTTGTTTGTCGGAAATTTTTATAAAAATCATTTATGTGCCCTATTGTGGGATAGATAGAGAAAATTAATGATCGCTCATTAATTTTCTCTGTCACCGTCAGATCAGAGAATTTAAATCTCGCCATTAATAAGCAGACGACAACCTTTAACGATCAGAAAAGATAAATCCATTCCGCGTTTTCCACCTCTTTTCGATTTACTTCATCAGAGTTCTCAAGAAATTCCATTACTTTTTCTCCTCACACGTTTATTACCAACAAAACATGCAGAAATTTAAAAATTCTACCACGACACCAGAAGTAGAAAAAGAAACCACTTTTTTTTTTCCTTCTTAGAGAACAAATCCCAATGGGTTTTCTCAAACGAAAAATTGTCATCTTTTATTTAGTTCCAAGTAATGAAGTGGCTACCTTACCGGCGCAAGCCTAGAAAACTAAGAAAGAGGAACGAGCTAGCATGTTTGCGCGGTGTGCGGAACATGGCTAATTTAAAAACCACCCATGCACGCGTCTGTTAGCACAGCTGCTGGTAATTGGTAAACTAATAACTAGGGTCCGTCGCTGTAAGGTATTTTCAGCAAACTGCACTTGTGGCAAAATCCTCTAGCCATAGAAAATAGAAACTATCTGATGTCTGGTTATTTGTCAGCTTCCAGTAGAACATCATTTCTACACGACTTGATTATCCAATAACAATGTATATAAAGAAACACCAGAGAATTTTGTATAAAAAAATAACGATGCTTTGTATATAGAATGCACTGAAGCAACGCAAATCATCAGAGAGAGAGAGAGAGAGAGAGAGGGAGGAGTGAACACCAAGAAAACATTCCATTTCGATGCAAACAGATTCACAACTTAAACGGATTCAACGCTATGAATACGAACTACCACCACTACTGTGCCCAAAATATATTACGGCATAAAAATGCAAACTTGCCGATAGCATTCTGTAACGTGCACTATCTTGTTGCTCCACCTGCATAAAACTCAACCATAACGATTGTTTACTAAGGTCTCTTTTGCTATTCTCCTTTTCAGTTTTGTTATATTAAAAAAAAAGAAGTCACATTTCAGTCGGTCCCATCATTTAGTGGCAATTAATAAAGAGAAAGCTATTTCTTTAAATGGAACTTTGATAAAGAGTTTACGTTTTGGCCATCAGATAATACAGCAGCGATTTCTACGGTTGAGCGGCACAGTGGATGCTACTATTCAACAAAAGCAGCTCTGATAACTTCCGTTAAGCAGAAAAATTCGAAATGAAATAAAATAACCAATGAATTTCACACTGAGTTAAACCAATGCAGTTCTTGTTTACAGTTCAGTTCTATTTATGGACAGTTTCCTTCAGCGTCGACTTCGCAGCATCGGATGAAGAGTACCTCCTAGATGGAAAGCCTTTCGTTCGAATCCGGTGTATGACACGAGGAATCTTTATAAAAAATTTTTTAACTGAAAATGAATTGGCCAGTCTCATATGGAACTGGAATATCTCTTTGCAATTAAAAAGACGGATCTGTTAGAGAAATTAAGTAGATATAATACTCTTGTTTCATGGCCTCTGAGTAATTCTAACCACTACACTGATTTCTTTTCCAATCCATATAAGAGTTTATTGACTAGCCCTTGTTGTAAACTATCTTTCCTAAATGCTTCTTGTCTCTTCGCATACGATTCAAAAAGCAGTTGGCACCGGCGCTTACGTTGGCCTTTCTTACGACCAATACTAATTAGCCCTGTGGTGTCTAGGAGTAGAAAAAAATTCAAATTTCTGCAAACCCACCTTTTTAAATCGTTTCAGCGTTTCAGTGCCTGGGGCAGTTGCTAATCCTAAGCCTTGTTCTTTCTGTTAGTAACTGTCGTTGTGCAGTGAAAAACTAAAATTGCATTTATGGTGAAATATACCATGCAGCTTTCACAAAATGTACAAAAAAGACTACCACACTATTTTAACGTAAACTTTTTTTTGTTGTTGTCTTCCCTTTAGCACTAAACTCTTGAAATGATACCGAGTTAGAACTGCATATGCTATTTTCTTTTCTTTCTATTTTGCTTGTTAATGACAGAGGACAATATCAGCAACTTCACCGTCTAAGCAATGTATTGTCGTAGTGTCACTATGCGTCCTTGCATAAAAATATATAAATATAAAAATTATGTAGTGTTCGTAAAAATTTAAGAAACAGTGAGTAAATATTTGTAGTAATCATTTTTAACGTATTTTCAAGTGGGTATTTAAATTGTACTTCGAGACTTTAGATCCTAGGTTGTTACCGTAAATTAACATCACAAATGGGGAGGACGTAAAATTATAGTCCTTCAGTATTTTAACGAATGCAACACTGAATTCTCGATGAATATAAGTCCTATCGGCTCAATGGCATAACTAAGAATTTTGATTTTAATCCAACAAGCTTTCATTCTCTCTCTCTCTCTCTCTCTCTCAGCATTTATTACAGAACTTCTCGGCATGGTAGTTACTTTCATAACTTCAATCACTTATCACACTCCTCAGTTGGCTCCTTGGATTAGAAATGGATATTTTCGTGTGTTAATCTCATGTTGGTAAGCTTAATGGAATGAAACAGCACTGAGAAAAAAAAAATTATAATAATTAATGAATATTTTATTCTTGTTCTAAACAATTATTTATTTCAAGGCACTGTGAAGAAATGTTAATAATTGTAGTGCTTAACACCAGGTATAACTTCGAAACAACCAATTTTTTATTTTTTTAAACAAATTTCCCTTGATTCCCGGAGCATGGATTATCGGATAATCCGGTAATCCTGCCCAAGAGACTATCCTGGGCTCGGTACTAACACTCATGTATCATAGGCCAAATAGTGGTTTGGACTAAAAGCAGCCGATGTCGTTGCATCAGGTTCCAGATATTTAGATAGAAAACACAATCATGCACTTAATAATATGACAGCCACTCAATTCTAGAAAGAAAACTTGGTGTCACGAAGCAATCCCTATAACCCAATTCCATCTACTTAAAAGCCGTACTGCATACATTCGAACACTACCCTACATTAAAAAAAACTCATATCTAGCACATACTTCGCAAATTCTGAAATAAGATATAACCTGGAGGTATACAACTGGTCTTGCCGATCTCCCCTCCCCCCTTCTTCTATGCAAACTTCTATGTAAATATAATAAAACTAACATCTACCAAAAAAGTCAATAGTAAAAATAGTGTCGAATCCTCTCCCCTCCCCCCCCCCCTTCCCACATACACCCCAGGCTAGGAGAGTGCTGCAGTAGAATAACCGGCCATTCCGGTAAGAGTTTTTATGTCTACAACAAACGAAAAGAGGGCGTTTTTGAGAACGTCTTAAATTCGCAACGGGAAAATAACCATCGAATCACGAAAGAACTTTACATAAATCTATCTTGAGAGGTCTGAAGCATCATTCACACTCTTCACTTCTCAACAGAAATTTTAGAAGTGTATTCACTCGTAAAATGAATAGCGCCTTCACTTTTTTTTTTTTTTTTTTTTTTTAACTCATAGGCTGTGGGTTCGAATCCCGCTGTAGCAATGGATGTTTATGGGCGCTTTGGTAAATTGGTATATGATTTTCATCACAGGATGTGAGACCACATTTGTTTACTGGAGGTCTGAAGCGGCTTCAAAGTGTGCCATGTTTGATGTCTAGAACAGGGTTTCCAGATTATGTAACCTTTACATAATCTATATATCATACTGAATAAATGTCAAATCATCATCCTGATGATTTCAAAGATTGTATTATACCATCCTGAATAAGTGTCAAATAGCTCCCACGGACAAATGTAAAAATTAAGCCCCATAATATAAGTATTTTTTCCCCCTTTTTTCAGAAAATTTCACACACATAAAAAAAACAAGTATTAATATCTTTACTATTAATTTCAATTTCCATGATTACTCACGAAAGGAAGATTTCGAGTGTAAAGAATTAACAGAAATTAAAAATCCCCGAAATTTCTGCTGAAAGCTATCATACTCGGCAAAGCTTCAACAGTAATGTAATCTACCACTCAACTCTTCGAAAACGAAAAATAAAAATCCATGTAATAACATAGGTATCTCATTTTACAAATTATTATAGCCTGTAAGAGAATTATTAACTGTTGGAGAAAATCTATCGAAAAAATCCAGAAATCGACAAAGAATTATTGCGACTATAATTAATGTATTTGTGCTCCTCATTACTATTATGACTTTTTGTCGTTAATTTCAAGTCAAATCTACAACCTACAAGCTTAATATACGAACCTTTCAAACTGGGCACCGAGAACTGCATTTTCTAATTACACATTCGGATTCAAAATTTGTACAATTTTCTGCAAAGTTTTTCATTAATTAAGGCGGACATTACAATGGCCACTATTTAGGTTATAGAGAATCCAATATGTGGCGACTGCTATTATATTAGAATTTATAGTAAAAAAAAAAAAGATCTGAAGTGGTAGGTCTCTCATGGAGCTACCAAATTTATTGTACGGCATTTGTTATTTAATAATTTTATCTCCATACGATAGATTATAACCAGTTGAATTATATTTGGCATATTCCAAGGACGGTAGAACCGGCATCATATATGGTTCAAATTTATTACATAATTAATGTGGTGGTCTTTTTAAAATTTCCCTCATATACGTAATTCTAGGAAGGAAAACAGTGCAGGGAGAAAACCCCAACGCCATCTGTTGTCAAGCGAGAACTATGAAACTTTCCCCCCTTTTTACTTGATAAATTAAAATGTATCTACTTAATTTATTTCATTTATTTGTAAATTAAAAAAAATATACAGTGAACAATAACTCAGGGTCGGTGGGTAATTATTCATTGATGTTTTTCTATATTTATTAAAGTACATTTTTGCTGTTTAACAGAAACAACACTTGAATAACATTTGGTGGTAATGCAGTTCTGGTTTCAGCAATCCACGACGTACCTGGTACTTCATACATAATAACTCGAGCAGCCAAAGGCAAAAAAAAAAAAAAACAAGGTTGGTCACCTTTGCCACAGAGCAAGCAATGCCTTTCAGCTTTAATGAATAGAAGTTCTCGTGATATGGCTGAAGTTTGCCTCATTCGTCCAGTAT
The DNA here is from genome assembly GCF_054136105.1 of Typopeltis vanoorti. Classification (NCBI taxonomy): domain Eukaryota; kingdom Metazoa; phylum Arthropoda; class Arachnida; order Uropygi; family Thelyphonidae; genus Typopeltis; species Typopeltis vanoorti. The sequence goes on from NC_143561.1 coordinate 82,189,718, forward strand.
TAATAGCAAAGCAGGCGTACGACTGACATGAGTAGTCATAAGGTAGCACTCAATCTTGGAATGGGCAATTATATTAAGGGCCACGCACTTCCTGTCTTTATCAATTATTTTTACTTATATCCAAGAGTTTACTGCGTGGATAATGCGGCACTTTCACTGCCGGTTGCAGCTGTGTCGTAATATAGTATTGTGCTATCCTCAGAAAAGTGGACTTTCATAAGTGCGTCTCCAGACATTACTACAGCACGCTATTACGTTACACACACACACACACACACACATACGCTGTAGCGACTGGATTACGCATTTACGTAATGAAGCCATTGAACTGTTGTCAATTTTGTTCACTGTATTAAGCTTCTATCGAACTGAAAAGGAAGTTATTTATTATTATTATTATTATCAATTTTTTATGATTGCCCACATACACAAACTCGAAGAAGTATCGAACGCAGTACGATTCATTACGAAAAAATGAAAGATAATCCTATTATGCTGTTGACTAGGATGGCCATCTGGCGACAGAATAGCAAGCCGTGGCGTCGCGCACTAAACTCATTAGTGAGTAAAGAAGGCAACCACCAAAAGATGGCGTGGAGTCAAGAGCCTTTAATCGGTCAGCATTTTTGACCTTGGCCATTAGACACTGTCCGTTTCCCTTAATGTCTTTTATTTAAGTTGCGCTTCTTTTGTTCAATGAATACTGGGTTGAACTGCACTAAAGATGAGCAGCAGGTACAACCTTAAATATACTTGTCGTTTTTAACTTACAAAAGATATTTAAAATCATACATATCATTTTTCTAAAACAGAATTATGAGTACGCAAAAAATGCTACTAAAAATCTGAAAAACTAAACCATATAAAATTATTAATTATTAAGAAATGAATATTTTAATATCAGTGAAATATTTATATATTGTACCTCCAGATAAACTAATAAAGATGTTTGCAATTCAGGTAATTCTTTTTTACGTTAACCTTCGGTTTATTATTAGCTAAAAGTGGCCTTCGTCGTATATATTACTCTATCAAAATTTGTTTAATTATTTTTCTTAATGTTTTGATTTCACATGTTGTATTTATTTATTGTAATTGTTTGTGATGTTTTTATTCTTGTTTTACATGCACATGTTAATATTGTTCGGACTATCGTTCGGACTATTGATTTATAGATTCGTACTTGGATTTCTTTTCTTACATTTGTATTTCTCCATATTAATAACATTTAAAAATTATGATAATTCAGCAGCCTTCAGGAAATGTTCTATGAGTTCAATCCGTGTTATATTTTCACTCAGCCATTCGTAGTTATTTAAATTACATTATCCGTTGTAATAGTTTTCTGTTTAGTAGCAATTGACATCTTATTAGTTCTTTTGCAACTGCCATTTCATCATAAGTAAAAGAAGCTAATTTTTCGGATTGCTTTCAGCAGATCGAGTATGCCATGTTGTAACAGTCGATTAAGGGATATTCGTATTTCGATAATCCCCCCTATTGTTAACACATAGCAATCATTGCGCTTATTTCTTTTACACTCTTTGGAGTGCTCATCTAGATAACCGTAATTCCGACCAAATCAAATCCAGATGTAAACATTTATTCTTACTTCATTTTTAATAGGCAGCACAGCTGCAAACGACGAGGTCCTTTGAATGGAATGGGCAAAACTCGGTTTCAATTGTCGACTAGGACGCAAGGTATATTTAGAAGAGCTTTCTAACTGACAGAGTTAACCGGTCTCGTATGGCATTTGCAAGGTTTTCTGCCCGCTAAACAGTCGGAGAATACACAATACCATTATATTATGTTTACTGAAATGATCGCGATTCCAACCAACATCTTAAACAGACTGAGGATCACATGACTCCGCATGTCAGCAAAACAATTTCTGAAAGTATGTGCTTCAAGTTCCTCCAAATGATGATGTTCATCAGTGCATAAATTTTATTAAACAACTTCAGATTACAAATTCAAGTGGTAGTCATCTGAGATTTAAACTGTCTGTTGATTTTAACAATTACTCCTCCTCGATCGAATCACATTATAATGAAATCTGAAGAATCATTTAAGCCGTGGTCCTAGTACTGGTATCCAGCTGTCAGCTGCAATGTCGCATTCAAAATGGTATGACGCAAGGCGAATTGAAATAGCGAGAATTATAGTAGGTGTGTGCTGAACTAGAAAAATGCTATTTTGATGTTGAAAATTATATTCAGTATAATTTTGCAACAGAAATATTGAATATTCTAGACAAACTTAGCGGCATTAGTAAGTTTTCTAATGGAATTAGAACACTTTTCAAAATAAAATAAAATTTTTGTTTGTGTGTGGGGGATGTATACACATAATTCCACGAAGAACTGTTTAATCTGAAGTTTTAGACGGATAGTTTTATGTGGATTTATTTCAATGTTAAGATTTACAGATTCAACGTTTTCTTAACTTGCATCTACTACCGTTAACTTCTGACGACCACTAAAAAAACACTTCAGCTAAGTCAAAGTAAATACAGCACACACCACACTAATGAAACTTAAGAATAGTACATTAGATATATAAGATATCCGAGAAAAAAAATATTCTGAGTTTCAATAATTAACATTTAATAAATTCGTTAGCAGCAGCAATTTAGTTTTCCTCCTCTCCGAAAGTCGCCGCGAATACGCTCTACAAGTTTTAATGTCATGTACTGCAACCAGATAGCAGCACTACTGACAGCAAGCCCGAGCGCGATAATCAGAACACCAGTGTCAAGGTAGTTAAATGCATGAAATGTGGCACACAGAACTGAAGCCAACTGCAATGGTTCAAAAAAACTTAATGTGAGTGTAGGAAGACCGAGTTCTGAATGATGAATACATCCGAGTGTTTTAAAAAATTGGTAGTACTTTGAAAGAGCATTCCATCCAGCAGGCTAAGCCATAACCTCAACATGGCGTTGAACGAATTCGCCAAGCATTTCAGCAAATATAATGCGATCCAAAACGTTCTGTACAACTTCTGGCAGATATTCAGAGCTACACTGTATGCCACCAAGAGGAAACTACTATATTCAGACAACTGGACGCAGATATCAACTACACCAGCAAATGCTTTTCTGCAACGAGCCATTTTCAGAAATGCATAATGTCAAGCAATGAAAACCTGCAAAGATTTATCAAAAATGACGAAGAAAGCTGGTATTTTTTGGATTTCTAGCCAAAGCAACTAAAGCGATGACACCTGTGTATTATGTCTATTCACTGTATGGATTTTCTAGCCAGCCTGCGGAATTTGAGGGATGGCTATGAGGAATGAAAATCTCTGCCAGCTCCCTATGAACTATCTCTTATTTACATAAATAAATAAATAAAACTCAGAGGTTCTTAGTGTCCCAAAGTAAATTTGAACATAAGTCTTTCCAACCAAAGGGCATTGCCAGTATCGACTGACCGACAAAGGTCCCAGACGACAGTCTCAAGGCGTGATCACATGATCAATTCGTTGTTCTTCATCTTCATCGCACTTGGAATATTAAATTTTTTTTTCCCAAAAAAAACTCAATAGTATCATTTTTCAAAAAAAACCCAATCAATCTTTCTAGGGAACAACAACTACCTACTACCTGAAGACTTTCATAAATACCCAAGCCACAGTGGAACCGAGAAGGAAAGTCGCACACGCAGCTTGCAGACATAATTACAAGCGGGTTCATTGCATATATATATATGCAATGAACCCGCGTGTAATTATATATCGATTTATATATATATATATATATATATATATATATATATATATAGGTGGATCGGAAGGGTGGGGCAGACAACATCATCACCGAGAAGCTCTGACAACAACAATTGACTTTCTTCTACGGCTGCATAAACGACTTCGCATTCAGAGAAAACGTTAGCTGTACTGCAGACTTACGATGAAAGATTACAGGTACAACTGGTGGAATTTCTTTTGATATACTTCCCCTGCGTGTGTAGAATGAACTGGAATATCGCGGTGATTAAAAAAAAAAAAAAAAAAAAGAAAGCATTGCATATTAATGCAGTTAATATATGTTTATGACTGAAACTCCACAAATTCTTTCGTTATATATGTGTGTACACATACACAAAGCTAACTCTTTCAAAAGTATTACTGCCGTTCTTTAGTGAAATCGATACTCTTACTTACGCTAATAATGAGTTGTTGTAAGACGACTTGTCTTTTCTTAGTTATGTGTTTTTTCTCTAAGATTTCCAATTGGCCGATGGTTACTTTTCGAAAGTATATGGGACATGGTGATTTGATGCACTGTCGCTAAATTGCTGAGAGGCTTAAAAAATGCTTGATGATGGACTTTCTGATCACTGATAGGAACATTTTTCTATGATTTTACATTAGGGATAATAATGTGAACCCTGAAACAATGAGTCCAGTCAATTACAGGATACGATACGAGGTCCTAGTAAAATGCTTCATAGAAGAATGTAAAGAATAAGCATTTAAGAAAAAGTCGCTTCAATTTATTACAGAATGACCGTAGCAATACGAACTGATCATAGCCGAAAAAAAATTAGCTGTTATTCTTGGTGTATTTAGTCATCAATTAAGCACAATTACCGGATCTAATTATATATTAAGTAACACGGAATATAACTTCGAAGGACGGATGTATTATTTCAGACATTCGTTAATACTATGTATTTAGTCACTTATACTTTGACTCGTATCGTATTTTAAGTTACAATATCAAAAAAGACTAACAGTTTATTCATTAACGAAACACTGAACAGGCTGTATCTCAACAGAACACATCACTACGAAGTTATCCGTGAAAAAGAGAAGCTATCAAAATATATATTTTCATTCATACACGCGACTCGTAATTTTCACAATGGGAGGCAATAATCAGAGGACGTTTCAAATACTAGTGAAGCACTAAGTCACCTGTAGCCTTATTCTTTCCTAGGAATTTTGCGCAATATATAAAACATTATCCATCAAATTTTAAATCGACTTTGCGCTACTCGTCAAGTCTGGTGCCTTCCAAAAAGATAAGTTAATATAAAAGTCGAGACAGAATAGCGTCATACAAATCCAACAAATCAAGCAGCCGCAGAGACTATAAATTGTACGTAGCTGGATAAAAGATCATCTTATTATACAAATGGCCGCGTGTAATGAAAGCATTTTAAAATTCAGCTTTTATAGATCAAGTTATGTCAAAACAGTCAATAAAAGCAATTTTAAGAATCCGTTCGTCACGAAGTTACCTTGCTGAGTGTCGGCTGATTTTATAATGGTCGTATAGTTCACAAATCCGTGTGTGTGTGTGCTTCTTTTTTCAAATAACAAAACTTGAAAGTAAAGTGCTTCGAACACTAAGTTTTTATCCCGTTCCACTTGGAGAGCAAGTGTTTTATTTCAATAAATGCATGAAACGGAAACGGATACAGATGCATGTACTGTATGGCACAAGGGAAATGTAATCCTCATGTGGCGGACGTGGAAATCTAAAACTCGTTGGCATGGTGACAAGGGAATATCTAGTTTCATTATTCATTCTCGGGACGTTAGAAACATGGAAAGCCATCCATACTTCCAGCAGACTTTTAGATATTTCTTATTAGATTCTTCTTGGTCTGTCGCGCAGCAAACCGCATACATAGGTAACGCTGACGTGATACTTTTTTTGTCTGTGTGTGTGTGTGTGTGTGCTCTTTCGAACTGTTACTACACTTTTTCCAGACAAACTGCAGCAGTGCTTTCAATCAAATGCGCAATTTATCTCTTCTGCTTACATACACAAGTTTCACGTGCAATTTAGCCTTTGGTGAAGTCGAGATTTAAGTGTTTGCCATCATCTCTGTTACCATTTCACTGGCGCCATTACCCCTTTCACTGAAATACTGTTGTTGTTATATAAAGAACGATGCAAAGCAAGCAGTTTATCAAAGATGTTTTATGAATAACGTCACACACACACTTGTTCATAGGATGCATCCAGCTTTTATGAAAGTCGAGTTAATTGTTCGCTTAATTACATCACAGATCTATATATGACTGCACACAAGAAAATATGAGTTATAATTCGTTTATTTATATTTTTATTTTCTTTTTACTTAGTGGAAGGGAAAGGTTATTCTCGAAAATACGTCAAACGTGATGCGAAGATCGTAATTATTTTAATGTACCATAAAGCATTTTAGGAGAGCCCATAAATTCCGACGCTAAAGAAGTGGAATATGAAGGATATCAAATATTATATCTAAAATACGAAAAACATTAATTTAAACATTTAATAAAAATTCCATCGTTTATTTATTTTGTAACGCAAAGTTCAGAATACTAGAATAACTACTTAACACGCAGTTTTGAACAATTTTACACAAAAAAAAGCATGCATATTCTTGCATTAAACGGTCCATGAATACCTTTATTCAAAAAGAAAATAAGGTCCAATCCGAGCATGCATTTTGCTAAGCTCAATATCGATTTCGTATGCTAAAGATGTTCGACAAGAATTAAAGATAACATAATATTATAGAAATAAATGTATATTTATAAATATGAATGGTTTTAAATGAAATAAAATTTTTGTACACCCCCGCAATTTTAATAAATATTTTTAGACTATTTTAATAATTACTATCCTACTTATAAGCTCGAAGTGATTTGATAAAGTACTATGTTATGGCTCTAAATGCCAAATTAATTCATTCTAGTCGATCTGAGTACTAAATGTGTATCGATTTCACACTTTTCATGCATTGGGTTTTAAAATGATTTAATATGATATAATCTGTATAAAACTAATTTTCCTGAAAGCTGTTTCATAAATGAAATTGCAGATATGCTGGAAATTGAATAGCACGTTACATTCTACAAGCAATAAGCAAGCGAACGTGAGGATACGGCTAGTAATCCACACTGAAGCGTTCTGCACATGCGCAATAGTTTCCATGCTACGTAATATGCAGGTTGTTAGGTACAGAGGGATTTAAGAAACACGGTTCTCGGTAGTTTAGAATCACGTTTTGATGATTTGAGTCATGTCGGGAAATAATGTTCAGGGATACCGTTATGAATGCACAAAACCTTGACAGAGTTTACACCTTGTGCTAAGACAATGTTTAAAAGACGTGAAGAAAAACTATACAGAATAATATTAATGAAGCTAACAGCATTTTTGCGGTGATGGTACTTACTCTCGTTAATTTCTGAAGAAGACTTCAATATATATCACCGTCGCTGACAGAGGTATGCAGTAGCTAAATGGGAGTTTACTTCGCATAGCTTTTAAAGGGCAAAGACTGATTTTGACAGTTATAAGTTGGGTGGACAGCTTTCTTAAGGGCGTAACAAAGTCTGAATGTTGCTTACTTAATGTCTTGAAATCTTGAAACATTTAGGAGAGATGGACATGGACCGAGGTCTTTATAATGTGACCTTTTATGAATGGTCCCACTAATGAAAATATTATTCGTGTGTGTGTTTATAAATATATATTTTACTACCAAGGCAGCAGGGCATTGTTGTTCGGTTATTATATTCAATAAACAGTTTTTAAACCCGAAGGTTCATAAAGAATTTCGTGTTTTTTTTTTTTTTTTCTCACTCAACTTCAAAGCCTAATAAAGTAACATCCCATCCCTCACGCACTTGCCATTCTCGGATCTTGTTGCCAATAAACAATGTTTTTGGTATTTCTTGTAGATGCAAACACAAAAATTCTTTCCCAACTCTCATAATGTCGCATATAGCTGACTGACCATCTGAATGTTTGCTCTTGTACTCTCATAATACATTATAAAGAAATTTATCATATTTATTGATAATACGAAAGCAGCAGAATTTTTTCTCCCGAAAACTCGAATATTTCATCCGCAATATAGGCAAATCGGCCAGGAGAACACACGCAAGTTTACAGACAAAAAATTATTATTGGTGGGGGGCGATGATGATGTTGTCAGTGTCGTTGTGTGTGCGCGTGTAGTTGGATTAAGCAGGAGAGAGAGACGGCGAATTGTGTGTAGTGGGTGACTACTTGGTCACCCACTATGAGTACTTGGACTCTTTGAAAGTATCATGTAATAATAGTAACATATTGCGCAGCCTTCGAAGGTATAAAAATGGCTAATGACGTTGGATATGAACCCATAAAGTACGTCCATGATCATAAAGGTCTTCGGAATTCATATTTATAATGGTTAAAAGACGAAGTTGTAAACACTATTTACAACGTTTAAAAAGCAAAACAATCAACGAGGAATATAAGCTTACCATTATGATGTAACCATTAAGCTCGGAGCATTTAATAATAGTTCGGCTTTAATAGACACTTTTTTTTTAATCACCAGCTTTTATTTAATTTGATTCACTACAAGTTACCTTAATTTGTTTGTAACCACACTCACGAGAGATCTCAAAACCTAAAACACGTGCCATGTGTGAACAAATAATGCTGATGTGTTTCTTGAAGAGTTCCAGGTGTAGCAGGGGGAAAGTGTCAGAAAGGTGGTTGATAAAACAACAGAGGATGAGATGTTTAGTCAATTTTCTGACTGATGTGTGACTACTCACCAGCACTTGGTATTTTTACATGTTTATAAAAAGTGAAGAAATGATAGCCAATTTGGTGGATCAGTAGTCCCACGAAAACACCTGTAGAAAAGATTATGAGGAAGCAGGTGCCGTAGCTATGAAAAAAAAAAAAAAAGAAATTAAATAAAAATAATAATAAGCAAAAGAAAATAGTCTCACTGTGAAACAAAGAGCTCATGGAAGGTTGAAATTATTTTTTTAACATTACGGTTGTGTCACGTTTGTGATGTTCTACAAATCATAGACGTCTCTAACTAGGAACCCATTATCAGATCAGTGGTTCTCAAACTGTGTCGCACGGTTGGCAATGTAAATTTCTGTCGCGGTACACATGTGTTCTTAATGCTAGACTCTCGTGTAATTAACCGTAAATGTATAATATTTTACAGTCTACACTACACTGCTTATACAGTATTCAAATTCTATTACAATAGATATTTTTATAGTAGGACATGACAAAAATGAAAAATTTTAAGGAGTTTTAAACTTTACTTTGTAAGTGCCTTGTTTTCCATGTGAACCTGTTTGGAGGCACAAATATTCTTTATTCATGGAGGAATGCTGGACAAACAAATACACTCTTAATTCGTGTTCCACTGACTGAAGTTCGGATCTGATGGTCTTAATTCGAGTGAGGCTAGAAATACCTGGCTCGCATAAATAAGTGGTAGCAAATGGCCAATAACCAATAATGTTAACGCAAACAGTCCGCGGTATTTCATGACGTAATACAGTAAATTTAATTTTTAAACACTTTCGTTTAAAAAAATTGCCGTCCATATTCATATTGCACAAGAATATGTTGATTTCAACTTAAGTATATGACTCTGACCAAACAAAAGTCATTAGAATCTAGACAGAGATATTAAACGAGCTGTGCTGGATTATATAACTGACTTTAAGCATATACTTAGCATAGTTCCTCTCCCTTAAAATCCCATAAATTTTTCTTTATTGGCAAAGGAATTGCCCCAAAAGTTAAGACAAATTTGTGAAATTATTTCCGTGTCGAAACAAAAGATACATTGTCAATGAAACGTGTTTCAGTACGTCACCGTTTTCTTTATCCATTACAAACTACAAGGAGTCCAAAGCGTTTATGTGCCAAGGTACCTCGAGAATCCTAATCAGCTAATGGGAATCAAAATATTAATTTAATCCTATTCACGTTAGAAAGATAAAGCTGTGTCAGTGATTAAACACCAATAAAAATTTGAAGTGAAAAATAAATATATCAAACTGCGTTTTTTTTTTCTTTTTAAATCCGACTCAAGATTGAACTGCCTGCAGTATACTAATATTGTGCGAGGATTCGCGTCTGAGAAACAACTCATTTCGAAATTTGCTTTCAATAACTGTCAAATTGAAATTCCTGAAATATCCAAACTTCTGCAGTTGTTAGCAGTTTGCCAATTACTGTTTGTCAAAGAGGAAAAAAACTAAGCAATTTTTACAGCATATACTCATTGTAAAGATTTTGTTATAATAACTGGATTAACTATAACAATTCTAATACAACGGTTTTAGAATTACAAGTACTGACAGTACTCATATATTAGAGAAAAAAAAAAAGAAACTAAATCTGTAATTTATTACAGATGGTAAAACGAGGATTTCCCAACTTACAAATCATGATCAGAAAAAAATTATTCCTTTTCCTCAAAAGGAAGAGAGATTTCTCATAAACTTAGTTCGTAACGTTATTTTTCAAATTGTATACTACTTCTGAGTCCGGTCACAAAATGTTACATATTATACAATTACAAAATACTGATTCTTTCACCTTTCTCAGGTGCGTTATTTAATCTTATCGACGGCTAAAATCCACTTTTCTCAGATACACAAAACGAAATATCACAAGAAAGTGGTACCAGAGTCGTGTCAACGTCGTCATTCAAATTAAAGGCGGACGCAAACGAAATACATATCAACATATTATTAAGCATAAAAACATGGCAACAAACCTACCTATTATAAAATTCTAGAGGATTTCGGTCATAGGCAAGCAGTACTGGTAGACGGGTGAGAAGCGTCTAGACTACAGTACTTAAATGAGGAGAATCCAAAATTCGAAGAGAGAGATTACAATCCTGGTGAATTCGAAAGTTGGCATATTTTGTTTCAAAAGAACGACATACATTTATTTATTATATATCATTAATACTCAATTACGTAACTAATTTTCCTATTTTTATTTCCACTTTATTTCACATCAATCGTTCGCATTTTATGTAGCAAGAAAGATTCACGTCTGTTTTTATGGGCAGCATTTTATTCTAATTTCTATTTTAAGTGCCTCGGGGTTTCCAGTTGAACGTCTAGACTACTTTTTAAACGGTTCGGGATAACAGTCTATTTAAAACAATTTTTAAACAATTAATTTTCGGTCCGCAAGAAAAGAGAAAGACATATGTAATGAACATTTAAGATAAAATGGTGACCTCATCATCGGACCCACTTTCTTCTCGCTGCTCTCTGAAATTCCTCCTTGAAGGTCAAGGACACGAAGAATAACCTGTTTGGGATCGTAATTCGCTGTGGGATAGCGACGTTAGCGTTGGTGGTGGAGAGTCAGGTAAGTGGATGTAAGGAAGCGAAGGGGAAAAGAAAAGCAGTTTTGCAAGTTGTCACAGTGTCCTCAAGAAATAAGTGGACCACGAATAAGAACTGTTAGACAATAAAAGCTCTTGCTACTTGTTTATTCTCAAGAAAGAAAATATATTCGCCCAGGAATCCCAGTTTATTCCTGTTAAAGAATAAATAGGTTGATAAGAACAGTAAAAGAGCAAACATAGGAAATAATTATGACCCGGTTTTCTTTAAAAAGACTGGAGTAACGTAAATGATATTTCCAAAAATAAGTGCGTAATATAACGTGCTACAGTTTAACGAAAGAGATTATCAGAACGTTGAAAACCATTTGAATCATGCAGAAATAGTTTGAACCTATTTCGAGTTATATCCCATAAAACCATTTGGAATGTATTCCTTGTACGAGGGTACATAGACGAGTCTTTGCTAACATTTGTTCATTTAATATACGGTATTACTATAGACAGGACTATACAGATAAACCCAGTTTGTAATATAATGCCAAATTCGTGGCATTTGTAATATCATCCCACGAATTTTTAATATTTGCATTATAGAATATGACGTACTACTCACAAAGCCAATGACAGATGGTTAATTTCAACTTGACGTCACTTGTGGAATACTGACCAGCAAAGATCCTTTATTAAGATTCTTAAAATACACAAACTGAGATATTTTAAAGCTCCTTCTATGTGTGTCTTAATTCCTGAATTTTATTAAATTCCACCAGCTTAATTTCTTACAAGTGTCAATGCTAATGGAAAGCCCCTTCCTCTCAGCTATTCACACTTCGTATCCTTTGGCGCTATAATAATCCAAGAGGGAAGATGTCACATTCTGACGCTTCCTTTCTATGGTTAGACTACTGTTTTCACTCTCCAGAATCTACAGAAATGATTCACGTTGGAATGAGAGAGAGCCTTCATTCTCCATTCTGTTCCAAACCAAGATTTTCTAACAAGTGTGCCGAGGAAGAGGTCTAAGACAGAAAACATAAGTGGCTTTACGCCTTATTATGATCAGGTGAAATCTACCCTCACATGCGCAGCCGATTCAAAAAACAAACAAATAAACATATAATAAAATAAATTGAGATGTCTTCCATCAAACTGTCGACCTACTGTTCTCATCTCGGTGCTTTCTAAGCCAATGGAGAAAGTCAACAGTCTACTTCTTAACAGCTGGAGAACTATTAACTAATCAACGACTACCAATGTGAATTCCACTAGTCGAGATCCACAGCAGATATTCTCATCTACATCACCCACCTCTAGACGGGTGATATTGAAACGATTGGAGAAACCTGTGCTTAGCACTGAAAATGCTGAAAGTGACAAGATCCTGCATCAAGGGCTTCACAACTAATTACCATTTAATAGTCTGTCTGCTGCCCTTTATTTTAGATTATCAGTTTTCTCTCAGGTCTTGCACCGCGTTTAGTAGTGGTGGTGGTGGAGAATGCAATTCTTCGGATTTTCCTACTAACCTAGGCATTGCATTCCTTAGAGCTCTGTTATTTCACTCACGCTCCTCCTCATATACACGAACGACCTCTTCTCCGATCTCAAACCCTACTCAAAGTTTTGCTGGCGACAGCAGTCTCCATTTCTTTCTTTTTTCTTGAAATGATATTTACCTCTAGGTGTTTCCTAAACAAACACATCAGTTCTATAGCATCCTGACTTTCCAAAAAAAAAAAAACAAACAAACTTGGAATCCTTTTGCGCTCCGCTTTTACCTCTGTACAAATCTGCCCAAACTTGGAACGCTGCTCTCATATTTGGAGCAGTGCTCCCAAAAACCTTCTAAAAATTCTTGACAGTCCAGAAAAGGTTAGTTCGGTGAAATGACGACCTCAACACAGACACTCTCCAGCCATTGCTCTCACACACAGTTTCCGCATTGCGTCTTTTCTACTGATGTTTCCATGATTTAGTAGACTGACTTGCATCCATCAACTCCTCTCATTTCTACATCCATTTATCACTGAACTGCCAGCCCACCGAATTACTAACTCTACCACTCCCATCCACCTTAAATTCGATCTACCTGTGTTCTCACAACAGCCTTCTCCATGAAATATTCCCAGAAGACCACAGCTCTTTTCTCGGATTACTTCTCTCTTGACCTCTGCCTACATATGGGGCTTTGCTTTGCTACAGATTTTGCAGACTCTTGTGTGTGGAAGTGAAATAAAATTAGGGTGCCCGTAATTTAATACAAAAACATGACACCGAACGGGGATGGGGGGAGTCAAGGTTTCTTCAAAAATATTTTCAAATCTAAAATTCGCTATTTTAACTACAAAAATTGTTAATACAATTGTAACAAATTAGGTATTTAAAAAAGGTATCCTTGTACAAGTAATCGGTTACGATACTTTAATATAAAGTAACTATGTGTTTGTAGCAGCTAACGAAGTACAATAAGTAAAAGATATAGTAAATAAAGCCAAAAATTAAATTGGCATTAATTTTTAATAATAAGAAATAGTTTTTCTTTATTAACTGGTGAAAATCGCACTTCGTTCTTTTGAAATAGGTTTTTATAATTAACACTGATTTAACTGTATCAAAATGCAATCATTTTTTCCCATGCTACAACAAACTTACTAAAGAGAAAATTCTTTCTACTAAGGCGATGGAACCAATCAGAATCAATCAGGAAAAAATATATATACCTATATATTAAAAAACCCGTAACATTCTGATAATAGAAATAAATCCATATATGATTTACAAGTTATAAGACTATCACAATTCTCTTTATTTCTGCAATAGATGTTTATTTTATGAATGTTACATAAAACATTTCTTCTTGGAAAAATTGGATATTGAAAAACGAGACAAACTGGAGTCCCAAAAGTAAGCCTGGAGGACTCCGGGACAATTTTTGTGAAAATGGGACGGACGGGCATCCTATATAAAAAATATGTAATTTCAATAGATTTTATTCTTTATGCCATCGCTATGGTTCGACTGAGAAAATTTGGAATAATCTGCGAATTTGTATGGATTTCATCAAACAAATCTGAGGAAATCCATCCAGATAAAGTACAAGAATCACAATTCTTGTACTTTATCCGCTTAGCGATGGGAAAAAACTACAGATTTTCCAAACTTCACCTAATTACGTTATTTGTTTATTTATGAAACGTATTTCATTGCGAGCTGGGTTGGGGCGTTATGAATTATGGCCGACACAACTAGGGCCCCGAGGTTAGTTATGTTTGTTAATGCTTAATTCTTCTTCTTCTTCTCGCCAATTTGCCTTGTTGCAGAATGAAAACCCTCAGTTTCCAACGTATGAAGTCATCTAACTCACCTTCGACTGAGAAGTACTTATAAAGTCCAAGATGAATTGCGTCCAAGATAAATGGACATGATCGTAAGACAAATAATAGCATTCTTGTATAATAATAATTATTATTATATTTTATTTCTGAAAAAATTTCAATGCATAAAGAATTACCATATTTCTTATTTGTAATTTATTAAAACAGTTTTGAGTTAGTGTAACAACTCAAATGACTAAATCTGTTAAAGAGAAGTGACTTTTAGTAGGCATAATTTGTATACTGACTAGCACGTCATTAGGCAACAACTCATATGTGTGAATTATGTCCATCTGTGCGAGCTATATCAGTGAAAACTAACAATTTTGAAGAAACCCAACGACAAGCAGAGATGCTTACATAGGGATTTTTGTAGATTCTGCAAAGGTGTTCGACAGAATACAGTATATTGTAGAAACTGTTTGTTAAAACTGACGTTGGGACGAGGATGGATAGTCAACTGCTAGCTCAGACAGGGGTGATTGAATGGCCATAACATTTATACAAGACAGGATATGCTGTGCATATATTTAAAACAGGATGATGATGAGCAGTGTGCCTATGTTCTAGGCCTCTGTTATTTAATTCGTATTTTAGTGATATAAATTCACAGTGTGAGAAAGATATTCAATTGTCTGCAGATTACAGGAAGTGAGAAGAAGATTTTTTGCATGGAAAGCAGTGAGTGGAATGCCTTGCCAGAGAGTTCCAGCAAATGAAATGAAGGAAAGGTATAATATACACTGTTATACAGAGAGTTTGAACTCCCAAGATGAGTCTTATGATTCCACGGAGGCTTAGAAATAATGTTAATGCTATTTACCTACTAGAGTGTCAAAAATAATCGGTGCGCCTAACAGGGAGACTATAATAAGAATTGTTGCGGTGATTCACTATTCCAAATAAGACTAGAAAATATCTGAAATCTAGAACGAATCTTAAAGCAACTGTAAGAACTACAAAGTGTAATGATAGTTCGACGTAAGAGGAGTAGACGTTGACATTTAAACTTGGAATAATCCTAGTTGATTTCCAGGTTTAAGCCTTTGAATGAAATGATATTCCTTTCGGCAGCTTTCAACACCTTTTAGACTTTTAATTCGTGCCGAATGCAGTCGTCATTCACAGACGTGTTCCTGATAAAACATAATCACTCTTATCAGCAGTTAAGTGCGGCTGAATTGGTCGGAATTATGGCAAAAGCAATTAAGATTACGAGGTCAATGTATCTGTCAATTGCCTGTGTTTTTTTCTCTGGCCTGTCTGGATGTTTTGCAGAACGTAAAACCTTGCCGCTCCTTCTTACAAAACACGCTAAGTAAACATCAATTGAAAAAAAAAAAATCCTTATGGCTCCACTGAGACTAAGCGGGATTCGAACTCAGCTCTTTTCAACTGAAAGGGAAATTGGTCTTAGTGATTGCTTTGGAGAAGCTTATTTTAATACAGCTACAAGAGAACCTACAATAAATGAATATTAAAAAGGCACCTGGCTAGCATCTTTTGCTTTCAGGAAATAGCATAAAAGAAATAGCCATAAAAAAAAAAGCTCTCTTTTCTACACAGAGGAACAGTGAACACATGGTGGTAATTAAAGGAAATATAGCAGCTGTTTGAAGAAGAAAGAATAATAATGGTTTGTACATAATTTTTGACATACTCTTTGTCCTCAGATCAAACAACGCTAGAAGCCAGCTGAGTTATTTTTTGAATTAAACATAACCAGGAATATTACATTCTAATATTTCAATGACCATAGCCACTTCCTCAACGACACTGCTGCAATCCGCTGTACTTATTCTAAGTTCCAAGTCTAGGAACGCTTTTGCCAGTCACCATAAGCTATTTGATTGGCATATTTCAATTCAAATGTGCAGTTGGAAACGGAAACAATGGTAGTCACACCATTCTGCATAGATTCATGATTTTCAAACTTGACATATTTCAGTAGAACAATATTCCTCGTGACGATTTTCAACCGCTTCTACATCTGTAATTCGGGCCAGAGAAAGCCACGCTATCATAATTGCACTATTGATAAAATAGCTATAATGTGTGTGTGTATGTGTAACATAATTTATCTTGAAAAGTCGAGAGGATGAATCTGATAATTAAATTACTGCTAATATAATTCTATGTTGGTTATTTACCAACGGCTGCTGTTTCATATGGTGATGAAAATAGCTAAAAAAAAAAAAACTATTTTCATCACCTTACGACTTTATGATCCTCTTCGACGCTTCCTTCTCTTCTTCATACATTTAATGAAGCCTTTTTCCTCTCCAGGAGAGCTGCATCCAGTAATCTTTTATATCCAAAGACGAGCCGAGTAGGGTGGTTCGTTACCAAGCGCACAGGTCACCTTCGAAAAGCCTATCTACTTGACGTAAGGTAAGCTACGGAAGCGTTACCTTTTGTCTGTTGAAAAGCAGAAAAGGGAAAAAAATAGAGCTTTCAGGATAAATATTTGATCAACGGTCCGATGCAGCACACACACCAGGGAAAAAACAATTGCATAGTTAAGCTTAACCGTGTAGGAAGCCAAGTGCGGCGGAAAGCAATTTCATTTTTTTATTATTATAAAAAAACCGTAGTTTAAATGTGAAACTCAATATGACAATCAAAACAGTTACTGTTATTTGCCCGAATTGTTACTTGTTAAAATATACTTTAAATGAGGGAACAATGAAAGAGATTTTCGTCGGTATTATTAAAATAAAAAAAAAGGGGGGGGGGTAGATTGCATGCTTCATAGAATATCAAACTCAATGAGGCATACAATCTGATCTCATTATGTGAAAATCATATCGAAACCGCCCATTTTCAGCGACCAATTAAGTACCTGGATATGCCTGAGTAGCATATTTATTTGCTAATACGGGTCAATGTACCATTAGTTTATTTGGATGTTTCAGAAGGCCATCCCTGAAAACCCTTAAACAATATCCCCTAGAAGAAATTATTACTGTAGTTTCGAGCTACAGAGACAAGCATATCAGCATGACTTGCTGGAAAATAAGGTCGCATACGTATGGAAGTCGTGCTGATGAGTCGGTCTGCAGTCGGCAGGAAAGTGTGTAACCTCGCGTGATTTAATGTGATACAAAATAAAAATGACGGTTTTAAATGTATTCACTGATTCCCCCCCACCCCTGGTTTCTTAAGCTATGTTCTCACTTGAAATAACATCCCAAGATAGGGGAGAGCAGCCCGCCTAACTCGATCTAAAAGGTTTTGGCAAAATAAAGTTCACAGAGCAACGTTTTTATTTTATTATTTTTTCTATCGTTAAATACAAACCTTCCTTTGAATTTACAAAGAGAAATTTCACACGCAACTCTGAACAGAATTTTAATGAAGTCCAAACGAATTTATGTCCCACATCTGCACTTATATATATATTTATGGATATAGCACAAACGCGCCATAATCCATAGCAAATGTATCAATATGGAGCGCTCTCATGACAGCATTCAACAAACCTACTTGTGATAAAAATAAATAGTTACAAAATTCTTTCTAGCGATAAGAAATGGCACAAATAACATTCATCATTAATAAAGCAATGATAACCTAATTTTTCATACTCATATTAGGATACATGTCGATATGAAAAGCGAATTTAAAAAAAAAGATCTTTGTCTAGTGCTCAAAAAACACGTGCTTCTGCTAATAATTTTGTTAAACGAGTTATTTTATGTTTATTGTTGGAATAATACATAATGTATTAAAGAAAAACCAAATATATACATTGGTATCAATAGAGAACCTAACACACACCCGTACGCTTTCGTTGTATCATATGAAACAGCTGTATTGCGCAAAGGTTATCAAGAATGCCATCGTTTGAGTTAAAGAACATCGACATATTCTATGTTTGGTCTCTATACCAGGTAGTAGGGTTTCAAGATTTAACGCTAATTAGCCAACCGGATAATGTACTCCAGCTTTACAACCTTCGTGAGTAGGATCGGCATAAAAATATACGAATAATTTATAGATATTATTTCTGGAATTTTTTCCCCCCATGTTACTCCTCTAAATAAATATTAATTTTTCTCTAAAGAAAAATAGGCAAAATAGTCATAAAATTAATAACGAATAATTTATTTTATTTATTTATTTACTTTTGAAAATGCTCACAACAAGATTATTTCAACTTCAGCCTTCACTCTAGGCCAAGAACGTGACGTCGTAAACAGATTTGAATTCACGATAAGACTTGACAACGCCACAACAGAATACTGCACTGCATCTTCATTATTGGCCAGCGTCACCTAATCATATAACAGGGTGCAAAGGCGGCTATCACTTCGTAATGGCATACTTCTATGAACTGTCTCCCAAGCTCGATATATATATTATATTAAAGAGCAGGGGTGATAAAATGCAACCTTGTCGGACGTCACAATTTATTGGTTTCCAATTCGATACTTTAGTTCCCAATTCAAATGAGATGGCTCTTACTCGGTTTGAGCTTCCGTAGCTCAGTCAATATAGACAAACCCTTTTGGTCGGAAAGACCTGGATTCGATTCCCGTCATTTACGTGAGGACCCTTTATCTGGTCTCTTTCGACGAAAGGTGAGTTAGCCGGTTTCACACGGAGGTGGGGGTGTTTCACCAGAAAACTCGTGTTTTTCGTTCCCCAGAACAGGCAAACCGGCCCCGTGAACACACACACGACTACAGTCAAATATTACGGCAAGGAAGGCGACGGGAAACCACTTTGCGTCATTATCTCCCCTAGTAATCAGCTGCAACCCTCTCAAAGAGAGGAAGCCACGGGATTAGGATTACATTACTTGGTTTGGATTTTCATCATCAGCAAGTGTTTCTAACAGATGATTTCTGTTCACAGAGTCTGCCCCCAGAATCTGGGGGACTGCTTATTCCAGCAGCCCCCACCCCTTAAAATAGTGTTAAAATCTGCATCACCGTATTACTTTTGCTGCAGAAAGCGCATACATGGGTCTTCAGGTCAAGTACGAGATGCCTACAACATCTACCAGACTTGAGCGCTTTCGAAGTTGGCATTTTATAAGAATAAATATACAGTATTGTTACTTGCGATTAGGTTACAATAAATGGATGCGCTTCATAAAATGTGTCATCAAAACTTCGAATCATTTTGTTCTCACAAACGGCGCTACTTTGTTATAGGTAGCTGTGAAATTAAATCTTCAAAGGTTTAGGTCCTATCACAGACAAGACAGATATAATTTCTACATAGAACATATCTTGTACTCAATAAAGAAAAAGTCTTATAAAACTGTCTATAAAATAAACTTTCAAAAAAGTAAGGAGAGTGACTTTTGTAAAGCTAGTGACTAGCAGCGAAACTCATTTACTTGACTCTCCTTTGAATGTGCCTGCAATGAAACATATTTCTTGAAGTGGTTTAGAAATCCACCACCACTGATATGGATACTACGATCTTGATTCACAGAAAATTTTCTTTCCTACATCACCCAACTTTGGATATATTCCACAGAACCCGCTCCAAGAAACACAAATTAATGCTCCTTACATTTCTCAGCATATGATAAATATTCTAAAAATTAGGCTTAGGGAACCAGTTCTGTAGCTATCCCCTCCAATCCTCGTTCTTCACTATTACGGACCATGTCTTTTTCGGGTACGCGACAACTGGGTGATGGTCAACTGAGCGATTGACAATAGGCGACAGAAACTTACAAATTTTTGCCCACTTAGCAGGGATACGATTTGGCAGATTTTTTTTTGTAAATATTGGTAAAATATATATAAATACGGTTAAGATTTATGAGGTATGAGTTTATAAGTTATGAACTGAGTTATTTCCACATAATTTAAAAAAAAAAGAACCTAAAAATAATCCAGACCTAACGACTAATTCTGACCTAAGCTTACCTGCGTGAATTTGCCTTCTAATTTTCGATAAATTAAAAAAATTTATGTTTTCGAAGAACTGATCATTCGAAAAACTTACTTTCGAAGAATTCGTTTTCGAAGAATTATATCATATATCAAAATTTGTAGGTTCATTTAAGAAAGAGATGGTTAAAAAGAGTGGTCCGAAAATGATGAAAAGGTATATAACTACACCATATTAAAATAAAGAAAAAATAGTTTTTAATTCATTTATTAATATTATTTCGTAATTAACAAACATATTTACACATGTTACATATATATACATTAAAACAAAAAAGTATATGAAATTCAAAACAAATCTTTTATTTTAAATTCATCAATTCATGTTATAGTTATATGTAATACCACGTAAATATTATATTATATTTTCCCTATCGTAATTTATAACTTTTTTCAAAATTCTTTGGTCAGTTTCATCGTAACGTCTACATTTGTGCTGATGTTGAAAACCTGCTACTGCTCTTTCATAATCAACATCATATGGTTTTTTAAAAATGTTTTTGTAGTCCATTTATAAAAATCCATAAATTTGGATGGCTTGTGCTACTGCCAATTTTGTCATCGAAAATTGCAATTTTCGATGACAGGCTTCCTCAAAATTATTTGTCCTATCGCTTCCATTTATTGTTCTTTGGTACACAGACCACAACGTTTGAGGGAAAAATCGGTGGAGCCCTGGTTCTAGTATTCCTTAGACTGTATGTGTTCGTAAACCATTCTAAAACTGGTTCAAATTCATTGGATAAATGATTCTCAAGTTCAGAAATAGTTTAAATAATATCGTGTTCTGGAACGAAAGCAAGTGAAGTGATCATTTTTGAATTTCGTAAGTTTCGTAAGTTTGTATTGTTTACTACCTTATTAGGTAGTAAACAATACAAAACAGGACTTCCATCCTTTCTAGCCAAAATAAAAATTTGAGCAAAAAGAGGGGGAGAAAGTAAAAATATGCCATTCACAAATAATTCATTTATTCATGCTTTGGCTCCACATTGCATAACTTTCACGACCAAAAATTAATATTGTCATTAACGAAAATATTTATTAACTAACTGACTCATTTTTTGCACTGGAAATTTCAGTATTACTTCTATACAATTTCGTAATTCTACACAATAAAAATAAACTTAATTATAAGCGAGATTTTTCAAATTTTATGTTTATACCGTTCTTTTAACTCGTTTCTCAAAAAAAATATTATTTAAATTTACCGGGTAGTAGATCAATAGAATAGAATTGCATGTTTGATCTATTATTTTGTCGCCTAGATGTCCGGCGTCCACTTGGCTATCGCTCAGTTGACCGTGTCCCCTCTTTTTTTTTTTATGTTCCACTTCCACCGTAGATAGACATTCCGACTAATGCTGGGAGGCTTCCGAACAGTTCAGTCACTTACTCTTTTCTTCTGTCACTGAAAGATGATACTAGAATTTCGATGATGACAGCACTTAATGGAATTCCTCTTGATCATTTAATAAACTTGGCAATGCACAAATGGTCAAAGCATCGAGAACATTTACCAGCAGTGCCATGAATGTTAATCCTTCACTCATCTCAAAATAAACACATTACATCCACAGAAGCAACTTCAACCTTCAAGAAGCTTTGTATTCTCTTCTGTTGAGCAGCTATTTACGGTGCCGTATATAATTTCCTAATTTCGACTTATCTCAGAATCTTTAAGGTAGGTAGGTAGGTCAAAACCATTTTTTTTTTGTTGTTTAATTACAAAGTGCCTACGTAACTGAATGCAGTCGCGAGAATGACGAGACAACCAGGTTCGAATTCCATCAAGACCGAGGAACTCGTGAGTTTTTTCCCGAAATGTCAGTTTCTTATACAGCCTGAATGTGAGTTTGTCAGTTTTTCCAACCAAACCAAATTCTGTGCTTTTTCTATATGTAATTCTACAAAGGGTTTCCTCTTTCCTTCCTTTAACTCTTTCTACCTATACTCTATGAAGCTCCCTACTTTATTTATTGAGACAGGGGGTCAATAAATTCATTCTCTAGGCGACCTAATAACGCATCCAAAGTACTAACATACCACCGTTTTCACAATTTTTAGTGTGTTGCATTAAAAATAAATAAATAAATAAAAAAACGCAATCTCAACAGGGAAAGTCGGTTGTATAAAAACCGAAAGCACAAAAGTTCATGTGTCAACTAAAATTACTTTAATTGATAATTAAATTACTTGCAGAAATTTTCAATAAAAAATTTCTGAACATCGTCTCGATCAGATACCATGTACAAACAGATACTATGGCCGAAGCAACTAAGGCTGTGAGGTGTGTTCTGCTACTAGGCCTATTTTGCAGTATGAAAAATCTTCGTATGAGACCAACTCGGCTTCAGTTAAAAAGCCTTTATAAAAGGCTCTTCGTGTCGTAGACGAGATTCGAATCCAGGTCTTTATAACCAAAGTGCATATTCCATACCGAACGAGCTACAGAGGCTCGTATAGCTTGTTGAATATTATCATCAATACTGAAGCAGAACCAATCTTTTACACTTTTGCTTCAGGTTAATCATTTGGTAACGTTATTTTATGAAGTAAAGTACAAAGTTACCATAATGAAGATGCAACGTTTTCACGAAGAATGATAAATCACCGAGCTAAGTTTTCATAATATTTGATTGATCGAAAAGAAAAACTCACGCTAAACGCTAATAAGCATGTGTCGTTAAAGGTGCGCAATAAAATCATCAAACTTAAGTAATATCATCTTATCAGCTTCCCCGTCCGCGATGCTCTCGTATCATCTGTCACAGGGGACAATCTAACGACGACATGAAAACATGCAATTATGGCGAAAGTAAGAAAAACATGCTTTAGTTCTGATAGTGCTGGGGACCAGCAATTTGAATAGTTATGAACCTAAACAAACGAAAAAGTGATTCAGAAAATTCCTGCAAAGCACAACAACTTAATATTTGCAAGTCACAGAGCGTGCTAAGACATGTACAAAAAATGACAAACGGAAGTAAAGAGATGAGTCTTAAATAACATAGAGAGAGAGAGATCCCTAAAGACTTAGTTTGTATTAGGACTAGAATTTGTGTGATAGAGAGCCCTAAATCAGCAGTGTTTGCTGCCTACTAAAATTGCTTTTGAGTAAGTTTCGATAGCTTATATGGGTACAGTATCAACGACTGGAGTTAATTTCCTCTTTATAGGCCGTATGAAGTGCTGTTGCGCACTGATGAAATCTATCCCGCCAAGAGAAGCTGTTTGCAGAGTAATTAGATCCTCTAGTACATACGAATAAGTGAATAAGATAAATTTACGTGAGTAGGGGGGAACATGAAAAGTACGCGCATTATCTAGCGTAAATGGCTAAGAGAATAAGGCTCAAGTAGTGGTTCCGGTATTCGTCAGCATAGGAATTTCCAATAAGTACGATGTTGGTCTAATGAAAAGTTCTCCCCAGTCACATTGAAAATACGCTTTTAGGCTAGCATTAAAATTTTAAATGTTTAGAAAATCTGAGCAGTCATCGAGTGTACTGAAACAAGATTACATTAAAAAAAAAAGTTTAACAATATAGAACACGGGCAGTTAGCCGACCTTAACGGAAACGGGCGACTGTTCTCGCTGTCAAAGAACCAAAAAATGGTGGTTAATACAGAAAACTACATAAACATTAAAAAAAGTAGAAACGTATTCTGTTGTACCTCTGGTGAAAAACGTTTATGTGAATTCTTCGTGGCATTCGAATCTCCCAGCCTTTCCAAAGAAAGGGTCCGTTCCCTTCTTCAACTGTGGTACAGGACAATTCTCGAATTACAAGAGTGCTGGACCGCTTTATAGATTTCACGGTATGTTGTCAGTGTCCCCATAGAAAGGCAATAAATCATCATCCTGGAAATTGTTAAAAGAAATTCATTCGCTTCAATTATTAAAAAGCAACGGCAAATGCATTCGAAATTTAAAAATTTTTTTTTTTATTTTTAGAAAGTCAATGTTCTTTCCGCTACCATTCAAACATTTTTTAATCCTTCATAATATTTTCTAAATCACTACCTGATCTCAATCAATTATTATGTGTTTTATTACAAATGAATATTTATGTACTTTTCAATAATTTTCCGGCTGCATAGTGCTTGATTGCTTTCACTGGAATTGTAAACAACCCAAACAAGAATTTGCATTGTTCCTAGTGATGCTCTTAAAACTTCATGTGACTGCGAAGTAGTTATCACGATCAGCAGTTACTCTTTTAAGTACTGTAATGAGTCACTGACTCTTATTCCAAGAATCATTAAGGCCAAAATTCGGCCGGATGTCACTCCAGTTTCTTAGACTTGAACATTACTGTTCCACTACTTTTATTCGACAGAGGTAAACGTGACAGTCCGCTAATCTTAAATTCAATTAAGGAAAGAAATAACCCACCACTCTAAAAACGGAGAAAAATGACTGAAAAAGCGTCGTTTTCCTTGTTATTCTTCTCTGCAAACATCTTCAGTCGCATCGCTCAGTCGATTGTAACCGAATTTGGAATATAGATGTTTCTTACGTTACTGAAGGAGTTCTCCGCGAAATTCAGCCTAATTGAGCTTAAATGAAAGGAGCCGAGGAGTCACGCACAACACTGGTAGAAGTCGCATCATTTAACCGATTTCGACCAAATTTAGAATAGGGTTATTTCTATGCTTATGCAGAAAGAATTCAACCCGTATCAGACTTAAATAAAATGAACAGAAACATTCTTTCATCTACAGATATTTCTACCGGTTGCATCATACAACCAATTGCGACCAAATTCAAAATTGGAATACAGTGCGGGTATGGGGGAATGCTAAGGCATGGTTTATGACGTTTATAACGGAGAAAAAAGTAATATTTAATAATTAAAGAAAACTGCAATAGAATTTTTTTTCTATGACAGTAAAAACAGAAATTTCCGCACATATCGAATTTTGCCGTCGGCTTTTATTTATGCAATGAATCTGAAATGTGATTTGAAGTGTGCACATTTGGAAGTAACTCTCCCCAGGAGTAATCTAGACTCACCACTAACACCAGAAATTTCTTATGTTGCTTAGGGTAATCTGGGAAACACAGCTCCATCGAAATAAAACGAAAAGCGGGATGCAGAGGATAGCTTTCTTCGAATAACACCTTCACAGGACACATGGTTTGCCGTGTTTAACTATTTTGGAATACAGTTCTTTCTTATGTTGTGCAAGGCTGGGGCAATTCGTCAAAACTGGACCAAAATGCAGAAGAAAGTCGTTAATAAAGGGAGATTACAATCAAATCAGCTTAGTCAATGAGGCAACTCTATTATGTCTGTTAATTACACTGGTTCGCCAACAAGTTTGACCGTTTTGTGAGATGAAAAACTCGAGTTTCCTGGAGTTAAACTTCTGCAACCCCCGTATGAGACTAGATTTCAACTGAAAGTATTTTACCTTCATTTGAAAAGCATAAATAAGGCAGAAGAAACTAAAATGCAGCAAACATCCACTGTTTCTTTCAATCTATTCTAAGGAATTTTAGCCAGGATTTTTAAATACTTTATCTAAAAAATGAATGTTAGATAAAAAGTGAGCCAAATATTGAAGAAACAGAAGGGTGAATGCAATTTAGATGAGTATAACTGGCAGATAATGTTTGATTATTAATGTAAATTCTCTCTTAAATTCGAGTGCTATAAAACCAACAGCCATAAATATATTACTAGTTATTAAAATAACGTCTATGATTTAGCCGTTTCTCAGTTGCAACCATCCTCTTGCGTCTTCAGTAACCAGCTACAAGCAAATACAAAACTGATCGCCTGCTATTGACAAAGGAAATCCGAATGTAAATAATCTGCCTCTATTTTAATGCCTGCACGTAGGGAGTAGCCTCGTGATAATTTCGATGATGCAGAAGAAAGCCCGTTATAACTAAGATTCTAATCGCCAACTAGAGAAACTCTTCTAGTCTTTTATTTATTTATTTTTTACAGCAGATGCCAATGTTAGTCGATCTTTGGAGCAAGCAAGCAAGTAATGTTTTTTTTTTTTCTCCCAGAAGAGAGCATGCTAATAGTTCAATCACGAGGGAGTTGCAATATTTGCTCTTCGACTAGAAAGACCTGTGATTAAATCCGTCTAGGTCGCAAAAAATCTTTATAAAGGCTTTTCAACTGGAGGTGAATCCAAAGGAAGGTGCAAGGTTTTCAATTTCAATCTCTGAAATTTTGGCTCCTACATTTGGGATCCGTTTTACAGATCTGCTTACTCATGTCACCCACTTCATAAATGCTACGAAGAGATTCGAAAAAAATTCAGTTTGGATCAGATCTGACACATATACAAGCTTACCTGAGCCAGTTACTATCCCCTGGTATTTGTCCTGCACTCTAAAGTTTTCTATATCAATGATCTGGTTTTACCAACCACAAATCTTATTCACATCTTTCTCTGGTTATAATACCCTACACTTCTCGTTCGCGCAAATATCTCAAGAATGACTATAGCCCTTTCTAACATGCAAAGTTCCATATTCTGCAAGTCGTAAGAGATAACGTAATATAATTTTAATCTGTTACTCCCCCCCAATGATCTAGCACTGTCAATGCTATTTTGCCCACTGTATTCGATCTTACGATTTGATAACATTCAGATCTTCAATCAAAAATATATTTATCTTTTTTGGTATTAACATATTACATACGCTACTTCAGAATCCAAAAAGGCGGGTCTTTCTCACCCATTCCAGACACTAGTTCTCTTTTCAAGAACCATTTATCGTCCATAAATTCCTAATTGGCCTAAATATGGAATACTGAGGCCGATTTAGGAAGGTTTTATATATATATATATATATAAAACCTGTTCTGCTAAACAACGAGTCTCTTCTAAAGATAAACCATGTGCATTATTCATCTCCACATGTATTCTGGAACCTCGTCAACCTTCTCAACACCTATTGGAAGTCGACCAGCAGTCAGTCATAACATATGTCCAACTTTGAACTTTTTCTTTCATCTCCCCAACTTCTCTCCTACAAGCATTAGCTGTTTCCACCTTTAGCCTATACTTAGTGTTCTATAGCTGTACTACAGCTGTCCGCACCTTTCCAGGATAGGAACGTTATAAAAAAAAAAGTACATTTAAAAAAAAAAAAACTTAAGAGTTAAACTTCCTTTCATGAAGTAACTGACATTACAAAGTTGTGAATATACACAATGGCGTCTAAGAACTAAGGATAGATGTCATGAAATTATATGGGCTGTGTGGAACAGACGTCATGAAAGAAGCGATTACGAAAACAATGTGCATTGGGATGTTATAAATGAAATATAATTTTCGAAACATACCAAAATTACGTTTTTTACCCTAAGCAGGGGAAAGGATGGCGAACAGAATTCGACGAACTATGGACAACTCTGGAATTCGATAGCTAAAGATAAATATTTAACGAACAATCCATCTGATTACAGGAAGCAGAAAACCACCGTACTTGACACCTCTCTTCGAACAACAAGTCAAACCAGTATAATCACTCAGCCTACATACTACACAATTCCAGGAGATCCCGCTACCTTACACGTCCGACACGCATGGAACAAGAAAACAAAGCAACATACCCACGCCTTCCAAATACGCACGCACAGAAACCAACTTCCATTTACTCAGTCTCGCGATGATCCAAGCGTTCAGACAGTGATCCGCTCTTCATATCAGACTTTTCCGAGATCGGTCGATACCCTCTGGGGGGGAAGACGCATTGCTCTAATAGATTTCCAGTCACTGGGAGTGGGGGCGCAGAAGTTCATGTAGGGCACGTATCTCTCTAAATAGGATGTCTTCAACTTGATGACACAGGCCAACGCCGCCCATACAAGACTGCGGAAGTTTCGCTGTTAACCGTAAACACGGAAGTCCGAGAACACACACACACACATACGAGAGAGAGAGAAATGTACGGCAATAAAAGAAGCCATGATTAGGACTACCAAAAGTTACTCATCATTCAGCTAAAAGCTGGAGGAGATACATTAAAACTGTTGTTCAATGTAGGAATCTCATACTTAGCGCTTAATTTGATGATTTTAATTTTCCTTTGCATATATTGCATATTTATAAATAAGATGGGCAAAATCTATTTCAAAGAATACTAATGAACTGTCCCATTCTAAGAACCTCTGAAGGAAAAGTTCAATAGACAAAGCAGAATGTTCTTTAAATCGCTATACGTGCCTGACAGCAAATAAAAACTCCTAAACTAACTGAGTGAAGTTTATTAAGAAATGCACAACTTAATATCGATCTCGAGAAGGAAAAACATTAACGCAGACACAAGGGAAATAATATTAATGAGATCTTTTATAACGTGCTTAAATCATAGACACTTGGCCCGTATAACTTGCTACAGATTTCAAAAAATAAAACTAATATTAAATTTATCAACTGCGTTCGTTTTGAAAGGAAAACAAGTTCAATCACTGGTACAGTACATGGGCATACAATAAGCCTGGGTTAAACAAATAGAAAACTGCAGTTATTGAAGAAGGATTGTTGCTGGATTACAACAAGCAGACGCTTTCTTATAAGTTTAGCGATGATAAAATCTCTGCAAGAATTAACTGTAAACAGAGAATAAGTTGGAATGAGTTGACGTATTAATCTAGCATGCAGTGGCTTAATAAACCCAGTGGCATAATTAAAATAAATTATTTATAATAAAATCAATCTATTAGCAGAAAAATTTAAATACGTTTCATTTAAATTAATGAGGTCCATCATAGTGCAAGAGAACAAACCATTTCATACAGTATCTTTTTTTATAATGACATGGAAAGCAAAAAAAGACTTTCCAAGTCATTATCAATTCAAATTTATTTCCAATTTAAAATATGAAGAAAATTATATGCAGAATCGAGGCAGCAGCTGCAACTCAATCATGTTAGAAAACATATAGATGGCTAAAAAACTGAGATATTAATAAATAAATTACCCTAATTTAAATAAAAATGAGTTTCTCTCACACCGGACTTAGGAAACGTCTCTTTCAAGGAGATGCAAAAACAAACCAAAGTGTTATTAAGTGAGAGCAGATATATACTAAACGCTTGGAAAAAACCGAAGTTTTTCCACTACTAACAAAACAGTCAAACCGGCCGGAAAACAAGTGCAGTGAACATACATCACTGACTTCATACCTTTAGTTGCTGAGGTCGACATTTCAACTAACTAGTTTCTATGCACGTAACTCACATGAAACCAAACGTGTGTGTGTGTTTAATTCCTTCATAACTTAATATCTAAAATGGCAGAGAGATTCCCGAATAAGATGATATGACATTTCAATATGATTATAAGTGTATATATGGTAAAGCAGGCAGCTGTCCGTCATCATCGCCTTATTACATACACTGCTTGGAAAGAGGTCAACGGACACTCCCCCGCCATGGGAAAGGTGCATCGTGCCATGTAAAGATTCAAGTGTTTGAAGACCGGTATAAATTGGAGGAATATGATGCTCCAAGTCAGTGCAATTGTGCCTTGGTGAAATGGTTGCAAGAAAACAAATGGCGTTTGAAAGAGGTATCATGATAGGATGCCAGCTTGCAGGCCTATCTGTTCATCAAATTATTGACAAAGTGGGCAATCCCAGGTCAACAATCAGTGACACCATACTGAAATGGAAGCGCAAGGAGTCAACAGCAAGTGCTACCCATAGTGGACGACCAACCACACTCACCGAATGTGACCGTAGGGTGCTACGAAGGATAATACGTAAAAACTTCCATTCGTCGGCTGACAAGTTGAATGCGAAGTTCCAGGCATCGACTGGAAAAACAGGAATCTGCACATGGTAGGACGACAATATGCAGCACCACATTACCCAGACCAACAAGGCAGCCAGCGATATCTTCAGTGGTGCAAAGAGCGTGTACAGTAGGACGTGGAAGCTTGGAAAGCTGTGTTATGGAGTGACGATGGACGGGTGTGGCGAATGTCGGGTGAACATCTCTTACCAGAATGCGTAATTCCACCTATGAAATTCGGAGGTGTGATGGCTGGGCCTTGGACTCTTGTTTGTAGTGCCAAAAGCATTGAACTCTGAGAGATATTTGAACATTCTGGATAATGCAATACTTCCTACTTTGTGGCGTTTCCAAGAAATTGACGATTGTCTCTTTCAGCAAGACAATGCACCGTGTCTTAAGGCTGCTGCTGTAACTGCGTTTTGTGGACATGAACGTCATCACACTTGACTGGCCCCACAACAGTCCAGGATCCCATTACATGCCTACAGGAAGAATGGTCCAAAATTGCCATTGATGGCTATCGTACTTGTGGAAAGTATTCCGCGTAGGACTGCTGCAGTCATCGCAGCGAAAGAAGGTTCCTCAAACTATAGTGTCCGTTTACCTCTTTGCAAGCAGTGTACGTGGGTGGTCTGAAAAGTTCTCGGCCTCAACCATAAATGGCAATACTATCGGCAAGATGATTTTTTTTCCCTAAGTTAGTACATCTGTCATAAGCATCGATGTGAAATTGCAAGTCATTCTATTGAGTAGTTTTTTTTATATACAGCTATTGGAAGCCACAGTATTTTCTGCATCCCTTGAAATGGATAAAATTGAGTATCGTGCGACTACCGAGGGGACATATTCATTATTATTTTTTTTATGACTCCTACCCACGAAAGGTTTTTCTGTGAACCTATAGTACACTGGTACAATTAGTGAGCTAAAGATTTTTTATACTTTTAATTAATTTTATATTTTTGATTTGTTAATTTATTTTACACACCACCTCGCTTATTGGAGGCCATTTCAGGTCTCCAATAAATGTGTTATTGGCTCTTCAACCTCTCATGCGAGGAATTAATATAAGCATTAAATTATTTAATTAAGAGTAATTAGATATTTTACTTTACAGTTTCTGTTCTGTAAATTTCGTAATTTACAGAACAAATTTTAATAACGCGCAGTTTATGCAATGAAACTAACTTCAAACAAAATTTTATGTAAAGTTAATAAACGGCGGATAATTACATATTACTGGCCACAGATTCCTCAGATCAGCAACGTTTTCTACCCCCGCCCCACTTTGTCAAGAAATTTGTAGTGCGCGCGCACAGACACACACACTCAATAACGACTGTAGCGCATTGGCATGAGATTTTTTAAATGGAAAGTGAAGATCCATCTCGTTCTGCAATGCGTAATCGCATATACTGTAAAACCTATCACATATAATATATAATACGTTCGTTCACAATCTATGACTATAATACTGCTTTCAGCGTTGTAATTTAACTACTAGATGAAGCTGTATTTTCGATATAAACTTAATGACTCCGTGCACAGTACGTCAACTCAGTTTCAATTATTATTAGAAGTTACTAGTTATTTTAATGAGATTTAGATTACTAGAAAAACTCCTAACACTTGAAAAATGGCACCGGCTATACTAATTTATAAATGTAAGATGACTGCAACAAGTACAGATCAGTAAGTCTACTTAACAGATTACAAATTATATGCCGGAATATTTATGAGACGCCAAACAATACAGTAGAGGTTAGACTACTAGAAGAACAACATAGATTTTAACATGGACTCAATCTTCATTTTAAAATTATTAATTGAAAAGAAGAGAATTTCAAAGAAAAAACACATGCGGCCTTTATCGATTACGAAAAGCCTTTGATAAAATTAACAGACAAAAATCGTTTCGAATATTAATTGATTTAAATATACCAAATCAACTCTTACAATCAATTCAAGAAATATATACAGAAAAAAATCAAACAGCAGTCAAATTAGAACAAGTATCAGATTGGAATACACATCAAGAGGTGTACGGCAGGTATGTACTGTAACTCCTCCATTTTTTAAATAACCCCACAAAGTTAGACATCATTAGTTGCGACCAAATTGTATTAGCTGCATAAAAATATGATTTACAAAGATCTGTAAAATCATTCAATGAAATATCGGAATAGTATAATAGGAAAATATCTAAAAGAATAAGTTTTCGAAGGAGAAAACATAGTAAGTAGTAAAACAGTGATAACTAATAAAATATCACAATTCTTTCAGATAACCGGGATGTGCTTTATCATATAAAGGTGAAAAAGATAGAGACATTAAAATATCAGTTTAGTAACTAAATGGCAGAAGTAGAATATATTTAAATCATTGCTAGTACAAAACATACAAGAATTATTTTATAATGTACTATCTAAACCAACTTTATTATATCGAAGCGAAATATGTCATAAAAAGTTGAAAAACGAATCCAAACTGCAGAAATAAAATTCCTAAGAAAAACAGCTGGATATATCAAGTGGGACTCCAAAACAAATGAAGCAATATTACAATCTCTAAATATGAAACTCATAAGTTATTACATTAATGAATATAAAGAAAATGGATACATCTAAATCGAATGGACAATAACAGCCTTCTAAAATTATTGCACAATTATAAAATAAATAAAACAATACCTCGAAAAGAATACTTTGTTCTATCTAGAACAAGTTAGAGGTTAGATTACTGCTCATGATTTTTTTTTTTTTTTCCTCAAAGAAGAGCGATTCAAGCTATCCGGATGCTAGAAAATGCAAATTCACTGATTTCGCACGGTTTGAACTAGTACATGAACACCATGCCAGATTTTAGATTCACGGAGCAGTATATTAAAAATGTATATATTCATGTGTTAATTCTTAATAGCTAAAATAAGAATAAACAAAAGGACCGAGAAGTTCTTACTTCTCAGAAATCATTGGTACGAAAATGTTATTCATGTCAGTGTCTCAAAAACAGAGATAATTAGTTTCAGCATGAGTTTCTCTTGGTACTGAGAGAAAGGAAAGACCACTCAGGGAATTACTCTGTACCAATATGGTTTACAGAAAGAAAAATGTCTTCAGTCATTTTCGGATTTGGGTATGAAGAGCGAATAAATTAATACTTGATGAACGCTTAAAACGATAGCATGAAGCACAGAAGGCATAGACGAAATCTTAGATAAATTGACTAGTTTGATAGTCTTAAGATGTGTACTCGAATAAAATATGACACTTTCTTTCACAATTCAACTTACGTATTAGCGGCAGTAGAGCCAGATTTATGGAAATTGGAGTAATTTCTTACTCTTCATAGTAATGACATTATCCATTACATCACCTATCCCGTTCACGTACATTTCCATAGCGTTTGCTAGCTTAAAATTCTGAAATTATGGTAATCTAATTCCTCTCTCTCAGTCTCCAAACTGAAAGAGAGTAATAACTAAAGTAATAAGTCATAACTACAAATGGCACAAAATGATCTGACAAGTAACTTAAAGGTGAGGATAAATTGAATGACCAGTTATTCGTTAATATTAATACAAAATCTGATGCAATTAAGCAAAGCAAAAAAAAAGCAGATATCAAAAATGCGAGCAAATCTTTTATGCGCAAAACGCGCTTTATGGTTACATATCACCATTAAGTAAAAAAATAATAGAAAAAAAAAGAAATAATTATTATAGACAATAAAGATGTTGTAAAGACTATTGTAATGGCTAAAAGTACTACACTACGTACACCACCACAAGGACTACCAGTTTATCTTAATGCTTTATTTTCCAATTTTGAATTCGTATAATTTTTACTCCAGTGGTTGTCTGCTGTTTCAATAAAAATATTTCCTTGAATGTATCGCAACATTTTTATTAGTGGAAAATTAAGTCTTCTGGACTTAATCGTAAGCGCCTTAAATCCAACAAAGTTCTCATTATTAAAAAGAAAGTCGTCTGGCTGGTTTGATATATCTCACCTAACTTTATTTCATGTTTGCATTTTTACCCACTAGTTCTCAGAAGTTTTCTTCGTAAAAATACACACTCATTCCAGAGATCAATGTCGTGCGATTTCTCTAACATATCAATATTCTTTCTATGAGATAGGAGCTCTTTTAATATGCTATTCTAAAAAAAAGGAGGCCAAACTATTTTTGTATAAGAGAATAATGACATCTTTTATAAGCAAAGTTCCTGCAAATTAATGAAAAAAATCCCATTTACAGTCTTGCTGCTAAAGGCGGTTTCTTTCATTGTTCAGAAATTTCCACAATGGAATAAACTATTATTCCTGGACAATTTTAAAATTTAGCGCTTTTGAGTTTATCTTTACCCAAATGAAATATTACCTTTGGATTTTTACTACCCAGGCAAAGGATTTGGCATTTTAAGTTGCTAAATGTTAACTGTAATTTTTCAGGCCAATAATATTCCTATTTAAGCTAGCCTGAAGTAGGAGTTCTTTGCATTTTACTACTAATTATTATCCTTCCCACTGTGCTGTAATCTGCAAATTTAGATATTTAATTTTTTTTTTAATTCCATGATAATATTATCGGTAAAAATTAAGGAAAACAATGGGTCCAATACTAACCACTCGAATTCCTTAGTTACAGAAGTCCAACTCAGTGCAAACCATTCAATCTCAGTCTCTACCTTATCTTCCTTGACTAACCACTCCAGTACCTTGCCTACAACGCTATATTTCTCCAATTCGTAAATAAATTGGAGAATAAATTAGTCTTATTAAAATCCAAATATTTGGTGCCGAAAATATTTACTGAATCGAGTTCCTTAGTAAGAATAGCATATACCAGTTTAATAAACATGACCGAATTTGATAAACAAGCTTATTCGCAAAAAAACCGTGTTGCGATTTGGAGATATAATTTATATTATAATTTATAATATAAATATTTCTACAGGCTGTACTTATCAACTTTTGGATTTTATAAGGAAATGCGTTTCAAGTGGTATAAAGCTGTTGGTACACACAATTTCCTCGAACAACTTTCATTTATCATTAACCCCACTCAATATCTTCATCTTCTTTAGATCCCTTAATTGTTCTTCAGACCCTCAATTTCTCTCGGAAATATTAAATCCTTTACCATTCTTCGGATTATGGAATCGCCAGTGGTTCCATAATCTGAAGGTGTAATCACATCAGAAGATTCCTTTATGAGTACTAGGACCGATATCCTCTCTTCTTGTGGCATGCTTTACATGTTGACGCACAAAAACTGTCCAAAAAAAAGTTTGTGTGTAAAAAAAAAAGCCCAAGAAAAAGCTGTTATGAGTCGAATATACAATTTCAAAATCCCATATCAATTATCAGATAAATTAGTCCCCCAATACTAGGCATTTATTTTTGATGGTTCATCTGAGTCTTTCGCTGTCAGAAATATTACTGTTTTGCAAGAAATGCTTACTCTTTAAGCTGACTTGTTAATTTTAATATCACTCCAAAAAGATTTATATACGGAAATTCAGCACTTATCAATAACATAACTCCATCCCCTTGCTCTGCCCTCTAAGTTACATGTTTAAATTCGAGGTAATGAATGTCAGGAAAATACAATTGTCTCTGTAAGACTTATTATATCCAGATTCGTGCTATTTGATCATTAACTTGCATTCGTGATATTTATTAATTATACTTCTACGGTTAGTATAAATGCGAGTAAGTAATTTAAAAGGATTTTTAAATATAACGCAACCTCTATAAATATCCCAGGAAGTGTTGTTTATGGATTTAATTGAACTCTTGTCCTAGTTCCTAAAGAGACCAGAGAGTTGGTTACTTAATTTTGAATTATTAACTTCATTTATTACTATCCTTTGTCAAGCTCTGAATCCTCTAGTTGTTTAAATAGGTTTGCCATTATGTTATTTCTATCGTTCTCAAATGAGAAGACAATGTTCTATTTATACTCTCCTCATATCAACATTTGCTTGAGTTTCCCCGCTTTCGTAATAGACACTTAACATAACTGATAACATTCTTGACCATTTTTTAGTCAAATGCAGATCATCTTTACTAAATACCTCCCTTCTTCCAAAAAAATAAATTTCATCCTTACAACAAGGCAATTTAGTTTCATGCTAAGATTATCGAAATTATAGAAAGTATCCACGCAAACTGATAAAAAAAAATTCTAAAGTAAGGTCTTCGCAGTTACCCTCAGTACAAAATTTCAGTCATTAACTCACCCAGCGTGCGTATTATATACCTAAGCAAATTGTAATTTATCGTAATCCATTTTCTTCTATCATCTGGAAATTATAGTACTATATGTATTCAATTTAGTTAAATTAGTTACTATTCGCAATGCTAGAGACGAAATATTTAATTTGGAGAAACTTTCATAATAGTATATAAACGTACCTATAAATGGGAATATGAGTGCTTCCACTAAGGGTTAAGGAGGCACTTTTCTTGTTCAAACTCAGAGAAATTGAGGACTCCTATTCGAAAAGCTGGAGCTGTCATTTGGCTATTATCGAAATCGTAACATATGCACGAAGTTCGGAAATTACTTTATTTGAAAATTTTGTATGTTAAACTTATATGAATTACTATTATCTGCACTTCACAGAGGGAAACATTTGTTGCACAGGAAACTATCACGTGCAAAACTTCAGCTTTATAACACACGAGAAATGGACTGACACACACTATGTGCATAAACGCTCATGCACATAGTGTGTGTGTTCCACTTTCTTGGCCCACGAAGCTAAACTTTTGTACGGAGTCTCAGTTTAAGTACAAAGTATGACATGGGGATGTAGAACTAGTAAATGAATAAAACCAACAACAAAAGAGATACTAGTTAAGGTTATGAAGGGGGAGGGGTAGATACAAATTCCATTCACTGTAAGTACTTCAGATGAAAGGTTAAAAAAAAAATTAACTTTTCACTTTTATATAACAGTATGTTTAAAATTTACATCTTTGAGACACAGTTATGGTTAAAAGTTATATTAATAAAAACAAGAGGAAAGTTGGCACACAGCAAATCAGACACAAATCTGTAGGAAAACAAATAATCTTGATTTAGAATGAACAGTCAATGATAACATTGTAAGCAAAACACTGTAAAACGGGCTGGTAATGATGCACCACACAGCAGGAACAAATTCCACATACAAACTACCAACTAATGGACTGACTTGATCCTTAACATGCAGACAGAAACTTATCCCTGAACTCATTTGGTAATCCTGAGAGAAAGAGTAAAGCTCCATGAAGAAGGCACCGATCTCATATGGCTCGACACACGTATCTACTGGAGACATTTCAATTCCGTCTTGGACTAGTAAATGTAGAATCGATTATTCCACAGAGATGCAACTTAAAATGACAAAGTGAACGTGCATCTAATGCTCTCTTTATAGGAGTTCTAGGTGCTGTATCACGACTGTACGCAGCCAATATCAGAAAAAGAATTATTCACAATCACAATGACAACTGAACCTTCCAATCCGCGAGGTTATTCATGACAGCTAAGTCAACGCCATCCTTTAAGATCACAACTGAAACTCGACTTTAAAAGTGGAATGCTGTATATTTCTCTCTTTTACGCTGGTGACCACCAATCAGCTGACGTAGTATCATGACGAAAGAAACTTCAAAACGACTTTTCTTGGAGAAATTTTATACATGCATATTGTATAATACAGCAGCTGGTATGATAGCACGTACTGCACAGAGAACAAAATAAGGAACTAAGTGAAAAATTGATGGATAATAATGTTCGCATGAGTGTAAACAAACTTGTAAGAACGAGAATGACCCCCCCCCACACACACACACCAGTAATATATCTTATAATTATACAAGTAAATGTAATGAATAAAAATCACGATCAAGTTATATATTTATTACTAAAAAAATAATCGAAATTTAAAAATTTATGGATGAAAACACTGATTCATAGCTCGTTTCAAATATCTTGTTAATTACATACACGTGGTTGGGATTTCATAAATTCTACCCTAAATAAATTGAGCTTGCCTAATACATGGTGAGGGTGTGATACATGGATATAGAAGGGTTAAGAAGAGAGCTCTTCCATTACGTCGAATTTTAACAAGGCAAACACATCAGCATGGAATGAACGACGTATGCTCTCGTACTTTGTGTATTTTGTGAGATGAAAATCTTTCTAGGAAGAAGAGGGAGAATGAAAAACTAGTAACGATATTGGCAATTAATTAACTCTTCCTGAGAATGAGAGAGATCTACACAAAATCCATAAACACGCAGCGACAAGTAGCCTAGGTAATGGAGCTAACACAACTTTATTTTAGGTGCACTTCGCAAAAAAACGAAAAGCAGCTCTGGATGAGTAATTTTGTCTGTTCGGCAGTAAAAAACTTATTCGAACTATCTAGCGAGAGAGACTTTTATTCAAATTTCGTATTTGAAATCCTTACAAATATTTGTCGAACTATTTCAATTTTTTGTTTCAATCAGATCGTTTGCGGGAGCACAAAACTGTCAAAGGTATAATTGCTCTGATTGGATGAAAATTTTATAAAAAAAAAAGTTGCGATTTAGGATATATAAAATTATTCAAATCACTTCGAATTTAGAACCAACCGATGACATTATTTGATGACATTATTCAGTACTTAGGATGACTATTGAAAATTGTCGAACTACTAAAATGAGGAAAATCAAAATTATGTATACAATAAATATTCCAGAAATAGGTCTCGATTGACGCTAGGTTTAATTACTGTGGTAATAATAAATGACGTCATTATTAATGTAAATTCAAATGTATCTTTTCATGATTGTCTACATTGTCTTCATTTCCTTACTTATTATAAACTCAAGTGAAATATTGTAAGTAAAAACTCTGCAACAAAAACACTGACTATGCTTACTAGTCTTACTCCT
The DNA here is from genome assembly GCF_054136105.1 of Typopeltis vanoorti. Lineage (NCBI taxonomy): Eukaryota > Metazoa > Arthropoda > Arachnida > Uropygi > Thelyphonidae > Typopeltis > Typopeltis vanoorti. The sequence continues at coordinate 82,228,862 of NC_143561.1, forward strand.
CCTTTAGATGAATAAAATAATTTTAAATTAATGCTAAATTATAGACAAAGTTTAAATTCTAGACTACTTCAGTGCTAGTGATTTTGCCCCATTCTCTCCCATCGCCATCAGTGGGCTTTAATGACAATTAGTCATAAGAATTTAAGTTTTCTTTCTTTGTTTTTTCCCCTCTCCAAAATTGTGTTTGGGTAACAGGATTTAAAGTACTAAACAGTCAATTTATCTTTATAAATTTCTATCATTTTGCTAATGTTTTCAAGAAAGCTTAGGAATAAACCCTCCTGATTGGCAAGGAAGATTACAGCATGTCACGCATACTACCAGTCTGCCGAAATAGATTTGAATTATCTACTGAATGCATTTTAAGTAGCTTACAGTACGTTATCCTATAAAACGTACATTCCTTTATCTATTCATCATGCTGTCATAGGAATTCCTGGAACCCCGAGGCATGTGTTTATACCTGGCAATTACGTACAACGTCAATCAGAACAGGAGACTAGTGACAGCGCAGTACAACACACTTTGAAACAATCTTCGCATTAGTCCCAGGACGCCCCTACTCACGCGTCCAAAACCTGATTATAAAGCAGTATGTCATATATTTGAGGTCCTCGAAAGAGGTAACCGAGTGAAATATTTAATAACACTATGTCAGAAGAACAAAATATCACTCTTGTATCAGTCCACCCACCAAATACAGCTCTTCCATTTGTCAGTGTCTGAAAAGTGGCTTTTTTTTTTTTTTTTTGGACGTGGCATGCATTACTGTTCCGAACCCGAACTGCTTTCTCTCGAGTTGTTTTCATGGATTTCAACCACGTAAATTTCTCTTTAATTCAAAAAGCAAAAGAGGTCATCAAGGTCGTGGCCACTACGACATATTTCTTTCTTTTTTTTTTCGTTTTTTTTTTTTTTTTTTTTTTAACAACGACACCTCTGAAGAACGAGAGACCAGGGTTTAACCCGTTGTGAACATTTATTATACTGTACGAATTCCACTCGTGTGAACGTAAGCACAAAACGGACTCCAAGTAATCTATAATAATTTACCAAAAAGAATAAAGCAAAGTTCCACAAATTCCATCAAGATCCTTAACTGTCTTAATTTTAACACGCTGATTACTAACGCCACTGTTAGACTACAAGAATAAATGAGAAAATCAAGTGCCTCCAGTCGGGTAAACTAAAAATCTCCTCAATTCAAAGTACAATAATGAAGTACTGCTGCATTCTGAACTGCATGAAACTCCTTGCCTTATATCCAAGTGTGTGTGGGGGGGGGGGGGGGGGGAAATGAAACCTAAGTTACTAATACAAAATTAGTCTCAAGCCGACTATCATGACAAAGTCTCTTCGAAAGTCAAATTATCATTAAAAAAATACCTGTTTTCAAATTTAATGAATGGTGTTCCAGCATTTACCAGCAGTTTATGGATCATCACTTACACCAGAGAGGTGCAGTTTTGGATGAGGCTATCTAACGTTCACTGAGAAAAAAAAAAAAAATCAAAGTTGATTTATAAAGCAATATTTTAATACTGAACTACTGCAGCTCCGTATAGTCTCGACGATTTTAGCATGGTTGGAATTCCTTCTAGAATGCGAAGGCTTTTTAACTTGAAAGTAAGTTAGCCGGTCTCATACGGAAGTGGAAAGATCATCCTTACCTGAAAACAAGTTTGTTGACTCACAAGACAGACAAACATGCCAGAAAATATACGAAAGCGACAAATATAACGAACTATACAGATGGGATTAACACCCTTTTACAGCATTAATTAGGCTTTATGAAGTCAAGTTACTTCGCCATGACAGGCCATTGAAAAGTCTGTTTCGGCCAAAAGTCCCGTTGGCATAACGCTTTCCAGATGGCAAACAGAATTCTTCAATGTGATCTTTTCCAACAGAAAAATGTAATTTTCTCTTTCAAGAATTCTTGTAGTTATGCAGTCAGTTATTATTACAAAACTGGTAACTTGTTATGGCTGATCATATTTCTTTTGGGATGAAGAGGGGTATTGTTTCTCGACTAAAACATGCAGATTTTAAGTGAATTCCAACTCTTCTTCCCTCACAAACATGCATACGACGTCAATACATTTTTCTAATTTCACTGCACACACGAATATGCAACTGATCCGAATTAAATTGTATATTAAAAAAAGAAAAAGAAAAAGGATATCATGTTTTAGTTAGAAATTCCAAAAGGGAGCAATGGCGCCTTTTACTAAACTAAATTGATTAAATCTGAAGTCTTAAATTACACCGTAAACTTGCAGCTAGTCAAAATAACAGATTCCTATCAGCTTACTGGAAGGCAAAGCGAAAACTTGGTTATCAGATTAACATTAGAATGACGCCAACCATTCAACTGTCTACATTGTGAATACGTGCTCGCATTCATAAATAATACGAATTCAAACAAATAAGGGACTAAACACAAATGAATCGACTTGTATTCTCTTCGAATCTAGCCTTCCAGAGAAACAAAAAGGCCGCTTAATTATGTGTGCAATGAACCCATCGTACAATTGATATCCGTCCACGAAATCCAAAAGAGGAGGGAAGTTTGTTCTATTTATCGAGCGAATGGACTAAAACGGGGGAAAAAAAAGAAGAAGAAAGAAACCTGATCATCTTCCCACGCTTCTGAACATTTCCTAGTCACGATTATTTTATTTAGTTAAATGGTTCGTTTGTTTCTCTAGCTCGTACACTGACAACAGCCTGTGTAGTCAATGTACGTGCTTAGTAAAATAAATAAAACAAAAAATGCATGAGAACTGTAACTGGAAAAACTCTGTGCCGTAAGTACATGTTTTCGTCTCGGAGAGAAATACCAATCATGCACATCCCTCCTTTTCCTCAATGAAGAAAATAATGCTTTTTCTTCATTGAAATTTTAACAATTTGTTACTTTTTTTTTATTTTTGTGAAGAAAATGCAGTTAAAGAAGCTAATATCAGGAGAAAGTAATCTGGAATGAAACATGTAACTTGACTATCAGCAAATAGTTGTAAAAACACGATGTTATTATTTACATGGCACCTTCATGGAATCAAGGGAGGCCATTGCACAAACGTATTTTTTAGTCCGTTACTGGCTGAGTTCTCTGCGCAGTTTGTAGGAGGCAAATTTTTACAACCAGCTCATATAAAAATTCGTTGTGTCATGAAGTATTTTTTTCAAAACGAAGGGCGAATCGCGTCGTTCTTCCAACTGGGTTACTAAAGTGCTAACGAATAAATACACACACGCGCGCGGCCGTTTTAAATAGCATTAATTGCCTTTTTTGCAAGCAATTAGCCCCATATATCAAAAATAACATCTCTATCAGTCATTTACTTAATATATACTTATTAAAGCGATGCTGTGGTAAGCTCGCATAAGGGGAAAAGATATCAAAAACCATGAAGATTGTGACGAGTCTCTCGAATATGTGTATTCTCAGGAAGGTTTGTCTGTCTATGAAGTTGCCAAGGCTAAAAAACAAAAAAGAAAAGAAAAGAAAAAATTCTTCCTGCATTAAAAGCACTTTACACATCCTAATTCGAAAAACGTCTGAAACAATAACAACAAAAAGAGTTCCTTGCATCTGAAACAGATTTTTCCAAACCAAATGAGCGCATCATGTCGACTATAAACCAAAAAAGAATGTGGCCTACAAGAAGATAATGCAACGCATACGCCTTTTGGTTGGCTTTTCATTATCTTCTGACAGCTTTGGTGCGTAATTTACGTATTACATATGTACAGTGTAGCAACCACAGCATTTGTTATAGTTTGGGTTAGTTTAGCCATATTCAGTTGCAAAATAAAACTCTGGTTATTTTCTTTACCTGAATTCGGAGGTAGCAAACTATTTGGAAACAGAAGAGGAAATTAAAGAAGCATTAGATAATGTGAAGATAAAACGAAGGAAGGGTTCAAAGAAAAGTTTTCAGAGAGAAGAAGCAAGAATACATGAAAATAAAAAAAAAAAAGGACCGTTAAAAACTAAGGAGTTGAAGAAACATATGACAGCTTTCACAAAAACCAGAAATAGTGACTTACAAAAAAAAAAAAAAAAAGGAAGTAGAAGAAACGAATCACTTAACTTGCAAAACATGGCAAAAGACAACTAAAAAGGTCGACCTTTGTAATAATTTATTTATTATCATACAAATTAGTGTTTCCCAAAGTGTGGTAAACGGACTCCTGGGGATATATGCAAAAGGGCTTTAAGGGGGTGCAAGACACTTTTTTTTATTATTATTTCCAATTACCTTTTTTTTTTTGTTTGTTTTACTTTATATGCTATACTGTCACAGATAGGTGAAGATCTATTCTACAATCAATTTTCCAAAAACTAAAAAATCTAAGGGTAATTTTAAACAAAAATGTGTCTCTTGGCGGCACGATTGCGTTCCAACGTGAAGTTCGAACTGCTTATATTAAAAGTTGAAATTCAAATAGATCGAGCCACGCGGTCAGAACGCTCCGCTAAATTTTGGAATTATTAACATCTTAAATTGTAACGGTCCTCAGCGATTGCTTCACCACCCGTACATGGATCTCTGCATGTTTAATTGTGTTAGTGTCACAAGTGTCTTTTTGATGTGAAGTTCCATCTACGGTTAAATATAAACAAATATAAAACTAATTTCACGAAACTAACTTCCTCCCAAGAGAAACAATTTCATCCGTCTCATTAAACGTTTTTTTTTTTTTTTTAAATTTAACTTTTTAGTATTTGGTTTCTATTCTATGTATATTGGCCACATGTAACTAAAACTGTGTTTAATAATTCAAAAAAACTGTTTCACATTTTTGTAATTTATTATAACGCAAATGTTAAAAAATTTAATAATTATTTGTGTTTGAATAAAATATTATTATAACTTTTCCCAAATTGTCTCTTTCCTGACTAAAACTGTAAATGGGATACGCAAGTACTGAAAGTTTGGTAAACACTGCCATAGATGGAAAATTCCATACCAAATGCCACAGATCTGGAAACTGGTATGACATTCTTCCAATCTACACTAGAAACCAATTGCTTAAAACAGCTACTGTTCACAGATGACATTTTACGAGAAGAGTTATCCAGCTTACAATCGGTGTCTAGAGCCCAAGGCTGAGTAAAAAAAGTAAAGTGTCTGGAGTCCTTTGTAATAATAAATGTAACATTAAATTAAATAATAGGTGTAACATTAAATGAATAATTGAAAATATAAGGTTTAGTGCCTCCTCCCCTTTTTGCTGAGTGTGGCAATTTGTAAGATTCCAGACGAGAAGGTATAACAGAAAAGGTACAGAATAAATATTTTAGGAAGAGGTAAACTAAGGTGGCCTGGCTTTGGAAAAGCGAGAACTACAGATGGATATCAAATACTGTATTCAAGAACTGGAGCCTCCATAGCTCGGTCAGTATAGAGGAAGCCCGAAAGATCAGGGTTCGATTCCCATCCATGACGTGAGGGACTTTTATCTGGTCTCTTTCGACTAAAGGTGAGTTAACCGGTCTCATACGCCAGTGGAGGGTTTCTGCCGGTAACTCGGGTTTTTCATCCCTCAAAACAGGCAAACCGGTCCCGTGAATAAACGCAGCTACAGTCATAAATATAATTACGGCAAGGCAAGCAACGGGAAACCACCTTGCTTCATAATCATCTCCCTGGTATAGCAGCGTACTGCTTCCCCTCCAGCCAAAAGGCTGACGGGAATAGACAAAGACATTCAAGAACTGATGAAAAACATGAGAGTGGCAGTACTTACACTGAGCCAGTTGAACTAGCTCACTTACGCCACACCTTCTTGGCCAATGGCTATAATTCCCATAAGATAAACAAAATACTAAAGGCCCCTAAGAAACCCCTCCCACTATCCACCAGAGAACTACAACAAAACAGTCACTATCCCATACATTAAATGCACATCGGAAAAGATATCTAGAATTCTCAATAAACATCAACTATGCACTATATTCAGACCGTGTGTCGATTTAGCAAATCTCATTCGTTCACCCAAGGACAGCATCTTTCCTTATCACATCCAGGAGTCTACGAAGACCCTGCTCGTGTGATCAAGCTTACTACGGTCAAATAGGAAGAACTGTGGACATCCGCATTAGTGAGCATAAAAGATACATCCGGCACTATTGCTATGGCAAGTCAAGACTCGCAGACCATGCTTTGGATACACCTGCACACAGGATCAACTGGAAGAAAACAAAGGTACTGCACAGAAGCTCTTAAGTCAGAGAGAGATTGTTCTTAGAAGCAACAGAAGCCTTGAAACATACAGCCATATTTGTTGAGATTCGGAGTATAAATTTGCCTAAGATTTGGGAACAGTCATCTTAAGACATAATTAGTACCTGCTTTCTCTCTCTGTTTTTTTTTTTTTTAGATAGAGGGCGCCTAGTTAGGACTTTAGTCTTTGCGTTGTTGCTACAATTTTTTTAAACTAGTCCCTTGGTTACACCATGTTGTTGTAGTATCGCGTACTGTGACAAACTCCGTTTTTTTGTGCTCTGAAGATGCTGGTTATAACACCAGCGAAATATCAGCAATAAGTCAATAAATAATTATTTACTTATATTTCTGTGTTCTGATATATACACTCAAAATTAAACAACAAGTAAAAGCTTGGTGAAATGAAAGACTAAGTGATCGATTAATAATGGCCGGATTATATTTAAGATGCATTAAATTAACCATTATACATATATATGCACAAACTATAAGAATTGTGAATAAAAGAAAGTCGTCATGAAAAATTAGATGTTTACAGAACAAATACCGAAGCATGGCATGATATTTCTTATTGGTGATATGAATGACAAAATTTGCAAAAGAAATAATGAGAATAAGAGAGCAGTGGGTAATGAAGCATTTAGTTAAAGAAATGAGGATGGTGATTACTGGTAGCATTTAATGAAATGAATAAATAATCTTCTGATAGGAGGAAGCTTATTTAAACAAAGAAATACGATCTGAATATCACCAGATACTAAAAACAAAAACCAAATTGGTCACATAATAATAATCAGGCAGGGCGAGGAGCTGATGCTGGATATGGCTACTACTTAGTGAAAGCTAAACTAAAGCAGGATAATAATATTCTTATTCTTACACACAAAGCTGTGTAATAAGAATATTATTACACTGCTTTTTGTTTAGCTTAGTTTATTCTTACAAGAGAAAGTTCAGAAGGCACAACAGAAAGGTGGCTGGAAAAATTTTAGGACAGTATATAACGAGGCGCAGATGGATTGGACACGGCAGAAATTACAAGGGCAGCTTTGACATCTATACCGTAAGGACAAAGGAAAAGAAGGCCTAAAACTTGGCAAATAATGTCAGAAAAAAAAAAGAAAAGAAAGAAAGGTGGTAAGTTGAGAAAGCCGGCGATAGAAGCAGAATTAGTTGCAAAAGAAAGGACTAATTGGAGAAGATGAATCTCAGATTTAAGTGCCACGGTGAGGAGGAGATGTAGGTCTACATATACTGCTTGGAAAGAAGTCAAAGGACATCAAAGTGTGAGAGGAACCAACAGACATGGTGCCCACCTTAATAAGATGTAGGACCTCCTTTCGCTGCTATGACTACACCGATCCTACGGGGCACACTTTCCACAAGCGTACGATAGCGATCAATGGGAATTTTGCATCATTCTTTCTCTAGGCATGTAATAAGGTCTGGAACGTTGTGGGGAGGACATCCATTGACAACACACGATGCTCCAGTCATCCCACTATTGTTCAATACGGTTGAGATCAGTGCTCTGTGGAGGCCAGTCAAGTGCGGTGAGGTTCATATTTCACAAACACAAAGTTACAGCAGCAGCCTTATGATGCGGTGCATTGTCTTGCTGAAAGAGACGACTGTCAGTTCCTTGGAAACGCCACAAAGCAGGGAGCAGTGCATTGTCCAGAGTGTTCAGGCACCTCTCGGAGTTCAATGTTCGTAGTGCCCCAAACAGAGATTCCAGGCCAAACCAGGACCATACATCACACCGCCACCTCCGAATTTCATACTTAGAGTTGGGCACTTTCGTAAAAGGCGTTCACCGAGCATCCCCACACCCGCTCACCTGCTCGGTACGGGGTGTAGCGTGATTCGTCGCTCCATAACACAGCTTTCCAAGTTTCCGCGTCCCACTGTACACGCTCTTTGCACCACTAAAGACAACGCTTCATTTTGGTTCGGGTAACGTGTTTTTTTTTTTTGGGGGGGGGGGAGGGGCTTGCATATTGACATCCTAACCATAGAACCAATGTTGTGAGCCTTGGTTCTGAATGTTTTTGTTCGTGCAGATTCATGTTCCAGTCGATGTCTCCGCATTCAACGTGTCAGCAGACGAATGGCAGTTTTTACATATTATCCTTCGTAGCAGTCTACGGTCACGTTCGGTGAGTGTGGTGCGTGGTTTAATGCGGTAGCACTGACAGCTGACTCCCTCTGTGCGCTTTTATCTCAGCATGGTATCACTGACTGTTGGCCTGGGATGACCCAATTTGTCAACAATTTGCCGAACAGATAGTCCTGCAACACGGCATCCTATCACAACGGCTTTTTAAAACTCCGTCAGTTCCCTTCTACCAGTCATTTCACCAACACAATTGCATTGAGCATCATAATCCTCCAATTTAGACCGGCTACAAACACGTGACTCGTTACATGGACCAATGCACATTGCCCATGGAGGTGTTCGTTGACTTCTTTCCAAGCTGTGTGTGTATTGTTAAATCATTTAAATAATATGACTGAATAACTATGCATAAGTTCATTTAATTAACCTTAATTCATTTTTAAAGCTACTCCAACTTAACTGGAAATAAGTTTTATGGATTTATTTCCGCCTTTAGCCATCAACTTTGGAAAATACTAATAATGGCCGGATAATCTTGATGATACCCAATTTCGATTTTACATGTAACATTATCATAATATTTTAGAATATATATATATATATATATATATACTAGCGAGGCCCTTTTCTGTACCCAAATATTGATACAAAAATATATAGAAAAACAGAAATCTGTCTTTATGTGTTTCATAGATTTTGAAAAAGCATTCGACAAAGTCAGACACACTAACTTAATAGAAGTCCTTCAACAAATAAGGCTAGACGAACAAGACATAAGACTAATAACAAATCTGTATTGGAATCAGTCAGCTACCGTTCAATTAGACAACATTACCACCAGTGATATTAACATCAAAAGAGGAGTGACACAAGGATGTGTGCTCTCACCACTCCTGTTCAACATATATGCAGAGGTAATCTTTAAAAAAGCATTGGAAGAATGTTCAGAGGGAATCACAATAAATGGAAAGATTGTTAACAACCTTCGATATGCAGATGACACCGTGCTAATTGCAGATAATATTATGGATCTCCAAAAACTCATTGACAGAGTATACATAGAAAGCCAAAGAATGGGAATAAATATAAACATCAACAAGACAAAATACATGCATCAGCAAACATCCAGCCTCATCAATGAAACTGACACTCAATGGGAAAAATATTGATCAAGTGTCAAGATATAAATATCTTGGTTGCTGGCTTAATGAACGGTGGGATCCAGAAATAGATATAAAGACAAGGATTGAAGTTGCACGGCAGTCCTTCATGAAAATGAGAACACTATTCTGCAATAAAGACCTAAACATGGAAGGCAGATGCCGAATGCTGAAATGCTACGTGTGGTCTATTCTGCTCTATGGAGTTTAAACATGGACATTGAAGGTGACAACCATCAAGAAAATCGAAGCCTTTGAGATGTGGCTATACACAAGAATGCTAAAGATATCATGGACAGAAAAAATTACCAATGAAGATGTCTTAAAATCCACTGGCAAAGTTAAACATCTTGTACAAATAATCAAGAAACGAAAAACATCATATCTTGGCCACATCATGAGAAACAGCAAATACCAACTTCTACAAACTATTTTGATAGGAAGAATTGGTGGCAAAGGAACTAGAGGAAGAAAAAGAATATCATGGTTTGACAACATCAAGACGTGGACAGGAAAGAGCAGTGCACAACTGCTCAGATTAGCACAAGAGCGCAGTTTGTTCGCCAAGATGGTCGCTGACCTTCGATAGAAGATAGCACAATAAGAAGAAGATATATATATAATAAGTAGTACAATACAGGACATTTTAAAATCAGATGACTTAAATGTCCAGATACAGATAACAATAATCCATAATTTTTTCTCAACATTGTTTTACAGCAGGGGGTGGGGAACCTTTTTAGTATCAAGGGCGAAAATTGCTAATTTAAAAACTTCTGCGGGCGACTGGCAAAATTTTTTCTCATGCAGTAGTCGCAGCACACTGCATGAGAAAAACAAAGTCAAAAGTCAATATGTTTTGAGACGCGGGAAAATGTCATGGCGGTAATTGGGAAGCAACCAATCAGAGAAAGTCTGAACTTTGCCCGCGAGAAATGCTCCTGATTTCTTTTTATTTTAAAGGCTGGTCTCGATTTGATGGCTGCCAGACATATGACGATCGTATTTTATGTAATATAGTTATTTTTGATTTTGTATATTTAAATTTAAATAAATTTAATTATAATAAATTTAAATTATTATAAAATTTCATTTACGTGTACATACAGGTACATCAGCAGCAAAGGGGCGAATTGAAATGGCGAGGAGTTCCCCACCCCTGTTTTACAGGAAAGAATTAACAGCTGCGATGTTTTATCTTCCTTGTTCATTAAAAAAAGTAAAACTATTCCTGTGAGGTAATTGAATACCGTCTAATAAAAAGAAAACAACCTGGATTCAAATGTAATCTAAACCTTCATAACGACTATTACAAGAAAGGATAATAACTATCCGATATTATTTTATTATATCGGATGTAATGACACGATATTATAGTGTCATTACATTGCAACTACTTTCGAAATTTTCGTTCGTATTAGAGATAAAAAAATATCTTTTAAGAATCTTCTTTTTCATGTTAGAAAAAACAAAAGATTAAGGAAAGAAATGCAAAAATTCGAGATTTTCCTCCACTAAACAAACTAACTAACTAACTGTAAAAGACAAGCAGTTAACTGACACAAGGTCTCCCACGATGAATCAAGTGGACTTTATGAATGTGCCACATATTAATAATTTTCATACCAATGTCGCCAATTCCATACCAATAATGTTTTGGAAACACTCGTTTTTCCCTCCGAGCGTTTTCTTCTTTTTTTTTTTTTCCAAATCTTTTGCATTAATCGTATCATGGACTTATTTTTTTTCGAGCCGCATTCCAGAATATTTCCGGTCATACTTTCGATAATTAGTTTACGCTACATCTCATCTTGAGCCGTCATGCTTAAGGTGACGAATTGTATATTTTTTCAACACTAAGTAAGTGTGGATAAAGCACACCAAGTGTTTTTAGAGTCCTTAAATTTCTTTTACATTTCTTAATGTGATTTTAAATGAAAGCAATATTAAACGGATGATTCTATTCTCCTCAAAACGAATTCCTAGTAAATATTATATATTTACTAGGAATTCATATATTCTGATACTATGATGGTGCCACATAGTATCAGAGGGATAGTATATACGGAAGAAAGCATTAGGAGAGTGGTTGTCACGAGAGAATGTTCTCCCGAGAGTATATAAAACTTTCCGCTAATATTCGTTCTGTCTTGTGGATTTCTTTTAAAACTAAGTATGGTAATAGAACATTCACGTACACCTAATACCTTCCTCTGAAAACAATCATCCCCATTTTTAATATTTTGTGGCATAACATGTCACTATCACCAGCCTTAAAATAGGACAAGCCTTGCAGTATTCCAACAATCAAACCTTTAAGTGTTTCTACAGTTGGTGAAGCTTGAAGAACGCACACGGTCTCCACCCAAGGTCGAATCCTGCCATGGACATGGATGTTGTGATTCCTTAGATGAATTATGACCCAAATCTACAAAAACACAAACTACCAACATCCATATATATATAATTAAAACTCTCGAATTAACTTCTATACTCTTCTTGGAAAAAGCCTTCCTCTTACAGGAAGTACTACAACCTGTAGCTTATCAATAAGTTCGTTCTCTGTTCCTATCTCAAACAAACACAACATATTACTGGTATGTCATAGATCATTACAGTGATCCGTATTTGAAGCATTAAAAAAAAAACTGTGCGTTTGAATAGGATGTATCATGTGCGTTAACTATTTATTTTTTGTGTGATTACAGTAAGGTTTCATTCCAAAACATTAATATATCAACTGTTAATAAGATGCTCCTCTTATCCCATCCTGAAAAAAAAAAAAAATTCTTTGTTGGTTAGAAAGCAGCAGGAGACTTGTTGATTTACAACAGCAAACTAATATTCGACTTACTCCGATACCGTCTCTGATAGTTAATCCACAGCGGTTAGAAGTGTGTGTGTGTGTGTACGCATCCTTTTCTATTGTATTAAAATACAGGTCATGTATTTTAATATATTGCATAAAGAAATAAAACAACGTACCTCGAAACAGATATAACTAACTTAAATTAGTTATAACTTTTTAATATAAGGTTCAAAATGGGCAATTCTGGCAGATAACCGAAGTCTATATTTAAAAAAAAAATTTAAAAAAAAGATAAAAATATAAGGATGAAGTAAAATATCCACTGCAGGGAATAAAGGGGAACGAACTCAAGAACTATGGGTACGCAGTTGAATGAGACACGCTTCAGAGAAGCCCTATCTTATGCCTTCCTGAATTATAGTTTGGAAATACATTTTTTGTTGTTGTTGTTAAAATATCACAGCATGGATACGATGAATATAGGTGATTCAGTGAGCAAGAGATGTGGGTTTTATCGTGCGATTAGCAATCACAAACTATTACAAAAATAGCACCATGAGCACTGATCAATAGGGAAGCCACACACACACACACTACTGTCAAAAGCCAGTGAGCATCGGTCACGTTCAGAATCCCCTCGAGCGGCGGTCAGAGGCAAGCAAATCTCGGCATTAAACCGTGATGAGACTACTCCACGCAGTAAGAAATACTATAATCAGCAGTTCCCGGAACCGCACGACCGCTCCGTATAATAAGAAGTCGTTTGGTCGTAACGCAATTCTGAAAGTTATCATGAAACGCGTCTACATACTAACGTGCATTAATATTTTGGTTTGGTTATGTAGTATAATTCGTACCGAGAACCACTAAAACATAAGCTATAAGGCACGCCCGTGCGTAATATCATAAATATAGCTTTGCTAGAAAAGATTTAAAAATGATTTCAGGTGATAAAAGTTATGAAGGGATGGAGAAATAATGCAAAAAGCACAACGAAATTGAACTTTAGGCAGAACAAAAAGGACGTATATGTTTGAAGCAACCTCTAAGAGACCTACTTGATATACAGTTAGTTCAATTGCTAGTTTAAATCCGGGTAACAAACTTTATCCTTTTATCAAATGAGTGGCGATGAATCTCTGAATCTACAGCGATGCTTAACTCAGCTGGTGTTGTTTTGAAATTACAGCCGAAGCAACTGAGGCCAGTGTACGATGTCCGTCTGCCTGTTTTCAGTGGTGAAAAACCTGCTAACTTATTGAAAAATAACTTTTTAGTAGGCTACCCATCTTCATCTGAAAAGCTCTTACAGAGTTTCTTCACGCCAAACAGGATTCCAGCACAGGTCATGTAAACATTTTTAACCCAGGGTCGGATGCTTCTTCTCATTGGATATGTGTATACTTAAAGTGAGCTAAATCAAATCAAAGAGAGAAGGAGGGGGAGAGAGATTAGTCGGTAGAATATTACCACGGCGAGAAGAATCAAGTGGGTATAACAGGTGCTAGCAGCATTATGGTATTTAGAGGCATTGTGAACTGGTAGCACATGGAGACGTTGATTTATTGGTAAAATAAAATGTTAATTTAATAAAATAATAATTGGTAAATAGAATTTTTAATGCAGCTTAATTTACAATGTTATTTTTATTGTTTATCATTTATCGTCAGCGTAGTCTAGAAATCTTAAAGTCTATGAATCCACTCACTCCCTCCCATAAGGGAACCGCACATCTTCAATATTTCGCAGAATGTTGTAGTTGTTTAAAGAGTAAACAACTACAATAAACCAAAGTAAATGCTGGCTTGAATGGAAGTGTGGATAGTGCCTCCGCTCTCCAACTAATAGGTCATGGGTTCTGATCCCATTATGGGCAAGGATACCTTTCAATGCCTTTAGGTGGGAGATAAATTTCACCAACCGGTGTGAGACCACAATCTCGCTTATTGGAGGCCTGAAGTCCGTTGCCAGTAGAATAGGGTTTCCAGATTAAGTTAAAAATAAATAAAAGAATAATAATAAAAAAAAAAAAAGTCTCAGCTCACCGGCAGTAATTACTACAGGTTTGCAACCATTTATGGGTGGGAGCCGCATAAAAAGCTGTTGTGAATGTATTACATCCGTCTGGCGGAGATAAAACTAAATTGTGAGGAAGAGGGAAACCCTATTTCTGTCGCCGAATGAACCAATTTCGGTTCAAAAGGTTAGAAATTGTTCTCGTGTCGCAAATGAAATTCAAATGCGGTTGTTTCTAAACGGTACGCAGATTTGTTTTTCAATGCGACAATATTCGACGCAACCGGAAGTTGTATGTGAGAAATATATCGGAATTTCTGAGTAAAAAGTCTGATTCATTATCTAGAAATATCCCACTATTTCAAAATGAACAGGCAAGGAAAGCTTAAGCGAAGCTGTTGCACCATAACACTACTTCTCGTATTACAATCTCATCGCGCGCGCGCGCTCTTGTTTTCGCTACTATATTCCACTGCAAACGTCTTTTCCTAAATTAAAATTATTCTTAAACATAGTTTAAGATACTGTGGTATCTTAAACTATCTTAAACTCTTAAACTTCAGTGGTATCAAATTATATGATAATTTGATACCACTTCAGTGCAGTGGCCAGTCTGCGCCGATAGAAATTATGGCGTTGCATTTTTAATATCGTTAAGTAAAACTAATTTTCTTTAAATATTCCGATTTCGTATATGGCAGGGATGACCAAGTTTCCAAGGCCCAAGAGCCACATAGGACATTTTTCAGATGTTCGAGAGCCGCAAGATATTTCTAAAAAAAAAAGTTAATTCTCAAAAATAATTAAATATAAATAAAAATAGACACTATGTAGAATAGAATAATATAGTATTAAATATAGGCATATAAGACAGTATATATATTTGTGTCTGTAAAATATATGTATCGTGAATTTGTCTTTTATGGTAAACACAAAACCAAAATTGTCTCGAGAGCGCAGCGAACCTCTTTAGCTGCGATTTGGACACCACTGGTATATGTTATAATACTTAAAAACACGAATTGTATTTCATTTGAAACGCTATTATAGATTCAATACTTAAACTAGATTCAATTTTTAAACAGAAGAATTTAACTTCTACTTATGAATCTTTAAATAAAGAAAATACGGACTTCCCATTGACACATATTTCAGTTGAATAGCCTAAAATATCAGCATTATAATCGAATAAAAAAAACTTTCCCAAAGGGGGGGGGGGAAATAGACTTCTTACAGAGATGCGCATAAATAACCTGATGATGATGTGAAGTAAGGAATGTTGTTTTTTCAACCATTTTATTCCAATAAGTATGAAGTTACTGACATGTTTTGTAAGAGGTCCAGACTTCCTCTATCTCTTATTTAGGAATAAAAGCTTTTATTCCTAAATAGTGATTAGAAAAAATTATCCAAGAAATATAAGAAAAGAAATGTAAATAATTTCCTGTTCTGATTATCAACTATTCATATATTTGGATCCTCGCACTCCCTCAAAAAAAAGTGACAAGTCATATTAGAGTTTCTTTCATAACAGGAAGAGCTAAAAATGAACGAATTCTGTATCACCAGGCTATGCACTTTGCTAATACGTAAACGTGATTAATATTTGTTTTTGGCATTGCTCGGGTGATGTTTTAGTAAAGTAGAAAATAATGACTTTCTAAACGTCAGAAGTGTCTTGGCTTCGTAAAATATGCAACAACAATTGAAAAAAAAAAATTCGGTTTAATGAAATGAATTCAGCTCTCATATCCATCCAATTAGGCATTCTACACTACAGCGCAATGATAAAAAAACATGTTGATCTTGTGGTACACATTGGACTGCTCAAATGACTTTGCAGCTACTTATGTGAATCACGCAACAAAACGTTTTTCTTTTAAGACCGTGCAATGTAAAATGCTAGTATCGTTCATTCTAGCAGCGCTAATTGGTTTTCAAGTCAGTAAAGAATGATTATACCACCTGTATATGACAACTAAGGTACTGCCTCTGGTTCTGCGAGGAATATCAAGATGAAAGATCATCATCGCTGGCAAATATTTTAAAACATAATTCACTTCTGCAAAAGTTTTTTTTTTTCTTTCCTATTGCGCAATAGACTCTAAAAGAGGTGATGTATGACGACAAAGTATACTTAAAAAAAAAAAAAGAGAGAGATTCCGATAAAGTATCTGAGATAGCGAAGGGCGATGGATGTAAGATTCGAGGTGGAGCTGCTTTGAATGACGAATGAAAGAAATCAATTGTACCACTATTAGTGGTCGCTTCACAGATCGAGCATTAAGATTCCGTAGTGACTGTGGTTAAGATTACTGGCTTTTATGCATTAGCAACGATTAATGTACAGAATTAAATTGAAAAATTCGCATTCACTCGAATCCTCAAACAACAAGAGGTGATTAAATGGTGCAATAATTTTAAATGAAACAGGCCACAAGCTTTCAAGAAAAGAACACTTCAAGAGACTGCTATAAACCTAAGGGCCGTGACGTTACTAAAAGATACAGGTAATTCATGCATCAATGAAAGGCACCACGCTTGCATAACGGTGGAAGGTAATCATGCACATACGACACATCTCCAGAATGTTAAGTAGCACTCAATAGGCGGTTCATTACCAAACAGCCTTGCATTAGTGAGTTCTTTGTTGTTAACTTTCTAAACGTACCACCACAATTCGCCTCAGACAAGCACGAGTACTTTGCACAGAAACATTTTTTATATATGCCTAAACCGCCCAAGTTACAAGAGTTTTCCACATTAATGTTGATTACAAACAAACGAATGATATAAAAGATTTTTTTGACAAAAAAAAAAAAATTGACCAACTTAGCATTTCAAAGGTTTTTTTTTTTCCGTACAAGGACAGACGCGATGGGATTCGTGATACCATTTTTATAAGTACGATGTGACGAAAAAGAATCGCAAACAATAAAGAGTATAATTAGTGCCCTTATAATTCATTAGCACACCCAGAGATTTAGTTTGTGCAAGGGGAAAGCCAGCTACTCAATACAGATACAAAAAATGATTTGTTCATGGCCCATTAATCAGGAAAGTTTACAATGGTCGAGAAGAGAAAAAAAAAATCGAAACAAACATTTGTTATAGGCGATTAAAAATCAAACAACAAATACTGCAGATAATTAAGTTTATTTAATATAATCATTTGATATCGCAATAATTTTTATGAAATTCATATATAAAGCCTACTTTTACACATTACAATACAATAATGCAACACAAATTAACAGTACAGGTAATACAGAAATACCAAACTCTTCATATTTCTATTTAAAATTAAGGATATCGCATAATCGACCAGGTTTCGAGGTGGTATAGTATACCAGTTGGATCTTCAGCAGCGGTACCTCTCCGGTACCAAACTGCTACTGAATCTAAATAGTTCTAAGTTAGAGTTCGGATATATTTTTTCAGCATAATCTTAAATTGTGAAATACTATTTAACATTTTTTTTTAAATTTTGAATCAACGCTGCTATATAATTTAGGAAACTAAGTATGCAAAATATCTCTAAATTATTTTTACATGGCAGTAGCACACTAAGTGAAGTGTTTCCTTTATATCACAGAATAACGTTCCGTTTAACTGATATCTAGTCTTTATTTATTCCACTGTATGTATTCTATCGCACTAAAGCGGTATATTTATCTTACTGACTAGTATTACTTGGTTCAACAAAAACGTTTTTGTGAGTTAACTGTGAGCTTTCATGCTACACATTATGGAATCTCATATACGGTGAACAAACACCGATGCCAAACAATATCAACTCAACATGGTTGGCTGAGTGCATTTAAAGGCCAGTTTCTGGGAGTCAGGAGAGTGGGAAAAAATCGTGTTAACTCAAATTGCTGACAACAACATACGGGTTTAGATTAGATGGAATTGAGAACGAAACAACTTTATATAATCAATTCCAAACACGACTCATGTTTGGCAACAAAGTTATGAGATTAATTGCGTATGATCTGTGGCCATTTAGTTTCATTATATGTTTATTTTATTTATATTTATTTTCATTTGCGGATGAAAAATTCTGACACTTTTGTATTAGACTGGCTAAGCAACCATAATTTAAAACGCCCATAAAGGTTCCTCGTGTCCTACACGGAATTCGAATCTGTCTTTTTTTTTTTTTTAATCGAAGGGGTAATATGTTGCTTCACCGTTCCGATTGCACTATTAGTAGAAGGAATCCAAAGATCTACATGAGTAGAAAGAAATCCAAAGATCTACATGAGTAGAAAGAAATCCAAATATTTACACCTTATGCAGGTATAGAGGGGGGAAAAAGCGGCAACTTTGGTACGAACTGCAACAAGCATTGTTAATTAGCATATACCAAACAAATAACACGCCTCTGCCAATGTGGCGATGAACATGCATGCAGTGAACTACAGCTTTCTTTCTGGTTGTTCACTGCGTGTCATAGTGGATAGCTTCCTCTACTCGAGCTTGTCCACCAATACAGGAGTGCCTCAGGGCTCTGTTATATTACCCGCCCTCTATCTACAGCTTTCTTTCTGGTTGTTCACTACGTGTCATAGTGGATAGTTTCCTCTTCTCGAGCTTGTCCTCCAATACAGGAGTGCCTCAGGGCTCTGTTATATCACCCGCCCTCTATCTCCTGTACACAAAAGCCCTACTCCCAATCACAACTAATATAATCCATAGCTTTACTGATGAGCGCGCAATGCTCAGACATTCCAACCTTCAGAATCATCTGCAATCGGTGACTTAAACAATAATCTAGTCACTGTCAATGAGGGTGACCGTCACCAAAATGCAGTCGCCATTTCTTTCTCAAAGGGCTCTCAACTCACTTTCCCTCACCCTCGGTAATACAAAATCACCAAAGGATCAGATCTCTCTGCTCGGACTGACATTTATCTCCGGCCTCTGCTTGCACAAACACAACACATCAACAGCTTTTCCGCTCAAAATGCTATTTTCCAGCTACTGAATTTATACATATTCTGAATCCGCCCCTCCTTAGAATACTGACATGCTTGGGGTGGTTCAACTAAACCTTTTTAAAAATCCCGATGATATCCAGAGGAGAGCAAATGGGCTCATATATGATCCCTCCCGCCGAAATTGGTTTCAATCTCTATCTCACAGACGCATTGTTTCAGTTCTGTCTTTTCTTGAAGATACTTCCATGGTCATTGTTCCACTGAAGTGGCAACATCATTCCTGCACTTTCTGTTAGGCCTATTAAAACAAGAGTAGCAGCTGCCCAACATCACTTTTAAGTAACTGCAAACATACCGAAGTTGCTTCTCCTCCTCTTCTTTCATTAAACTGTGTCCTCTTGAAATGCCTTCCTCACGGAAAAATGTCAATAAACTTTCTCAACCCTTCACTTGTATTCCACACACGGTCATACACTTATATATATATATATATATATATATATATATATATATATATATATATATATATATATATATATATTATATATATATAAACAACAGTCTTGCCCATACTAGAAGTTCCGATTTGGATAGTATTCTATTGGATTGAGATCGGAATTCCATGAAGTGCCAATCAAGTTCCTTCCATATCGCTTACCTCAAACCTGTCTCAATAGCATCTACAGTATGACGCATGTCCTGTCGTGTTCAAAAAGATATGGATTTGTTCTGTAAAACTTCCGCAATGTAGGAAGCATTTATTATCCAAAAGGGTTTGCATAACTATATGCTATGCAACACTTCCAGGCTCTACAAAAGATCTGAATCCATACCAAGAGAAACAGGTCGAGATCATTATGACGCTTCGCACAGAAAACTATGTAGCCACAATGATGCACTCGGGCACAAAGCCTTTAACGGGCATTCGACATACACTCTCGCTCATCCGATCGGAAAAGGCCGTACGAGGCTCGTAGGCGTGGTTGGTTGCTTCATTTCACTCTTTGAACTAGATAAGATAATATTATACCAACATAATATGTATCATTGAATGGCAGAATATGTTTGGCTCATGTGCAGCTATACTCCCGTGGAAACAAAGTCAGTGCAGCTTTCTTTGACCTAGTTGTGTTTTGTTTCAGTCCATATGGTATTCTTTCCTTTAGTTTTTCACCTCAATTATAGTCATAAACAGACGGTAAGGTTCTAGGTCACCTCCTGTCCATTGCAATCTTCTCATATGAATACTGCTGAGAAATTTTCTCCTCTCTAAAACTTATGCGCTTTATTTATTCATTTCTCTGACTCACCTTTTCGTAATAACCCCTCTACAACCACATTTGGAAGAAAAATAAACCATGGCGCAGAAGCATAGCCTCGAAACTAGTATTCTTTTAAAATACTGAACTAGTAAAAATTGAAGACAAATTTCTACACATTCATCCTGAAGACAATTTCCGTTAGAGGGGGTGGGAAAAGAAAGAAAAGTTCAATTAAGTATTACTTTCTTTACCATATACACTAAATAACATTTTACATGGAGCCTACTTTATCTAAACTTTTATTCTTTTTATAATAGTAACTGGTTGCTATTATATAACGACGGATGCGTTATAATAGTAACCAGTTACTATTATAAAGCATCCAAACAGCGTGTTATAGTGTTTGTAGAGAACGCAAGCTCGAACCCAGTTACAGAATTCATTGCTTGCGAATCACAAGGCTATACCTGTCTAAAGTTGAAACAAGCAGAAGGTGACCCGAAACAAGCGTAATGACCTGCAGTGAGTCACTGTTCGATGAAAACCACTTCGCTGCGATATAATAATTGGCACCTGCTATCATTACACCCGCCACACAGTGACGTTTATTTCATCCTCATGGATAAAAGAGTTATGGCTTCTTCTGATAAGAGAAAAATTTCTGCAATTTTTCCCCCAACTAGGTCGTTGTGTATCTCTCAGAAGGACTTATCTCATAATTGCCCAGTTTCCTAGAATTTTCAGATCAATCGCTACAAAGGCTCACAGTCAATTTTCAGATACCAAGTTCCACAGCGATTTGAGCTGGCATGCACGTGATAGTTTTCATATCATATTTAGATAGCATGTGAAATAATGACCGAATATATAAAAAGACTGAAAAAGTGTCCTAGCATTTACCCTTGAGATAGCGTAGGCTGGACACTAAACGTCAATTTATATAAATAAATCAAATTAAAAAAAAAAAAAAAACCCACTTCGGTCTGCCCAATTCTTCAATACAGAGATAATTCTGTGCTTAATCTTACAATTGGGTGGAGATCGATTCAGCTTTCCAAGAAAACAGCAAACGAAATACAACCCATGTTTCATTTTGTGACTAACTTGCTAGTGAGCATTACCTCTCTCTCTCTCTCACTAGTTTTTGGTCATATACTATGAATGGAATAGTTGCGAAGTTCTCAAAAAAAAAAAAAAACAAAAAAAAACACGATTTTTTTCTTTATCTTCATAAATATTTCTACTATTCTTAAAGATAAAACAAGATCAAGAAAAAAATAACTATAAGAAAAGAAACATTAGCTGAAAATATATCTTTTTTTGTTGTTGGTTGTTATACTGGAGGGGAGAAAGGTGAATCTTACATCCCTTTGGTTGGCCAGTTCCACTGCTCAGGCTCCTCACAATTGGAGATTTCGTCCCATAATCCCCTAAATCTAAATTCTGTTTATCAGTTTCTAAATCAAGTTCGAGTTTTTAAGTTTCCTAAGAGGATGAAACTATCTTCAATTATCCCACTGCATTCAAGCCGCTTTCTATGGTGGCCATTGAAATCTCCCACATTTATGATTGCGGCTTCCGATTTGTCTGTCTGGTGGATCTAAATCTCTGACATCTTTATGAAGCTGGATGACTCCCAATTCTGCTGAAAAGCAATTTCACTTCTTATAAATGTTCCTGAGATCACTGACAAGAATGAAATCCAGACCTTTCCAATCAAACAGCATAAGAGTCGCGTCATTTTCCCGAAAGCCTATGAGGGATCTTTCAGATTTGTAAAGAAAAGGATATCATCACTTAGCACGTTTATAATTAATTTCTTAATAAGAATGGGAATGAATGTTTATATGTATATAGACAATACACACACACACACGAAGTATAATATGTACTTCGTAGACACATATATAAAATTCTACTAGAGAAATTAAATGAATAAACTAAAACAAGGAAGATGTGGGGATGGCTGCATGTTTAAAATAAACGTAACCTTATGCTACTTGCATCCCACTCTTCAGTTTGCCAACATCTGCTGAAATACTCGCGAAACACGTGTGCTATTAGCGATCAATACTTTCTGTCCGCTAGGCCATGCCGTTTCGTGCAGTTCAAACGCATGCGTTATTTTTGAACAGTGTCTCTGTGTATTAGCTTGACACGCGGTTGAGGTCGATTCTGACGCCAAGTGTTTACGCAAAACTATTCCTAGTTTTTTACACAACCTGATGCTGAAGAAAACGTCTCTGCATGGAAAGGTTGGCCGGCCAATCTCAACATGTTTTCAGATATGGAAACTGAATACAAAGAAACACCTGCTTTTGGCTACTTTGCATAATCAAATTCCGTGCATTTCTCAACCTCTGCTGGCGCGAACTTCTCCTTACAGTATATTTCGTTTATATCACCCTAATTTCGAGAATTAAATTTAGGAAATGCTACAGACGAGAAAATATGATTTCAATGAATTCATATATATATATATATATATATATATATATATATATATATATATATATATATACAGTATATATGAAAAACCTTTAATGACTAACACCGAGAGATAAAAAGATGACAAGATATATTTAAAAAGATACTACTAGTTTACTAGTTTCGTTGAATAGATCAACATCCTCAGGTATCACAATCAAAGAAGTATATAAAAAATAGATGTTGATCTATTCAACGAAACTAGTAAACTAGTAGTATCTTTTTAAATATATCTTGTCATCTTTTTATCTCTCGGTCTGGTATTGGTCATTAAAGGTTTTTCATAATATTCCAACCGAGTAAAAATGAATTCTGAGTGTGTGTATATATATATATATATACATATATATATATATGGATTCATTCCGATTATATATATAGTCTACGAAATGAATACTATTCATTTATCGGATAATATGGTAGGATTTAATAACTAATATTTCAAAAGTTTCACTACTAAAAAATACATACACCTCAACATTTTGTATAGTTTATCCTGGAGTAATAATCCAAATGAACACTAACAATCTCACGCATACTATTCGGCTCAAATTATGTACTATATGTTGTCACCACTATGCTAAACTAGTGAACGTGAAAAAAACGCATTTTTCACATTAAACGAATATTTATCTGTTAATTACCTATAACTGATGGTCAAAATGTATCCCAATAAGTTAAAAGGAATGCTAAAGTGCTAATAAAGTGGTAAATTCCATTTTTATTTTCCTCTTGAAAAACAGACAAATTCAGATTCGATTGTTTACCATGGTGGCGATGATGTTGAAGACGGAATTCATAATATTACTGCCTGTTCCTTTAACGTTTGCTTGACATTGCATTTTATATATACAGTATATGAATTGCCAAAGGTGTTTACAGGATGGTATACCATAGACGCCGTAGATTCTCTGTTGTTATTCAGAAATTATTTCAAAAAGAAGTTTCCTATCCTTAAAACTAATAGTTTTGTCCAAGCTAACGCTTTCTGTTGCAGTCAGTTATTAAACGAGCACAACTGCAACACAAAACATTAGCTTGGACAACTCAAGAAACCACGCACACACCTTTGTTTCTGATATAGTTACTCTTACAAGCAGCGGATATCCAGTCTCCTAATTTTTATACATTGAAAAGATGTGGCCTTCAACAATCCCGTTATTTCTATATATGGATGCCATTGCGAACAGCAATAATTAAGGCATCTTCTAGAATTTCCATTTTATTCTCAATATCTATAAAGCGCAGTTTTTTTAAGTATGTGGGCTGTAATCTCCCAAGGCCTCTCGAGATCTTTATATGAATTGATCAGATTTCCCGAGAGACATTTGGATGCAAACAGGATATGGAATTTTATAAATTTGTGAGCATCCAGAGTATGTTTTCCATACACAGAGAAGAGTTCTCTACTCCCATTTATTTCAAAATTTTTCACTTTTATTATTTTCAGGTGGAATCTTCATCAAAAAAAATTTTTTAATGGAAATTCCACTTTCATGTTTTACTTAAACATAACAGTTATTCTACAGAGTAGCTAACTTCATACTTTAACGGCAACATACAAACGAGAGATGTCACAAGACCTATTAAATGCGGTTTGTGGGTGGTTTAAGTTGCAGAAAATAACGTATCAGTAAGTTTAGAAGTAGATGGAATGAAAGAAGAAAGTGAGAAGTTGGTTCGATATGCTTGGAGTTGGACTGTGCACGGATGTTGGCTTGTTCTTACATGATTAGAGAAAAGAGGAGGAATGATTGTGACGAGTTCAGTGGAGAAACGTTCATGAAAGTACCTATAAAAATTGCACGATGCAGAGACAGAACACCAATGAGAAAGTGATTAGAGGCAGTCTATGAGAAAAGGGTTACCTATTAAGCAGACTGTTCTGAATACAATTAAGAATTTTTAGGGAGGTTTACGGTGAACTACTCCAATACCGAGTTTTTTTTTGGAAGCTAAAGAGGCCACGGATGTAATATGTTTGAGTCACTATATAGCAGATGTAAAAGTCAGTCCAAGGAAGGAAGGATTGATCTTGAGTGGAAATTGGAAAATTATCAAAAAGTAAGATGGGGTGAAGTAGGATCTTTTTCTTGGGTGATGAGACATGGCTGTGTTTGGATAGCAATGAAGTTATCCCCCCCCACACACACACTTGAGAATGGTGAGGAGATTAGTGTTCAGGACATTGGTTATGGAATAAGCTAGAAGCTTAAATCACTTTACCACGATATTTTTCTAATGAACAAAAGTACTGTCAACAGCAAAACCGAATAGGATCTGAAGTTAGGGAAAGAAGACCATTATGTATAGGAGGAAGAGAGTGGGCGAGAGTACAGAATCCTGTGGCATTCCGTCAATGATAAAAAAATCTGATGAGAAGAAGCCATTTGCCATGACACGCAATGAATGACGAAGGGTAGGAAGAAGACCATAAGATGGTAATTAGCTAGCTGAGAAGACCAAGACACGTCAAATGTTTTGGGAATATCGAGAGTGCCAACCACACGAGTTTCTTTGAATATTTCATGGCCTGTCCAAAGGTGGATAAGATTAGTGATATCTACTGCAGAAGGAGAATGGCGGAATCCATACTGATAATTATGCAAGTTTTCCTAGATATGTAATCTGTGTATCGAATACACGTCTATAAAAAGATTCATATTTAAATAAATATCCCAAAACTTGACCAGAGTGTGTATTTTTTCTAAGAGACGTACAAGAAGTTTATTCAGTACACAAGTTACAAGTCTGGGAGCTCACATAATTGCCAGAATAGATTTCAAAAGCAAAGTGGTGTGTTCATTAATTAACACTATCATTTTTGTTTGTCTATATTGAGACTGTTATGGAGATCACGGAATTCTAGTCCTTACTGAAGGCAAACCGCAGTTTTTAATCCCTAGCTGTAACAATTGATTGGTTAGTACTTGGGAATATGGTAGGCCGCTGGATTGGGTGCCCATGGTGTATATAGTCTTACGAGATTAAGAAATGGCTATGAAAGTATTCTATACGTTTCGGGAATGGGTTTTTGATTGCTCAGGAATACAACGTGATCAAATAAACGAATGATTCAACCAATTTTTGCCAGAGTGTGATTTTATCTACTAAACGGAAAGTAATGTAGCGTTAAATGAATGCATTGACTGCTAGAAATAACCAAGTTTTACAGAAATTCAATTACTATTCTTTTTAACAGTCATTTCGCCATCATTTTTAATAATTTGAAAACAAAGTAAACAAAGCAAAATACTATAGTTATTGAGCTTACCTAACATGATGGACAATAAAATGCTCTGCCTGATCTCCAATGCCTGGTCAATCTTTTAGACGAATCATGGATGTCAAAGTTCGTAAAAAAAAACAAACGGCGATTACTTCAAAATGGAAAGGAACGCTACATATTATTCCGCATTTAAACGAGTATAAATTTCATGGACCCCTTAAAATATATCATTGTAGACTGTTCTTCCTGTGATGACTGCATTAGAAAACATCCGGTAATAGCCTTCATGAACGAAGTTTATATATACGCATATAGTTTATGTTGCTGTTTGCATACTGCTTAGTTCGTTACTTCAGCGAATGAAGAATTTTGCAAGTGTGTACTTATCCGTGACACGTAAGCGTAATCTCGCATCAGATACTTCGAACAAATAATGTTTACCTACAAATGTAATAGGTTTTTGTCTAAAAGAATCGAATTATAGTGCTCTATTTTCGATTACTTTTCTCAGATTATGCGTGTTGTTATTTTTACAAAATAAGGACGCTTTCTCTTCGGATATTTTTCACATTTAAAATAACAAATGAGCAAGTCGCTTAAAGATTGCTTTCAAAAGAACAAACAAAAAAAGCAGCATTATTATCACTAATTTTACTGCCCTGTTATATATTTTATGTCATCTCACTCTACAAATCTTTGTACTTTTTAGCCTTTAACCTTCTTAGCGTAGGTGGGCTAAGGTATTTTTTCCCTATATTTTTATTCATTTTATATTTGTTTATTTGTTTTTTATATAGTTCAGTGACTCTGTTCTAGAGACTAAACATGGACCCTTTTAAGCCTTCAGAGGCCATCAATAAGCCGACCTGATATTGTCTCATATCGGGCGATGAAATTCACCATCCATCTAAAGATAATCACAAACCACCCACGCCCATGGTGGGATTAAAACGCACACCCTGTTGGTTGGACACCTAATAAACCTAACCACCTGGCCAATCAAACCGGTATTTCCACCCCCCACCCCCAAAGTTGTTTTCAATAATAAAACAAAAATTGACAGAATTAGTATTGCTTATGGTAACCTATATTAGTATTACAAACAGCAATACATTAAATTACGGTCAACTTATTATTTTAAAATTATAGCAGGCTTATACACATCAAGAGTGTAAAAATCACTCAGTGGCATAAGAGTGTCAAGTATAAAACATATCATATCATTTGTATTTGAATGTTCAGCTAATCGTGGGAGAAGCAAGCATTTAAATCGGACAATTTATGAAAAAATCCCTCCAAGAAACAATAAAAAGAATAACAAGAAACAGAAGAAAAACATTTTTTTTTTTCAAAAAGCAACTCCTCTTTTTAGATAATAATAATAATAATAACTCATTATTATTATTATCATTATAAGACTATCAAATTAAGTTAATCCGATAGTCTGATTTTCAATGGAGATCGATATTTGGATCGGACTGTTGAGATTACGCCAAGTAACAGATTTTGAACACATTCTCAGGGCGTCTGTTTTTGTCGAGGGAAGGAACTTGCATTTTATTTCCAGGAAAAAAAAAATCATTGCAGATGATACCAATAGCTCATCACAAGTTCCTCGTGTGCTGTATGGGATTAGAACCCATGTCATGCCAACTAAAAGACACAGTGCTTCTGACTACACCAAAGAGACGCATTTTTGGGATTCTAAATAAAATTGTCAAACTATTTCGTTTTGGTTGAAATCAGACAATTTCAACATTATGCAAAATGATAGCAAATTATACGTTACCGCATAATGCATCATTGTACACTTAGCCATAACTCCAAGTTGTAAACGGGACAAAAAAACATTAACAAATCAAATCTGATTTAAAGGGACAAACACAGAAAACCAGTCGGGATTTCTGAACTCCTGACAAGGCTATAAGCACAACTAGAATCTGCACTTCCACCTCTCACGCACTCAGATGATACCGATGTAACACAATTAGAGGAGACAACTGTGTTACCGATGTAACACAGTCGTCTCTTCTAATTCATATATATACAAAGGGCCAAGGCAGATCGCCTTCCATTCTCTGATCTCTCGCGTGAAAGGCATCAGAAAAATCCTTAAACAGCTCGGATACAAGTCTCCTCGTACAGATGGCATTCCTCATCTGTAATTATTGTCAAAATTTACGCTCTTGAATAACAATCATACTATACCGCCTGACAAGCTGCTTGTCAGGCGTTACTATATCGTCATACTTGCCCCGTATCTACCTAAAAACATATCTATATCTGGTGACGAAACGTGGTGTTTTGAGTATCAGCCCGAAACAAAGTGCCAGAGTGGAGACCACCAGAAGAGGGACATCCGAAAAAAAAAAAGTCGTTTGGAGAAGTCAAAAGTAAAGACAATGCTGATTTGTTTCTACGATTCCAAGGGCATTATCCACAAAGAATTCGTTCCGCCTGCCCAAACGGTCAATGGCGAGTTTTATCTCGAAGTTTTGAAGCGATTGATAGTGAGAATTCGTCGCGTACGGCATGAATATCGTGATGCAGGCAGCTGGTCACTTTTGCACGATAATGCACCATCTCATCGTTCGAACATTGTGAGACAGTTTTTGAGCAAAAACCAAGTTTGTGTGTTGGATCACTCGCCGTATTCACCTGATTTAGCACCCTGTGACTTCTTTCTCGTCCCCCGACTTCATTTGCCGATGAAAGGAAAGCGATACGACACCACTGAAAACGTTCAAGCGACAGTAACCACGACCCTCAACAGTATCCAAAAAAAAACTCATTTAACGAATTAACTGACCATGCCAAACGCTGTATCGAAGCTGAAGGAGAATATATTGATTGAAATAAATGATTTGAATAATTATTATAATTGACCTGTGTTTGATTTTCTATCAAAAGTTCGGTTTCTTTTTGGACAGAAGGTGTACATTCAAGCCCAATCAATGGCTTGGATATACACGTATTGGTTATATCATCTTCTTGACCTCATTTGGATCTCCTCGTTGTCATCATCTAAGTTGGCTGCAGCAATTTAGAGTGAGTGACATATGGAATATGTCCAGACAAACATCTCCCCACTCACAAAAAAAAAAAAAAAAAACTATGTACGACAAAACGTGAAACAGAATTGGCATTTCATAAATAAACCTGACGATTAAATCGAACCTATTCTTCTGCTTTTTTTTTCTTTTTAACTCGTCAACTAAAAATTTCCACTCATGGACGAGTTAAAAATAAATAAATACTACAAGCAGTGAACAGCTCTCCATTGTGTAACAGTGCCACTGCAGTTATACTGTACGAGTACAATGGACTGATTACGAGATTGATGCATTTTATAAGTATTACAAACAAGTCTACAGCAGTCAATAAATAGATTAGTTGTTGAAGGGTGGATTACTAGTCTAAGAGGCATCTCCATGCATTAAGCCAGTGTTTCTCAACTTTTCTGATTTCGACCAACAATACCCTGACGGGAATGAGGTAGCAGAATACTAGGGACGACTCAGCAACAAAGGTGGAATAAGCTCATATCACCTCGCCCCCTTTCAAAGACAGTTTTGAACCCCGATGGGAGCTGATAAGAATAGATATACTTTGATCTTAGCCAAAAGGCCAAGAAGTGTATATGTTCTTATCAGCTTAATATCTAATTGGGGGCTGAAGATTAATCTGATTTTGGAATGCAGCGAAGTGCTTGGGACTTGTTACATTTTAGCTAGAGTTGTCCTGATGTACTGTCTCTAGGATGCAAGAAACAACACCAAGTAGCTTTATTGTATCCTTAAATACAATGCAGAAACAGAGTCTATGTACTATATATAACGAAAATTAGTGTAAATTTGAATGAAAATAACCCTATATGATGACCCCTCCCCCGCTCAGAAACTGTATTGCATACACATAAGTAAAGCGAAGTTTTTTTTTTTTTTTTGCTAAACACAGCAGCCTAAATACAATACGATTTTTGTAAAGGAAAATTTAAGTAAATATATATTTAAATACTTGAAATCAGAATTATTTGAGATTTTCCATAGCATTAAGATAGTTAACAGATCATAGTTTCACGAATAAATTTTAATCGAAAACATTCAAACTAGAACGCGGTATATATTTAAAATTTTGTAAAACTGCTCCCTTTCGACTTGGAAAAGACATAACATACAGTCCAGCGAGTTCCTGCTCGAAGAACACAGGATATAACCACAGCCAGCGTGAACATATTAAAAGCTACGAGATATGCCCAGACAAAATACCGGTATTTCAAAACAGAAACGGTAAATAATATACAGTTGATCTGCATTTCAGCAAGTGTTTTTTTCCTGTTGTTGAGAATAAGTGACCAAGTTTTTTCAAAAGTTCTTATCAGTAACTGATGTGAATAGCCATTGTGACGTTTTTGGTTACTGACACCTCTTTGGACACTTTTAAACACGTAAATAAAACAATTACAGCAAGGTAGGTATAGTAAAAAATAGTTGACATACAGCGCTGTAAATACTTAATCATCACTCGATTTTTGCGTCTCTTACACCTCACTTCACATAAAAATTGAATCAGTGTATGCTGTTTCGCTTCAATATTCAGGATTTATAATATCCTATGGGAGGAAAGACTTGTATTCGCACCTAGCGTAGAAGCTTATGAGGACTTTTCAACTGAAGGTGAGTTATCCAGGTTCACACGAACTTGGTAAGAGTTTTTCCTCCAGGAAAGTCGGGATTTTCATCTCACAAAATAGATAATTGCTTTTATTTTGTAGCCATTTTAAGAGAAATAATGCATTGGCTCCATAGCATTAGTTGCAATAATTCCGAATAACCAAGATTCCAAAATCATTTCCGAAAAGAAATAACCATGCCAACTTCCCCCAATTTAACTCATATTTAGCTAACAAAGCTGAGACGAATCATGTCTTAATCAGTTATTTTCTTAATCTCCAAACGGTTATCGCTAACACCATATCATATTTACTGTCATTGTTAATATATGCAGTATGTTTCTTACACGTGCAACACATCTAAATGTTGATATCGTGAGTGTAACGTTTGCAGATTTGTGCCATGTATTATAACATCCGCTGCTTTTTAATACGTGACATTAACGACCCTGGTTATCAAATTTCGTCTAAGATCCACAATCAGAAAGCTTTTAAGGAAATAAATCTTTAATACTGAACCTAACAAGTTAAAAGGTATCGATACATGAGATGAGAATTAATCTGTAGTCTTGTAGAAGTGTTTTTGTATGTCAACGCGAAACAGAAAGCAATATAGCGGACGCGGATAAGAAATCCAATTTTATTTAGGTAGCACGAATACAAAATGAGGTTACAATTGTCACAGATAAAAGAGGACGGGATACATAGTGGAAACAGTTCATTTCTCAAGTTCAAAATGCAATGCTTAAAATGTTTCACACCTTTCCAATATGTGTACGTCTAAATCATCTAGCTTTAATGTGTACACATCTCAAAACGCTCCGAAATGTTACTAAATTGCATTTGAATGGTATATACAATTCTCTGTCCTGTAACTTTAATTGTTTTTAAATCAGTCTCAATTATTCAGTATGAGGGGGGTTTTGCAAAGGGCTAGGAGCAACTATGGACGGTAGCTACTCGCCAAGCAGTTTCTTCAAACCAAGCAAGTTTTTAAGGCGAGCATTTTTTTTTAAATGTATGTTTATTTTATTTATTTATTTTAATTTTTTGCTAGTCTGCGCAATTAGAACTCTCGTTTAAACACTTTTTTATAGCCTTGAAAATATGAATATTAAGGAGATGAAATGATTATAAGAAGAAATTAAGTTCATTTTTATTATACGAATAAATTTATCAGCTACTTCAAACTCTTCCTAATCCACTTATTAATGCTAATTTTATGTAGCAATGCTATTCAAGGCCCACTGTTGACAAAACGGTCATCGACATCACAGGTATTTAGAAATAGGGAAGTCTTTCTTTCTCTGTAGCAGTGCATTCACCAAACATGCAGTGCAAAATTAAAGTACCTTTGTCATGTGGGAAAGTCATTCGTTACAGAATGCAACGTGACAGGTGGAGTCACCGCACGATTTACTGATGAATACAATCATACAATCGCTTCAATGGTAATTTATCTTAGAAACTCTTTACTACAATTTTGTAAACGCCTTTACCTGTGAAACACGCACCTGAAATGATTGTTACAACAGGAAGCTAGCAGAGGTGAAGGCGGTGGCAAAAATGGCTGCATGATAAATGTATTTCGTCCTGAGATGCACCTTGAACTGATAATGCATCCTGGCTGCACAGAGAGAACGAAAGAGAAAAACGATACAGCGATAGGCGTGACTGTCAATTAGGCTACTAACCTGACTGATTTGTCAGCAAGATACGGATCAAGTCGGCCTGGAAATGTGCCAGGTCTTTGCTTCCTCATTCTGGCAATTTCCCAACTAGCACGCAGAACCTCTCTCTCACACACACCTTCAACGCTTGCTCTAAATAAAACATTTTCATTATGCAATTGCACAATATGGAATCCCCTGTTTTAGTCATGAAATGTACATGTCACCCCTTTATTCAGAACTTCGGCATGAAAGAAGAAGAAATATGCTTTTATGATATTCTGACAATTCTAGAGAAATGTTTATAGAATGGAGGGAGAGGTCAGGAAATATCAAAAAGTCCATCATTAGTGTACACGATTATATATAAGAGAGAGATCCACTTGATGTAACTGTTATCAACATCTACTCGCTACTCGCCAAGCAGTTTCTTCAAACCAAGCAAGTTTTTAAGGCGAGCATTTTTTTTTAAATGTATGTTTATTTTATTTATTTATTTTAATTTTTTGCTAGTCTGCGCAATTAGAACTCTCGTTTAAACACTTTTTTATAGCCTTGAAAATATGAATATTAAGGAGATGAAATGATTATAAGAAGAAATTACGTTCATTTTTATTATACGAATAAATTTATCAGCTACTTCAAACTCTTCCTAATCCACTTATTAATGCTAATTTTATGTAGCAATGCTATTCAAGGCCCACTGTTGACAAAACGGTCATCGACATCACAGGTATTTAGAAATAGGGAAGTCTTTCTTTCTCTGTAGCAGTGCATTCACCAAACATGCAGTGCAAAATTAAAGTACCTTTGTCATGTGGGAAAGTCATTCGTTACAGAATGCAACGTGACAGGTGGAGTCACCGCACGATTTACTGATGAATACAATCATACAATCGCTTCAATGGTAATTTATCTTAGAAACTCTTTACTACAATTTTGTAAACGCCTTTACCTGTGAAACACGCACCTGAAATGATTGTTACAACAGGAAGCTAGCAGAGGTGAAGGCGGTGGCAAAAATGGCTGCATGATAAATGTATTTCGTCCTGAGATGCACCTTGAACTGATAATGCATCCTGGCTGCACAGAGAGAACGAAAGAGAAAAACGATACAGCGATAGGCGTGACTGTCAATTAGGCTACTAACCTGACTGATTTGCCAGCAAGATACGGATCAAGTCGGCCTGGAAATGTGCCAGGTCTTTGCTTCCTCATTCTGGCAATTTCCCAACTAGCACGCAGAACCTCTCTCTCACACACACCTTCAACGCTTGCTCTAAATAAAACATTTTCATTATGCAATTGCACAATATGGAATCCCCTGTTTTAGTCATGAAATGTACATGTCACCCCTTTATTCAGAACTTCGGCATGAAAGAAGAAGAAATATGCTTTTATGATATTCTGACAATTCTAGAGAAATGTTTATAGAATGGAGGGAGAGGTCAGGAAATATCAAAAAGTCCATCATTAGTGTACACGATTATATATAAGAGAGAGATCCACTTGATGTAACTGTTATCAACATCACTTGCTTCTAATATTTTTAAGACTGGAAAATAAACAAAACGTATAGATAAGAGTAGTTATTTATAGTAGCAAAATACTTTGAAAAGACAGGGAGAGAAATGTATTTCACCATTTATTTAAGAAATGCTTCCTGCTCATGAAATATTCTAAATATCGATGATATTTCAAAACGTTATCGAAGTTAATCATACATGCAAAAGTACGGAAGCTAGCTGGCTGAGTGACCATTACATTTAATACATTTCTCAGGTTGCAAAATATTACAATAACTGAATAATTATGGTTCATAATTCAAGTCAAGACAAGTTATTTTTCCAAAGGGAAGTAAGAGTTTACATTGCAAGTTCTACAATTGAGCAATTATGTGGAAATTAAGGACTACAGCAAAGAAGAACAGTGCACAGAAATGCCCCGATGGGCCTGTGCTTGTGTATATTTAAGTTTAAAATATAGAGTCCCTAAGATATATTTTTAAAGTGGACATGTCTCTGATCACATTTTTTTTATTTTCTCGTTTATAACAGACAAGAATAATTGAAGAATTTATATATTTGTGCAAAATATGTCAGGTGAAACTGCTATTTGCGAATACTATTCTAATTGAATTCCAATTAATATTTTTCACTTAAAATTTACTTCTTAGTAATCACGCCGATGACTGCCGTGTGAGTATAAAACATGTGCACGGCCGAGATGGCTAATAACGCTCACCTAAAAAATCATTTGCTGGATACAAGATTACAAAGAATAGACCGTAAAGCTGCTGTATGGTATGAGGAAAAAGAGGTTTACGATATGTTGATCTAAAGCAGCAGGTTACATCTCAGATATCGGACAGTAAGTAAATAAACAAACTACTTGACCAAAAGTAAAACGAACTTTATTACTCAGAGAGTCAACACACCGCCGAATTCCATTTAGGATACTAGAAAATTTATTAAGTCATGATGTTTAGTACGAATTCACCAAGAATTCTGTTATTTCTGAATGAAATACAAATCACTATACATCGCTGTTCTCGGAAATTAATCATTTATCTGGTACGTTTTATGTACCATACACTTTTGTATCGTGGGTACGATTTACTTAAACTGGACCTATTTACTCTGACTTTATCCACTGCCAGTAGTAACAAATGAAATCTCCAAGATAAACGAGTAACATACCGGGTAGGAGACTAAGTTATCAAGATTAGATTAATTCAACTTCATTTTAGCAGTTACCTTACATTCCCTTGGAAAATCCATATTACCGAATAACCCAACACTTCTTTAAAATTTAATATTAGGTATCTGCTTCGATACCTTCAAGATTAGCAACATTCATATAATAATTCAAATAAAACAAAAGCCAATCATGTAATTATTTTGTTGTTTTATGCACCAATGCGCTCGCACACAACCGCACAGAAGGTTTCTTTATATTATATTAATTAAATAGAAAGATATTTGTTACGGTTTAAAACTAATTAGTTAACAGAAAATAAAAACTGATTTTTTGCCGCTTACCATTATAAGCTATGTCATAAATAAATTGCTGTTTGTTGGAACTTACAGGGATTAATTATGTAAGGATAGTATTAAAAACTATAAAATAGGGTGGACAACACTACTAAATTAATTCATATGACTTCAAAGGTAAAGCTATCACAGAATTAAATTCGAATAATTCTGAAACTAATCCAACACCGTAACTACTTTGCAAAAAAAAGTTAATATTGCCTGTAAAAATACAGAAATATGAAACCAATGGCTATATAAACTTAAAAAAAGAAACTTCAAACATCGTCAATTAGTATACAGTTAACAAGGGAGATATCGCCATTATCATAAATCGAACTGATAACTATGTTTAAGCTCCAAGAAATAGTAGGTGACATTTAGGCTTACTGAAAATCAAACAGTGGTTGAAATAATTAACAAAATAGACAAAAGTTTACCCTTATGTACATTTACATTATCTTAAAGAGGAAAATAAAACTGATAATTATACTGTTAAAAAAACAATAGCACAGACCACCCTACATATTCAAGCAGATTCATAAACCAAATAACTCTTCAGATTGATAATATTCTATTAAAAAACTAATTATCATAGTTAAAATGTTTCTATAATTAAATCCTTTATAAAGTTCAATATTATGATTATCAAGAATATTGGAATTCAATTATGAATTCTGATATTTTCGATTCACTTACATGCTAATTCTTATACACAAAATGTCCGGTTCTTCGAGCACTCGACATCTTTCGCGCCACCTGCTCATGGATGGCAAGTGGTGCTAAATTAACGCCTTCCAATATTACAGATCTCAAAAACGACTCCACAAAAAACCTACTTTACTAGCCGAACTAATATAGTATAAGATGCACTATATCAGTTAAGTTAGTAAAACGCAGTAACTATACTTACCCTTCACAAGATTGGGCACATGAAGCGCAAAAAATATCAAAAGCCTTCTGCACTTGTATAAAAGTCGAATACATTTAATAAAATTAAGTACAGTTTAACTGATGTTAGGAAATAAAATGGATTTTATTTTCCTATCTATCACTTACACCAGAAAACAAGTTGATGGGCAAAATGCTTCTAAAATAGAATTATTCGAATTCTCATAAAATGTAACAATAAGTCAGCATGGGTCAAGGTTCAAAGAGTAGAACTTAAGGGAATATCGTATCGTAATCTGACCTTTTCTAAACGGAAAACCTAAAGTTAAACAAGAAAGTAGTGCATGAGGACGGTACGAATGTAATGCCAGTTTTTTTTTCTCTCTCTCTCGAAAATATAATTTATTTAACAATTGCTTTTACATGAACTGATCCTCCATCATTAATGAGCATTCTGTCATTTTTCTACAAGGTCTCCATCATCATCTATACACTTCCAACATCGCTCAGTGAGACGCTGTAGCATTCATGTAAAAGTGTTTATTCTGTGCCTTTAGAGCTTTTCACGAACAGTTTGTTTCAGCTCTTCATTGTCCTCAAAGTGGTGTCTTCAGAACGTATCCTTCAGAGAGCCAAACAGGTGGTGGTCTGAAGTACCAGATCCAGGTTATGGATGAGTTTGGAAGATCAGTCCACACAAATGTTGCCGAAATGTATCCCTTGTGCGCAAATTGGTGGAAGGTCGGCGTTGGCTATGTAGGAGGACAGCATTCATATTTCTAGTGAAAACAACTCTAGTGATGTGTTGTTTCCCCCTCCAATTTCTGCAACGTCTCCATATATCGTTCTAAAATGATCGTCGTGTCTCTCTCTCTCCAAAAAGTCCACAAGCAAGACCCAACTTTGTCCCAAAACACAGGTACCACTTCGCAAGAGACAATATCGTTGTGTCTCTCTCTCTCCAAAAAGTCCATAAGCAAGACCCAACTTTGTCCCAGAACACAGGTACCACTTCACAAGAGACAATATCGCCTCCATGCACATTTTTCATTATAAATTTTCATCGGACTTTTATCTTTAGCAGTAAGGAATTCAATCGCCACTTTCCGTTTCGTACGTCCATCTCTAAGAGTCACCATTTTGAATTACTTGTGTGCTGAGCTTAGGTGGCTGATCGCAGCGCCACTCACTGTGGTAGAAGTAGATGCTACTACTTCTGTTCGATCAGTGACGTGTAAAGCTTTCTGCCGCGCTCAAATAAAGAGGCATTACTTCTGTACTCCTCCACATACAGCTGTACATACGACAGCTAAAATAATCGCACACTATCCCAAAATATTGAGATGGCTCTAATGACTAATTTTGAAGAATTGTTTCGTTCGGAAGTACAGGATGACTTAAAATAAAAAATTAAAAATTAAAAAAGCCCCCGTTTACAATTATTTTATATATATATATAATATTCCCCATGTAGTGACTGAGGTTAAAGAATAGTCCCAATTTAGCCCATGCATGTCATAAGATGCGACTAAAATGGGTACCCAGTGCGTGGGGGTATAGCTGGGCCACCCTGCCTCCAGGGAACAGAAATATGGAGGCCTGGTCCTCCAGGTTGGGGGTTTGGCGGCTAACAACCCATTCCTATAAAAAATCTCTTGTTAAGAAAGCTAAACAATTGAAATTCAAACTGACTTCAAGGAAACGACACACAAAAAGGAAAAGATTATTGAATTTTGGAACATGGAATGTTAGAACAATGTTACAAGCAGGGAAAATGCAAAGTATAGCAGAAGAGTTAAAGAAATATGAACTGGATGTTACAGCATTACAGGAGATAAGATGGAGAGGAAAGGGAAGAATAAACAAACAAAAAAAAAGATTATATTATGTATTATAGTAGTGCTGAAGAACAAGGAAATTATGGAGTAGGATTTATTATTAGAAAGAAGGTAATAAAATCAATTTTGGGATTTACACCAATAAATGAAAAAATTTGCAAGTTACGAATTAGAGAGAAAAATTCATAATATCACTTTTATTAAGTATCTGCCCCGACTGAATGCCACGCGATTGTGATAGATCAATTTTACGAGGATTTACAAGAAACATGTGGGGAAAAAAATAAATAAAAATGATGGCATGATAATATTAGAGATTTTAATGAAAAAATGGGGAAAGAGGACGTATTTTATGAAGAAGTAATTGGGAAGTACAGTTTACATGAAGAAACCAGTGAAAACGGACGACTTATACAATTAGCAATATCAAATAAACTTAGAATAATGAGTACATGCTTTCAACGTAAGAAGATACATTTGGGGACCTGGATTATTCCAACAACCAAAGAATGTAATCAAATAGATCGTGTCCTGATTTCAAAAAAAGTGGGCAAGTTCAGTCAGTGATGTACGAGTATATAGAGGAGCAAATTGTGATTCTGATCATATGTTAGTTAAAATTAAATTTATATACAGAACATCAAATGTAGACCAAAAGAAAACTGAAAATATAAGAAAAATAAAGAAATGGAATACTGAAGCATTCCAAAATAGAGAAATAATTGATAAATATCAGAAGAAAATAAAAGATAATATTAAAACAATAGAAAAAGAAAAGAATATAGAAGAAAACTGGGCCAATCTAACAATCATAAATACAGCTGAAGAAGAAATAGAATGGTATAGGAAAATTAGAAATGAATTGTTTGATGAAGAATGTAAGGAAATAATTGAACTGAAAAACAAAGCAAGGAAAAAATATTTACAAAGGAACACAAGAAATAATAGAGAAGAATATGAAGAGAAAAGAAAGAAGGCAAATAAAATTTGTTAAAAGAAAAAGAAAGAAAGGATGGAGAAGAAAGTGAAACAAATAGTGCAGTATATGAGAAAAGAGAAACTAGAAAATTTTATAAAGAATTAAAACAGTTAATACATAATTTTAATACACAAATGACAGGATGTAAGGATAAAGAAGGAAAAGTATTAACTGAGAAAAAATTAGTTAAAGAAAGATGGAAGGAATATTTTTAGGAATTATTTATGATGACAGAAGAAGAAAATAAGGAATATGAAGATCAAAATAATTGTAGAAATATAGAAGAAAGAATTCAAGAATCGACTTATAAAGAAATAGTAAAAATAATAAAACAAATTAAAAGTTTTAAAGCACCAGGAGTAGATGGGATAACAGAACTTATAAAGAATGCAGGTGAAATTTTATGGAAAGAAATTTATTATTTGATATTAGATATATGAAAAGAATAAAAATTGTCAAATAATTGGAAAATTGGAATAATTCAACCAATATATAAAAAAGGAGATAAGATCCATAAAATAACTTTCCCTCTTTGGAGGCATCTGTAGCTAAAACCAATAAACAGAATGAGACCAAATTTTATATTGAGACTTTTGAAGGCATGGGGGGAGATGATTTCCGCGAAAAAAAAAAAATATATATATATAGTGCCAAAAGTCGCCAATAGGGGGGATTTTGGCGCTGGTGGAGCCGAAAGCAGTCAAATATTTGCAGTAAACGCAGGTAAAAAGGATTATGCAAATTTTATTGTGCGTACGTAACAGCAGCGCCAACAATAGGGATTGGGAACGTTCATGCAGTTATTCGAATGACTGCCGAATTGTGCTCAATATGTGTCCTACCTTGCCTCAGCGTGCTTTACTTGGTAAGATGTTTACCAGTGGCGTAACTAGAGCTGTTGCCGCCCGTGGCGATTCCTGAGTTTGTCGCCCCTCTCAATACACACCAAAAATACTACAAAAAGTCAAAACGACGTATAGGAAAATAAATTAAAACTATGTTTATTTTTAAAGTAAAACTTTAATTTCAACATTCTAAAATGTTATTTTTCTTGCTTTTCTGTTAGCAAAATCGTCGATGACATTGGCGAAGTCTATTTCATAGTAATGTAGGTAATTCTTAATCAAATTTTATTTAGAAAAACTTCTCTCACAACTAGCAACACTTACAGCAATTGTGAGGAAAATTCGCAGTAGTATTACAATATTAGGAACCGAGTTCACAAGACTGTATTTTAGAATTAACTGCAAAAGTTCAAAAAGGTTCAAAGTGCCGCCCGGGGAGGACCCCCACCCCCTCTGCACCTCCCTAGCTACGCCACCGTGTTTACCTTAAACAGTACAATGCCGTAGCGGCCCTTCGGGAATTTAGAAGGCTTCATAACCTGCGTACAGGTCCTATGTCAGCTGTACTACTGAGAGCTATGATTAAGTTTGAGGAAACTGGATCACTAGGAGTTAGACATGGCAGAGGACGGAAAGCAGTGCAAGAGACAGTAACAGACGTTGATGAATAAAACATTATTTCCTCTGAGTTCAATCACTACATTAATTTCTGTGTCTCTCGCAAGTTGTTGTTTTAGTTTAATTATTATTATAATCATTGTAACGCGCCACATATCCAGCTGGAATGAGTGACGCGGCTGTCGCTTACACCATCGAAATGTTATTATTCCATTTAACTGCCTTTAATGTAATTATCCGCTTGTTTTCCTCCACCAGCGCTAAAATTTCCCCTATCGGCGACTTTTGGTACTAAATCTTTTTTTCGCGGAAATCATCTCCTCATGTCTTCAAAAATCTCAATATAAAATTTGGTCTCATTCCGTTTATTGGTTTTAGCTACAGATGCCTCCAAAGAGGGAAAGTTATTTTATGGCCATCCTGTATATTTATACTACGAAATATATATGAAAAATGTATAGAATATGATATAGAACTTCATAATTTATACGAGTATTGATTTCCAACAAGCATTTGATAAATTAAAATAAACAAGAAATAAAACATAGCTTGAAAATACTGGGAATACCAGGAAAATTAGATTAATTAAAAATACATTAGAAGGATCCAAAGCAGTAGTTTAAATACAAAGGGAATTAACGAACCTTTTGAAATAAAAATAAACTGTGGAGTAAGACAAGGAGATGTACTTTCAGCAAGTTTATTTAATTTTGTACTTGAAGCAATAATAAGAAAGTTAAATATGAGAGGATTTATTAATAATAAATTAATAAAAATCTGTATATGAAGACGATATAGCAATAATAAATCATCACAGGAGAAAAGATTTAGAAGAGAAATTTAAAGAACTTAATATAAACGCTAAAGAAGTTGGATTACAAATTAACGAACAGAAGACTAAATATACGAGGGTGGTGTGAAAGGTTCTCGGCTTCGATCAGAGATGGCAACACTATCGGCAAAAGTTTTTTTTTTTTTTTCTAAGTTGGTACATCTGTCATAAGCATCCGTGTGAAATTGTAAATCATTCTATCAGTTTGCTTTATACAGCTGTCTGAAAAACGTATTGTCTGTATCCCTTGAAATGGATAAAATTGAGTATCATGTGTTTATAAATTTCTTTATAAAAGAAGGTTTAACGCCAAAAGAAATTCATTCGAAGTTCATAAAAGTTTATGGGCACTCTTCTCCTTCGTTTTCGACAATTAAGAAATGGACTGCCGAGTTTAAAGGTGGCTGTACCAGCCTTGAAGATGATCCACGCGAAGGACGTTCAAAACGTGTAACACCAGAAATCAGTGCGAGTCAAAGTACGTGAAATTGCTGAGCCTATAGGCATTTCAAAAGAACGTGTAGGATATTTTGCATATAGAATTGCAAATGAAAAAGCTTTGCACAAGATGAGTGTCACGCTTGCTCACAGCAGATCAAAAACACACTCGCATGAAAATCTCTGAACAGTGCTTGATCGTTTTAACAAGAATAAAACTGCTTTGTGGGTCGATTTATTACTATGCATGAGATATGGATTCACCATTACACACCAGAATCCAAACAGTGGACAGAAGCCAGTTCAGCGCCAAAGAAGACAAAGTCGGTTCCATCAGCAGGAAAGGTCATGGCATCGGTGTTTTAGGATGCCAAAGGCGTTTTGTTTATTAATTATTTTGAAAGGGGCAAAACAATAATCAGAGAATATTATTCCGATCTTTTAACCAGAAAAAAATCGTGAGAAAAGACCCGGCTTGCTGAAGAAGAAATCATCTTTAATCAGGACAATGAATCTGCCCACAAAGGTGTTTTGGCAATGGAAAAATCAAAGGATCTGCATTATGAATTGTTGGAACATCCACTCTATCCTCAGATTTCGTTCCCCCCAAAACTAAAACGCTTCCTCGCTGGTCAGCGTTTTTCTTCGAATCAAGAGGTGATTTCAGCTGTGGAGGGGTATTTTGCAGATCTTACTGAGAACCACTACAGGGACGGAATAATGGCGCTGGAGGATCGCTGGAATAAATGTATTAGTCTTAAGGGAGATTATGTTGAAAAATAAAAATAATTTTGAAATTATAAATTCGTTTTCATTGTTGGGCCGAGAACATTTCAGACCCACCCTAGTATGCAATGTAGAAAGACAATAAATAAAAATATTACAATATAGGTGAATTTGAAGTTTTGAAGTTGTAGATATTTTTAAATATTTAGGTTCATCAATAACAACAAACAATCATATATCCGATGAAATTAATAGTAGAATCATGGCTGGAAATAATTGTTATTATATTTATAAAAAAATAATGAGTAATAAGATTCTTAATAGTAATTCTAAATTAAAACTTTATAAAACAATTATAAGATCTGCAACAACATATGAATGTGAAACGTGGCCATTAACACAAAAAGATATAGATAGACTGAGAATCTTTGAAAGGAAAATATTAAGGAAAATATATGGACCAATAAAAGAGGAAAATGGAATATAGAGAATTAGAAAAAATAATGAACTTGAACAACTAATTAAGTGAAGATATAGTAAGAGATATAAAGACACAAAGAATAGTGTGGTTGGGGTATATAGAAAGAATGGAAAGAGATAGAAGATAGTTTAAAACAAATATTTGAATGGAAACCATTAGGACAAAGGAAGAAAGATAGACCAAGAAAAAAGATGGATTGATGATGTACAAAAAGATCTTAGAACTTTAAAAGTTAAGAATTGGAAGAATATTGCACAGAAAAGAAACGAATGGCTAAAAATTGGTTTGCTAGCTAAAATTCATAAAGAGTTGTAAGGCTAGAAGAAGATGATACGAGATTTATATCAGATTATGCCCTTAGATACAAAGTGGAAACAATACCAAAGAGCACATAAAAGCCTAAATGAAAAGTAAAACATAAGTGCGCTGTATCGAGAATCACTTCCACTATGGCTCATTCAAGACTTTTATTTTTTTATTTTTTTTTATGCGGAATTTCACACCAACAAAGCGTCCGCTAAAAGCTAAATAAAAAGGATAAACAAATTCAAGAAATATGGGACTATTCGAAATCTGTTTAATCGTCCAAGCCACCCAAGAAAGCGAATAGAAGTTGTCTAAATGTTATGAAAATCTGCGGAACATAGTCCAAAACGGTCGGTTAGAAAAAGAAGTCAATCACTTGAAATGCTTAGGAAGACTTATTGATGATCAAGAAATACCCATACTGCATATAGACCAAGCAGAAGCTCTCGGATGAGGATAAATAAAAAAAAAAAGTAAAGCAATAGTGAAAAATTACTTGCTTAAATTGAGAATAGCTCAAATTAGTTTTCTTTGGATGTAAGACGCGGTTCACACTTTGATATCCACGGAAAAGTCAGTTTTAGAGACTACGTCTTCTGAAAAGTCACCAGCACCTCAAGAAGGTTGAAAACGCGCCCTTACATTTAAGAGGAAAAAAAAAAAGTTAGTAATGTCCT
Source organism: Typopeltis vanoorti (assembly GCF_054136105.1). Classification (NCBI taxonomy): domain Eukaryota; kingdom Metazoa; phylum Arthropoda; class Arachnida; order Uropygi; family Thelyphonidae; genus Typopeltis; species Typopeltis vanoorti. The sequence goes on from NC_143561.1 coordinate 82,273,131, forward strand.
CACGAGATCTAAGTGACCCATCTTTGAAGAGAATGGTTATCAAAACACTTCGGCAGGCGAGATCTGTTTCCACTCATCACCGATAAACCTTCATACGCGGTTATTTAAAGGACTGCACGTTTTCAATTTTTAATTCAAATTTTTTAGGGGGTGGGTTACCCTGTATTAGCAGTTAACTCAGGACACACGTAATAAATGAATACAGACCCTATCAGAGGAGATAGAGTCTGCATCTATATACTCGTATCAAGTGCATTCTAAGTTAACTGCTTATACAGGGTGAACCCCCCCCCCCAAAAAAAAAAATTGACGTTTCCAATCAAAAAATAGTTTTCGATGTATTTAAATGTTCCTGAGGGCAGAGTTCGTTCTTGCCCTGGAAGCCAAAGTTTTGAGAATTCCAAGTTTCTGGAGAGGATGATGATGTAAAGTGGCATGTAGGTATATGCCTGGTGGTGGTGGTGGGGGCTTAGGATAGATTGAACACAAAGTTACCACAGTTATGTTACCAAGAAGGAGCCCCTTCTTTTCCTCTTCAACAGTAAAACTAATTCGGGGATTAGATATTGTTGAGGAATATGCGGATCGCTCAGAACAATAAATTGGGAGTGAAGAGGAATTCAAAATACAGACGGATCGATGTCAGCGATTTAGAAAGATCTGGTCATCCAAGAATTAATAACTCTCGACATTACCGCTATTCAAAGCAAGGCCTGTGGACATCAAGGATACTGTTGATCTTCACGAGTTTATACGAAAGCGATTATTATAACATCACCCCTATTATAAGAAGCGGGTATACATATCTAAGAGACAGAAGCATTAAAAAATAATTATGGAAGAAAATATTTTAACGCATTTGGAACATTCCTTTTTCGTTTATATATATTTATTATTTATATTTCGTTTATATTCCGACATATTCATAATATTAAATGTTAAATAAAAAAATGTTAGCGGAAATTTCTGGATTCAACTTCGCATATAACATCCGAAGGCCTCATTCTTACATTCTTATTCAGAAGTATTCATTTTTATGGCAGATCAAGACGAGATTAATTTTTGGAAAATTCGAAGTACTAAGGTACAAAATATATACAATTTGGCAAGGGGATGCTACTATTATTCTTATTGAAAATGGCAAGGAGAGAATTTTATGATGATGGCAAAACGATATATCTGAATTCACGCAAATAATACTTTTAACTTCGTTGATATTCTGATCAATTTCCCTGTGGTTACATACAACCATACCATGCTAAACTTCTGAAATGAGGGAAAAGCACATCTAAAAATGTGAATGCCCTATCATGTAATATTATGCAGTTACTAGTGCATTTTTAGTAGTATGGATACTTCTGGAGGGGAGAGCTATGGAAGGCAGCTGAGGTATACAAGTAAATACGATTTAGAAGTGGTATTAATCTTAAATTATGTCAAACTGAAGAATTTATGCTGCACTCCCTGCAGTTAAATGAACCAAACAGAAAACTGCCATCTAATCTCGAACAACTAATATAGGTGGTGCTTTATACGAGGCAGTGAACAAGATGATTAACAGCAATTTTCGCTGAATAGGAGAACACCAATTGAAATCCATAGGCGCCAATCATTTGGGACCACAGGCTTCAATGCAAGCTGCAGACTATCGCAGTAAAGCAATTTGTAACTCGCTTGTAGACATTATGGAGTGTTTACTACAGCCTAGTCTAGACAACTTGCTGGCTCACACTTTTCTCTCTCTCGCTGAAATTCTGATGATCGAAAGACAGAGTTGGCGTGCGTGTTAAACGCCAAGTTACTAATATAACGAGTAAAGAATTGGTGTACCAATTAATACATCCATTAGCGAGAGAAACCCTAATGGACGTAGAAAAAATATCCTGTTAAGCAGAAACCAGGCAAATAAAAAAAGAGCAAAAGATGGAATTTCGTGGAGATATTATCTGAAAATGATACTAACCAGTTGATGTCATGAGAACAGAACGTGTGGTGTGATGCTCTGTGTGTGTGTGTGTATAGGAGGGGGACTATATCTAAAATAATGTCAAGATACAAAAAAGTTAAAACATTTCCTTAGAAAACCGAATTTTCCAGTTAAAGATCAGATAAAGAGCATTAAAAAAAATTAAAAGTTAATATAAAATATTCAAAACATGTTTAAACTGTAACGACCATCTCATCAGACAGCAAACTCACTGGGTAAAAAGTAAGTATGAAACAAAGTTTATGTACATAAAGAAACGCTTAAATATAGCAGAGATGGATCAAGTTTTGGTAAAAATGTTCATCAAAATCTCTTAAAATTTATGAAACTGATTAAATAAAGAACTAAATCAGGAGGACAGAATATTCCTCCTGATGCTTCTTCTTCTTCTTTTTTTTTTTTAATAAATTAAATATTAAGAACAGTGAACAAGATTGTTTGGAAACATCTAGAATGATTAAATGCTCAATGCAGATTTGCAATTTTTGAGTTAATTCTTCTTAAATAGTGGCAAAGTTGTTTTTCATTTTTTCTATTTCCTAACAAAATATCCCCCCCCATATATTTACTAATTCTGACCTAAAAAACAATGCACGCAGCAATGATCACACAACGCAGAAAACAAGAACAATAAATAAATAAAAAAAAAACTACTAGATGAAATTCAAAACAGAAGACAGTCGAAATTAATGAAGAGAAAGACTGAGTTCTTGGATGCCTCCGCGACCCAAAACTTTCTTTAGTCATGCACTCGTACTCCGGTTCTGATAAATATTTAACCCGAATGAATTATTAAATTCTTCAACACAACCGAAAAGGCACGTCTACGAAGAGTTGCGCAAGTTATGTGAGGATGCAATACGGCTCTTGAAAGCTTTTCAAATTCCACAAGAAATAAGTCCACACCAACACGAAAAGTAAAGAGACTTCAAAAGTACTGTCATCTACAAAACCGGCACAGCCGCAATTAGCTCAGCAATGTCGACAATGAGAATTGCGTGCATGTCAACAATTTAAAAGAATACAGCAAGTAGCGCAGCTTATGCACAAATGAGTGGAGAATTTTTAAAAATGATCGCATGGGAGAAGTTCTTTTCATTAAATTAAGCCAGAAGTTTTCGAGATATCGAGGAAAGACAATATCGTATTGAAGCATTAGAGAGAGAGAGAGAGAGAGAGAAGGAAAAATTCTAAGGAATGCTTCAGAAAGAAGAAAAGGATAACAGGGAACATTACTGATTGTTCTGGTACAGAATTAACACTATTCCATTACTTCAGAAGACAAAGCTCGCGAAGAGAAGGCGCCATGGGAGAGACAAGGAAAAAAGAAAGAACAATATAAAAGGTTTCCCTTCAATAGAACAAATAAACAACACTCACCAAGCGCAGATTAAGCTTCCAACAGTACAACAAAATCACTTACTTTCAGTTCAGACTTAAAAGTATTTGTAAACTACGAGGGAAAAAAAAAAGTAACAGGTTAATGATTGGTAGAGCGACGTGTCAAGGGTACACGATCTCCGATACAAAGCAAATAAAAACTGCAAACTTTTGCAATGTGTTGACAGCTATTACACGAACGTATCATAGCGATAGGGGATGATATCAGTGGAAAGGGGAGGAAAGAAACATTAATAACATCTGTTTAAAAAAAAAGTTTAGTAAACGGATATGATAGGTTAGCGACAGGAAGAAATAATAGACAAGGGTTTTACACTGGGGAACGTCACCGATGCTTATTATAATCTGTCAAAATAGTCGTCAAGACTTGCACAAAAACATGTGAGAAGCTAAATGAGTGAGAGGCAGGAAGAGACACAAAAGAAGTGAAATGACAAACATGTGTTGAAATAACTTCTGCAGACTTCAGGCCTATGTATCTGTCTTTAAAGAGGATTTTTAATGTCTCTGGGAACGAAGACACTGTATTTTTCTAATATATCAAACTCCCAACCCCCATTTTGTTTTTCTTTCGTAGACGTGTTGTTAATTGTTCGCGACAGAATATTATTCACCGCAAGGATAAATTCCATGCACAAGGTTCGTTCCATCAATGAAAAACCCACGTCTCTTTCGCCCAATTACATTTCTGTATTTGGATTAAATGCATAGTGGCCTAGAGAAGGAAGGAAGTAATATGTATAACTCTGTAACCGTGCCAAAAATGCCCACTTTGTTCTTCGCTTTCATTTCTTTCCAAGAATCTCAATTCCCGAAGATTCGGTTTGTAAAGTGATAATTGTAATTCCCTAGGGGAATCGTCCAGAATTTGCATGTGTATGAAATTAATTTCACTAAATAAATGCGTGAAAAGCTGGTATATTTAACTGATTTCAGAAAGCTTTTGCGTATTTATAGATGAAAAAAGTATTCAATATATATATATATATATATATATATATATATATATATATATATATATAACCCTAACCACAACAGTTACTCACGACATCTCTTGAAGGCACTGCTTTTTTTCTTTTTTTTTTTTCTGCAAATGGTATACGGAATCTTTACTTTTCACCCTCCAAAGTCATTTTAGAAATACTTAAGACAAGCAGTTATTCGCCAAGTACTTCTTTCAAGACTTTGGTGTACTGCTGGAAGCATTATTTTCAACTTGGCGATTACGTCATGTTCAGATACAATACATTTCCTGCCGAAGTAGGAATACATCAATAAAAACTTGATTAGTAGACAACACGGTCAGAACAATCACCGTTGGTATTCCGCAACAGCAGTTACTGAGGTCGGCGTTACAAAAAACTCGAAGTCAGCATAATTATTTGCAAAGTTAACCATCACCTTTTCAAAACCGAATAACACACAATCGAATGGTGTGTTACAAACTTTGAAAACGATTGCAAGAGCGTAATCACGATATGCGCCATGCACAGTTAGGTAGCATTACAAATTATTTGAAACCATCTCTCTCTTTAACAGTCTGAAATAGGATCCGGGATGATATAAACTTGTTTTTTATTTCAATAGCTCAAGGAATCAATCATTGAAGTTTGATACATTCCTCCTAATGCATCCTGTATATGACAGCCTGGACAAACTACTACATAAGAGAATGAAAACTTATTAACTAAACTAAAATAATCGAGAACGATGTCCAGTTAATTAAATAAATTAACTGGACATAGCAATTCTTCTAGAAATCTTCAGGTTGGATGAATTTCACAACTATGGAAACTTGAATATGGAATTGCTGTAATCGATCAGAAACAATTATATTTTGCAATATATCAACAAGACATGATTGTTTCTGATCGATTTCAATAAATCACACACACAATGCAAATAGAATTTAATATATTGGATCATTTAACTGTTTTTTTATACTTTAAGATTATTTTCATTTTACTATGCACAATTTACTTTCACCAAGCATAAGTTTTTAAAAGATATAAGTTTGAAATAACGCATACAATTAAACACTTCCGTTACTGTATATTTAATAATACATCTTTATAGTCTAATTTCATATTGTTGCATTTACATTAATCTTATTCCAGTCTAATTTTTCTCTCTGTCGTATTGATCTAAATATATCAAATCAGAATGTTTCCAATGTGTCAATGCTCAAATTCATTATTCCAAGTTTAATACGGAGAGGAATGAAAAATCTGATTTATTTCATAAATGATAACTGGATGTATGAATATAGGCCACACACACGCACACAGAGAGAGAGAGCGCGCAATTACCCTGACAGGAAATACACTGTCATGTACAGGTGTCGACCTTGATTGCGTGGATGAGTCGGACTCCTATTAACTAACCAAAGCAGAATCGGTTTTCCTATCTTACCATCAGTTTGGGTGACACACATGCGTTGAGATAAAAGCATTCTGAGAGCAAGGAACGAGAAACTGCGCAGAATTTTCTTTTTCTGCTTTCCTGCAAAATGGGATTCCGAGCTCGAGGTCATGTAGTATGCTCCATTAGAGACAGTGGTGGTCAAATGCTGAACCAAACTGCATTTGGCTACGTGCTTGGTCAAGCGCCTCGCTCATTCTGTTCAGGTAGAATAATTTTCTGAAATCCAAAGTGATAAAAAAAAAAAAAAAGGAAGGAAGGAAGCCGCCAGCGATCCATGCGCGGATAGGCAAGTGATGAAGTCGAAGTTCCAACGAAATAAACAACATTCGCTGTCCCAATAATTACCCAAAAACTTTGACAATGTAAGGAAGGGAAAGAGAGTTAAAAAGGGGAATTTTTTTTTTCTTTTTCAAATTAAGTAGAATTTACATTCTTGTTTTGGTCAGCATACAAAAATAAACAAACAAATAAAGCACAATGTTCATAACGCAAAGTTCCAAAATCACACATACAGTATATTTGGTTGATGATCGGAGCATTCTTCTAGTAACAATACATCACCGATAAGCCCAATTTGAGAATATCATAATATAATCTAATAAAATTGGATTTATATTAAATTACCTAATAACTGATGTTTATACCCTAACTGTGATGTTAGTAAGTAAATTTCATTTATTCTTATGAGAGCGCTTAAACAACCTACTATCGTGATTGATTTTAACATCTACTGCCTTATTTTTTTTCTCCATATAATCAGATTCAAAGTTAAATGTAAAAGAAAAGTACTTAAAAAATCCCATTAAGCGTTCTATCTTCTTAATCAATTTACATCCTACTGATTCTGAATAATTTTCACACATTTCGATATCCTGAAGAAACTGCTTTTTTTTTTTAATTAAAATTTACATATTTTTGCAAGTCACGAGTACATCATCTGTATTAGTAGGATGACATGACCTAAATAAGTAGTCCTATTTAATTCAATTACATATTTGTATTCGTTTTATTACTTCTCATTGATGGTTATCATAGAGCGGTTATTATAATATACTCGTTAACGAGCTCGATGATTTTCTCCGTCGACGAACTATGTTTTCATAGTTCGTCAACAAACACTTACTATTATTTGTCTCAGTGACAATATCACATCATATGATTTACTGTGAAAAGTTTGCAATGATTGTCCATTAAATCTATTATTTCAATATTTTCTAATTATTTTTACCAATATATTTAATGTTACGTTTGAAAGAAGTTTAATTTTTTTTTCCCTTTCATTTTGCTGATCCGATCACCAGTGAACAGGAAAAACTTGGATAATCCTGATTTATTGTATTACTTAATTTGAAAACTGACCTCTGAACATTTCGCTAAATGTTAAAACCATAAAATAATAAATAATCTGTAGTAGGATTATTTTTTAGGATAAGGTGGTTAGTCCTATACCTAAATATATATTGTTGTGTGTAAAGTACGTGTGTTCTCAGGCAGAGAACAGACTCTGCACTATCTGGCGTAAAACCTACTTGTCCATGCCAGAGATCGTCTAACTCGGGAACTGGTTGAAATAAGGCTTAGAAAAATGGTTCTTCCAGTTGGCAACTAGAAGTCTTCGAGCGACCTAAACACTATTTCTATAAGGTCACATGAACAACAAAAGTTAAAGCCATAGTACTGACAAATTAAAATTCGTATCAAATTTTAAGATCATTAAAGTTTCAAAAGTAAAGTCAACGTAACCTACAGGTTTCAAATTAGGTTCGTTCAGTGAGGTCGAAAGAACAAATGTCCCTGTTCTTCAGACTTATGAAAATAACGTCTCAAAGTCATTTCGAAAAGTTATTACGCAAGTTGAGAAAACAAAATTCGCCAACGTCTATAAAAAGAAAGTTAAAAGACACCAAACCATTAAATGTCACCGTAACTTTATTTAACGACCTGCAGCAAAATAAGACAATGTAGAAAGTATTAAACGGCTTGTTTTCAACAGTGCGAACAACACGAATGGCTATGTTTACAAGCCGACAATGACGTCAGCTTGACATTTGAGCTGTTGCTATGACTGTGACGTTATATCGGTGAAGCAAAGATCAACACTACAATTAGACTTTGTCCCAGATGCACGCAAGGACGAATAGACTTCCTCTAGGGAAATCACCACCGTGAATCCACAAGTAGGCTGCAGAGTCACCCAGTCGATTCAACGTCACAGCTCCGCACACACCCAGGATGTGAAGCATAAGAGATAGGAAAGGGAAAGGACAGGATGACTGAATGCAGGCCAGAAGAGACCCGATCCGCCTACTATCATGTTGTGAATGATAGGTTTACGAACTTAACTTCTCGATCATATAAATTATAACTGTTAACACGACTTTTTGGTGCCCCTTTCCGAGGAATTCCATTACAATGAATGATATTTCTAGTTAATATGACACACGTATAGCGCGACTGCGGTTTCTTAATCTCACTCTATGCAGTATATTTATAATGGGTGCTATTTAAGGCATGTTTGAGAACACAAAATTGTATTCCGATGAAAATTTCATGACAATAAGCATTTATTCTGATTTAAACACAAAGATAACAAAACCATGAAAACGCAAAATCAAATACAAAAAGAATGTCAAATAAAAAATTAACAAATAAAAAGAATGTCTTGTTTTTATTTTTAGCATTTCCACCTCTTTTACGGATATCTAAATTCTTCAAATCAATGGCACACTATTTTTGATTGATGGCTATTCCTACATATATTCTTACTGAAGCCTCAATATTTCGAAACAGAAGCATTTCTTTGCAGTTTGGGCAGAAACTACACTAATTCGTTCAACCAATTTTCATCAAAATGTTACACGCTTTGATTATGTGCTTAACAATAGGATATTCTTTCCCAAGCAATTATATTTAGTGAACTTCTTTCTTTTGTTTTCTGAATATTGGTTTACATTGATTTGAGTGAGACAGAGTCGGCTGGTACTGCAGTATTAGTGTACCTGGCACACTAATACTGCAGTTGCATTAATGGGCACAATTGAATAGAATGCATGCAAGAGTATAGACGATGAGTGTTGTCGGTATTTAAATTGATTCAGAACATTGTAATATGATACACGTGTATCATAACTTATTCGTCACATTCCCAGCCGTTTCGGGGGGGGGGGGGAATGCACTATTCATTTGTTCAATCCAATATTCCATCCAATCCTATATCAACAATTTCTACACAAACTATATCCTTCCAATTATCAATATATCACTGAGTAATTAAATTTTACTAAGCATATTTTTTGTTTTATTATTCCATTTACTTCCGGAGTTTGTCAATTTTTATTTGAAATGCATAACTTAATTTTTTAGTTTGCCTTGATGAATTATTTTATTGCGAATGGACATTTTTCTTTCAATGCCATAGTTTTTTTTATTTTTATTTATTTATTTATTTTTTTTTTTTTACGACTGACATATAACGCTTTGTTATTAAATGCAATTTATATACAGCTTTTTGTAGACTATCCTCACAGTTGTTTCAAAAATCACTTTTTCATCTGCAAAAAAGTAAGATATCTAAGATAAAATTATTTTCTATTTGGATTTTCTTTGCTGGTTAAACTCTGTTCCCAACACAGCAATATGTCCTCACGTTACTTTAATTGTTTCGGTTCTGCTCTCGCCCTCTTTATGCTTTGCTACTTCTGATACAAGCTGTAGAACAGTTTTTAAAGATAAATGTTTTTTTTCCCTAGTATATCAACAGTTTATACCTTGTCTATCCCGTCAAAAAGCTTTTATATAATCTGTGAATGCTAGATGCATTTATACGTTGAGAGTATAAGGTTGAATATAGGATATGTGCAGGTCTTCATTTTCTAAAGCCATATTGATCTTCATGTATGATTTTTTTTTTTTTTTTTTTTTTTTTTTTCTAGAATAGAGTTCATTCTGGTCTTCAGGATTTTGGCATATATCTTTATAAACCTGTGTTTAATAAACTTAATCTTCTGTACTTTTCGCAGCTATTCTTACTTCGTTTATTTTTATTTTCTTTACTTTTAATATGGGAATCGCAGTTTCACGGTTCCAGTTATAATTATCCCAACCTGATACTACTAAGTACACACACATATCTTAAAAAGTGCCTCCGTAGCGCAATTGGGAAAACGACGGAACGTTACGCCATTCGATTGGAAAAGGCCTAAGTTCGATTCTCTTCTTGACAGAAGGAATCTTTATGTTTTTTTTTTTTTTTTTTTTTTTTTTTTTTTCAATTGAAAGTGAGTTAGCCGATCACATATGGAGGTAGCAGGGTTTTTTTCTCCCGGAAACTCGGGTTTTTCATTCCAGGTACAGACAAATCAGCCTTCAGAATACACGCAATTTACAGACAAAAAATACTAGTGGTGGGCGGTGGATGGCGTTGGTGTAGATGATGATGGTAGTGGCGGTTGGAGTAGTTGGTGAATTAATGGTGGAGACGGAGATTTGTATAGTGGGTACCCTCCCTTGATTAGTCTTTGGACTCCTTGGAGGTGTCACGAAATAATAATAATAATAAAAATAGAGAGAGAGAAATATGACAAATGCTCTCATATTATTGGCCGAGTAGTTTTTGTTACTCTTCCAGCAGCATGGACGCTTGACTCCTTAGGTCGGAGATGAATCTCATCGCCAGGTGTAGAAAGGCCCACCTCTTCGCTTGTTTGGTGTCTGTAGAGTAGGGTTTTCGGATGATATATAAAAAAATAATAAAAAAAATCTTTTAACCCACCTATGGCATTAGTATGCTACACGTTTACAACCGTTTGAGGGAATCGCAAATAAAATTTCTCATATTTTTATGTAATAAAGAAGTTAAATAACATCCTCCTTCGCTCTGAGAATAAATAATAATTTAAATATAAACATAGTAATTGTCATTCTGGGTGTGTGTAATTCCACACGGTCTTTATTAAATATAAATGACTTCTGGCGAAAACAAAGCAAAGAAAACAAAAACAACAAAAAAAAAAAATGCAAAACTGAGGGCACGAAGATTGCTGACAATACTCAGTGAGGCGCTGAAGAGAGTCAAGCGACCGATAGAAGTAAAGGTGTTAAATGTCCAAGGAGAGTACAATTATAACGACAAAACAAGTCGTCCTCCCGACAGGGGATAATCACTGCTGAAAGGTAGGTCTTTGTTCCGGAGTCTAGTTTCGGGGTTTAATGACTGTGTGCTCTGGTAATGACAGCCAAGAAAGCTCGCCGATTGTGTAATGTTTGTTGAGCATCATTAACTCCAGGGGAAGAAGAGAGGGAGGCAGTAGTTAGTCCAAAACGACTTCGGTTATTTTCATTGAGGTGAAACTTCCTGTTGTAAATATACGTGGACCAAAGGGTAGCGTTAGGAAAGGAGGAAGTAAAAAAGAATAGCAAAAGTAAGGTGACAGACTAGTATTCGTCCATGTAGTACGAAATGCCGTCGGAGAACTGGACAGGAAAGGTTCAATTCGTGGCAGAATACATAAAATGGAATCCATTTTATGTATTCTGTGACAGAGAAATGGAGGGCGGTCTAATCAACGTGATGATGGTAAACATGCTCTCAATATCTAATCTTTTATGACTAAAATAGCTATCAATTATTTAAATTAAGGGGATATTAAATCCCACATTGTTTTAAAACAATGTGGGATTTAATATTCCCTTAATTTAAATAATGTTTTACATCGCCAAAGTTAAGCCTATTGGCTCTTTACTTTAAATAGCTATCAATGTTACGAAATTTCACATTAACATTTAATTCTAAGTAGTGATCGAGTTTTCACAGACTGCTAACAGAAAAAAGTGGCATTCTAATTCTTGCTACACATTTTGAGGATTTTTTTAGTCTTGAGTTAGTTCATGAGATCACTGGATAAAGATATTGCTCCTGGTTAGGAAATCCAAATCCAACGTATTTTTTCAGAAACGGAATATCAATGATTCCTTATTTGCACATGACAAAGAATATTTTGCTATAATGAAAGAGTTCAAGAATGGAGAATGGAATGCAAAGAAACGAGGAGGATATTTAATTTGACGAAATCAAAATGAGTTGGAATTCTATTCAGAAAATCACTTATAGCCTACTAAATGGTCTAGCAGTTTTTATTCATAATGAGATCGGCATGAGTAAGCAGTTATTTCATCTATATATATATATAGACGTGCTTTTACTAGCAGTTTGAAGATGGTAAAATAGCAATATAAAAATATTTGCAGCCCATAAATACTGTGAAGAAATGCCGAGCTATCATCCTCTTATGACAACCATTTAACTCGATATCCAAGAAAATGTATTTTGCTATAAAATTTTCTCGAGAAAAAATAATTTCTTTAGATCAACTTATTTTCCATCTTCAAGATGATTCAATTATATGCACTAAATCGTCAAAGCAGTTTAGCGTTTATATTAAAGCATTATATAAGCGTGTGACGTCTGTCAAATGATTGTGTTTGGAAGAAGCACTGTCTGATTTGCGAGACGACAGAGACTTTTCCGACAAGTTAGATGATGCAATTTATTCATACACTCGGTCTTGTTTTATAATAATCTTGCATATCGATTACGACGGAATGAGCTATCTGTGAATTCTGATCGACTATGATTAAAAATTACTTATGTAAGTTGAAAGCGTTTTGGCCTATTATTTTGTAAATGAACTTGCTCGATAAATGATTCGCACTGCTAAATTCTAGCTCGTTATACGAAAAGAAAATGCAACAACACATTTATTACAGCGCTAAAAATATGCTGAATACAATCATTTTCTCTTACAAATTTCCGTTATAATGATTATGGAAAAAGTTCTGTGCTACAACATTGCAACAATTTCATCGGTCTTGATTACTGATTCCCATCATTTTCCTCCAGCGATGTTGGGCCAGCATAGCTATATTGAAATGATATTCCCATTTGTAGATGCAATGAGTAATTACCAACTGGAAGAACACAGGGTAAAAGAAAGATATTGATGGCGAGTGAGAATTGAGATAAACTCAATACAGAGTAAATGGTTTAGATGAGATAAACGATTTTCGTCGCCTGTTGAGATTACCATCCCACTTACTGGAGACCCAAAGTGGCATGAAATTGTGCTATGTCTGGGGATTCTAGAGTGAGATTTCTTGATTATTTATAACTAACTTGTGATACTTAATGTGCTATAGGTTACCAGCTCAATCTTTCATGGGCGGTAAACAAAAAGATGACCGAAACGTCATGCATGCAAATATTTAAAAATAGTGAGGATTATTTATTCACTGTCAACATCGTAGAGGAAATCTGAAAAACAAAGAACCACAAAGGGAAGAGGACTTATGGAATGAGAAAACTCAATACTCAACTAGACTCGTACTTTCCATGCGCGCGAACACATTAAGCAACGTCAAAAATGAACGGTAAAGAAATCAGCATAGTATTATTATTTTAAGAGCATATTAAATAGGTAAAACTCATATATAATAGCACATAGACACCAGCGCCACCATCCCATAATCTCGTACTACAACGCTAATTTTTTAAAAGATATTTCGAAATTCACACAACATTTGGAAAAAAAAAAAAATGATCGGACGCAAATATATTTAAGGACTGACATTGTCAAAACTGGTTATTACGGATTCACGTATCAATATGTAACTTCCCTTCCTCTAAATAAATCGTGGAGAATTTAAATTGGTCATGTTTGACGCATAGTCAATCTACTCACTTCTCCAATACATCTTCGATTACCCCAATAAGTCTATATATATCTGAATGGATGACTCAACCTGAGAGTCATGTTATATTATTTTATATCACTGATATCCTGTCAACTGTATATTAGCTATTTTCAAGAAGTTACACTTTTTTTTTTTTTTTTTTTGCATTTTCAAAAAATTTTAAGAAGCCATTTGTTTTAATATACTATTCTGGCAGTGCACGCAGTATGGCTGCAGCTATTTGCATGCTCAACCATTCGTCTTCCACTCGAGCAAGAGTTTACACTACATTAAGCAAGTCTCGCAACTGTAGTGCGCTAACTAATGTGTGTATCACTCATATGTACCTTCCTTTACGTCACCGCTAATCACTTTTATGTTCTATCATCATAATTCCTGCAATCTGGTTTCCGTCATGCTTTGGTCGCCTAATTACATTCATCACTCTGCTATTGCTTTTTTTTTTTTTTTTTTTTTTCATTCAGCGTTTTCATTTATTTATTTTTGTTGACTATTTTTCTTAGTTCTCAATTACTTCGGTTATTCTTATCAAGACATTTCATAAGAATTGTCACTTATTCCTAGCAATCTAATTCCAACTTTAATTGAGTTCGCTTTCTAGATTTCACAAACAGTTTCGACATCGTTTACTGTAATTTTCGCTCTTATAAATCGATCTATTTCTGCGTTATCCAATCTCTCTATCAGTTGCAAGTCGCTAATGCCTGAACTCTGCGGTGAAATCCTGTTAATGTACACAGTTTGCAAGCCACGTTATTTGTTCCATTTCTAGGCACGCACCTAACACATGTAACCGGCTAATAATACTTCCAACAAATTTGCGTCTCTCTCTCTCTCTATGAGTCAGCTGTAATTGTATGAGATCTTTCATCAGAGCTAATTGCAACTCTAAATCTTTTTGTTAATTAAACTCCGCTATTATTTCCTGAGCGCGCAATTAAACAAAACATGCAAATTGTATTAATCCACAAACAGCACTGATTTGCATACGTTTCTTAGATTGTGTAAAACGCGATAATTTTTCGGCAGGAACATAAAATAAATGTGTTCATAATAAATAAATAAAAAATCGTAAAATAATAAAACATTAAATCATCTGAGTCCCAAGATTCGTGGAATTTGACGGCAGTCGATGACTTGGTATAGCAAACTGTATGAAAATCAGTTCATCTTACGAATTGCAGTTCAGTAATCTAAATTTGGCAATCTTAAAACAACACCATTTCTTCTCAAGTATATAAGAATGCCAAGATTCACTCGCAGCTCTGCTCGGATTCGCTGAATGAAATCGGGCAGAGTCCCCTGTTCAAGAGCGATGGAATTTCTTTCAGTATTTTGGAAGAATTTCCAGAAAAAAAGTATAGATAATTTAGGGCTGAAGAAGGATTATCCGAATGCCCAGTGATTTTTGTATTGTAGTTATGGGACGATATCGGCAGAAGAGAAATGTGTCCACTCCGCCAACTCACTACATCTTTCCAGATTGACTAATAGCAACAAATATCAGCGAATTTGTATTGCGAGAGGAGGTTGTGGGTGGGGTGGGGGGGTATTATTTCAAGGAGGAGGTGACAAGTAGATCTGTTACGAAAGTTAGTTTCATTTACCTAGTGAGGTTGGTTGGAATTACGATTGAAGCCAAGTACTGTGTCTATTAATTGTATTCGCCGGCCGGTTTGTCTGTTTTGTGAGAAGAAAATCGCAGATTACCGGGAGGAAAAACATTATCGCTTCCATATGAGACCAGCATCACTTGAGACGTAAAACTCTATAAAGGTTCCTCAAGTCCAACAAACTCAAGATCAACAAAACGTCGCTTTATCCACTTGTGTTGTGCAATGAACTCTTGTGACTAAAATGCGATGTGGGATTCTCAATTCATCAAATCCCAAGCTGTTGAGATATACTTAAACTAAAACACTGTATTGACATTTGGGCGTGGGGGAATTCAATTCAATACCAGAACACAACTTTACAACTAAAATAATAAAAATAATCATGACATTTTATGCTGTTAAGCCTGTATTTTAAAATGCAAATAAAATTACATACCATTCTGTTATGAAAGGAATCTATTGGCTTACCTGAAAAGGAAAACAAAAAATATTTCAAATAATGCACCAAAAATGCCAGAGATAGAAGAAAACTTTTGTGAAATAATATTCAATTGACATAATGCACATAGTATTATGTAAAAGATATTAATCAATTATCACACTTGCTAAGGAGTACAGTTCATAGTGATTTTTTTTTTCCTTTTTGTTTTTTGTGAGCATATTTTTCGTTATGATTTATTCGTCAGAATGTGCTTTTATTAAAAAAAAAAATCCGCTACTATGGCAACTACTACTTTAAAATTTCAGTCAAAACTCACTCAGTAGATTGCATATTGATATGCAACGCTGGACTTAGTAATCTAGCCGTTACTGAAATTTTAAAGATGGCAAAGTTAAGACATTCTATAAATCAATTAGTATTCTCTCTCTACTTCAAATGAACCATTTGTTTATTTGGAGACGTTTTCATAGCAGCATATTAGTCTTGGCCGCTTTCTCTTTTGATGATAATAACTTCGTCTTAGCGTTCATATGTGTATGGAGGATAACCTACGAGGAATCTAATAAACTTCAAATACGGATTCTTCGAGTGATTTTTAAGTAAAAAAAAAACAAAAAAACTTTATATCAACATAGGTTCAGTGTCTAACCGAGACATGACAACCTTCAGGAGGAAAAAAACCCAGAATAACATGTTAAATGTTTATTTTAGAATTAAAATTAGAAATCAGTATTTTAAAAAAAAATGAATATGAAGAAAGTTTTTATATAACAGTTGCTCAAAAGCTTGATTGCTTTGTACTTGGATATTTCCATGAGTCGTAACAATTGCTTGTGTCTTCCTCTCTATCATTGGTTAGTGATTTCGAAGGTTGCTTGCTGTGTCCAAAATTCTCTGATGTAATGCATCCTTATTAGTTCACCTTTTCGTGTATACGCTGGCACTTCCAAGTTAGTTTAAACAGTCTGACGGGCTAAATGGAAGATGTAGCCGGCCAAGGATAAGGACTTCTTCAACCAATCTCTAACAACTGAATGAGTTCAAACCATCGTTAATTTGTTTTTCGATTTCTATCTCTCTGAGAAGATTAGTGACTAGGCGTTGTCCAAGTAACTGGGTCCTCAAAAAAAAAACAGCGTTTGTAATTTGTTTCCATTGTTGTATGCCAATTCTAAGCTGTCCACAAATGCTCATTCCAAGTATTATTCACTCATCTTTGAGAAAACATCTATTCATCAGTGAATAGATGTGAAAAAATGTGCCTGCATACACTAGTATTTGCAAATATCCAACGGAAAAAAGTTAACTCACAGCTCATAATCTGCCTCATCAAGACACGTGCATAATCGGTGAGATAAGTCTGCGGTTACTACCTGCCGAAAACTAGTCTCCACTGATCTGGCATCGACATATATATTGATATAAACGTTTTGGCTTAAAACTGTTCAAGGAATCAACCCCCCCCCCCCCGAAGTTTGTCCGATTCTTACAGTAATACCCGGTATATATGCAATAGTAAGTTCTCTAATATTCCTACGAATGGTACAGCGATTTTAACAGAAATCTCGCCGGTGAAGGATTTAGAAGCCTACAGTATATATGAACCAAGATTTAGGTTAAACATGCATATTATTACTGTTCAATAACTGATATTCAAGACCGATAAGCTGGAATTCTAACAATATTTACTTAATAATTTCGTTTACAAAATACAAAGTAACGCCACTTGATTCATAGCTAATGGCGCATCTTCACAATCAACTGTTTCATCGAGCAATTTAAGAGAATATTTGTCTTTAATATTCATAGAAGAACATTAAATAATTAGAGGAATTGAAATAACTAGTTCCTGTAATTATTTAAAATTTTTAAAGTACTTGATTTTGCACGAAGAGTGGTGGTGAGTGGAATGTTTTGTTGAATGAGGTAATGAGTGCACAACCATCGAACTAATTTAAGACGAGGTATGATATGGAATATCACTGTTAGAATGTATCTTTCTCTTGTCTCCCTTGATGAATCTTGACTCCAGGAGGTGTTTGGATAAATAATAATAATAATGAAGTACAAGAAATAGTCAAAATCGTGATATGGCTTAAGAAAGATGAGTAGCAAAAGTAGAAATGAATACCTATTTTCAACCATTTCATTAAACTGCATTAAATAATAAATTAAAAGTGAAATATTAAATACGTTGTATTTAAATAAAATTATAAATACAAAAGTTCACTTTTACTATATGTAAAAATCCTCGTCATAATGAATAACAAATATATCATTATCGGAATTTTTGATGTTGAATGGATCGAGTCTTTCCAAAACTGTGTTGAAAACATTATTCAACACTATGGAAATTATCCGAGGTAATTATAAAACGTATAAGAAACATAAAACCAAGCACTAATCATCATTAGTACAATACCCACAACTGACTCCGGCAACCCATTTCAATCATTCACAATTCTCCAAGCACGAAATTGTACCCAAGTGCCAGGGATACTTCTAGTTCCCCTCACACTAATCAAGTACTAAAACATTTCCTCTTCTCCCTCTATCACCCCTCCGCCCTCTAAGTAGCCTATATGTCTCCATCACAACTCACTCCCTTCCGCTTACCAGCCAATTTCTGTAACCCAGAAATTTACAATCCATCCTTCTGATGACATACTGAAGATTTGTGGGAAGCATTCCACGTTCCCAAGAAACAAAAGCAACCAGATCGGCGCACAACAATCCAAATGGGACCGTATCAAAGCCTTATAAAAAGGAATAACAACAGTCTCCTTACAGTGTGTGTAAGCTATTTTAGCTACTTTTGCAATATGATCCCCCAAATAAAAATATTTCGACAAGTTTTAGCAAAGATCTTAAGAATTTTATTAAAATCCATCTAACTACAGCAGAATTATTATATGCGTACAGATAAGTGAAACGTACCTAATACGAACTTAAACATTTTGTGAAGTGTACCTAAAATCACGAGAGAAAAAGATACACAAGGAGTGGAAATGTGATTCATTGAAAGCTTTGTAACGTAGCTAGGCACTACACAAAATGAATAAACAAATAATAAAAAGAAATGATCATTCAAGTGTAGCAGTATGGAGGTCAACAAAAATATATAACAGTTTAGGCAATTTGAAAATTGATAGATTATCATGGCTCAAGTTTCTCATTGTAATAATGCGACAATGTCAATCGAATTATTCTTTAAGGGAGATATATTACTCCAGCATCCACAGGAACTGTCTATCCTTTGAAATTCAAGAGAAGTATATTTAAATTTCGAACAGCTCCTTTAAAAATTGATATTTCGTTCATAAAGTAATATGTATGTAAAATATGAAAAAAAATAAACGATTGGTACTGTCAGAAAATAAATATATGCTCTTCAATAATTATACAGGAATATATGAATGACATGTCATCTCTCAAAAAATACAGTAATACAGAATATATTTTATAACCAATTTTATTGCATCTTCAAATAAAAGTGTGTGTGTGTTTGTGTGTGTGTGTAAGACAGCCTGGTCTGGGAATCACTAATATGAAAATGCCTCCATAGCTCAGTTGGTATACATGAGCCCATAGGTTGGAAAGACCCGGGTTCGAATCCCATCTATGATTTGGGAGGTTGGGGATTTTTCACCCGGAAACTCGAGTTTTTCGTTCCTCAAAACAGGCAAACCGGCTCTGTGAACACACAGACCTACAAGGCATAATACCTGTTCATAGGAGATACAGCAGAGGAAGGGCGTGCGGGCTGCATTAATTTGCCGAAAAAGAATGCGAGGCTGCCATTGTACTTATTATAGGATTCTAACGATGCACTGAAAAAGATTAATGTTGGGTGCCTTCAGCAAGGTTCGGATTATCTAACACTCGGTCCATCCACTATATTGGTGGATGAAACCTTTCTTGAATGGATTGTCATAAAGTATGCCAGTTATCTAGAAAAAAGTATAAATATATAATTCAATCAACATTATTCTTGCCGAGACTTGTTAGATCACTGATATAGCATAATTCTCCTGCTGCGAGAGAAACTTCACACAATCAAATATACTAATTTGATTAGTATATTTGATTGTGTGAAATGTGTTTTTAAAGTTTCAATATAAATTTATATAGCAAATGACGTTTTGAATAATCCATCGATTTTCTCTATTTATTACACATATTCCACTAATTCTAGATCTCGCATTTAAGATCCTATTTCTTCTTCTTTTTTTTATTTCATCTGAGAAGTTTCAGAAGATATTACGTGGATTTAGTTAGCGAGTTTCGCCTATAAATTATTTTTTTCCCTGACAATTCAAAACAAAAAAACTTGATCAGACATTTCTTTAATTAAGGGAATACCTACCAAGAAAAATGTTTACTGCATTAAACGAGGAATGACGATCCGTTTATGAAAGCCACAAGTCGGTTATAAAATATTTGATTAAACACTGAACACATGCACCACACGGGAAAAGTTACGACACTTTTTTTTTCTGAATGTTATGCATCAGTAAAAAACCACGTCGCACAAATGATAAAGAACAAGATATCATTTCGCTAAATTTCGCATTTCTAACAATGCAGCAAGCACTTTTATAATACCACAAAGCAATCAGCTGAGGTCATATTTTTCGACTTTATTTTGTACCAATCTTTCAACTGAACTTAAGTAAAAGAGATTTCATTCTGTGATTAGTAAAACTTGACTATATACATCAGTGGATTTTCCACTATTGTATAAAGTAAATAGTAATGTATATAGTAAAGTAAATCTACTTTGGTATGACTCTCGATCGCACTCTTTCATATAAAACACACATAGAAAAAACAAAGGGCAAAAGTTAATGCAAGAAACAATATACTAAGAAAGCTTACTTCCTCCAAATTGGGTGCAGAGCCTAGCACACTGAGATCTTCTGCCTTGGCCCTTTTATAGTGCTAATTAAGCACCATAACTTACGTGTGTAGGATGCATGAAAACTCCGTTATAAATTCCACAAGGAGCAGCCGTAGTGATCCCGACACCGATGAGTTTTTTCCTGCCCTGTATGGGCCAGATCCTGCAATGCTGAAAAACTTGACCCAGCATTGAATGAAAACTGCCGCTTAATTACAGGATGCCTGAAACCCACATTAAGAACCATTGAATACCATTAGCTGGTATTCAATTCGAAGATCTGCATTCTCAGCTGACGAAGGAAACAGACAAATGAATGATGAGCACCACCTACTATTTGGTCAGACTACAGTGCCCAAAGACTGAAGTCCAGACATAGCTTTCTAGCAACCGTTGAACCACTTAAAATCCGTCCAGAGACGAGACTTGTCTCTGGAGAGTTTCTATGGCTTGCACTATACCCTGAGAATAATACTGGTATTCCAACAGACGAACATCTTCCACGTGGTGCTCACTTGGACTGGAATACTTGTAAAAGCCTCAACAGACTACGAACAATAGGACGCTGTAAACAAAACCTCATCAAATGGGAGATACCTCACTAGACCAAATAATTGTGAGTGTGGGGTAACCCAGGCCATGGAGCACCTTCTTTCTTGCCCCCTTCTTCAATCGCCTTGCACAAAAGAGGACCTGATATCCTGCGCAGAAAGAACAGTTGATTGGGCAAGATACTGGAGTAATAACATCTAACCATTTATATAACCTATAGTTTCTTTTTCCTTCATATTTTACCTATTATTCCCTGTATAATTTATCTATTAAATTTAAGCTGTTCTCATTTGGAATGTACCCTAATTTGTTGTAAAAAATATTATACCAATTACTATTGTACCACTTGTGTTTGGATAAAATAAACAAAGTGGATTTTCCATGCCATAATCATAAAAAAGTTTTTTTTTTTTGAAATTGTAAATTAGAATACCTGAGTTTCCCAAACTCGCACAATTAACCAGAATTTAAATACATTCAAGAATAGGAAATTCTTGGAAGTATTTAAATAAAATTTCAATATCCTACAAAGAGCAATTTACCAGCATCTAGCAGATAAGCTCGGATCACTCAGTTTATCCAGCTTTCGTGAGCTACACTGCTGATGTAATCAATCAAATTAATATTTAAGTAACGTTTAAAATGGCATACGCTCATTAGCAAACTCCTTCTTTTCACAAGGGTTTTAAATGCCTTTGAAAGCGGTTGAAATAACGCTCGCTGTTATTCTGACAATGCAGCAGATTACGAAGGTATCGCAACACGAGGTTTCTCATTATTCAGAAACCACTTCAGAGAACAGCAACTTGCGGAGAAAGTTGGGACCGCACAAGAACGCGTTGCCTAAGTGCTAATTAAGCACCATAACTTGCGTGTGCAGGAAGCATGAAAACTCCGTTATAAATTCCACAAGGAGCAGCCGTAGTGATCCCGACACCGATAGTTGGTTTCCGAAAAATGTTTACCAAACTGAGATGAATTTTCTAGTTTAATATCTGAAAATGGCCAGTTAAAACTCGACGGAATTGAGGAATATCGGGAAACTGTTCATGAGCAATATTTCAAAACGTTAAAAATCTCTAGGCACCTTGTGCTCTTGCCACTTGACGGTGGAACTGTTAGGAATCCAAACAAATAAAATGAGCATGCAATTAACTGCGAAGTTCGATACAGCGGAGAATAAATTCAAAACAGCTACAAACTGTCTCAAATATTGAAACTGATTTCAGTCATGCAGAAAATATCGCTAAAATAATATTAGTTTCTCCTTTTTTTTTTATTAGCACTAAGAAACAAAACAGTTTCCGAAAGTAACTGTTGGAAACATCAAGTGTAATATTAGTCGTCACTTCCCCCCCCCCCCTCTCCAGCTTCCACACAAGAACGCCAATTTAATTATCAAGCAAGAAACAGGTATCATTAAGGCCTGTCTTTTCCTCACTTCTCTGACCTAATTCTAGTCAACTTTCTTAGTGACTAGGCCAACATTTTCAACACAATTAAATTATGAAATATGCACTTCATTCATGGCAAATTGTTGACAATTTCAGCACTTTGGAGCGTACGTATCTTGAGTTAAAGATTTCACGTTTAGTGAAGCGAGAGAAAGCATTATGGCAGGTATTTCTCCCCACTGAAAAGCTCTTCTAGACATTTATATGGGGATCGGAAGTGACAGCCTACGGCTACAATGCAGATTATGGTTACGAATAATTCTTTGCATTTATCGGTTGATGTCTTCAGCTTTGATTAGTTTTTTCCGTGTTTGCAGCAGTGTTGTTGTACGAAGTACTGCCTTCCCTGGCTACGAAGAGATTCCATATGGACTGTGTCTCTTTCAATAAACAGTACCTTCACAGACAACTAATTACGTTACTTTACCTAGGAGAGTAACTGAACCTTTGTGCGTGTGTGTTAATGTTTCCTGCGATAGCGAAGCAGTACTTGACTGACTTAAATGTCAAATAGATTTGTCAAAAGGAAGCGTATTCGCCTATAAAGAGAAGTTGTCCAAAGCCGTTTTATTTTAATACATTTATTGGCTAGTGATTTTGGAACCGACGATTTTGTGCATTTACCAACAAATGATAACTCTAAAATATAAAAAGGATGGTTTGTTTGTCTAGTAAATGCAGTGGATATGATTATGTACTTTCAGTGTTTTTAATACAAACATCCAAATGACATCCAGCGGAAGTCTTTAGTGATAAACAATTTTTGTCATCCGATATAAGATCATAATCCTATTTACTGGAGACATGAAGCGACTTGAAATGACTACTGATTTGAGAAGGTAGTAAAGAAGTAACAACCGAAAATGCTGAGAAATTATGGTTCAGTAAATCTCAAGAATTCTAATTGTATGTATCTAGATCTTCTTCTTCTTCCCTTCATGTATTAGGCCTAGTGGCCTGTACGGGGCTATCCTTAGCCTCTAAGCCTTACCTGTCCCGAGGATAAGGTGGCTGGCCCTATACCTCCCGCTGTGTCCTATGTCTGTAGATGCGTGTGTTCACGGGGACGATTTGCCTGATTGTGGGAGGAAAAATCCCAGATAAACTGGGGAGAAAAACCCTGCTGTTCACGCCCAAGACCGGCTAACTTGGCTATGGCTGAGAAAGATCCTTAAGCTCCTCAACGTCAGCGACGGGAATCGAGCCCAGGACACTCCTTTCCCAGGCATATGGTTGAGAGGCACATAGCCACTCGGCTAACCGAGCGGACATGTACCTAGATGAATAAATAAATTAAATGTACTATTTTAAAAAGGTCAATATTTTAATCATTCGCCATTTTACATGTCACACGACTAGATCGATTCACTTAATATTCAAGCAACAATATCACTAACACAGAAATATAACAGCCACATAAAATTACATGATTTCTTCGTATGAGAAAACATACAAAGTAATCGCTTTTCACTGCATATTAGGGACTTTAGGACAAACTTGGAAATAAATATAGCTGCCGTATGAAGATTATTTTGAGTCAAAGAATATTATAGAACATTCAGTTGGTAGCTAGCAAAGATTATGCCACAAAACCCAAATGTCAAGAAAACACCGGAGACTAATGCGATTGAGTAGACAATAAAAAAAGCTTGCGGTAATGCTCACGAAAAATGAAAACCCTAATTTCTATTCTCACTGGCGACTTACTGTCGCATTTCCTTTAATCACGTAGCAACAGTCTGCCGAGCCATCGTTATCTTTCCGTCCAAACGTCTTTAGAGTAAATGTATGCTCAAGGACGCTGCTGAAGGATTTTCGGAAAACCGTGAATTTTTATTTATGATTGCAGATTCAAATAAAAATTCGAATGGGAAAAAAAAAACAACAACAACTAAAACCATTCTCCTACAAAGATTACAGATATCAAAAGTTTCCTTAAAATGTTTTCCTCGTTTTATTACTAGATGAATAGGTAGAGATGTAGTCACGACTTCGAATTCCATGAAGTATATTCATCACAGTTTCTCAAAATCGTGAAATTGTGATTACCTCTGTAGACTTATAGCTCCCACCGCCAAGTAGAGGCATTATTCAGAGTAATGCGCAAAGCCGATTACAAATAACACTGACACACGCAGGTATGCAAATTACCTTTATACTCCAAACTGAAATAAAACACGATCTCGCAACGTTTTATTTTCTGTGCTATTATGTTATTTCCTCCCCCCCCCACTAGATGGTGCTAGTATAATGCACAACAAAAAAGAATAAAAGAACGCTGATATTTAAAAGAAGACATCGTCACTGTATCTCACCTCATTAATTTATTTATTACATTTTAAAATAGTAAAGGGGATTTGTGAATATACCGCGCATCGCATGACATTTACTCCTTGTCGTAATCTTAAAGTACTGACTGCAAAGAGTAATTTCAAGTGCAGGCGGTATCAAAGAATTATGAAGCGATTAAAGATCGGTAGGAACCAGTTAGCAAGATGCAATAAACAAAATTAAAAAAATGTCGCATTTAATACATCTGAAAGATAAAATGGAAACTTTTTTTTTAACAACATTCTGGCAGTCTGTTAGTATAGTGTTCATCTTGTTAATACATAATCATTTGACACTGCTAATACATTTACGGTGAATAGAATGACAAACTTAATAACCGAACTGTTCCAATTTTATTATTTATTTGAAAGCAAGTATAAAAATGATTGAGGACAATCATAAAAAGCCGTTTCGGAATAGTGACGCTATTCACAGAAATTGAACCGAAGCTTTATTTCATTTATTGATATGTTATTTGTAACATATATTTTCTTACATTTAGAAACGCTCTGTCCAATTTTGCTACTAAAAATGATCCGACGTAATTTAAAATTAAGGTAATGCAACAATTTTAAATATGGACAAATATATCAAATCCCAGATTTCGATTCCATCCAGTCAAAGTGCAATTATTACTCTGAACCATTTAGAAAAATGGTTGGATTTAAGCCTAAACAGACCACTTAACAAATTTTAGCAAAATCCTAGATTTCAATAAAAAAATCTGTCCAGTTAAAGTATAAGAATAACAAGTAATGGCCGAACGAGCAAGCAAATTAAGAGGCACTATGCACTTTGCAAAATGCGCCTAAAATGGAATATACATAATAAAATAGAATTTCCGAGAAGGAAAAATTATTCTATGTATATGACTGCCCTTTCTGATAATCAAGCATTATAATGGGAATGGGTGATTTGTTCCTGATCAAAAGATTCCACAGCATTCACATAACACAGAAGTCAAAATCTGAAGATAGTGCCTTACAGTTCTCCAAGAAATTATTATTATTATAACCAACTGGTGTCATCCTCAGATAAGCTTACATATAAGCTTCGAGAATGAAAGCAGAGAAATTAGTTCTCATCCAAGATGTATCCTATGTAATCAAATGCATGTAATGTACGTATCATATGTAAACCAAAGTATGTAATGTACGTATCATATGTAAACCAAAGTATGTAATGTATGTATTATATGTAATGTATCGCATGTGAACAAATGTAAGTAATGTATCATATGTAATCAAATGTATGTAATGTATGTAATAACTGTAACAAAAGTATGCAATATAGAGTGATTATATCCATTGATATTGTATATATATAGAGTGTAAAATTGCAAAGAAACACTTGTAATAATCATCATTATGAATATTATAATAATATATGTTGTAAACAGTTAGTTATTATTATTTAAAAAAAACTTTATTTACGAGAAAGTATTTGTTATGCATAATTTTCTTCATATAATGTATGTAATTTATTGAGATATAATAAAATGTTAAAAAAATTATTAAGAGAGACCTTCAGGGAGTCAGAGACTCATCGAGGGAGGCCACATACCATACACACACACCAGCTATCATATTTATTCTTGAATTTATTCACACTGCTTGCACTCACAACATCCAATGGCAATCCATTCCAATCACGCACTACCCTCTGAGAGAAAAATCTGGCCCTTACACCCTTCATTCTCAGCTTCCAAGGATGCCCTGTCGTTCTTTCCCCACCCTCCATAAATTGAAAAATCCCATCAATTAAAATCTTGTATGACCCTTTCAGCAGTTTCAATCATATCACCCCTCTTTCTCTTATTTGCTAGTGTCCGCAATCTACAAATTCTCAACCTGTCTTCATAATCAGTATTCCACAATCATGATATCATTTTTAACACTCGCCTTTGTACTCTCTCTCTCTCTCTCCAATATATCAGAATCACATCGGAAATGAGGAGACCAGACCTGCGCACAATAGTCCAAGTGAGGTCTTATCAAGGCCTTGTAAAGAGGCAAAATAACATCCTTATCATGTGAACGTTCGTTTGAGCATTGCAATTATCTTTTGAGTTGTATTTGCAATCTTTGCCCTGAACTTCAACTTCCTATCTATTAACACTCCAAGATCCCTAGCCTCATCAGTTTCTTCTAGCCTAATCACATCAATATAATACGACATTGGATAGGTAATCATGCCGAAGTGAATGACTTTACATTTACTGACATTGAACTGACACCCATTTTCCCATGCCCACTATTCCAGCTTATTCAAATCATTCTGCAAGGACTGCATATCAGTAGCATTCATGATTACCCTACCTATTTTTGCATCATCAGTAAATAACTGTATGTCGCTTGTCAAATCCTTCCCAATATCATTAATGTACATATTGAATAACAATGGACCAAGCACTGATCCTTGTGGTACAACACTTGTTACGTAAAACCTTGCAGACTCAGATCCCCCATATACCACTTTTTGATATCTGTCAGTCAGTCATCCTCTTATCCATGCTAATGTTGTATAACCCAAACCTATTTTCTCCAATTTATTTAACAGTCTGTCATGTTGTATTCTGTCAAAAGCCGTAGCAAAATCCAAAAATATCATGGTGTATCCATTCCGCTTGTCTAGTTCAATGGTAACACTGTCATAGAATGTGAGCAAGTTGCTAAAACATGACCTTCCCTTAGTAAACCCATGTTGTTCATTGCAAAGTAGAGATTCACTGTCAACCCATTTCCGAATGCGGGCCCTTATTAATTTTTCTAAAATCTTCACCACTACTCCTGAGATACTAATTGGTCCATAGTTTGATACATCGGTCTTTGCACCACCCTTATGCAATGGAATTACCATACATTCCTTCCATTCCTGCGGAATCTTTCCTGTTCTGAGACTCATTAAACATCCTGGTCAAAGGAATGATTAATTCAGCTGAATACTCTTTTAGCACACATGCTGATATTCCACCAGTCCCTATTGCTGAATTCTTATTCAGCTTTTTCAACAGCAATAATACCTCAGCCTCACACACCTGCGTTTCTTCATCTAGTGAAGAGGTAACAGTGAGCTCAATGTTGCGTTGACTAGGTTGATAGTTTTTAACGAAATGGGTACTCATTAACTGAACAACCTCTTCTTAACTAAAGTTACTCTCAACAACTTTAAAATTAGCTACGAAAATACAGAGCTAAGGAAATATTAAACAATATTTCCCAACAATACAATTAAATCAATAATAACAGCAAGAGTGAAATCAAAAACTGTTAATACCGTTTTGCATAATGAAAGGTTTAAGTCTAAAAGCAATTAATTCAAATACATTGAAATTCATAAGTCCTAATAAAATATTCAATTATCTTTCTAACAGTAAAAACAAAGTATTTGTAATGAAAGTATAAATCAACTACATTACAGCTTATCCAAATGAACCACCAATTAATAGTTTAATTTCTTATTAATCCTTTTCTTGAGAATTTAAAGTACATATTTCATGAATTTTATTAACTACAAATTAATACAGACATCACGGGAACATTTACGCTAAGTGTATATTAAGAATTTACATAAGTATTAGTGGATTCTATTAAATTAATTACATATAATCTAGATATTCAAAAGATTAACTTTAAATTTGTGTAATCTGCTAATTAAACTATCAAAATTCAATTAAGTATTATCTGAAGTATTTTAAATAGATTAATTGTTTGCAAGAGGTTCAGATATTTCCTGAGCCAGAAGCAGCATGCAAATACATATTAATAACATTAAGAAGCGTTATAAGCGAAAATGTGTTAAATTAATTTTCAGTCAAATTAAAATAACATATTGGTATTTATTTGAAGCTGGCTGATTTGTTTGATTAAGCGAACATTAAGGCTGCTTGTTTTGGGAAATGAAACAACGCTTCTCGAACCTCAATCTCCCAAATGCATGAAAGTTTGTCTACAATGGTGAGTATACTTAAAACATATGAGTAATAAAACTGTGATTTATACATTATTTCTTTGGCTTAGGAATTCAATGTTGAATTCAGGTGCATGTATATATAAAAAAAAGGATAATCTAGATGTACCATTTTTCTTTTGATTTATCAGCATAAAGAATCTGCAAAAACTTATCCAAAAGTTGGCAATAAGAGAGCGATGAGCCAGTTAGGTGTAGTACAGCACGCCAAGAGTGTCGTCATTCATACGCGTGCGTTTACGATGATTTCATATATTTATTTTTTCCTTAACAACAAAAAGTTTGTCATGAAAGTGAGCATCACTCTCAGAAGTGTCAGCAATGTCAAAGTAAGCATACATTGCGAAACCATAATTTGAATTCATGAATGGCACAAAAGAAATCGCTGAAATGGAACATCAGTGGCTAGTTTCTCCACTCTGACAATGCACCCACTTACTCCGCCTTGTTCGCGCACCACTTTCTTGGGTGGGGGAAAGCAGATCGCAATCGACCTTCTCTACTCACCAAACTAGAAACCTTCGATATCCTTCAACAGATAAATCAAATAATTTTTTTTCTTTCTACGCAGTTTTCAGACATGGAGAGGACTACTTTGAAGGAGACCACGTTGATCTGCTACTACGGTAAGAGTAATACTGTTATAAATATAAATTTCCAAAATATAAATTTTTATATTTTCAAAGCTGAAATTTGACAGCCCTTTTCGTAAGATATCTTCCTTTAAAAGCTAAACGTCTCCATGATGGAGCGGGGAGTTATGGAATACCCTTACAACAGGAACGTTTCGCAGCCTTTTTAAATATAGCTTAGCTAACAGGTCATAAAAGTCAGTGGAAAGAGTCCCTTCTAAAAAATCATCCATTTTTCTTAAGTCAAGATAAGCAAGAGAATATGTGCAACGGCAGATAAACATGGGCGCTTTTGTGGCATTAGCTACCTCTGACAGCTAATGCCACAAAAATTTCCAACAATCTAAAGCCTATCTACAGTACAATAATAATCGACTACTGACGAAATGAGCATAATGAGTTCCTACAATAGCGATGAGTACCCATACCATAATTCAGAGTAATAAATTAAAGATGCCAATAAATTATATTCTTGATTCAATCCTTTATCCAAGTTCATATAGAGGCTAATGACTGCACATCAGTTGTCTTAGTATTCCATAATGCCAAGCACGCACACATACCCTTCCAGATGTGTATAATACAATGTATTATACACAGTATAATACATAATATTATACATATCTGGAAGGGTGTGTGATTTGAATTATGGGATACTAAGACGACAACTGATGTGCAGTCATTAGCCTCTGTATACAAGCAGCCCAGTCGTGAAGATATTTCACGCACAAACACTGTTTGCTTACACTTGGATAAAGGATTGAACCAAGAATATAATTTCTTGGCATCTTTAATTTATTTAATTTGTTATAGTATAACCAAGTGAAAAACTTCAAAACTTCAAAATAATAATCTATACATATCAAATTGCCAAATCCGTCCGTCGCACCATTTCTATAATAACATGGAAAAAAAAATCAGTAAATTGCTGCACAAAAAATATACAAATCAGAACTAGAAGTGGGTAAAGTTAGAGAGGGCAGTATGTAAGCGAATTTTGTACTAGAAAACTAAGTAATCTTACGAAGTATTTTTCGTTCCAATCAGATAACGTACTTATCGCATTTTATGAGTCCCAACTGCCATCAGATACCCAATATCCACTTATAAATTTTCACAGGTTTGGTTTACAAAGCTGTTATAACACACATTATAATTACATGAACTATCCCAATTCTCTACACCACCACAGCTACTCTCTCTCTCTCTTACCAAAACAGATGAAGAATGCATTTAGAATTCATGTAACATTTCGCCATAAACTAACAATTAAAATGTCGTGGCCCTTTAATATCTCATTGAAATGTATGAATCTTCGTTTGTAAAACGATATAATTGGTATTAACAGATTGATAGAATAGAGGATATCATGTTATAAGTAACTTGTTTAGTATGCAGTTTCAAACAAAACGCTTTTGTAACAGTTGCGACTCTTATATTACTGGAGATTTATCCAATTGAAATTCGATAATAATATTTCCATCTTTTTCACATTCCTCCACTTGGGCTTACATTTCTGGCTGGTTTTTAGGAATTACATTAGAAGCAGTTAAGGCTATGAGACCTTTGAATTGCGTATATTCTTCTAGACGGTTTGTACACCCTCTGTCCAAAAAGAAACCGAACTTTCGAAAATAGAATAAACTGGTGGCGCCACCTGTTGTATCTTTTTTTGTTGTCGAAAGCTGCAACCATCATTAGTGTTGTGTCAACTGTTTATGACATTTATTTCATTAGAAGCCGAGTTATAGTGCCAAGAGTGACAGCGTGTTTTGACGAACGGTTGGAAAATGAGTTTCAAACAGAGCTGAGATTGACTTCTGTGTTAAACTTGGTAAACGTTTTTCCGAAACGCATTAAATGCTTCAAAAAGCATACGGTGATGAATGCTTATCCCGTATTCAAGTTTACGAGTGGTTTAAGCGATTTCAAAGTGGTCATGAGCCGCTTGAGGACGACGAAAAGCCGGGCCGTCCAAAAACTAAACTGAGCGAAATTAACATCCAAAAAATGCGTGATTTCATCAAAGAAAACCCGAAATCGTCCGTGAGATTGATTGAAGATGAATCGGGGATTCCAAAATCAACTGTGCACAACATTTTGACCGAGAGTTTGGGCCTTCGTAAATCGAATTCGCGATTTTTTCCCCCACGAGTTGACCGACGACCAAAAAATGTATCGAATTGAACACTGCAAGGACCTCATTAAAACCGCTCGTAAGGACTGAAACTTTTGACTTATTTCTCTTCCCCCGACTTTATTTTCCGATGAAAGGAAAGCGATACGACACCACTGAAAACGTTCAAGCGGCAGTAACCACGACCCTCAACAGTATCCCAAAAACCGATAAAAAAACTCATTTAACGAATTAATTGACAGCGCCAAACTCTGTATCGAAGCTGAGGGAGAGTATATTGATTGAAATAAATGATTTGAATAATTATAATTGGCCTGTGTTTTTTTTTTATCAAAAGTTCGGTTTCTTTTTGGACAGAGGGCGTATGTTTTCTGCGGGGCGAAAAATCTGAGAGGATAAAATCCTGCCATCTCTGTACGATACCGGATAATTTACATTCAGATGCAAAAACACTTATAAAGGTTTCCCGTGTACTAGAGGGATTCGAACAAGGCCTTTCCAACCAAAGGCATCGTAGATACAGACTGAACTACGGAGGCTATACGGTTCTGAGATCATGAAAACAAAATCGCAATCTGAAATTGGGTCTACCCTTAAACAATAATGAACACCCGAAGATATTTAAACCAAAATTCTCATATGCTTCATTAGATGTCTTCACACTAAGAATTTAAAAAATAAAAAGCTGCAATTCTCCAATCTATTTTTTTTTTTTTTTTTTTTTTTAATTTGGAAAAATTCAGAACTATTGTGTAAGCAATTTTGGAGGAGGTTCTTTTACAAATGTTTAGGATCTAATTAGACATTTGTGAAAGGAGGGAAGGGGGTGTATAGTGTATATTTTAAAAATGCTTTATTGCATAATTTATAAATATCACATTTCAATGAATACATAACTACATGCACTATCCATTAAGGTTTTTTTTTTCTTTTTTCCCGAAGTCCTATTTCAGCCAAGGATTTTAACTAAATCAACGAAGTTTTATCAAATGATTCATCACATGGGGCTGCGAAGAATTTTTCGAAGACGAACTTTCAAATAAGATTTCCGTACGCTGACATTATCGACTACCGTTTAGGTTTTATACGTGGCAATAAACGAAGGAGAATCGAGCTCAACTACTGCTGACATCAATGAGCAGAACAGCTGTCGCTTCCCAGGGAAAACGATCCACAGATGAAAAACAGCTGAAAGCTTTACAACAGTTGGTCCATTAGGGACATCGGAACAATAGATGTTCATTACTGAGCAGTAAAACAAGCACCGCTAGCTGATGCAAGCCCAAGTGCATAAACTACCAGAAGAATAAGAGATGCAGAGCAACAAGACTTGTATCTAAAACTGGCATCGCTAGATATAATGATCCAGGTTATCATATTATGCGCGCGCGCGCACACACAAAAAGTTCGTCATAAAAATAATTCTAAAGCTTTCTGAACTGTCTGAAAGTGTGAATGGAATCGATAAGTTTCTCGGCGAAAAAATTAGGGACAAGGCTACCATTATACAAGTTCACTGCTTGTAGAATTTCTACGATGCTCACTTTGAACTAAACTATTCTTTGATCTTTTGAAGGCGTTCAGGGGAAAAAAAAAAGTTTTGACTAGCACAAAAAAAGTTGCAAAGGAAAAAGATATTGAAAGAAACACCGTAAGGCACGAAGCCTTAGGTAACCGGAACTGGGTCAAGAAGTAAAGAAGCAAAGGTTATATGATGCCTGCGTGCCCACCGAAGAGAATAAATAGAAACTGCAGTAGATATCGGTGGCTCATTTCACACGCCAGATAAAATATGAATGAAATCCCAACGGACGTTTTTATTTATTTACTTATACTTTATTGCAAACCGTAACACTGAAAAATCTTTCTATTTTATCTGGTTTGCCATTCAAGTCAATCATATAAAAGCAAGGGAAAGAAAGAGCTTCCAATATTACAGCCAAACCACTTTATTAACATACTTATATATATCTGAGCTCGACAAATACGCACGCCCACGGCGAGTAGCAGAAGACCGATCAAAATGGAATATTTTTATTTAATAAAAAAAGCGTAATATTTTTAACTTAAAAAAAAAAAACACAAAAAACAGATGCGGCATTAATTATCAATTTATGGAACGCCTCCTG
Organism: Typopeltis vanoorti; assembly: GCF_054136105.1. Taxonomy (NCBI): domain Eukaryota; kingdom Metazoa; phylum Arthropoda; class Arachnida; order Uropygi; family Thelyphonidae; genus Typopeltis; species Typopeltis vanoorti. The sequence continues at coordinate 82,306,854 of NC_143561.1, forward strand.
ACTTAATGTGACATATAAGGTGAAATTCTATTTTTGCGTAGCGAGTAGGATTCTGTAGTCGACTCCTGTACTTATAGACATAGTATGTTGTTTTTGTGGTTACAGGCTTTCGGCTGTTTAGGGGAAGCTATATATACGCCAGCATCTAGGGAAATGATTATGAGCAAGATGGTTTCCCGTTGCCTTTCTTGCCGTACTATATCCTATGACTGCAGCCAGACACAGTGTATATAGAAATAATAATTATATATATTTATTTATTATTATTATTTTTTCCCTTCGAAGTCAGACTTGTTCAGTTCGATTTGTAATCCGCAAAGGGAAAAAAAGATTGACGACATATTGAACTAATATTAATCACAATAGTTTAATAAAAAAAAAAAACTTTCATAAAATGTAATTTAAAACGTCGTATTTTAAAATGACTTAATTGACACTGCAAATATAAAACGCTTTATTTTTTTAAATTGAGAATATTTCGTTAAGCTACAAATAATTAAGATGGATTTAAAGGATAAACTACACTCGTGCTCTTTTCAGGTCCTAAATATTAAAGATTTTTCACCCAAGTCTTGATGTTTTTCTCGCAATTAGAAATAAAAAAATAAATAAAAACTTTGCATCATCATTCCAAGAATATTTAAAATGCAGTATCATTATGTTCTGTCATAGTGAAATAATTATTTTTTCATTAACATTTTTTTTTTTTAACAGAAAACTAACAAGTTAGTTTTCATCCTTTTAAGTGAAGCGTTCATATGATAAACAAAGGATATTTATTACTCAGAGAAAACGATGACAAGATCTTCTTATCCCATGAAACATCCCGCCTTAAGGAAAACAATAAAAAAGATAACTTATGCGACTTTAATTGTGTTAAAAACAGATAAAAGTCTCAGGGAATACCTCTAGGATAGAAACGGATATTGCTTTGTCATCTATACTTGGAAATAAAACCACTTTGTTGCATGGATCGCTACATAACCCATGGTCCTTTTTGCATCATCAAAATATATACGGTTCATTTTCCCTCCGGCTTTTCTGACGGTGTTGAATGCTCAATTAAGTTAACGGTGATCTGCACTGATAATGTTTTCTTTGCTTGTGCAAATTTCAGCGATTAAGCACATGTCAAAAAACGGAAGTATGTTGTTACTGTCGAATTCATCGTAGGCAATAATATCCAAATATACATTCTTTCTCTCTCTCTCACACACACACACCGGAGATGTGTGTGTCTTAAACCGGAGATGAAACTCATCATGTGCTTAACACATAATTCACTTACTAGGGGAGTCTGAAAAGTTCCGATAAACACCTAGAACAAAAATATTTTTTCATATAAAAAATTTTTCATAAATGTTTTTATAACATGGTTGAACGGTGGGAGGTCACTTAGGAGGAAGGGGTTCTGGAAAGTTCTGATCAACACCTAGAACAAAAATGCTTTTTCATATAATTTTTTTTTTCATATAAAATGTTTTTTTATAACATGATTGAAACGTGGGAGGAGGTGCACAAAACATCTTTCTAGACTCTCTGGAAAGATGTTTTATGCATGTATACATTAGTGTTATATAGTTGCCCGAGACCTAAAGTAGTTTCGTGATTTCAACTGAGAGGTTTAGTGAGGTTATTGATGGTAAATTCAAACACAAGATTACAACAACCCTGAACTTTTGACATTTTATCCTACCACTTTCCCCATGTTAACACAGAAACACGGGGTGATGAATCTCAGTGAAAAAGATGTCAACTAACAGACGCTTTGAAAAATGGGGGAAAAAAGTAATTAAAAAAATAAATTAATGTAAACTAAAAATAATAATATAATTTTTAGTTTACATTAATTTTTTCCAAATTTATACAAGGGGAAAAAATATTTTGTTAGCCACACGTCAATTTGCACAAATTAAATAAAAGAGGAATGCAGAGTTATATCTGAACCCTTCTTCTAAATCACACGAATAATTACAGGAAATAAATTATTAGTCAGTATGACGACAACGACATTAAAAGATATTAATAGTTTAAATGGCATACACACGAAACGGAAAAGAAAAAAAAAGTAAATCCACTGAAACGCACTTCAGTGTTTTAATAATGGCCTAGAAAGTAAATGTTATCCATATGCTAAGTATTCATTGCATGTGCTCTCTCTCACACACACGAGCATGCGCGACATTTTGTCTATATCTGCAAGCATGCAAGACGATGACAGCTTAATCTGAGTCCGGAGATATTTCTAGGATTACTAAATGGAAACCAAATTGATGGTGTAACCAGAAATATATCATCATCATGAGAATCGGACAGTGTAACGTGTACATCTCGCCTTACCTCTGGAAAATATTCATGATCACCACCACCCCGCCTCTATGTTGTTAACCATTATACAGATATCCCTTGATTAACGCGATTAATTAATCCCTCAATGTTACCGTGTATATCAAATACAATAATCAATGGTAAAAATTACAATTCGTCCATGATCGATTACTGTATTAACAATTCGTTTTATATGGTACTCTTTTAGGAAATATAAAAAATGAATGCAAAGTAAATAAATGCTTGTACATAACGTTAGTTACTGCAATTTTTTTATCATAAAAACAGTTATCAAGAGTCGTTTGAACAGTTTTAGTTTTTTTCTTATCAGCATAAATTCTACGATAAAAGCAAAATGACTCTCTAGACCTAGGCAAACAAGCATTCTTCGATTAACATCTGGATCCATATCCATTACTTGCTGCTTAAGCGATTCTAAACTGCGAAATATTCCATCCAGTTTTTTTTTTTTTTTATTGTTATCTCCTTTGGAACCTCATCTTCACATTCTATTTGTTCGTTGTCTTCATATGCGTGTTGTTGTTCAATTACAAGAAGAGCGTCGTCACTGAAATCTTTTGAATTTGAATCCAATAATTCTTTAACATCATCTGCATCAATACCATGAAAACCAAGATCTTCACCAATTGCAACGATTTCTTCAACCACGTTGTTCAGGATTTCGAAAAGCACCTAAGTCATTAGCGCATTCTGGCAAAAGGTTTTTCCAAATAGCTCTCATGCAGACTGAACACACTTGCTCCCACGAATGTATTTAATTGCGTGTTTAATGTTAAATTTTTCCAAAATTCTTGGAGCCTAATCGCATTTCCTGCCGTTGTTGTTTCTACTGCTTTGAGAATGTCTGTTTAAGAAAATAGGGGTACCTGTACTATACACATTTCAGTGCCAACGTTTTCAGAAACTATACAGCACGACAGAAAGAAGCGACTTTGTCCAAATACGTACAGAAAAGTTGGTATTATCCTCGGATTTGAAGACCAACAGAGATTCTGATGCAAGGGAACATTCTTTGTACCGAGATCTCAAAAGAAAGGAAGGAAATTCTTTACAAATAAAGCGACTAAAAAGAATGACATTTGCAAATTAAAAAAAAAAAAAGAGGAAAAAAGTAACCTTGACATTGACGATAATTATCGAGAGAGACCTCGCATAGTTGGCAAAAGGCGGTTGGTGTGCACCGTTCATCTTGCATTTTAACTCGTGTAACGATTCACTGTAACAAGCGAAGCGTTTACGAGAAAGTAAATATTGGCGATTCAGTGAGTTTAGAATATGTTCATGATGACGCCGAATCATTGACTGTGGTATTCTTCAGTATCGTTTCAGACAGTACGTCAACGCACTAATGTCACTGGTTCTTTCAGTAGCCAATTCCAAATCCTCGCAAACCGTTTCTTGAAATGAATATATTCAAAGCTCACTGAATCGCCAATATTCACCGTCACATAAACACTTCACTTGCCACAGCCACAAGTGCAAAATCAGTGATGGGCTATCTTTGCCATCTAAATGCCAGAATGTCTATCAATAATTATCGTCAGTGTGGAGGTTACTTATTTCTCCTCAACTTTTCTAGCCCCCCCCCCGAATAGTTTGCTGAAACTGGGACAACACCTTACTCCCCTGACAAGTCTTCGTGACTTTCACATGTTCGATAAAATGACAGAAGTTCGATCGAGACGTTTTTCAGCACGAACAAGGACATGTTAATACACCACAGCCTAGTATCTGATATCGAAAACCACTACTCGTCATGAAACTTTCTAGTTAACGCGCATGTGCAGACAATTACACAAAAGAATTATATTGAAGGAATTTAACCTATACATGAAAATTAAAAATAAATAAATAAATAAAAATCACTTGTACCAACTACAGGTAATGCATGGTATTATTTATTAAATTTAACATTTAATAAATTAAATATTCAACAGTTAAATAATAATTTTCCATTAAATGATCCAAGTGAAATGAAAATTAATTAAGCTTGATTAATTTAATCAAGCCAAAAAAGAAAGAATAGATTATGTTAATATAATTTCAAATTGTTTCGCCAACATTCAAAAAAAAAATAAAGGAAGAAAATCTCACCTATCAACCTGGGAATGCTCAGAGAACGGAAATCACTACGCTAGTTTTGTGTTTATTTATAAATACATAAACTCCAAATATATAAACTTGTTTTGTCTAATTTTCACATTACAAATGGTTCGACAGAAACGATTCGACAAATTTCAACACAGATCCTAAATTTATAGAATTCCATTAGTTTGGATGTTCTAAATTACAACCGAAGTAGGAGGCTGGGGTGCTATTTTTGCTAATTGCGTGTGTTCTTGTAGTCAGCTTGTTTCTTTATCGGGGATGAAAAACTTGAGGGGAGGGGAATAAAATCCTGCATCTCTGTATGAGACTGGCTAACTAACTTTTAGTTAAAACCCAAGTCATTCCCATTTAGATGGGTTTCAACTGAAAGTGAGTTAGACGGTTCTCATGCAGAGACCACGCAGTCAATATGGGATTAATCAGTTCAGTTTATTTCTACCATGTTTGGAAATAAAAATGTGCCACTTACACCAAAATTCATTCTGAAAATTCCTAAATCTGAATTGTTATAAAGTTCCAGCCGCCCGGAGATGAGTTACTGCGATATATGACTGCATGTTTTGATCCTTTGTGTCCCTGCAAATTGTCCGATTGACACTCTGGAAGGACGATATTTTTTTTTTCTTTCTAAGGATTCTTTCTTTAAGACAAAATAAGACTAAACTCCGTTGGGCCAAGACATTAAAAACAGTATATACACTCTTCGAAAGCTTATAGTACCGAAGAAATAAAACAGTGGCCGAATTTTACAGTGAGGTGTAATAATGACATTGAAAGAGGCTAGGAATAGCGAGTCGTCTACTCCTGCTTCACTCCGGTAGAACAATGATATCTGGGATAAAACAAAATGGCAAATCCTTGTTTAATAATTGTAAGCAGATTCAGAAGTGTGAGTGGAAAACATAATATAAAAGATGGTGTGATTAAAGACGTCAAACTAATTTGGGTTCAAACTTTAATCACCAATATCCTTAAAACCTGTGCAGTTGATGAGCCTGAGGTTAGTAGAATAGTGGACAATGTAAACAAAACCATTCTAGTAGTTCTCGAAAAAATGACATGGAAAGTGCGAGGATTAGTGTTATATACCTCCAACTAATATTCACGAATCTGTAAGACAATTTTCTCATAAGATTTGTAAAAAAAAAAAACAGTGTCTATTGTGTACAGAAGAGCGTAATATGACAACAGTGCATGCTAGACCACTTCACAAATGAAGATTATGTGTGATGAGAATTTTTTTTTTCTTTCCAGATTTAACTGTAGATTTAACTTAAAACAATTATTTCCTGTGATCTTAATACAGCGCGATGTCTTTCAGACATGGATATCAACACGCAACACCTAATTAACAGTGATGCAGAGGAATATAATGCCACGCATCGACGATTTACAATTGGATGACGACTTACTTTCAACATGACAGTGAGTCACTTCATTACCACACCGATGTAAGAAATTTTATGCTTGATGATCTCACCGTAAGCATTCTATTCGTTTTGTGGGTCCGTTCGCATTCTGTTGAAAATCAGTATTTGGAATCCTTAAAGCAAATTTGTTACCCTAATTCTGGTTTCTCAATCGGACTAAATGACAAAACGTTTCGAAAATTAACAAATAACTCTGGTTTGAAGCTGTTTCAATCGGATCATTTTTTTTTTTTGAAAGCAATATAAAAAAATTTCGCATCTTTATAAGTCTATAATAGCACTGGATTCGACTGTGGATAATATATTATTTCACTATACAAGAATGATATTACTAAGCTCTACGATCGTCTCCAATTATTTGCACACTCGTGTGAGACCAACCTCCTGCTTACTAGAGGTCTGAACACTTTGAGAACAGTTTCGCATTATTTAACCCAAACTCAACTCTTAGTACCAATGTGCGATGGGTCTACAACCTTTCGTGGGTGTGATATACATTAAATAAAAAATTATATATATTTTGTTAATTTGTGACCTGAACGTAAACACCATAACAATAGGCTAAACATCTGCTTACATTTAAGGACAACTGCATACACGAATCTTTTTTTTTTTTTTTTTTTTTTTTTTAATCCAGACAAATGGCCATCCTGAATAGTATAAGATGAATCATCACTGGGACAGTAACCCAGCAAACGCCCTGCATTCTATTATTCATTTTTAATATAACAAAAGCAACAAGTTTCAGTTCGTATATCATCTTTTCAAGCTGCCTGAAACGAGTTTGTCATGAAAGAATTGTGACGCGTTCCTGTCGGAGGTTCACCTTAGCAAATCGACATATCAAGTGCAACCATCTCCCAGTACTTGTGAGCAAAATTCACGACACAGTGAATATGAAACGAAAACTGCATTAAAACAATGATCACAAACCTATCTTAATCAGTTTAGCCTTTTATTAGGAGTACTTTTCATCAAAATTAAACATTTCAAAAATAATATAGCGAACATCATAATGCAAGTTGAAAGGTGAAACAGCTTTTAAAAAATATTTCTTTTACTATACATGAAAAAGAATGAAATAATGGACCAAAAGCGAAAAAAATATAATAAATTGATGTATACTCCAAGAAGTGCCGAATATATTTTCGATGTATATAATAAAATACACCGCTCAGTAACTTGCACAACAGTCAGACATTTTGTTCCCCTTATATTAATTTTAGGCACTGGCTCTTTCTTTCTCTCTTCTTACTAGTGCACATTACATGGAAACAGCAGTGTGATGCAGTCTGTCATATGGAAGAAGTGGAACACAAAAGGGAAGTTATCGAATTGGCCAATATTTATCTTACTGACTTGCTGCTTCTATCGATACGGCAGCATACACTCGATCTAGGATAACGGAAAAATTACGAAGTTCTGAAACTAGAACTCTAATTGACTATCCTACTCTTCCCCCACCCCCACCCTCAAGCTTCTACTACTGAAGCGAGAGTCGGTGTTGTTCAGTTTGAACTGTACCCACTAGGGATTTTCACTCTATTTTTCTTTACTGCATTACGGAACATTGTATAGAAAATGCCACAAAAAAGTTTTATTTTCTAGATTTCTTTGTTATTAAAACTTTGTTGGAAACTAATGCTCGTGTGACCTACTGATATTTAACAATATTGGCGTTTTTATCTGACATTTTCTGAAGGGAGAAAAAAAAAAAAAAGACAACTGCACTGAAAAAGAAATAAATTTCCATATACTGTGCACGAGGTTAAGCTGTATTATTCCAAGTCGTTCAAATGGAACCATGTAAACAAATTTTGATTCGTCATGCAACCAAATATAAGGTAAAACATTAGCTAAATCCCGCTTGCACTTGTGACTTCTTTTCTTTCTCCCCGGTCCTTTTTGTACAACTTTCTACGTGGTGTTTATCTTACACAAGACGTTGTATCACAGCCAAAAGGCATCGTATCTGCAATGCAAATATTAATAAACAAGCATTAAGTATTTTTGCAAAGAATACAAAAGCGAATATTTATCTAATTAAGCTCTGACGAAACCCTTTAAATTAAGTTTTCGGTTTTATGTGAAAAGGATTCATTAACGATGCTTTTCTTTTATTTATTTATTATTTTTTTTTTAAACGCAAGTTAATAGAGAGATGTATGCCTCATAGTGGTAATGAAATGTGTAGACTGCATAGGATTAGCAGGATTAGCAATTAAAGTCAAAATTATCATAAAATTAAAGTTGTTGAAATTATAAAAGCAGAAAATTCCAGAAATGAACGGTAAGTTATTCAAAGGATTCTTAAAAATCAAAGGGTGCGTGTTTTATATTTTCATCTTATATTTTCGGAACAACAAAAAAAAAAAAAAAATCCTTAAAATTCTTCACAGAGGGAGTTTAAATATTACGCCTCGGTGATTTAATTAATGGCACTCTTTCCTCATTTAAAGAAAATGAAAAGAGTTAAATGTTTGCATAAGATATCTTAGAAGAGAACGTTAATAAAGAAGAAACTGGGAGTCAATATAGTTGCACGGGAAAGAAAAAAAAATCCTCTTTTTTTAATGAACCAAACAATAAGAGAATGAAAAGACTTGGGAGAATATCTGCAAGAGTAAAAACGTCTGGGATTAATGCTCTTGTCAATTTTCTGAGTTAAATAGTAAACATCTTTCGAACCTCACAGTTACCAGCAAAATCAATTACAGTTAACCAGAAAATCTCTTTAAAAAAAAAAAGTCAAACGCGTCCAAAGATTAACCTATAATTTCAATTCATACCATTTTTCTGAATTTACAGATTTTATGTGCACAAAATGACGTGTAGGTGTACGTGCGTATCGAGTTTCACGCCACATTCTAATTGGATACACAAAAAAAGACATGTAAGCAGAATGGACATGAATTAAGATTTATGAATTTCAATTACTCTTAAGAATAATTCTTATTCTCAAACTCGATAAAAATTATTTGTGAATTACAAACCAGAGATTCTGGGCTACTTGAAATAAGATTTTTCTTTACTATCTTATGTCTCCGGTAGGTAATCCGATTCCTATTTTTATTAAAAAAATTGAATAATCGAAATTCATTTCTAATCAATATATATTTGTAAGACGAGAAAAGAAATTCTGTATAGATTCCCCCCACCCCTTTACTTTTCAGAAAATGTGCCACTTCAGAAGATTTGATTGATTTCTTGGAAATGTAGAGAAGGTGATGAATAAATTAAATGTCACTATATCTGTATATATTTCATTAGTTTTTATTCCTTTGGGTCCTAAAATTTTTAGTTTTCAAATATTCCATTTTCAAAATCTATAGTCCATCTGATTCATCATTTCCCTCGTTTACTGGTTTTATTTATGCCTCATTATCAACATCATTCTCTTTCAGCATGTTCTCGGCTCAATATATTATCATTCTCACCCTTTAAAATATACAACCAGGTATGCATTTTAATTACTTTTTAGTATAAATTAAAATTTTACATTAAACATTTAAATCAGCCTCTGGATCGGAGATATGGGATAGCTCCATTACCTACTAAGCTTTTCTTCGAATGTCAGGAGAATCATGGAATCTAGTTACAGAAAATCTTTCTACTAAATTAAATTCAGTTATGGTATATTTATGTATTTCTTGATAATTTATATGTATGGAATAAACAAAACAAGTATGTTCTAATATGTATATGCATTACAGTAAAACTACTGTGGAAACTGTAACAGTTTAAATAAAAGAGCAGTATCGTACTTTTAAAATATACACAAAATAGTCCATTTGTATTACATTCCGAAGAAAAGACGACATCTTATGGTCTCCTAGAAAGCGTGGATAACTTATTCTTAAGAGGTGAATAACCTATTGATTGGTGAGTTTTTAGATGAGGCTAAAGCAGCAGCAAAGACGAAACGTCATTTGGTATTTTAATGAGAAGACTTGGATTCAAATCCCGAACGTTCAGGAGTCAAGAAGGGCTTTTCAACTGAAGGTGAGTTAAACGTTCTCATACTATGGTTGCATGGATTTTCCTTGTGCAAAACAGACAAATCAGCCAAGAGCACGCGTGTAACACAAGCTTCGTACTTGTAAGTGCTCCGGCCATAATTTAACCATTACAGATTCGAGTGTGTGTGTGTGTGTGTGGAGGGGGCGGGGAACCTGTCACCTTCACAAGAGATCGGTTAACTCACCATTAGCTGAAACCGTTATAAACGTGTATACCGAACTACAAACGGAATCGTACAAAAGTTCGTTTCATGCAAAGAAAAACCGATAGCGACAACAGCCAGAAGGTTCAGGTCTTTTCACTTGAATATACATAACTCCTATGGTGGTCAATGCCTCGAAGTTAAACTCGGATGTTTCTCAGAGCTCAAGCTTTATCTCGAGAACAAGAAATCATATGCATTTATTTATTTATACGAGTATATTTAAATAAGAATACATCCACTATTCCCTTTTAACGAAGAAAGTAATCTTATACAATATTAAAACGATGCGCATATATTTGTTTTATCATAAGTTCTCATATAGTCGTAAACATGTACTATTGAGAACTATGATATAATAAGTTAAGTAGTATGTTCATTATAATGAACTTACACTGAATTTTCAGAATTAACTTCAGCACTGTGTGCTGAAAAACTATTGGTATGTGTGAAGGTACATAACATGAAATAATTATCTTAAGATGTTTGAACTTGTCCGTATGTTAAGGAACGCTCTCGGGCAAGAAGAAAAGTGTGATTTTGTGACAATTTGTAGAGGATAATCTAAAACATGTAAGTTCGCGCAAAAAAAGTACAACAATTTTCATCTTTATTTATTGTCTTGATTTTTTATTAATTTTATTTATTTATTTTGCAAAAATCATATTTGTTTTTCTAATATTTCGATGAGTCATTGCTCCCTGGGGGTGTCATGTAAAAATAATATTATTAATGACATTTGAATCCGTGAAGCAATAACCAGTGTACTCTATGAAAAGAGCCTCCAGTTTTTTTTTTTTTCCCTCTTTAAAGCGTGTTCATTTGATTTAAATTTAAACCTTGACCAGAGTTAATTTGTCTTTATCTCTGGTTGACAGGTCAACGAATAGCTTTGTTTTATTCTAAAACAATATACTCTAATGCTAAACTAAAATTCTAAACAAACACAAAATGTTACACTGAAATAAAGAAATTAAATATATACAGCATAATAACTAAGCGAAATTAGTAAATATAAGTAATGCATAGACGGCATATTTCACTTCATCTGTGTGTGTGTGTGTGTGTGTGTGTGTGTGTGTGTGTGTGTGAGAGAGAGAGAGAGAGAGAGAGAGAGAGAGAGAGAGAGAGAGAGAGTGTCCCATCCACGAAAGATTATAAACGTATGTACTGTATACTAGTTCATTAGTATACCGTGGATAAGCTAAGGGCCAGATAATCTAGAAATCCTACTCTAGAGACGAAACTGATTTTTTTGAAGCCACTTAGGGCCTCCAATAAGGACGTTGATCTCACATCGGTCATCGACGAACGCTGCTACTAATTAAAGACAAACATCCATGTCCACAGTGAAATTCAAATCGCCTGTTGAGTGCGGAGAGTATCTCCCTAGAACTATCAGGCTGGAAGTCTTACTTAAGTTACCTTCGATATTTGCTAAAATCAACCTAAAATTCTCCTCTTCTTGTACCAATGTACAGTATATGAGCTTTAAAAAAAAGCACATATACATTGTTGAAGAGGAATGAACTTGAGTTTTAATCATCCTGGCGCAAGCTTTCTAGTAAACTTATATTCATAGAATAACTTAAACGTTATACGAACAGACCAAAACGATATAATAAATTACGAATATCGAAATATCCATAATGATAATATTATAATATATTATAATTAATTACAATGTATATTGTAAACATTAGTCTCATTACACATAATACCTGACAATTTATAAGCATTAATAATTTTATTATTAATTTTTATACTCTAATAACTAAGATTTCAAAATAAATTATATTCGTTTTGTGAAACCTGTTCACCGGGAAGGGGGGGGGTGCCTATTTATTAGTGCAAGTATCTGGCAGATACTTGCACTATTATATGAAAGTATCTTCACTATGATAACTGATCACAGATCAATCAAATATGGAAACCTTGCGATTTAGTGATAAATCTTCTGTACTGTTTGCGATTTAGCAGAGAATTATTAATATAATATACATAACGAAATGCACAATATATTTACTATGTGAAAGTAACAGGAATGTTATTACTGGGATTAGGAATGAAGCAAACAACTAAACTTGACCTCAATTCTCGTAATCTTTGAAGGTCAAATGCGCATTTAGGTGAACTATGAGCTTGTTACTAGGCCCTTCGTGAGGCATTTAGAACAGATCACAGTCAAGAGTTGTACTTCAGCGTGTCATCTGTGGATGAAGTTGTTTACTGCAAGCTGGTATACCAGTTCCCATCCCCCTTTGGGATAATGACCCGATTTCCGCAGTTTTCGCGTAGTAGGTTTTTTCTTTAGAATAATACGCTTTCTTTTTGTGTTTAATCTTTTTTAGGATTGTATGCAGGTGTTTCGGAGGGTTACAGATGTGAAAATCAGTAAACTGACCAGTTCATCAGCACGCTAGGCTGTGTGTGTGTGTGTGCGCGCGCGCGCGTTTTATCTGTACATCACACAGATTTACAAACTTAAGGATAAGGACTCAGTTAAGATAGAGACATAAAATCATATGTTAACCAAACCATATGATTTGGTAATCAGAAGTGTACGTGCGATGTACACGGTTGTCACTAGAACAAACAGACAAAACAGTATAGCTCGCGTGTTAATAGACTGATTTCACACTGTTTGGAAATATGTACATATTAGAAAAAGGCATGCAGTGAACAAAATTGGAGAATATGTAAGCGTTCGGTGCTGCAAAATATTACAGAAGTGCACGTTGGAAATCTGTTCTGATAATTACAGAGTTTATTAGAGCCTCCGTAGCTCAGTCGGTATAGACGAAACCCTTTGGTCGGAAAGACCTGGGTTCGATTTCCATCCATTACGTGAAAAATCTTTATCTGATCTTATACGGAGGTATAGGGTTTTTTTCACCCGGAAACTCTGGTTTTTCGTCCCTCAGAACAGGAAAAACCATCCCGTGAACACGCACGGTTTTACAGTCGTAAGATATTATATACAAATATATACTAAATCCCTCATTAGGAGGGCTCAATCCTTCCCTTCCAAAGTGACGGTAGAAAAAAGAGGGGGGAAACCCCTTACGAATAAATAAATAACTTACATTAATTCTGGTGGTTTAAACTTCTAAAACTACTCTTGGTGAGTGAAGAACAAATCTTCGCTGCAACTAGTAATTAATTAGATCTACCAGTTTCATTGCAGTAGAATGAATTACCTTTTAAGGCGAATAAAAATTAAACTAATACTGATTAAAAAAAATATTTGTAATTCTTTGAAGAAAAAGCAAAACTTATCCCAGAAAATCCAGCGACGATAATACTGATTGATATGCATTTCATATGAAGTCACACTCGCTGAATTTTCAGAGAACCGATGTTATTCCCTCCTAACCCTTAACGCACGTTACAATCCCGGGAGGAGCAACAAACATTAAACCATTCAGAATTGTGTAAAATATCTGCTCGGGTAGCAGATTATTACTGCTAATTATTCACGAACTGGATAAATATATCGCACCTTCCATAAAATCAGGTCAACCTGTGAGCAAGTAAGATAATGAGAGATATTTATGCACTTAACAAGAAGTGTACTATCAAACCCAAAACCTGCAACAAAATATTTTGTTTATATCTAAACTGTATTGAAGGTATGTCCACTATTGTAGCAATGTTTGAAGGAACAAGGACAAGAAACCAGAAGCAGTGTCACCGTAGACTTTAAAAAATGTGTACGGTGATGCTGCTCGTAGAGTCTAAAAAGACGAGAAAGTCAAAGAAGATGAATTTTTCCGAAGAAGAAAGACAGAGATAAACTTAGCATTCTCATTAAGTGTTGAAAATAGAATGATTATGACTATGCTTGACTGAGTGAGGAGTGTCGTTGCTTTGCAATCAACAGGCCGTGGGCTGGAAGCCCATTCTGGCATGGATGCTTGTGATTATCTTAGGACGAGATTATTTGTAAAACCAAACACAAGACCATCACCCTGTTTATTACTGGAGATCTTAAATATCTTCCGTACTATGTTTGATCTGAAGAGCACAATTCCAGGTTATTCGACCCGTCGCCCACACTTATAGCATATTAAATGTATTATGGGTTTCCAAGGTTTCGTGGGCATGATCATCATAGCAAAAAACGAAGATCGAAAACCAAGTTACTAGTATGTGTAACAATTGTTAGCAGGCCAATGGAACTGGTAGTTTGTTATGATTAATATGTTTAATTTATGATAAAATGAGCCGATTTTCAACTTACTAATTCTGTAATATTTACTTGGGTACAATATACTGCACGTTCCTTTTTAACAGAAACAACGTGTAAAACAATGATAAAAAATTCAGAAAACAGAACGGCTCTTTTATTAATCTGGTTTAAGTTTTTCAATAAATAATATCATCTGTAAGCATCATAAACTTAAATTTGTTTCTTTTCATCTGTCTAATTATTTACTCTGTACAAATCTCAAATCGATCTGATCTTGGAATACTGCTCTAACATTTGGGATGGTTCACCAAACCACTCTAAAAATTTCATGTTGTTCAGAAGAGAGCTGTTCGATTGACTGACGATCCCTCTTTCACGGTATTTTCTTCAGCCATTGTTTCATATATGGTCAGCTTCCGCACTGTATTTCTTCTATAGAAATTTCCATGGGCACTATTCAGTAGAACTAGAATTCATTATGCCCCCCCCCCTTCTGACAGACCTACAACAATGAGGTTATACAAAGGTTAAAAATCCTTCCCACACCCAAAAATGCTTGTTCCTGTGTAGAAGAGGGAAATTCGGTTAAATAGCGACTCTTCTCTCACAGACGTACTGTTGTCGCGTTGTGCCTCTTCTAGAGGTATTTTTATGTGCGATGTTCTGCTGAACTGGCTGACACATTCCTCCACTTCCCAGTCATCAGCTCTATACACACTGAAAGAGCTTTTCGTTGTCCTCTTTAATATCGTCTACCTCTGTGCTCCCGAATAATCTTTCTAAAGTATAACATCCAGTTGTTCATAAACCACGTTTCTTTCTCCCCCCACCCTTCAAATGCATTGATTTCATAGGTCTTGAGACCTCTCGTATCTAGAATTGATAACTGTAGAACAATTCTGCTCTCAGAGGAATTAGCTACCGCTTTCAACTCTACTACATTCTTGAAATGAATGTTTAGAAGTTTTGTAACTTATACTTGTAAAAGTAAGTTATGCAAGGTGTAAATATTTCGAAATGACTTTAAACTGCCTTCTTTGTGCAAGTAATTTTCGCTACTATCTAAAAGTATAACAACGGTCAATTAATACAATAGACAGAGAGGATACTATTTTGCACCAGTGATCTTCACCATCGCTTTTCCTCTAATCATCACTGGAAATGATGGATTGTTAATTTAAAAACGAAGCATTGATAACGCGTATTCTGCAAGCAAAACGAATTTGATAACTATATTTTGTTTCCTGTTTTTCAAATTCTCAAGTTCATGCTAATAGTTAATCTCGACATTTGTTTCTGCGTTTTTTTTTTTCGATATCGTGCTTCCGCGTAGAAATGTGAAACATTCGGTAACAAGAAGTTTATATACATGTCTGGCTTAGAAGTGTACTACGCATGTAAAAAAAAAAACTGCAAGAAATGGTTAGATCTCTAAAACAATTGGAGTGCTCTTCCGATAGAAGAAGAGCAGATGAGAAAATAATGCGTAAAAAGAAAAGGAACTCCAGGAGTTTTTCCTTCCACAAAAAGTGCAAAAGTAGTCTGATTTAGGAGACAGTATCGAACATTTTCCAGACGCTAGTAAAGATGCCTCGGCGCTACTCGCGATCCACTCTTCAGAATACAGTCAAGAAAAAGAAAACCGATCTACGTTCTCTTTTTTATTCAGTAAAGATTATCGCTGCTTCCACAATTTTTAAGAGCATAACAGAGTCCATGCACCGATCAAAATTTGATTTCGAGATATGACCTTTGCCATTTAATTAGCACCTTGAGTTCAAACTGAACTAAATATTAATCTTTAAATCGAAAAAAAAAGCAACCCAAATTTTATCTTTATGGAACCACCTCGGTTTCTGCTTTTTTCTTTTCTCTCTAAACGTTTTTTTTGTATAAAGTAAAGCTGAAACTATTTTCAACGACATAAAATAATTTTTAAAAAAGAGTAAGAAAGATTAAAAAAAAAAAGAGAGAAAAAGACTGCTTTTCTCCGACGAATATCTAGGCGACTGTGATAATTCATCACTGAACGTCTAAGAGTGTCACTCCCCCCATTCCCCAACAGAATATTAATATTTAAAATGATAACAGTTTGCTTTCAGTAACAGCTATCAATATTCCTTGTGTGATATGAAAGAGGCTTAATGTTAAGAAGAGAAATACCATAGCCTGGAACAGTGAAGAAAAGTTACTCCTGCTGATATAGAAAGAAAGCAAAGCTACTGCAATACAGCAGGTGCATTTATCCAAAAACTCATTTTGGTTAACGTTCAGATTTTTAAGTATTATTCAAAGAATAACGCAAGGTAAAAGCGCGCTTTGATATTTTGTGTAATTTGTCAATCCAAAAGCGAAAGAAGCATAAACGGTGAATCAAATATTCTGAGTACTTAATATTTACACACAATTTCAAATGGATTGTGTATTATTCCAACAAATGAACAAATGACGGCGTTTTTGAGGGCTCCTGCATCCCAACCCCCTCAAGAAATCGGAACCAAAAAGGGCAGTTTCGTTTACATTTTCACACGAATAAAAACCTAAGTAAAATGGAGTAAATTATATCAATAAAACAAAAAATCCTCAAGGATTTGTTTTTCCAAATTTCTAACGTTTACACATACAAGCAAATTCAGGGTGTTTCAGAAATAATAATTTTAGGAAACAAATAAAATTTAACTTATCAAATTAAATTATTAACTTTAACATCTCTATTTTAAAAAGACCTCGAATATCTTCCACTATTATTTTTCTCTGTGTTCGACACGTGATAAACACTAGACTGGTTATACATTAGCGAAGATTCATACCTCATTATAGTTTCTGTACCTTCTGTTTCTGGTATGTTCTTGTTCCGCATAATAAGACTTCAAAACGGAAGAACCGCACTTAGGATATTATCATTTTACTTAAAGGGGGCGGGAAAATTCATCGAAAACAATTATTAAAAAAAACGTTTATCGAATGGTAATTCTTTGAAAACTAATTCAATGAAAAAGCAATTGATCGAATACATAATTAATCGCAACAATCCACGGATATAAACATGATCTCTTAGTAAACCAAGCTGTTCATTGAAAAGTATAGATTCTCTGTCAACGCACGCTTTTATCAACTCTTCAAATTCTTCCCCCCCCCAGAGATACTGAAAGGTCGATAGGCAGGCACATTAGTGTTTGTATCTCTCATGTAAAGGGATTATCATACATTCTTTCCGTTTCTGTGGAATCTTCCCTGTTCTGAAACTCTAATTATAGTCAGCTTATGTATAATCTTATGTTGCGACCTTTTGTTCTACAGATACTTTCACGGCCACTATCATTCTCACACTTTCCACCAAAACTAAGAATAGGCGGAGCTGCTGGTTAAAACACATTTAAAGTCTAACTGCAAACTTGCAGAACCAATTTCTCTGTCTCCGCTTTCATTCCATTTATTTTTATTCTTTGCAACAGCCTCCCTCACTCTGCCTTCCTCAAAGACTATGTAAGACCTTCAGCTGTTCAAAAAGAGATGCCGGCAGATTCCTTCTTTCTTAAGCTTTTGCTCACATACAGCACTCATGTGCTGCAGGACTTGTGACCTTTCGTGAGTGGATCACACACACAGTCGGTCCTCACCTTAGGACGGGCATTCCATTAGCGCGTTCACCGAATATCACCTCACTCCTACAACCCCCCCAATGGATCTGGGTTGTTGTTAATACATACTTCTGCTCAGGCTGATGTTGAAAGGAAGCTGCCGAAAATATCAGTTCATAAAATCAAAGGCTTCGACAAAGCCTTACCAGAGATTGGTGACGAGATAGTGCTGCTTAAAGAGTTGGAAGGTGAAAATGAAGATGCAGAGCATTTGTTGGAAGCTGTGGAAGAAGAGCGGAAACGAAAAGCTTATAGCTAGAAACACAGAACGTTGCAAACGAAGGGAAAAGAAAAAAAACAACAACAAGGAAACAAGAAGAGGGAGCGAGTCCCTCCCTAAAAGTTTACAGTGAAAAAAAAACGGGAGAGGTTTTTGCCTCTGTTAATAAAGAAGACAGCTTGAGCAAAGTACACAGAATGATACAAATTGAAACTGCTTGCTACAGAAAAATTTATGCAGAAAGGAAACATGTACAGACTAAGCAAGACGTGATATACAAATTGTTAAAAACAAAAAAAAGCCACTCCTCCATCCCCTCCAGATGAGACTAGACCCTCCACAGGTTGTATACATCTGGTGAACCAAACTTTAGAACGCTTTGTTGCAATGCCTGAATTTGAATAATGTGGTTGATTACCTAGCACCCCCTGCCTCTTCTGATGAAATGTTCAATCAATACAACAGCATCAGCTTTGAAGAATTACTCTTGCTATTTTATTGGTAAGTGAGCAGCTGTAAACTCGTATTTGTAAAACAATTTGTACGTATGTATTTGTATTATTTCACAAACAGAGTAAAATTAGTTAAATGTAACAAAACAGACCTACACATTTTAGCATTCATTTATGGTAACTGCTAACATATTTTTATATAACTGATTTCTGACTTATAACGGGATAGTCGGAAAATGGAACTCCGTCGTAAGTCGAAACACACGCGCGTGTGTGTAAGGTAAAAGGTACAATTTAAATGAACTAGTTATGCCTTTTATCTTACACACACATTTTATTTGATTTTAGCATCGATGCTGACATCCCATCAGTTCCCATTGCAGAATTTTTGCATAAACCGTGATATGGATTTTAATATTTTTTACTGAGACGTGAGCCTTTTCATAGATTTTGCTGTATAGCGTAGGGTTTCAGTATGTTTTCATCATATCACAATTTGAAAGTATGTCTCTTATATAAATTTGCAAGAAAGCCTGTTTCATACAGAATAATAGGTACTAATAGGTTCTGCGCCTGGTGTCATCACTGTATTAATCAGTAGATATCTAGAAATCGTTGTCAGCTTATATCATGCAACCCATCACTTCCATTTAAGTGCTTATACAAGCTGTTGCCAACAGCTCTAGTACCTCCTTATACACTTGAGTTTCTTTATTCGGTGTAAGGGTAGCATTCGGTTCCTTGTTGCATATGTTACCGCTAAAGTGCAGAAATCAGTTATTCTACAGATTATCTAGGTATTGTGCAGATTAACTAGGGTGATCCGTTAACGTGCCGAAAATTGTTTCATTTCTCAAATTACCTAGATAATCTGCACATTACCTACTAGGCACTCGTTAAAGTGAAAATAAGATCTTTGCTGGAACAACAGCAATTAAAAAACTATAATACAAAGAATCAAACGGTTTAAAATATTATTACAATTAAGGAAATGAATTTGCAAAACATATGATAAAATATGTTTTGCAAATAAATAAACATAAATAAGTAAACATAATTAGTGCAATCTAAAGATTGGTGACACTTTGAATTACATAGCAATTGATTTTTGCGACAAGCACACCTATTTGTGGTACATTTAGATTTACAGTCACATTTTCTGAAACCCTGCCCAGTACCAAGGGATTGTTTTATTGCTGTTTGACGTAAAGATATTTCTACAGCAGGGGCGAAACGAAACAAAAATTGGAGGGAGACGGGGGAAGGAGTAGGGAAAGGAAATGAGAAAAACAAACTTTTGAACTTTAACGATACGGAAGCCGTTAATGTGCACATTACCTAGGTAAAATGCGGAAAACTCTTGATTCCGCACGTTAACGGAGCAAATCAGTTAATCTGCAGATTAGCTAGGTAATGTGCACATTAACGGCTTTCCAACCATAGAACTATAAATTAGAGAACTTTGTTTATGAATAAAGAATACATAAATGTATTACAAAATAAAAAGGGTGTTTCAGTAATTATTATGGTTGTACTAAGTGTCAGTGAATAATAACATGTTACCGCTAAAGTGCAAAAATCAGTTATTCTACACATACACCAGGATGATAGATAGCGCTTAGCAAAATGGGTAGGTCGGTGTTGAAAACAAACATGTCGGAACTGTCTTGCGTGTGTGTAAAATCAAAATAAATAATTATTATAAAAATGGAAAAATGTAGGAAAAGAGATTCCATCATAAAGGAGATGGAAAAGAAAAACTATAAACCTTTCAAATTCACATGACACTATACGTGGGATGGTGAATCTAGGTGTGGTGGTAAATGCATATCGGTTGAAACATAATAATTACTCAGTATGGTTCACACCTGCAGTTTTACTTATTTTACTTTCCTTAATACCGCGTTAGTAGACGCAGTAGAGTGAGCTTTCCTTCCTGTGCTTGCTTTTCTGACATAAAAACCAACCTCGTAACGCAATTCGATCAAAAAAATTAATATTAACCTTAGGTAGGAAAGAGCAGGGTTCGAATCTATTCTAGAACGTGAAGAACTTTTATATAAGGATTTCTTTTCAACTGAAAGTGAGTTAGCTGGTCTCAAAACAAGGACAGCAGGGTTTTCATATTTCAAAAAACAGAAACCATTCTTCCGTTATAAATAATAAAAATCTGACTTATTACAAAATTAATTTAGTTTAATATCTTCTATGATAAACTTGATTTCCACAAATGATGTCAATCTCATTCGTGCTAACTAGAAAGTAAATGAGGCAACAAAATTTTTTCATCACCAAGAGTTATCTCATAAAATATTTTTCAAAAAGCTAGCATTTTCTTATTAAAAAGAATTAATTTTTAGACAAAAATCGTAAGCTATCATGAAATGAATTTGGAAAGAAGAGAAACACGAAGATTTTCCACTTTGTCTTTTATTCCTGCTATTGCCATATTAAGCACATTGCTTATTTGCACTAAAAAATTTAGTCATACGAATAAATATGAAAACCGTGTGTTTCGCGCTTTACACGTATGATGCATTTCAAACCCTATCATGATACTTAATCTATTTGCTGTCGTCACTATAGCAATTCAATCAAATAACTGATTACACACACTCCACCTGAATTTCGGACAATCATCGTTCTGATGAATTTTTGCAAGATTGTGAAAATGAAATTATAGGATCCATCATTCTTCATAATAGACCTATATATATATATATATATATATATATATATATATATATATATATATTTCCATTACTGGTACTATCTTCTCTTTATATAATGCACTTCTCACTAGAGAAAAATCTATTCCCATAACTATTTCACCGATATCAGCAAATGAATGTTATTTCCCACTTGTTACTAAATCTATAGAAATTTGAGCTTCCAAAATAGGAATTCAGCTTGAATAGAAAATATGTTTATTATGATACTAATGACAGATGCAGTCAACAAAACATTTAGCTGAGAATGAAACAGGTGCCGCCAGGCAAAACTATCAGTTTCTCAGTGGATTCCACTATAAAAAGAAAACTTCTACAGCGTGTTCAATGAAACTCAGAGTTAATTTGTATTCCAGGTATAGCTTACTAGTTGCATTGAGTCGACAGAGTAAACATCTGCTCTATGAAATATGTTAAGTTCTTTTGCATTTTTCATTACACATCATGCTAATTCTTATAATATAAATTATAAAGTGAATAAATCTAAATGTTAATAGAAATCCATTCGCTGTTCATCACTTCATGTGAATTAGGTTTTATATTCCACAAAATTCAAGTATTAAATTGAAAATCGGGAATGACGGTTAATAGAAATAGGGAATATTATAAATCCATCCTTATTTCATAGCTGAACGTATAGAAACCAGAAAACTTCGAAAAATAGACCAGAGAGCTTATGAGAATACAATATCCTCTGTATTGAAGTTGAGTAGTGATTTTTGGTTTCAGTGGCCTGCCTGCAAGCAATTTCGAACTGTTGGTTCTCATCAGAGACCAGGCAAAAACCCTCTATTTTCTTTTTTTTTTTTTTTTTTATATTATAAAATAAAATAAAAATAAAGCCTGGAAATCACGGATCATAAAAAAGGTTTCACACTTTGAAATTAAGGAAATACAAAGGAGGATGGATATAAAACGACGCTATAGTGGCATCTTAATTCTTAGAGAAAATAACCTAGAGCAATTTTTGGGCTATATGTGCTATACGCAGTTTATTTATCGTTTGTAACATAACGGTAGGCTATGTTGTGTTCTGCTGATAAAAGAGTGTCAGAGATACCATATAATTTGGAATCATTTTGAGAATTAAAAACCAAAAATTGCTACTGAAACCAAAATTGAGGTAATTTGACTCATTTTTAGTAAAGATTTCAAATTTCATTAAAATCCATCCCTCGCGAACTGGAGGAGTGACTCAATTCGAGGCACTGTTGTAAAAGCACTTAAATGGAAGTCATGGGTTGCATGATATAAGCTGACAACGATTTATAGATATCTACTGATTAATACAGTGATGACACCAGGCGCAGGACCTATTAGTACATATTATTCTGTATGAAACAGGCTTTCTTGCAAATTTATATGAGACATACTTTCAAATTGTGATATGATGGAAACATACTGAAAACCTACGCTATACAGCAAAATCTATGAAAAGGCTCACGTCTCAGTAAAAAATATTAAAATCCATATATTCTTAAATCCATGGAAACTTTCACCTTATGTAACGCATCCACTGCGACTGATTCTTGGAATGTCACCTTTCCAGAATGGAATTCATTAGATACGTCTTTTTCAAATAACTAATAGTAACTGTCCAAGACACCGAAATTTCCATGAATTTTGTAGAAGCCATTAGTATTGTTTTAACCAAATAATTCGCTAATATATAGGAAGAGTAGAGGAAAGAACGAAATAAGAAATCTTATAATGCTCTAGGCGCCAAAGATCATTTCTAGTTATTTAGTTTGACTAGAAACGTAATCATGTGTATTCTGTATATGTAAATCGGGATGAAAAACAATGGTGTAACATAGACATCTATCGAATACTGTACTTAATTTACGTCTAACGTTTGTGCATACAACATATAAGGAAAGTATAAAAGTATATTTTGTCAATGATTGTCATCTTTCTGCAAAAAAAAGCGAATTTAAGGTTGCCTAATACATTATGCTGCTTTGTAACAATACCCCTCTTTTCGATTCTTAATATTTATCTCCCCATAGTTCCTCGAGCATTGGTTACGATCAGTACCGGCAAAAGTATATTTGGCTTTAATGCTTATGACCGACGAATTTCTGCAACAATAAAGCACTCACTGACCGACCGCTGTTTGAGCAGTAGCAACTGAACGTGATATGATTTGGTACTTTACATCCAAAAGATGTAACCTTATCACGCACAGGAGATTTGAATGCGAACTTTTGGCATGAAGTATTACGAAACGTAATAAAAACGATATAGAATATTCAACCGCATCTTCAAGAGGACACAATGTAAAATTTTTACTCGCTAACTTGTTGCGGAAACGCACGTTTATATCCTATTGCTTTGTGTCGTCCTCCTGGCTTTTGAAATATCTGATGCATCAACAATATCGCTACGCTACTGTATTTTATGACTTGGACTCCCCTACCACCCCCTTTTTATATTCCACATACAAAACTTACTAACCATAAGGGGTTTTCGCAGAGGAAACATGGCACGTGGCATACAATTAGCTGGAAGTATCACTTAATTTCTGATTACTGAGAATATCGGTATCAGAATGTTGCTGAAAAATGTGTGAGAATCAAATAGTCTCAAACTGCGTTTTTTTTTAGTAGGATATTCTTTTTCAAATTATATACGCACGTATTTTATCAAGTCTCAATAAAATACTGAGGTGCACTGCACAGAACAAAGTAGATGTTGTATTCCAACAACTTATAATATACGATATACGCCAATCTTCTTATTACAAGCCTGAAATGGCCTCAAAATTCCATTCTATGTTGACTGAAGTTCCCGAATTACCTAATCCTTAGCCATGACGTTAATGCAATCGGATTTTACAATCTTTCGCAAGGGAAGAGATCACATTATAAAAATAATCGATCGTCAGAATATTTACTCAGAATATCGGTAACATTCGCACCAAATTTTCATTCGACTGAACCTGCACTTTATGAAAATGTTTGCTTCACTTTGTGAAAAGTTTATAAGGATGCATGTAAATCATTAGAATCCTTATTTCGCTCGCCATCCCACCCCACCTCTTCACTGAAAGATTTTTATTTTAAAAATGCTAAAACAAGATTTGTAGTAGAAAAAAACCCGGAGACATTTTATTTCGGTTTTCTTTTCGCAAGCAAAATGCTCGATGCACTTTCTAAAAATACAAGCAGGAGTAAGCTAAAATGTTTTCCATTTTCCATGCCTCTAGAACACTCCGGATGTGAAGGCATAAGGAAAGAAGCTAGTCTTAGACAGTGGAGATAGTACAGATGGAAGAAATTATAGGAAGGCGACTTGGGATGAGGGGAAACCGAAGTTCGGTAAACCAGGATGGTAGATTCCATTAAGTAAGTAAAAGGGAATCTTTTTGCAGAATTCAAGTACAAAGCTTCGCTACACATCGCAAATACAGTAACTACGTGTTATCTTGTTTAAAATGCCTTAATATTTAAAGATTTTAAAATAAAAAAAATTTTTAAAAAAATCAAATACTCGCAACTAAGTATAAGTCGCATAACAGAAAAAGAAATGAGCTACGATATCCCAAAAATGAACAATATTCTCAAAACAAATAAGAAAGAAAGAAATAAACATAGGTCGGTTGAAAGCATAACCACTTTCTAACCAACGGGCAGTACGTTTGAATTCCACCGTGGGCATGAATGATTATCAAATCTCTTTAGATGAATTTCATCTCCGTGTAAAATAAAATAAGACGATCTTGCTTATTGAAGACCAGAAGTGACTGGAAAAGTTCCATGATTGGTGTATGGAGGAAGGTTTACAGATTATTATCTACCACTTAGTCCACTCACTGTATTGATGTATCATAGGTTTACAACCTTTCGTGGATGGGGCTAGTATTAAAACAAGCGAAGTACAACAGTTATGATTCATTCAATGGAGTCAATGACACTGAAGAATAAAGGGGTTGTGTATTATTCATTATTATATAATACAGTGCTACTTCCTAAAAATAGTATGCTTCAGTACACCGCACTCCTTCTTCCCGACAACTGGACTGTTTGAAGCAGTAGAAATGAGTACGGCAATAATTCTCGATTTCCAACATCATTTCGCGTCATAAGTAGAAACAAAACAAGAAAAAAGTTATTTAACAACAATTTTAACTTTTTAAAAAAGTTCAAATTATTATTAAATAACTTTTAAAGGTTATCTAATTTAGTTATGGTGGAGAGCAAGATTGAATTACAGTAAACCCTCGATTTTATGGACAAAATTTTCGGTCCGTATGTCACGTGTGAAAATTAACACCCTGTTAATTTTAAAATGCTTCTAACCAAGATTTGCTTATAATTAAATTCACATGTTATTTTTTGTATTAATTTCCTGTTATTTTTTTAACAAATTTTGGCGAATAGGCCATCATATGTTGGAAAAACACTGTAGTAATTTAGCCGACATAAATGCGTCACCGCTCACCAGTGCCGCGTCGTGGGTAGGAGGCGCCCTTGTGCAAAACTTTTTTTAGCGCCCCCATAAAATAAGTTCCAACGAAAAATTTTTGCGAAAATTTTACTTTGTTAAAAGTACAAAACAATTTATACACATACATAAAAATAAATTTTATTTAACAGTAGTAGAACATTGTAATCACTGGAATTCATTAATAAGGAATGAATTTTTAATAATAAAAATTTTCAAAAATGTTTATTCCTTAATATATAAATACAACAGAATATAAATATAAACAAAAATTACTTTTATGTTAAAGATACCAAGCAATTTTATAAGCTAGGTTTTTTAATCCTTTTTCCCAAGTAAGCAAACAGACAAGATTAACTGTTCTATAACAGATTGCCAATATTTTTTCTCAGTTTCGTATAATCTTTGTTGTGTGCAATCAATAATGCATTTCTTAATCAAAGACATTTTAAGTTCGCTGTATTTTGAACAGTTTTTAATGTGCGCGGAACTTGTCTGGTGCATTTTTAGTATATGACTCAAATGTTGCCTGATTTTCAAACTTAGCAAAAATATAATAGATGTAGAAAGTATACTTGCAAGAGTTGCCTCAGTCTTGCACTACGTGCAAGCGCAAACTTGACATACTTGTCTGTTTACTTACTTGGGAAAAAGGATTAAAACCTAGCTTATAAAATTGCTTGGTATCTTTAATATATAATAGATGTACTTACTTTACGTGAATAATAATCCAAATTCACAAAAAATTTACTAAACAACAATAAATATATCTTATAAAACAAAAAGCAACTGTACTGTTGGCTTTTGTTTGTGAATTTGTGCGTTACTGTAACGCACAAAATGAAATGATGCAAAAATACACCAAAAAAAGTATCAAGAAATGGCCAATTGCAGTATGTGTAAACAAACTTATCTTAGATCATCTAAAAAGTTTTATAGCTCATAAATAACCTATGTTTATTAATTTAATTCGAGCCGCGTCAGTCTGACGCGCCGATAGTCTACCCCACATATATACGAGATTTTTAGCTATGGTCACTCACTGATTAATATGTTTATAATTAATTTGACTTTGTTTTTAAACAATTAAAAACAAAGTCAAAAATTGTCCAAAGTCACTTAAACACAGAACACACAATACACTCAATGTTTCACATTCAAAATTGAAATGACGCTGAAAAAAATGTAAGTGCATATTTGGATAGACGCTATTTCGTCTATCCAAATTCGAAGCGGAATTTAAGAAAACGAACATCGTAATATACACCCATGTTTCAGACTAAATATTTTTGCATAGATCAGTGTTTCTGAAACTTCAGATATCCATGTATCCCTTCTTTAATTTTTATTATTACCAAGTACCTTTTCAAAATACCCTTATCAAAATAATAATAATAATAAATAAATAAAAATATATTTCATTGTAAATGTCTATTTTATTTGAATTTAGATGTACATTGAAACAAAAAAAAAGATTTATTTTTAATAGAACAAAATTTATAAAGATACTATACATTTTTACTTAATATAAATAATTTATCATCAGTGAGAGGAGTGAAATTGCAATATATCTGCTATATTGCTCTCTTTGGTGCGTTTTATAAATCCAGTCTTTAACCAATGATCCATACTTAACAATTTGAAAGCTAAACAAATTACCGTATTTACTCGACTATAACTCGCACTTTTTTCCCAAAATGAAAGCTAAAAAATCGTGCTACGAGATATATGCGGAGATTTTCGGAAACTAAAGTTTTCAGAAAAAAAAAACTGAAAATGGGTATGCCTTACCATGAAGCTTCTATTGTCCATCACTTCTTCTGTCCTGGAGAGCAGTTTCCTTATGTGCAATCAAAATTATCTACACAAATAGAGATATCTTCTTTCCCATTATATCAAGCAAAAATTACCAGTAATTTAAGACTTGAGATACGTAATGAAAAATCCTTGACAAATTACTAACGAGAAGTGAAAGATGTGCGCGATTGTAGGCCAGTAGAGAAAAAGCACTATTAAGAAGTGCATATGATCGGTGCGGTATTAACAAAAGATTGCGCAACCCAAACAAAACAAGCTGACATAAATTGAAATGCTAATTCTCTTAAACCGATTTCCATAATATCTGAAATGCGTTCACTATATATTTCTTGGTTTTAACACGTTCATGACGGGGGGGGGGGGGGGTAGAGTCAAGCAAAACCACATGTTGCACCTGCAACATGTGGTTTGCTTGAGTGTATATAGCAGTTTCTGTTGGAGGAAAGATGCGATTCATTAGTTAGTGTTTATATTCCCAGTTGTCTCTAATTGCACTATTTGTGGAGAAATATATTACACAGTCTGCAAATGTCTCTGAACCTTATCCAGTGATTGTTTCTGCAGTATAATGGCTGTTGGGGATGGCGTATTGTTTACTGCAGGGAGCGAGTTATCGCTACAATGTGAAATTCGGGACGATAGACACTCGCAATTTGAGTAGGAGAATTCATGCATAATATAATATAATATAATTTAATATAATATAATTTAACATATATAATATATATATAGACTATAAAAGTTTATGAAATTCACATCGTATGATACTTTATGGGTTGTTTCCTTAAGTATCTAATAAGTGGGTTCTAAAATGTTTAGTTTTAGTATGTATGACTATAATTTTTTTTATTAATAAAATATAATAAGCACATATTTAACTATCAATGGGAAATGGCGCCGTTTTTATTTGGTAAACTAAACGCTGCATTTTTTGTAAAATATCTTGTTGCCGTAATACGGCTGAACGAGCGCCCTTATTAAGCAGCGCCGTGAGGCAGGCTGCCTCTATGCTACATCCTATCGATGGTACTGGGCAAAGCACAGCGTAAGAATGAATTCACGGTCTGTCTTAAACTAACAATTTCCACTAAAAATATAATAAACAATCAAGTATATTTATAAAATTTTCGCTGAGTAGATGCTTATTCTATGAAATAAAATCTGTGGTAATATTGATAGCGTTTCACTTCAAATTATAATAAAACTGGTGATGTATCAAGTTAAAAATATTGTTCGATTATTAAGAATTCATAATAATTTGACTGATTTAAAATTTCATTTTTATTGCATTAACTATAATTTGTAATTGTGTAATTTATATAGTACGATATAATTCAAGAATAAGAAAATTTATATATTTTTTTTTATTGTTTCCCGTGGTGAAATGGCGCCCCTATCTTCAAGCGCCCTTGTGCGGTGCACAATCTGCACAACCGCACGGCGCGGCCCTGCCGCTCACCAATCATCGAACATTAACTTCACGCCAGAACGGAAGTGTCTGGATACTTCCGAAGACGAATAAATAGGAAAAATATTTTGTGTTTTTATAAAATTTAAATTTTGTTTTGTTTTTAAGAACACTGTTTATTTGTTTATTTATTTCGATATAGATCGCAGACTTGTTTTTTAGTCTCAAAACCAAGGTGAGGTTATAAGCAATAATACGTATAGAAAACTTTTCAGTGAAAGTAAACTTTTCATAGATACAGTACTTAATTTTAATTACATAAACATAAGTAAAAACATGTAAATGAGCTAATTTGTCAATTTTTTAACATACGCATTCGGAAAATCTACTTTATTATATAACGGACACTCACTCGCCCGAATTAGTCCGTCATATCGAAGTTTTACTATATTAAAAAAAAAAAAAAACTTAAATGGTAGAAGTGCTGTTGACCGATATTGGAATTTATAGATTTCTGCAAAATGGAAATTGCAATGTGATGTTTCAAATTTACTTATTTTTTTAAGAAATGGAAGATTGCCGAAAGAGTAAATGAGAGTATGATAGCGAAAGATTAATTTGTTTATTAAAAAAAAATAGGAATAAATGTGAAATAGTAAATAAAAAACGAAGTTAGTACCCACAGCAGGAAGAGAGACTGCATGAGGGTTTTTTTTTATTTATTTTTTTATTGGGCAATTTGGATCTGCGAGCATCGCAACTGTGCAGTACCAATTTTGCAGCAGCTTGATTTCTGCATCAGTCAGCCTCATGCGCGTTCAAAGAGCTTTTGAGGTAGATATTTTTATGTAAAAAATATTTAGTTTTTTTTTCTTTCCCCCTCGTTCCACTATACCAGTGCTTTCCAAACTTCTGGATGCCAGGGCCCCCTTTGGAAAAATTAAAATATTTCACAGCCCCCCCCCCCCCCTTCGAAAAAAATCGTAATATAGACGTATATTATTATAATATTTATTGTATTTATATTCAATACAAAACGTACGCAGCGAATATTGCAAAAATCAAATACAAATATTAAATTTTTAGCATCTTACAGACACATTTGACATGGCACATTATCTCATATTTTTTATAGAGATAGATATATTGTTATTGTACATTTGCAGTACAAGCACATGAAACGTAAAACGATTAGTAATAAAGAAAGAATTAAAAACATGAGAAGTTCAATAACAATTTAATGTGATGGATGTGTTTCGTTATTGCTACACCAATATCAGGTGAAATATTTGAAACTGCAATTCTTAGATTTCTGCTTTGAAATGAAACTTATATGAATAAGCGTATATTTATTAATATTCATTAAGTACCGAAATATAAGAAGCAAAATTTATGAACCCGCACCGATGTGTGATTTTTTTTTTCATTAAAATATAAAAAATAAATAAAAATTAAATACGTTTCTTTTAGGATAAAAAAAAATCTACTTAGTCTTAAAACATTTTAAATTTGTTTTCATTATTTCACGGCCCCCCTCAACAAAACCTACGGCTCACAGTTTGAGAAGCGCTGTATTATACAGTGCAATGTGCTTTTTATCATCGTCCGCAGATATCCTCGCGAAGTTATAATGCATCTTAAGACGTTTAATATCCCCACAAATAACACAGTGAAAAGATTTTCTTTTTTGTTGTTGTTTAGATATCAAAAATAAAAAAAAAGTTAATTTATTGCTTACATGACAGGGTAAACCCGTAACGCACCGCCTTACCCCCCCCCCCCGCCCACAACGGCATCGCAAAAAAAGTTTGCATCAAATTCCCCCTGTGCCTGTTCGATTTAAATCAAGAAAAATATTTCTTAATGTAGAAACATTTTTGTAGCTAGAAACCCACCAGAAAAATAGAAAAAAAAAACTGATTATAATGCATTAAATACGTTCCTTGTGAATGATCATAATAAAGGCATATATGCCTTCCAAATTTGCTCAAGCATTATGGTCTACCAAAATCCCTTTCAGGACACGGAATATATGTAGAATCGGACAAATGTTATTTTTTAATATTACTTTTAATTCTTTCTCCTGCTGCACGATTAAATAAATTAAGAACTTTTTCATAAAGTAAACGTATTTTCACCGTATCCGATATTTTCAATAAAATCTTTGCTAAATAATAACAAAACGAAACGAATACTTCGGCGTTCATTCACCTCGGTTTACAATACTTCGGTGTATATCCTAGAAAGAGTTCCCAGCTAGAAAATGCTACTATTGTGGCACTGTCTTTCTCTAATGCACAATTTCCGCACCACTTCCACTGCGCAAGTCTTATAGACAGCACGCTTCCTTCCTTCCGCTCACAGTGTGTGTTCTGTTCTGTAGAGATTCAGTCGTAGTAAATACACATACACCCAGACACGCACAGATCTATCACACACAAAGCTGTAAGGATGGAAATTAAACTACCTTGCCGGTATTAAAATAAACCTAGCAAACTATTTTAGCAATGCAGAAATTAAAAGTTGTTAAAAATAGTTTAACCCCTCTCCCTCCACTTCTATGTTTTCTATCTAGGTTCTATTTTAATATTTCTTTTTCTTTTTCAGAGCGTTACTCATTATTTGTGCAATTTTAAATATCACCGTGATAAAAGAAAAATGTATTATGCCAATATATTTTATAATGTTATCGCCAGTCAAGATAACAGGCCGAAGGTCTTACTTATTGGGATATGGCATTACTGTCTTGTTTATAATTATGTTTACAAATTGAAAATTACCTACCCCTTTTTGGGCGGGGGATTATAGTCAGAACTGCTCGTTCTTTGACCTACTTACCTATGTTAAGGAAAATATGGTTGTCAGTTCTGCCAGTTTTCCTCGCGAAATCCTTACGCGATTGCTTCTATTGCAGAAGCAACGATATGGTGGCTTATTTTATTATTATATGCAAGGTGCAACAAGGCAGTCCATAATATTGCTTTTTGATGAATACCCCACACTGGTGACCCCTCTCCCCCCAAAAAACATACTGTCTTCTGTGCAACTCAAATGAGGAAAAGTTTGGACGGAATTTTGATCTACAAAGTGACTGGCAATTACTTTTAAATTTTTTATGTGACCACACAAGAGAGAATGAAACCTATAGTATATCACGTAATACCATGGATAAGCTACATATTTTGTTTCTATTTTTATTATTTTTTAGATAATCCGGAAATCCCACTCTTGAGACCAAACACGGAACTTTTTCAAACCATTTTGAGGCTTCCAATAAGTGAGAAGGTGGTTTCATATACAGGGAGATGAACTTCTACCTAAAGGCAATCACAAACATCCATGCTCAAGGCGGGATTCCAACTCACAGATACGCTTTACTACTTCAATTAGGCCAGCAAATTACTTCGTCGTAAAACAAGATTTCTAAAAAACAGGCATCGTAGTTTTTTTTTTTTTTAATATATAAAATTTAATTTTTACAAAATTGCACCTATGAGGCAGCAGTTGGTGAATGTACTTTAGTGAATACCGGGCTTTATGCAAAAGTAATAAGTATAAATGAAAGGTGTAATAAGAAACACTAATACGGGGCTACACTGGTACGTTTTTTAATTAAAAAAGAAAGAAACTTCCACATTTGCTATATTGTACTGAACAGTGTCTTCAGGAAGCTAAGAAGAGAGAAAATGAAAGAACACAGAAAGCCCTGGGAACTCCTACGATCAAGTTATTTCCCCTCACGAATTAATGAAAATATTAACATCATAGTGTGGATTATTCACGCGAATCATTTCACATATTAAACATTAGCTGTTCACTTTCGCAAACAGCTTTTAGATGGTTCATGGAGGTATGATAAGTTACACGGGCATATAAGACTTCGAAATGTTATGTAGGAGATAAATTTGGGTTCCTGTTCAAGCCCTTCATTAGATTCATGACTTCACTGGAGACGAATGACTATTTCATAGTGGTCTGAAGAGGGGAAAAAACCGTAGGAGGTGAGAGCATTTTATCTTTATTGTTATTATTATTATTTTATTTTATTTTTTTTTTGTATTCAATGTCGTCCAGATGTTCTTTTTAAGGATTTTAAAATTTGTTCCAGGTTGGCCAAAGTATGCTTTTCCGCATGAACAAAAATCTGGTATATGGCAGGGTGTTTTTTTGGAAAAGGAAATCAATTGGAGAACGTAGAAAATTCTGTAGGATAGTTGATATCAACTTTGAAAGTTAAATATGTAGAGGAGACGCCGCCGATGTAAGGTTAAGGACACGGAATCCTTTTATATTTTCTATTATAAATACGAGTAAAATTGCATATCACAGGTGCTTATTATTACTTAAAATATGAGCACGTAATCTGCTTTAAATAAAAAGGGAAGCTAGGTTATCGAGTATGTAACTTTTATATATATAATATTTTATATTTATGTGACTTTTCATAAACAGGCAGTTATATTTCCTTCTGTTTGAAATGGCAGACCAATTCATCAAGAGTTATTTTGAAAAACAAAAACAAACAAAAAAAAACTGGCTGTACATTAATAACTGAAGTTTAAAAATGAATGTCTTGAACATAGTTCCACTTATCATTACTCATGTTATATTTAAAAATGTTCGGTCACAGCTCAGTAGCTCGACTATACAGCTGGGGCTCTGCTATTGTATAATACTGAGGTGCATATCATGAATTGTATGGAAGGTCTGTTCAAAGTAAAAACATTCTTACTTTGCTAGCTATTCAAGATGACGATTTTTTATCCGCATCACCGACACTGGCATTTCCATGTAGTCCAGGGACTCAGCGGGAGGTCCACTTTACATGCACCACATACACTTTGGATTCAGGAGAGGATGGAGAATTCATTGAAAAACGAGTCAGTTCAAAAAAAAAAAAAATATATATATATATATATATATATATATTATTAGTGAATGCTGACGGCAGTAAGAATGGTGAATATATTCTAAGGACAAAGTGTAGCATGGATATTTGGAGAAGTCCCATTTTGAAACTATAACCCTGAATATTGGAGAGACTTTGAGTGGCTTGAAAAATATACCACGTTTGTTGGTCTCCAGAATTATCTAATCCTTAGCCGATTTATGGTATTCATCCACTACTGGTTTGTAATCTTTCGTAGGTGGGATTCATATTAAAGAAAGAAAAGAAATGGACAACGAAGAGGAATTTATCCCGCTCATAGGATTTTTTTCTGTTGATCTGAATAGAATTGAAAGAAACGGTTGATTTTATTTACATTTAGTAAGTTTTTTTTTCCTGCTAACTTTTCAACTCATGTGTTAGTTACCTCGAGGTAACTAATTAAATAGATATTAAATACAAACATGTTACATAAAACCTGTAAAGTTTTTGTGCAAATTACAGACACGATGTGATCGAGAAGATGGTATGCGCATCATAGGAATCGTTGCATTGGTTGGGGCATGTAGTATAGATCTAACTTTTTTTTTTAAAATTTGAATCCTACCCAAGAAAGGTTAACGCTTGGAGTGCGTTTATGTTGGCGAATAGCGCGCAATTTTCGTATGATGGAGAAGTAAATTTCTGTCAGCAACCGAGGAAATCACTATAGATATTTACCATTAGCTGCATGACGCTCGCCCTAAACTTAAATATCCACAGCACTGGAGTAAGGCTTGCATTTGAAAATTGCACGATTTCCACCCGTATGAAATACATCCAAACGACTGTCAGAGAGCATTTCTCGAATATCCTTAACTGTAGTGGAATATGTTGGTGCATCTGATTGCAATCGATGAAACTCAACGGAAAAGCGTGGATTTGGGAAAAAAAAAAAAAAAAAAAAAAAAAAAAAAAATGCGGTTTCAAAAACTTTAATCATTATATTTATGCATAGTATTTGGGCTGCATCTGTGCTAGTGATTTATTATTATTATTTAGTAAAGTCGCTTCAGAGAACATTAAGTGAATACCTGCACCCCCTAAGAAAGGCTAAACTAGTGCATTTCAAAAGATTGATCTCGCAGAAATGTTTTATACAGTGAAAAATACCTGAAAATCATACCCTTAATACATGGGTAAGAAAAAATAATACTAATTCCCCTCTCCATAAAATGTCTAGTTCTGATTAAGTAACAATAAATGTGTTTCGAACCATTTTTTAAAAAGAAATCATTATTATAAATGAAAATAAATACAATAGCGATGACTGCACCACAGGATTATAGCCGAGCTCTCTCTCTCTCTCTCTGTGTGAGAGAGAGACTGTTTAAAACTGGCGGCTCACTTACCCGAGATTATATTCACCACAGATTTTGCGTTCTAATTCTGTTGCATGCATGTTTGTAGAGAATTTTCGTCGTCTGGTGCAAGATAACAACTCCGTATATATTGCAGACCTGAATGGAAGGAAGAAGTTCATGTTTGACCTTTAAGGATGATCTAAATCAGCTTTTATATTTTTAAGTTTCAAAATCGGTATCTCATTTCAGAATTTTTAACAAAATTGCAAACTTTTATATTAATAAAATATTTTTTTATTAAAAAAATAATATTTTTTATTAAAGCTCAGTGGTAGAAACGATTCAAAGTGAAAGGAATAGAGCTCATTAAAATTAAAAAGCAATAAAATTTTACAAATTTTAAGGGAGTGAGTGGGTCGATGATTTCTGTCCTCGGGAAGTATTTTAAGCGCAAAAACAAAATATTCGTTTTGTTTTGATATTTTTTTAGTTTGCAATCAATTTCAAAAATGTAAACGAATATGTTTGCCTTTGATTTTGTAGCAGTCGGTAAGTAAGCAGACTTGACTATCCTGGTCAGCGGTTCAAAGCTTAAATCCTTTGTTCGAGTTAAATGTTCCCATACTGTTTATTCAAATATGAGTCAATGACATAATTCATATTACATCACCCCACCAGGATGTTATCCTGGTAGGTTGATGCAGTAAGAACCAACCGGTGCGAGAACAACAGCCTTTTATGCTGCAATTAAACATGGATGGAAACTTTCTGTAACGAAGCG
Organism: Typopeltis vanoorti; assembly: GCF_054136105.1. Lineage (NCBI taxonomy): Eukaryota > Metazoa > Arthropoda > Arachnida > Uropygi > Thelyphonidae > Typopeltis > Typopeltis vanoorti. Next base: position 82,342,882 of record NC_143561.1, read on the forward strand.
ATACTCTCGTTTGCACCAGAAACCACATGGCAAGATTACTGAATTCAGATGATTGAATTACATAGTTCGGATGTCCAGCCAACAATGCATATATCTTTTATAGTTAGTACACTCAACACCCACTCCGTAAATGTCCCTCCCCCAAGAGCGTCCCACCATTCAGATGATCAGATCTGTGTATAGATATCCAAACGTGGCCTTATCAGTGCATTATAACAGCGGCACTACCACCTCGTTTTTTCCCTACTTATCGGTATCCTTTGCATTAGGCACAAATCATGAGTAACAATAACAATACTTTCCCATGAACATCAAACTCGCTATCCGTTGAGATTCATAGATTCCTCACCTCCTCGACCTGCTGAAATCCAAGTCCACAAAAATAATACACCTTATCCCATTTCCTCTGGCCAAAGTGAACAGATATATTCATTTATACCAAATAATATGACCGCCCAGTCTATTTCCAGCCAACCAAACTGCACGGTTGGCTGAAAACAGGTGGTGACTGTATTTTGGTATGGGGATTATGTCTGGACATGTCTGGGTTCTCTCATCCTCTAAACACACCCTGCTTGCCAACGATTACCTGAAGATTATCCCATATGGTGAATGTGGTCCGATGGATCTGACCCTTCCAGGAAGACAACGTCCAATGTCACAAGGCTCACATTGCGAGTATATAGTTCGAGCATATCCAAGCATTCCGTGTGCTCTCTTAGCTGTCCACCACGCTACTAGGTCAGTGGTCATAATGTTTTGGCTCATGAGTCTATATCAAAAGAGCCTACTTATTCAAATTCTCGTGGAGCAAAAGTACATCAGAGTTCGATGCCATACCATTTGACCTTTATTATCAATACATAATAATGGCTCCAGTTACATCCCTGTGGTACATCGCTCCCCTATATGGCAGCGGGTTGGCTTCTATTGTCAACCATACTACTGTCCAGGTTAACAACCGAGTGTATCAATCCTCATTCTAACCAATTTGAACAACAGTTTTTCATGTGGTATTCTATTGAGTGCCTTTGCAAGTATAGAAAAGTTGGTGTGTACGCATCTCCTCGTTCAGAGGTCCTATCATAAAATATAATTAGATTACTTACTGAAACAAGACTTCTAGTGAACAAACCATGCTTCTGTCTTTCCCTGGAAAGATTTTCTTATTGTCATCAGTGCAATTTCGCATTCTCTCACTAGCCACTCCTCAGGGTTCCTTCTGCTAAACTCGTGTTAAATAACCAAGTCAAGAATCCTGTAAGCTCTAATGCACATCTAGTGTATGTCAAGATCGAAGACACTAATTCAGATACAACCAAATTGCAAGAGAGCAATGATATAGAGGAAAAAAAATCACTCTACAGGAGATATGAAATCTTGTCCATTACTTTATACGAGTATATAAAATCAGAAGATATCCTTACTTCATTGATAGGCTGTTTAGATTACGTCAAAGTGAAGTAATGGAGATCCAAATTTTGGTACTGTGTGTGTGTGGGGGGGGACATTAGGATAACGAGAGATTAAAGTCTATTCGTGTTTTTTTTTTTTTTTTTTTAGAAATCAAATCTTCCCTAACATTTAGCTCAAATTTTATAATTCAAAAATATACATAAGATTAATTGCTCTTTTCTTTATGTAAACTGAAAATTCACTTACTACTTGAGGACGTGGAGTGATCCCTCAGGGATACGCTTGTATGTTATTCGAGATAAAAAATATAAAACAAAAGAAAATTTTTTAAAAATTCTGAGAATTCAAGGAAAAGGCTACCTCTTGAGAGACTTTAGAAAGGGTTCCATACTCAATGGAAATCGAAGTCTTTCCAATCAAATTCTCGTTTCTACGGGGCGTCTGCATTATCGATGATTAAAAAAAAAAAATTAAAAACAAAAACTCACAGCAAACTTCATTCAGTTCAAAAAAATCCCGATCATATCTATAGCTGCATATGAGTCGTCCGTAAATTACATAATGTTAGCAGCCTTCGCGAAAAAGGGGAGGGCAGCTTTTGTAGGTGAAGGTTGCGAGTCTATTATATTATTTACATAAAGCCCTCTGTGACACAGAAAAGGAAGAGGGAAGGATTCTACGAATCCAATCATAACGCAATTTATATACGTGCCCCAATTCTGCATGGAAAATACTTTCATTCAAACATTCAAAGTTGTTACAGAGTAAGCACTAAAGAATTCGAGGTCGTTTTATGATCAGGTTTACACAACAATTCATCATTGGGCTGCCTCTGTTGGTCTGTCTTAAATGCTTCAGGTTTACGATGCAGTGTTTTCCAAGGTTAACAAGCTAATGTTGAATAACGAGAGCATGTGAAAGGAAGTAAAATTTGTTGTGCATGACCCCGTTGACTACCGCTCAATGGCGTGCGTGTCACAAACAGTCTGCTCTATTTCAGTTGCCCATCAACGGAGACCAGCAACAACACATTACGAGTCAGAACACCACCACAACTTAATATTCCATTAATCATGTAACATCTGAAATTACTTGTATAACAACAACGGAGCAAACATGGCAGTTTTAGGACGTTACCTTGCGGCGTATTTACCAATAATACGCACTATCTGCAATAGGCGTGACTACAACTAACCTATCAACTTCCAATTCGCTGAGTATAAATAAAACTAGATACAAAAGTCATGTTTCCTAAGAAACTAAGGGAATAAGCAAGTTGTCAACTGTCCTCTTCTTGATAAAAGGAGGCCAAATAAAAAATACAATCTTTTTATAGATTTATCACTTAAAATAAAAGAATTATATTTCTAAACGAGTTCACTGCATTTTTAAATTAGCAATTTTGTTATTGCATCACTGCTTCCTTTGAAGGAAAGATTCCAAGGGAGAAAAAAAAGTCACTTAGAAATATTTTAAAAAGTATTTCATTAAATGCTTTTATATTTTCCTAAGAAATGCAATTTTGGTGGAAAATCTTGATTAGAAAATACAACAACAATCGAGAACCAGTGAAATTTATAACACTGGTTCTTGCTTGACACAGCTATAGATGATTCGTATTTTTACGTGTTGCGATGCGCACTGCTGAAGTTCTTTGATTTATTGATAACACTTCTACAAAACAGTTGTTACTATTAGCATTTTGTGTTTCTGCTTCAGTTAATAAAATTTAATTTAAAAGTCTTGTTTATTCAGTATTAATAAGAACGGTGTTTAAGGAGAAGTCTTCTATTGTGACCTAGTGTTATTTCAACGTACTACAATCGAAAACACAGACTAATTATTACACCAAAGTAGAAATAAAATAACTTATTCTGCGCTGCTTAATACTTATTGCGCTAGCTTAATCGCTGGAAGTGATTGAAGCTCCAAGAACATCAGCTTCACATTAGTAGATATTTTAGAGAAACTCATGGTTCAGTCATTGCTTTTAGCATGAAGTGTCAGGAAAGTATAGTTTCATATACAAATACATAATCTACTAAATATGTTCTTCTTGGCATGGAGAAGTACAAGAATATATCATGGATACATATTTATCAAAAAAAGGGTAAAACTGTTTCCATGACACATCTACACTAGCAAAGCATTTCTTTGGTGTCAAAAGGTAGTTACCAATCATGGGAAAAGAATACCATGTCAGAAAAATTTCTAAATCTTCGAAAGAAAAGGAGTGAAGTTCAGGATAACTGACTGAAACATCGAAATAAACAAACCGAGATGAAATTTTCTTAGTGCAGTGAATATTGGGTAATATATGGTTTTGATTTCTCTGTTGTTGTTGTTTTATCAGTATGGCACTGGTTGTATTGCAACAGATATCTTCCTGAACTGGCAGGAAGTAACTTTCGTAAATCTTCATAAATGTGAAGGAAAGTTCCTTAATAAATTAGCCAGCGGCCAAATTGCGTTGACTACACCGGTTCTCGTCTAATCACCGAAGTTAAGCAGCATTGGGCCCGGTCAGTACTTGGGTCTACATGGGAACACCGGGTGCTGATGGCTTTGCCGGCAAAGGTTGGTCGATTGGTAGAGCCTCTGCTACTAATGGCTCAGTTAAGTAAGTTTGAGCGCGGTTAGTAGTTGGAAGGTGTCAATCGTTCGATGCTGTTGGCACACTCTCCCTCGACGAGTCTTGGACTCCCCTGGAGGTGTCAAATAATAATAATAAAATTTATGTATTTAAATAAAATGTATTTCCTTTGTTGTTTTTCGCTTTTTTATTATTCAGTTAAAATTTAAAAAGTATCGTAGTAATACGATCTTAGAAATAGATATATCAGAACAATAGAATGAATGAATTATTTTGAACACACTTTCCTTTATACAGGAAAAAAGTGGACCTGGTCTAATGTAATGCAGCTTGTGCGTATGTGGTATAGGAAAAATACAATCGCCTTTTTTCTTCTTTTCTTTAATTGTGTATACAATTAATTTTCACTGTTCATGACATGATAAGGAATCCTTGTCGACTTTCAAAAAAGCTTCCCACTCCTGGATTAGTAAAAGGAGTATAAAATATATGTTGTATTAGAGAGAGACTTTAAGAACAAAAAATCACATCCGGCATTCCTGGTTCTGTATTCTAATGAATCCAATAGATAGGATAATGATAAATGGAAATTTACTGCTCCTCATATTCCCCCCCACTTGTATAGCAAAGTTACTAATACATTCGCGTACGGAAATTAACATGCATTGGTGGCTCTCTTTCTCTCTAGTTACCATAACAATTGCTGACCTTCACTTCTGTCTAGAAACTGCTGATTACGCAACTCAACTCTTCAAGTGTGAACAGATGCGGCAAAGCAATTCCACGGTGTGATCTGATGACATTTTGGCAGGGTTATCTTGACGACATTTAAAGGCGAGCACATTTTCTTTACCAACCAATGCTAAAGAACAAACGAAGATAAATTTATGAATATACGAAGTGAATAGAGATCGAAAGTACATCGAAAACCATAGTTCCATTAAAATATTTAATGGTAAAATCTTTCAAGTATTATTCACAAGTATGCTTTATTTTTATTTATTTATTTTGGCACGAGTGCTCTAATGCTATTTATTATTATTATTATTTTACTTTTGTGCAACTCTTAAAGCGATTACGAAGTGGATTTTCCTCACAGTAAGATGAAAAACAATGCAACCAGAGAGCATTTATAACACCAGACATCGCCGAAAGTTAACGACGTAAAACTGTCTCCCAAACAGGGAGAATTAAGTGATTGATTACCTGATACTCTTTCCATCAAGGTCCAGACATGAAAGCTTACACAGCTTGTAGTAGTGACTGTGTACACACATTTTTAATCGACGTGCAATTCTATCCCCTTACTCCTGGCAACAGTTAAAGCAAACCACAGGAGTTAGTTCAGAAAGTCGTAGGTAGGTATTCAGTTTTTACTTCTTTTCCGCGCTTCCCCGCTAGCACAAGCTATTTACTTCTAATAAAAGTTTTTTATCTTAATTATCGTTTCATAAATAAGTTCAGATACCAAGTAACGTCAATAAACTTTGAAATAACAAAAATACGCGTTGAAATTTATTTAATTTTTGTCTAGAAAAGATAAACCATTTGATTTACCACGAACACAATATTATAATTAGCTACGGCTATCGAAATGCGTATGAATAAAGTTTTCTAATTCCTATTTCATCATCATTAACGAGGCAATTTACATCAATTTTATTAGTATACACATAATCAGTAGGATCACTGGCTCTTAAAGCAATCGATGTAAAGTACAATGGCAGCTCGTCAGAAAGTGTCTGAAATTGAACAAAGCAACTAAGGCTATAACTGTATTTAGTGTATTATAACTTAACTGCGTGCGTTCTTTTGGTCCATTTGCTGGTTTTTTTTTTTTGGGGGGGGGGGGCTACTACGGCAAGGAAGGTTTAGTTTCATCACAGAAAGAAGAGCAGAAAAAATATTCGACATTTTAGTATTTGAGCTATATTTTATTACCCATTCTTCGGTTGGCTGGCCGAGAGAAACAGCGTCTCCATTCTCTTAACCAAAACAGATATGGATTCGAATCCTAATTCTAGCATGGATTTTCCATCGATGTCTTTGGATAGTCGCCTGGAGATGTAAGCCCACTACAGCCCCCAATTACTGGATGTCTGAAGTAGATTGAAAGTCTCTCTCTCAAGACTAAGTTAAATCTCCCCACCCCCCAAGCACCAAACCGGAAGAGGAAGATAAATTTTGCGCACATTTTCTGCTTTTTTTTTATTTATTTATTTTTATAAAGTGTGGTAAAATTACAGCCACAGGTATCTTACAGGTATGATGAAGTGAACAAAAATTCGTAACTTGACCAACCTGAATGCTTTTTGATAATTTAACTGCAATACCTATGTTTAACTACTAACTCAATTTTAACCCACCGCCATTTTATTTTTACAAACTAAATTGATGCAACTAACGAAAAGAGTAATTTCAAGAGTTCGCCACTATATACCGTACACTTGCATACAGTATTACAATAGCCAGGAAACTGTCAAGTCAGGTCCATGAGGAAACATAAAATCGTCGTGATATCCTTCATGTCATATTCAAGTTTCAATTTCTAATTTCAATTTGTGTGTCGAAAATTTTATAATGATACCGGCTCATAAAAATCTATATTTGCAAAATGAAGTTAGTTGGAGGTTGTTTTAAATACAAATGAATTAAAAGCAGTCCAGATTCTGAGGAAGGATATAGAACTTGTTTCATTTTTGTACTTCAAATCTATAAATCGCAAAGTCGAAGGAATCTGCTTCCTTTGTGTTCTTTCCTCGTAAATAGAAATTTTTTTCTCTTCTTTTAGTCTTTGGCATACAGCAATGTTGTGAAGATGTATTTCCATGTTATCAACATTCCATAGGAATCGTTAAAAAACTAATGTAATTCAATATTTAAATACCCGATTTAGTGGCATATAGCAGCACTACTTGTAAAAATAGAAAATATTTCCCCATGTGTTCTAAAATTTTAAATGTTTTAGTATGTTTTAAAATTAAAACTAAGTATCTGGCAATTAATTAAAAAGTTATGACCATTTCAAATTATGAGGATATCGTAAACCTATGTTTTACCGATAAGAAAATGATACCATAACATTATTTTAAAACTTTTTATCGTAAATAAAAGCGAAGGACTGCTTTTATCAAACAAAAACACGAACTCTTGTTTTCCGACCATAGGAAGCAAATTTTTTCTGACATTCGTCCTGAAGAGAAGTTTTGTAAATAAATCTCCAACATTGTATAACTCCTTTCATACAGAAAACACACACATGACTACTAAAACTAATGTATTATGCTAGAATTGACGCTATTATCATATCTAATGGCATAGAACTGGAACCGGCCTTTGGATGCATTTGGTAATAATGTAAACAGACAAGTCGCTAGTTTAAAATGCTTTCAAAGCTGTTCATTTAAACGTGCTTTTTTCATTGAAAGAGGATATTTTAATTACTTTTAATATAAACTTTATGACACCTAATTAAAAAAGTCACTGACAAAAGAAGCATCCTTTTTATGAAGAAATAATTAGTGCCAGTCGGTTGCGTATAACAGTAAGGCTGATCATGTTATCGTCCTTCTAAAGGATATTAAATATTACACAACGTAACCTAAGAAATAAAGCTCATTTAAGCCTAAGAGACGTCGTTCCGTTAATTTATACAGTCACCTTCGCGCTAAGAAAAAAATCAGGAAGAAAAAGTAACGCCTTTAGAATTACAAAATACGCTTTTTAAAAAAAAAAAAAAAAAAAAAAACAGGAGACGATGGCACTTTCACAGTAAAATGCTGAAACTTTCACAGACGTTGCTTATTTCTGTTCAAGGATATAAAAAGGACATTGCCATTAATGTCCTGCTGAGCTTTGCATTTGTCTCTTTTTGCCATCTTTGGAGTTTTAATTTTTATCATTTCTGAAAGAAACACAGCTGGACTTTATTTTAAGAAAGATGTTTCTTAAAAAATTTATTTCACGAATACAATAATGTAATGAAGTTGCAAAGAAATCTTAGTCCACGGTTAGTCATTAAGTCGTTTTAGCCAACATAGTATGGTTATAAAGTTTTTTCCATGTTTTCAAACTAAATATTAAAAAAAAAAAGACACTCCAATTGTTGTCAAATTACATAACGCTTAAAAATTAAATAGTGTATTTTTTTTTTTTTTACCTCGTACATTTGATAATGCAATAAGCAAAATGAAACAGTGCAGTCAATCCTATATATATATATATATATATATATATATATATATATATGTTAAAGATGCCAAGCTATTTTAAACTTGGTTTTACTCCATTTCCCAAGTAAGCAAACAGACAAATAAGTCAAGTTTCCGCCTGCACGTATTGCAAGTCTAGCTGACCCTCAAAGTAGTGAAGTACCCAAAGGTAAAATATACTTTCTACACATATATATATATATATATATATATATATAGGGTGTCCCAAAATTCACGCAAGAATAAATTTTGATAGAAAACACAGGTTTTTAATTAAAAATTGTAATTTCTTATTGATTCATAAAGTATACAGTATAGGGTTATGCATGGAATAGCATATCGGGTAAATGGCCTCCACGGCTTTGCTGGCACATACGCACTCTTTTGTCGAAATTTTCCATGACCGTTTTGCATAAATGTGGCTGAATTTCGTTGATACAGCGCTCAATTTCCTCCTTCAAGGCGTGGGTGGTCGTGGGCTTGTTGGCATAAACTTTAGACTTCAAAAAACCCAAAAGAAAAAAGTCCAACGGCGTTAAATCACATGATCTGGGCTGCCAATTCTAATCACCAAAACGGGAAATTACACGACCAGGAAATGACTCATGCAGTAATTGAATTGTTTCTCGGGCTGTATGGCATGTGGCACTGTCTTGTTGAAACCACATGTCGTCCACATCCATATCTTGCAATTTAGGCACAAAAAACTGGATTATCATGTCGCGATAGCGAGCACCATTAACTGTTATTGCCTTACCAGCCGCATTTTCGAAGAAGAATGGACCGATGATGCCTCCAGCCCAAAATCCGCACCAAACAGTGACACGTTGTGGTTGCATTTGTTTCTCAACAATCACTCGTGGATTTTCTGAACCCCAAATGCGACAATTTTGTCGATTAACGAAGTCATCAAGATGAAAATGAGCCTCATCGCTGAAGATGATTTTGTTCGAAAATTATTTTTAAAATATTGCTCAACAATGAAAATGCGTTGTTCTTTCGTGTACCGCTCCATTTTTAATAACCTTGAACTGTCAGCTGTCACGATGTCTTTTTTTTCTCGTTGGCAACACTTTACCGCACAAATGGCGCTAAATTTAAATCTTGCGTGAATTTTGGGACACCCTGTGTGTGTGTGTGTGTGTGTGTGTGTGTGTGTGTGTGTGTGTGTGTGTGTGTGTGTATATATATACAGGGTGTTCGGGATAAATTTGACATATTTATAATTAATTATATTTTTCCGTAAGTTACATGTATTAACACACACTTCTCTTCATTTAAAAGTTTGGACCCTTCTTCATTCATATACAAGATGTCAGAAAGGATGGATAGCTGGAACCCACCTGAATCATGGAAGAGAATAACTTGTATCATGATGATTCGTGCCCGCCATCAAAATAAGGATATTACGACTGCTGCCCAATGCTCCCTGAATACAGTAAAAACAATCAGGCATGAACTAGAGACTTGCAATGGTGACTACGAGGATGTAGCAAGAAGAAAGATCCCTAGCAGACGATCTGATTGCGTTCGTACAGCAGAATTCCTCGCAAATCTGCAGGAACAGGTGTTGAAGAACCCTGGCATTGGAATTCGGGCTTTGTTCGTGGAGTTGCTAACTGTAGTCAAGCCCTGGATAACAAGGGTAGCCAATGGTAGGCCGTATGTATAGCAGCAGGATTCGGCCCCTTGCCACACCTCTGGGAAAAGTCAAAAATGGTTGTCTGAAAATTTCTACGACTTCACCAGTCCAAATGTTTGGCCTCCAAACTCCCCAGACCTTAACCCCATGGATTATTTTGTATGGGGCGCAGTTGAAAAAGACACCAATCGCACTTCCAGTAATACAAAAGCCCAGTTAATGGATACAATTAAAACAGTTTTTGCGGCCCTTCCCAGGGAGACTGTAGCATCAGCTTGTTCGAGGTTCCGAAGCAGAATTGAGGCTGTGATCGATGCTAATGGTGGTTATTTTGAGTAAATCTTGTTGATAGTATTGTAATTAACTCTGCCTGTAATGTTTTTTTTGTCAATTCATTAAATTTAATAGATACAAAGAAGATTTTCTTTTTCCTTACGAAACTGTCAAATTTATCCCGAACACCCTGTATATATATATATATATATATATACACAGGGTGTCCCAAATATATATATATATATATAACGTTGATTTTATACAAGAAAAGTTAAGTTAGCCAACCTATAGCAACGTTAGAACGGTCGGGTGGGTGGACGAGCAGAGGACAATGATAGTTGTAACGTAAAAAATTCTCAAACTGCACGATTTCGGTTGCGATTCGAATAAAGTCAAGCATTAAACATAAATGAATCAAATGATTTTGGTTTCCAGATCAGGTTCTAATTTGGTATGAAAACAAATATAATTATTATGACGCACAATAAAAAAAATCCTGAAAATTTTGCTTCAGAACAAGTACAATGGTGACTGGTCAGATAAAGAATGCACCAATAAGCTTTATATTCTCGTAAATCGAAATTTTGTCCAAAATGTAAAAGAAGGTCGCAATTTCCGCCGAATTGAATTGAAGTGTGTAGCTTTTACAAACACTGCTGACGCTAACCTAGCTCAATGCTGTTTCCATGACAGCATAGTATACATTCCAGGTGTCTCATCTACAAATTTGCAGTAATGATCCGTAACGAAATAAATGCACTTTTCATTAAATTTACTTGCAGCTGGACCAGCGTGTTTTGAAGAGAAGGCTTTTAGCCTTTCTGCAGTTTAAAGATTCCCAGGTTATTCGGCACTACGTTTCAACTTCTGAGACTAGAAATAAGTATTGTGGTCCTTCTTGTCTATGCTTCTCTGCACGGACAGAAAGAACCATAGCGTGAGGATATCTGCCACGAATCTTTTCTGTTGCATCTCATGATCAGTAAATGCATCTTACGCACTTAAGTTATGCCATATGCTTTTAAACTGTTTGGTTGGTATTGCAACGAAGCAACTAAGGCTATGAAAGCAAGTATATTACGTCTATTAACTGCGTGTGTTCTCCGACTGGTTTACATGTTTTGAGGACAAAAAAAAATAAAATAAAATAAAATAAAAATAAAGCAGCATCTCTTTATGATATCGGCCAACTTTCTGCCTTACAGGTATGGTGGCTTAAAGATGATAGCAAAATAACCCAGTTGAGAATTTGGAGAGTATAACTAGTTATTACATTATAATGTAACTAGTTATACTCTACTATCCTTATAATGCAAGGACTAAAGATATTTGTCCTTAATCCTTTCAGATGGTTTTAATTTACCTGAGACAGCTTTCAGACATTACAGGATCTATGCCATGTGGAATTCAGGTTGTGATTAACGATTACAACTTAAAAAATTTCTCCCAAACAGAAGAAATTTTAGATATTTTTGAAATATACATTAAAAACAAAATAAAACTTGGTACAAAAATGTAAGTTTTTTATAATTTTTTTAATGAGTAAAGTTTAATTGATAACATTGATATTCTAATATTTTTGATGAAGAAATCGCAGAAAATTGACAGTGAAAATCAAAAATGTCAAAAACGCGTAAAAATTCATATTCGGTTTGTGTCTTATGCATTTCTTCCGGGAAAAAAAAATATTGAAGTCGAAGAATTAAGGAATCAATATTAATAATAACTACTCCCTTAATAAACAGAAGTTTAACATGACTCTCCGGATTAATTTTTTATTAGTCTTCTCCTAGCTCTTGTAGTCTCGATAAAAACAAAAACAAAACAAAGGTCAGTAAAATGAAATGATCCTAAGTGTACTATTTGAAGTTGGATCAAATTTATAGCGCAGTGCTTTTTAAAAAACATCACCACAAATAACTTATGTACAGGCAATACAGTTAGGAAAAAAACCCAAAAAAACCTACCATTATAAGATTCCCCGCCATCCCCCTCACACAGAATATCGAAATCAGTTTTAAATTGACCTTTTATAAAAACATCACAGTTTTTGGCATTTTATGAAGTTTTCATGACATTCTCTTCTAATAATATTTCATATTTTTACGAGCGGAAGAACTGAAGTTTGAAAAAATTAAAAACACTCTCCAGCTCCCGTAGACGCCAGCAACAATTGAATTCTAATAAATATTCCCATCACTGTTGTTGAGATTTGAACCGAAGGCAATCCAAGAGCAGATCTCTCTCGTCAGTTGCAAATCACTGGCCTTCATGAATGCGCATATAAAAACTATTTAAAACAAAAGCAAAGTAACGCGGGTCCTTAATTCTGTATAGGCCGCCTTCTTCTAGTAAATTATTTTAGTGGTTGATGTATTTGGTACGAATACATGGAAATATTTTTATCGTTCTAATGTTTGTTAATGAAATAAAAACATTTCCCCAATGAACTACTTCACTGACAAGTATTTGACGTTCATCACTGAGGAAATAAAAAATATATTTTCCTCAATAAATATCACCTAATCACAATGAAATATGGCAACAAGACTTCGTTACACACGGGCCATAACCGATGAGCTGTTGCTTTCTTTCATTATCTAGTTAATCCTCTCCATTTCATTTTTTTAATGGCAACAAAAGGTAAAAAGAAAAAAAAAAGGAATAAATTTAGAGCAGGATTATTAAAAGGGTCACATTCGAAGTTAGTTAATACTGCAATAACATAAGTGATAAATAAGAACAAAACTAAAAATGGGAGATAAGAAAATTCTGTGTTCAAGTGACAAATGAAACAGTTAAAATCCAGCCGTGGATGTTTATTGATTGCGCCAAAGCAACTAAGGCTATGAGACAAGTATATTATTTGTTAACTGCGTCACTGTATCCAGTTTATCTATTTTGTGGGCTGAAAAAAATGATAACAACACCCCGTATGGGGGTGTTGTTACGATTTAGCATCCCAGTATGGGGGTGTTAACTCAGCTTTAGTTGCGAAGCCCTTCTAAAGTTCCTGCGTCATATATAAGATTCAAAATCAGATTTTCCACCCAACTTCAATGTACAATATATATAATAAGAAACTATCTTAAAATACAAACTACTCACTTAGAATGAATATATTTTGTGTAAGCATATAATTTACTCATCTTACATAATCTAGGGTTTACCTAACAGTCAGCTCTTTTTTTTTTTAATTTTAAATATAAAAAATAAAAGACAGCTAAAGAAATAGAGCAACTTGCTATTAAAGAGTACAATCAATTAGGCACAGTGAAAAACACGCGCTAGCCTCCACACTTCGACCTCCTTTCATTTCTCCCGACATTCTCTCAATTGAGTAGGATGTTTAACGTCGTCAGCTAAAATAATAAATGCTATTTTGCTTCATTTTTCTTATTTAATATAATCCTGAAGCCTTAGCTACCAAGTGCTAATTGATACACTACAACTCGTGAGATGACTACTGTAGTTTATTTACACGACTGCTTTCACAGTTCGTAATTGCAAGAAGGTACAAAATGAACGTTGATTTAAAAAATGTAGTGTATTTAAATAGATCGTTTTATATAACGACTACATAAAATATTATATTAAACTTAAAATATGGATCAACATTATTACAGCCGGAGATTTGATGCTACACTTATACAGTACATGCATAATAGGTTTTGCTATTAAGATCTACGCTAATAAGAAACCACTCAACATTTTTTTTAATGAAGAAATTTCGAGCATTCAGTATGGATATGAAATAATAACTACTTTGCCTTTATTTCTAAAATTTAGAGCAGGATTATTAAAAGAAAAAAAAAGCGAAACGCCTTTATATAACTTCACGAACTGCATTTTAAATTAGTACATTAATTTTGGGGAAATTGGCTAACTTAGTATCAATTACTGTTTAAATAATCGGTTAAGTAAATTAAATTATTCCAAAACATCAACGATATTTCATGTAGAAATGTTCGTTTTATTACAGCAGCGCAGAGTTGCTTTAAGTCAGTTAATGTAATTTTAATTATCCTCTCAACATTTAAAATATCGCAGACGCAAACGGAAAAGTGCACTTAATATGCCAAGGCTGATTATGTTCTCCATCTTAAGTTCAAAAGAAGTCGGGTATGAAATCTTTAAATCGATACACATTTAAAGTTTCAAACGAGTTCGATTATAATAAGGCCATTCACTGCTGTGACGTAATCTAAATAACCAATTAGAAATACCATTTCTTTAATTGGTTATTTAGATTACGTCACAGCAACTGAGACTAGAAGTGTGTAAGGTTTTAGTCTTTGCTTTCTGGGAGGTTTGCATTCTAGAATGAAAAACTTTTCACCTTCTTATGGGCTAACTTACTTTCAGCTCAAAAATTTGTTGCAGAGAAAATACTTGAAATAAGGAGTTATCCAAGATGGCCAAGTTGCGCGCTATTCTTCAATTTTTAAATACAGTTTATATATACAAGAGCAAGGCTCGACAAATTACGCAAAAAATTTACTCACCCATCCAAGACCTCCCTTATTTTAATTATATTTTCCAATAAGTGATTAGTGGTGCTACATCTGTATTTTCTTACAGTTAAAAAGATTTTCCAACATTATTTCTTAGCCGAATAAGAAACTCAAAAGATAGAAAAATCTAAGAATTTCATGCATTTCAATATAAGAGTTAATTCGGCTAAGAAATAATGTTGGATTCAATATCCACTTAATTTGAATAAACTTACTTCGCCGAAGTGAGTTTGGCTCTTTATCTCAGTAAAAAGATTTTGTCTAGAAACTTTTACCTAGATAAGTGCAGACTACTTTTCTCAATGCAAATGCAATATTATTATTAAATAACTATTCTCGTTTACAAAAAAGATATCATTGTTATAGAGCATAATAATTATTAGTTGTTGTTTTTTTTATCATTAAACTGTTATTATTAAATTAATACTGAAAAAAGCCACTGTCTACTCAGAGTAATACACACACGGTATATATACATAACACAGATCTTTGACGTATTATTTGATCCTTTACATTCATAGTGTAGCACAGTAGAGTGCTACACTATATAGTAGCGTGACCACTAACCCAATACACAGTTTTGCAGATGACAGCACACTACATTCCTCCCTTTCATTTGACAAACCCTACCCTACACAATTCACTTCAACCCACAGAACATCAACCACCACTGCCCTTAATTCCGACCTCCAAGCCATCCTCCGATGGGGCTCGGACAACCTTCAACTTCTACGCTAGTAAAACCCAGTTCTGTCTTATTTCTCACAAAAAAAGACCATTTTCTCCCAGCATTGTTTTCGATAACACTCAAATTCACAGACAAGACGAAATTTCTCTTCTCGGAATTACCTTGACATCAAGCCTCTCCTAGCATAAACACATCACAACCATTGCATCCTCAGCTTCCAAAAAACTAGGTTTTCTCTTTCGCTCAAGACGCTACTTCACCTGTAAACACTATACAAGTCACCCAGCTCTCGAATACTGCTCTCATATCTGGAGTGGGGCTCCAAAAAGCTCCCTCAAAATGCTTGACTCAATACAGAGGAGAGCAATTAATAAATGACCCATCCCTCACCAACTCGCTGCCCCCACTTTCACATAGAGCTTGGTCTCTGCAATCTGTATATTCTATAAATATTTCCATGGAAAAGGTTCATCTGAAACAGCATCAATAATTCTCCCACCCTGTACCAAGCCCATTGGAACACGTACAGCTGCCGCCCAACATCATTTTACAGTACACCTCGAAACCCACAGAACAAGTTTCTTCTCCTCCTCATTCATCCCTGCTACTGCAGTACTGTGGAAGAGTCTTCCCCCTGACGTATTTCCCAAGGAATACAATATACAGGCATTCAAATCAAATGTAAACAAGTTTCTCCTTTCACAACCCATCACCCACATACGGTACTAACATACTATAGGTTGACCAGCCAACCTCCTGTCTATGGGCCCAACATTAAAAAAAATAAATAAATAAAAATAAAAAAATACCCACCAACGTGTAATGTGATGATCAATATAGAATTTTGTGGAACAGTAATATTACATTAGAATTTTATCAAATTTCAATGTACTTTATATATATAATATTGTGAAACGAAGATGTGCATGTAACCTTTATATATGTACTTGTATTCTCATTAGTATACGTGTGAATAATGTAAACAGTAGATATGAATAAATAAATGTTTTTTTTTTTAATTAAACGAAAAATATTCTATTTTATCCGGTTTGCAACTACTAACCAAATGCGAGTGGGTTATAGAGCATTATTGCCCTATAACCCACCACCATATGAAATCGAGAAGTCTGAAACATCACAATGTGTAGCGATGGTACTCTTATCATAAGATCCTGCATTTAAGAATAACAATATGACGTCATTTGGTAGTCTAGTGACGAAACTAGTGAAAGTCGCCCATTGGCGCATATGATAAAGTGAACAAATTATTTGTCGTGTTAGGAATGACCTTGCCAACTATCTTGTTATAGTTATTTTGCCTTAGTTTATGTACTGTATGTAGGTATGCGTATAAAAGAAAAGATATTTCCCTGTCTTTTCTTTTATACGCATACCTACATACAGTACACAAACTAAGGCAAAATAGCTATAATAAGATAGTTGGCAAGGTCATTCCTAACATGATGAAATTTAATGCTTAAATTTGTTTTTAATTATATGCATTTTTGCATTTATTAAATTATTAGAGAAAAAAAGTGAGGTCATACAAAAAAAAAAAAAAAAATCCCGTGATCTACAAAATAAAACTATGAGGCCAATATATATATATATACATATATTGAAATGTCCTTAGAAAAGTTCCTCACATTCTAGATGGGATTCGAATCTACGCCGTTCCAACCAAAGGGCACGTCGAAACCGACTGAGATACGAGTGCGCTCGTTGGTGTGATGACAACTTGCGTATCAATGAAAACACAAAGAAAATGTTTCTCTGCTATTACCTGTTTATTCGTTGAGGCTAACTGGTTATCACACGGTCGAAGCAGTTAAGGTTATGAGATCGTATATTATGTCGATTAATGAACATCTCGAGAAAGACAGATGAGAAGAATGTTTCCGCGGTTTTTCTAGTAAGAACGTCAAAATATTGAAAAATGAAATAACCCTATCTATCTCTGTATGAAATCAGCTAATACCCTCTTTAGTAGTAGGAACATCTTTATAAAAGTTCCTCGAGTCCAAACGGAATTCGTACTTAGTTTTTTTTTTTTTTTCTCATTTCAGTGAAAATATCACATGCGAAATTTTTTATATCGTCGTATAACGATATATATGGGTAAGAGGGAAATCACTTTCTCACTCCCAGAAATTGTAATCGAGCAGCCCGGTTTATTTGCCTTAAATAAAAAAAAAAAAAAAAAAAATCTTTTCAGGTACATATAAAATTATCTATTACAAACATAAAAACTGAGGCATGTTTGACACCGTTACTTCGAACCAATGGCAAACAACGTGTTCAGGAATTTTTACTTTGCAGATACTATCAATACAGTGAGGGCATAGCACCACTGTATAATTATAATAATGCACAACATAATAGGAACAGGCATCCAAGGTAAAATTTATATAATTACAATTATATTAGAAGTTTCGTGATATGGTCAGCTATAAAGGAATGCTATTAAAATCGTAATACTGAATGAAAAGAGAAAATACGTGTACAGTTAGCATTGATTGAGTAACGTACATTCTCGTTCTTTACTGTCCACCATGTGATGATAGGTTACCACAGTAGTACTAAATAAAACTCAAAAGGTATTTCATTAGTCTCAAACTAATGAAATATTTTTTCGTTAGTTTGAAAAAAATTTTTATTTATTTTATTTTATTTTTTTTTTTTTTTTTACGCGTTGCATTTAAAGCGAATTGGTAAATATATCTATAGAAAATCTTAGGACTCGAAATGAAATAACGATGTTGTCGTTCTTTTGAATTATGGTCACAAAGCTATGAAATCTGTAAACGCGTGTGTCTTGGCCTAGTTTGCCTCGTTTGTGATGGAAAATCCCACCTTTGTATGAAACCGGCTAACTCGCCTTCAGATAAAAAAGTCCTTAAAAAGGTTCTCTGGGTCCTAATATTCAAAAGCCATCGATTTGACCTATTGATATCTCTTCAAGGACGATAAAATGTTGTCATGTATTCCAAACACTATATAGGATCGCGCACATCCTAAAATGTGACATTTCAGTTCAGAAAGGTGTTATTGCTTTGAGATGATACTACTCCTATTCATCAAGCCAAGATATGTGTCAGTGGAATGCGTAATATGATGGCAAAACCATTCGTCTCTAGCTATCCAAATCCTCAAATCTCAAACGTAAGAATTTGTGACGCATCGTAAAGTGATATCCGGGCAGGTAGTCAAATATGGTCATCACGATGAAAAATTAGAGGCATCACTGTTGCAGGAACGTTTCAACTTACTCCACATATATCTGAGGTGTCGATAGAATTCATGGCATGTCAAATTCAAAATGCTATTCAGCAATACAAATAATAAAAACTTGAGCCTTCAATACGCTGTTCATATCCTAACGGCCGATAGTTGAATGTGCAACTGAAACATTCCACGTGGTTTATCACACTACGATTTTACGCTTGATAATGCTTTTTTTTTTTTTAAGGGCAATTTCAACTGAGATCAAATAAGCCAATCTTAAAAAGAAAACCTGCCTTGGAACGGCTTAAAAAACACGAATATAGGAAAATCGTATGTATGCGCAAAATCAATACAGCTACTCTTTTTTTTTTTAATCTTTCCCTACAGATGAATCCATCTAAGAACATACGCTACTGACAAACGAAATACAAAATACACACAGTGCTTCACTGTTCTTGGTTCAGGCATGGATAATATTTTTGGCACGATTAGCTAAATGCAAAGAAAAAAAAAATCTTTGACGGTCAATATTAAAAACCTATCTATCAGGTTTTAATACGTAGCCCACGTGGAACAGTCACCCTTGTCTCAACTGATTTAGTGATAAAACTGACCTTACTAATCTTAACTACAGTTAACGGGAAGGATATTTCTAGTCCAGTATAATGTGTGCTTGACGTGTATTCACTAGTTATACAAATGAACATAAACATGTTAAAATGACTTAAGACTATCATGGAAAAGCAGTTTTGCAGTAGCAATCTTGTAATCATTCATCATCGCACTTGAACCTAGATCAGTTTTATCTTAGATGTACAGTTCATTTACTGACATTTGTAACAGATAACTTTGTATCATTACGAATCGTTTAAACAAATATTGGTACTAAAACAGTTCAACTTAAACATCTGAGATACTGTACGCTGACAGATGCGAGACCCTTCGACACTTCTGTGCATGTCAGAAGAAGGAGAATCCGTTCCGATATTAGGGTAATCAAATGCGTTTCGTGGAATGAGTATGTATTATTATACGTCGGGAAATTAGCTTTCCTGTCATGAAAATTCTACTTCTTAAAGTGGAAACTATTTTGCTTGTACAACAGTTGGAAAATTTACTTATAAAGCACGTGATTTCGCGTGTTGGTGACCAATTTGTACATTATTTCTTTCTCCCCAACAGCATGAATTGACTATTCTTGGCACATTGCCAGAATCGGTTCTATGAATTGTGGGTGTAGAATAACTTGACAACTTTTAGTAAAGATACCAAATTTCGTTAAAATCCGTTCACAGTAGAGTTGTGTGTGAACGCAAATAGCGGGCAGACGAGGAGAAAAAAAGAAGGAAAAAAAAGAAAACCGAATCTGATGGTTACTCATTAAACAATCTGAAAAATCCCCGCTTGTATTAACTGAGAAAGTTCGGTAAAGCAAAAACTATACAGTAATAAATGGCCGCCCAAATTTTATATTAATATACATTAAGAAAAAAAAAACATGCGTCTCTCTCTCTCGAAAATAACAATTACTCGGGGGAAAACGAACTGCTTAAGAACTTCAAATTTAACTTAGCAGGCATATTTTTTGGTGATTTAATGCACATTAAAACTTCATTCACAACTGCATTATACAGTTACGATCCCATAAAATAATATTTAATTAAACAATATACAGGAGCAATAAATACGAGCACATGAAATATATTTATCTAGTAAATTAAAGCAGCTGTTGTAACGATGCTTAGGAAAGAAAAATCTCTAGAGAAAGCAAAATGTGGTTATATTAAGCAGAATAACAAACATTGCCTGGCCGTCAGTTGTCGTTTACCATGTAAGCATTAATAATGTCTAGGCCTTACAGTAAATTAAGTTAAATAACAATTAGATGCTCGAGATGCAGTGAAAAGCTTTATTCTCAAAATTGATTTTGGATTAGATATATTATATAATACAGATATTTCACTAACTGCTCTAGAGAGTGAAAACAAAGTTCGACTCGCTAGGAACGCAATAAACTGCATTTAAGAACAAAATTGGACAATTAATCGGTTCCGTAAACTTTAAAGCTTTCATGATGAATTTTACGACAGGTAGACTGTCCAATGAGTTTTTTTTTTTTTTTTTTTTTTTTTTTTACAAGGAATGCCTTAAAAATTTTCTTACTGAAGCAAAACTCAGTCATATCTGCCACTAGCTATCTAAATCTCACTGAAAAATGGCTAGTAAACAATTACTAGGTTCCTCAATTGGATTCAATCCCAAGCCTTTTAAACTACGCCGCATATATATTACATTGATCACATTTAAAGATGTTGGTCAACAAAAATATGTGCAATTGATAAAGACATACTGTAAAAATACAGATTACTTTATGTTTCTATTACGTGATGCACCGAAATAGCATAATACAATGGTATATTATAAATTATAAAAATAAACTGATCTAGAAATGGCCATCGGTTACAGACTACCTCCGCAATGACGATTTTTTTAAAAATTTTTTTATACAGTATTAACTTTTGTGTTATATAAGAGGGTTTCATGTTTCACCTAGTGACCAAATTTCAAATTCAAGATATATATTCGAATTCAGACTAGTGAGATCTCACATGACTTTTATAATAATCATCAAAAGAGATATAAAAATGCATTTCATTAAACTGGCTTCAAAACTTGAACGTCCTGAAACATTCCCTGGAAATTTTCTCAGCTAATATAAAATACAATCGATGGTGGACACTAGCGTTCCAGAATTTCTTCGAGTACCAAGACGTAATATTCCTGCTTTATACGCTGCACTCAATATATAATAATTAAAACAAAACTATGTGCAATCAAGAGTTCCATTTTTATTTTTTATTCATCTTGAACATTAACTAATCCATCGGTTCCTAGACCGGCCTGGTTGGCCGAGTGGTTAGTGTGTCCGCTCTCCAGCAAAGAGGGCGTGGATTTGAATCCCGCCATGGGTATGGATCATTGTGATTGTCCTACAAGCTTTGTGTAGAAAGGGAATCTGCGACCCTATCACTTATTCTAGCAGAAGACATCATTGCCAAAACCATGTGAGGTACGGCAGTGACTATACTGCGTATACGGACATCAAATGTGAAAAGGAAGGATCGGTTCCCAACCGGTGGTACGCGTACCTGCGGAGGTACGTGCTGGCCATTCAGGAGTACACAAAAATAACCAGTAATGGCGAAAAAACAAGTAAACAAAATTCAAAACGTTAGTTATGGAACAATAAATGTCAGTATTTAAAAACAGCTATTTTAAAAACAAGGTACAATTTATAGAAATGGGTTTAAAAGGAGTACACAAGTGGAAAAAGGTTAGGAACCACTGGACTAATCAAACTGATTTTATCTTAGTTTAATTACTCCATCATAATACAACTACTTCACCTCCGAGGAAAACCAACGAGACCTCCGTTTGCGTATAACTCAGCATAAGATGAAAAACTCCACACCATCTCTATTATAGAAAGTTTACAGAGTGGAAAGATCTGGGTTTAAAGCAGCACTAATCAGTACAAAGGACAATGTAGCCCAGTTTCATAACGACTGCACATTCTCATATGATGCAGCAATACAAGGATAAGACACGAGTTGTTAGTGCGAGGACAGTCGCCACCGAGTTAATTATGAGCTAATTTAGGTTGATGATTGCGACTATCATCGTACCAACTTGCACAGAACGAATACAAACAAGGATTTAAGGTCCAATTATAACAGCTTCCAGTAACGAACTGTTGGAGAACATAAATAAAATGGCTCTAAAAGTAATTCCAAACCTCGCTATTCTGATAAACATAAAATAAGTACGCTAACTCATTAACTATTTACAAAATTGCCATTTCACACAAAGTTATAGTGGTACATATATATAAGCATATTTATTTCGACTGTAGTTCTTGATCTTATTAGAAAACCTGATCATATTAGATCGCATGCACTGCAAATATCAATTCTCAGCAGATTTTTGGTATATGACTTCTCTTACTGTTCTTCAATATTTCTCACTGGCTGATCACTGTTTAATCATGGTGGAAGTTTTTTTTTACTATCTTATCAGGGATGCGTTCTCTTTTATCTCCATTCTTTCTTTTCCTCTTCCTGTCATTTACCTGCAAAATCTCTCCTTCTATAAACCTAGTACTGTTCAAACAGACACTGAAGACCTACTACAAGTGCTAACTTAAATATAATATCATGCTACCTTTCAATGAGGAAGAAGCTGCCAACTCGGCATTCTTCTTACCCACTTCCCAGACAAGATGAGATCTATCTTCTTTGGGTAACCCATTAATTTCCAAAAATTTCTTAGCTCAACTACATCTCAAATACAGCTTTATCAGCCTCCTAAAATTTCAGGAATCCTTTCTCTCTCTGTCTAGGCACTACTTTTCAAAAAGCTGTTCACATTGTAAACATTCCAAATCCATCCTATATTAGAATATCGTTCATTTGGGATGGAACACTAAAAATTCTCCCAAAACCCATTGACTATTCAGAAGTACGCCATCTGGCTAAATGACAACCCATCTCTTACTGACTAACTGTCACGCAGTTTCTATGTCACCATAGCGACGCCTTTTCTAGAAAAGGCATCTCTATGATCGCTATTTGAGTGACAGTTCATAATTACCCCTTTTTCCTCTTCCAAATCAATAAAAATACGAGCGTTAGTAAGCCATCTCCAAACCTGCAATACTGTCTATCGCACTTGCCATCCCTCCGTTCTTTAACCATCTGCAATGACTTCCGCCTCCAGTTTTTCCAGGACAACGTACAGCTATTCAAAAATAGCATCAATAAGTTTTACCGCGAACCATAAGTGGTACTAATGTACCACATAATGATGTGCCTTCGTGTGTCGATATATATAAATAGCTATTGCACTGATCAATATCAAAGAAACATACGCTAGGTTTTAGTCTAATGTGTCTCATAAAAATATGTACCACACATATCTAAATAGTTATATTATTAAAGAAATTTAATGACTAGAAGCCGAGAGATACCACCAAATCAGAAAAACAACTAAAGACCTCATCGGGTGCATAACATGACAAAAATATATATTAAAAGAGAAGGACAGCTATAAATTAATTGCAAAAGTATTGCTGACATTTGAAGGCGTTCTGGATGTCATAGTATGGTCACGTTCATGATCGTGCCCATACTATAAGAGTGGCAATCAGATAAGTTATAGCTAAGGTTAGTATTTATGATAGATGATCACTTTTCAGCTATCCAAGTTTGGCGTACAGATCATGCCCAACAAATACTATGGCATCCAGAACGCCTTCAAATGTCAGTAATACGTTTGCAAATAAACTAAATATTTAAATTTGGTTTTCCCCCCATACCTTGGAAAAATAAGAAAAAAAATTGAGCATAAGAAATTTCCTTCCAGCACAAGAAATAAGTGCTGGAAGGAAAAGAGTTACAAGCTGGCTATATATATATATATATATATATATAAATATAAAAAAGAGAGAGGGCAATAACTAGTTCCTGCCTCAATTAATCCAGAAAATCTAAAACAATGTAGCCTGAGCTTTAATGGAAAAAAAAATGATCATAGATGTAAGAGGAGCTTTCTGCAGGCACAGAAAAAGTTTCCCAACGACCTCGGCACTGTTAAAAACAAAGCATAAAACAATGTTTGGTAATGCGAAAATAGTACACCAAGAAGTACAATGAATAGAAATAAAAGCCAAAAGTTTTGCTACGCTCGTTACAAACGGCTACCAACTAGAGGAGCAAATCAGTAAAAACAAAAAGGAATTATGGATTGTAATTTAAATGTAAAAAGCTTAATTTAAAAACTACGAACACATGATTGGTCAAGGATTTAACAATTTATGAAGCTAAATATTATGGTTTGGTTGATCATAAGGACCGCTATTCAATCTCAATGCGCATTTATTTATTTATTTACATATATCTACTCTATAATATAAAATGATGTCTTTTTTGGTAACGTTTTTTGTCAAGTTATTTGAAACGTTTTGAAACTCAGGGGGGCGGATTCCCCTTTCGAGTCATCAGAATTCAAGGAGAACTAACCTACCAGTCCGGAACTCGGGGGGGGGGGGAGCCGTAGGCCCCATGGGGGAGGAATCCCCTTTCGAGTCTTCAAAATTCGAGTCATCAGAATTCAAGGAGAACCGGCCTACCAGTCCAGAACTCGGGGGCGTGCGCCGTAGGCACCATGGGGGGAAGAATCCCTTTCGAGTCTTCAAAATTCGAGTCATCAGAATTCAAGGAGAACTGGCCTACCAGTCAGGAACTTGGGGGAGGGGGGGGGGCGGTAGGCGCAAGGGGAAACCAATTCCCCCTTTTGAAGACTCGACACTCAGCGGCTACCCTGAGTCTTCAAAATTCAAGGAGAACCGTCCCTACCAGTCCGGAACTCGGGGGGGTGCCATAGGCGCCGGGGGGGGGATCTCCTTTTGAAGACTCGACACTCAGGGGCTATCCTAAGTATCGAGTCTTCAAAATTCGAATCATCAGAATTGAAGGAGAACCGACCTACCAGTCCGGAACACGAGGGGGGGGGGGGTATTCCCCTAGTATATATATATAGAATTCGGATCAAAACATAGTCTCATCTGAAATGCAATAATATTTTTTTTGCCTGAATAATACTGTTAAAATGTTTCAGAAATACAGCTTTTTAAATCGAAATGTTCAACCAAGATATGAAAGATTTGGGATGTACCTAATAAATTGTGCGCTGAAAAGAGATCTTTCATATTGAAAGGGCACGGCTTTAAACGCTGGACTCGTAACCCATATAATTTAATAGTCAACAAGGTAAATAACTGTTTACTTACAAACAGCATAATTACAATAGAAAACAAAAAAAGATAAGGGGGAAAAATAACTTAAATGACGATATCTTTCGGACGAAAGTGGAAACAAGCTGATAAGAACAAACAAAAATTGCTGTTATCTTGGGAAAACCCCACGTTACATACTCAAGTCGACAGAAAAGCAAACTATTAAATGATTGACAGATAAACATGTTTACCCATGAGGTAAACCTATTTGATTCTAGTGCGCAGGAAATTTTACACGAAAGTAGCTTTTTTTTAAAATTTTATTATTATTTTTTTTTTTTATGTGCAACCAATGATAAATATCTCGCTGGCTACAAGTTGGTTCAAAAAATTACTTTTCCCTTTAGCTCAAAATCTATGCAAGAGATGAAACTTTCTTCACTGATGTAGGACTATAAAAATAAAATAAATTGAATTAATGAATAAAACTGACGAATATCTTACGGCATCTCCAATTTGTAGCATAAGATGAAAGAAATACATTCAGAGTTCGCATTCCTTATTGAGCAAAGGTAATAAAAGAATATATTTATATCGGTTATGTTGAACCAGAGAACTCAGTTTTGAGACCATTAAACTGTAAAACTGCGATTCTGCCATGAAAACCTGCGATCACTTCTGAATGTGCGAGCGTTTCTGAGCAAGAGTGCACTCGGTTTTCAGCAGAGCTCCAAGAGAATGAAAAGAAGACCGTACTTATTTTGTCTGGCGAGCACTACGTACACCTTATGCGAAAGACAAAATATTTAATTACAGTTTTGTACATCTTGTTGAATACATCTTCAGATTAAATGCAAAATACAAAACAAGTATTGAGAGAGAAAGAGACACTTCTAATTTAATAACATATATCCGAATGAATATAAAGCAGATGCTGATTATAGTATCGAGATGTCAGATGTATGGCTCATTGTTGCGCTGTGCTCTGTAACATCTCTCATAACCTAATTCAATGTCTGATATATGCTGATCAGTTTTATTTATTTTTTTAAAAAATTTCATTAGCATATTTAAATCTGCGAACATAGTTGTTGAATTCCATGTATGGCATTTTTGTACGCTGCCAAAATACTTAATGCTTTTCTTTGGGATGGGGGGGGGGGGATGCCAACCCTGGCT
Source organism: Typopeltis vanoorti (assembly GCF_054136105.1). Classification (NCBI taxonomy): domain Eukaryota; kingdom Metazoa; phylum Arthropoda; class Arachnida; order Uropygi; family Thelyphonidae; genus Typopeltis; species Typopeltis vanoorti. The sequence continues at coordinate 82,369,419 of NC_143561.1, forward strand.
TATGTGTTGGTTTCTTCTCCACACCTTTGATATGTTTTTTGAGGCAGATCTCTCCAGCTCGACCAGTCTGTCCAACATAACAGATCCCTGGTCATTTAAGAGAGGGGGTGAGGTTATGTTGGTGATCATAGCATCACGGGCACCTTTTGCAGTGCTGCGAAGGCAAATTTGCTTGAAAATTTTTGCTATTTTATCTCTAATATTTTTATGTAGGTTCTCTTGTAATCGCCTTGGTGCTGTATATGCACTGGAATATGTGGTCTATTTTAGATTTATTGATAGTTTTTGGCATATTTCTCCAAATCGGTCTAGAAACAAATAATTCGCAAAGATGTGATTAAAATCATTCTCAATACTTCCCTTCCAAAAAAAAAAAGTGTATAATAAACATTTCTTTAAATATTTTATGCATTTTCAGGTTTAAAAAATTTTATATATGAAGTTTGACACAAGCATTTATCACCTTGAAAAATTTGGTAATTTCACATCAAGTCGGTCGATCATTACACATATGATAAAAACTGTTCAACTCGAGCTATTCCACTGTAGGTATTATTTATTGTTCATGCTCCTTCTATTGAGAATGTACCGAATCAACTTGCTAGAAAAGTCCGTTATACTGTCATTAACACAGTTAAACTAGGGTATTCACATGGAGTCAATTAATGTCGATGCACATCTTTACAGCTTCTCTCTCTCTCTCTCTCTCTCTCTGAGTTCGAATCTTATACTTTTGTTACGGGTGAGGTTACCTTATGAACAGTAACAGATTAAATTCTCTCTCCTTCGCACACCAAGCTATCAATGCGATAAAAAGCATCACAATGGCACAGGTTTGTGAGACTAGTCGTGTTCTACTCTCAGATTTGGGTGCAAGTTGGACGGTGCGTAAAATTTTATTCAAATTGCATTACAGTATAATTCCAGATTCAGTAAGACGGATCATCATCAGTTGCATCAGTCTTGGGACTGGTAGCTCAGCAGCAATTTCCTCCATTCTGCTCTGTTGGCTTTCTTCTTAACCTCCTGGTAACTCCTCAAACCCGTGTTGTCTTTGACTTCGTCAAGAAAGCTTTTCCTTGGTCTGCCTCTTCTTCTTTCCCCCTCAATTTTGCCTTCAGTTATTCTTTTCACAAGTCCATCATGTCGAAGTATATGTCCAAACCACCTATCCTTTCTAATTTTGATCGATTTTATTAGAGTTCTTGTTTAGTTTATCTCTCTCAGGACTTGTTGGTTTGATATTTTTCCTGTCCATTTTATTTTGTTCATGTGACGCCAGCACCACATTTCAAAAGCCTCCAAACTTCTTACATCTTCTCTGCCTAGAATCCAGGTTTCACATCCATACAGTGCGATGCTCCATATCAATGTCTTTACTAATTTTTTTTTTTCAATTGTAGGTTGAGGTTTCCTGTTAAAATGCTTTTCATCTCAGAGAATTGGGCTTTTGCATTGTTTATTCTTGATCTTATGTCTTCTCTTGTTCTGCCATCTTCTGTTATTAGGCTTCCTAAATATTTAAAGCTTTTCACTTGTTTTATTTGTTCGCCGCTGATGTCTATATGCTCTATATTGATAGGGATTTTGCCATTGTTACAATGATTTTAGTCTTATCTGTGCTGATTTTCATTTTATATTTTTCAAGGTTATTATTTAGTAATTCTAGCATTGTTTTTAACGTTCTTCTGTTTTCTGCTACAAGGGCTATGTCATCAGCAAATCTTATACACGACTTGCTCACCATTTATCTCTATGCCACTATTTATTTTATCTTTGGTTTCCTGAATAGCCTTTTCAATATATAAATTAAATAAAAGTGGCGAAAGTATACATCCTTGTCTTACTCCACTCCTTATATTTATTATTTTCTCCTTATCACTGATTTTAATCCGTCAATTTCGATTTTTGTAAATTTGATAAATTATTTTCCTATCCCTCAAATCTATGCCGATATTAGTTAGACAATTTAGGATTATTTGCTGGTTTACTTTATCAAACGCTTTCTCTAAATCAAGGAAGCGAATATATGTATTTTGACTAAGGTCTAATCTTCTCTCTATTATTGTTCTTAAACAGAGTATTACCTCTCTTGTTCTTTTATTCTTTCTGAATCCAAATTGGTCTTCATCCAATAAACAATCTCTTTTTGAATAAATTCTATTTTGAATAATTTTTAGCAGAATTTTGCTAACATGTGGGATTAAAGCTATTGTTCTAAATTGGCTGCATTTGTTTGCATTATTCTTTTTTTGGTATTGGTATTATGGTTGATTTCATAAACTCCTTTGGTATTTCTCCTCTATCATAGATTTGGGCTATTAATTAATAGAGTAAGGTTTTTGTCTCATCACCTACATTTTTAGCAGTTCTATAGGAATATTGTCTACACCTGGACTTTTTCCATTACTCATTTCGGACAGTGCTTTATCAAATTCTTCTCGCATTATTGGGGGTCCTAGATTATCTTCATTTTGATTTTCTATGCTGATATCAACATCAAGTTCGTCGCTATTATAGAGATTTTCAAGATAATTCTTCCATTCCATTAATATATCCTCAGATTCTATTAGTAATTTTCGATTTTCGTTGTTGATGGCATTGTTTTTGCTGTTCTTATTAAATTTGAAAGTCAGTTTGTAAATTTCTTTAGAGGGTCTCTCTATGTTTTCTTTTTTAAATAATTCATCTATGTTATTATATTGTTCTTCCAGGTATTCTTTTTTGGCTTGTCTACATTTCTTGTAATTTGATTTTTAAGATATTTGTATTTGGCCACATCTTCTTTAACAGTATTTTTATATTTTCTTCTTTCATACATAAGGCCAAGTATTTCATCTGTTATCCAATGTTTTCTTTCTTCTTTTTCTGCATTTTTCAATAATTGATTTGATGAATTTGTAATTAACTCTTTAATCATATTCCATTGGTTTTCAATATTATTCTGACTATTTATGTTTTCTGGAATGTTATGATCAGTTGCCTCTTGGTATCCTTTCTTTACTCTTTAATTTTTCAAGGTTCCATCTTAATGGTTTGTATCTTTGGATTTGTTTCCTATGTTTCAGTTCTGTTTTCATTAAGACAAGGTTATGGTCACTACTAATGTCTGCACCTGGATAGCTTTTGCAATTTTTTATTTGGTTTCTGTATCTTTTCTTGACCAATATATAATCTATTTAATATCTATTTGAATCCCCAGGTGCTTTCCAGGTGTATCTTCTTCTTTTCGGAGCTTGAAATAGTGTATTTGCTATAACTAACTGTTTTTGTGTACAAAATTCTATTAATTGCTTTCCTTTTTCCATTCCTACGTCCAAGACCAAATCTTCCTGAAACATTATCATTGCTCTCTTCTCCCACTATAGCATTCCAATCTGCCATTATTATTGTATTGTCTCTGTCTTTAAAGCTGCTCCAGATTTCTTCTATTTGTTCATAAATGTCTTCTATTTCTTCATCGCTATGTTGTGATGTTGGCATGTAGACCATTATAATATTGAGGTTTACTGGTTCATTTTGAATGCTTATCGCCATGATTCTGTCACTATAGTTAATTATTGTAGTGATTAACTTTCCAACTTTTTTATGAAGCATTATTGCAACACCTGACTCGCCCTTCTTTTGTCCTGAATATATTATCCAAAATCTCCACTCCAGAAATCACCCTGTCCCTCCCATCTCGTCTCACTAATGCCCAGAATGTCTATTTCAAGTCTTTCCATTTCTATTTTCACATTTTCTATTTTACCTGGTTCTAGCAGTGTTCTTGCATTCCATGTTCCAATATCAGCTTATTTCTTGTCTTCATTTTTGAAGAAGTACCAGGATTTCGTTGGCTGTCGACCCGAGAAGCCCGGTTACTTCTCTTGCCGGCATGACTCCTTCAGTGAAGGCTCCATCGCCAATCTTGATTTCATTTTTAACTTCCATTGCTGCTTTTACTTAGGAAAGTAATGTGGTGGTTTCCCCTTGCCTTCCACATCGCAGTATTGTAACATGTATGCTACAGGAGGTTAATACAAGTAGCGCTGCTGTCCACTACTATAACTATTAGTGGTTAGTTGAAAGAGGAGGAAACACCCTTAGCCTTCGAGTACTCTAATAGCTTCAGGGAGAATGGAGGACCTCCTTCTGAGGTTAGTAAGCAAGAAAAGAGACAGACAGAAAGTTTTAACTAAAGAATCATCATTAGGAAGAATGTTAGTATGAGGGTAGAAGCAGGAAGCGGAAGAGTTGGAGAAAAGTATGACCAAAAGCTTTGAAATAGATCATACTTAGCTCTGGAACCCCTGGTTAGCCATGCCCGTGCCTGCAAGTCGCAAGCCCCATGGGAACAGTAAGATGCATGGAATATGTATATTAAATTTGGATTTGCCTTGCTTAAAAGAAAAACTTCAATATTCCTACTTGAATTTGACTATTTGTCCATAAAAAGTCCAGTGATCATGACAAAGACAAATAGAACTAGTTTTCAAATAGTGAAGTGAGGCTAATTATATGATCTGTTTCTTTCAAAAAACGTATAAACGAACTAAGAGAAACTGGTACCCATCTGAATAATCTAGTATTGCCCAGCAAATAGACTTAATGAACGGAAAATTAAAAATATGACTACAATACAAGAACCAATCTGTGATTAGTAATATTATAAAACTGAAGGATGAAAGGGTTCTTCGCCACTGGTCTTTAAAAAAATAGGTTGGATCTTAGAATAAAATACCCAGAAAAAATTATACACACACTTATCTTTTAAAGCAATCCCACCAACGAAAAATTCGGTAGGCATTTACTGTATGCAATATCATGAGGGTCAAGTTAGATACGCCGAGGCCTATTTCTTACGCAACTTTCTGAAATCAATAAGTGTCTTCAATAAGAAAGGTGTCAGTAACCAGTCAGTAATGAAAGTCCTCTAACCCCACAAACTTTTTCTACAAACATCCATATACAGTATGTTATAATCGACAATCTGTTGATAGGGTAACTACAGTAGTTTTTTCCACTCAATGCAGACCGAACGGTAATAGCCGCTATGGTGTAATATAAATAAGATGGTTTTCTATACGCTGTATAGAAAATGCTGCATCAATGGAGCATTTTATTCGTTAGAATATAAACGTGTAAACTGATTCGACTTTTTTGCGTGTGTGCTTTTTTATTTGTACATTTTTAAATTTCGTTTATGTATTTATTTATTTTGTATATAAAAACAAAAATGCAATTTCGTTTTCTCAGACGTCAAGATATAGAACCAATCAGTTCTCGGAGAGTCTCAAAAGATTAAGACTAGTTTGAATCATGTCAAGGCAGCAATGTCAGGCCATACGATGTCATTGTCTGCGAATTGAGTGCATTCCAAGGCAAATTTCTGTTTTGAAAGGGGGGGGGGTGAAATCTCTATTTCCAAGATGAAACCCTGCAACATCCGTATGATACTAGCCAAGGAAAGTGCAAAAAGGATAACGAAACACACACAAAGAAGAATGGAAAACAAAAAAAAAAAAAAACGGATCAACAACAAAAGAATTTTTTCCTAGCATCAGAAACAGACTCCGGCTGAAAACACGCCATTTCTTCTGGTTTAACCACGCTACAAACGGGAGATGGAAAACTAAGACACTACTTACACAGATTTCATATCCTGGAATCATCATCATCATGTATTTGTAGTCCACACTTTCAACAGACTGTTGACCACATACTTTCGACTGTCAGCTACTGGACTCCATCTGGATGCCCCTAATGCAACACGTCACCACTTCTGGAGACAAGTACATACTTATCGAAAAGTATTACTCAGAACTAATTAAATTTGCCAATAAGGTAAACAGGACCGGCGGCAGCGGGCATGCAGGCGCCGCTATGAAGGGGGCACGGTTCATAAGTTCATTTTTAAGAAACAAAATGTTTATCATAAAAACAAAAAATTCTTAGAATGATCAATATTAAAATAAATAAGTATGGATACACCGAATAAAAATTAAAAAAAAAAATTGTATATTGCCGCCTCTTTGATCAGTCGGCTGTTTACAATTTTGCAGCGAGAGTAGGCTAAACTTGCCTGCAGAATGTTGTCTACTGCAGTCTACAGCGAGAGTAGGCTAAACTTGCCTGCAGAATGTTGTCTACTGCAGTCTATCTAAAGTGAAACTGAACGGTTTTTATGCGCAGAAACGAATTTTCGTACAAAACATTTATTGCTAGTTAACCAGTCATATGGTACGCATCTCAGTAGGCTACTGATAGTAGCGCAGTGCGGATTATTATTTCGTCTCTGTGTCGTGTTGCGTAATAATTTCTTGTGGGTATAAAATAGAAATGGAATCAAAAATTAAAAAAAAGTTGTCCGGTGCACAAAATCGTAAGTGTCATACTGCGAAAGAAGCAGATATTAAGAAACAAACTGGGGCTCTTAATAAATTTGTTAAAATATTCTGATGCAGATTGTAACCAACTGGATACATCAGAAATCAGAGTTGAAGAACGGTGCGTATCATCCAGTTTGTATGAAAGTACTATTGCAACTATTGAACAAGATAACAAGACGCATGATTTAAGTGAAAAACAGTTAGAAGATTTAGTTGACCACGAAACTAACACATTGTTAGTCTCTGTAAATTTAGAAGATCCAGGTGAATGGGGAAATATTGATGAAAAAATACGGGTTGTTTTAATTGAAATGGGGCCTGTTCAAAAGAAAAATATAATATATCCCAGAGATACATATGGTGGTAAATTTGACGACACGTATTATAATAGAAAAATGGAAAACGGGGAGCTCGTGCCAAGAATATGCTCATTTATTCCGAAACTTTAAATTTTTTTTTTTTTTTTTGCTTTTGTTGCAAACTTTTTTGCACCTACTGAATCAAGTAGTCTTGTAGAAGGTTATAACGATTGGAGAAATATTAGTACAACTTTGCATAGACATCAGACTAGTTTAACTCACATGAAAAATTTCTTAAAATGGAAGGAACTTGATAAAATTTTAATAATCAAAACCACTATTGATTGCCAGACTCAAAGCATATATGAAATGGAAAAGAAACATTAAACGAGTGTTTTAGAATGCTTGACTGAAATTATAAAATTCCTTGGTAGCCAAAATTTAGCTTTTCGCGGATCATCTGATAAATCATATCAAAGGTATAACGGCAATTTTTTAAAATTAGTCGAATTATTTGCGAAGTTTGATCCCGTTATGAAAAAATCATGTTGAAAGGGCCCTACATCGAAACAATAGAGTACACTATTTGAGTAAAGACAGACAAAATGAAATATTGGAAACTTTAAGTAACGCAATCAGGGATACAATTTTATTATCAATTCGAAAATATAAATAATATTCCATAATTTTAGACTGCACACCTGATACAAGTAAAACAGAACAAATGACTTATTATTCGCTTTGTTTCCTGTGACAATGGAATCGTCAAGATCAGGAAAAACTTTTTACGTTGTGTAGATATATCAGATTCTACAGGACGTGGTTTATGTGCAACAATAATGGAACAATTGGAAAAATGGAGCATCCCCATTGAAGACATGCGAGGTCAAGGGTATAACAATGCGGCAAATATGAAAGGGAAAAAAAATATGGGCTCCAAAATTTCCTTTTGAACAAAAATCCTCGAGCTTTTTATGTGCCGTGTGCTGCTCATACTCTAAATTTATTCATTAACGATGCAGCCAAAGTGAATGCAGATACAATTAGTTTCTTTGCAATTATTCAAGAAATATACAATTTCTTTTCATTCTCTTACAAACATTGGGCAATCCTTTTAAAGTTTGTAAAAAATTTAACATTGAAGCAGCCATCAGAAACGCGATGGGAAAGTAAAATTAATGCAATCCGCCCTCTACGATATCAGTTAGGTGAAATTTACGATGCACTTTTTGAAATTTTAAGCAATGAATTTTTAACAAAGAAACTCAGCAGGAAGCACAAACATCATGTGCTAAAATAAAGGACTACAAATTCATTTGCTCTCTTATAACTTGGCATGATTTACTTAACAGGATAAACCCTGTGAGTAAAATGCTTCAAGACAAAAATATGAACATTACACTTGCTTTAGAATCTATCGAAAACTTAAAAATATTCTTACAAGAGTATATGTTAAATTTTAAAGAAGTTCTAAAAAGTGCAAAAGAACTGAGTGAAGAGGTAGATGGAGAACAAGAATTTAAAACTGGTACGGAATTCGAGACGAAAGAAGATACGACAATTTGACTACGAGCGTCATGACGAAACGCCGCAATCGCCAGAAGACAAATTTAGAGTGAATGTGTTTTATACACTTCCAGACGTTGCACTGTGTTCGTTAACAGAACGTTTTGAACAACTAAAACATATTATGATAATTTCAATTTCTTGTATAGATTACAAATTAATAACGAAGATTTACGAAAAAATGGTGACGCTTTAGAGATTCTCTTGAAGGACAGCGACAATAAAGACGTAAATGCAATAGAACTATATGACGAGTTATGTGCTTTCCGGGATATTTTTCGGAAGGTTAATTTAAATATTCAAAACCCTTTCGATATTCTTAATTTTATTGTGTCCAATAATTTATCTTTCCCTAACTCTTCAATTGCTTTAAGAATACTATTAACCTTAATGTAGCGAGCGGTGAACGTTCTTTTTCCAAGTTGAAATTGATTAAAACCTACTTAAGAACAAGTAGGTCACAAAAAGGGCTTGTTAGTTTGGCGTTAATAGCTATTGAAAATGATATATGTGCGGAATTAGACGTTAAGACCATTATTTCTAATTTTGTGAATATGAAATCAATAACCTTAAAATTTTAATAAAAAAATTCAAGTATATTTATGTAATTTAATTTATTTTTTGTTATTCTGTAAAGATGTTATTTTTTGAATACTTATATTAAATGTTCTAATTATTTCTGAATTCTTTTCTTATTTTCTCATGTATTTCTTTTATTTTCCTAAAAGATAGTTCCACTTATAAAACTTATTAAAAATATTTTACAAGTTACTAAGAATTTACTAACTTGTAAAATGAAATAATTTTTTAAACTTTAGTTCAAATAAATCTTAACTTTAATTAAAATTCATTTTAATTTTGTTAGCGATTCGGGTCGGTGAGAAGGCTATAGTTGAATATAATCCCTGTATCATTATATTCAACGATTAAAGTGAAGTGGTTTTGTCAAAATTTGCTTTAACTTTTAAGAATTTTTTGCATATTCGAGTTTTTAACGGTTATCCTGCCTAATCAACAACCCCGGTTCGTTACATTTAGCGAACCAACGTGTGGTTATTCTGTCAAAATTTATTTAAGAAATTTCAAATAATTTAAATTTTTATTATCGTAAAAGAACCACACATGCCCGGATCGTTACAGGGGCGCTTAGATAGAAATTGCATGCGGGCGCCAAAGACCTTAGCGCCGGTTCTGAAGTTAAACTACCAGTCGTTGTAAGGTAACATAAATTACTGATATTGTATGCATTACATAGTGTAAATATATGTACAAGTATATATAAAAATATAAATGTAAATATGAATATTGATACAAAATTGGAAATATAAATGTTAATCAGCACTTGGGAGCTACATGTAATACGTGCATTGTATGCAATGGAGCATGCAGGAATAAATTACCTCCTGGTAGGATTACTATTGGGAGGACTACTCAAAACATCATCATCATCACGAACTATGGGCTCACTGCCCGTTGATGTCTGATGCCTGTTTCACTATCTTCTTCCACCTTTCTTTGTCCAGTGCATAGTGTCGCAGTTTTTGTACACCCATTCCACACCAGTATTTTATATCGTCTATCCATTCTCTGTATGGTCTACCTCCTCTGTTTAAACCATCCAAAATACCAAACATAAATGTCTTTATCTTCCGATCATCGCTCATTCTGCAGATATGTCCAAATAATTGCAGCTTCGGCTGAATATTTTTCTGCATTAAATTCTCTTCTGGTTGTATATTCCAACAGAGCTCTTCATTTGTGATTTTCTGTACCCATTCTATTCTTAGAATCTTCCTGTAACAAGTTCTTTCAAATGGCAAAATTCTTTTTCTTGATTCCTTCCTTATTACCCACGTTTCAGATCCGTACAGTACACCACTAAAGATGCATGTTTCCAATACTCTTAGTTTTATTTGCAGACTGATCACTTTACTTTTCCAGATGTTATCCATGGCCTTCAGATTTGTTCTTCCCTTTGCAATTCTGATCTTAATTTCTTTTTTTACAGTCCAAGTCATATGTCAGTTTACTTCCCAAATATGTGAATTGTTCTACCTTTTCTATATCAGTTCCATCCACTTGTATCTTTTGTTTCATGTTCTTCTCACCAAATACCATTGTCTTTGTTTTTTCAAAGTTCATAACAAGTCCAAATCTCTTCCCTTCTCAAAACACCGACCCAATATATGTAATCAGTTTTGTAACCCGATTAGATTTGTCAATATTTATAAAGACAATCATCAAAGTCAGCTTATGCATTTGTTACGAGTTTGCTACAAAACATAACATTCATACACTTATGTTTTGTGTATGTTATACTCAACCAGTCATCTTTTCAAGGATTTTAAGTCTATTAATATGGTTTATATTGAAACACTTGCCGAAGCAGATTATATTTATATTCTTTTAACACGCTCCATCCAACTGTGTTTATATTTCGTTATTTTCTCCATTAGTTCTTGATTATAATTTTTTAAGAAATTTTTACAACAAAATAAACAAAAAGAAAATAGTCTGGACACTATTTGAGATTGCTTAGATGGCCGTTGGTGGGGGCGGGGTGGGGGAACTGAATGATTTCTAAAGTATTTTTTTAACGTTTTATGCTGATGTCGCCGAAGTTGAAATCCTATCCGTTTATGATAAATAAAAAATAAAGCAGTTTACACTAACTGCATATTTAAGACACAGAACCATATCTTTTCTCATTGCTGTCACAAATTTAATATTCTTCCACACGTAATTCTCTCTTTTAATGCAATAAATAAAAAAAAAAAGCAGAAGTAATTTGTGGTAATGGTACAGTCCCAACGTATACATAAAGTAATGAGTGTTCTGAGCATTCTCACACTGTATCTTATATAATTTCTGTGGTTACTTTAAAAAATTAAGTCACATGACATAGGGGATGTTATTCGAAGTGTGCTATAAATGACCAAACTAAAAAAAAAAAAAAATTAAAAAAAAAAAGATACGCATATAATGTACAAATTATCCTTTTCACTACCGCGGCTAACATGCACGCATACACCAAATGAGAGAAAAAAAAAAAAAAGCATGAGCAGCAGTGGGGCTATCGACATAAATCTTTACAGAAGCGTGAGCAATGATGACAAATGTGAAGCTTGAGAAAATCCGGCGTCGAGTGTAGTAGGCTGAGAGGAGAACGCCATTAACGCAAAAGGAAGGTAAATATTAGATAGGTTATTATAGAAAAAGGACTCGTGGATATCATTTCGAAAACGCTTCTCTGGCAAAACTGTTCACCTAATAAATACGTGCCCTGAATATCATTTTTTTTTTGTTATTGCTTTCTTTCTTTCTTCTTTTTTTTTTTTTATTCCCCCCTCTTTACTTATCTTTTGTGCACAATTAGAACCAAAACTGAAATAGGAAAACAATTGCCGATTCCAGAAATATCAAGCGTACTGATAAGTGTGCAGGTGATTATATATTATAGTCAAATGCATAATTACTTCAAAATTCCATTTAATCATTATATATTTGTTACATTTACACTAGGCATAAACATTTTATCTTAAGGACAAAATATATCGTATAAACTTCGAGAGGGATTCTGCAATACCGAGACGGAGGATGAGCTTTCCCCCCCCCCACCACTCCGGAAGAAATGCAATATACTTGTTATAAAGTTTATAAGCTACTCAACCGATTTAATTTTTTAATATTTTTTTTTAATGTGGCTCCCCCAATAAAAGGTTGTAAACGTATTGTATATTTGTACCGTTAGGTAGACCAAGGATTATTTTTCCTGCTTTTTTTATTAATTATTATTTTTTTTTTTTGTATTTTTATTCATTTTTTTTTACCTGGTCGGAAACCCTGCTTTAGAGACCAAATATGAAACCAAACTTTTTCAAACCACTACAGGCCTCCAATAAGCGAAGGCGGTGGCCTCACACCGGGAGATGAAATTCATCTGCCAGCTAAAGACAATCACATACATCCACGCCCATAGCAGGATTCGAACCCACAGCCTGTCAATGAGAAGGTATTTACGATTCGACACAGAAAATGAATAAAATGCCTTTAATATGGTTCATTCAAATCCCCCACCCCCAATAAACAATGTAACCTCTATATGTGCAATACTGGAAGAACAAGTTAAAATCGAAAAAAAAAAATTTTAATTAAATCTAAATTAGAACTGAAATAAGACAATCACTTATTATTGCTTAATTATAATTTTCATTACTATTATTAGACACCTCCAGGGAGTCCAAGGACTCATTGAGAGAGGGCACCTGCTCTACAACTGTCAATGCCACTCAACCCACCAACTGACCACAACTACCAACGCTACCTACCGCCGACCACCACCACCACTAGTATTTCCAAAGACAATCACAAACATCCATGCCCACAGCGGGATTCGAACCCACAGAATACGCTAACCACTCAGCCAGCCAGGCTGGCGAATTAACGTTTAAAGTCCTGCTTAGTTAATGGATGTTTTTATGAATCCTCATTATTAACAGGGGAAACTAAATTCTGTTTGATTGCGATTCTTATAATATCATAAGTGAAGTAAGTTGTGTCGCTTAGTAGAATCACAACAAAGCAAGACTTAAGGTCTGTCAACTCCATCTTCAAACTACTAAGTGGCCCGTTTCCTCTCGGGCCATTCGCTCCAGCAATGTCTCAGTACCGTTCTTTTAACCACCAGTTTCTTCCTGTTGTATACAGCAACGAGTTCAATTCAACGACAGTAAAGCAAACATTCACAATTGAATTAAAGGTAGAAGTAAGATGTCCAGGCTTTCTCAGTTGACAAATCTTGTGCAGAATAAGCAAACTTCTATCCACATTTTTGTCTCTTTCAATAACATCTGACTCATTAATCATCTCTATACTCTCATTTAAACCCATCAAGGTACATCAACAACTAACCATCATCTATTCTCAAGGACTGAGTTATTTAGTATGGCAGAAGTAAAAAGTTATGATGCCAGTATATTGTCTGCTAATTTGGTTCTTCTGGCCGGTTTACCTGTTTTCAGGGATTTTTAAAAAAATCATCTGGCGTATGAGACCGGCTAATTCACCTTCAACTGAACTGCTCATAGCGAAGTTCTTGGCACTCTAGACGGAATTCGAACTAAGATATTTTAACAAAAGGACATCGACTAAATAAAAAATCTTTCACGATGAAGTTTTTCGTGGGATGGAGCTACACAAAAGAAGCTATTCAAATATATATATAATCTTCCTTATACCTTGCGGTGTCGAGGGTTTATTAATCATCGAACCTCAAACCGTTCACATAGGATAAGGTGGTCAAGCCCTATTCCCCAGTGTAATCCTGTGTCCGTAGTATTGAGTTCTCAAGACCGGTTTTGCATGCTTTGCGGGATGAAAAACCCCAGAATAAACTGGGGGGAAAAACCCTACTGTCCACGCCCAAGACCGGCTAACTTGGCTATGGCTGAGGAAGATCCTTCAGCTCCTCACGTCTCCAACGACAATCGAACCTAGGACACTCCTTCCGCAGGCTTATGGTTCCGAAGCGCACAGCCACTAGGCCAGTGTTTCTAAACGTGGGGAGTACGCCCTACAGAGGGGCAATTTGAATATTTTGGGGGGCAATTTGAAAATGTACATATTTATACAATACTTTTTCAGAACTTGGCTGACTATTATGCTAGGGGGGGGGCATGATCCAAAAAACGTTGAGAAACACTGCACTAGGCTACCGCGCGGACATACATACACATATATATACGAAGACAAACTTAAGGAGAGTTAAAAATACGTTGGTAAAACTTTTGTTCCCGAGAGAGAGAGACACACAGAGAGAGAAGACATACTTCTAACTTTTTTTTTACCAGTCTAAAAGCTAATCTGACATTTCGATTTGTTTTATAGAACAGCATTTTTACAAATACACAAATGCATCGTCTTCTTCTCGAGTGTTGTTTATGTTGATAATGCAAAGTCTTATTATTGTTTAATATCCCATGAATTAATTTAAAGTTTGGTATCTAAGTAACAGTTACCATAGTCACTGAATTGAGAACTATTCAATACAATGAACGGAAAGAAAGCAAAATATAAGTGAATTTAGACACGCACTTAAATAGACATTATATGCTGCATGTAAGAGTAACGATGTTTGACATTTATATCAATCTGACGAACGTGATTGCGCTCTGAACAGCGTCATTATAATTTCATTAGACATTAGAGGAACACATGATTAAAATTAATAACTGAATGAGCTGACGTTAACAGGATCTCTTTTCATTAAACTAAGCCATATACAAATTTATCATAAATACATAAATTAATATATAGAAATGAAATTCACTGTTCGCACCAACTCTGTATCACCTTATTACAAATGCTTAAATCCGTTATCACATATAACTGACTAATCCCAAATTATGCACAACGGACTTTTGTGACGTAAGGATGCATACATACATATTGAATAAACAAGTATTAGTTTATTCAATATAAGGCTCCATTAATAAAACTCATTCGGTTTATATTTATTTTGGTATTTTCAACGAAAATATTTCTTAGTTTCATTATTTTATTTAATGAATTTTCTTCAAAAAGTCCAGGGCCTTTCTAAGGAGCAGAGATAAAAAAACATTCTAGTGACTCCCAAAATGGCGCGAGACTCGAAAAAAAAAACATCTTAACCAACGAATTTGCTTGTTCCATATTAAAATATTTTGCATAACAGGAAATATTTATTACATATCTGAATGATTTCTTTCTATGAAAATAAATCCAGTATTTAATTATTTGTAATCAACGCCCTATTCTAATAAAGACTATTCTCATTCGTGCTTCCCGAAATAATAATAATAATAATAATGCCGACAAGTTATTCAGCTCAGATTCGTCCAGAAGATCAAGAGTATATTTTACTTCAAGAGTCTGATAAGTTTGGTTTAGCCAGTCATGTCTTAACCACTATTAGAATAAAACTAAAGTCCTACACAAAAGTTTTCTTTTTGAAATATTAGATAAAGTTGTGAAATTGTCCGAACTTCAACAAAAACGCCCGTCTTAAATTTTCTCATTATGGGAAAATCATCCTAAGTAACACTCCTCGTTCCTGTGTTTCATAAAACTGTAATTATTTAAATTTATTTCTTTGAATTCTAATAGCTGTAGATGGAGTTATCCTCCTGCAATTTAAGCGTTATTCTGTGTTTATCTCTTTTCAACTGTACTGACAATGGCTTGGAAAC
The DNA here is from genome assembly GCF_054136105.1 of Typopeltis vanoorti. NCBI lineage: Eukaryota > Metazoa > Arthropoda > Arachnida > Uropygi > Thelyphonidae > Typopeltis > Typopeltis vanoorti. The sequence continues at coordinate 82,384,881 of NC_143561.1, forward strand.
TTAGCCGAAAATTCTACAAACACGAATCCACCCCCCCCCCCCTAATGTGCCATTTTATTTCTTCTGTTATTTTACAATTTTTCATTACAAATACCTGTTTTGTCGATTATTACTAATTTTCTTGTAATGGAATACGAATAATTAGAGGATTAGGATACGTAGGTACGCATCGTTTTATCTTATAGAGCGCTGTCGTACCTCAACGTAACCAATTAATTACGACACAACTTAAACATTGTCATGGATGGAATACAGAATTTGAACGTTAATAGTGGGACATTAAAACTTGGAAAGTCGAAAAAAGTATTTATTTTCCAAAATATATTTTTATATTGATTCTATCCTAAATGTATTTCGATTGTTTTCTGAGTTGCTTCTGTGTCAATTGACATCAATGGCCTGCTTATATACACACGATTTCCCTTCAAGTAAGAATATTTATAGTTAACTTCTCGTATGGTATGAAAATCCTTCAAGACTGTGTTGAATGAATTTTTACTTTATTTTAAAATAAACCTAGTTATATATCCTTTTCGTGCCTCTAGCGCATAAGGTTGAGATCCATCTTCTCCAGTTACCCTTTCTTTTGTACACGTAATTCTGTTTCTCTACAGCTCTCCCAACAAGCCATTTTCTTTCTTTCTTATTCTTTGCTAAGTTAGTCTAGGCCCGGGGTCGGCAACCTTTTGAGTCGGAAGAGTCAAAAATTACAATTTACAAAATTTCAAAGTTTTTAAAGAGCCACAAAATTTTAAAAAGTTTTTAAAGAGCCACAAGATCTTATTGTCTTCAAGGCATTTTTGCACGGCATTCGCTATATCTTCCCCTCTAGTTTGTCCCGAGAGCAGTAGCAATCCTAGAAGTTCTTCTTTTGGACCTTGGGAAGACATATACCTGACAAAAAGGGCAACTTGTGCCGTGTCTTTTATGTCGCAAGACTCATCTATAGCAAGTGATAAGGCAGAAGAAGGTTGAATATCTTCCACCTGCAAATATGTTACATTTGAAGACATTTTAGCTATTCTATCTTGTACTGTTTTAGCGGATACGAGAAGCTGGGCATAATGAAATATAACTTATCAAAAAACATTTTACAACGATATTTCCCAATTAAAAATACCTACCTAAATAAAATAAATAATTCTCTAATAATTTAATTATTAAAATAAATAATTTAGACACGAAACACTGTTTGTCTCACTCTCTCACGTACTGATTGACTATAAGTACATAGTTTCGTCGCATCTGTGGTCGCCTCCCGTGTGCGGTGATCGCCGACTGGCACGAACGGACTTGTCAGAACGTGTTTATCACGGCGCAGTCTGCACATTTTAGTTTTTTTTTTTAATTTTGGCAAATATTAGATACTTAGTTTACGAGTAAAGGTGTTATGCCCAGCTATGCCGAAATCAATGAAAATTGCCAAACATATAAACTTCCGAGAGCTTCCGACAGACTGACGACAGTGACGATGCGTGTCACGGGGGAGGGGTGCGGTGAAAAGCGAGTACAAGTGGCTGAGAGAGAGAATCGGTGCCTAATCCTCGTTAATCGATTCAGAACGATTTTTAAATTTTTTTTTTTTTTGATAAAATAAATAATATTTGCGTATGGAACTAAAGAGCCGCATGTGGCTGGCGAGCCGCAGGTTGCCGACCCCCTGGTCTAGGCCTTTCTCTTTTCCTTTTGTAAGACATGACAAAACTACTCTTGGAATCTCTCACCTGTCCATTCTCAGTACATGGTTAATCCATCTCCTTTTTTTTTTTTTTTTTATTTCACTGGCAATACGTTTTTTTTTTTTTTTTGCTTTGCCTGTTTTATATAACTCCTCATTTCTAGTAAGTTGTGGCCACAATCTTTTTAAGATTTTACGCAAACACTTGGTTCGAAAAGTTCAATTTGGCTTGCTGTTTTTTTCTCATTTTCCATGTCTCTGATCCACATAATATGGCCTTCACACAAACTGAATATCTTCATTCCGGTTTTATATTAGGATGGATTTCTACATACAGACCTAGCATTTAATTGCGTAACACTTATATGCATTAAAAAAAAATCTCACACTGCTTCATATGTTTCTATTACAAATTTGTCCTGCTAAATGAATAACATTTATTCGTATACAACGCATTCTAGAATGCATAGTTGAATTACGCATTTTCTAACATGCTCTAACGATTAATCCCTCCTTCCTAAAAATTACATTTATGAAATAAAGATCCTAAGAAACTGCAATCTGGCGTAGTATATTATATTATGAAGATATTATTAATCTCTTATAGCAAGACAAGTTAGAAACTTCAGTTTCGAATTTTATATTTGTTTTTTCAGCCATCGAACTTAAATTTTCCGTTTGCTGGTTGTTGAAGATATTTTCCTCACAAAAGAAAGTACATGCAACAATACGTGTTGTATGTATATTTGAATGTACCCATGTTCTTACGTTACGTAAGTGCATGTTATAAGATTTTGATGCAACTCTTGTTCTTTGTACTGTTACAGCAGCTGCGGGTAACCTATAATTAGTTGCAGTTTCTTGAATCAAGAACCATTTTACCCAGTTATCACAAAAACAAAAGGACTTAAAACTCTTAGAGAACATGCTGTTATGAAGAGCTTGCTCAGGAAGCTGTCGCAAAATGAAACAGAAAAATACGCTATATTACAAATCGCAAGTGTTGTGAATGTATTTATTTAAAATTTGCGGTTTTTTTTCCTTCAAGAAATGAAACAATATGAAAAATGTATTCATTTACGCTATAAATTTATTAAAATATCTTCCATATGCATGTGGAAACTGATTTGTTTATACAATATATAAATTTATTAAACTCTTCGCCCGTAATCGTGTACGGTCTGTACAGATAATCGCATATTTTAATTCGAAAAACTAGCTACGCAATCAAGTCTATTATTCAATCATCTGAAAGCAGTATTTGCTTCCGTCAATCACTGATTTATGTCCTTGTCAGTTTTATCATCAGTCCCCACGTATGGTAAATTGTTAACTTCTAATACTGTATGTTGATCAGTTTTAATTTATTTCTCGCATCTCTTGTTCAATTTAAGACCTTCTGTTTTATTCATATTTAAGTATGAATAAAACAGAAGGATGCTTCTGATTTTATTTGTATATCAGTATATTTTGAATACATTAAAGTCGTAACTGCATAATCTAATCTTCCAGGTGTCATTATTCCATTTTATTCCCCTCCTCATACTTTCATAACTAATCATTTTCATAATCCGATCAATGACTACGTTAAAAAGTAGTCTAGACATTTCACAACCCCGTCTGACTTCAGTGACAGTAAGCTACTTTCAAACAAATTAAACCCAACTTTCTCCGTTGCTGTTACGTGGTGTCTACGAAATTCTGTGCAATGTGACATCCTACTTGGGTCAAACTGACCTTTCAACTGAAAAGTGCATCTCTTGATATCAACCTTGCATTCGGTTGGTTAAATTGCATATATGGATTAGCATCAATATGAAATGACATTAGCTATGGGATTCTCTGGAATGATGCCAAGTTGTTTTACAATGAGAATTTTAAATATCAACACGTGTACAAAGAAAGTACTGGAAGTCCTATTACAGTGGCCTAATCTTAATCAACCACGATGGTTTATCCATTTCAGAGTTTGGAAACAGATTTTTAATTGCACTAAATACTTTTTAAGCAGCCGAACAGTGTTAAGTTTTAAATCGAGAGTACAAGCGACTTCGTATAAGAGAGCTAATCATTATTATAGCATGCAAATGTAATTTTATTATTATGTGATACCAAGGATTCATCGTGGAAGGACACTACTCTACTCCGCTACACATCTCACCGTGTCTTCTACTTAATTCTCCGATTACTCCTAACGACACTATAACCATCAACGTCATCAACCACAAACCACCACACAAAGAACAGTATTTGTGTCTGAAAATTGCGTGTATTCTCATGGCCGATTTGCCTGTGTGCGGAATGAAAAACCAGTTTACAAAAAAAAAAAACATATGAGATTGATTTGCAACGCACCTTTAACTGAAAATGCTCATATAAAGATTCCTCTGGTCATGACAAGAATCGAACGCCGGTCTTTTCCAACCGAAGGAGATGAAAATTTTCCGTTGTTCTTTCTTACACAACGATGTTTTGCGAAAACAAAAAAAAATGTTAAGAGTTTAATTTCGAAAGTTTATTTTTCACTTGGTTACACTATAATAAATTTAGTTTAATCCTTTATCCAAGTGTGAGCAAACAAAGTTTGCGCCTGAAAATATCTTCAGGACTGGGGTAAGGTAGTAAAAAAACCGGGCAACTCGTAGCAAAGGTGGACCAAGAAAACATCACTCCTATCCCTATAGGAGATACTGGGATAGGAGTGATGTTAGCTTGGTCCACCTTTGCTACGAGTTGCCCGGTGTTATACTACCTTACCCCAGTCCTGGAGACATTTTCAGGCGCAAACTTTGTTTGCTCACACTTGGATAAAGGATTAAACTAAATTTATTATAGTCTAACCAAGTGAAAAATAAACTTTCCACATCTTTCTCTAAATCCAAAGTAATTTAATAAAAAGGTGGCACATCTTTTGGCAACTCCTATAGGTAAAGATGACCTCGCTATTGCTTCTGCCTGGTATCTCCACTTATGGGCCTGGCTCCCACTGAAGAGACTTCAATAAAGGTCGAAACTAGTCCGGGTAGTGGCCCCTTCCCTTAATGCATAACATTATACATATCCGCAAGGAGATGTGTTTTGCATTATGGGAGATACTGGGATAGGAGTGATGTTAGATTGGTCCACCTTTGCTACGATTTGCAATGTACTACCTTAACCCAGTCCTGCAGATATTTTCAGGCGCAAACTTTGTTTGCTCACACTTGGATAAAGGATTAACTAAATTTATTAAAGTTTAATTAAATGAATTTATCTTTTACTATATTTAAGTGTTCTCGTTTCTTCACAGTTCAATCCCAAATCTCAAGCTTATTACAATTAAACTTCAAGAGCGGTGCATTGTTAAACATGCAATACAGGATATATAATTAATTAAAGCAAGATTTTTACGGAATATCCGAAATTTATTCCGAAGTCATCTGTAATCAAGAATAATGATATAGCAGTTGAGTAAATATAAGCACATTAAAAGAGCCACTTGAGACTGAAACGGCGAGAATTAGTTTGGGATCAGAAAGAACTTCGAAAATATTTTCTGGAGTAGTAACAGCAGCTTAGAAGATTCGTTCGACAACTCATTAATCTTCTTGCATATTAATGAGAACTCAATCAGGAATGCTTTTAATGACAAATTACAACAAAGCTAAATAGAAAACGAACCATTCTTTCATTTAATCGCCCTTCGAAAGGACAACCTCTAGTACCGTTAAGTTCAATGTACGAGCTGACTCCATTAAGTCGGTCTCCTCTGAACGCAACGCAAACACCTAGATTTCGAGAAGATATCCATCATTTCAAACTGACGTAAACTACATTTTAATAGATTTCCTAAAAATAAAGATTAACTTTATGTGGAAACAAACTCCCGAGTCTCTTAAAAGATGCCAACGAACATGTGTGAAGGGCGCGCAATCAAATGCAATAAGAATGAACACCAGTTTGTTCCTTTCATAAATGAAAACTCCTCTGTAATTAAAGGGAAAGTACGTATGTGTAAACTGATTAACGAAATAATCCAAAATCGCATATGTTTTTCGTCAGTTCAATGTTTTCTTCAACTTCATCTTCGCATTTGTCATTATTTTACTGATGATAACCTACAATGCGAAAATTCATTTTCCCGTTTAATTATATCATTAGCTCGATCCTTTGGTAACAAACGTAAGAAATAAGTTTGTCAGAAAATTTAACGAAATATCATACAGCGTAGTAAAAACCACTTGTGAGAAGCTGTTCCAACTCCTGTTTACTATAAATGCAAATTGACAATTGAACAAAACATGTTTAGCCTGTGGACGAAACCGGTTGTTTTATACAGGAAGTAGTGTGTGTGTGTGTGTGTGTGTGTGTGTGTGTCACCCTCGGTGTATAATACCGTGGGTTAAACTGCTTCCTACACACTTCTCTCGCGTTGCTGCGCGCAGCTATCTTGTCTATCACATGCACGTCAGCAATATTTTAAAAATATAATCGCTAGAAAATCGAATGAGGAATCTAAGTGATTGATTGAATTTCTTAACATACGCCGAATATCTTGTTCCCTGTTCTCCTTTTGATGTGTTACAAATAAACGATGGGAGACTAAAAAAAAAAAAAAAAGAAAAAATATGCTTTGCTGAAGTGTTCTTGTGAATGCATGCGACGCACTCAACTTGTCCACCTTGACACGACCTTGTTTAACTTGCCTCCGGCTTACACTTACTTGGCAGCATGGGATAAAAAAATAATAACGGAATATATATAATAAGTCCAACTGGGATGACTCATTCCACTCGCAAAGGGCTTCAGAATTAAATTATACAATAAATAATAACAATAATATTCAAACTGGTGATTAAAACCTACCAAATGCGTCTCTCTGTCTCTCATCCTATCAAGCAGCCAAAAACATTAAAATAAGAAGTTGATCTGCAGTTATTAATTTAATATTTCAATAAAGTAAGATAAAAATTCTTAATTACAATCAAAGAAAGCTAAAACGTTCGCCGAATCGATTGTCCGAGTGGTTAATGTATTTGTTCTCCAACCAACGGGCTGCGGGTTCAAGTCCCACCATGCAGCATGAGGGTTTGTGACGGTCTTCAGATGGAATTTCATCGATCGGTGTGCGACCACCACCTCGTTATCGGATGCTTTGAAGTGGCCTGAAAAAAGCTCCATTTGATTAAATAAAAATTTTAAAAACCTTAGCCCGCCCACGGTATAGATGTTAGGAGTCACAAAATATAATTCACATGTTGCATTTCATGCATGCGATTATAAAACTACAAATAGTTCGCTGTGAAATTAAGCACAGGTTAACAAAAATATTCAAGTTCTGTTTCAGTTGCGTAAACCGTGCAATTTTCGATAAGATGAAAATCCTTCACTTTCAATTGATTATATGTATCAAAATTTCACCAAATTTTTAAGCTTTCGAGAATACTTCGTTTTATTTTGTATTAACTGTCAGCAATATATGAGCTCATTTTTTTTTAATTTAAAAAACGGTATCCGTATTATATTAACTGTTTATTAACATAAAATTTTCATTCATGTTTCTCATAGGCATTTCAGGATGAAATGAGAACGGAATCACATGTAACAGAAAAATTCAACAATGCGATATAAACGTTTTTATAAAGTAAAAAACAATACCCTTAGAAATGGAGGAAAACTTCAAGTAACGTTTTTACATCTCTTGATTCTTTACCAACCTGATGAAAGACTCCAATAACGTTATTATTTTATTAAAACTCTAGTACTCTACAGTCGCGTTGTTAAATTTTTATGTTATCTCTGCTAGTGATTATATCTGTTCTTTGCATTCCAGACTGATGATGCCTATGAAACATTGGCGAAACATTTGATAAAAATAATAATTTATTAGCATATGTGCGGAATCTGTATAAGTATAGATTGCATGTATCTATCTACGTTCCCATTATTAAGCAAACTTTCAGCACTATTTTTTTTAAAGTACAAACTAGTAAAAAATGCCATAATAAAACAATTGACTACACCTTCTACGATCTTCATTTGTCACTAAAGAAACATTTGAACATATATATATATATAAATTTCGGAATAAATGATATCTCAGGCATCGAATACAACCCAACTTGTTCGTCATATTTTTGTTTTTATTTCTTTTATCAGAAAGAGCTTTGCCTAATAAGAAGCTGAAATTCAGAGGCAGAAAGAACAGAGAACTGTGTGGAAGGAGCTAGTGCCCACAGAGTGGTTGTTAAACGCCTGCCACATTAATTGACAGGCTTAAAAAGTTAGCCAGCACTACAAAATAATAGGAAATGTCACAAAAAAAAATGCAAGAGACGGGCGGAAATATTGATAGGTTCGACGCGAATGAGTAAATATAAGGACATGAATATATCAAAATATAGATGACCTTGATATAGTACAATGCTGTGTAGTGATACGTGGAATATGTTAAAAAGAAATCAATATGACGAATTTACTCGAAAACACCAAAATACAAGGCACAGGATTAACCAATATCCATATACTGTTTAAAATAATAACATAAATTGTTCTTTTTAATATGATGATGGGAGTGTTTCAAAATGATCACCTCGACTGTATGCTTTGCATATTAAAAATAATGTTTCAGTTCACTTTTGAAACGTTTTGCGCAGGCTTGTTGCTAAGGTTTCATTAATGCATTAAGTTCTTGTTGAGAGTTAACATGCTCTGAAGCATGTCTTACAGAATCCGATAGGGCTAAGGTTAGAAAAACGCGGTAACCTATAAAAGGATCTCGACTAAGGGTCATCTATCTGGTAGTAGTTCATTTAGGAATGTTGCCCAAAAGATTACAGAAGTGACGTGAGGAAACCATTTGGATGAAAAACCGTATTTAGCTTGTTCTCAAGAAATCTGTAGCAATAGTAGATCTACTCAAAAAGAATGGGGGGGGGAGGACTTTATGCTGGGTAAATATTACTTATAAATTTAAATAAATCGGATTACTGACAATAAGTTCCCTACTCTCAACATGGGGAAAATCTCAGAAAAATCTTATGCATTGATTTAAATAAGAATTCACAAGAAGTGACAGCTCATCTTTCATGTCTTGTTTGTAGTAATAGTACCACGACACTTCCTGGACAGGTAATCTATCGATTTTATTGAGTAGTACTTCCTAACTTGATATACGTATCTTGGATGCTCCTGCTGATGTGTTTCAAGGAGTGGGAGAGTTTTAGTACCTGTCACTAAAAACGCAATGTTTCTGCAACCACTACTACTGTCATGACTAAACAAAAATCGTTACTAAAATTATAACAATCGAGATATCAAAAGAAAAAAAAATTCCACATAGTTGAAGACTGGAATCTAAGAAAAAAAATTATATATATATAAGAAAGGCACCAATGTTCACTTTTTGCTGATCTGCATCCTCATATACAGTTCTTTCTTCACCTCTGAAACTGCATCGGTCTATTTCAAATTCCTATTATTTATTTTATTAACCCGAAAATGTTTTAATGTTCCACTTATTAACAGGAATTTCTACAAACCGTACACCAAAGTTACACGCTGCAATCGATGCCATGCTGCTCAAAGACGACACGCTATAGCTAGAAATGTCAACCGCTGGCTCCTCCAGTAACTAGTCCTTAATTTATTGTTCATTCCCAGAAACCAAATAATCGTCAATGACAAAAAAAAAAAAAAAAAAAAAAAGTACAGTATTTGTCATTCTGATGACAAGGCCGAGAAAACAGCTAATCAGAGAAAACTAATTTTATTAAAAACTGTGCTATTTTTAAAAGTAGCAGAGTTGTGACTAACGGATATTCGTTTTAGGAAACACATTATCAACAACAGTTTTTCAGTCCCCATAAAATAGGACCATTCTTAAAATAATGCCCATATAGCGAACAGTTGAACAGGCAGGATGGGTTAGCTGAAATAACGAGATCAACGTAACGTATTATGCTAGTCAAGTGCACGTTTACCAAAACGTTTAAGTGTTTTGCGGGATGAAGCATCGAGTTTTTGAGAAAGATTGAAAGTCAATCACCTCGTGGGGGGGGGGGGGAGGATTATTGTTTTGAATTACAGCCAACCACTAAGGCTAATGATGTCGCATGCTCTTTTGACCGATCTGGCTGTTTCATGGGATGAAAAATATCAGGATTAGAAATTTTGAATCTTTTCTGATTAAAAACCATTTAAAAAAAATTCAAAACCTTCTGTATGCAAACAGAATCCAATCACTGACTTAAGATTTCAAAATGTTGTAGTGTAGTAATTCTATGTATAATTGTTGAAGTCAGAAAATTAAACTGAAAAGTTATCCGAAATTTCTGAAAGTATCTTTTTTATTTTACATTAGTTCCAAAACGGACTTTTATAATATAACACTAGACCGTATACTTATCTGCACTGCTATTCTTCATTTATTAGCCAACATTCCTCTCTCTCTCTCTCTCTCTCTCACACACACACACCCCGTTTAAGTTAAAATTCGGTTTGGCCGTTTAATATGTATTTCTGTGAAATTCTCTAAATTTCAGCCCTCAGCATCGCCAAAGCCGAGGATTGAACAATTTTGGACTCCAAACTTCAACGGCTCAGGGAAAAAAAAAACCTAAAACCAAAAAGTTTTTTAAAAATTAATATTTGTTCTCCGAAATTTCCTGTAGCACGTCGTACACAAACCTATATACTTCGTCCTCATCTAAAATTCTTAATTACAGACGGTTACGTAAAATCTTTCAAACCATGGTGCGCGACTGTGAAGCTACTATCTCGTCCAATCGATTCTCTAGGACTACTTAAAAAGTGTTTAATGGGGTCGACTAAATAATCATTGACAGCAGGTTTTCCTGTGCAGTTTTCACAAGCACAATGCATTCTCAGCAAAGTGTAAACTCTACTGACGAATTGAATCAGCTGGTGAATGTATCCAGTACTTAGTTGGGAATCGTCAATGAACTTGATTTGATTCTGTACTGCAAAATACCAAAACAACGCGCAAAATGTGCTTTCAACTGGACATCCATCATCACGGAATTATGTAACGTATAAATAAAAAATATTTTGGGGTTTACCTTCAAAAACATAATCTGAATTGTTTTTGAAGTAAATAATCGAAAGTAAAAAGATAATTTTGGGATACCGTGTATAATAAATAACAGTTTAATGCAACAATTCAGTATTAGTTTACCATACAGAACACGAGTTACTGTTAACGATCTGCTGTGAAATAAAAGACCCAAATCAATTTTACTTTCCCAGCAGGAAAACGTACATCGCAATAGTCACTACAGCTGGTGTTATTTTATTGGATTAGAATGCAAAACTATTAGATTAAATAAAAGTTTCTGAGAAACAGACTGTATTTGATCAAATTTATATGGAATTTTCCAGCTGTTGTTGCTTTCCTCCGAGAATGTCCACGCAATTTTAAGAATGGCTGGAAACAGCTGTGATCAACTTGGCAGATGGTCTTGTATAGATGAAAGTGAATTGCATACGAAGGTGCATTTTAATAAAATACTTTAAGATTAAAGACGCGTTAAAAGATTCAGGAATTCGTAGGGATTAAAATGCAACGAAAATCGAGTCAGTCAAAGAATTCTCTGAGAAAGAAGATTATATTACTGAAGTTATTTATGGAGAGGAACCAGGATTTAGAAAAAATGTTCCTCATTGACTTATCAGTTCTTGTTATCGAATTCTAACAAAATAACAGATAATAAAGGTTCAGCCAGAAAAGTTTATAAAGGTTTTAATATCAATTAAAATATGAATCCACCAGAGCGTGAATCTTTCAAAAATATATGTATAGATAATCAACTCAATTAAATACGGAAACAAACTCATTATTTGAAGACAGAATTGTACTGAGAATACATCAATCTTCCATCCTTGATACTATGCAATCAGCAATTTTTCTTTAGTATTACTATTAAAAAGATACACTTCATCTCCCTCTCTTCAATGAGATTTTTTATAGATTTAGAAGTAGAGGCATTAGCGGTAAATAGTTTGCTACACAGCATGATGTATGAATAATATTTAAGCGTAAATTTTGTGTTCCTAAAGTTTTTTTTTTTTCCAGACATTCATGCAATAAGGTATTTGCATACTTACATCTATGTAGCATACTTTTCGACGAACCCCCCCCCCCCATACCTTAATGAAAGAGTTCTCATACGCCTTACCACCTCATCTCAATTGGAAAAATTCAGTGGAGTTCTAGACTGTCAATGCCAGGATAGCAAGTCGTGGCAAACATGCGGATTTACGACAGGAAAATTTTATTTCTGAAAGGTTTCAACCTAGATCTGCGTCGTTATCGGTAATGCAGCGTTATATAGTAGAGCACTCGTTATTTACTGCTGACAAAATTTAACAACTCAACATCATCCATAACATGAAAACATGCTACCGCCAACAAAGCAGAGCCTGCAAATGCATTCGATTGAAAGCGTTATCAGTGGCTGACGATAATATGGAAATAGTCAATAGTGAGAATTGGTCCAGATGATGCTTTTTCGCGCTTCCAGAATGCAGTTTCTGTGAACATGACCTCATTGGCTAATGAATAAAGCCTTGAATGGGATATTTGAATTCATTCATTGATTTTGTAACTTTTTCCTGTCTTTGAAAAGTTGTTAAAAACAAGATCTGTATCACTTTCACTGATGGGTGGCATATTAACATGCTCAATGGAGAACTTAAAGTGGCAAAATACCATGTTTCCAGAAAACCGGATAGATATTCCAATTACAAACTTTTCCCTGTGGTATTATGCACATGGCTAAATCATGTGAAAATCTGTGGGAGAAAACATTAATGACGACAGTGAGCCACCAAAAATCAAGGATATCAAAATGTGCAAACTCTAAACAGTTTCGCGATGAAAAAGGGCGAATTCTTCATACTTGCGGCTATCACCTTAAACCAGTAATTCCCAAACTGTGCTGTGGCGCCGCGAAATATTCCAACATTTTCACTGAAATAACAAACAACTGCACACTACATCTGTTAGGTAGGCCCATGTTCTGACTTCGGGCACCGTGGAAAAATCCTGATACACTAAGGGAGCTGCAAACCGAAAAAGTTTGGGAACTTCAAGGCTCACTGTCTTAAACTGTTTTTGATCAATTCATATCCCTAACTTTTGAAATCATTTCAAACTCAAGATAGAGAACTAAGCACTTTAATCACAGCATTCAATTACAAACATTTTCATGTTATGGTATTATCCAATGGCTTACTTTGGGAAGCAATGCGGGCAGAGGTAGTGCTGTACTTACGTGAAATAATATGCAAAAATCTTACACTTATACAACACATCAGCCAAAAGATCTATCCCTTATCGATGAAATGGAAACAAGACGTTTTGCTAAGATAAGCGTTGCTGAGGAAAAGCACATTTAGTAATGGTATGAGAATGGATTACGACAAAGAAACTAAGACAACAGGCGAGCGTATTATGTCTGTTAATTATATGTTATGCTTCATTCTGAATGAAAACTGGTTTCCTGGAAAAATTCCTAGCACTTCACATATCAGGCAGGAAACGTGACTTCAGCCGAGAAAGTACTTACAAACTGGTCACGTGCTAGACGATATTCGAACTTAAGACTTTCAAACCCAAACAGTCACATCCTTCAACTGCACTGCACTTCGAAGTGCAGCTGGAAGAAAATAACTTGAGTCAATAATTAGTGGTATATGAATGAAAAATAATGTACGGAACAAGCAAAGGGGATAAAGCCCAAGACTTAAGACATACTTCATGATCGAAACAATCCACTCAAAATGTCCTAGTGGGTACAAACTGAACATGTGCAGGAAGTGTGTGTGTGTCTGTGTGTGTGTACTATGTCATATATGATCAATAGCCGTCATCTGATCAGTTAAAATCAACCGTACCATGAAGATGAACGCTGCAAAATGAATACCAATTTATCCTCGACCCCCCCCCCCCCACCAGTGCAAACAGAGTATCACAAATATCCACTTTCTGCAATATTTCAAATACATTATTCGTTTATCTTGACTTCCTCGAATGAAGAACTCCCCCCTCCCTTAGGTGAGATTCAATTTACAAAAAAACGTAGAAATCGCAGGCAAGTTTGGCGCACAGCAAAAACAAGTTTAATTTATGTTTAATTTATGTTTAAATTACTATTATTAGGTGACACCTCCAAGGAGTCCAATGACTCCTCGTGGGAGGCCACTGTCATTCAGATCATGAGGAGCAAACAGTACATGACTATTTTCAATAATTACACCACTGCATTTATCATCCTCATTTTCCTGTTCAGATTCTACAAAACTGTTCGATTCCGATTTTCCTTCACTTATTACCGACTTACTTAGTCTGTCAAGTTTGTACTAAGGAGTACAAACCACGGGCCAAACAAAGCTGTTACTGTTCGGCATTGATTAGTTCACTACATTTGGTCATAACTGACGAAATCAGTTGTTACGCACATTACGTCTTTAGAAAGACAGACTATATCGCACCTCGGTTAGTCTTTTCTTTTCTTTCCACCTCGGTTAGTCTCTGCGTCTTATCCTAGTGATAAGTATGTCCATTACTCGTCGTCACTCATCACACGTTGTTATACCTCGTGTGATGAGTGCTACCTCGCTAACAGAAAAAAATATTCTTCGACTTTACAATACTGTATGACAATCTATGGAACAAATACTTTTTCTTTTGAGGTGCAACAGTGTCTACTCAACCAAATCAGAGTTTCATGACGTTTGAGTTTCCATTGTATTGTGCATAATAATCTTCAAGTGTAAATTCAGCACTATTAATGATTTATTGTTTTGTCGATTTTATAAACCTTTATGTGAATAAAGCAGAAACAATTCCCCCCCCCCTTGTTAATTAGTACCGAAAAACCAGTATTTGAATAGCGGGAAAAAATGACGTTGAGGATCCCGATATGGTAAGCATTAACAGAAATGCATACGGAATATCCGCAACAGCTATCGTAAAATGATTTGAATAACCATCAAATTCACTACCATGAGCAGGAGAAAATATGGATTGACGATTACAAAAGCAGTAATTATTCGAAATTAAAAAAAAAAAGAAGAAGTTAAATCTTCGACAAATTCGTCAATATCTGTCTATCCAAAGCTGCAATTAGAACAAACAAATGGGGAAGAAACTCGACAAAGGCTTCAATATTCTCCATTTATATGATGTTCTTGTTTTTAACAATATTAATTCAATCACTCAGAATTAAAAATGGCGTGATGTATTAGACTGTTCACTATCACATTAGCTAGGTATGATTAGGAATAGTGCCAATATCTTCCCGTCCCATGAAATGCGACTAAACTTACTCTTATTAAGATTTTTTATTATTAAAAACAGTAGTTTTTAATAATAAAATTTAACGGTGCGATGCAAAAGTTCCGAAAATTTGTTTTACACAATCATACCTGTAAAATACAGATCCCATTCAAAGTAGTCCTTTCCAGCGTGTGCTGAGAAGGTTTTTTTTTTTTTTTTTTTTTTTTTTTTTTTTGTATAACTTGGCCCAGGTTCTTCTAATTCCTGCAGAACTGAACGAACTTAGCTGGTCCATTCTATATCCTTTAAATCAATACTCTTTCGATGAATTTTTATTTCGGGAAAGAAAAAAAAAAGGGGGGGGGGAAATGATATGAACATCTTTTTCAACTTGAAATTCTTGAACATTCTTCGAAAATCGATATATCTTCGGTTTCAGGAAAAAAGCCATCAATACGTTCTCAAATTAAATTTCAAAATTCTTTGTTCTTAGTAATGCCTCGCGAACTTTACGTAAGAATAACCTTAAACAATCCAGAGTCGAATGAAGCATTCTATAGTAGTCATATATATCGACCAGAATGAACCATTCCTGAAATCCAGTGTTGGTTATCAAGTAAAAACATATTCCTCTAGTAATGAATTCCCGAACGTTCTGAATTTCGTCATTTACTAAACGATTTACACTGCAATTGGAAAACCTGTTTGGAAGAGCTTTTTTTAAAAAAAAATGCTAGCAAGCATAAATTAGACACGCTAAATCGTAAAGTATTTTTGAGAACGACTGTTTGCAGAACTATTTATTATTACTTTGTTATTGTTAACCGAAACAACTTTAGTAATGTTTTGAAAATTAGACAATTCTCAGCAACAATACGAAAAACAAATAACACTACAAATTTCCGAATACTAGTATCCATTCACAGGTAATGAACCTCCAACTAGAACTTTGCCATCCATAAAAACACGACTAACCTGAATTACCAATTATATGAGAATATTATGATTATATTAGCAAAACAACGCGGCGTTGTTTTCGTGTTCTTCACTCGATTAACTGCAAACAATTTTCCTGCTTGATGGTTTGTGAAAAATTACTTTTCTTACTACGTTGAAATTCCAGATAACACATCTAAATAACTCATGGTTTTTCTACTAAAAATACCTACAGCGGGCCATCTCAGCTTAATTTTTAAAATGTAAATTCAGTTTTTCCCTAAGAATGTTCATATTAAAAAATAAAAGATTTTGAAAATGACAAAACAGCTGTACAGTATATATATATTCCGTCCTTTGTTGGCTAAAAAGCGATGAAACAAGAAAACAACTCTGAAGTAAATGGAACTCGTAATATAATTGGGCAAATATTGCATGCATGCAGCTTTTACGGCTAACATCTCACACACAATTTCCTTCTTACTTTTTTTTTTTTCAATTTAATAGCACTTATAACAGCTCTATATATAACACTATATAATATAGATATACGATATCTGTCTATATAATTTCACCTCCAACTAGGACTGACAAGTTAAAACTCTTAGAGAATTCCTTTTTGCCATAACATTAAGTTACAGGGATATAATAAAATACAGGTAAAAAATCCTCGTATAACGCGGTATACAAATTGTAGTAACCCTTGTTCAACGCTGTACCTATACAATGTGGTTTCGATATAACACGGTCTACAAATTATAGCAACCCTTTTTCTTTTCATATATTTTTCACCGCGCTACTTAAAAATCAAATTTTATCTTCGTTAAATTTGTGTCTGCCCGTATCGCGCATGTAGTTATAAGCAGCGAATTTATATTAGGTAAAATACCCTTTAGCACACATGTATGTCAATTGTTTACCGTATAAAGTGTTTATTGTTGAAAAGTGTCTTTGTTAATACCAGGAAAGACATTAAAAATCATAAGTGTGGACATAAGTGTAACATCCTAAGTACACTGGATGCTTGGTGGAAAAAATATGACCTGAAGCAATTGTGGAACAAAATTTCGTACCTCCCATGGATGCCGAGCTAAGTCGTATAATAAACGTCGCACACATTTTTGGTGGAGAGGGCTTTTGAGATATGGTTGAAAACGAAATTAATGAATTAATTGATGGGGAAACAGATTTAAATGGTAAGGAACTGGTACAATTAATAGTTGACGTCGAACCAAATGGCGGGGAAAGTTCTGCCGAAGATTCTGATTGTGATGAATCCGTTAAAGAATTCAGTTTAAAGAAATTAGCAGGATTGGACTTGCCAAGAAGTTAGGAAATTATTTTAAGGATAATAATCTCTCGATGGAGCGCTCCGGGAAATTACCGAGACAATTGGATATTTGTTTAGCTCCATATTATGAACTTAATAAAAAATTGCAGCATAGTGGTAAGCAAGGTCTTATTACTGACTTCTTGATAACTAAACTAGCCGAAGCACACAGTGAGAATTATACAAACAGTATCCAAGAGATTTCCAGTGATGAAGTCTGCCACTCGTAAATAAAGAACATCTACGAAATGTTATGTTTAGAGAAAGTTAAAATATGCACTTTATTTTATTTTGCCTAAAACATTTATGCATTATGTGCAATGAAGTTTACGTACAATTCGTATTTTTTATAATTTTATATTACGTATTTGTTTCATAGTTTATGTTTTCTTAACTTACATGAATTACCTCAATTAAATAACATTTTTTTTTGTTAAATATGTCATTGTTGTTTATAATTTAAAAAAAAAATGATTTCGGAACAATCCTGCTTTTTCTATTTGATCTGAGTCTCACATAACGATTTATATAACACGGCATTTGTATGGAACCTAACATCCGCGTTATACGAGGGTTATCTGTACTTGGGTAAAAAAAAAAAAATTGTGCCTCAAAATCTGTAGTCTTATTCTAATCAAAGAGTGGTCATGCAAAATTTAGTGGTGACAAGTCCAAAGGCACAGAAATTTAAAGCGAACAAACATTGAGTGACATACGTTCCGCTTTTCAGAAACCATTACTCACGTATTTATAAAAGCGTACTTAAAATTTCATTACTTCAAAATTTTAACAAATAGGCTTTTTGAAGTGCAAGGTCAGGGATTTTGAACTTGTCAAGTACAACAACAACAACAAAAAAGTTACAGGTAGAAAGAAAATATGCATTATTGACTGATGCTAGCAGGCACTGCACTTTGGTATTAGATAAAACACTTATGTTTTATTGAAGTATACAAAGTATATACATCCAATTATAAATGACACGATTTATAATTTAAATTCAATTTTATTCACTTGTAAATAAGTATACACATTTTGAATTATTCGCATTTTTTATTCGATTATATTTCACTAGCTCTTTTTCCTCCCTATTTATGTGGAGCAATGCTGTGCCACTAAATGAGTTGGGATTACTCAGTAATACTGTAATCAGCGGAAATAATCCAGGTAGTTCTAGTTACTTTGGAATCACGACGAAGAAATTACTAAGGTCAGTGCATTGTCCGTAAATTGTGGGGGTTTGTCTTTTTTGCAGGGTCAATAACCAATCTACCTCCATATGAGACATATATTTCAAATGAAAACGAGTTATTATATCTCCTTAAGTGCAGTGCGCTAACAAGGCATCCTCAGAAACGGTGCTCTTTTACCATGTGTGTGTTTATCAAAAACGGCCATCTGTTACTCCAATTTTTGAAATTCATACACATGTTCAACAATACTGCCAGAAACAACTGCATCAGGAAAAAAAAAAAACAAAAAACTATGGTTACACAGTATACATATAAAAATATGGCTATATAGCATAAGTTATTACCCCACTCCTGTACTTTGAGTTGCTCAAACTATAATTTTTGCTAACATCTTAATGCTGATTTTAACTGTTAGACTTACTGTTCGTGTTATTCTATTAATTCTAATCAAAACAGGATAATAGAAAAATAAACAATAATTAAACTTTATCATTGTTTCTTTTTCTATTACTGATAATATGTTTGATGTGAGCTACTGATTCAGGAATCACAAGTCCTTAATTCATTGCAATCATTCGGAAAGAGTAGATTATCGACCCAAACAATCAACGCCATAACAGCCAAAATATGAATAAAATCATAATGTATTAATAATTAAATTATGTATTAACATTAATTATATTAATTAAAGCTATAAAATGTTTTTATCTCTTGATTTCAGCACAATGTTTTTTTCAAACAGCGGTGTTTTTAACGTCACAGAGAATAGTGCCGTTAATGTGTATAAATTAAATGTTACTCGAATTACACTGAAAATAGCAAATGCACTATCTTTTATAAAGATGCTCCAATTTGCTTCCATTTATCTAAGTGGGTGTAAGTGTTTAAAATTTATATAACAGGGATCAGTACTAATACTATTCTATGTGTAGAACAACATATTGTTCTACCTGGGTCCAAGTAATAAGTTTAATATTCGCAAATTTACAGTACACTTCATACACTTATAGTTTTGGATTTCACTTTTCTTAAAAAAAAATTTAAACTTAAATACTGTTTAAAATTTAAATAACATTCATTAAGAATTTGTACCCGACACGTAATTAAGTCACTGACACTGCGCTGTTGTAAATAATGCACTTAGTGCCGAGCCACAAATTATGTGTCAAGTTATTTGGGACATTAATTTGAGATCTCCTTGAACCAAACTTGCCTCAGAGACGTGACAGTTTGGAAAATACTGCCATACTGTAGTTCATAATTTTAAAAATGGGTATATTCATGTGTGTACAATGAAAATATCGAAAAAAAATATTAAAATTTCAATCATCAGTAGACTTTTCATCCAAGTTATTCAAATATGGAGTTATTTAAATCCTATCACAATTTGGCAAAAGGTTATGCGATTAAAAGGAATAATCTCGTCCACGGCTACACTAATAGTGTAATACAATCTTCTCTGTGTGCTCCTATGGAAATTGCGTATGATTATATAGTGACAGAACAGAAAAAAAAAAAGTTATAGGTTTGATTGTAGTAGCCAAATAAAAACATTTCTAGGCCTTTCTTCGGCTGGTTCCAGAATTAGTTGATCTTTGACGCAAGCAAATAATATATTTTATTCGCAACTTAGTTTTAAAATCCCTCAGCTCAAAAAATCGGCCATAGAACTCGCACTATTTCAGAGGTTACACACACACACACACACACACACACACACACACACACACACACACACACACACACACACACACAGGTTAAAGAAACTCCACCAATTCCCTTTGGGAATATCAGGATTTATTTTTCAAGTTTGTTATAAGTTTGCATACGTGAAAGTTCTGTCGACTATTTTCTTACAAAATAGTCATTTCACAAGATACTGGGTCAACCGTAGCAAGTTTACAAAAGTAAATTGCTTTGCAATTTATTTTCCTGATGTTGCGAATCGTGACATTTTTAAAATTAACGGTATATATGTTTGTGGTATATATGTTTGTGTTATATAATTATGCTTGAGAGCGTATGTAAAAGTATGAAAACAAGTATTATAGCGTATTGGGAACGAACCGCTATTTCATTACCAGTGAGTTAAACTTAACTATAAACAACTGCTGCTCTTATTAAAATCATAATTTTATATTAAAAATACACCAAGATTTACGAATTACATCAAAATAAAAACCCTGGTTTTATATACATGCGTAATACGCGGGAAGGGAGAAATGGTTGAGACTTATATCGAAATTGTTTCGCCACTGGAAAAATTTCCAAATAAGACTAATTTTAAAATACTTTATACAATATTCTTAGATAGAGTTAAAACATTTTGTGCATGTGATACACAATTTAGCAAGGTTCAAGAAATGTTTCAATAGTAGTACAGCATTGCACAATACGCTATCGTTTAAAGAACAAAGGTGTAAAGCACATGAAGTACTTCTTGGTGTCTGCTGTATCAATGTCTTAATCTCTAAGCATTTGTTTTATTCAATTTACCCTATCTTTGAAATGGAGTATAATTTAAAAATAACACGCCGGTATAAACAGCGCGGAATACGATCGTCACTGCTGAATGTCTCCTGCAGAGAACGCGTGAGTTCAGTCAAGGAAACTTCACCCCTCGTGTTAGTATACAAGAATGATAAGAAAAAAGGAAATCATAATTTCATTCCTAAAATCATTAGTAAAATCATAATTTTATATTAAAATACATCAAGATTTACGAATTACATCAAAATAAAAACCCTAGTTTTATACACATGCGTAATACGTGGGAAGGGAGAAATGGTTGGGACTTAGATTGAAATTGTTTCGACACTGGAAACAATTTCCAAATAAGACTAAGTGACGCTGACTATTACTGCAAACTGTGTTATACAAATTAAAAAGCTTGAAGGAAAAAAAAAAAAAACGAAGGTCACTTTTTTCCTTGTTCATTTTAAATTTAAAGTTTAAGATGAATTCTCTGGGAAATATTTTTGAAACTTTTTTTTCCTTGCTACCCACCCCATCCTGAGGGGAAATTCAGTTCTGAACAGCCAATAAAAATGTCGAGGATGGTCAACCTGAAAGACGACAGCGATGACAACAACAAAAGCCGTTTAATCCCTGGCTTGAAATGGCTTAACATTTAGTGCACGTCAAAGATAAATTTAGCGCAGCCAAAATACATTATTTGTTCAGCTGATATGTAAACCTGACATCTAATTAAATACTGTAACCTCTAGCTTAAATACCTTCACGCTCCCAAATACAATCTGATGAAAACAAAACAGGATATGTGCGGGCAGTTATAAGGGGAATCACGATCGCCAACCTAGCAAACGGCATTTATTTCTGCTGGGTTGCTTCGTGTAAGGCCAAGCAGTTTTGTAAACAGTGCCAAATGTAGTCGCCTGATCAATAAATAATTAAACCAGCCAGTTCTGGAACACACCTTGCATTGCATTGAAATACAATATGAAGATATTTCAAAATCTTAACACAATTGTGAGTATTTACTTAGGGGAAGAGGAGGGAAGGAGATAGTACAGTAACACAAAATTTCCCTTCTCGCACAATTAAAAAGTGTATATATATATATATATATATATATACACACACACACTGGTGTAGTCCATGCTTTTGTTACCCATTCTTCACACGAAGGGAATAAATTTAATCCTCACAGAAGAAAATGTAATTACATATAAAAAACCCGCGTCTTTCATCTCATGTCCGATCACTTTTCTTGATTAGAATTCAGACTTTTGGCATACTTTTGTAGCCAATTATCATTCAGAGCTGGTTGTGCATGTTAATTCAGGTCGGTTCTTTAAACTCCAAGATATCGCCATTTATTAAGAACAGACTTGTTTTTCTAACCAAAAGGACTGCTTCATTATATATATACGTGGATGGTCTGAAAAGTTCTCGGCCTCGATAGATGGCAACACTATCGGCACAATTTTGTTTTTCTAAGTTGGTACATCTGTCACAAGCACCCATGTGAAATTAAAAGTCATTCTATCAAGTAGTTTGTTTTATACAAATGTCTGAAGCAAAAGTGTTGTCTGTATCCCTCGAAAAGTATAAAATTCAGTATCGTGAAGTTATAAAATTCTTTGTAAAAGAAGGTTTAACGCCAAAAGAGATTCATTCGAAATTTACGAACCAAAAAGTGTAACAACACCAGAAATCATTGATCAAGTGCACGATCAATGATTTCTTTTTTTGTCGGAAGGTTTATCCCTTCCGACAAAAAAAAAAATAAAATTAAAAAAAAATTAAAAAAAAAAAAAAATATATATATATATAATGACGCACTTTTCACTAAGGGGGTAGTCCAAAAGCTGACATGTTACCCTCGACAGAAAGACATGAGCACTAGGATCAAGTGCACGATATGGTATTGGATGACCGGGGAGTCAAATTGCGTAAAATTGCTGAAACTATAGGCATTTCAAAAGAACGTGTAGGATATATTTTGCATGAAGAATTGCAAATGAAAAAGCTTTGCGCAAGATGGGTGCCGCTCTTGCTCACAGCAGATCAAAAACGCACTCGCATGAAAATCTCTGAACAGTGCTTGGATCGTTTTAACAAGAATAAAACTGATTTTGTGCGTCGATTTATTACTATGGATGAGACTTGGATTCACCATTACACACCAGAACCCAAACAGCAGTCAAAACAGTGGACAGAAGCCAGTTATTCAGCGCCAAAGAAGACAAAGTTGATTCCATCAGCAGGAAAGGTCATGAAGGCATTTTGTTATTATCTTGAAAAGGGTAGAGCAATAACCGGGGAATATTATTGCGATCTTTTAACCAGACTAAACGAAAAAAATTCGTGAGAAAAGACGCGGTTTGCAGAAGAAAAAAAATCATCTTTCATCAGGACAATGCACCTGCCAACAAAGGTGTTTTCGCAATGGGATAATTAAGGTATCTGCTCTATGAATTGTTGGAACATCCACCCGATTCGGCCCCCTCTGACTTCAATCTCTTCTCAAAACTAAAACTCTTTCTCGATGTCGATGGTCAGCGTTTTTCTTCGAATCAAGAGGTGATTGCAGATGTAGAGAGGTATTTTGCAAATCTTACTGAGAACCACTACAGGGACGAGATAATGGCGCTGGAATAAATTAGTCTTAAGGGATATTATGTTGAAAAATAAAAATAATTTTGAAATTATAAATTCGTTTTTTTTTTTCATTGTTATACCGAGAACTTTTCAGACCACCCTCGCGCGTGTGTGTGTGTGTATAAATAAATAAAGGTATGTATTTTCAGCTATTCTGAATGATTCCGAGACATACGGCGTATTGTTTCAGAACAAAACAATTCAGAACTTGTTTATGATAAATTAAAAATAAAATAAATAAATACCTCAAGAGGAAGACTCATTAATCTTAAAGGAGAAATCATCCTTTCTCTTTTATATCACTTTAAAAAAGTTCACATCTGTTCAATATCTTCGACTGAATTTAGGGCATTAAATATGTTGCAGTGCATGCAACTTGCTGTCTCACAGAAATAAGCATCTCTCAACTTCTCCTCCCTTCATTAGATAATATAACGTACTCTGACTAAAGGAGAAGAGCCAAGTTAGTGAACTACCCGATCATCACGTAGTATTTGTATTCGTGTCCTTTCTAGTGTCATTCTAATTACAACAAGGTTTATCCAAGGACTTTCTGCTTAATTTAACCTTAAATGGTCGACACTAGATTAGTGCTATTTAAAACTCTTAAAAGCAGGGTAGCGAACACTAGGAATGGCCGATCGATGATAACCGCATATTCATTTTATTCCTTTTTTAAGAGTACTTCGTGGAATTCAACGAGAGATGGTTGATGGGACGCCCACACACACTAGATTCTCATAATGATAGCAACTTGCGCATACATGACGTTATCTACAAAGACGGATTACTTCAGTATTTGTCTCTTACAAAATGTGAGCAAAATCTCTGCGGAACTAAGAGTTCTAAGAGAACTAACTTCGAAGAACACATGGGAAAATGGCAGGTGTTAAAGTTCACACGTTCTCGAGAGAGAGAGAGAGAGAGAGAGAAGATACGATATAAAATCAATCACTTGCAAGCTACATGCCTATTGTATGTTGGAAAAATTTTCTGTTCCTATTCCGATGATTAGTAGCAGTTCGGTAGTGGCAAGTGACTACAACTATCGGTTTAGCTTCACACACTCATAACTTGATTATAAGTTAACAATTCTGAATATACGCATAGACACTTGAAAAATTAATTAACATAGATTAACTACAAATATTTCGATTCACATATCTTGGATCATCAGTGTAATAGCAGGAGAATAATAAAAAAAAAATGATATATTGCTACGAGATAAAATCTATTCGTTAATCAGCAGAAATCCCACCAATAATCAACTAAACAAACTTTACTCTTTATTGGATAACGTATTTCCGCTTGATCGGGTAGTTCAAAAACTAAAAACATGCTGTGCAAGACCACCTAGAATTTATGGCCTACCCAATTTACATAAACCAGGATAATCCTCTTCGTGCCATCGCTGATTGCATAGGTAGCCCAAATACAAAATTTCGAAGTGGCTTTCAAATCTGCTTTCTCCCTTAACTGAACATTCCTTTTCATATTAAAAATATAAGAAACTTCATAACAAAAATTAAAGATTTGAGACTTCATTTCACAGATCTACTAGTAATCTTTGATATAGACTGACTTATTGCAAAGGTCCCTCTAGAATTTTTATCATGTAAGTTTCCATAGGATATTCTCGACCTCTTCAAATTCGTTATAAATTCTGGATATTTTAGCTGGAATGAAGAGCTTTATCAACAAATTGAAGGTATTGAGATGGGCTCTCCAATTTCTCCCGTCCTTGCTAACTTCTATTTAGGACAACTGCAAGAAAAAATTTCAATGATTAATCCAAAAACCTTCGATATAATCTCATTATATGGATGATATCTTTGCTGTTTAGAATTCACATGAACAACTAGACGTCTTCTTACAAAAAAAAAAAAAAAAAAAAATCAATAAACAGCCTTCACTACGGAATCAATTTCACTATGAAACTTGAATCAAATGGGACTATCTTTCCTTAATGTCCTTATATAAAAAAAGAGAATTGGATAGTTCTTATCAAGACCTGTTTTTCGCAAACCTTCCCTCTCGGGTCGGTCGGTATATCCATTGCAGAAATACGCCTTCTTTCAAGAGCTTATATGTTCTTAAGTCTGATCAACTTCAAAAAGAAATTAAACAGCCATTCTCAACCGTTATAACTCCAAATCAATAGATTACTAACGTTTTTCTCCCATCCTCTATTAGAATGGAAGATATACAGAATCGCCATCCCTTACATTAAAAGGCATTTCAGAGCACATTTCTTGCCTAAAGAAGTCTAATATTTCCACAACTTCCAAACCTATTAATTCAATTAACTATCACACCATCTCCAAAAGATAAATTTCACCTCTACTGATACCTGAAGTCTCTTCAGTCCCATGCAACTGCAAATTATTCTACTTTGGGCAAACAAGCCAATCTGTTCTGTTTCCATACGTCTTTTTGGACATCAAGTCCTACACTATCTCCAAGACACGGAACAAATTAGGTCTATCAGAATATGGAGTTACTAATACTAGCCACAGGATCTTTTGAATGACGCCAAGTTACTACATAGATGTTCCCATAACTATGAGTGTTTATTTAAAGACAGTTCCTTAGTACCTCTGCATTGCCCAAATCTCAACCTTTATGATGCTCTCCATGTCAAAATTCTAGGAAATTATTAAAAACTATACGGTTTAATGATATGTTTTTATTACATGTATACACACGCTTCATTTGATCTTAATATCGATTTTTACCTGGCTGTCTCGCGAGTGCCTATAAGAAGAGATTCCATTCTGCATATGTACTGAGTGGCCAGTTTCTTAAGTACACCTCCCGTTCAGGAAAACAGGGAGGTGTTCCTAATAAAGAAATCGCTCAGTGTGTCTTCACTGTTGTTTAATTACCAACTGTATTTTACACTGATGATGATCCACACTACGCGAATCAAAATATTTGTAGTTAATCTATCTTAATTAAATAAATTTTCAACTGTGTCTACGTGTAAACTTATGCAGAATTATGAATAACGAACAGTTACTTCTTCGTAAACCTTTATCAGCAACCTATACACTTTATGTTTCTACCTATTTATTTTCGTTCGCTTATTTTCCTAATGTACTAGTTAAAACGATGTATTTTTTTGGTCAACTTTAAACACTTAACTTCTTTATTATAATAAATCCTATGGCAACTAATTTGTCCATCAGTGCCTTGTCTATTTATTTTAAAACGCTCATACAGTTTTTTACTCTCTAAGATACCTTACTATATTATTATTTTGTTTTAATTCCGTTCACTTTGTGACGGATTAAATTCGGCGGCGAAGTAGAAAATATCTGACTTTCCTCAAGTATAGCAAGAGCCCTAGATACTATATAAACATTTTGTGTTCTCTGACCTCCCCACACTACGATAATCTCAAGGTCCCGGATTAAAGTGCATATTATAAAACCCTTGTGAGGTCACGGGATACAAGAGTGAAAAAAATAGTTCACTAAATGGCCTAATTAATAAACACAAAAAGAAAATGAACAATCCCATTCATCGCTTCGGGAAATAATCGTTATGTCAACTTCATTTATTACCTGCGTGTTGTCAATTGTGAAACTTAAGGGGGTGACTGGAATAATGGCTCAATTCAATTAAACAAGTTAGTAGATTATATCTGTTAACTGCTTGTGTTCTCCGGCCAGTCTATGTCAATAGCAGAGGTACAATATTAGTTTTCGGGGGGGGGGGGGGGGGGACACCTTCTGTAAAAGACCGCGTAGATCGTTTTATAAAGGTTGTCACGTTCTAGAGGGGATTCGAATCAGATTTTTCTGACCTAAAGGCTACGACAACACAATGGGAACTAGAGATCTCTGTGCCAGAAATCTTTGGAGTATTTTTTGTCCCCTTTTATGTGAATCCCGTCTACCAAAGGTTGTAAATTAGTATCTACGGTGAGTGAGTTAAGGTTAGAGTCCAGAAACACTACTCTCTAGAGAACCAAACATGAAGGTTTTTTTAACAACTTCAGGCCTCAAAAATAAGTAGGGTGGGAGTCTCACACGAGGCGATGACATTCATCTACCACCTAGACATTCATGAAATATCCACGCCCATGCTAGAATTCGAATTCTTAGTCTGCTGGCTGGAGAGCAGATGAGCTATCCACTAGGCCAGCGTTGCCCAGATTTGAAGTGTTCCTACGACGGAACACTTCAAATCCAGATATTTTAACAGAACACCTTGGTTAGATTCGCAGCATTTAAAACCATTCCAGGCTAATTTTTCACGGAACACAATTTGGAAAACCCTGCACTAGGCCAACTAAATCAACTTACACCACTACCAAGTTTGATATTAAAATGTTCGTGCATGAGACTATCTTCGCACGTCGGCGAACTGTATGCATACAAAAAAAAAAAAAAAAGTGTGTGTGTGTAAGTTCCTGAGAAAAGAGAGAATAAATATTTTAAGTACCACACACTCTACTTTTTATAAAAAGGAAAATTGCTGCTGAAAGACAAAATGTATTAACATTTCTGACAACCCGATTGGCCAGGATAACTTGTTGGTTGGAAAGCAAAAATGCTATTAGTTCAAATCTGATTGATGTATGGATGATGATAAATGCCTTAAAAAGGTAGCAGATGAATTTCATCACTCAGTGTGATATCACCATCCTATTTATTGAAAGTTTGAAGTGAACTGTAAAAAGTTCCATGTTTGGTTTCTAGAACATGGTTTGCATCGTCTATCACTTAACCCACCAAGAGCACTAATGCTTGGCATGCAATTTTGTGGGTGAGATTTCAAATAGGTTATCACCCTTAGGAGCTGCTACTTGGTAATTGCATATTAAGGTTTCTTTTTGTTGCGATGTTGCTCTCTGGGGAGAAGACAGAAGGGAAGCAACTTACTTTAAACCTAATATTTGTAGAATTAGCAAAAGATGACTGTGTCCGTCCATCCGTCCGTGAGTGGTGCATAAAATGCGATTGCAAAACCAAAGCCATTTTTAAGTCATAAATTAAACACTTAAGGATATACTATCATGTTGATTCTTGTGTGTCCTTAAAGAGTTTTAATTTACCATTTTTGTTTTTGTCAAAAGATATGGTATTCCGGACTTGAATGAGTAGGAGAACTCTAAAAGAGCTGTGGAAGGAGAGCCATATTCTATAATTCTTAAGCGCTTCTTTAAGTTTGATTGGTTAGTCATGAACAAAATGAGAGTTCTAGACTTGTCATCATTCCAAAAAACTTCTTACTCAAGTTCAACCCTGTACAATGATCCCTCTCTCCATATGCCGTGTAATTAGGAGTAAAATCAGGGCCGACGGAAGCGGGCATGCAGAGCATGCGAGCTCCGCAACGAAGGGGGCGCCGCCGCCAGGGCAAGGTTCATAAGTTAATTTTTAAGAAACAAAATTTTTATCATAAAAACAAAAAATTCTTAGAATGATCAATATCAAAATAAATAAGGATGGATACACCGAATAAAAATTTTTAAAAAAATTGTATATTGCCGCCTCTTTGATCAGTCGGCTGTTTACACTTTTGCAGCGAGAGCAGGCTAAATACTTGTCTGCAGAATGTTGTCTACTGCAGTCTATCTAAAATGAAACTGTGAATGGTTTTTATGCGCAGAAACGAATTTTCGTACAAAACATTTATTGCTAGTTAACCAGTCATATGGTACACATCTCAGTAGGCTACTGACAGTAGCGCAGTGCGGACTATTATTTCGTCTCTGTGTCGTGTTGTGTAATAATTTCTTGTGGGTATAAAATAGAAATGGAGTCAAAAATTTAAAAAAAAAAGTTGTCCGGTGCACAAAATCGTAAGCGTCATGCTGCGAAAGAAGCAGATATTAAGAAACAAACTGGGGCTCTTAATAAATTTGTTAAAATATTAAAATATTCTGATGCAGACTGTAACCAACTCGATACATCAGAAATCAGAGTTGAAGAACCGTGTACATCATCCAGTTTGCATGAAAGTACTATTGCAACTATTGAACAAGACGCATGATTTAAGTGAAAAACAGAAGATTTAGTTGACCACGAAACTAACACATTATTGGTCTCTGTAAATTTAGAAAATCCAGGTGAATGGGGAAATATAATTGAAAAATTACGAGTTGTTTTAATTGAAATGGGGCATGTTCAAAAGAAAAATATAATATATCCCAGAGATACATATGGTCGTAAATTTGACGACACGTATTATAATAGAAAAATGGAAAACGGGGAGCTCGTGCCAAGAACATGGCTCATTTATTCCAAAACTTTAAATTCTGTTTTTTGCTTTTGTTGCAAACTTTTCGCACCTACTGAATCAAGTAGTCTTGTAGAAGGTTATAACGATTGGAGAAATATAAGTACAACTTTGCATAGACATCAGACTAGTTCAACTCGCATGAAGAATTTCTTAAAATGGAAGGAAATTGATAAAAATTTAAAAACCAAAACTACTATTGATTGTTGCCAGAACTCAAAGCATGTATGAAATAGAAAAGAAACATTGGGCGAATGTTTTAGAACGCTTGATTGAAGTTGTAAAATTCCTTGGTAGTCAAAATTTAGATTTTCGCGTATCATCTGATAAATTATATGAAAGGAATAACGGGAATTTTTTTTTAAATTAGTCGAACTGTTTGCAAAGTTTGATCCCGTTATGGAAAATCATGTTGAAAGGGGCCCTACAACGAAACAACAGAGTACACTGAGTAAAGACAGTCAAAATGAAATATTGGAAACTTTAAGTAACGCAATCAGGGATACAATTTTATTATCAATTCGAAAATCTAAATATTATACCATAATTTTAGACAAGTAAAACAGAACAAATGACCATTATCCGCTTTGTTTCCTGTGACATGGAATTGTCAAGATCAGGAAAAACTTTTTACGTTTTGCAGATATATCAGATTCCACAGGACGTGGTTTATGTGCAACAATAATGGAACAACGGGAAAAATGGAACATTCCCATTGAAGACATGCGAGGTCAAGGGTATGACGATGGGGCAAATATGAAAGGGGAAAAAATATGGGCTCCAAAACTTGCTTTTGAACAAAAATCCTCGAGCTTTTTACGTGCCATGTGCTGCTCATACTCTAAATTTAATCATTAACGATGCAGCTAAAGTGAATGCAAATACAATTAGTTTCTTTGCAATTATTCAAGAAATATACAATTTCTTTTTATTCTCTTACAAACGCTGGGCAATCCTTTTAAAGTTCATAAAACAATTAACATTGAAACAGCCATCAGAAACGCGATGGGAAAAAAAAATTAATGCAATCCGCTCTCTACGATATCAGTTAGGAAAAATTTACGATGCACTTTTTGAAATTTTAAATAATGAAAATTTTAATAAAGAAACTCAGCATGAAGCACAAACATTATGTGCTAAAATAAAGGGCTACAAATTTATTTGCTCTGTTATAACTTGGCATGATTTACTTAACAGAATAAACTCTGTGAGTAAAATGCTTCAAGACAAAAATATGAACATTACACGTGCTTTAGAATCTATCGAAAACTTAAAAATATTCTTACAAGAGTATCGATCAGATACAAATTTTAAAGAAGTTGTAAAAAGTGCAAAAGAACTGAGTGAAGAGATAGATGGAGAACAAGAATTTAAAACTGGTACGGAAGTTCGACGACGAAGGAAGACACGATAATTTGACTACGAGCTTCATGACGAAACACCACAATCGCCAGAAGATAAATTAGGAGTGAATGTGTTTTATACACTTCTAGACGTTGCACTGTGTTCGTTAATATAACGTTTTGAACAACTAAAAACATATTATGATAATTTCAATTTCTTGTATAGATTACTACAAATTAATAACTAAGATTTACGAAAAAATTGTGACGATTTAGAGATTCTCTTGAAGGACGGCGACAATAAAGACGTAAATGCAATACAACTATATGACGAGTTATGTGCTTTCCAGGATATTTTTCGGAAGGATAACTTAAATATTCAATACCTTTTCGATATTCTTAATTTTATTGTGTCCAAAAATTTATCTTTCCCTAACTTTTCAATTGCTTTAAGAATACTATTAACCTTACCTGTTAGTGTAGCGAGCGGTGAACGTTCCTTTTCCAAGTTGAAATAGATTAAAACCTACTTAAGAACAAGTATGTCACAAAAAAGTCTTGTTAGTTTGGCGTTAATAGCTATTGAAAATGATATATGTGCGGAATTAGACGTTAAGACCATTATTTCTAATTTTGTGAATATGAAAGCAAAAACCCTAAAATTTTAATTTAAAAAATTTCAAGTATATTTATGTAATTTAATTTATTTTCTGTTATTCTGTAAACATGTTATTTTTTGAATACTTGGCCCAAAGTTGCATGTATATATAAAAAAAAGGTGTATCTACATAAGACAAAATTAATTTTTTTTTTTTTTTTTTTTTTGTTGTTGTTGTTTGTTTACTAAATAGCAAAATTACTGATTATAAACTTAAACAACTCACTTTAAGTAGAATATTTTTCATAGAAATAATTTAATTTATATAAGTATTAAAACATGCATGCAATTTTCTTAGCAATTAATAATGTTCTAGGAATTGATCATGTGTAGGGTTTTTTTGTTTGTTTGTTTGTTTGACTGCAACTGAATAAAATCAGCATAGGTATCTAGCACAAATGTAGGATTGCTTCATTCATGAAATAGTAGTAATCCAGCAATAAATTTTCCAACATCCTTGATAGTCACTTGTTCAAGCTCAGTATCATCCTCATCATTTCAACATTCACAATTACTAAATCAGAATTTAGTCATGGATGAGTGAACCTGTAGGAGTCTCCCAATAGTCAATGCTGGGACTTCATGAAGATACCAATTAATAAAAACGAATACCAGCTAGTGTTTTGTACTTTTTTTTTTTTTTTTTTTAATGTTCAAACATGACACTAACAGTAAAGGAAGGATGTCAAATTATTTCAAATCTACAATTATGGAGTGCAACTGCACAATGAAAAGTGTGTAGTGTCAAAAAAAAAGAAAAGGAGGCATATTTTGAATGAGGATGAAAATTCACTTGCCTCTGATAACTTGCCTGTGGCAAGTGGATTTCTAGAACCCTAGTGATAGATATAAACAGAACTTTCCATAAGAATGTTTAGCTATAATGCTCTCATGCCTCTGCAGTATAATAACACTCTCCAGTCCTTCAAGAAATAAGTCACTATTTCATCCCTGAAGATCAATATTATTACTGCTTGAACCTTAGCTGAAAGCAATACATCCAAGTCATCTACAGGTACATAAATTGTAATATAAGACTGTTTAGATCTGGAAAAAAGTATATTGATTCTGATTCCAGATCAGAATAAAGATTAAAAAAAAAAGCTTACATCAGTATTTCAAGGACAGATAATAATAAAAAAACTATTATTTTATACTGTATCATTCCCAGTGGCTGAAAATATACTCTTATCATCCCAAATGCATAAAAAGAACAACCTATTAATTTCTAAACTGTAAACTTCAACAACATGAGCAGTGTATTTAATGAGAAGCGAATATAGAAATTTATCACTCAGTTTGCTAAATTTGGCATCTAACATAAGATGTTAGCTTGGATAGGAGGATTTCTAACCAACAAATAGTCTAATTTGATACCCACATCTCAAGAATATTTAAACTATATGAAGGAATTCTGCAGGATCCACATGAGTTCTGTGCTTTTTTCCATTTACTTCAATGATATCCATAAAAGTCCAGCCATTCTCACAATCATCTTCCTCACCTGCTGGAAGCAAAACATGGAAACTGAATGGGTAGATAATAACATCATGTGTGATTAACTGTGGACCCAAAAGGATGTTGAAATGCATGTACACAAATGCTAGAAGTATCAGAAATCAGAGAAATTTTTGGCATTGGTCAGCTCAACTTAGCTAAATTATATCAGCAAGACCTGGTTGACAGATAATGACGTAGCTGCAGGAATAAAAATGTAAAGGATATTGCATTTTCAGAGAAGACAGAAGGAATAAGACAAGAGGAGGAGTATTACTAATGATAGCTGACAGACTTCATTCAACAAAAATAGAAGTTAAAGAGGATTTTAGATTTGAGGGAGATGGTTCATTTGAGACTATCTAGTGTGAGACAGAGGCCAACAGGACAAAATAGATTGTTGGTTGCTGCTATAGACCTGGGATCCAGAAGAGGTATGGATGCCATGCATTGGCAGCAGGCCCAATTCTACATTTTGCAGGGCCCTGTGCGAAATGGAAAAGTGGGGCCCCTGAAAGTTAGTAACATTTATGGAAATTTTAAATGGAAGAATATTTTGTTAATTAATTAATTAAATCAAATATGAAAAATATTTATGTACATAAATAAACAAGTATGCTCTTTAGCATCAATTTAAGTAAAGGGAAAAAATTAGTTAAAAAATAAATGTGTTTGTATGTACATGATATATTATTTTATTATGTAAGTATACACATTATCGTATAAATATGCCAGAACAATGATTTATTTAATAATATAAATAAATCATAAATAAATAAATAATATAATAATAAAATATAAAAAATATCCATTTTTACTATAAAGAATGAAATATATGTATAACAACTTATAAGATTTAAAAGGAATCTTAATATATTAAATTTTATTTAACCTAATGGTGCTTATCAATAAAATCATTTATAACGCTATCAAAATTCAAATTTTTTGCAATTTCATGCTCTATAGATATTACTGCCAGGGACGACAAACGTTCTTGAGACATAGATCACCAATAGGTTTTCATTAATTTTAATTTGGAAAATGACCTTTCTGCTGATGCGACCGTAACTGGACTGGTCAATAATATTTTAAATGTTGTAGTAATATTTGGATAAATATCTGACAAATTATTTGCAATTATGAATTTTAAAATATTAATGGGTGAATCTTCTGGAACAATATTTCTAAAAATAATTAATTCATTATAAAATTCAGATTCATCAATATCTATATTTAATTTTTGATACAGCTGATTGCAGCAAAATTTTAGTTTCATTTTCTGTCATGTTTCTTATTAATTTCATATCATAAAGAAATCCAAATGATATTTTGTGAATTTCATACAATTCAAATCTTTTTTTGGCAGATTGTAGAGCAGTATCTAAAATTACAAAAAAAAAAAAAATCCTAAAATTATCTTTCTTATCACCTATGTGTGATTCATCAGGCGTTTTATAATCAAAAAATATTTTTCTTCGACGTACTGGACTTTTTTTTAATTTAATTTCTAATAGACTTGACAGTTCTTTAGCAATCTCAAAACAGCTATCACACCTGATATTCTCTGCTCTTCAAAGTACTGCACTAACTCTTTAATATGCTTAGTTGCTACTTCTACGGGAATTTTTGCATTGTGTAATACTTTACTTACTAAATTAACTTTTGATAAAAGCTCATACCAAATTACAAGGCTTAGTATAAACTCAAATGAATCTATTTGTTCATATATTGAAACCACTTCTACTTTTATAGTATTATCTGATGCAGTTTAAGATAATTCTTTTAGTGCATTTAAAAATTCTGGAATTTGAAAACGTACAGCTCTAACTGATTCTATTCTACATTCCCATCTTCTATCACATAATGGTTTTGTAGTTAATTGTTTAACAAATTTCTTTAATATGTCCCAAAGTGAAGTTGAGTCAGCAAATAATACATATTTTTTGTATAACATTAAAAAAATTTATTGCTATAATTGATGATTTTGCGACATCCTCTAAAATCAAATTTAAATTATAACAGGCACAAGGAGTATAAAATGCCTTTTCATTTTCATTTAAAATGTAAGCACAGACTCCCTTATATACTCCTTTTATATTCGCTCCGTTATCATACCCTTGCCCTCTACAATCTGACAATTTAAAATTTAATTTATTCAAAAGTGATTTTATATTTTCATATATACCTTTACCAGTAGTGTCATTAGTTGTTAAAAACGTCAAAAGGTGTTCACGAATTTCAATATCTGCTTCAAATATATGTAAAAATCTAAACATTACTGAATTTTTCTCCTGATGACTAACATTAGGAGTAGAATTGAGAATTATTGAATAGTACTTTGCCTGTCGTATCATTTTTACAATATTTACAAGGCCAGCAGGCCTTGGTTGGCCGAGTGGTTAGCGTATCCGCTCTCTAGCCAAAAGGCTGCAGGTTTGAATCCCGCCATGGGCATGGATGTTGTGATTGTCTGTGAAAGTACTAATGGTGTTAGCTGATGAAGGTTGGTGGAGTAGTGAGACGAAGAGTTGTAGAGTAGATGCCCTCTCTCGATGAGCCTTTGGACTCCCTGGAGCTGTGATGTAATAATAATGTCAACAATTAATTTTGCGCAATGGGTGATAGATACGAATTTTGTTTCTTACCTATAATTTTTTTTCCCAAACATCACATTAAATGATCTTTTAAAAGTGGATCAAATTCCAATTAATTCTATGATTCCTAAAAAAATTACCATTATGGGATGTGTACAAAGTATCAAAATTACCTCTAAAAGCTAAAATTATGTTTGGATAAATAAAGAATTGCTGCTACTATTCACCTTAAAACATTTCTTAACCATTCTGCTTCAAATTTTATGACATTTTGATATGCCTGATCAATTGTATTGTGATTTTTTAAATTACATTCCATTTGTGTTCATGAATACATGCATTTCATGTGCACTGGATTTCGTTCATGCGACTTTAATCTTTCACTTACATGTCCCCAATCAGAAAAGCCATCAATAGATAATAATTTATCATCAGAAGAAAATAATTTGCAACAGAAACAAAACATAGTTTTGGAAGAGTTTGAATATACAAGTCATCTTCTGTTTTGCTTCTCTCCGTTCGTAATTGTCCTAACAGTGAGCTGTGGAAAAACATCTCTTGTTGTCATCTTTTGGAAAATCATTTTCAGTCAGAGGAGATTGTGGACCAAGTTGTACAATTTGTGTTAGTGTTGCGTTGTTCAAAATTTTGGGCCATGTTGCTGAATCATCAATAGTAAATAGTTCACCTTCCTCTCAGTTTTAGGATCTTCAATACTCATTGTTTGACCAAACGTGTCATGTTCTCTGCTTCCTTTGATCTTAAAAATGCAGTGCAGTGCCAACGAAAGAACAACACGCCATTATCAGTATAATTTTAATGTATTTTCATGAAAAATTTGGTGTTTATTTTACCAAGAAAATATTTCGCTTACTATAACAATAGTTGGTTGTAAAATTATATACATATATTTTTCTATATAAGAATATTTTTTATATAATAATTAAAAAAATTAATTGATTTTCTTTTTTCAATTGACATGGGGCCCTGTGCCACCGCACAGTTCGCACACCCATGAATGCCCTGATTGGCAGATTAGCACAATAAGTGTGCAGGTTAAGCAATTATCATGGTGGGACTTCAATAATGGTGATATATGCTGGAAGGAGAAAAGGGAACATGGCAAGTTTGGAAATGGAATTTATACAGTTACTATAGGATAGTTACTTGAAACAGCATGTGATGAAAGGTAACAGGTGTTTGAGGGTGTTGGATCTGGTAAGAGCAGAGGAAAATGATCATGCAAGTCTTGTTCTGGGAGGTTGCTAAAAAGCAATATGGAATTTGGAAGATCAAATCCTTTCTTGACTGGATTTATCATCATCAAGAACCATGGGCAATGTGCCCAATGCCTCCTTCACTATCTTCTTCCACCTTTCTTTGTCCAGTGCATGGTGTTGCAGTTTCTGTAACCCCATTCCACACCAGTTCTTTATGTTGTCTATCAGTTCTCTGTATAGTCTACCTCTTCTGTTTACACTATCCATACTACCAAACAAATGTCTGTCTTCCGATCATCGCTCATTCTGCAGATACGTCCAAATAATTGCAGCTTCAGCTGTATATTTTTCTGCTTTAAATTCTCTGGTTGTATCTTCCAACAGAGCTCTTCATTTGTGATTTTCTGTACCCATTCTATTCTTAGAATCTTCCTGTAACAAGTTCTTTCAAATGCCAAAATTCATTTTCTTGATTCCTTATTTATTACTCGTTTCAGATCCATATAGTACACCACAAAGATGCATGTTTCTAGTAATCTTAATTTTGTTTGCAGGCTGATCGCTTTACTTTTCCAGATGTTATCCATGGCCTTCAGATTTGTTCTTTCCTTTACAATCCTGATCTTTATTTTTTTTAAAAAAAATATTCAATGGCATCAGATCTTTTGAATGAAAAGACCGTTTAGTAATACAAATGAAGTAATTTCCTCAGTTCATAAGATAATCAAAAAAGAATAACTTTGCAAACAACTGATATAAAAAAAAAAGTATCTGTATTTCCTAGAAACCTTGTCAAGCACTAATTATGGTGAGTGATTTTAACTATTAACCAAACAACCTTATAATTGCTTTCATGCTCTCAGAGAAAAATTGTAGTTAAGGATCACACAATAGAGCATTTTCATTTCCTCATAGCCTCTTGCAGTTGCGATGTCCCTTATTTTTTGAAGACTGGAAAATATGAAGCCATTAGACTTCAAAACAATCCAAGTTTTACCAGATTTCTTCTGTAGGAGGTACCAGGATGCAGTAAGCATGCAATTTTGGATTATCATAAATAAAACAGAAGAATGCAACAACAACCATAAATCAGTTTAAATATGAAAAACAGAAATCACCTGAAGCTATATAATTAGCTTCACAAATTTAATACATAATGATACCTGATAAAAATTAATTGGATGTGGTCAACAGTTATGTCATTAAAGCTTAAGAGCTAAATAGGAGTGCTACTGCATAGCTATCACATTAAGTGTCGTTATGCAGATGTATTGAGACTATAATCCTTTTTTTTTTGTTTTTTTTTTTTGTTTCTTCTATCTAGATAGTTTTATAAGCTTTGAAGGCAGAGATGGAATGCTATGTAATTCATTGATGGAGATCTACTTTTCTCAATATAAGAGGTGACGGTCCTAAGAGTGATAAAGACCTGATATTTATAGGAAATATTGTAAAAATACAGCATATTACCAATGATGAGGACAGCATTAATAAGTAGATTACGAAGTTAGTGATTAATGTTCTCTTGTATAATGCCTTGTTCATACAACAGTGAAGAGATCTTTGATGGGAGTATGAGGGACGGGATAGGATGAAGGAAGACCATTCGAGACTGTTCTGATACTATCTTAGATTGGAGGATTGAACT
This sequence comes from Typopeltis vanoorti, assembly GCF_054136105.1. Lineage (NCBI taxonomy): Eukaryota > Metazoa > Arthropoda > Arachnida > Uropygi > Thelyphonidae > Typopeltis > Typopeltis vanoorti. Next base: position 82,423,630 of record NC_143561.1, read on the forward strand.
GCAGATTGGTGGTGGGATAAAACTAAATATTCTGGAATGAAAAGATTTTGAAGGAATTTGAAGAGTATTTTCAAAAGATTCCTCAGTGGTCTAATCACACAGTTATACAACAGTGGATATCGCTGTATGCATTTCTGGCAACTTATTTGGTTTATAAAATGAAAACCTGAAAGAATGACATCTGCAGACTATAAAAGGTGTAAAAACATGAAATGAATCCCCTTCCCCCAATCTATAAAAACAGTCAACTGGCATAAAAGAAAAAATAAGTTAATGGATGTTATCAGATGCCTGCCAAAGAGCAATGTGATAAAAATCTGATTTTCAAAGAACGAGGTGGAAGGCAAAATAAGTCATTCAAGTTCAATAAAAGAAAGAGGGTAATGAGTGAACAGTAATGTTTTATTTTATTTTATTTTTATTTTTTTGCTTAGAAAGCAAGTGGAATGCATTAAAATGTAATGGGACAGAAATGGTGAACAAGCAAGAAATTAGTTTTTACAAATGATTCTTATTTCAGAACAGTGATAAATCAATGATATAGTGCTTAGCCATTCCACGAATAATTAATTCAGCAAGTCTTTCTAAGAAACTAGATATTGTATGTTGCATGACATTACACTGACACTGTAATTTTTCTTGTATATTATTCAAGAGACAAAAGTAGATGCAAAAAATTACTGTACTAAAGAAACATTTTGGCATTTCTACTTCCAAAGATAGATTTTTTTTTTTTTTGTTTGTTTTTTTTTGTTTCATTACAACTTTTAGAGAGGAAATATAACATGAAAATTGCCAATTTTCATAAGTTATATTTCCTCTGAAGAAACAAAGCGTTTAATTATTTAAAATGGTCCTTACCCTACAATTATAGTAAACTATAAGGAGTTATTTTAAGTATATGTCTGGGTTTGTAATTATTCAGTTACAATCAGTAAATTTTAGGAGACTAACCATTACCATAAAAAAAAGCTATTTTCGAAAATCATAAAGAAAGTTTGTATCATATATGAATAATAATAAATGCATGACTTCGAAGGAGAGGAAAAGGTTTATTATGCATACAGTATATACACTCAAATGTTCACTTTGATAATAATATGGCATATAATCAGCGATGATGAATTTTATTTAAGGTCTGCAATCAAGATAGTTTCATGTCTCTAGAATGTCTGATATGAAAACAGAAAGAAAAGAGATAAGACAAAAATTTTAAATTGTTAAACTGCTTTTGTAGGACTGATGCAAGAGAAATATTTCAGTACAGGGAGGAGAGAACAGAACAAGATATTAGTCGATTGTGGTTAGCAAGAATCCAAGGACAAGAATTTTTGCTTGCCAAACAGTGAATGAATGGAATAGGTTGCACAGGGGTATGACAAGTGAACTGTCAATGAATGATTAAGTGACGGATATTGTGCTGGTCATTGTGTGCTCAGTAATGAATTCTAGCAGTACACAAAAAGGTGCCCAAATAAATAAAGCAAGTAACAAACATGAATGAGTAAGATTTTGAATAATCTATTCCATATTTATAAATTAAAAATAAAATGAATAAAGTTATAGATTTTAATATACAATATTGTAAAACAGCAATATCTAAACATTTCTTACAATGCTAGTCTCAAATGGGATCAAGTTCTAGAATGTTACAGGTTAGTTTGATATTGCTGTTTCACATTATAAAAAGTATACTGTAATCCACACTGTAAATGGAATTTTACAGTCAATGAAAAATCTGATATACAAAAGAATAGAATGGGCTAAAAAAAGATTAGTGGTACCTCAAGCATGCATGAGAATAAGAAGCTATCCACTATCACACACAAGAAGCAACTAGAAAAGCAAATTGACATCAATTGCCAACTCAAGAAGAGGACACAGGATGTGAACTTACAAGGAAGAATACATGCAGTTTAACAGACATAATGTACATGTCTGAAGTTGACAAAAAACCAAGTCCCAGTTACTTTTTTTCACCATTTCATCCAGCATGCAATATGAGTGATGTTTTTAGAATTACATCAGACATCAATAGAGACCTAACATTTTTCTTGAGGATGTAGCTTAAAAACGATTGTTCCACAGAGCAGCCACTAAATGGCATACTGGACCAAACCTAATATAACACTGTAGAGAGCTTTTGGGGCATCTAGTGAATCATTTTGATGTCCCTATTCTATTAAATGCACCTGGAATCCAAGTTGTGATACGTATAGCACATACAAGGCCAGAGGAATTTGATGAAATTCTCATATGTACAGCTTAAGTAAAGAATTCATTACCGTATATTTGGTCCCAATTTCAATTCAACTTTAAAAGCACCACCATGATAAGTCAAGCAAGAAGTAGATTACAAGTGTATAAAGGTACAGAGCCTTAAAAGACTCACTTTACAAATATATATGGTCTTAGCTCCAACATCAATGTTTATTTTCACTTCTGGTTAGCAAAGCATATACCTTTACAAACTCAAATTTCACTTTCTTCGAGTTACTCACCTCAGTTTTCCCAAATATACCTTCTTTTTATTATCACTGTATGATACCTCCAAGGACTCACTGTGGATGGGCACCCTACTCCACTACACACGTTTCACTTACTCTTTAATTCTCCTACACACATCGACACTACTATCATTGACCCCCCCCCCACCCGCCCCCACACACACACCATCACCAGTATTTTTTGTCTGTAAATTGCATGTGTTCTCATGGCCAATATGTCTGTATTGTTAAAAGTCCAAGTATCTAGGAGGAAAAAAAAATCAGTTTTTGCCTCCATATGAGATTAGCTAACTCGCCTTCAATTGAAAAAAGCCCATGTAAATATTCCTCTAATCACAAGAATCGAACAATTCTTTTCCAATCGAAGGACACAATGTTCCACTATTCTTTCAATTGTGCTACAGATGCACTTTTGACTCTTGTCTCAGAGATGGCATCACACACATATCAGTCTTCTTTACTGATCATCTTTGGCAAAAAATTTCCCAGCCTCAATCCATCAGACTGATTTGTTGCCTCTAATTGCTCCCTGAATACCACAAACCATTCTGAACTTTTTTTTTTTATTTCCTTTCTTTAAAATGTCAATTTTCTAAAGTTCAACTTCCTTAATATCTTCTTTGGGGATTTCGATATTGACAACTCCACACAGCTTTCCTTTCCCAAGTACAAGATCAAGTAGGTAGAAATGTTAAAGCATTTGCTATCAACACTAATTTTACACAGATTGTCCATAGGCCTACCAGACAGCCCTAACTACTTTCCAATTCTAGATCTGTTCTTAACTAGTGACCTTTCTAAGTATACTGTAGATGCTGTTTGTCCTCTCAGAAATTCAGACCACAATGTAGCGATGATTTCTTATCACATACTACAACACTCACAGCTATTCTCAACTGTGTGTTATCTGGCATGACTTCTGTGCTTCCGGTCTGCTGATCTAAACATTTACACTGAGCATATCCCTGAAGCAATTCTTATTGGTACAGAAAGATTTATTTCTTATTCCTCCCTTATATTCCCTCTTATCTACAACTCTGGTTTTCCAAGCAGCATGTCAGTGCTACAAGTGAAGAACTAGCATATTACAAGTGGCTTTCATCAAAATCTCCATCTTCCTTTTTTTTTTTGTTGTTTATAATAAAGCCTGAAAGATTCAGGCACACTATCAGCACATCTGAGAATTGTAAACAGACTAACAAGCAATAAACTTGTCATCCAAATAGCCATCATGCTTTCTGGTCTCTCCAAAATCGTATCTTTTGCATTTGTGTGGTTCCGATACATTGTTACCTACAGAAAAAAAAAGGCAAAAATCTGGATTCTTACATTTCTTCTAATTATTGCATACAAGATCTTGGTATCTTCTTAGTATTCCTAAAATGCTACACTAAATGCATGCTTTTATTTTTACCCCCCCCCCCCCCCAGATACTAAAAATATTGCATGGTTTCGGTGGTATTTTGTATTGATGGTTTGCACTAGAGATGCCTGATCTGTATTGACTTTTTATTCTCTATTCCAATGAGCCTAGACTTTCCATAAATTCTCAGAATGCTTTGTGATTGCAATTCCAGAATTTGAATTTTTATTGTTGATGATGAACTAACTTCCCCTGTCTTCTCTGATGAACCATCCAATTAATAAATCAATGGCTTTCAAGAATTATTCTTGCTCCATGTGTTTCCAGCTGATTACTGTATTGGAAAGTGAACAGAAGTACTGCTGTTTCATTATTTATTCTTTATTCATTATATATATATTTATTATATATTTTTTCATTATTTATTCAGGTAACTGAATCAGTTGATATAGTGCAGTGGTGTTCAATTCAACCTTTTTTACTACACGAGCTACTTTTCTATAAAAAGTTATTCGGCGATCTATTCTCTTATATAGATCACATTCCCCCAACCTGATATCTGATTACCCACAAATACACAATTAAAAAAAAATACACAACTAAAAACTTTGTGTATTTAAAAATTTATTTATCACTTTTAATTATTTTAATACAACAACAAAAAAAAATATTGGAATAAAATATTTCTCTATTTTGGAAAACCAAAGTTAGAAAAAACAACAGATGATTGCAAACTCACAAGTTACAGGAAATGCTGGTTGATTAAAAAAAAAAAAGTTAATGAGAAATTTGGCATTGTTTGGACCTCGCAATATTTTCATAATCAAGTTGATATGAAGAAGTGGCCAATTGCAGACAATCATCCAAATGATCATTTGTAATTTGGTTTCTTAATTGATTTTTTATGATGGTCATATTTAAAAAAGCGGATTCTGAGTATGTTGATCCGAAACACTACAGAATTTTTCGCGCAATATCAGTTAATATTGGGAATTTTTCATGTGCATACTTCCAAATGACTTCATTGTTTATTGATTTTAAATGTAAACTATTCTGAATGTTTATTATCTCAAGTTCTATTTCAGCTTGGTTTATATCAAACAGCCCACTAATTTTATTTGAAATTTCTGTGATGTTCAAGTTTTCTTGAAATGGATTATCGATAAAAAGGTAGTACAATCATTTCAGTTTTATTAAAATCTTTAAATCTTGAATTTATTTCTTCCTCAACTAATTCTATTTCATGAATAAATTCTTTTAAATCATAGCGAAGCATTTCTTGATTTCGTTCAAAAATTTTTAATAAATATGGGAGATGTCTAAATTCGCAGTCATTTATATTTTTCTTTAATAAAAGTAAGTATTGTTGGAAAGTTTTTATTGAACTTAACATGTCAATTAAATTTTTATCTCTACCTTGTAACTCTAAATTTAAATTGCTTAATTTCGTACAGAAATCCACTAAAAATTATAAGTGTAACAACCATCTTTTACTCAATTGTGGATAAATATCTCCTTTTTCATCAAAAAAATTTTTTATATCGTTAAATACAAGAAATCTTTTTAAAAATTGACTTCTGCTGAGCCAGCAAACATTATTGTACAACAGAAGTTCCCTATCATCATCTGCCTGTAATTTAAATAACCACCATTGCAGGGCTTTTTCTCAAACAGAATTTACAATTTTAAATGTAATATCCAAAACATCTTTTGTATTTAATCTTTTACTATACAGTACTTGTTGGTGAATAATATAGTGGTATGTTAAAAAATCATCTGGATATTTGTCATCGTTTTTACATAATGAAATGAAGCCTGATTTATTAGTTATCATTGCAGGAGCAGCAGTAGTAATAGACAAGTTTAAAAAGCAGAAGTTTCACAAATTCATCAAATGCCAAAAAAATGTCTTCTCCCCTAGTCCTTCCCAATAATGGTATAATTTTCAAAAGTTCTTCTTTACTTGAATAATCTTGAAATACCATGCAAATAAATACCATTAACTGAGCAATATCAGTGAAACCGTTTGATTCATCAAATTGTAATGAAATCGCAACACACTGGTGAATGTCTGACATTAAACTGGCCTGGAAAATTTTCTCCGGCAATTGGAACTCTTCCTTTTGGCAATTTGAAAAACTTTGTCTGCAGCCTAGAAGTAGTCTCTCTAGTGACGTCTCGAACCGAGAAGCTCCTTTCTGGAAGCGGGAAACTCCTCTCTCAAGCAACGTAGATCCGGGCAGTCTCTCTGATGGCGATTCTGGACTGGGAAGCCTCCTCTCTGACAACAATTCTGTAACCAGAAACCCTTCTGCTTGCTTCAGTCCCTTTTTATTAGGCCTCCTCTGAGACCTCGCATGAAGTTTGGCAACGCCCAAAGAATCGGTATGAGTCTTTCATCTTAAGTTTCAAGTTTGGCACACCTCTTGTTCTCCTCCGCTTTCTTTTGATTGTAAGTTTGAACTCTTTCTGACTGACTTCGGAGATGTTTACACTAAGAGCCTGCAAGCCTTTCTCATACATACAAGTTTCAATAACAATCTTTCTAATGCTGCCATGTACAGCTTTGGCGACAAAAACATTGCCTTTGTTTTTAACACTAACATATTCTTATTAAAGCAGTATATACAGTTAGCTTCAAAAGAGTTATTTACAAAAACATCTAATACAAACTATACCGAGACAAACAAAGTTTATTTTTTTTACAATATTCACATGGGACTTAACCTAAGTAAAAAATTGATGTAATGTGCTTTGGAATATTTAATACTTAAGCTACAATCGAGTTTTTACACTTTGCTTATAATCGTATTCACTCGGCTCGCTGTTTGACTTCCACTGATCCAAATTAATTCATTTACCTGGACTTATAAGAAAATTACTGATTTGAAAATTTTAACGAAAAATAAAAAATAGCAATACACTTAAAGCGAATTAAAAATAATGATAAATAAAATATTATGTTTTCAGTTTTAATTAAATTTGTAAGTAAGGAGGAATACACAAGAGATCGACCAAAAATCGCTCTGCGATCGACAGGTCAAACACCCCTGATATAGTGGAATTACTGAGCAAGCGAGCACTTTGCAAGAGTATATCATCCAGGTGGTGATATTGCAGGAATGAAGGAACCAATAGCTTATATGGGAATTGAGGTGAATGAAATGGAGGTGAATAGTATATTACAAAACCTTAATGTGAATACATCTGTGGAATTGGATGGTATACCAGCTCGGGTCCTACGTGAAGTGGCTAAAGAATTGTCAGTGCCCTTGACCATTTCATTTAATTTGAGTCTCAGGTCTGGTTAGTCCCAAAGGGTGGAAAGAGGGGAAAATAGTTCCACTGCATAAAGGAGGTTCCAAGACTGCTGTTGCAAATTACCGACCGATCAGCATATCAGGAGTCGTTGTCAAGGTTTTGGAGAAAGTAGTCAAGAGAAAAATACAGGAATGGATAGATGATAATGGGATACTGTTTGGGGGACAGCATGGTTTTGTGAAGGATAGATCACACCTCAGTAACTTTCTCACATTTCATAACACAGTGACGGTTGAACTGGATAAGGGTAATGGGTTTACAATGATACTGCTGGACCTTGCTAAGGACTTTAACAGGATACCACATGGAATTCTAATCAGTAAACTGCAGCATATGGGGATGGATATAGGGCTGATGAGATGGATAGGAGGGTGGTTGATGGAGAGATATTAGAGAGTAGTTTATTCAGGAGTAGAGTCCAAAAGACGGTCTGTGACTAGTGGTGTGCCCCAGGTTCTGTTCTTGGACCACTACTATTTAATTTGTTCATTAACGATATAGGAAAGGATCTGAGAGGAACTGTTAATTTGTTTGCTGATGATGCAAAGTTGGGTAGAGCAACAGTGAATGCACATGATGTCAAAATTTTGTACCCCAGGCAGCCTTCGTGTAGGCCATGTAGAAAGATCATTATATTGAAAAGAACTTTCAGAAACGAGACTACTATTCTCATTTCTGAAAGTACTTTTATATAAACATGAGTCATTATACATAATAAAAAGCACGTGTTCAGATGTTTGGATTTAACTGCACTACTTCAGAGCAGAAGAAAGTATAGCAATGCTTCCATTGCCAAGTAATTATTTTTGGAAGATTAGGATAGATTGGAGGACTGGGTTAAGGAGAATGGATGTCAGTTTAATGTGGCAAAGTGTAAGGTTATGCATTTTGGGGTGAAAAGATTAGCAGCAGTATACCACATTGGTGGAACAGCACTAAGGCCCTAGTGCTGGACTGTTTTGGTGCACCCTACGTTTGGTGCCGGTCAGCCCGACACTATGTACCAACCATATATCTGTCCAACCATTGAATACACCTCTCATTTGAAGTAATATCCCAAGAGCTCCTGAAAAAATATTTCGCTCAGTACAGAGTAAAGAGCAATTAGATTGATTAATGATCTGTCTTTCATTAATTTCCTCCACACAGATAGTTTCTGGTGTCTGCATTTTTCCTGAAAATTTCCATAGACTGTTCATTAAAATGAATGAACTCCACTATCTTTAAAATTTGTTAAAATGCATGCAGCAACTATTCAACACCCCTTCATGTTCAACTACAAACTACCAGAATAATTATTTCTTCATCTCAATTTATTCCTTCTAATGCTGTCTTTTAGAACAGTCTTCCAACTTATGTATATCTATCTTGAAATGTTCTTTCTTCAAGTTTCTTCCTTTTCACCTTTCTGTCCATACACATCCACACTATGAATGTACTATAAGATAAACAACCTGTCATGTAATGAATCATGCAAGTCATCTAATTATCCCGACTTAAACATGTCCTCAAGATGTTATCAGCAATAAAATAAAAAGGTAATGCTTTACTGAAAACTTTCATTATAGCATAATTAAGAATGAACATAATACATGCAAAGAATGAAAATAAGATTCTGTAATCTTCATATGGTTCTAATTGTGAGTTCTCTTTTATGTTCAAGAATTAACATTAAACATCCAAAAACTATAATAATTCAAACTACATCAGCACCCTTCTGCTCAAGAACAGGAAGAAATCAAAAGATTTATGACAGCTGTATGTGTCAAAACGCAGTGCTATCTACCAAAATGCAAATTACAACCAAATTTCAATATAATTCAAATTGCCCAATGACTGATAAACCATTTAGTAATAAGGACTGCCATTATCTATATACAATAAAAGTATATGAATGTCTTTTCTTCAATGAGTGAGTACAATACAAGAATAATCAATAAAAGCTGTTGGAAGAATTTAAAAAAAAAATAAGTCTAGAAAGAAAATGTTAGACTAGTACGCAGCAGCAGAAACATGCTTTCTACAAAAAAGTAAAAAAATGAAACTACCAAGACAAAAATATCAAGAAAAACTGAAAGGGTAACAATATTATATAGAAAGGATGCAGGATAACATATATGGGGGGGAAGAAGAAAAGAGTAAAGAACTGAACAATAAAAGCTACAGAGGAAGGATGTTGAGGATGGCAGGATCATCTTAAAAATGGCAATAGTACAAAAGCAAATAGTCTTAATATTTAGATAGTGTATGTCCCACTGCAAAGTCCTAATACAATCTGGGAAACTGAATTAAGTCTCTGATTATTAACTACTCCACTTCAATAAAATTGAGTTCCTTTTTATGAATTCTTTTTTCTTTCCTTTCATTAGAGTCCAAAGATGTCGCAGTGTCTGGAAAAACTTACCTGTTATCTATCAGCTGTATGTTTTTAACATACACTATCTGATAAAAAATATCCAAAGACTTGTTCATCTCAACTTTCACTCTAATATGAAATCACTAATATGAGCAGAGGATAGGCATTAACATGGAGTTGGTCCACCTATTGCTTCTATAACAGCCCACAACCTTCTGGGAAGGCTTTCCACTGAATTTTGGTATGTTGTGGTAACTCCCTCCTGTTTTTCCAGTAAGGCATCAGTAAGGTCAGTGATGTCACATAATTCCCCCTGGATCGCAATCAGTATTCTAATTCATCCCACAAGTGTTTGATGGAGTTGAAATCAGGACTCTGTGTAGACAGTAAATTCATCACCACTAATCACATAAAACCATTCCTACACAAGATCTTACCTTTGTGGACAAGGGTATTGCCATGTTGATATAGGAAAGGCCTTTATCTAAAATACAGGGTGGCCATAAAATAACTTTCCCTCTTTGGATGCATCTGTAGCTAAAACCAAAAAACGGAATGAGACCAAATTTTATATTGAGACTTTTGAAGGCATTGGGAGATTATTTCCGTGAAAAAAAAAAAAAAGATTCAGTACCAAAAGTCGCCGACAGGGGAAATTTTGGCGATGGCAGAGCTGAAAACAAGCGGATAATTACATTAAAGGCAGAGAAAAATGGAATAATAACATTTCGACGGTGTAAGCGACAGTTGCATCATTCATTCCAGCTGGATATGTGGTGCGTTACAATGATAATAAGAATAATAATAATTAAACTAAAATAACTTGCGAGAGACACAGATATTAATGTAGTGATTGAACTCACAGGAAATAATGTTTTATTCATCAGAATCAAGGTCCCCTGGACCACATACACGATTTTCAATATGCTGACCTTTCTTGTGTAAAACAAATTGCATTCGGTGTGCGACATGCTCTACAGCTGAAGGTAAAACAACTTAACAAGTAAAGCATGCTGAGGCAAGGTAGGACGCATATTGAGCACAATTTGTCAGTCATTCGAATAACTGCCTGAATGTTCCCAATCCCTATTTAAGTGGAATTGGTGGTGCTGCTGTCACATACGCACAGTAAAATTTGCATAATCTTTTTACCTGCATTTACTGCAAATATTTGACAGCTTTCGGCTCTGCAAGCGCCAAAATTTCCCCTATTGGCGACTTTTGGTACTAAATCTTTTTTTTCATGGAATTAATCTCCCGATGCCTTCGAAAGTTTCAATATAAAATGTGGTCTCATTCCATATATTAGTTTTAGCTACAGATACCTCCAAAGAGGGAAAGTTAATTTATGGCCACCCTGTATTATTATAAATGGCAGTATTAAGATTTCCCATCACTGGACCTAGGGACCCAGCCCGAGTCATGAAAAGCATGAAAAACAGCCAGACTATAATGCCTCCTCCATCAAACTTCACATCTCACACAACACATTCAGGCACATAGCATACTCCTGACATCTGTCAAACCCAGACTTGGCTACTGGAATGCCAGATGGCAAAATGTGATTCATTTCTCCGAAGAATGCATTTTTGCTGCCCAGAGTCCAATGGATGGCAGTGAGCTTTATGACAATCCACCAGATGCATGGTGCTGCCCTTGCTGATGTTAGTCTTGTGTACAACTGCATGGCCATGGAAACCCATGGTCTGAAGAATTGTGGTGCTGGACATTGATTGCCGAGGCATTTTGGAAATTCAGCATTTCAACTGAGGAGAGGACAGGCAAGTTTTCGTGCCATGCACTTTGGCACTCAGCATACCTCCTCTGTAACCTCTTCATGGCCTACCAGGTTGTGACATAGTTGTTCCATTTCATAATAGCATCATTTATAGTTGATCAAGACAGCTAATCTAAGTAGGGAAGAAATTTTCCAAACTGAGTGGTTGCAAAGATAGTGCCGCAATTAAAGTCACCAAGCTATTCACAGTATTGCCCATTTTATTGTCAATATTTGTCTATGAAGACTGCAAGCCTGTGTACATCCTTTTATACTTGAATGAGCTATGTGTGTGTGATGTCTATAAGCATATCCACTACTATGAAAGGGTATCCAAAGATTTTTGATCAGATAGTGTAATTTCTGCTAAATGTGTAATATAGGAATGATAGTTGTCATTCCCATACTACACAATTAGCATGCTCTCAATAAAGCTGAGCATCCATGGGTTTTGGATGCTCAGCTTTATTGATTGAAGTGATGGAACCAAAGAAAAATGCTATTTCATCATGATTATCATTGCGATTAGAGTGGAACGGAATCAAAGCTCACTATAAGCAGTCCATTCTCTCGTGGTGCCTGGCATAATGGTGACAATGAATTTCATACCTTGCATGAAATTCATTATCAGTATGCTTACTCGCTCCACTATGACATTTTGTCAAAGTGGAAATAATTTTTTTAAAAAAAGAGAGAGACGTTTGCTATGTTAAACACTGCAAGTATTTGTTCTCACACACTACTAATGAAAGAGAACAAATTTTTCTGCTTGAATATTCTACTCAAAAGAAAACGAGAAGATAAAATCTTCTCGTTTTCATCGATATTTAATCCCTTTATGATCTGAAAGGAATATGCAATTTTGTTGATGACGCTAAACTGGTAAAGGCAATAGTTAATCAAGTGATCTAGGAATTCTGCAGGATGATTTAAGTAGTCTGGGCAAGGATAATGGCTGCAGTTCAGTGTAGCAAAATGTAAAGTAAACACACTTTGGATAAGGTCACCTTTGGTGACATTAGTGTATTACATTAATATAACTAAACTGAAAAGGGCAGGGATTTAGAAGTACTAATGAACATGCACATCAGAAGGAAAAGATTATAGTCTGCATATAACAGTGATGGAACCAAATTGCAAGTAATTTATGAGACCAGACATTTAGGGTGCTGGTGAACAAGCAGTTGAAGCCCGATTGACATGGCAAAAGCAGTCAAAACAGCTCCAAGTATCACTTGGATACTGAAAACAATAATAAGGATAAGAAAGTTATTACTCTTTATAATTCCTTAACATTTAGAACTACAATGCACAGACTTTCTTGGGGATGAAGCAGTACAAATATCCAGAAACACGTGGCCAAGATAGACACAGGTCTGTGAAATACTCACTGTGAAGATAAGCTGAAGATTTATGGGTTAGCATATAATATCTCCTCTTTTTCTGTCTATAAACCAAATTATAAAATTTGGTTGTTGTTATGTAGGGTTCTCCCAATTTTCCTCCTCTGATCCTTAGGACAGGTTGAGTCCTCCAATGAGGGATTTTTAAGTATGTATTTTTGGTTCTAGATCCGTGTATATTCACAGGTCGGTTTGCCTGTTCTGAGGGACGAAAAACCAGAGTTTTTGGGTGAAAAGACCCTATACCTCCATATGAGACTGGCTAACTCACCTTTAGTGGAAAGAGACCAGATGTTCCTCAAATCATGGATGGAACTGAACCCAGGTCTTTCCGACTAAAGGATTTTGTCTATAACGACTGAGCTATGGAGGCTCTTATAAAATTTGGTTAACAGGCAGAAAAAAGGAAGCATGATAAAAAATATGATTAATAAGTATGATAACTTATTAAAGGTCGTTTTATAGGTCAGATGGATGATGAGAGAGAAAGAACTATGATTTATCTAAGTTCTTTGTCTCTCACTTCTGAAAGACTGGTTAGTGAAGGATGCAGATTTTTTTTGTGTGTGTGTGTGTGTGTGTTGAATAAGTGGAATGGGTTCCAGAGGCAATCATAAGCATCAGTGAATGATTATAGAGAGGTATTATAGGTTGTGTGTGAATAATGATTCAAAGAGTAGGCCTTGTGCAATGTGCCTTAATACTCTATGAGGTGCTGTTTAATAATAATCTAGAAACTCTGCTCAAGAGCGAATAGCATTTCTTGAATAAGAGGGGTAATAGCATTGTTTCACATCAGGCAATGAAAAAATCTCCCATCTAATGACTTTCAGAAGCATCCATATCAAAGAGCAATTAGAACGAGCCTGTAAATTGGACAGCAGAGATATTCCTGGGCCAAGCAGGCTGGCACAAGAAAACTAAAGTTTCATAAAACAGCTGCAAAAGATATCGTAACATTTAATACATTATTAACAAGAAATGTCCTTGTTTCCATCCTTTACTAAGTATAAGTAAATAAAATTTGTGTGTGAATCAACTTTTCAAGTACTCTATTTGTATAAAGAGGTTGTTGACTTTACATCAGTTGCCTCAGAATCCCATAATCCAAAAATAATGGGATACTGCAGCATATGATAAAGTCAACAGCTTCCATATATAAGTAGACTAATTGGGATAATACTTTATATGCAAACCATCTGCTTTAGTGAGTCGGAATGTGAGTGGGAATGATCTGCTAATCATTCCCACTCACATGGGAATGATTAGCATTGGCACAGAGGCTAATCATTCCCATGTGAGTCTTCGTGCTCCAGGGTGAGAATAATAAGACATTCCTGTAAGTTACATAAAAATGTGGTTAGCAAGAATGCAAGGACTATTTTTTATTGGAGAGTGGAAAATGAGTGGAATAAGTTGCCACAGTTAGTGTTTTTGCTGGTGAATGACTGAGGGAAAGTATGATAGACACTGCGTCAATAATGGCCTAGCATGAGCCTACATAATGAGTTTTTGGACTCCATGGAGATGCCCATACAATAATTACAAGTAGATTGCTCTTTACGAACCATTCCAATTATTGTAGAAAATCCTATGTCCATCAATCTACTCTTCTATTCCTGACTACTCTCTCTCTCTCTTTCCAATACATTAACTACAATGTGTAGATATGCATACTGGTCTACAATTGAAAACATTTGTCCTGTGCCATTCAGCATAGTAGTGCTCCCCCCCCCCCTCCCACACTCTTCAGAAATCCTGCCCATTACAAGACTCTCATTAAACAGCGAGATCAAAAGGCATGGCAAACTCTTTTGCACATCACTAAAATTATGTGGTGATACATCACCACATTTTTTTTATGGCATATCACCTTACAAGGTGTGACTATTAAATAACGAGACTGGTTGCAAAAATGTGGTTTATTATTACAATTGTACAACTAATTGTTGTTATCTCCTTCAATATACTCCCCTCTCTATCTATATACCGTTGCATATGAATTTTCCATTGTTGGAAGCAGTGCTACAAGTCATCAGGTGTTATCTGCTTCAGTAGCGGTGCCGTTTTCTCCTCTACCTCATCCACTGACTGAAAATTGATGCCCTTCAATGTGGATTTCAACTTTGGGAAAAGGTAAAAGTCGCATGGAGCTAAGTTTGGCGAGTAAGGCGGATGGTCCAACACTGGTAAACTCCCACGTCACCAAGAATGAGCAAGTCAAAACTGAAGGCAATGCTGATTGTTTTTTTTTTATATCGATGACCTGGTAATGGTTGAATGGGTACTAGAAAGTCAGACAGTAAACCAACTTTATTACCTTGAGGTTCTTGCTAAGCTGGAAGAATGAGTGAGGAAGAAGAGACCTAATATGTGGAAGAACAACGCTTGGATTGTCCATCAGGACAACGCTCCAGCCCACTGTCTGTAAAGAAGTATCTGGCAGATAAGAGGATCTCAGTGTTGGACCATCCATCTTACTAGCTGGACTTAGCTCCATGCAACTTTTATCTTTTTCCAAAGTCTAAATCTGCATTGAAGGACACCTACTTTCAGTCAGTGGATGAGGTGGGAGTTTACCAGTGTTGGACCATCCACCTTACTCGCCAAACTTAGCTCCATGCGACTTTTACCTTTTCCCAAAGTTGAAATCCACATTGAAGGGCATCAATTTTCAGTCAGTGGATGAGGTAGAGGAGAAAACAGCACCGCTACTGAAGCAGATAACACCTGATGACTTGTAGCACTGCTTCCAACAATGGAAAATTCATATGCAACGGTATATAGATATGCATAAGAGAAGGTGAAATGAAATTCTTTTCATGAAAAAGAAGACAGGACTATAATTTGAAAGCACTGAATGTGACTAGGTTATCTACACCACTGAAGTTCAATGACACATATATTTGGTTTAATCCTTTATCCAAGTGTTAAGCAAACAAAGTTTGTGCCTGAAGTATTTTCAGGACTGGGGCAACTCATGGTCAAGATGGAGTAAGTTCTGATCACTTACCTTAGTATCTTCCTTAATGCAAAGCACACCTCCTTGCAAACATGTATAATGCTATGCATTAAGGGAAGGACCACTACCCAGACCGGTTTCAACCTTTATTGAGGTGTGTTTAAGTAAAGACCTCTCTACAAATTAGGCAATCCCCCAGACCACTTCCTACGAGCAACTGAAGGATCGTCCAACTCAGTGACAGGCTCACCCCGTTCTCAGCATTGGCCCTACCCAGTGGCAGGCTCACCCCACCACCAGACAGAGCCATAATCCGACCAGTGGCCCCCACTCAGAGACAGGCAAAAACCTACCCCAAGCAGAGCCTATCATACCTCAAGGAAAGGGACCATTTCTGCAAAAAAGCACATCAGTGGAAGCCAGACCCTGAGGTGGTGAGACTAAGGTGGAAGTAATGCAGAGGTCATATCACCATATACCAGTTGCCAAAAAGGTGTCAACACCTTATTATTAAAATTCTCTGGATTAGAGATAGTTGATGGAAGTTTTTATCACTTGGCTATGTTACCAATTATATATTTGGTTTAATCCTTTATCCAAGTGTAAGCAAACAAAGTTTGCACCTGATGTATTTTCAGGACTGGGGAAACTCATGGTCAAGGTGGAGTAAGTTCTGATCACTTGCCTTAGTGCAAAGCACATCTCCTTGCAAACATGTATAATGCTGGTGATATGACATCTGCATTACTTCCACCTTAGTATCACCACCTCTGGGTCTGGCTCCCACTGATGAGACCTCAATAAAGGTCAAAATTGGTCTGGATAGTGGCCCTTCCCTTAATGCATAGTATTATACATGTCCACAAGGAGATGTGCTTTGCATTAAGGATCATTATCTCTGGTATAGCAAGAGGTGATTTGCTCTGTTCCTCTATGAAGGAAAATAATGATATCAGCTTTATTTATGCACTGAATCTACAAATAAGCAGAAATTGTATCCAAATGTCATTTATGCAAGTTTTCTACCTCTGGTCCACTGAAAATTAAATTTGGATTTGTCGATGGTTGTTTTTCATTTGATGCATAGTTCAGTGCACGCTGGCTGGATTTCTTATCTCAAGTTGTGTAATACTGAATTTATTTTTGTATTGTTAAATTTACCATGATTTGGATAGTATGAATGGAAATTTTAATGGAGTGGAGAATGGAAGTCTTCACTCCAGCAAGAAAAAATTTCATAACTTGCTTCAAGCAGGTGTTTAGATCAGGAAATTGGAAACAATAGTGCGACTGATAGGAAGAGTAGAAACACTAAAGATTGTCCCACTTCATCCCATTGTTGTAGCAATGGATACAAGGTTGAGAGTAGCTGAGGAAAGGGCATTCTGTGGAAGAGGAAAATATGATTGAGATTACGATTTTAGTGATCATAAGGTGACTTGTATAGTATACTTGGAAGAATTAGTGGTTAATAAAAGATCAAGGTGTTTGAAGAGTTATCTGGTATTCTAGTCAGTTAATGGATGGCTTCCATTAGTATACTGCTTACAGAAAATACTTAATCTCTTCCAGCTTAGCCAGGGGAACTAGAAAAAAAAAGCAGCCAAGTGAAATTGTAGTTATTAAAGTCACCTACGAAGACAATATTAAGTTTCATAAAGATAAGAACTTGAAGAGGCAATAAGGATTTTCAGAATTCGGAGAACAGTAAAGAAAACAGATGGAGGTTACTGAATGCGATAAGAAAAACCTTTAGCCAGAAAGGTTAAAAAAAAAAACAGCATTATATATTTCGCATTCTCTGGCATGGAATATCAGATTGCACAAAGGCACTCTTGTGGCAGAGGAATTCCTTGAATGTAATCTGGACAGTAAAATGCACAGTGATTGTTGTCATTGATATTTCAAGTTAATTCAAAAATAGATCAAATCAGTATGGATGTCTGTAAATGAACTAAATCATTTATGCATGCTGTAGCAGAAGTGGAAGTGATTGTTTTGTCATGATTTTATTTATATTTTTGGTGAATTTTTTTTTTTTTGAACTTTTTATATAATTTTGGGCATTATTTCTTGAATGATTTTTATTTCAAGTGACATTACAAATACTTTTTTTTTTCACAGATAATTATGTTAAATAGCTGAACAGAGCATAGAAACAGTAAATCAGAGCCCCCCCCCCCCCAAATACACACACACACTACCACTCAGAGTAATGATGTTTGGGAGGGTATACTAACTAAGATTCACTTATATGTACTAATGGTAATAGCTACTACAATGTAGCTAATTTTTTGGCCAACACACTACTTTACTCGTTATGAATTATAGCTGACAAAACTAAGTCTATGAAGTTTGTGTATTTATCATGTCTTTAATTGGACATGTTCTTCCGCCTGTTCTGTAGAATGGTAAACAAAAGTTTCTAAAAGGAAAAATCCAGCCACTTCTATGTTAGATCAGATGACTCAACTTCATTTGAAAGGCCTTTATAAAAATTCAATGCATTTTAGATGGGTTTTAAAACTGAGCAGAGAGACTGGATTATCCAGTATATTTGTAGTTTACTCTTCTTTGACTAGCCCAGAAACAACATAGAAATTAGGATTGGAGAGCATAAATTAGATCAGCTGACACTTTCTTCCTTTGTTCAAATGACATCAACAAAATGATGTCATCAGTGAAGAAATTTAAAGAAGCTACTAACCTTGAGGAATCAGTCCAACACCAATAGAAATGACTACAAGAGCCATCAATCAGCATCCTGCTAGTTCCCAAATATTTAGCTTCCTTCAAACAAGGAATATAACTATACTAATGTTTAACTAAAGTCACACTGTTGACTAGAAATCTGTTAGTTATCTTTTCATGATGATTTTCAAATTCCCAAATAATTCAATAACTTCTGACAAATTCATTATACATATTTTGTTACTTCTATGTGCTATTCTTGTGCTACAGTGTATTATTACAGGCAACTCCAAGGAGTCCTTAGACTCATTGAGGGAGACCCTAAACATCATGTCAAAAACTATTCAGCATTTGCACAGTTATCTATCATACTTTGCTTTGAACTCATTCATAGTCATGGCACCCACAACAGACTCTGGCAGCTTATTCCACTCATTCACCACTCTCCAAGTAACAAACCTAGTTCTAACACCTTTGCTAACTACACACTTGGTCATTTTCCATGGATAGCCCCATAGTTCTCCCACCACCAGTCCTGTTCTGAAAAATTTCCTCTGAACTATCTTGTAAAAATCCCTCAGTAATTTGAATGTCTCAATCATATCAGACCTTTTCCACCTATCAACCAGTTTCTGTAACCCACACATCTTCAACTTATCTTATAAGATTCATTCCATAGACCTGCTGCCATCTTGGTCACTCACCTCTGGATCCACTCCACTTCCTCCTCATCACCAAGAAACCCTGGCACACCCAGATCTACGCAAAGTAGTCAAGATGGGATCTTAACAAGGCTCAATAAAGAGAAACAATAACCTGCTTGTCTCTGCTCATCAAAGCATTCTTCAGTAACAAAGTGATCTGATGAGCTGTTTTAGCCACTTTTGCTATGTGCCCCCTAAACTTTAACTCCCTATCCACTAACACTCCCAAGTCTCTGGCTTTGTCAATTTCCTGGAGTACAGTTCCATCAATGTGGTATACTGCTGATAATCTTTTCACAGAAATGCATAACCTTACACTTTGCCACATTAAACTGACATCCATTCTCCTTAGCCCAATCCTACATAAGAAGTTACAAGACCTACAGCACATTAGTGCCATCTGTGAGCAACAAGTTCAAGAATGAAATTTAATCCGTTGGTATGTTTTTTAAACGGAAGATTCTAATAGCGAATATGTGTGGGGAAGCCTCTCAAGAGCAACAATGAGATAGGAAGTATGAAAGACAAGGATAAGAAGTTGGTTTATGGTTGCAGCTGGATGGTGAATGAATGTTAACCCACAGCTGCTTATGTGCTTATGGGTTTGAGGGAAAATGCAAGAATAGTATCAACCAGTTCAGTGTAACAAGGTCCCTTGAAAATAACTGTAGAAGAGGCATATGAGATAGTAGCTAAAGTAAGTCTGTGAGCAGGGTCACTAATTAAATTAATAACCCTCTTCTGGATATCAATATTGATTTGTGGTGTTAGCCCCCAAAGGAGTTACAATGATGAAAAACGTCTTAAGCAGAAAAGTACAAGTTCGTGAATGCAGAGGAGGCTATGGATGTGATATGTTTATGCCAGGAGAGGCTAAAGGTGTAAATCAATCCAAGAAGAGATCTGATCTGGCATGGAGAGCTGGTACAAAATAAGGCAAGACTTTTGGTGGCAATGAAGACCCTTGAAACATAGCAGGAGAATTAGTATTTATGGCACTGATTATGGAAAATCTCCTGGTTTGCAATTGGTCATTGCAAGGCTGTTTCTGAATGAAAAGCAAGAAGTGCATTCACATCAACAAAATTGATAGGATTTCAGGTTGGTGATAGGTCATTAATGAGCAGGAGAAAGAATGTGGATAAAAAAACATACAGAACCCAGAGACACTCCAGTACTGATAGGAAAATCTAAAGAATGAAAGCAATTCATCATGATATGTGGTGGATGACCAGACTGGAAACTGTCAATCCAGTTACAAATGGCAGACCATATATTGCTATGCTAACTATGCCAACCAGTTAATCACTGATTAATTGGTTGGCCTACATAATGAAGGAACTAATTGTTGATAACTTTTTACATTATTTTTGATGGAAACTGAGGAGAGTACAACATAATACAGCATTAATGCACTGCATGAACCTATGGAACTCTCTTCAGGTTGAGACTTACATAAAAATGATAAGTTTTGAGGTAAAGATGTATTCCTAAAAATCTTATGAACACATTCTTGTGTATCAAAATATTGTATTGATTTGGCATCTTACATCTCTATACTATTATATGCTTTTGAATTGCACTATCTTCAAGTCTAGAAATCTGTACAACCAAATCTATACACAATACTCTGCCATCTGACAGCATCCTTCTCATTACTGCATCAGTCATATGTGCAATGTCCTACATCCTCTCACTATGTCCTCTAAATTTCAAATACTTGTTCATTACATATCTGTATTTCTTGCCTCTTCCACTTCCTACAATGTGATCACAGCTTATAATTACTGGCGTGCCAACTGTTTGATCAAAAAATCAAAAACAGCTAGACTTTGTAAACATTGAAATATTGTGGGAATTGAAATCTAATTTCAGTTCCCACAATATTCAAGTGCTCTCCCCCCCCTCCCTTCTGCAAATAGAGATAATACATCTGAATCATTCTGTATTACCCTTTCAACTCTTCATCATCAGCAAACAAGCAACAACTGTTTCCTTTAAAACTCCTCACCCCGTAACCGACTTGAATAATTCCATCTGACATCTTATCTTTCTGCTCTTGTTCTTATACATACTTCCTGATATATATATATATATATATATATATATATATATTGGTCAGCTGCTCTTATATACACCTGGTCTTCACTATTTTAAGGGGTTGTACTTTATTAACGCTTACATAAATCGACAGCAAGAAGATAGATAAGTTTTTAACAAACCATCCCATATTTTTCTTACTGCAAAAATCGCGTGCCGCTCACGTACAACCCCCCCCCCCACCTTACTCTCTGCTTTCAAATTACACCATAAAATTTTATGGCATCTCTGATCATATTACCATAATATAGTTATAACTTTGTTCAGATAGTGTTTAACCTTTATGTTACTATAAAGTAACATTTTAGTGTATAAACTTGGAACTTCAAAACGTTATCTTCTGATTTACTTCAAACCAAGCCTGTTATAACAATTCCGAGGAGTTTGGTTATTTCAAAATAGGATAATTCTTAAATGCTATCGAGCACTGGATTCGTGAAAATAATGTTTTGTTCTGTCCTAATAGCAATGATTTTAGCACCGCTGAATAAAAACATAACGCCAATGATACTTCGCATTCTTCTCTCAGTATTTCTAGTCTCCTTGAAACAATTAAAAAAAATGATGTAAGCAATATTCACAATATATCAAGATTAATTACTGTTTTGCCAAATCAATCCCAAATATTCCGTTCACAATATTTACAATTATAGCGCTCTCAATTCACAGCACCAGTCGAGCGGTGGATGTGAAAAGTTCTGCGAACAATATGCACAACTCTCGCGGGGTGTACATGGTGGTTGATAACTTGCAGCTGCTAAAGCAATACGAAATTCGTAGCAGCAAAACATCCCGCATATAGTAGAGTTTATTCATTCATGGGTCTACTTTAGAAAATTATAAACACTACATGGTTTAGTAAATGCTAACCTCTCGTTAGTATTTACTCGTTTCCCGATGAAATAAAAAACAACTTTCGGAAACGGAAAATAAAACAGGTTGGCGATGTGGTAAGAAGCAGCTACGAAATTATATGACAACTGTGTAAAATGATATTATACTTATGTACACAGAGACACATCAAGGCGCTCTGCATTTCAATGTTGTTTACCGCTTCCGCGTCTGACTTTTAAAAATTTCCTAGCGAGCAAAGCGCCTCTCGTAGTGTAAAAATAAAATACAACCATTGCACGTTACTTCAGAGTAGAATATACGGACTGTTACGAACGTACGTAAAATAAAAAATAATAATTAAAAAAAACTGTGGAAGTTTACACTATCATTCTTCACGTTTCCGTGTTACTACTTATATCGGTTTTGTCACTTTTCAAAAACAAACACTGCAACGTGGAACGTACTATAACAGATTAAATGCCGTAGCTTGTATACGTCCATCATGTGCACAAATAACGTGTTCTAAAGCAATAGCGATTGTATACATTTCTTTCAGTTACTTTTAAACATTAAGGACCTGTATTCTTCAATCACGCGTAGCTGTCAAGCTGAAATTACGTGTTGCATCTTACCTTCTATGCATACTACATGCTCCCGTATTTGCTGAGCCAAAAGAGGGTCAGGGATGAGCTCTAACAGATCGTAGATGGCATATATGCTAGGATGGACACTCTCGAAACGTTGGATCTCCTGGCGGATAGCCGGTGAATTACTGTAATAAGGCTGCTGCACATGGCTCCTGTTGCTCATCTTGACGCTTCGAAGTGTCAGCTCCACAAAAATAAATTCATTTTTTGGATAACATAAAATAACAAAGAAGTGAACATCAAAAAACACTAGAGGTACAACGACAGATCACGACACTGCAGTGTAATCACTCTCACTGAAAGCGCGCATGCGTTGTAATACCAAGCACTGCGCATGCCTCAGGGGTTTCCAGTTTACAACTTCCTTACTAATATGGTGGCATGATCGTGTCTGTTTATCGGAAGTGGAGTAATCAAAGGTGATATTTAATATTTATTGTTTTCGTTTTTAAGTATACACATTTCACTCATATGGATTACAGTTGTCAAGAAAACTACTTGAAATAAAAGTTTCACATAAATAGTTGTCTAAATATCCCAGAATGCTTAACGAAAATAACGATTTTCGTGCAATTCGAGAAGTGGTAATCAGATGAATATTAACGGAACCTGTCTTTTGAAACTGCATGTTTGTTGGAGAAAATAAACTACCTCAGGGATGTGATCAGTTTTAATTATCTGGATCACTTATTAAATATTCATATGCGTATGTTTTTGCACTATACTACAGTGTGTTTGCAAACATTAGATGTAAATATACTTACTGAACGTACAACGTGCATGATTCAATAAGTGCCAGGTTTGCTAATATATAAGAGTAAGACATTATTTCGTTTAAAACGCTAGCAATGTTAGCTTGAATTTTAAGATTTTTTTTTCTTTTGTGAGACAGTTAGTTTGGTTATCGCTTGCCGTTCAGTTAGTTTCTTTAATTCTTTAACGCAGAATGCTAATGAGGAAAGAAAAGAATTTAAAAAACAGTTGTAATAATAATAAAACGGTACTGAATGCTCCTATTATGCGCCTAATGTTCTTTTTCGCAAATTTACGTTACAAGATTAAAGAACAAAAAGGTGCAATTATGTGTTACTATGTTTTTCTATGATACCCTTTAACTGGAAAGACGCAACTTTGAATCTGTTTAGAATGCTTAGAATCAGCGCACCCAGAGGGGGGGGGGGGGAACAAGTGCCCGGGTACCCCCCAAAGAAAAGGAAAAATCACTAGAAAATTTTCCAAAAATCTTTTCCTAATTAAAATTCTTTTTTTTTTTTTTTTTTTTTTTTTAAATTTATGTTGTGTCGTGTCTTCTATTTCTATACTACTTATGAATTAGCGATCACTGCAGATCTCAGTCATAGGTCGTATGCTATGCGTAGTGTGTATTCGCAAATCGTCTACTCAACCCCCCACCCCGAGGTTAAATCCTGAGCGCTCGGCCCCTTCCAAGATTAAATCCTGAGTGCGCCACTGCTTAGAATAACAGGTAAACCGACCAGCGAAAACACGCAGATGCATACACATTGTCGGGGTCTATGAGTACTGGGATTCCATTGAGGAATCGTAATAATATCAAGTTCTATCCAGTGGTGTAGCGGAAGGGCCCAGATTGCAGCGATTCAGAGAGAGAGAGGGGGGGGGGGTTGAAGCTGAGGCAGAGGTGTGAATCAATTTGTATGCGACAAAACTGTAAAATTAACAGGGGCGAATGCTGGTCTTGAAATTCACGCTTGGTCTTGTTATCATTCAGGGAGTGAGAGGTGTGATTGAAGTCTGATTAGCGGAATAATGAATTACTGACCATTTAAAATTATATATTTAGAAATTTATGTAGATTTAATCATACAAATACAACATTTATTTTACAAAATATTTTTTTTTCTTTTTCAATTCTTTCTATCTTTTTCAATTTAGCTATTTGAATACAAATTCTACCCTACGGTTCTTCTTTATGAACTGGTCAATAACATCGTCATAAAAAGTTGGTTGTAACTTAATCCCAAGCAACACGCACACTTGTAGAGGCTGGCTGAAGCTCACTGGCTAGATCTACTTTGACTGCGTATGGCCTGTGTTTAAGCAACAGAGTGAGACGACGTGAAATGGCTATGCGCGCGCATGAAATCACAGTGCTGCTACGAGGACCTGGAAGCTCCTACAACCGAGCAAGTCAAGGTAGCTTTGACTAGACGATCAAGCATCAGCCTTCGATACACAACGCAAAGCTCAATTATTGCCGCGCAAGCTTAAGACGTCTTCTGTCTACAAAAATAAAAGCCTAAATGGAATGCTTATAAAATGCATGCATTTATTAACAAATAAATATTCTTTCTCGATTAATGAGCTTGCGCAGCAAGCATGGAGAAATCGCCACTGAAAATTAACACTGTAATTAAGCTCATTTTACTGAAGAAAGAATATCTAGATTATAAATTAAAAACATCAGTCTTGTTCCTTCGTTTTTGATTTACTTCTTCAAAGAGCTGTTATGTTTTAAGTGTTTATGCTCAATTTCCAGACTAATCTAGGACAGTCTCCCTTCCTGGGCTCAGTTAAAAATAATAATAAACGAGCGTATTTTGAAATACATTTCAGGATTAAATATTTTTATTACACACAGTTCAAGTATAATTATTTAGTATATTTTATTTAGTACACAGTTCAAGTATAATTATTTAGTATATTTATTATATAACTACATTGAATATCTCATCTCATCTTTCTTATACCCTCTTTTACCTTGCGGTGTCGAGGGTCCATTGATCATCGGACCTCACTCCGTTTACAGGATAAGGTGGTCAGCCTTATGCCCCGGTGTATCCTATGGCCTGTAGTGTTGAGTTCTCAAGGCCAGTTTGCCTGCTTTGCGGGATGAAAAACCCCAGAATAAACTGGGGGAAAAATCCTGCTGTCCACGCCCAGGACTGGCTAACTTGGCTATGGCTGAGGAAGATCCTTCAGCTCCTCACGTCACCGACGGGAATCGAACATAGGACACTCCTTCCCCAGGCATATGGTTGCGAAGCGCATAGCCACTAGGCTAACCGCTCTGTTTATAAATATAATATATTGATCAAATTAAGTGGATATTCAATCCAACATTATTTCTAAAGTTTTCAATAATATATTGATTTTCTCAATATAGATAAAACTTCTCTTCTTTAGCATAAAAAAAAAATCGGGATATTTCCCTCAGCCATCTGCAAGGATCCATAATTTTTGTGGCAGGCCCCCAATCGTTTCTAGATCGGCACGGTATGCTCTTATTCTGCAAGAAACTTGAAAATCAACAAAATGGAAATATGTATTGTATTGACTGTTGGTCATCTCATTTTTATTAGTCTTGTATACGTTTTTTTTTTTTTAATAAAAATCTTGGGATATCCCTCTGTTGCAGGAAAATAGAAACAATACGCAAAGTTTGTGGTCTATAAAGGAGATCAATGGTTCACGAAGTCATTTCGATCTTATATGCCAAACGATGAGTACACGGAAAGCATTTCAGAGGCGAACGTAACCTTGTCAGTTGTGAAAAAATGTAAGTGTAATTGCGCAGCAGCTGAACAATCCCAAGTTCACGGTTGGCAATGCTGAAGAAATGGAAGTTTGCTAGCAACATTAATCCCGAGATAAACTCAAGTAGGTCTAAAAATAAACTTACAAAACCCGGCGCACTTTTTGAAGATTGGTCACCTCATCTTGCTACCAGATCCAAATTTTGCTTTTTTCCGGAAATGTGAGTACCCACAAGCGATCCCATAAGTGTTCCGTGATACTTAGAAGTCATGCATGCCATGAGTTTACACGAACAAACACTTGTGGACTGTAGCTGTAGTCCAAAGTTTTTGTAAAGTATACAACATGTATTGTAATAGCCAAAAACCACAGAACCCGGACCGCAAAGCAATGGAAGTCAATCCTGTTGAGCGGCGAGTTGTGCTACACGTTCCTCCGCCCATACCCGGACGAGTTTGAAGAGTGCCTGAAAAATGTTGTTCACCTGAATCTGTTGTCTCAACGATTTCTGGTTTAGAATTGCGTCCCCCGAAGCAGCTAAATCTATTAGTTCAATGTCTTATAAACTACGTGTGTTCTTCTGGTTGGTTTGCTGTTTTTTGTAGGAAATAAAGGTGGTTTTCAGTATTGCTTATAATAACCGAACCCGTTATTAAAAGGCTCTTCGTATACTTGAAAATCTGAATATACTGTACTTCATTGGAGAGCTTTTATTCGTGGTAATGTATAGCTGAACACGAACTAGAGCCTCCGTAACTCGCTAACGGTAATGTCCTTTAGTTGCAAAGACCTGAGTTCATATCTCGTCTAGGAAGCGACGAAATATGAACCCCCCCCCAAAAAAAAAAGAAAACAGACAAAGTGACCATAAGAATAAACGTAATTAACAGACATACAATGGCCTCATAACCTTAGTTGTTTTGGCCGTAATTCCAAACAACCCAACCCTTCGAAGTATCCTACAAATACGTAATCCACTCTTTTCAGTTGGTGCAGAAATAACTACCGACTGTTCGGCCATTCAGGCCTGCAGCTGCGACTTTGATTATGCTTTTTTTATGCCTTAATTAAGGTTTATGTCAAATTAAATCCGACATCTTTCATATGGAAACCTTAAGTTTTACAATTGAAACCTTATTAAGGTTTTAATTGTAAAATCATATATTTGAGTTTGGGATTACCAGTATACGACGTCAGACTTGCAATAACTTCATTCACATTCGATCAACATGAATCGCAGATTCTGTCAAATCCTCCAACAAGGGCAGTCGTTCTCTCCCCCCACCCCGGAGAAACAATAACATAGCATAACTGGAGACAATTATTAAAGATTAAAAGTTTTTAATAGCACGATAAATCCTGAGAGGGCTCTGTGAACACATACTTTGAAATAATACTTGTTCATTTATATATATACAGGGTGTTCGGGATAAATTTGACATATTTATAATTAATTATATTTTTCCGTAAGTTACATGTATTAACACACACTTCTCTTCATTTAAAAGTTTGGACCCTTCTTCATTCATATACAAGATGTCAGAAAGGATGGATAGCTGGAACCCACCTGAATCATGGAAGAGAATAACTTGTATCATGATGATTCGTGCCCGCCATCAAAATAAGGATATTACGACTGCTGTCCAATGCTCCCTGAATACAGTAAAAACAATCAGGCATGAACTAGAGACTTGCAATGGTGACTACGAGAATGTAGCAAGAAGAAAGATCCCTAGCAGACGATCTGATTGCGTTCGTACAGCAGAATTCCTCGCAAATCTGCAGGAACAGGTGTTGAAGAACCCTGGCATTGGAATTCGGGCTTTGTTCGTGGAGTTGCTAACTGTAGTCAAGCCCTGGATAACAAGGGTAGCCAATGGTAGGCCGTATGTATGGCAGCAGGATTCGGCCCCTTGCCACACCTCTGGGAAAAGTCAAAAATGGTTGTCTGAAAATTTCTACGACTTCACCAGTCCAAATGTTTGGCCTCCAAACTCCCCAGACCTTAACCCCATGGATTATTTTGTATGGGGCGCAGTTGAAAAAGACACCAATCGCACTTCCAGTAATACAAAAGCCCAGTTAATGGATAAAATTAAAACAGTTTTTGCGGCCCTTCCCAGGGAGACTGTAGCATCAGCTTGTTCGAGGTTCCGAAGCAGAATTGAAGCTGTGATCGATGCTAATGGTGGTTATTTTGAGTAAATCTTGTTGATAGTATTGTAATTAACTCTGCCTGTAATGTTTTTTTGTCAATTCATTAAATTTAATAGATACAAAGAAGATTTTCTTTTTCCTTACGAAACTGTCAAATTTATCCCGAACACCCTGTATATATATATTTTTTTTTTTTTTCTCTTAAAAACTTTGAAATATTACTTTCCCGTGACATAAGGACTCATTGTTATACCTGTTTCCGGTCTCCCTTGTTCTGTTGTAAACAAGGGGAAACCGGAACAGGATATTTCTATTTCATGCTGTCTGCAGAAAAGAAAAAAGTGGGGGAAAGTCCCAACATATAGGAAATGCGTGTTCGATTTCGAAGAAATAAATTATGCGTTTGCTGAGTAAGGAGAGTGTCATAACTATAACCCGTGACCAATTGATTCAGTATACACGGGAAAAGTCTGTTAACTTTCTTAATACCTTCAAGAAGCTGGACTGTACTTTCCATTTTGGATTTATTCTGTCTTTTTGGGAAGAGGATGAACCATTCGTCATCAGATATTATTGGGATTGTCTATTAAGTAATTTCGGGTGGTGAGTATGGAAAATTTTATTTATGCTGTCGCTTAATAATAATAATACACACACTAATTCGCACGTCCAGTCGATGAATATTATAGTTATTCCGTTAACATCGTGTTAAAGAATCGAGCCATGCTTAATCAACAGTTGTTTCTGTCCATGCGCGCTGAGCTGTAATACTGTATTCTGTTAAGACAGTGGCATTGAAACCTTTAAAGAAACATCCGCCTTTTAGTTAAAAAAAAAAAAAAAAAAATCTCGCTCCCTCTACACTTTCATAAAACTATGCTGACCTATAGTTTTGTTAGCATATACAATATTTTATTCTAGTAAAACTAAGATGTGCTTAGTTTTTTTTTTTTTTTTTTTTTGATAGTCCACAGTTATACTCCAAACCAAACTAAAAGTTTTAGTAGGCAGATATTTAGAAGAAAAAAAAAAAAAAGATTTAATTAAATTAAGCAATTCTATTGCCGATTGCTTCGTGCTCCCAGAAAGGCTCGTCCCCCTGATGGGACGCGCCCTACGGTTTGAAAACCATGTGTTAAGTCCATTCGATGATATGGGCACAGTGATTTAGTTTTCCAAGCATATGTTTGATACAAAATTAATAACGGAAAAAACTCACGTACAAAGATTATTTAAGAGTATAATTTTCGCCTGTGTCACAGGCATCTTCAGGACATTAAGCTCAAATTAAACAATAACTGACAATTCCAAAAAGCGCCACCTAAGTAGCTGGTGTAAGATAACTAAAAAGGTCAATAATTTTCCTAAAAAAAAAATCAATACAATAAAAAGTTAGGAAAGATTAGCTGATTTGTAAAGTACTATCTCCCATAAAGGGGATAGACGTAAGCCGTCGGATCTGTTTAAGTTAGGAGAATGAAGTAGAGTTTCACATGTTTCTTTATAAAGGCGTTCCATGAGAAACTGACTTTTGTGAAGAACTCTTGTCTTTCTCCAATGAACTCTGTGTCTAGTGAAGATGGCATGTTCTGCAAGTCCAGACTTTTCAGGTTTAAAGTATTCAATATAAAATTGGTGTTCTTCTAGCCGAACAGAGGCAGATCTTCCCGTTTGTCCGAAATAAGATAATCCACAAGAGCACGGAATATGGTAGACACCTGGATGATTAAGATGTGGAAGCTTGTCCTTAGGAGAAGTGAGAAAGGTGGAGATTTTTCTGAACGGTCGAAAGGCAACAAAAATATTCAGTGGTTTTAAAACTTTTGCTATACGTTCACTGATGCCTTGTACATAAGGGACAGTAATGTGCGTTATTTCTTCTGTGTCTGAGGAGGAAGACATATTAAAACTACTCAAAGTTCTTTTAATGAAGCAATTCTTATAACCATTAGATAGAAAGGAAGAAGTTATATATTGTAGTTCTTTGTGTAAAAGATCGTCCGAAGAACAAAAGGAGTGGGCCTAATGAACCAGTGTTTTAATAGTTCCTGCCTTTTGACTGGGATGGTGATGAGATTCCGCATGAATATAATGGCCTGTATGAGTCTTCTTTCTATAAACTGAGAAATGTAGGTTACCATCTGATTGGCGAAGAATTAGAAGATCTAAAAAGGCTAACTGCTTATTTGATTTTACTTCTAGGGTAAACTTGATCCTAGGATGAAATGCGTTTAACTTAGTGAGAAATTGTTGAAGTTCATCCGAAGAGCCATTCCATACAGCAAAAATGTCATCGACATATCTGAACCAATGAGTAGCTCTGGGAGAAATGTTTTCAAAGATACGTTGTTCAAAATGTTCCATAAAGAAATTGGAGATAGCAGGAGAAAGAGGATTACCCATTGCTGTTCCTTCAATTTGTTGATACAACTTATTTTTAAAGGAAAAATAACCAGAATTTATTACAAAATCAAATACGTTTACAATGTCTGAAGGAAATTCCTGTTGTAGTAATTCAATGCTTTCCGAAAGAGGCAAATTTGTAAATAAAGAAACAACATCTAAAATGATCATGATATCAGAAACGTCCAAGTGAAGATCTTAAATTTTATTTTTGAAATCCAAAGTATTTTTTATATAAGTCTCAGTTCTTCTAGTTGAAGAGGAGAGTAAATTTGATAAAAATTTTGAGATTTTATAAGTGGGGCAACCTATACAATCTACGACGTCTTAACGGAATGCCTGGTTTATGAACTTTTGGAAGACCATACAATCTAGGTGGACGACCGAAGAAGGTTTTAAGTTTTTTCTTTTGATCTTTATTCCATGTAGATACATTATCTATAAGAGAATTAAGTCTCTTCAATTGACTCCAGGTAGGATCCGATGTAAGAGGCCTATAAGTTGAACAGTCGCGAAGTAAAAGAGACATTTTTCTCTCATATTCCTTCCTATCTTGAATCACTACAGCCTTACCCTTATCAACTTTCGTAATAATTAAATTATTGTAATTCTTTGATTTCAATGCTTTAAACTCAGAGTAAGAAAGATTAGGACGAGGAGGCTTGGCATGAAAAAGAATTTGTGCACATTCAAAACGTAATCTGTTGGCTGTTTTTTGGAACAAGGATCGAATACCACCAATCTTATATTGAATACTTTAAACCTGAAAAGTCTGGACTTGCAGAACATGCCATTTTCACTAGACACAGAGTTCTTTGGAGAAAGACAAGAATTCTTCACAAAAGTCAGTTTCTCGTGGAAACTGACTTTTGTGAAGAAACATGTGAAACTCCACTTCATTCTCCTAACTTAAACAGATCCGACGGCTTCGTCTATCCCCTTTATGGGAGATAGTACTTTACAAATCAGCTAATCTTTCCTAACTTTTTATTGTATTGATTTTTTTTTTTTTTTTTTAGGAAAGTTATTGACCTTTTTAGTTATCTTACACCAGCTACTTAGGTGGCGCTTTTTGGAATTGTCAGTTATTGTTTAATTTGAGCTTAATGTACTGAAGATGCCTGTGACATACAGGCGAAAATTATACTATTAAATAATCTTTGTATGTGAGTTTTTTCCGTTATTAATTTTGTATCGATATGTCTACTCACGGTATACCTCTTTTAAAACTTAAGCATATTTTTGAATGAGTATAAAACTCCTACCACACATAGCATTTGTTATCAAGTAAGTGCGTTATAACGAATTAATAAAATTTAAAAAGTGCATCCTTTGGAGATAAAGTTTTCAGTAACGAATGGCTCATAATTAAATGAGCATCACCTTCGCATAATTAAAAACTTCGAAGAAATCTTCCTCAAAATTTAAATTGCTGTTGCATAAAGTTTTGACAAAACATATGGGCCCCTATTAACTTAAGTACAATAGCCGGCGCAGTTGTAAGAGGAAAGAAATTCCATATAATATTGTACATAAGCACACACTGACGGCATATTTATTGAAGCTCATTATATATATTAAAAATATTACCTTCAGGGGACCCAAAACTCCCGCTGGAGGTTCATTTAATGTAAATAAATTGACATGCAATGTGAACTGTTTAGATCAAATATCAGCTTATCGAGAGTTAATGCCTACCATCCTGTTTATTTACTTATAAAAAAATAATATAACGGGAACAACTTTCACCCTTGGCTGCCTAGTCCCCGAAATACTCTTGATACTTCTTAAACTCATTCACTCGTGTTGCAGTGACTACTCCATCTGGACATGTTCCTTCCACTCACCCACTGCGTTGATCGCACTCTTAATTGAGCTTCACTTCTAATATGTGTTGAAAATACATTGTAACTCAGTAACTTACCTCTTTATTATATTTTTCTTTCCATTCTTTGTCATGTGGCAAATTCCTCAACCCTTATATATTGGAGCCATCCTTATAGTATCGCATCCAGCAGATCTGTAATCATCTTATTCGCATTCAAATCCCTTTCCAGTGTTTTCCCATTCCACCTAAAATCCCTTGGGGAAGTAATCTAAATGCGGTGGGATCAACTCCTTATGTAATGGAACTGCTACTTCTTTATGATGCTTCGTGTTCGTTTCTTTATTCCTTCTTCAGTACTTCGTATCACATGAACTTCAATTTCCTAAAGGACCTCTCTGTCCTATAAAATTTCATCACTAATTTGTCTTTATCATAAATCCCCCCCCCCATTTCTCCATCTGTCTGACGTGCCTAAACCTTATTTACCTTACCTAGTAGTCCTGTCATATGCCTTCAGTTCGAAAGACTTCTTAAAGACCTGGGATCGGATCCCATCCAGGACGTAGGAAACCTTTTATAGAGCTTTTTCAGGTGACATATTATCCAGTCTCATACAGAGGCGAAAAGAGTTTTTCATGCCGCAAAAGAAGCAAACTGTATAGAGGGACATGCGCAATTAATAGACATAATATAATGACATAACCTTAGTTGCTTCGGCTTAATTCAACCCAAACCTCTGCGTATTCATTTCCACCAACATATGTCATGTATTTCCTCTCTTACTTACGCGGCGACATTGAACGGAAATCCTTATTCATCTCATATCACCAGACCATCGAAATCTCCCTAGTTTTGCTTTGTAATCAAACAACTGAAATCATTCCTTTAAAACCTATTACATGTCATCTGCACATAAGTTAAAACAGCAGTTGCTCAAGCACAGAAACCTGTGGCATCCCACTTGTTATTACTCTTTCTTTTTGATATATTGCTCCATGCACAACTTGATTAGCACCAAGTCATTATCCTAACAATATCGTCTAATAGAAAGTAACTTTAGAAAAGACGAAGGTGAAACAGACTGCGTATGGGACAGCAAAGGATCATCGATTAACCAGATCACCATCCTCTGCACACCATAAAGAATTTTAAGCTTTTGATGCAACACCCCAAATATGTGAGCAGTATTCTAGGGGCGAGCGAGTTTAAAATTTGTGGCTGGATGGATAAGTAGCGTTTGATAGTCTTGGGGAGCTATCTCTGTTTGGCTACCGGTGGAGATTGAACTGTCCACTTAGTCTCCAAAAGTTAGATAGGGCTAAAACGGCCTCGCCTGCTTCCTATAAGTATTGTATTTTAAAAAAAAATACAATAAAAAATTCAGATTAAAAAATTCTGTTTGTTCAAAATACAATAAATATTTTTGTATCTCATACGGAAGTAGGAGGATTTTTTCCCTCCCGGAAACGTTTTTTTTCCATTCCGCATACATACATACAGGCAAATCAATCGGTCGTGAGAACACGCA
This sequence comes from Typopeltis vanoorti, assembly GCF_054136105.1. Lineage (NCBI taxonomy): Eukaryota > Metazoa > Arthropoda > Arachnida > Uropygi > Thelyphonidae > Typopeltis > Typopeltis vanoorti. The sequence goes on from NC_143561.1 coordinate 82,457,727, forward strand.
ATTTATAGACAAAAATACAAGCTTTAATATAAAAAAAATTCATTGAAGTGCAGCATTTAGTTTTATTTTACTCAGATCTGTATTGATAAAATAGGTCTTGTCAAACATGTTATGGGCATAATGCTAATTATACAGTTATATGTAGTTTTTATATTTATAATATAATCGTTTCAATTTACTCATATAGCTATATATATACTGTATTTGCTGTGATAAATTTATTATTATTTTTTTTGCTTTTTCGAATTTTATAGTTTCACCACAATAAAGTTTTTAGCATCAGTAGCTGTGTTGTTTTTGCGTTACTTGTCATCGCTGGGATATTTGCATTGATTACGCAATATGCGTAATCTGCGTGAAGATTACGCAAATAATCTACTGCTTGTTGAAGAAATGTTCCCAAATTTTGTGTTGTAAATAAAATAAATCTTATGTCATGTTGAGGTTTATGAAACTACTCGCCTTAGAAGAATATCTTCGTTTGTAATCTTGAAGAACGTAATATAATGTCGTCGCATTCTAATTTTAATTTTAATTTTAATTTTTTAGTTATAAACAGCCTGCGAGAAAAGCAGCAATTATTATAATTGTTCCTTTCTTGCCATCTACATAAGCTTAAAGAAGTTTAACCATAAATGTTTCAGTAGAAAAAGGCCGTTTCTACTGAAATTCACTCTCGTGGCTTGATAGTGAACTTTTCTATCTGATGTAATGGGGGTATTTGCAGGCTAGGAAGATACATTTTACCACAGGAAATTTAGCCTCTTCCGCTCTAGTACAAGATCGTACTGCAAACAGTACGATCTAATTAACACTTTCTATCTTTTATATTTACTAATTTATTTTTATTGTATTTTGCTCTGCACCGTGATGGCTCAACAGTAATTGAACATTCAAGTATATCGTAATTTAAAAACGAATAAATTATTAGCTGATTTATTCCAGGCGCATGGCCAAACATAACATGTCTAACAAAGTTTTATCCATACTAGCTTTTTCATAACCAATGTCTTAAACACCGATCTTGCTGTACTTCAGTGGGGAGAGAACAACCTTGTCAACTTCAATGCCACCAAAACACAGTGTTGTCTTATTTCACGCAAGAAAGACCGCACTCTGTCTCCCCTCCCCACTGATAATATCACGCGAGATAGGATATCTCTTTGAGTGACTTACGATCTAGCCTCTTTTGACTCAAAAAAAAAAAAAAGAAAAAAAACCTAGGTATCTTTTTTCTCAGATATTACTTCTCGCCTTCTATACCAATACTATATAAATCCCAAATTCCCCTGCTCTAAAATATTGTTTTCGCACGTGGGATGGGACAACAAAACCTTAAAAAAAATGCTTGATGCTGTAAAGGAGTGGGCATTTCGGTTAATTCGTAACCATTCTCACGCAAACTCAACCCATAAACTTACGAGTAGCTGGTGATCAACATCCATTCTTTTTTCCCTTCCATCCATCCATCCTTCTTCTGTCTTCCATTATCTTCATCACGTAGTTTTCCCCAGGACTATACACTCTAGTTGCTTAAAAAGCATATCAACAGGTTCCCTCTTTCTTTTTGACCAAATGCTCGCACACAGCACTGTGATATAGTTTTTATAACCTGTCGTGTGTGAGGTGGGGGGGGGGGATTGCTATTAAAAAAACCTCCAAATCAGCTGGTATGTGTTGTTGTCTAGTGAACATAAAGAAATTTCCGAAAGTTTCGCATTGGGTGTGCGTTTCTTTTTCAGGTTTCCTTGAATCCTTTCCCATTTCTACACACAACAAAGAGAATTTTGAAACACATAGATTAGGAGACAAATGATGTATAAAAGAGTTATTCAATATTCGGGCAAATCTAGGAATGAGAAAGATATTCATTAATTTGGAGCAATCAAGAACTTGACTGATTCACAGCAAATTAATATTTATTTTATTTTTATTAGGAAACAACGTTAGTGAAAAATAATAAAAGAATATAACTGTGCACAGTGTTATTCTTGATGGAGCAAAAAGAAAAGGTCGGATTTTTTTCCCTTTTGTTCCTCAGGAGATTCTGTAGGAATTTCTCCATTAACTAATGATTGTTTTTGGATTTTTAGATCTCTCCTTTTTCTTTTAATGCCACTAAAAGACCTATTGCTTGCCCTCCAATAAAAAAAAATGTCGTTAATGGATAAAACTGATTGTGTTCGTTTTACAAGTATGAAATGCCAACTTTTCTTCAGAAGTAGAAATTTAGGGAATTAGAAAACATCCGACATTCCTTGTGCAAATCAACTTTCTGGCAGCTGTACTCGCCGGAAATATAAAATTTTAGTCAGACTAAAGCAATTTAAGACCCGTAAAATTTTCTGTGTGTTTTGGCATTATGTTTCTCTTGATTCCTGGTGTTCGACCAAAATCTTAGCATGTTACTGAGTTTTAAAAAAGATCTCTATCATAAAATTTCAGTCTCTCATAAATGCTGTCTGCAGTTAGAAGCGACGCGTCTAGAGTACATTGATTCAGGGTTGGGGGGGGGGAATTCTGGAAGAAGAATGAATCAAGAGTTATTTAGAATATTTACGAGCCTTAAACGTGTATTATTGTTTACTGAAACTATTAAATCTTGTAGTCCTTGAGCTCTAAACTTGAACGTTTTGTTTGAATCATGACGAGGTGGGGAAGGAAAATAATTAATCTCTATCCATTAATCTAAACTTATTATTGACCACTAATACACTAAAGAATTGCATTAATAAATATTCATAGTTAGTGAAATTTATTTATGAGTTAATAACGAACTGAAGATATTTTTGAAATCAAAAATTAATTAAAATCATAGAAAAGATAAACCACTCCATTGAAGGAAACTCGATTATTGATCACATCAGGCAGGTCATCTAATTTTATTTTAAATTTTTTAATGGCAAAAACAATTCGAAGTGATATAAAAATAAATATTACAATAAATAAATTTATGCAACATATGCTGTAATCAGCAATTATAGAATAATCTGCAAAGCATTGCTCATTACAGTTCCTGTAAATGACGTCATTCATTTCCATGGTGATTGAATCACGAGTCGTTTTCAGCTTATACGCACAGTTTATGCATTGTTATATGTAACATAAATGAATTTATGAGGCTTCCAAAACCACATTTCACTCGCACTGCATACCTTCCGGTTAGATTTTTATTTCCAAATCATTTTGTTTAATCTTGTCCCCAGAACGATCCAAATGAAACCAAAACTGACATCATTTAAGTGAGGCCTCAAATTCCATTAAGATTCATATAATAACTGGAGTGGTGTGATTATATGGTTCCGGATGAATGGAAAAAAGAAATCTCATAAGTAATTGTACGTTTATGATTAAGTCTCTAAGATCATTTGCATACTTGTTAGGCATTTTTTATAATGCAAAAGCACATATTAGACTCTTTTCGTCCGTGAACATCTCCACTATTGCCAAACAACTTTCCATGAAATTTGGTATTGTCGTTTCAAAGGATAATAAATAAAGTAACAACAAAGGTCTTTAGTCTGAAAGGCCTGGTTCGACTACCGTCTAGGACGCGAAAGAATTTATAAAGGCTTTTCAAATGAGTGAGTTAGCCGGTCTCATACGGAGGTAGTGGATTTTTCTTCCAGAAACTCTGGTTGTGTCGCAAAACAAGCAAATCAATCTGAAGAATACATACATTTACAGACATAATACATGTACATTGACCTCATAGCATTAATTGCTCTGTCGTTACTCAAAACAATCCAACTGTGTTTTGCAAGGAAAAATCCAAGTTTCCAGGAGGAAAAGTGAGTTAGCAAGGGTCTCATATAATGGCTGGATTTTCCTCCTGAAAATTTGCATTTTTTCTTCGCAAATTTTCCTCCTGAAAATTTGCGAAGATGTGGTAGATTCTTTGGAATTGCGGTACTAACTGTAACACTCCTATAAAGATTCTTTGAGTCCTAGACGGGGATCGAACCTAAGTCTTTCCGACCAATGGGCATCGATGTTGACTGATAATGCATAAAGACATATGTAAATATCTATAAAAAAAAGCAGAATTTTTTTATTTTTTTTTGCTCCATAATTTAAAATTATTATCAAGATTCAGGCCAATGACTGTTAAGCTACTGTAGTGACCTACGGTTCTAAGATAATATTACTGAATATTATCTATCCTTCCTTACAGAGGCAAGAACACAGCTTTTCAAATTTGCATGGTTAAGATGATAATAATAATAATAATAATAATAATAATAATAATAATAATAATAAAATTAGAGCACTTATAAAATAGCGAAAAACGGCCAAAGAGCATCGCTTTCTTCTTCTTTTTCTCCCACAAATTCTACAGGTTATTGATTTCGACCAAATTTGCTATGAACTGTTTCTTACTTTGCTTCAAGTCTTCTTCTGTACACCCGGAAGAAAATGGTGGATGAAGTCATAAAGGAGAAGAAACGAAAACGCTACACACACACACACACACACACACACACACACACACACACACACACACACACACACACACACACACACACACACACACCACTACAATCGCATCGTTCAACCGATTTCGACAATTCATTCTTCGATTCTTTTTCTCTACTTTATCTAAAAAAAATAAGTGATATCTCTTAAAACATCTCATATGTATGAAAACGTGTGAGTGAGCCAAGTCTACTGTAACAGAGCGCCTAACTCATTCGTTTTCCAGGTTGTACTGACAAAATAAAACAGACATGAAGAGGTGGAACTACTATTTCGGAGGGCTTATGTGGGACACCAAAGGAGCCTCATCAAAAGTCTGAAAACTTCTCAAAGTCTCAGGACCAATCGAAAGATTGTTGCGGAGAGTGTCAAAAATCGTTTTCTTTAATTTTTATTTTACGTGTCTGCTGTACGACCAACTTATCTGTATTATATCTTTCTCTTTTTTCTCGTTCATTGGAACTCTGCCAAATACTTTGGCTACGAAGAAGCACAGAGATGACGCAACATTGGTTTCCAGATTAGTTGAACATGAAACTATTTTGCGGTTTTTTTTTTTTTTTTTTGGACTGTTGATCGTTCAAACTCACAGTGAAAAGTTCACTGAAAAACAACAGAACCACGAAATGAATGAAGAAAATCGAGTCGATTCGGCTGTGACGCAAACTTGACACACACACAGATGCCTAAAGCTTGTTTCGTTACTCGCCAACGTCCAGACCTGTCAGTTTCCTCAGATTGATTGCTGCTACTACTATAAACACTGGAATGCAATACGACTTGAATCCCGCCATTTTCACGTAACATTACAATCAGTGAATAAAAATGGCGGGATTCAAGGCATGTTGTATTCGGTGTTTACAGTTAATTAAATGTAACAGCTGTGTTAATTATTCCTTGAACAGGATACAAAGCATGTTTAGCTTTCTGCTAAACATTTTATTTAATAATTTTCTTAAAAAAATATTTTTTGATGATTTTGTGATGAATATTTTTAGATCTTTATTTTATTTCTGTTTTCATCCAAAGGAGAAAAAATAAAAGCCAATCTATCTGATGGATCTGTGAGAATAGATTGGTGTAGTTTACAAAATCGGCTTCTGATAGTAAAAATACATTGGATTAAACTGAGCAACATTTCTTGTACCTCTTTTGGAACTATAATTTAGGCGAAATCAACTCCGTTACATACCGCTCGTTAAAAACAAACTCGGCTTAGTGGAATTAGTTGTACAAAAATTCGAAAAGCACAGATGTACTGTGCGACCACACAAGCGAGAACCATCGCTGGTAGATTGCCGAGAATAGTCAATTCATGTTGAAGGGGAGAAAGGAATAAAGCGATGTACGAATTCGTCACCAACACGCGAAATCACGAGCTTTATACGTAAAATTTTCCAACTGTTGTACAAGCAAAATAGATACACTCACCCCACGACTCATTGATTACTCTATTATCGGAATGGATTCGCCTTCTGCCATGCGCAGAAGTGTCGAGGGAGGGGGGGGGTTCACATCTGTGGTCGCACAGTATATCTTCATCACGGCAGCCTTGAACAGAAAGGTTGCGTTCTTTATCAGTATTCGATTTAGAGTGAAAGGAGTCAGTGATTACAATGTCGTGTCCCTTCTACAAAACGAACTTGAATGGTTAAGCTTTCAAAATGGGTTCTTATAGGAGAATAGTGCAATGAACCAAGCTTTCTATGATTTCTATACTACATTTCTGCCTAAGGGTTTCTTTATCCTTTTATTTTATTTTTTTTTTTTTACATAATCCGGAAATCCTGCCCTATAGACCAAACATGGAATTTTTTCAAGCCGTTTCAGGCCTCCAATAAGCAGGTCGATGGTCTCACACCGGGTAATGAAATTCGTTTCCCACCTAAAGACAACCCAAACATCCATGCCCACACAACGGGATTCGAGCCCTCGGCTTATTGGATTAAAAAGCGGGTTGGTTGTTGAGATAACCATTGAACCAACCAGTCCGACTGGATTCTTATATAGATTTTGGAGGCATCAATAAGTACTCCAGAATACAAATTCTCGTTTCCTTTCTTTCCCTATAGTTTCCAAAATAAATTTATAGAAGCTCTAAAAGAAATTTTTAAGAATATGGAATGGAAAAATGGAAGTATTAGAGTCAATGGGACAGAATTAAATCTATGATCTGTTCATGACATCGTTCTTTTAGAGAATTCTGCAGAAGAGCTTCAACAAATTATTAATGAATTGAGTGTAGAAAGTAAAAAAGAAAGGATTGAACATAAACAAAGACAAAACAAAAATAATGTATGATACATAACCCAAAACCAATACATACACTATCTGATCAAAAATATCCGAACGCCTGCTCATCAAAACTCTCGCTCTATTACGAAAGACACTGATATGTAGTTTCTCCAATCTTTGCTGCTGTAACAGCCTTCAGTCTTCGGGGAAGGTTTTCTGCAAGATTTCGGTCCGTTGCTGCGATGATTCCATTCCATTTTTCCAGAAGAGCAATGAGATCGGTCCCTGATATCGAACGATTCCGTCTGGCTCGCAATCGGCGTTCGATTTCATCCCGTAGGTGTTCGATGGGGTTGAGATCAGGACTCTGTGCAGGCAAGTCAAGTTCTTCAACATCCATCTCATCAAACCATTTCTGCATAGGCCTCGCTCTCTTTTGTAGTCTGTGGAATTGTCGTGTTGATGCAGGAAGGATCTTCATTGAACTATTGCCATAAAGTTGGATGCGCAGAATTGTATAGAATGTCATTATAGGCAGCAGCATTTTGAATTAGAGAACCGAACCATGAAAATCTGACCGAGACAGTTGGCACAACACATTCGGTTAGATGGCGTTCTCCTGGCATCTGTCACTCCCAGACTCATAAGTTGGACTGCCAGATGGTGATGCGCGATTCTTCATCTACAGAACGCGTTTCCACTGCTCCAGAGTTCAACAGCGGCGAGCTTTACACCACTCTACCAGACGCTTGCAATTGCCATTGTTGATGCTAGGCTTGTATGGCCGCGCGGCGATGGAAACCCATGTTCTTCAGTTCCCGACAAACAGCTGTGATGCTGCCATTGGTTGTAGCAGTGTTTCAACCAAGGAGGAGTAGTTTTTTCGCACCAAGCGCTTCGGCACTCGGTGAACCTATTCTATGATTTTATGTGGCCTACCAGCCCACGATTGTGTTGTCGTTGCTGCTAGGCCTTTAACTGCATAGTAACATCGCTTATAGTTGATCGGGGAAACTGCAATAGGACAGAAATTTCCCGAAATGAGTTGTAAAGGTGACATCCCATGGTAGTGCCACGTCGAAAGTCATTCAGGTCTTCAGTACGGGCTATTTTATTGTTAATGTTGTCTGTGAAGATTGCAAGACTAAAGATCGACTAATCTGAGAACCAGATGGGGAAAAAAAAAAAAGTTTCTCAACTATGCTGTTAGAATTAGACTTATAATGGTCTTCTTCTGGGGGTGTAAAAAAGTGTGCGTGTGTGTGTTATCTGACTTTAGAGTTTCTGTTGTTTCAAGGCTCTCTTTTGGGTATAATTTAAGCAGAACACTATTGCCTAAATGACCACCGATCGCCATGTACAACAGGAAAAATGTCCATAATAATTTTCGGTAAACAGGTATCGCTCCATCTATTTTTCGCTGCATCCATTTTCTTGTCCTTCGTTGTTAACGATATTTTTCATTATTCGTTGTTCAACCATAAGGAAACATGAAAAGTACGGTATTGTGCGACATCATCTGCAAAACCAAACATTTCAACATTTTCTGTTTTGTAAACAAAAGCGCCCTCTTCATCAAAAGCGTCATTGCTATCAAACAATAACAGTGGGGAAGCGCAATCTCTATTTGCAGGCATGCGTCAGACAAAATGAGATAAATGAATAAAAGTGGTGTCGTCGCTAACAAATTTCCAAAGAAATGGCACAGAAATCTTTAAACGACAAACACAAGCTAAATAAACTCTGACTCACAAGCTATCAATAGAGTTCGGTGTGTGTGTGTGTGTGTGTGTGTGTGTGTGTGTGTGTGTGTGTGTGTGTGTGTGTGTGTGTGTGTGTGTGTGTGTGTGTGTGTGTGTGTGTGTGTGTGTGTGTGTGTGTGTGTGTGTGTGTGTGTGTGTGTGTGTGTGTTTAGTTCGATCGCACTATGAGTAACTTATATCATCAGCAGGTGTGTAGTGCTAATTGCACGCCTGTTGGCTATTTCGGAAAGTTACGTTTTGGCTAAAGTACTTCTTGCAATTTGGGATCATGTAATTCTTCAAGAACATATGGTGATATTTTCAGTCAACAAAGACCACAGGACTTCGAATATTTTCACAAATATGATAAGCTAAGTATTACGAAGAGGACTAACAATAAAATATCCTAATGTAGCATGAATGTTCACTGAATATTATCATTACTCTGAGTGAGACGTCTGTCTCTCTCTGAGAGGCTTTATTTTTTCATAACTCAAATATAAATTTCATACCACTTTTATTAGCAGTAACAGACTTGTACTGTCAGCTTAATATTAATCTTAGGAGCACCGCGACACTAATGAATTCTGCTACTACGATCCGAACAAATGTCGGTGTCTAAAAGGATTATCCGGTACAAAGTAAGCACGAGATACTGAATTTGCTCATCTGTTTTATTTTGCGAGTGAACAGGAAGTTATCGCTAACGAGTAGAGGAAATGCAAAGCTTGTTAGGTGAGTTTTCTAAAAGGCATTTCCTGGAGCATGTTGCATTGGTTTGCTACTGAAGAGGAAGCAAACGGTTAACAAAAGAAGTAGGATATGCAAGACCTGCCAAGTATCATCTCATCAAAATACATTTCCTGAAACGCTGTTCACAATATGAAAGAAAGCCGTTTAGATATTTCAAACGAGGTAGTGTTTAGATTGGAATTGTTACTATATCTTTGTCAGCGAAAAAAAAAAAAATATTCTCATCTTCTCGTTTGGCCTTCGTAAAGTGATGATTATCCACATGCTGATTATTTTTTGCAATATAAGAATGCTGGGATGTGAAGTAGTCTTTGTTAGGTTTGTCATTCGACTAGATTACTCGTTTGAGTGATTTTTAATTTTAATCTTATCTGGTTTGACTGTTGAGTGAATTCGTGTAAAGGACGCTAAACCACACACACTAACATGTGGTTAAATCTTCAGATTTAACCTCATGTTGGTGACGTTAAATCCCAAAGCACAATGACCTATGCAATCTCTCTTATAGCAAACATGATGCTAGAGCTCTATGACATTAAATCTTTAAATCTTGAACTTTAAGTATTTAAATCTTGAACTATATCACCAGTATGTAAATTATATATCAGCAGTCCTCCGTGTGGTATATACTGCTTGCACTTTTTTTTTTTTTTTTGAGAGAGAGAGAGAGAACGCTCCTCTTTATACAACTCGTTGGATTCCATTAGTTATCACCTTTCATTATCTTACCCATTTTCAAAGTAGTTGTGTCAGGCGATATTCTATCGGATGCCTTTGCAAAATCTAGAAAAAATTACTGAGTAAGCATCTCCTCTGTCTGATGCATTAGTTACTCTATTATAAAACTAACTGGGTTACCGAAACAAGATCACTCTTCAGCAAGCCATTGCTATCCTCTGGAAGGATTCCTATTCACATTTGAATTCTGTATTCTATCTCTAATCAGACTCTTCAACCCCTTCACCAAAACACCTGATATACAAAAAAGGAAGTGTTAGCTCCTGTGAGACTCTCCCCCCTTCCCCAAGTCCGGGGGTGGTATCACATCTGGCAATAAAATTCATCTCCTAAGGACAATCACAGACGTCCATGCCCCATCCTGAAATATTTCTAACCACTAAGTAGCCGCCATAAAATCACTTTGTTATCTATTGAAAAAAAGCACCAAAATGCGAGTTCTAAACTACATGAAATTTATAACTAACATTTAAGGATAACTAAAGTTCTTTATGATTACTCTCGTAGATATTTCTCATTTTAAGACTACAGCAATTGCTAAAATACAGCTCGCGATATTTTTAATGTATATACAAAATCAAAAAAAAAAAGTTAATTTGTAACATAGTGTGCTTGCTAAGCCTTATACAGAATGTGCAAGTCAACTCCCCCCCCACACACACCCATATTTTTTTTTTTTAAAAAAAAACCGATATTACTGAAACAATTTAGAGAAAATTTACAAGATTGATAAACCGTTGGAAGTTTAGACCACTCCTATATTCTATTCATAGGAGAGAAAAAATATTGAGAATACGATTCATTAACCATGTAAAGAAAATAGATATCGAGCTTATTGTGAAAACGTAAAAAGCTTCACAGCATTGAAATCAGGTGGTTTGCTTAAAGGTCAGAAGCCGTTAGGTTTATTTAGTTGTTTGTTGAGACATCCTGGTTGGGCCTCTGTGCTTATATCCCGAGCCTAGGGGCCTGTTCAAGTTTGTATAAAAATCGATATTTGTAGAATAATTAAATCTTATTTATTTTATAGGATTTAATGAAGAAAATTTTATAGTAAAATAATTATGCTCTGCAATAATAATGTCTAAATATTAACCAGACCAAACAGTTCATGTGACTAGTACATGAACTGTTTGATGCATTCGAAGGTCGGTTCCATATGCTTGTACCGTGAGAGGCTTATAATCATTCTATGCCGTTCATCCTGTCAGATGGTTTCGAATGTCAGCGGTGAATGCCCTCCAAACATACATTATTAATAATAATAATAAATTAATCCAGAAGTCGTATGAAGCAAACACAATTAAATAATTTGAGTTTAATGATCCCGAATAACATCATATACTCATATAAATAAACTTTTATAGACAAAATTAAATTAACTTAACAATAAATTATTTAACGTGCTTATAATCGCTATATGTATTTTTTTAAAATAGTAATTGAAATATTTTTATTATAGCATTTTGTGAAGTACAGAATACTTTTACGATGTACTCTCCAAATATGGTAGGTTCCCCCGTCTCCTTTCGCTACGTCACCATATTTTCTCAAAAGCTCTCTTTAACTACTATGCAGCAAAACTATTCATACACCTGATGTTTCAAAAATGCTTTATTTTCACAAACCTCAGCACATCGTTAATCCACGTTTGGCCCACGATTACAAGTCATTTTCCTGGACAGATTTTGATATATTGATAAATATATAAAAATATTTTGGACTTATTCCTTCTCGAAAGTTAGTTCCGTCGTGAATTCGGATATACTGGGTTTGCCGTTAGTATGACATGGTTCATTATCATTTTGATCATCAACTGGATCGTTTTCAGAGAATAGTTGCATGTAGGTCTTGATTCGTTACTCAGTACAGCTTTCCAACGATTTACTGTTCAATGATGGACAGTAAACCATTCGAGCCGCTCTATTCCACAGTAATCTACCTCGAGCATTGGTTTGAGATAATATTTCAGGTATGTGTAAAGTTCTTTAATGGAAATCGAGGCTACTGTATTCACAGGTATGTGATGTTTTGACACAAACCTCTATGGACAGCTGTGAACACCCTGAACCGTTGGCTGAGAAAATCCACTGAGGCGTAACGGAAGAAGTACGCAACCATTTCAACACTCTTCAATTTATTTTCATCAGCTTATAATCGGCCTGATTGTTTCACGGTTTTCTTTCCACATGAGTTCACGTTTCCATTTATGAATGATATCAGCCACACTTCATATAAAATGTTCTAAGCGTGTTGCAAACACACAAAATGATTGATGACCAACATGTCATTCCATAATAACGCATCGCTGGATGTCAGTTGACCTTGAACTACGTTTCATTTCCAGTATCGTACCCGACTACATTTATTTAACATATGTTCCTTCGCTTGTGTTTTATCAGTGTAGGTAATATTCAAGGCAAATAGGGGGTGACACTGATAATTTTTTTTGGAAGATAGCCTATATTGTTTAATAACTTCACAAATCTGGTTTGAGGCTTGTACCTAAACATGTGGTCTATTCATCATTCGATGAAGAGATAAAAAATGACTGGTAAGATTTGTCATTCGTTTATATAGAGTACACTGAAGGGCAAATATGAAGAGTCACTGACCCATTATCATCATCTACCATTCCCTTATTCAGCCAAGTGAACTGTTACTGCCATCTGGCTGTCGTAAACTAAATTTCATTACAATTAGGATGGTTCATTGTTTCCTTTAATCTGCTCTGTCAACTGCGTATTTTTACATTTTCTTCTTTACATCCCATTTCGAATTCTTATTCCTGTTCTACTTGTTTCCATTACCTCTATTCCATATAACATTTTGGAAGTATAATTATTTTCTTAAAACTTGGCATTTTATTTCTATGGCATCTTGTTCTGCATCGCTCTTAATTCTAGCCATCCACATTACTATTTATTATTCTATCCATCAACATCCTCTACAATAAACTTACTACGTATTTAATTATTTCACATCCTTTATCTCTTTATTGTGTCTATATTTACTTTCCACATTATCGTTTTTTCCAATTCCTTTACCGTTAAGCCATTTCATTCCTCAAAGGAAGTAGATGGCACCTCTTTAACCCTGTTTTTAAAAGTGGTGCTTATTAACACCTCTCACCATTGTTGTGATTCAGTGCATCCTCACGGTATGTTAAGGGCGATAATCCTAACTCTTATTTTAGATGTGCTGCAGCATTAAAAACCAGAGTTTGTCTAAGGAGAGAAGGGGGAAAGGGATCCTACTTTCCAACAACAACAAAAACTCTAATAGGTAACTAGAATCAATTTTGTAACGTCTTTCTTCAGCAGACCTAATATCGTGGTGGTGATGGGAGAAATTGTCTTGCGCCCACGAAAGGTTGTAAACCATAGCACATCACTACTGTCAGAGGACAAATTTCTTTATTATTTTATTTTATTATTTTTTACATAGTCCGGAAAAAACCCTGTTCTAGAGACCACGCATGGAACGCAGTGGGATTCGAACTAGTATCCTGTTGGTTACAGAGAAAGACACTCGCCCAGCAACTTATTTTAGACTTCCTTATTTGTAGATATTTCTACCATCTCTGAGATATCTTTTACAGTTTTCCGACATCTTCATAACTGATTGTTATCATTAGTAAAATGTGGTTTGCTAATCATATATTTTCCTCTTAATATTGAACGGATGATATGTTCATATACTTAATCACATGCCGTTTCAAAATGCAAAACATCATTGTAATTTTTTCGTATGCAAAGTGTTATCTCAAAATTCACATGTCACTTGTTAATTCGTGTGATGAACACAAAATGAACAGAAAATAAGCTTTGTTTGGCGCAATATTCCGAATGACGAACTATGTTCGGAAAGACAGTTCGGTGAGTTAGCCAATCTCATACGGGGTAGCAAAGTTTTTCTCCTGAAACTTAGGTTTTCATCCGCATACAGGCAAATCGGCTAGAGTGCACACGCAATTAATAGACAAATATACTATTACTGGCAGTAGATAGTGCTGTGTGCGTGTGTAGTAAGTGATGTAAATGATGGATTGTGTGCCCTTCTGTGATGAGCCCTTGGACTTCTTGAAGGTGTCACACAATAATGATAAAAATAAACATACCAAGATCCCATTCACTCACATCAGACGACAACAACTATCATAATGAAAGCCACTATTGCCTGAAAGACCATTCTTCTAAGTAGTAAATTCATGAATTTGCTACTTAGAAAAATGCATGGCATTCTTCTAAGATTTAGGACAGAATTTAGGCCATCTGATTCGGAACTAGACAAACCAATGGAACCAGTGGCGTAGCTAGAGATTTTTCCCCCCCGGGGCGGTCCCTGAGTTTGCTGCCCCTCTCAATACAAGTCAAAAATATTACAGAAAGTTAAAACGACGTAGGGAAAGAAATTAAAACACTATGTTTATTTTAGTTTTAAGTATAGTTGTTGAAAACTAATTATTTATTAAATAATAAAATTACTAAGTTAACATAAATAGAAGATTCGTCGAAAAATAAAATTGTGTCTCACGTGAAAAGTGCCGCCCGGGGCGGACCGTCCCCCTCCCCTAGCTACGCCACTGAATGGAATATTCCTGAACAAAATCGTTTCCGATGATGAAAACTTAGTCTGTAGCGTCATGTCTGAGTCAAAAACTGGAGTTCGAGACACGGAAGCATTAAAGCTGCTCGACATCCAAAAAGTCCAATTGAGAGAATCTAGTAACAGTTTTGTTGTTCAACCCGTACATTCTGTTGATAAGCATTCTCCATAGAAACGATATAATCAATATATTCTGTTACTACAACACACTTGTTTAAGTAAGTCAAGTTTTTGATCAAAAGCTTTCGCTTTTGGAAACACACAAAATGGTAGGTTCATGTTCTCCGACAATGCAGCATCACATACATCCTATGGAAACCAAGCAATACGGATAACAGCAGTGTAGCATCTCCCACACAGTACCAACATACTGTTGTTGGATTTTCCTCATTTTAGCCCACTCGTTAAACATTTCTCGGAGAATGGGTTTGAAATGGATGCTAATATTACTCCGTCGGGTATGACTTGTCTATATTTGCTTGTCCATGATTTCTGAGCCAAGCACTTTAAAACGCTTTTTTCCCGATGGGACAAGTGTCTATTAAAGTACTTACCTTCTACGTAAAAAGTTTCTCAAAAGATTACATTTTTAGTGCTACTAAAGGCAGAGTCAGTGATTTTTGAGTACTTTAAATTTTGGAAGTCTTCGTAACGGCGATTTGAAACTTAGAACATGAATTAAAAAAAAAAAAAAAGAATACGAGGATTAATTCCCAGAAAATTCATAAATTCGTAAAAATGGCTCGAATTCTAAAGAGAAAAGTTCATTTTTATTTACTTTGTTGCGACAGCGAGAATTTTGTAACGCGCGCGCGCGCGCGCACACACACACACACACACGAAATCATCACATCTACTACCACTCATTGGTTCAGGTTTCCTTTATATTCGGCCACAAGTGGGTGGGAACAACCCCATCTGAACCATGCACTGAATTTAAACTCCGGCCATAGTTTATTTTATTTTTATTTATTTATTATATTTTGAAGTATGGTGATGCGTTATATAGGATAGGTATAATATTTATATTAGGTATAATATAATATTTAGTAAAATGCATTATTTTAGAGTTTATTATATACTCCTAATAACCTAAAATTATATTACGTGAAAAGTATTTATATATAATTTACTTCTATTTATATATAATTACTTCTATTTATATATAATTTAAAACAAAACTTGATGTTTGGTATCTAATAATTTGGCGCCTTAAGCCTACTAGTATATACAGCCATGCTGACAAAAAATACATAATGATAGTTATAATATATGATGATAATTATTCTAAAATAGCATTTGGTGGAAAAGAAGTAATCCAAGCGAAAATTTAAAACTACACCAGTGGTAAACTGAATTTTACCTTTTGCACCCAACATTATTTTCTTCTGAATGTGACCAGAAAATGCTAGCGAAAGATGTACATGTTACAAGAATGTTTTTTTTTTTTTTAAACTTCATAAATTTATATTATTAATTTCAATGACACGTTTACTGCTGCTTATAAGAAAATAGAACTTTACGAGCATAATTGATTGCTATTGCATAAATCACAGTATAGCGGCTGGAATTATCCATATTTATTGACGTCTTTTGCTATCATTAATTTGGCGCGAGAACATTTCACACTGGCAGTTCCTTACTGGTTAGTGATGCCCCCTATTAGAAAATTTAGTAAACAGCTATGAATAAGAAGCAAAGCTGCATAAAAAATAATCACGTGGATTCACACCTGCTTACGGAAATTCCTGCTAGGGGGCAACACTAACTGGTGATGAACTAACTTGAAATACTCTGCCAAGCTTTATATGCATCTTTTATGATGATCCTGTACAATGCGATGTGTCTAAGTTAAGATCAGATAATCTGATATTGATAGCTAATCAGTTTTCGAAAAACATTATTATTTAATAGACCTGTATAAAGATTGACGTTTGGGAAAATCTTATTCAAATAAGGATAATTTTTATCACGTTACCTAAGTTTAATTTTGTTTAGATCGCCTTCCGCGAGCCTCGTTTTGTTGTTGGAGTTGCTGTCAAAGATAACGAGTTCATTATCTGTGTTATCGTTCATATTATGCTTATCAGCTAAGACAAGCAGGGCTCATTTTACGCATGTAGAATCGATCGGTAGTCATCTTCCGTGTTCAGGAGAAAGAGAGAGAGAGAGAGAGACGAACTCGCACGGGTACGTTTATATAATGCTATGCTTTCGTCGCACCTCATACAAAATTTATTTCGGTTTCATAATGTATTTTAACAACACACGATGCCTGACAATCATTTCTTTAAAATTTGATGTTCGTGATGCTAAGATTGAGAGCCTTCAACATATATTTTTGCGAATTTTGAAATTCTTACCTATAGGCAGAATCTTTTATAGATCATATTCAACTCCTTAAAAATATTAAATGAAAAGAAAAAATTAATTAATTAATTAAATAACACAGCAGCGAATTTCAAATCACTACAACGCAAAATTATTGGCAGGTAGTCTGACCAACTTCAACAGTGAATGTTCACCTATGAAGCAGTAGATTGCATAGTTGATAAGGGATATATCTGAGATGTACTTCTTGAACACTAACTGCATAAACAAATACTTGTAAAGTAGCTAAATGAGTCTTTTTATAACAGACAACAAATCATGCTCTTATTTTAATCCTTTACTTAAGCGTAAGCGAATAGTTTGCGCGTGAAATATCTTGAGGGCCACAACTTGTATATAGAGACATTTGACTTCACTTCAATTGCCTTGGTATCCCATAATGCACAGCACATTTCTTTTCAGACATATTTATTGCTATGCATTATGGGAAGTGTCGGCTAGATCAGTTTCGTCTTTTATTGAAGTCCCATCAGTGGGAACTAGACCCAGAAAGATGATGAGATTAAATCAGTTTAGAAGTCATGTATTGCTAGGTCTAACCCCCAATGAGATCCCAGTAAAGATCGAAACTGGTCTGAATAGTGTTTCGTCCTGCAGACACTATACAAGTCCGCAATGATTTTGCTATGCATGATTAGTGGATACCAGGGAGGCGGTGGTGCATAGGCACTGCGGAACTGCAGCACCCCCAATTTTTCTCGATATATAAATATATTTATTAACTTATTTATATTTGCTTGTAATATTTAATTTTATCATCAACAATCCTACACAATTCTCTTATTTTGTATAAAAAACAATAAAAATCAATCTTGTAGCACTTAGGAGGGCAAAGGACTCTAGCAGCACTGTGTTTACACAGTGTCATATTTGATTTTTTTTAAATTAATTTCTTTTTTTTTTTATTTATATTTCTAAACAGTGTCATATTGCTACGCGCGCAAGCATATGCCCGTCATAGTGAGATGCGAGCTATTAGCGTAATGCGGCACTGTCCGTCGCGCAGTTCCACTGTTTTTTATATGCAGTTTGCGCCAGTAGTAGAGTGTTTGTAGTGCTTATCGTGTTTACTCCGTCTCTTTAAATATTTGGACATTACAATTAAATCCTTTAATTGTAATGTCCAAATATTTGTAAATTGTAAAAAATTGTAAATCCATTCCTTTAATTGTAATTAAAGGAATGGATTTACAATTTTTAAGTAATTTTGAATTATTCCAAACTGTATAATTTTATCGATAATAAACAATATTTTTTCATGTTTAATTTTAATTGTTAATTTTTTTTAAATTTTTACCATAATTTTGCGGGATTGCGGGGCTGACAAAACTCGACAGAGTCAGAAGCTCTGCAATTCGGGAAACCCTCAATACTTAACCACTGCTTCTCCGTGTTGAGAGATCACAGTTACGCTGGTACGCGCACCTGGTCAGAATGCCACAAGAGAGGCTCCCTCAGCAGGCCCTCTTTGCCAAGCCAGAGGGTGGGAGGCCACGTGGAAGGCCAAGGACTCGCTGGATAGACAATATCCAAAACCTTGGGTGGACACGTTTGGGAATCTCACCAGAACACCTGAGCTTGGTGGCAGAAGATCGTGACCATTGGAAGTTCCTCTTGCAGCTTTTGCCCCCACAACCCAATTAGGAAGAGTGGGCCTTGAAGATGTATGTATGTATTTACCATAATTTTGATATTTTATCCAATACACTGTACTTACAGTATGTATGTATGTATATTTCGAAAGTTGCAGCACCCCTACGATTTCAAGCCACGAGCCGTCACTGGTGGATACTAAGGCAACTGGTGTGAAGTGAACTGCCTCTATACTCAAGTAGCTTAGTTCTGAAGATACTTCACGCGCAAACAGCGTAACAGCGTTTACCTGAGATGGACTTAAGGATTAAAAGAATAATTTCGTATCTGTTGTAATTTATTGTAACTAACAGGGAGCTTTCGTAGCTCCATCGGCTTCGACGAGGCCAATAAGTTTCATTGCATTCGTTTTTCGGTTTAGGTATTTTTTATTGACTCGTGAAAGGGTGAGATAGTATGTGTGTGTGTGTGTGTGTTATTTATTTCACTTTTTTTTCATCTTTGTTACGTAATCCAGAAATTTTGCTCTAAACATGGTACTTTTTCAAGCCACTTCAATTTTCCAAATAGGTAGGAAGGTGATGTCAAACCAGGAGATGAAATTTCAATTTCAATCACAAATCTCTGTGTTAATGGGGATTCGAATCCCCCACATCTTACAGAGAACAAGGATGGAAAATTGTTGGATGTAATATACATACATCTAAAGAATGTTTTACTTAGGATACAGTAAATCACTTAATAAATGTTGCTCTCTGTCCTTAGAAATTAATATATTATCTATGTCGTATTTCTCTGCAGTTTTTCATATTATCCGACTGTGGCTATATCACTAAAATATTATTTATTTATATAACATTTACTATGAGCAACATAAACTGATTATCTTCAATGCAGTGAACGCCCAAACTTATGAAAACATTTTCGGGAAATTGATGAAGCTAGGGACTTGGGGCGTTGGTTGATAAAGAACCAAATAGGCATATTATTCTAATGTCCAAGGTAACTCGTAAAATTATTTGGTTATTGAAAAATGCTCATTTCATAAAACAATCACCAACTTGATCACTCGCCTTTGGATCTTCTTCAGAACTTTACCTTCTTTTTCTCTGCATGTTAATGCAGAGAAAAAGAAGTCCTTAGAACATTATTACGTTCAGGAAAAAATCATTTAATTTTTCACTACTTATAAAAACTAAACGTAGAAGTGGTGAAATGCTTACAAACGTAATGGCGATTTCTCCAGTTTGAGATTATTATTATTATTATTATTATTATTATTATTAATGCCAATGCAATCTACCCACGAAAGGTTATAAATCTTTTGTACGTTTAGTATTTCATTACTCTGGGGACTGAATTAGGGTAATTCACTCTGAAATTCCCGAACACGATATTTTTTTACCGTTCCCCTATGCACGACCATTGTCAAGAATGGTCCTAAGTAAGCATTACTTACATAGGACCCTAAGTAAGCATTACTTTGCCATTCCTAAATTCACTGAATTGCTTAGTGGGTTATGAAGGCTGCCCCATTGGCATCATCAAAAGGGATGGAGATTTAACGTACAGGTTTCGTATTTTTATTCCTCAAAAAAAAAAAAAAAAAAAAAAAAATATATATATATATATATATAAGTTAATGCTTAAAATGGAAAAGCCAAGGTTATTAAGTTGGCGTGCCTGTTCTGTATTTATAGGAGTAGCACAACCAAAAAAGGTTTTCTTTCCTGAAACTCAGTTTTTTAACCGCATCTCAAAAAACCTCACACTATTGTAGACAATAATACGAATGATAGGGTTTAGGGCAACGACATGGCAACAATTATCTCTCTCTCCTGAATTTTATTTATTGATATCCTTGGCTCACTATCAGCAAAGGCTTGAAGGATGAAAATGGGTTCTCTACTGTCTTCAAAATGTTAGGGCTAAAGGACTTTGCCGACTTTCTTTGGGGAATAAAAGGCGTTAATGGATTTATTTATTTTAATTTTTATTTTATAGGAAGCTAATCACCCCGGAGGGAGTTATCCCTCACAAATCGCAAATTTATATGAAACCACAGCCTAATGCTTGCAAGCGGAACTGCTACCCACTCAACTGCACAGATATTAAAAAAATAATGTCAATCTTATATCTGAACAAAAAAGATATAAATCTATTGTGTATTTATTACCATCGATGAACTAAAGATTAGATAATTTGTAAGCTTATTCCAGGTATTAAACATACTTTTCCAACTCATACTTTTCGATGCCACAGCATGTATTCATATCGTAACATTACCTCCATAATTTCTTATTATTTAATGGTTAATGTTTATATTAATAAACACCCCCTCATAATTAACATCATAAATCATGATAATACTGGAAGCATAGTTACAACACATTGTTACACAACTCCATGCAAACGGATTTCAATTTAAAAAAAAAAGCTGTGGATGTGAAGTTTCATTCATATTCATTTCTATCAGATTTCCCATAAAACACAGATCATTCTCATCTGTTTCAGAGAGCACTCTAGAGTCATTTGTCAAAACAGCTGTTTACAATTTCTAAAAGAAATTCTGCATATGATATTTCCTTGAAATAGTTACGTATATCATCTTTTAGGTTTTGAAATGTGCGCCATTGTTCCCTTCTCACACGAATTAATCTTTTCATGCAATATATCCCTTTCCTAATAGGCATGTCTAATATGCCTATTAGGAAAGGGATATATTGCAGATTTTAGTGAACAGTATAGCCTACTTATTTCAATGTGACCAATATGACTGAATAGTTAAAAGTAATAGAGAGACGTTCAGAACAAGAAAAAGATGCCCCGACAACCGAAATATGGGAATTAAGCAATAAAGTCTCAATAACAAACAACATAACCAGACTGAACTGATAGCGCAATATTCCTCTATACTGTAAATCAGGGTTACCTTTTTTATGTTAAGCACTAATACTTTGTCTAGAAGCTAATTTGTGATTTTGTTAAGTTATTTTTTAAACATATACTTCGCATATTGCAAGAAATTACTGCATTTGTAATACACTGAGTAGTAGCTTTTTGAGGAACAGCATTTAATAACGACTGGGACCACTTTTGCCTTAAGAATGTCCTGAGTTCTCTGGGGGGCGTTGATTCAACTAAATGTCTAAAACATTACTCTGGCATGTTTGTCCATGCGACATTGTCTGATTGTTGTAGATTGGATGGTGGCACATTGCTGTGGCCAGCTGCTTGTTCCACCTCACCCCAGAGATTCTCGATTGGATTGAAATCTGGGAACTGAGCTGGCCACTGAAGTAAAGGAAACTCGCGGTCATGTTCCTCGAACCACTTCAGCAGGCTATGCGCTTTGCGTCATGAGGCATTGTTTTACTGGACGTATCCATTTGAAAATGAGGAAACTGCAGCCATGAATGGGTGAACATGATCGGCAACAATGATAAGATAGGCTGTGGCATTTAAGTAGTGTTCATCTGATGTCAGAGGATGTAACATGTGACAAGAAAACATTTCCCCACACCATTACACCTTAGCCTGAGCTGTTGTTACTTGGCAGGAAGGGTTCATGGATTCATGTCGTTGCCACCATGCTCTGGTTCTGCCATCAGCATGATACAGTAAAAAAACGGAGACTCGTCACAAGGCAATTTTCCAGTGTTAGATCACGTGCCCACTGAAGCTGCATCTTTCTGTTCTTAGCTGACAGCATTGAGACCTGAGATGATCGTCTAACCACTACTGTACTAGTTGTAGTCTTCTCGTCACGTTTCACAACCCTTGTCGTTCTTCTCTGTCATCTCGTGCATCAATGAACTGTTTCTGTCTGCAGGACTGCTGTTGGCTTGAAATTGTGGTTATCACACTACCCCTGGCACACCTAAACACTACTGTGCGTGAAAAGATAGAAGAGTAGATGTTTGTGAGACACTGGTCACTCTGTCACTCAACAATCATTTGATAGGACTTTTGAGTTAAAATCATACTCAGTCACCTGTCACACTTTTTACTGATTCTAATGCATAAACACACACACACACACACACACACACACACACACACAAAAAAACCATCGGATGATTGTCTGATTTATATAGAAACCTGCTACCACGTGACTCAACGTCTTCAGGAACGGTCTATTTCCGTAAACGAGGAAGTGTTCCTAATAAAGTGGCCACTTAGTGTATATAACTGAAGAAACCATTCCTGTACGATTTATGAAATAGGTAATATATAAAAATTTCCAAAAAGCTGACACTAGTTTAAAAAAAATCTCATATGCAACAGTACATAGGCAATTCCAAAATCCTTAAAACAAGAACTGTTGAGTACATGGTATAACATGTGCCTCCTTTGCATCTGCTGTAGAATTTTATTAATAGGTATAGCAAAACATTCCATACCCAGCAACTTAGGAAGTCACTTTTAATTGTTACTACTTTTCAGCATGAAAAAGAGAACATAGAATAGTATGACACTTTTTGACCTAATAGACGAGAGAATTTGCAGGACAAGTCAAAGAAAATCCTTTGATTTCTTGTTTGCATTATATTATTCTAAATATCACTTTTCATGTCCCACATGACATGAAAAGTGATATTTAGAATAATATAATGCAAACAAGAAATCAAAGGATTTTCTTTGACTTGTCCTGCAAATTCTACCAGATGCAGCTATGCCCCATAATTTGGTTGTAATTCACTGAAAAAAAATCTGCTAGTGTTTTATTCCCAAATGGAAAGTAGGCGAGGCTGTTTTAGCCCTAACTTTTGGAGACTTAGTGGGTGGTTCAATCTCCACTGTTAACCAATCAGAGATAGCTGCCCGTCTCACCAATTTTAAGCGGCATCTAGTTAAGAGATGGCAAACATGTGCCACCACTTCGTGGTCCTAACGCGTTATTGTCTGGAGTAGTGTGGATTCTAAATTCAATTTTTTGTTGAGTTTACAGAACGAAAAATCTCGCCTGCCCGTGCTGAAGATCTATTAACTCAGGCACAAGTCAAAGAAAGTCTTAGAAAAAAGTTCCTTTAGTCGGAAGACTGGATTTGAACTTAGGTTTTTCTTTGTAAAGATAAAGAAGGTATCTTTTCTCAAATCCTGCGAATTTTTTTCAACATACTATCTGATAAAATTTTCTACTCCTTTCGCATTTCAATATCGTCCAGGTGTCACTTATCAAATAATCGAAAGCGATCACAATTTCTTAGTTGAGTGTGCATTAGTTAAAATTTAAGATTTCAGTTCGAATCAACAGGTAAAAGTTTATTAGGCATTTTCTGTAGAGGCTAATTGCTTAAATGGAAACTGTCCGGCAAAAACAGAACAAATTTGAAGTGAACATGCATATTTGGCAAATTATATCTATGCACAGTGACATTAGAAAACGAGACCGGTGCAATAAAAAAGAAACAATGTATTTTTCATTTTCGTTCAAAATAATTCCTACAAGAGCTCAAACACTGAAAAGAGCAGTCAGCAAAATACAATAACATTGGTCCTCTTTTGGTGTACTGTTTAAACTTCTCATGGGTTTTGATTGAATAGTGTCCACATAATCAAAATAGCAGCCATTCAATGGTCTCATCATTTTTTTTGGGCAAAAAAGTCACATGGAGGACCCACTTAGAGAGTATGGTGGATGAAGCAGTATGCATTTCTCCTGGCTATCTAGAATGATAAGTGCTTAATTCATTACCAAGAAAGAGCCAACTACATTCTTTTTCTGCTCCTTTTTTTTTTTTTTTGGCAACAAACATTCAAAATGTAGGTGAGAGAAGCCTGGCCACTCAGAATGTCCTCTTTGTGCACAATTTCTTCATCATAAAAAGTAATGCATTGTTTTAATTTTTGACCGTTCTTGACATTTTTTTAGAGGCAAAAGTTTTTTTATTTACATTCTGTACTCTGTCATTTAGTTTCAGACGGTGCTGAAACACATCATGTCACCTATAACAATCAAGTTCATGAAGTCTGGGTTTTTTTCGGGTGGCCTCCCAGCCATTCTTGACATTTTTTAGAGGCGAAAGTTTATTGATTTCCATTCTGTACTCTTGTCATTTAGTTTCAGATGGTGCTGAAGCACATCGTCACCTATAACAATCAAGTTCATGAATTCTAGGTTTTTTTCTCGGGTGGCCTCTCAGCCGTGTTAAAATCTGATCATCATTTAACCCATGCAGAACAATCAGTACATTGTTTTCTTCAAATCAATCTGAGTGTTTCACATCATTGTTGGTCAGGATGTTCATCTTCTAGTGATTCTCTGCCATGGCAGAAACGTTTATACTTCTCAAAAACACTCACACATTAGAAATTTATCACCCAAAACTTGCTTTATCATATCCGATGTTTCTATGGCAGTTTGACTCATAATGCAGAAATATTGGCTTTGTTACATTTTAACACAAACACACGAGATACTTTCGTTTTCAGCACTCAAATTTTATACATCGTATTGAAAATGATAGTGCACCTAATGATAGAGGAATAATTGATTGTTTAAATGATATGCACGTCCACTAGAGAGCACCAGTATCATTTTACAATTGCTCCACTGTGTAAGATGCATCACATCAAGAAACTCATTAAAAAATGCACCAAAACCACCAGGTTTTGGTGCTTTTTTTGAGAGAAAATTTAGTCATGTGAAATGCTCAAACATAACCCTAATCTCAACAAAAATGATGGCCTAACCATTCCAAGAATGTGGAGGACCCATCATCTACAACCTGTATAACAACCTAAACTAGCCGTAGAAAAATCCCACTACAAGAAGACAACCTGGTGAAGTGTTTGTAACATTCAACAACAACTGAAGGAAATCATATAACAATCAGAACTGTACAAATCCAGAATATTAATACATGAGGACTTTAGCAGTTGTAGTTTATTGTAGTTGTATTTATTTTTATTTATATATATTTTTTTTATCACTAGAGGTCAGGCTAGGGAAAAGGATTAATTAACTACTCAGATTTAGTTTATTGGTATACAGGGCTAGAGCATGTAGCTTAGTTCCTTATACACTTGTATCCTTCCGAAGATGACCGCAATACAGAGGTCGAAACGTCAAGTTTTATTTTATTAGTAATTAATAAAATAATCTGTTCAACACGTGTGTTTTTGTCCCTAAATTTATAAATATGAATCATTAAAAAAAGTTAATGTACTTCTTGATTTTAGTAGGTATTAGGTGTTGAGGTTTATCACCTAACATATACAGAAATAAGATTTAATGACAACTGGCTATTCACAGTGAGTGGATCATTCTTAAGATCATAGAACTATATGAGTTGTAGTCTAATGGAGAATGCATGGGAAATTGTCAAGTGCTTTTCAAATCAAATCACAGAAATATTGTTCCAAATTATTAACACAGCTGTTGATTTATAGGGAAATTCTCTGCTGAATTCTAATCATTACACTTTGAAATATTATTATTATTACCTGAGACCTCCAGGGAGTCAAGGATTCATTGAGGGAGACTATAAATCACCCAAACCAGCTGTCGTACCTTCTCTTAAATTCATTCATGCACTCACTGCCCCATAGAGGCAAACTATTCCATTCACTCACTAGTTCATCAGACGATAACCTATAATACCCATTCAAAAGTTTATAGACCTCTATCATATATCATCCCTCTTTCTCCTGTTAACAAGAGCCTATAATCCACATACTTGCAATCTGTCTTCATAATCTAAATCCCATAATTCGAATATAATCTTTGCACCCTTTCCACAGCTTATCCCCTTGGAATCTGGGAGCCAAATCTGTGCACAATAATTCAGGTGTGGTCTTATCAAAGCTTTATAAAGAGAAAAAATGATTTCCTTATCCTTACATGTCAAGGTTCGCTTCAAGATTGCAATTATCTTCTGAGTTGTATTTGCACCTTATATATATATTATATTACAAAACTGAAATCACAGGTATAAACATTAGCAATTCTTCAACTGTGATACAGATTTATGCACATATAGCTTTTTCAGGAATGACTGATGAGAAGGTGACACATTAAACTCCCTTCAAACATGTTTCTGAACAACAGTGAGATCAGGATTCACGGAACCATGAATGCATCATGTTTTCTGCTACTCAAATCTCCACTGTGTTGATACTGCAACATATACACCTGGTGGCAAGGATATAGCTAAGTAAATTATCATGAACTGGTACTAGTTGGAATTCCAACTAAAACAACTAAGGTTATGAGGGCAACTCTCACAGATGCATCAGCAATTTAGAGAAATTCTCATTTTTTTTTTCTTAATAGTTCAAATTCACTTCTATAACTGTTAGCTTGTTTTCACTCTGAAATATATATTTTTCAATACAGGTGAGTGAGCTGAAAATAGAGATTTAAAACAAATTAAACAAGTTTGTGGCAATTTTTTTTTCTTCTGTTCAGTTTTATGAATAAATGATAAAAGTTTAAGATTATTAAGTCTAAGTATGTTTAAAAAATAATCAGAAATGTATTGTTTAAATAAATATACAAAACATCTTGTAAAAGCTCAATTTATTAACACTGCCTTACTGAAAGCTATGCTTTCAGTTTTTTTTCAGGTAACATTTAAGAAATTAATTTATTTAAAGGCCAAGCACATTAACAGAATGACTATGTATGGAAAGTTAAATGGTCCCAGTACTGTTAAATTAATTTAAAGCTGTTTGTATTACACATTTAGTACCCGTACAAACTGATTTATTCCATACATAAGCTGTTTGTTTTCCTTTTATTATTATTAATAACATAGCTCATCTAGAACAAAGATCTAAAAATATAAAGCAGCTAAGAAAAAAATAAAATAAAAAAAAACAGGAAAAAAAAAAGTAAATATGCAATAGTACATATGTATAAAAAGAAAAGTGTAGACATTATTTTATACAGATGAAAACCAGATTTCATTGGAAAATTATAAACATGACGGATAGGATATATCTACTGAATATAAAATTTTCATGTTGTGCTATAAAGATATATGATGTAACATCTGGTAAATACATAAAGTTAAAATTTTTTCCACAGAGTTCCTAGTTTTACTAGGAAAATTAAGAACAGTCATTACCCATAATGCATTATTAAATACAAAGGATGACTCTCTTCCAAGAAACCCAACAAATACAACATACATGCACACATATATATATATACACACACACACACATATATATATACACACAAACAACATACAGAGATAAGAATCGCACAGTTTTAAACTGCTGATACAGTATTTTAAAACAGGTGTAATGTTTATGTCTTCAACGGTTTGCACCTGTTTAAAAAGAAAAACAAAACAAAAAAATCATTTAATCAAATCTCCATTCTTAATGTCAAGCAATGATTAGGAGTAACATCATCCTAACACTCAAAGGATCCTTAAGATACCACTAAGAAGTAACCGGTACAAATGACATGGTCCCATAGATTTGTTTTAATCTCCGTCATCTTTAATATGAATTACTTATTCTGTAAAGAATAAATATTAACTTATTAGCAGTGAAAGTGAAAACGATGAGATTCTAAACTAAAAATTCTATATTAAATTATATCAGACATTCACTAAAGAAAAGAGCACTGAAACAGAAATATTAATAAGTAGATGATAAGGTTAAATATCATCTGCATCAAACAGCTTTGTATTTTTCCTTCCAGAGCAGCTCATTGATATAATAACAAAACAGAGAGAGCACTGTTTAGAAACACTATTACAAGATCCTCATTTTTATTGAATAAAACAAATTTCGAAAAGCATATTTAATATATATATACATATACATACATACATAAACACACACACACACACCTGTCTACTTGGTTTCTTTTAAATCTGGGATGAACATGATTATATTTAGATTCTGGCAGTGATTTACTGACACTATATATATATATATATATATAAACCAAATGTATAACTGCCCCCACACACACATACACACATACATACAGATATATATATATATGTCTAGTCAAAAATTAAAAGTAAATTTTTTTTTTTCTTTATAGAGGGGCAACTATGTC
This sequence comes from Typopeltis vanoorti, assembly GCF_054136105.1. NCBI lineage: Eukaryota > Metazoa > Arthropoda > Arachnida > Uropygi > Thelyphonidae > Typopeltis > Typopeltis vanoorti. Next base: position 82,486,290 of record NC_143561.1, read on the forward strand.
TGTAAAAATATGAAGGCGAAGCTTCCTATTGAGAGATGCATAGCTCAAGAGATGAAAGTCAATGATTCTACAACAGTTAGATAAGCACCCTATGGAATGATCTTATCATTCTTAGATAACCAGAAATATTTAAGTGATATTTAGAATACCAACTTTATATTGCACTACACACTGGCATTGTGGTGATCTTCAAGATATCTACAGTTTTAAGACTGCTTTAAAATGTCTTAGCAAATTCATACAAAATTACATTTCAAAAGTCAACTCTTTTATCATGATCTGTACAATTAATCACCGAGCATAAAACTTTCTCTATTTAAATATATAAAAATGCAATACTCTGATAAAATGAAATTTCAAATATTCAAAATAGTCATTAATTATTTTATTCTAAGTTGCATTTTAAACAATTTTCAAAAACAGAATTGCTATGTTTCATAAAGCAAACATGTCTGAAAATTCAAAATGTTATTTTTCCTTTGCATTCACCACATGATAATCCTTCACAACATTTTTCTAACATAGGCAGATTTTTAAAAAAATTAATCTTTTAAATAATAAACATATTAAGGAATTTTTTTAAAAAAATATCCTTAATACTATTCAGCAGTTCTCATTATTATATTCTATCATATTTTGTAATATGTAACAATTTCAGAAAATACTCTTTTAGGGTTTATAATCTGACAAAAAAGGGAAAAAAGCATTTCATGTCTGGGACTAGTTATTAGATGATCACTTATCAATTTTACTTACATGTGGGATGAAAGGAAAAAAAAAAAAGAGAAAAGAAATATTTTAAAATTTCCTTTGTTTGAAGTTTATGACATGGATGGAATTTATTTTCAGTAACACCTGATATATCTAGGAACTTTGGCAGGATGGGCTTTATATACATTCTACAGCTTACAACAAGTTCAACAGATGAAGAACACATTATATGTGTTATAAAATTTCTTCTTTCAGAAAAAAAATAATAATAACATAAAATAAAGTTCAATACTTTTGTATCTATCTCTTCTGTGAAGAGTACCATATTCTTCATTAAATGCATGAATAAAGAATGCCAGTAATCCAAAACTTGTTCTTTATGGGGAGGGAGAAAAAAATGTCCTGAGATTTTTAAACAACATTCTTGCTATAATTAATGACCAATGGATCTTTTTAAGAAGAATTATAATTTCTGTTATCCCCCATCATCACCATCATCCTCTGTGCTTAAAGATTCACATTTGGAAGTCGTACCCTATTAAAGACAAGAAAATATAAATTCAGCAAAACAATTCAAACACAAAATATAAGTTCACATCAAAAGGGAGACAAGAACTTAAATCTACACTTTTATCTGCACTAAAAATATTACCATATCATGTGAGGAAGCCTGTTGTAAACACTCATCACTGATTGGATCTTCTGTCTTTTCTTCAGTGTCTATCCACTTTAGCTGCCATTGCCTGAACCAACCACTACCAGCATTAAAGTCTGCATAACCCATCTTCTTGAATACCGTACAAGCTTGTTTACAAATCATATCTTTGGATACTTCTTTACCTGCAGAATATTTAAAAAATTGAATTATGAAAACTAAGGTTAGGGTATTCCAATAATTGATATATAGTAAAACATCCCAAACATGACATTCTGCATTCAAACTGGTACTGCCTAGTCATCTACCTAAACAAACTATACATCTCTGCTGATGTATCACAGAGTGAAATAAAATGCTACCGAGTCTATGGATATTGTCAAATCATTGTATATTTGACAGTTACTTGACAGAAGATAATTAATCCTGGGAACTATTCATGTAAACACCAGGATTAACTATCTTCTGCATTTAGGAGAAAAAAACAATGACTTGCTATAACTCGAAGTAGTGTTGCTTTGCCAAACCCAGTTTTTCCATGTAACTTATCTGAGGGTATTTCTAATGAAAGGGCATGCCATTCTTCTGAACGTGTAACATAGATATAAAACAGTTATATATATATACCAAGCAGTTAGTTTATTAGGTAGTACACCTACATAACAGTGAGTGGCATTTCTCTTTGGCACTAAGAATTGAACTACTTAACTCTTTGGGGTATGGACTCCTTGGATGCCAATAAAATTCAAAACAGATGTTGATTTATACAGACTCAATTACACCATGCAACTACTTCAGATTAAATTGTAACAGATCCCTGTCACAAACAGCTCATTCCACAGACTAAATTGGGATGAGGTCCAGTGACTGAGCAGACTAATAAAATTTGATTAAGCCACCCTTATGCTCCTGGAACATTCTTGAAATATGCTTTGTGACATGTCATTATTTGATGGAAGGATGATTACCACATGGATAAACTGTGAACATGCAATAACAATGTTCAAGTAAATTGTGGCATTCCCCAACCACTCAGAGGATTTAGCAAATATCAGAATGGAATAGAGATTCAACAGACTAGGAAACATCATTCTATACCAAGTATTTAGCATTGATCTTCATATGCAAAATTCACTTACTGCACATCTACGAGTGATAGGGACCGCCCATTTAAGCTGTATATGATTCTTTTAATCCTCTTTTACTTCCTAATTTCAACAAGCTGTTTCAAGCCATAAGACTACTATTATTGGCAGGATGGTTTCTGTTTGGTTGCTGAACCACAACCAGTATATTCTAAACAGCCTGCAACATGGCAGCTCCATGATGTTTGAACTGGCATATCCCATGCCTGGCTATTATATCATATTCACAGTCATTATCCCTTGGCATCTATCTGCTTTATATAACTTGGGACTTGTGAAACTACACTGGTTTCCATAAAATTAAGGAACAAAGAGAAAACGCAATAACTCAGGGAAAAAAAAAAAAAAAAAAAAAAAAAAAACACGAAACTCAGGAACATTATGTAAAAGTAACACTGAGTCTGGTTATCATATACAAATGAATGGTGCTGTCAGCAGTATGTACAAATGAACCATGGCAATAAAAGCAGGCATTTTGTGTCTGGAGTGAGAACAAGACATTTCATGATGACAAAATTCTTGAATATGGCTGCAAGACATCATTTAATCGAGATGGCAAGCCATTGTAAGACTAGACGCCGGCCAAAGTCAGGCAGCAGCTGGATAGTTGCATGTGATAGTTCTGCAGTTTACAGGATGTGAACCAATTCTAACAGTCACAAACAACATCCTTGAGATACAGCGAAGGAAGACCATAAGTTACAACTGCAGTAGGTGACTGATTATCTACTTACCGCAAGATTGCTACCCAGAATCAGCTATGATCTGACCTTGTGTTGGTACAGGAACATTAGTGTCTGCTTCTACCATGTGCAGGAGGTTTCATGAAGGTGATGCTAGGCAACCAGTAGTCTGCATGTCCTTATCCCAAAGCTACAGGGAAGAATGTAAGAAATGAACTAGGTTTCATGTCAACTGGAACCAAGACCAATGGGGATTGGAATGATGATGGTTGCTTACAGATGATTTCTGATTTGTTCTACAAAGCGAATACCAATTCAAATACCAGCATTCATGCTTCCTAGCGGAACCATGAATGCTGCAACTTATAGAGATGAGGTCCTGGACCCTTATGTTTGTCCATATGCGGGTGTTTGATTTATCTTATGAAATGATAATGCTTGCCCTCATTGAGTGAAGCTTGTGGACAAATATCTTCAAGAAGTCTGAGACTATTGTATGTATGGACTAGCCAGCCAGTTCTTCTGACCTTAATTCTATTGAGCATGTCTGGGATGCTCAAAGTAGGCATGCTACTGCCTGCAACCTCCCCCCCCCCCCCCCCTTAAAAACCTTGAGAGACTTAGGAGAGCTTTACAGGAGCAATGGTTATTATTACTGAGTTCCTGGACACTAAAATAAACAGTAAAACATCGCTGTGAGGGATGACCATATTCATGTATCCATTTATTACTGAATTAAACTATTTATTTACAATTTTTGTGGGTGAAACATCCATTTTTTGTTTTTGAAACACCTTTCACATCTCATATCATATTGCTTTTTACTGAATTGCATAAGCATTCATTGTATAGTTTTTAAGTTATTATGATTTTTCTCTTTATTTCTTAATTTATGGAAGGGGACATGTTATATAATCTGGAAACTGTATCATGAGGAAAAAATATAAAACTTTTTTAAGTCATTTAAAGTCTCCAACAAACAGGGTAGTTGTCATACTAAGCAGTAAAATTTCTCTACCACCAAGAGACATTTATAAATACCCATGCCTGCACACAATGGGATTTGAACTCACAGCCTATTCATGTGGTACATAGATAATCTGGAAATTCTGCTCTTAAAACAAACATGGTACTTTTTAAACCACTTTAGGCATCTAATAAACATGATAATCTCACATCATTAGAAGAAAATCATTTACCACCTAGCAAACATTTACTTAAATGACATTCTGAAACATCCATGCTATAGTGGAATTTGAAATTACAGCCAACAATTTGGAGAACAGACACCACCGTCTCAACCAACCTGACTGACAAAATCTGCAACTCTGCACCTATTTAAAAACCACTTTATTTCTAACACTAACAAATTAGGAGGAAGCACATATTTTGGACTACTAACCACTGAAGAAGCTTGAGTGGCAAAAATAATCAAATTGTCTGCATTATTTAATTTACAGTGGTAGAGCCAGTTTTGAGATAATCACTTAAGAATTTGAATCCGGCATGTAATGACTCTACTGTTCAAACTAGTGGTAGGTAACAATCTGGGGAGTCTATTGTTGGGAGGACATGCCATATTGTCTTCTGACATCGGTATGTGTCCTTGCACATAAAAACACATGGATGTCATATTCATCATCACATAAGGATTTTTTTTAAAAAAAATATGAACTGCTCTCCTCCCTAAATGTAAACCTACAAACTATTGTACATTTGTTAAGATGGGCAGACAAAGAATAGATAATCGAGTTTCTTTCCTGGAGGTGCTTTTTCATTTCAGGCATCCAATATGCAGGATGGCAGCCTCACATCAGGTGATGAAAATTGTCTTCCACCAAAGGTACATATTCACAAGCAGTCATGACTACATGTCCAAACCTGAATCAGAATGACTGCCTCTTACAATAGAAGATATGGGAGAGTCTTATTCTCATCATACATAATTAAGTTTTTTAGTTAATCAATATACAATTAATTAATAAAGCAATGTTTTCTCAATTATTCCTTTGTGCTTTATGTCTAACATCACGTGGCTCTCAATGTTTTATATTAATCTACTGTTCGAGTTCTATTTTATATTCAACTGCCTATAGCTATTGATGAGGACCTGTAATTTCAGGTCAAAATATATGGCCTTTGAATAAATATTATTCACTCCTTTCAATGTGTTATCATGGTCATTTTATGAAACCTCATGGCACACATATCTCTAAAACAACAATTACTCTTAATGGATAAAACTAACAACTGATAAAAAATGCCATGACAGGACATTAGTTCTTTCTAAGTTATAATTTGAATAGTTTATGCAACAAATGTTGTGCATTTCACAACAGCTGTAATTTGTGATCTGAAAATGATGATGGTTGGAAATCCAGCAAAATATTAATAACTTAATAAATTATTTCTTTATTTTGTTCCTCTGGTATTGCTTATATTGTGAGTACTGCTAATCATCAACAGCTATGCTTTTCATTATGTTAACATATCATTACAGAATGATGTGCTTTTGAAAAATGTAGGTGATGTTCTGAATATTTAACATCTTTTAAGAATTTATTATCTTTAACCTGAGGAAGCAGACCACAGAACCTATGAAACCGGTAAATATAAATATACTGCTTTCATACTGTGGATATGTTGTGCAATCTTATGTGAATAAGGAAAACAACTACAGAAGATAAAAGATGAATTAACAGACTGCTTTAGAAGGATGTGGAAGAAAAATAGTAATAAAATATTATGTTGGACTATCATAATATCTGATACACTCCCTAAGGATGGACTTTGTGACAAATTAATATATTTACCTACTTCCTTTTATGCAAATTATAAATGGCAAGATATTACTTTCTGGTTTTATTCTTTACCCAAGATTATGCAAACTAAAATTTGCACCTGAAATATCTGTGCAACTAGTCTACTTGTAATGGCTTCCACCGATGAGACCTTAATAAAGGTGAAACTGGTCTGGATAGTGATTCTGGTGAAAATATAAATGCATTTATATTTAATGCATAGTAATATAGATGTCCAAAAGTATGTTTTTCATAATGAGTTACTGAGGCAATTGATGTGAAGCCAACAGCCTCTAGTTCTTGGGATTATATAACCATTAGCCCATCCACATTATGAAATACACTACAGGTTATCAACTTTTTGTAGGTGGAACTGACAAAAAAAATGAAAAAAAAAATTGTGCTTATATTTAATTATATTTTAGATACATTAATCTGTTTATTAAATAATAAAGAGTCAACTCTTATTATAGAGAACATATGGCAAACTCATTTACTATGATATACAACTACCAAAACGTCCTGTGGCACCAACTTCATTTTAAGGATGTTCGCCACAGAAAGAGATTTACTATAATGAGAATTGAATGAACCCACAGAACATGTTCGTGATAAAATTTAATTCAAAAATAACATGTATGCATGGCATATTTATCTTGATTATTAATTCCTCAACTTACCTTGATTTTTTAATTCTTTATACCACTCATAAATTTCCCGATCTAAATCTTCGTTAAGGGGATGTGTTCCTTGTTCTAACTGCTTATTAGCATTCTGAAGTTCATTTTCCAGTATTTCTTTATCAGCAATCCATCGGCTAATTACTCGACGTGCAATACCATATTTTCTTGATGTTGCATGCTTAGTATGACTTTCAGCAAATTTCACAACCTGAAAAAGTTTCAATGGCATGTTATTAAAAATAAGTACACCTTTTTTGCCATTATATTTATTTATTTTTTGGAGGGAGGGAAGGAGAGAAAGAGAGAGTAAGCTTTAAATGTAACTGCCTTACTGCATTTCTGCAATAGCAGAACATACTGCAAAATAGATAATATTACTAAACAGTTAATAATAACATTCTTTTGTTAGAAAGACTGGAGTTTTAATCCCAAGTGGGATACAATGAACACTTATAAGGGCTTTTCTATGGAATGTGAGTAAACACATTTTGCATAGAATGGCAGATTTTTCTGTCCAAGACAACAAACAAGATAAACTAGTTAGAAAAAGAAAGCAAACTATATTGATAGGAATGTTCACCCTATCATAGTGTGTTCATTTGAAGTTGCCAGGCTGCAACATATAATTGACCCTAACACAAAGCAGATGAGAATACTGGGCAAGAATGGCAATTATGAGTAACTTCATTTTATTTATTTATTTTTTCCCAAAACAAGTTTATGAAGATATCAATGAAATCCATTAGAATCTCCACAAAGAAACAACAAGAACTGAAAGCTAAGTTTATATGGCTTTTACTTGTTTCCACTTTGTGTGCTTACCTTTGGATAAAACCAAAGAAACTATCCAAAAAAACTTCATCAGAATTTGATCCAGCCACTTTTTTACTAGGTTTTACTTTGTATTTAGCCGAAGCAGAAAAATTCCTGTTACATGCATCATAACAGACACAACTAATCGGGAAAAGTCTCTCCTAACATTATCAAACAGAAGAGGTTTCCAAAGCTAATGAGCAAACTTATTCCACAGTACAATTCTTCAGAAAATTTCTTTTGAGTCTAGCTAGCAGCGCTTATTCCTTGAAAGATTCCCCCTCCCCCTTTTTTTTTTTACAAAAGACAAAAATTTTTATGAAGAAACTAGACATATGCTATTCCAAAAAATGCTGAAAAAATCATTGCCCTACATCATAATTATCGTGAATTCATTTTGATTGTATATACAGGTATCCCTCGATTAACGCGGTTAATTAATCCCTCGGTGTTACTGCGTATATCAAAATCGCGTTAATCAAATCTAATAATCAATGGTAAAAATTACAATTCGTCCATGATCGATTACTGTATTAATAATTCGTTTTATATGGTACTCTTTTAGGAAAGATAAAAAATGAATGCAAAGTAAATGTTTAATAAATACTTGTACCTACATTATTTACTGCAATTTTTTTTTATCAAAAGAAGTTATCAAGAGTCGTTTGAACAGTTTTAGTTTTTTTCTTATCAGCATAGATTCTACGATAACAAGCAAAATGACTCTCTAGACCTCGCAAACAAACAACAAAACATACAGAAAAAAAAAACACTGCAAATATAATACATGATGGTACAAATTAAGTGAATATTGAATCCCCAACCTTTTTCATAGCTGAATATAGAAACTACAAGAGTTTCGTGTAGAATATATAAAAACTAAAAGTTTTGGTGGATGCAAGCATAAGCAACCTTATGGGACACTCGTAGTAAAGGTGGAGTAAGCTCCACATCACTTTCCTTAGTATTTTCATTAATGTAAAGCACATCTCCTAGAGCAGTGCTTCCCAACCTTTTTCACGTCACAGCACACCTCACAAGGATAAATAATTTCACGACACACTATGAAGGAACATTTTTTTCTATTAACATGATTAGTTTCTTCTATTTCATACAGGGATTCAATTAATAAGATCTTTCTTTCAAATATTTTTGCATTATAATACATAATGCATTCCAGCTAGACATTCGTTTCAGATAAGTCTTCTTATGCAGTCATAAGCATGAAATAAACGAAACAAATGGAATGAAAATACCTAATCCATACATCCTCAGTAATTGATATTTGACATAGTTTTTATATCGCATCTAAGAACTAAATTGTCAGATTTGACTAAGTGAAATTGTGATTAAATTTTTAGAACACTTATTTAACAAAAAATTATGATGTGAAAATACAAAAGTAAAATTAATTATACACAAAAGAATTACTGACTATGTATAAATATGCTAATAATAATAATAATTTAATAACAAAATAAACATTTTAAGTATTAATATAAATATCTACAATATTCTTTTGCCACAGTTAATACATATATTTCCTTTTTATTTCAGTGAGACGCTTGGGCTTGTTTCTGTGAACACAACTTTTTTTTATATCTGGGTCTATGGTTGAAAGAGCTACACGCAATTCATGATCAAGACTCTTCAATGATGATCTCTTTAAATTCTTGATAGTGAGCATAGAAGAGAAACTTTGTTCACAGATGTATGTTGTAGCAAATGGTAAAAGAATATTTATAGCTTTTTCGCCGATGGATGGAAACTCCTTTTCTTTCACTGATAAATTGAATGCCATGTGATCTAATGAAGATGCAAATGGATTTCGAACCCAATCGATTTTCTTTGTCTCCGTTAATTCAAAGTAGTGATGAAGCTTTCTTTCAAGCATGCATAGGTGTTGATCTACAAGTTCTATTAGTTCTTTTTAAGGATTCGAACTACAACACCGAATAAACATTTCAAGGGAACCATTTTTCACCACATCTTTCCAAAGTTGAATTTTGTTTTTTAATCCATTAATTTTGTCAGTGTAAGTTAATATATTCTCAAACGGTTCTTGTATTTTTCGATTAAGTTCATTTAGGTATTCAACTGGCATTTTTTACAACCAGTAATTGTCTTCCAACTTAGCTGAATACTGAGAGTTACCTTCAAAAAATACTTTTAATTCTTCTTTCAACTCATGACCTCTGGACAGAACTCTCCCTCTTGACAGTCAACGAACTTCAGTATGGAACAACAAAGATTGATGCTATCTATTAACACTCCAAGATCCCAAGCCTCATCAGTTTCTTCTAGCCTAATCCCACCAATATAATACGACACTGGATATCTAATTATGCCGAAGTGAGTGACTTTACATTTGCTGACATTGAACTGACACCCATTTTCCCATGCCCACAATTCCAGCCTATTCAAATCATTCTGCAAGGACTGCATATCAGCAGCATTCCTGATTACCCTACCTATCTTTGCATCATCAGCAAATAACTGTATGTCGCTTGACAAATCCTTCCCAATATCATTAATGTACAGATTGAATAACAGTGGACTAAGCACTGATCTTTGTGGTACACCACTTGATATATTTTTTTTTTTTAATTTTTTATTAATCTTTGTACTGGTTATGGGCAGTACTACCCTTAAATCACGTCCAGACTTGATATAGGCCTAAGCCTTTACAAGTGTTTTACCCTATGCTTGTTCTAGTTATCATTATAGTCATTCTCTGGTGGCAACGTCATGCCACCAGTGTGCCCTCAAGGAAAGAACTTTTATATCCTTCTGCATAAGCACAAGTTGTTTTAAGTCCTTATAACTATCTGCATCTCATACGCCATGTAAAGAGATGGTGGCACTGGTAAACCTCGGAGTTGTCCCATGCTCCTCCCGTATCTTACTAACTAGATCTTGCTTATTTTTATAATAATTTACTTTATTATTATGGCTATAGGCTAGTGAGTGCCCTGTTCAGCATCAACTACCCAAACGTCACCATCTCTTTTAATCACTGAGTCTGGCTTATGCAAACCTGCGGAGGTCCTATAATGTGGTTCCACCGCAGTCTCCCAACCTTTGTTCTTAAAGCGGTTGTTCAGAATGGAGACCACAGCATCATAACCCCTCACGCGGACTCCATGGGTACGGAAGCAACACTGGGCTACATGAGACAATGTCTCACTGTAGTGGCAGCCAGCCCTACAGTTGGAGTCGTAACTACTCCATCGAGCTGTGTGGGCTCGAGTAGGCAGGGCACTGATCCTCGTCCTGATATTGACCTTATCAGGACTTCTCCCTGGGTTCGAGTCTGGTGCCATCCCTTACCCAATCATGCTGGGGAGGCACCAGATATGACTCTTAAAGGAGCACCACCTACAGAACAGTGCAACAGAGATGCCCATCTCTTGTGTTCTGTGGGTGCTGACTCGATTAAAGTACCTTGATAATTGTACCAGCCTTTTGCCCGCCTAAAGTCTTCTTGTATTAATGGACTATAGAAAGCCTCTCTGCAGATGGGGGAAAGAAGATAGTTCTAATTGCGTGATTCTTGACAGCCGCAGGTGCAGGATCAGCCATCTAAGTGATGGAACCCCAAGCCCACCATCCTTCACCCGCGCATGGAAATATGCAGTAGGAGTGTCAGGCAGCAGTCGGAGCCATGATCTCACGGCTGAATGGATAGCCCTGTCCATTTGGGACAGTACTGAGATATTTGTCCTACCAAGCACCAAATTGTGGTAAAAGCAAGGTAGGAGATAGTAGGAAAGGAGAAACAGTCTTTGCTGAGGCTTCAGAGGAGCTTTCCTCAAAGAAGCAATCCCAGCTTCTAGGATAGAAGGGACAGAAGACCTTCCCTTTGGGGTGAACATGATACTGAGGCATCTCCACTCTTCCAGGATGGTCAAAGCATGCAACGGCCTCCCGTGCAGGGAAAACTCTTTAGTCTCGACCTTAGGCTTCTTGTCATGACCAGAAGAGACAAGAGCTAACAAGCAGGACTTCTCTATATTAACAGAAAGGCCTCGAATAGAAAAGAAGTCAACTGCCCAGTCAAGGAGTTTCTGCAAGCCTATCTTAGTAGAGGCTACGAGAATAAGATCATCCACAAAGGCCATACAATAAAGGAAGAAGAGTATAGAGAGTAGCCTATATGGTTAGGAAGAGAATGAAGAAACTCATCTATGACATAGTTAAAGAAAAGGAGAGATAGAGGATCACCCTGGCGGACACCCTGCACTGCGGGAATAGAAGTTACATAGGACCCTGTAGTGATAGTGATGGTGCTACCCAAGTATAGCTCCATAACATAGGAAAGAAAAGGTTCTGGACATCCAGCAATAGATAGCGCTCGAAGGAGAGCAGGAAGGGAGACGCTATCAAAGGCCTTTTAGAGGTACAGCGATGCCATATATTACTATTATTACGGGACTCCAGGGAGGCCTTAGACTCATCGAGGGAGGCCCTAAACATCATGTCCACACAACTATACGACATTCTCACAGTATCTATCATACCTTGCCTTGAATTCCCTCACCGTCATAGCACCCACAACAGACTCTGGCAGCTTATTCCACTCATTTACAACTCTAAAAGTAAAGAACCCAGCTCTAACACACTTGCTAACCACACTCTTGCCCAGCTTCCATAGGTGTCCCCTAGTTCTCCCACCACCAGTCCTAATCTCAAAAATATCCTCTGAATTAATCCTATAGAAACCCTTTAGCAATTTGAATGTCTCAATCATATCTCCCCTTTTCCGCCTATCATCTAATTTCTGCAACTCACAAATCTTCAACTTGTTCTAATATGGTTCATTCCATAGACCTGCTATCATCTTAATCACTCACCTCTGGATCCTCTCCACCTCCTCCCCATCAAGAAGGAACCAAGGTGACCAAATCTGGGCACAATAGTCGAGATGAGGTCTTATCAAGGTTCGGTACAGAGGTACAACAACTTGCTTATCTCTGCTCGTCAAGGTATTTTTCAACAACTGAGATGATGAGCTGATTTAGCTACTTTTGCAATATGCTCCCTAAACTTCATCTCCATATCCACCAACACTCCCAAGTCCCTGGCCTCATCAATCTTCTTGAGTACAGTTCCACCAATGTGGTATACTGCTGCTAATCCTTTCACCCCCAAAATACATAACCTTACATTTTGTCACATTAAATTGATATCCATTCTCCTTAGCCCAAAACTCCAATCTATCCAAGTCATCCTACAAGATTTTGACATCATCTTCTGCATTCACTATTGCCCTACCCAACTTTGCATCATCAGCGAACAAATGAACTGTTCCTCTTAGATCCTTCCCTATATCGTTAATGAACAAATTAAACAGCAGTGGTCCAAGAACAGAATCCTGCGGTACACCACTAGTCACAGGCCGTTTTTTGGACTCTACTTGAATAAACTACTCTTTGATATCTCTCCATCAACCACCCATCTATCCATCTCACCAACCCTATATTCATTCCCATATGTTGTAGTCTACAGATTAGAATTCCATGTGGTATCCTGTCAAACGCCTTTGCCAGGTCCAGCAGTATCACTGTAAAACCATTACCCTTATCCAGTTCAGCCGTCACTGTGTTATAAAACTCGAGCAAGTTACTGAGGCATGATCTACCCTTCACAAAGCAATGCTGTCCCCCATACAGTATCTCATTTTCATCAATCCATTCCTGTATTTCTCCCTTGACTACTTTCTCCAAGACCTTGACAACGACTCCTGATATGCTGATATTCTACACTACACCGTCTGCATAACCTGCGCATAATGTCATTTGCAATTATGGCCATCCTTCTAAACTCCTCTCTGTCATACCGCGGCAGACTCACCATTCTATCTCTGTCACTCTTTTCTTTCGCTACCTTTAACAATACTTTCAAGTCCTCTCTCATAAAAAAATTATCTCCTTTCAATTTATTCGTACCCGCCACAATTATTAATTCTTTCACCCTCTGTTTTTGCACTCTAATACTCTCACTTACATCCTTAAATTTTGCACCCGGTAAGTACGATTTAGTTAAACTCCCATCTATCACTCCTCTTAATAACGAGTCACCATACAACACTCTTTCCTTCATTTCAGAAACTCTTCACTCCTACGCTTATTTTTCCTTTCAAACGCTTGTTTATTTACGTTAGCCGAATCACTCTGGAAAGAGTTTTGCAGGTGCTCTAATTGCCGCTGCGCATTTTGTATCACAGCGATCTCACTCCCTACAAATAATTCCTCATTTTTTTCATCATTTAAACCATTTTCTCTCTCTGTATAGTTGCTTTCACTCTTTCTTTGATCACCGCTCTCATTGCCATCTTGTACAACATTGCAATTCCCTAGCAAGCCACTATTTTCACTCACATTCTGCCTTTCTTCAACAATAACTGTCTCACAACCTGACACATACTTCAACTCCTCACTTTGCTTACACTTTCTGCACATTCTCCCACCACTATCACTTTCAATCCAAACTCCAGCCTCATTCGGGAATGCATATGTCCCACACACATCACATTGGACAAACTCCCTCACATTACAGTTTTCAAACAAAGGCGTCGTATATATATATATAGATAGATAGATAGAGGCTTAAGGTGGCATGGGGAATCAGAGAGAAGAGAAGAAAGAAGATATATTGAAAGTTTATTTTCACTTAGTTAGACCATAATAAATTTAGTTTAATCCTTTATCCAAGTGTGAGCAAACAAAGTTTGTGCCTGAAAATATCTCCAGGACTGTGTTAAGGTATTACAACACCGGGCAACTTGCAGCAAAGATGGAGCAAGCTAACATCACTCCTAACTCAGTATCTCCCATAATGCACGACACATCTCCTTGCGGATATATATAATGTTATGCATTAAGGGAAGGGCCACTACCCAGACTAGTTTCGACCTTTATTGAGGTCTCTTCAGTGGGAGCCAGGCCGAAGTGGAGATACCAGGCAGAAGCAATTGCAGGTCATCTTTACCTATAGGAGTTGCCAAATGGTGTGCCACCTTTTTTTTTTATTATTAAATAAATTAATAAAATAAAAAAAATGAATAAATAAATAAATAATAAATAATAATAAAAAAAAAATGTGGCACACCGTTTGGCAATTCCTATAGGTAAAGATGACCTGCCATTGCTTCTGCCTGGTATCTCCACCTCTGGGTCTGGCTCCCACTGAAGAGACCTCAATAAAGGTCAAAACTAGTCTGTATAGCGGTCTTTCCCTTAATGCATAACATTATACATATCCTCAAGGAGTTGTGTTGTACATTATGGGAGATACTGAGTTAGGAGTGATGTTAGCTTGCTCCACCTTTGCTGCGAGTTTCCCAGTGTTGTACTACCTTACCCCCAGTCCTGAAGATATTTTCAGGTGCAAACTTTGTTTGCTCACACTTGGATAAAGGATTAAACTAAATTTATTATAGTCTAACCAAGTGAAAAATAAACTTTCAACATCTTTCTCTAAATCCAGAGTAATTTAATACAAAAAAAAAAAAAAAAAGGTCGCACACCGTTTGGCAACTCCTATAGGTAAAGATGACTTGCCATTGCTTCTGCCTGGTATCTCCATTTCTGGGCCTGGCTCCCACTGAAGAGACCTCAATAAAGGTCGAAACTAGTCTGGGTAGTGGCCATTCCCTTAATGCATAACATTATACATATCTGTAAGGAGATGTGTTGTGCATTATGGGAGATACTGAGTTAGGTGTGATGTTAGCTTGCTCCACCTTTGCTGTGAGTTGTCTGGTGTTGTAATACCTTACCCCAGTCCTGAAGATATTTTCAGGCACAAACTTTTTTTGCTCACACTTGAATAAAGGATTAAACTAAATTTATTAAAGAAGATATATATATATTCTCAGCACAGCCGCCTGAAGGGACAAAAGTTCTCTGTCTATAATCATGCTGTATATGTTGCTGAAGTTATTTAACTAATATTTTATGATAGAGTCTAAGTAACACAGGGGAGATGGTAATAGGTCTAAAGTCTGATGAACAGCTTGAAGTTTCTTTCATCGGAATGAAGATAGTTCTTGAAGCATGTAAGTATGGTGGTATTACTTTACTGGAAAGGAGAATGTCCACTAAGTCTTGAAGAATCTTCAATGGCACCTTCCGAAGCCTAGATGCAGGAAAGCCATCAGGTCTGGAGGCAGAGAAATTGGATGGAAGAGCTGCTTTAATCTCCTGGATGGAGACAGGCTGGGATATTTGAAGGGCAGGAATGGACCTCAATATTAGGTTGGTAATCATAATCAGGGATGTGTGGAGGTAAAGCAGAAAAGACTGTACTCCAGAATTTGACAAAATCATCATGCAAGTCTGCTAGAGGTGGAGGGGAAGTACCGTCAAGGATGGTTTTGGCACACTGCCCTCTATTCTTTTTATAGAGGGCCTGCATAGCTGCATAGGCCCTCTTCCTCTGCTTCCTATTTGACAAAGTCATTGTAAAATGAGATGTAGGCATGAAGTGTTCAGAGAATTCAGTGTGGAGGTAGTCATTCAACTGATCTGTGATATCCATTCCCAGAAGGTGAGTCTGGATGAGATATTTAAGAATTTGATGGTTATATTCTGGAAGAGGAGGATCGTCTAGAGATGATGATCGTCTGAGATCGTCTGAGAATCAAGACTCTTCTTCAACAGCAGGATGGTGGCTGGAAGATGGAGAGGCAGAGACAGGAGATATGGAGATATTACCTGTCCCTACCTGTGGCAGATGGGCTGCCAATTCTGGAAGTAAGGCTTTGTAACTGGCTTTCAGTCTATGACACTTGATGGCATCCAAGGATCTTAATGGGAACGCCTTAAATAAAGCCTCATTGATTTTCTTTATCCCTCCAGCCGTCAACTCGATCTCATGAGTGGCGAGGATCTTGCAGACTCAGATCCCCCATATACCACTTTTTGATATGTCAGTCAGCCATCCTCTTATCCATGCTAATATTGTATAACCCAAACCCATTTTCTCCAATTTATGCAGCAGTCTGCCATGCTGTATTCTGTCAAAAGCCTTAGCAAAATCCAAAAGTATCATGATTTATCCATTTCCCTTGTCTAGTTATGCCTATTATATTATATTATATTATTTATATTATTATTTTATATATTATGTATCATATTATATTATTATATTATATGCCCATATATACCCATTAAGTTTTTTTTATCAATTTTTAATGAGTAAAATGTAAAATTTAATTCAGTATACTTTGGCTGAATATTTAGTACCATATTTTTTGATAGATAATGCTTGCATTATCTATACAAAAAAGTTTAAATTCGTTAAAAATGAACATGCGCGGTATACAGGGTGTTCGGGATAAATTTGACATATTTATAATTAATTATATTTTTCCGTAAGTTACATGTATTAACACACACTTCTCTTCATTTAAAAGTTTGGACCCTTCTTCATTCATATACAAGATGTCAGAAAGGATGGATAGCTGGAACCCACCTGAATCATGGAAGAGAATAACTTGTATCATCATGATTCGTGCCCGCCATCAAAATAAGGATATTACGACTGCTGCCCAATGCTCCCTGAATACAGTAAAAACAATCAGGCATGAACTAGAGACTTGCAATGGTGACTACGAGGATGTAGCAAGAAGAAAGATCCCTAGCAGACGATCTGATTGTGTTCGTACAGCAGAATTCCTCGCAAATCTGCAGGAACAGGTGTTGAAGAACCCTGGCATTGGAATTCGGGCTTTGTTCGTGGAGTTGCTAACTGTAGTCAAGCCCTGGATAACAAGGGTAGCCAATGGTAGGCCGTATGTATGGCAGCAGGATTCGGCCCCTTGCCACACCTCTGGGAAAAGTCAAAAATGGTTGTCTGAAAATTTCTACGACTTCACCAGTCCAAATGTTTGGCCTCCAAACTCCCCAGACCTTAACCCCATGGATTATTTTGTATGGGGCACAGTTGAAAAAGACACCAATCGCACTTCCAGTAATACAAAAGCCCAGTTAATGGATAAAATTAAAACAGTTTTTGCGGCCCTTCCCAGGGAGACTGTAGCATCAGCTTGTTCGAGGTTCCGAAGCAGAATTGAAGCTGTGATCGATGCTAATGGTGGTTATTTTGAGTAAATCTTGTTGATAGTATTGTAATTAACTCTGCCTGTAATGTTTTTTTGTCAATTCATTAAATTTAATAGATACAAAGAAGATTTTCTTTTTCCTTACGAAACTGTCAAATTTATCCCGAACACCCTGTACATTAGAAAGGTATGAGAGGTAAATCAAGTGTAATAACAAAACTAAGGTAGAAGTATTACTTAATATTTATTGAACATTACATTATTCAAATCCAAAAAATTCTTTATCAGACTCAATATTGAAAGAATCAGTTGTTAAAAATTTCGTTTGCTATTTCTTCAGCTTCATAATCATTGTCACTGGACACCACAGCATTCCCTTGTGATTTAATGAAACCATTTCTAACACAGTTTTCACTTAAGTAGCTCAATTTCTACAATCTACATAACTATATCTTTATATGACATTTTTTTCATCTGCCCTGTTTTGTTATATTCATGGATGCCATTCATCATCCAGTCTTCCCACTTAGCCGGCAAATTGTCTTTGAATGGTTTATTTACTGCAAAATCAAGGGGTTGGAGTTTTTGTTAAACCACCTGGAATGATGGCCAATTTGGAATACTTACAATTGTTTTAACTTCTGCTGTCATGTGTGCCTACACGAATCCAACACTAACAAAGATTTTGGCTTGAAAAATGCCATTTTTCACTTTCGTCACACATTCTCCAACCAAAATTTCATAACCTTGGAATTTATCCAACCTTTATCATTAGAAGTAACAATAATATCTTTGGAATCACAACCTTTCTTTTGAAAATCACCATCGATGGCAGTGTGGAACCATCTGCAGTTACACAGAACTGCGCTGTGTAGGATTTTTTCCGAGAAGTACTTCTGTCTTCCATGGGTAATTCAGATCTAATAACAAAATATAAACAAATAATGATTTACTTTATGAAATATTTTAAAACAGGATGTACGGAATAATCAACCACTGCCACTAGCAACACATGTGCTTTTAAAGAATTCCTCCGTCCTCTGTCTGTACTTCCTAACTCTACTGCTAGTTGGCGCATGCGTGTTATCTATACATCAAAAGGAGCGATGAAAATGTTGGGGTGCGTGTTATACATTAGGTGTACGTTATCTATAGAAAATACAGTATTTGGTGCTTCAGCATAAAATACTAACCAAATCTCTCTTTGGCATCTTCCCTACTTTTTACAACTTCATAGATTTTATGGAAAAATATTTGTTTCTCAATTAATATAAATACATACAGTATTATTTTAAAATATGGTGAAAATAATTTCTCCACTCACAGCAGTTAGTAATAACAACCTTTTTTGGAAAAAATATGGGTTCAACTTTAATCACACTATGATAAAATCCTTTATAAGAACTTTTTAACTAAAGTGAGTTATCAGAACTCATACCGATGTGGATGTTCCCTCTCCCCTATTCCTGGAATTCCAGGTTTTAACATCTTTCTTCTTCCATCTCAGGTCTTAGACCTGCCACAACAACGTTCATTACAATCTGTCTTTTCACCATTTCTATGTGATCTTTCAATCAGTCTTTTAATTTATTTATTTGGTTTCCATTTTTATAACCTTCAAGTGAGAATCAAATGAAGTTCTCATTTCTCATACATAAATTTTTGATATAATTGGTTCTCCTGCCCCTAAATAAAGAGTTGAAAATCCACATCCATCATAGAACAATGAGTGGGCTTTCAACTCTTTCAACAAGCAAGGTGGTAATGCCACACCAGGTGATGAAAATTACCTACTACCTTAGGAAAATTGTTTCTATGAAATAGCCATTTTATTTGCTATTTTATTTCTAAATTTATTTAATGCAGCTTAAATATAAGATACAAAACTAAACAAAAAAAAAATTATTAAAGATTATAAAATTTTTCATCTGATAAGTTTTGCACTATACTGCATAAGCAATATGTACAGAAACTGATTGCTAGTTTAATAAAGCATGACACAAATTTTGGGTCTCAACTTGAATTGCTTAAAAAGAGTGTGCGTGAGACAGAGAATAGCGAATTGTTACATAAGAGATTCTTAATTATATGGCCATATCATTTCTTATACTGACACAAAATAATCTACCAACTGCACTAGAACATGTAATTATAAAACTTTACAAGTATTCAAACACTGCACAAATATGACAAAATTCAATGAAGTAGATTTTTATTTATTCATGTGGGGTTCCTCCACCATCCTTAGGACTAGTTGAGCCCCCCCTAATGAGGGATTAAGTGTGTATTTTATGACTGTAGATCCACGTGGGGTGTGTGTGTGTGTGTGTGTGTGTGTGATCACAGGCCAGTTTGCCTATGCTGAGGACGAAAAACTTGAGTTTCTGGGTGGAAAACCCTCTACCTCTGTATGAGACCAGCTGACTCACCATTAGTCAAAAGAGACCAGATAAAGGTTCCTCACATCACGGACAGGAATTAAACCCAAGTTTTTCCGACCAAAGGGCTTCATCTATACCAACAGAGCTACAGAGGCTCTAATTAAATAGATAAAAGATTACTATCCAGACAATGCATACACTGAAAATTCTCTGTCTAATATATGTACATAAATATGACAAATAAAAGTAAAAGGAATCAGAGATAACACAAAACCTAAAGTAAAGATATTATGCATGTCTGGCATACACAATCTTTAACCAGAAATGCTAAGATGATGATGTATAAAATTTTTACAGTGCCTTATGATGCATAATTCAGAAGGTATGCTCAAAAAGTCAAATCCAGAATGGAATAGAGCCATAAAAGTGCTCATCTTTAAAAATAGAAATAAACTAAGAATTACAGAGGAATTTCCCTACAGAGAGTTCTATATTATACTTAACAAGTAATTAAATTATATTCATCCAAGAATTAGATTCTTCATGACTAGTCCAAGCAGTGTATTTATAATATATATATATATATGTAATTAATTTTTTAACTTGGGGATACTGTATATTAGGGTTACCAAGTAATTTTATAAGCTTGGTTATTTAACTCCTAATCCCAAGTATGCAAACAATTAAGTTTGCGCCTGAAACACAGTTCAAGTCTAACGTAATGGTACAACACCAGGGCAACTCATTGTAAAGGTGGGTAAAGCTCTGATCACTACTCTTAGTATTTTCCATAATGTAAAGCACATCTCACTAAAAGATGTATACTGCAATACATTATGGGTGGGGTCACTACCCAGACCTTAAACGTGTGGACAGACTTATGTGTTCGTCGAACATGTTGTTTTTTATTTTAATGGTATAATAGAACACAGAAACTAAGTAAATAATTAATTTATTAACTTGATGCTGATATTTCGCTGGTATTATAACCAGCATCTTCAGAGCACAAAAACACTGTTTGTCACAATACGCGAGACTAAAACAACATGGTGTACATTAACAAAATTGTAGCAGCAACACAAAGACTAGAGTCCTGATTTTGGCGCCCTCTATCTGAAAAAAAAAAAAAAAAAAAAAAAAAACGCTATCATATATTGCTAGAGTCCTAGAAAAGTGCTAGTTTTTCCTTAATATGACTGTCTCCCAGATCTTCGGCAAGTTAATACAGCCATATTTGTTGAGATTTGGGGTGTGTTTTAGGGCTTCTGTCGCCTCTAAGAACAATCTCTCTGATTTATATGGGTTTCTGTGTAGTACTTTTGTGTTTTTCCAGTTGATCCTGTGTGCAGGGGTATCCAGAGTATGGTCTGCTAGGCCCGACTTCCCATAATGATATTTCCGGACGTATCGTTTATGTTCGCTGATGCGGATATTCACAGTTCTTCCTGTTTGACCGTAGTAGGCTTGATTGCATGAGCAGGGTACTTGGTAGACTCCTGGATGTGATAAAGGAGGAATGCTGTCCTTGGGTGAGCGGATGAGGGTGGCTAATTTCCCCCCCCCCCCCCCTAGCCAACTTTTACATAGAACACCTGGAAAAACAAGCAATCAATACAGCCACTCTCAAACCAACACTTTGGCTACGCCATGTTGATGATGTGCTTGCCATTTGGCCACATGGCCCTGAGACATTGAAAACATTCTTAGCACATTTAAATAGCCAACACCCAAAAATCCACTTTACTATGGAACCGGAAGCCAACAACTGTCTGCCCTTCCTGGATACACTCATCACACGTCTCCCAGATGGTTCCTTATCATTTTCAGTTTTCAGAAAACCCACACATACAGGCAGATACTTACACAAACAATCACACCATCATCCTTCTCAACAATATGGCATATTAAAAACGCTAACCCATAGAGCGAGAGCAATCTGTTCAAATGACAAGGCTCTTACTGCTGAACTGACTCACTTACGCCACACCTTCTTGGCCAACGGCTACAATCCACAAAAAATAAACAAAATACTAAACACTCCTAAGAAATCCCTCCCACCATCCACCACAGAGAACTACAACAAAACAGTCACCATCCCTTACATAAAAGGCACATCCGAAAAGATCTCAAGAATTCTCATTAAACATAAACTACGCACTACATTCAGACCATGTAGCATATTAGCCACCCTCATCCGCTCACCCAAGGACAGCATTCCTCCTTTATCACATCCAGGAGTCTACCAAGTACCCTGCTCATGCAATCAAGCCTACTACGGTCAAACAGGAAGAACTGTGAATATCCGCATCAGCGAACATAAACGATACGTCCGGAAATATCATTATGGGAAGTCGGGCCTAGCAGACCATACTCTGGATACCCCTGCACACAGGATCAACTGGAAAAACACAAAAGTACTACACAGAAACCCATATAAATCAGAGAGATTGTTCTTAGAGGCGACAGAAGCCCTAAAACACACCCCAAATCTCAACAAATATGGCTGTATTAACTTGCCGAAGATCTGGGAGACAGTCATATTAAGGAAAAACTAGCACTTTTCTAGGACTCTAGCAATATATGATAGCGTTTTTTTTTTTTTTTTTTTTTTTTTTTCCCAGATAGAGGGCGCCAAAATCAGGACTCTAGTCTTTGTGTTGCTGCTACAATTTTGTTAATGTACACCATGTTGTTTTAGTCTCGCGTATTGTGACAAACAGTGTTTTTGTGCTCTGAAGATGCTGGTTATAATACCAGCGAAATATCAGCATCAAGTTAATAAATTAATTATTTACTTAGTTTCTGTGTTCTATTATACCATTAAAATAATAAACAACAACTACCCAGACCAGTTTCAACCTATTTTGAGGTATCATCAGTGAGTAGCTAGACCCTAAATACCAAGGTTTTAGTAATACAGAGCCTTATCAACTTTACCTATTTTTTACCAAGTTAAAAAAATTAATTACATCTATATCTCCTCCAGAGATTCTTATTAAAAATAAAAACACCTTGCAGCAACTTCTATAGGTAAAGTTGATAAGGCTCTGTATTACTAAAATCTTGGTATTTAGGGTCTAGCTACTCACTGATGAGACCTCAAAAGAGGTTGAAACCGGTCTGGGTAGTGACCCCATCCATAATGTATTGCAGTATACATCTTTTAGTGAGATGTGCTTTACATTATGGAAAATACTAAGAATAGTGATCAGAGCTTTACCCACCTTTACAATGAGTTGCCCTGGTGTTGTACCATCTTTAGACTTGAACTATGTTTCAGGCACAAACTTAATTGTTTGCATACTTGAGATTAGAAGTTAAATAACCAAGCTTATAAAATTACTTGGTAACCCTAATATATATATATATATATATATATATACCATACAGTTACAGTTGCAGCCTTATAACACAGTGCATTGCCTTGCTGAAAGAGACAAATGATCAATTCCATAGAAACACCACAAAGTAGGAAGCATTGCATTGTCCAGAATGTTCATAAATATATATATATATATATATATATATATATATATATATATATATATATGGGGTGCTTAAGGGTCAAAGCTGTATAACTGAGAGGAGACCTCCACATAGCATTTAAAGGAATGCGGAGAACCGACCAGGGCTTCAGACCTAATGTCCAATCCTCACCTTCTCGTGGTGCACCCTGTTGGGTATCTACTTTGATACTGAACGAACGAGGATGGGCTGGCAATTTGGGATTTAGCCGACCAAATTGTATTCTTATTGGTTAAACCAAAATAAAAAATGATGGTACAATATGACAAAATTTCATGCTGGCTGGGGCGTCGCCCGGTTAAACAAGGCCCCCCATTGTTTTCGCCAGGGAACCAGGATGAACAGCGAAAAGTCAGCTACTGGAACATATCTGAAAACAAACCCCAACTCAACATCACCAGAGTTAAAGATCGGTACCATCAATGTAAGAAGCCTGAATGGCAAAGAAATCGAGCTAGCTGAGGAATTAGATAAGTACCAGATCGACATAATAGGGGTGACTGAAACAAAATAGACCAAAACTGGTGAGATCTTTTTGAGCAATAAACACAAAATGTCATATTCAGGCAATGACAATCAAGGAAAAGAAGGAGCAGCCATAATATTAAACACAAAATACGAGGCTAATCTTCTTGAATGGCAGTCAGTCTCAAGTAGAGTAATGTGGGCAAATATGAGAATGGGGAACTGGACAATGAGACTTATTTGTGCCTATGGTCCCACAGAATGTTCTACTAAGGTAGAAGTGGAAGAATTTTTTGACGCTTTAGAAAAAGCAACTAACACAATGAAAAAGGAAAAGGTGGTCCTTGTTGGGGATCTAAATATCAGAGTAGGAAATGATTGTGAGACATACAAAAATATTTTGGGAAAATTTGGAGAAAAGAGCAAAGCTAATAATAATGGCAAATATCTGTTGGATTTCTGCTCAGGACATGGACTGGTTATTACTAACACCATGTTCCAGCATAAAAATGTGCACAAATTCACATGGAGAGAAGAAGCTAGGAATAAGAAAAGTCTCATTGACTATGTTATTGTTGATAGTGGTGTTTTCTCCCTGGTGCAGGACACCAGAGTGTACAGAGGATTTGAAATTGGAAGTGATCACTATTTAGTCTTGAGCAGGATAAAATTGAATTTCATATTGAAAAGAATAACATGTAAGAAAGTTTTAAAGCAAATAAAAGTTGAGCAGCTCTCAGATGTGAACTGTAGACTAAAATACACAAACATTATTGAAGAAAAAATGAAAGAGTTTGAGAACAGGAATCAAACCTTGGGGATTCAGTGGCAAATTCTGAAGAAAACATTGATTGATTCTGCCAGAGAGGCATGTGGTGAGGTTGTGTGCAAGGATAAAAAAATCATAACTCCCTGGTGGACACAGGAAGTTAAAGAGGCAGTTAAGGAAAAGAAGAAAGCATATCAAAAGTTCCTGGCAAATAAGTCAGCTTTTACTCTTACAGAATACAGAGACAAATGTAAGAAAGCTAAACAGTGTGTAAAACTAGCTAAACCAAAGTCATGGGAGGACTTTGGCAAGAATATAGAAAATAAATACCAAGAAGGTGGCAAAATATTCTGGAGGTTGTTGAAGAAGCTTAGGAATGGAGGAAAGAGTGCTGTAAAATGAGTTAGAGATGATAAAGGTGACATGAAAACAGGAGAAAAAGATATCCTTGAAGTATGGAGTAATTACTTTGAAAAACTGCTAAATGAAACAAGCAGTGATGACAGCACAGTGATAAAAAACACTGACCAGGCATGCAGTCAGGAATACATATCCATAGTTGAAGTAGAAAAAGCCATCAAAGGCTTGAAATGTGGAAAGGCAGCAGGAGTAGATGATATTCGACCAGAAATGCTGAAGTATGGTGGTATAAAAGTCTTACAGTGGCTGCACTGCATAGTTGAGAAAGCCTGGACAGAGGGATGAATTCCCGGTGATTGGAGTAGAGCTCTCATAGTACCCATATATAAAAAGGGAAATAAAACTGAATGTGAGAATTACAGAGGTATTTCCCTACTGAGTGTTCCTGGCAAAATCTATGCAAGTATACTTGAGAAACGGTTGAGAAGAATTGTGGAAGAAAAGCTTGGTGAAGAACAAGCTGGATTCAGGCCAAATAGAGGCTGTCAGGATCAGATCTTCACTTTACGACAAATAGTCAAGAAAACATGGGAATATAACAAAGATCTGTATTTAAGTTTTGTCAATTTGGAAAAGGCATACGACAAGGTGCCAAGAGAGAAGCTATTCAATACGCTGCAGTTATATGGTGTCAATGGGGCATTATATCAAGCAATACTCAGTCTTTATTTGAGTTGTAAGTCAGCAATTAGAATTGAAGGAAGTACAGGAAGATGGTTTGATGTTAAATCTGGTGTGAGACAAGGATGTACATTATCTCCTCTGTTATTCATTACCTATATGAATCGCATTATGAAGGAAAGTGGTATTCAACATGATATCAAAATTGGAGATGTTAATGTCAGCTCTTTGCTTTATGCAGATGATGTTATACTTCTAAATAAATCTGCTACAAGTCTGCAAGATTCTCTGACTAAATTGAATAGCTGTTGTAATAGATATGGTATGAAGGTCAGCAATAAAAAGACAAAGACAATGAAAATAGGCAGAATCATTGAAAATGTCAGCTGTGTTGTGAATGGAGAACCTGTGGAACGGGTAAAACATTTCAGCTGCTTAGGCGCAATTTTTACTGAAGATGGTGAATTGAGTATGGAAATAGACAACAGAATCAGCAAAGCTGGTGTGGTGGGAGGTCAATTGAATGAATTCATATGGAATAAGAGAGGAATTGGTTGGAACACTAAATTAGCTGTATACAGGACAGTGTTCAAACCAGTTTTAACTTATGGATCTGAGAGATGGGTCAGAAGTAAAACACTTGGCCAAAGACTAGAGACCGCAGATATGAGAGTCCTGAGAGAGAGATTATAGGTGTGAACAGATGGCATTAATGGCAATATCATATTAATATTGCCATTTAAGGCTTCCTTAAATTTCCTTTCATACCAGGTTTTTGTATGGTGTAAAGAGCGGGTGCTTTTCCAGTTGATTTGGTGTAAGGTGTTGAGCGCGTGATCTGAGAGGCCTGCTTCACCATAATGGTTATATTTAATGTCTTATGTGTTCTTTCTTACGTATAGGGTTTGTCCGTCCTGTTTCACCAATGTACGATAAGTTACAGGTGCAGTGGATGCAATAGACTCCAGGATGTGCCAATGGGAGGAGAGGATCCTTAGAGGAGCTGAATATGGTTTTAAGTTTAGTGGGTGGCTTAAAGGTGGCATTGAGGTTATAATGTGGTAGGATTCTGTTGATTTTTTCTGATATCCCTTTAATGTATGGGATGGCTATGGTTTTACTGTAATCTAGATTCGTTTTTGTTGTTGTTTTATGGAATATTTTATTAATAGTATTTTTGTTATAGCCATTATTTATGAATGTGTCGCTGATGATTTTTAGTTCTTGTTTCAGGGCTTGCTAGTTAGAGCAAATTGTTGTAGCTCTGTTTTTAAGGGTGTTAATGACTCCATATTTTTGTGATGGGTGGTGGTATGAATTAGCATGTATGTATTGGCCCATGTGTGTGTTGGTTTTCGGCAGACCGTGAAGGATAGGCTGCCTGAAGGAAGATGTGTGACTAGTGTGTCTAGGAACGAGAGTGAGTTTTGATTTTCAATTTCAATGGTAAATTGTATGCGTTCGTGTTGTTTGTTCAGTTGGCTAAGGAATGTATTTAGCATTTGTCGCCCGTGCGGCCAGATAACGAACACATCGTCAAGTATCTAAGCCAGACTGTTGGTTTTAGTGTGGCGGAATCAAGAGCCCTTTGCTCAAAAGTTCCCATGTAGAAATTAGCAATTGGGGGGGGGGGGGGATAGTGGTGAGCACATGGCTGTACCTTCTTTTTGTAGGTAAAATTTGTTTTGCCACACGAAGTAACTGGACTGTAGTACATGGGCAAAGAGGGCCGTAATGTCGGGCGGAAATTTGTTCTGTAGTAGGAGAATTGTGTCATCGATGGGGACATTTGTGAAAAGGGCAGAAACGTTGAAACTGACTAATAAGTCGTCTTTGTCGAGTGTTATGTTTTTAATTTTGTTTATAAAGTGTTGTGTGTTCTTTATGTAGGAAGGGGGAATGACCTATCAACTCCTTGAGTGTTGACGCTAATTTCTTGGCTAAGTGGTAATTAGGGCTGTCTATTCCTTCCACAATTGGTCGAAGCAGCACATTTTGTTTGTTTATTTTCGGGACCCCATATACTATTCTGGGGGGGGGGCATAGTAGTGTTTGAGTTTTTTAACTGTCTCCGGTGGCCAAGAAGTGATGGACTTGAGTAGTTTCTCTGTTTTATCCTTTATCCTGTTTGTTGGGTTATAATTTACCAGCTTATATGTGATGTTATCGGCTACTAGTTGATTCATCTGAAGTATATATGTTGACCTGTCAAGGACAGCAGTGGCATTACCTTTATCCAATTTCTTTATTATTATGTCTTGGTTGGCTTTTAATGACTTAATTGCTGCTAGTTCTGTGAGATTGTTCTGTATGATTTTCTTAATGTTCAGGACATTACTAGTTTCTAATTGTATTTCATCGGCTATATTGTTAGGTAGGGACCTGATGCCTCTTTCTATGTGGTAGATAAAATCCAATTTGTTTACCTTTTTAGGTGCTATTGCGTAGTTAAGTCCTTTATTCAGTAGCGTAAGTTTGCCGCTGTTCAAGGTGTGGCTTGATAGGTTGATCACATGGTTCTTGCTTGCTGGTGGTTGGTCGCTCCTTGTCTCCCTTGTTTGTTGTTCATTGTTGGTCTTCTGATTGGATGGATTCCTGTGATTGGCTGCCATATTTCGGCGTTGTTTCAAACTGTGGAATTTGGTCTTGAGTTTTTCTTTATTCTTTTCCAGGGTATATTTGGCCGAATTGTCAGTAATTCTTTCAAGTACTTGTAGAATGTCTGAATTAATATAACTCAATAGTTAAGATTGCAATTTTGAAACCAGATTTTGAGCTATTGCTAGATTTTGGCGGGCTGTTTGGATCTGTTCTCAAGCATTGCTTCTTCTGTGCGGTCACAAATACGGAGTGCTTTAGCAGACGTAAATTTCTTTTTCAGTTTGATGCAAATAGGAATAAGGTTATTGTCTCTGCATCTCTTTAAAAAGGCCAGCCGATTGATTAAGAGGCACGATTTTTAGTGTGAGATGGTAAATTAAATATCATGATGTTAATATATATATATAGATAGATACATAGACTTGTTGTTGCGCCCAATGTATTTCTACAACCAACAGATAACACTAATAATAGGACTCTAGCATTGATGTATAATTTTTTTTTCCCACCAGAGGTCAGGCCATCAATTGTTGTAGCAGTTGGTCAGTAACTTTAACAAACCAGTTTGATTGTAGTGTAGCTTGTTTTCTGTGTATGGTGTGTATGCTCCAGAAGATGACCTTGACATAAAGGTTGAGACGTCGAATGTATATTTTAGTTATGTTAAACTAAAGTTTTCATTCAAATACGGTAGTTGTCTCCATAATTTTCAAAAATGTATAGAGACAATACAATAATAATGGGAGATTGGAATGCTATAGTGGGAGAAGAGGGCAATGATTTCAGGAAGATTTGGTCTTGGATGTAGGAATGAACGAGGAAAGTAGTTAATAGAATTTTGTACACAAAAACAGTTATTTATAGCAAATACACTATTTCAAGTTCCAAAAAGAAGAAGATACACCTGAAAAGCACCTGGGGATTCAAATAGATATCAAATAGATTATATATAAAAGATACAGAAACTAAATAAAAAAAGGCAAAAGCTATCCAGGTGCCGACATCAGTAGTGACCATAACCTTGTCTTAATGAAAACAGAACTGAAACATAAGAAACAAATCCAAAGATATAAAATAAGATGGAACCTTGAAAAATTAAAGAGTAAAGAAGTGAAGAGAAGATACCAAGAAGTAACTGATCATAACATTCCAGAAAACATAAATAGTAAGAATAATATTGAAAACCAATGGAATATGATTAAAGAGTCAATTACAAATGCATCAAATCAATTATTGAAAAATACAGAAAAAGAAAAAAGAAAATATTGGATAACAGATGAAATACTTGGCCTTATGAATGAAAGAAGAAAATATAAAAATACTGTTAAAGAAAAAGATGTAGCCAAATACAAATATCTTAAAAATCTAATTACAAGAAAATGTAGACAAGCCAAAAAATAATACCTAGAAGAACAATGTAATAGATGAATTATTTAAAAAAGAAAACATAGAGAGACCCTATAAAGAAATTTACAAACTGATTTTCAAATTTAATAAGAACAGCAAAAACAATGCCATCAACAATGAAAATGGAAAATTACTCGTAGAATCTGAGGATATATTAATGGAATGGAAGAATTATCTTGAAAATCTCTATAATGGAAACGAACTTGATGTTGATATTAGCATAGAAAATCAAAATGAAGATAATCTAGGACCCCCAATAATGCAGAAGAATTTGATAAAGCACTATTCAAAATGAGTAAGGGAAAAATACAGGTGTAGACAATATTCCTATAGAATTACTACAAAATCTAGGTGATGAGACAAAAACCTTACCCTATCAATTAATAGCCCAAATCTATGATAGAGAAGAAATACCAAAGGAGTTTATCAAACTATAATATCAATACTGAAAAAGAATAATGCAAATAAATGCATTATTTAGAACAATAGTTTTAATCCCACATGTTAGCAAAATTCTGCTAAAAATTATTCAGAATAGAATTTATTCCAAAATAGATTGTCTATTGGATGAAGACCAATTTGAATTCAGAAAGAATAAAGGAATAAGAGAGGCAATATTCTGTTTAAGAACAATAATAGAGAGAAGATTAGACCTTAGCAAAAATACTTACATTCCCTTCCTTGATTTAGTGAAAAAGTTTCATAAAGTAAACCAGCAAATACTCCTCAATTGTCAACTAATATCGGCATAGACTTGAGGGATAGGAAAATAATTTATCAAATTTACAAAAATCAAAATGGGCTGATTAAAATCAATGCTAAAGAGAAAATAATAAATATAAGGAGTGCAGTAAGACAAGGATGTATACTTTCACCACTTTTATTTAATTTATATATTGAATTCAGGAAACTAAAGATAAATGGTGAGCAAGTCGTGTATAAGATTTGCTGATGACATAGCCCTTGTGGCAGCAAACAGAAGAACGTTAAAAACAATACTAGAATTACTAAATAATAACCCCGAAAAATATAAAATGAAAATCAACATAGATAAGACTAAAATCCTTGTTACAGGCAAAACCCCTATCAATATAGAGCATATAGACATCAGCGGGAAACAGATAAAACAAGTAAAATGCTTTAAATATTTAGGAAGCCTAATAACAGAAGATGGCAGAACAAGAGAAGACATAAGATCAAGAATAAACAATGCAAAAGCCCAATTCTCTAAGATGAAAAGCATTTTAACAGAAAACCTCAACCTATAATTGAAAAAAAAAAAATTAATAAACACATTGAGATGGAGCATTGCACTGTATGGATATGAAACCTGGATTCTAGGCAGAGAAGATGTAAGAATATTGGAGGCTTTTGAAATGTGGCGCTGGCGCTGCATGAACAAAATAAAATGGGCAGAAAAAAATCAAACGAAGAAGTCCTGAGAGAGAGAGAGATAAGCGAAGCAAGAACTCTAATTAAATCGATCAAAATGAGAAGGGACAGGTGGTATGGACATATACTTCGTCATGATGGACTTGTGAAAAGAATAACTGAAGGCAAAATAGAGAGGAAAAGAAGAAGAGGCAGACCAAGGAAAAGCTTTATTGATAAGTCAAAGAAAGCACAGGTTTGAAGAGTTACCAGGAAATTAAGAAGAAAGCCATGACAGAGAGGAATGGAGGAAATTGCTGCTGAGTTACTAATCCTAAGACTGATGCAACTGATGATGATGATGAGTGTCCTGCAAGTGACAGACAAGATGATTCAGGAATTGATGTGCATCAAATAAAAGTTATCAAAAACAATCAAGTAGAGTAAAGACAGGTTCCATATGAAAAAAAAAAGAGATAATGACATTTAGAAGTAAAGCAGTATTTACACACAAACACTTTAATAATGAACTCGCTCACTCACAATAAAAAATAAATCTATTAATCACTGCGAGAATCAACCACATACACATGTATATTCCAGGACTAAAATATGCATTTTTAGAAAGCGTAATAAATAAGGATTATCTTTGTATTTCATTATTTTTTAAACTTGACTGATTGCATAATATCATAATTCACTATAATCATGAACTTAATTTAACTAAAAAATATATTTGAGGATTACTAATTTCAATAAGGTAAATATTATACCTGATTTTTGCCCACAAAAAAAATTCAAAAAGGATAATATTACAAACTTTCTTATCAAATGCCCATATCACATTATAATACTATAAGATAATTACTATAGGCTGGAACATGGAGAATGACTTAACAGGCTTGTTGCTCTTTTTCACTAATGACACTAAAAACATACCTAATAGATCATTCAAGTCAAATACACTGTACTAGGAAAAAGTTTTGCAATCACGGTAGGCCTATTTTTAGTAAACTTTACTATTAGTTCCAATGCTCAAGGATTAAATTAGTACATTTATTTATAAGAATATGCCAAATTAATAACTAAATAATAGAAAAAAAATCAATTTGTTACCTCCAATTTGAAGGCAAGTGTATAAGAGCGTCTTCTCCTCTTACTTGAAGATACAATTGTTTCTTCACGGTCTTTAGGAGCAGCAGATGTTTCAAGAATCAGACAAGTGTCATCAGTCAGTGGCTATTAAAAATTGATATTGTTAAGTTTTAATAATAACAACAGGACAAATTATGATTCAGATTTCAAAAATTAATTCATAGTAGCCTCATCACACTTATGAATAAAGTACCACATGAAATTGTGTTAATTCAAAACTCAAGATACCAAAAATTCATATCTCGAAAAGTTTGGTTCCTTGGTACTAATATATAGTTCAATTTATTTGAAGTATTTTTTTTTTATGAAGTATGGTATCTGATTTTCCTAAGAAGTGAAGTGAAATGTTTTTAAATTATTTTGCAGTATTTGCTACTGGTGTGCTTTCAACTACAGCAGAACCCCTTTATATAATGAAAGTTCACAACAGTCTGGAAATAAATATTGTTCCAAATTCAAACAGTAAACACAATAATTAGCATTATTTCACAATCATTATGCTAGTAGTTATCAGCATTTTTTCATAATTTTTGATTCCTGACTTCTTAATGCTGTTGAAAGAAGCTGTGATTGATTAGAAACTAGTCAGTCTCAACTGCCAGCCTGTTGAACCTTTTTTTCTGTTTTGTCTGGGAAAACTATCCTTGAGAATAAGATTTTTTCTCTTTGTTCTTCAATATCATATTGAAAAGAAGAGGAAAATAAGTAAGTCACCGACTTGCACAGAATAGAGTTATGGGGATTCATACATACACAGTTGCTATACTTTGACTGAATAGCAACATCCTCTATCAAGGCACCGTAACACCTACTAATTTCACTCTTAACAGCAAATGTTGCTTCATATGTCTTTATGGTTTAAAACCTAGTGGTTAATGCTAGCCTTCTGTTTATTCCATGAGCAAAAGTTCTTGTAAAACACACCTAAGATATTTTCAATTGAGTATAGAATTTCAGATGGATGTGTGTTAGGTAAAGAGGTGTGGTTTAAGAGTACCTCTTAAACCACACCTCTTTACCTAACACACATCCATCTGAACATTCGCTATGAAGAAAAGAAAACTTTAGTACAAAAGTAAACATTCTTAATTTAATGAATGTAAGAGGTTACAAATGTAATTAATTTGGATGGGGAATAGAGTACATTATTTCATGTTAACTGTGACTGCCAACAAACAGTCCTTAAATTCATGCACAAATCAGTTACTTGTACAAAATTGTTGCTTTATTCCCACAAGACTGTAAAATGTAAAATTTTAATTTTCCCTATGTTGTTGTTTGATCATGTTGAGAACAGATGAAACATATTTACAACTGCAGAAACAAACAAAAGTAATCATTATAACAAAATAGTGCTCTCATCACAACCAAAAAATCATACTATATTTAACATTATTACATTATATGCCAGCCTGTTTTTATTTTTTATTGTGTGGTTCCCATCCATAATAGGTTATTAGCAAAGCTATAGTACATTTGTACCCTGGGTGGGTTAAGAATTTTTATCAATTTTATAAAAATTTTTGTAACTTTTTAAATTTATTTTTACATAGTCTGGAAACCCTGCTCTAGAGATCAAACATAAAACTTTTTCAAGCCACTTCAGGTCTCCAATAAGTAAAGTGGTGGTCTCACACCAGGCAATGAAATTCAGCTCCTACCTCAAGACAATCACAAACATCCATGCCCACAACAGAATTCAAACTTGGAGAACAGATATGCTAACCACTTGACCAACCAGGTTGGTCAAGTGGTTAGATGAGTGGTTAGTATACCCACTCTCCAACCAACTGGCTGTGAGTTTGAATTCGACTGTGGACACATACTGGCCACTGAATTCGAAACCTTTATGCCAATGTACGTAAATGTAACTTACACAGCATATGTGCAAACTTGGAGTTCAATAAAGGGCTTATTGTGGGTGTTTGTCTGGCTGGAGTTATGATTTTGAAAACAGCAGAGCTGAATGGTTTCTCGAAAGGTGAGATATCCTGGGTGTTTAATCAGTAGAAAAATAAATCACATTGTTTGTCTAAGAGGCATAACTGTGATCCTAAGACAGTTTGTCAGGAACAAAATCGCTGTCATCGAGAAGGCTTGTATACAGACAAACAGGACTTTCTGTGTGCAGCAAACAGACCGAAGCATTTAATGAATTCTGTTTTTGACTGTTATCTCACTGAACTATGCACAGGGAATTGAAGAAGATTTGTACTGGCAGTTGCATGCCTATACAGAAACCACTGATTTCTGTGAGGAACTGGAAAGTTCATCTACAGTGGCATCAGGAACATTGTGACTGGATACTAGAAAACTGAAAAAAGTCATGTGGTCTGATGAGTCACGGTACATCTTGTTCTGTACCGATGGTAGGCAGAGAGTTTGGCAGGAGCCCCATGAAGCAATGAACCCAGCTTGCTTTGTAAACACAACTCAAGGTTCTGCGGATGGTGTCATGGTGTGGGCATGTTTTGTTGGTACAGAACGAGTCCTCTGGTATTGCTGGAAGGCATTGGGTGGTCTCCACGGAATATCTGAACATTGCTGTCAACCCAGTCCATCTTGCAATGTTGACTTCTTATCCAACAGGTGATATCAGATTGTTTCATGGATAACAATGCTACTGTCCATCACACAAGAATTGTTCAGCAGTGGTTCAGTTGGGAATATTGCTTATCACTTTGAGTCCTAGATCTTCTGTAAGTATATATACATATCAATGTATATTTACATCGATAGGACTCAAAGTGTTAAGCTACCTCCATGATTGGTGAAAGAAGTATTGGACTAGATTCCACAGGAGAGTGGTCAGCAAAGTATGGCATAGACAAACTTATGGATATAAGTAGGACTATCGTTATTGGTGATTTCAACTAAGGAGATACAGACTGGAGGGAGTAGAAAGCATAAAAGACAAGGGAAAGGGAATTTATAAAGTTACTGAACTAACTTAAGCAGCATGTGAAGGAAGGGGTTCATGGTACAAGATACTAGATCTCTAGCAACATCCGAGAATCAGTATAAGAACAGAGTGGCTATTTTGGCATCAACTGGAGAAAAAGAGAAAGGAATCATGCAGTTTTAACTTGGAGAGTGGCAAATTGTGTGAGAGCTTTGAATAAAAACAAGGGCATATGTAGAACTTATTGAGAGACTGAGAAGGTAGTTGAAATAGTGCCTTTGCATGAGAAACTGCATGGTAGAGGAGTCAGCAGTGAAGTGGTCAAAAGATGTTGAAAGTTTTTTCACTTGGTTATTAAAAATTAAATTAAATTGCCAAGAAAAATTGGTGTCATCCTTTATCCAATTGTAGAAGTAGCCCAGTCGTGAAGTGATTTTGTACGGAAACTTTGGTTGCTTACACTTGGATAAAAGATGAAACCAAGAATATAATTTCTTGGCATCTTTAATCATAGTATAACCAAATGAAAAAACTTTCAACATCTATCTCTAATACAGAGTATTTTAGTAATAAAGTGAGACACCTTTTGCTTACTTGTACATGGAAATATGACTTCTGTATTACTTCAACCTTGTTAACACTTTTAGGTGTCTCGCTCCCACTGTTGAAACCGCAATAAAAGTGGAAAAAAGCAATTCTATAGTAAACCTCTGCAATTTTTTTTTTTGGTCTCTTCAACTATGAACGAAGCATGGGGAATTTGGACTTCCAGTCTTAAAATTCTGCTATTTAAGCAATACAGCTTCAAAAACCCATAAAATATTGCAAACTAATCACACACATACACATGTGCAGACCTTCTCCGGTACTACTTGGATTTCATCTTTCTTCCCCTGTTTGAAGTTAATGATTATAAAGGTCCAGAGCTGAGATTGTTCCTGAATACTATAATACTCTGAACAATCTAAGACTGCTAAAACACTGGAATTGACATTCTTTGCATTATGTAGAAAGTATTTTACCTTGGGTATAATAAATGTTAAAGATACCAAGCTATTTTAAACCTGGTTTTACTCCATTTCCCAAGTAAGCAAACAGACAAACAAGTCAAGTTTGCTTACTTGGGAAATGGAGTAAAACCAGGTTTAAAATAGCTTGGTATCTTTAATATTTATTATACCCAAGGTAAAATACTTTCTACATTTATATCTCCTCCTGAGATTTTTATTTAATAAGGTTAAAACACCTTATGGTAACTTGTTCTGGTAAAATACTTGTAAGCTCTGTATTACTAAATCTTGGTATTTCTAGCCTGGCTCCCACTGATGAGACCTCAATAAAGGTCGAAACCAGTCTGGGTAGTGGCCCTTGCCTTTAATACAAAGCATCATACATCTCCTCCAGGAGATGTGCTTTGCATTATGGGTAAATATTAAGATTAGTGATGAGAACTTATTCTACTTTTACCATGAGTTGCCTTGGTCTTGCACTACGTGCAGGGTCAGCTAGACTTGCAACACTTGCAGGCGGCACAAACTTGACTTGTTTGTCTGTTTGCTTACTTGGGAAATGGAGTAAAACCAGGTTTAAAATAGCCTGGTATCTTTAACATTCTTTGCATTAAAAAAACTAAAATTTGGTATAAAGAAATCTTTAATCTCTTTTGCTGTGAAGTTCCACAATTGGGTACTGACAACAATATTTTGTTTCATAACTTGATGACGTTCCAAGGGTACTCTAACAGGAAGGATCTTGCTTGGAGAATTGCATATGGTCGCCTTCCAGTCAATGCCATCAAATGGAGGTCAAAACTTTAACATCAGAGATCCAATCTGTGACATCTGTTACCAAATGGAAACAGTAGAACATGCATTCTACAGGTTCCCTCTTGCTCTGTGTATTTGGAACAGATTATGTAACGTGTTGGGCATGACACTATTTACAACAGAACAGTTTTTTTTTTTTTACAATATCCACCACATGTCAGCAATGGGAAGAGAATTTTGATTTTTATAATTAATGAATTAAAATACCATTTATGGAAGGTTAGGAAAAAACATGGATTTGAAAACCAGCAATACGACATCCAAATGCTTTATAATATTGTATTGTGGAAATTTTATTCTTCAGTCAGACATTTTTTGTATTTAGAAAGAAGAATTCTGGAAGATATCAAATTTATCACTAGATGGTGTAGACCACCCACATTATGCAATATTCACCAGGGGAGATAAAATTCTGTCTATTCTTGCTGAGAGATTTTTTAAATAGTTTCATCCTCTTAATTCAATTGCAGGGATGGCTGGAGAGCAATCCCAGACAGAGAAGGCCAACTCAAGGCAGTTAACCCAGATGGGGCTAACCATCTGGGTATCATTCATTTTTGCACTTTAGTTTCAATTGATTTTTTGATTGTTCATCTATATGAGATTGGTGAAAAAGGAAAACTGAGCCTTTGGCTATATGATGATATAAAAGAGCTGAGGCCTTTTCTCTCTCTCTCTCATGCTATCTATCTGTCTTTTTTCTCCTAATACTATCGGGCTCTCTTGCACCTCCCTATACTAACTACTCTAGGTCTATGATTAGCAACCCTTTACTTTTTCACCTCAATAAAAGTCAAAACCGGTCTGGGTGGTGACCCTTCGAATAATGCATAGCATTATATATGTCTGTAAGGATATGTGCTTTGCATTATGGGATACTAAGGCAAGTGATGCGAAGTCACTTCATGCGAAAACTTTGTTTGCTTAAGCTTGGATAAAGGATGAAACCAAGAATATAATTTCTTAACATCTTTAACTTACAGGTCAAAAGATCTCTGATTTAAGCTTGATTTAATGTCTGACTACATTCCTCGAGTTATGAGAATCAATTACATGAAATTTAAATGGATGAATAAGACGTGAAGCAAGAGAAGGAATAAAAATAAAATGCAATGGATCCAGTACCAGAAGAAATGCGATAACTATGCCCATAAGCTGTATAAAAAGTAAGATAGGAGAGTGACAGGTATGGAGAAGGAGAAAGTGGACCACAAAAAGAAGTTAGCCTAACAGGTGAAGGAAAATCGACTATAGAAGAATAAACTACATACAAGTCCGAAAGGGGTGTGCGCTTTGCAATATGGGATACATATCCTGATGCTGACCATGCTTTGGTGGTTGACCTTCTTCCACACTGGAAGAAGGCCACTCTACTGTATTGCAACAAATTCAAATATCAAAGACTATTCCTTGAATCTGCTTCTGCCTTAAGGAAATACCCAAAATTTTGGAAGCATTCATCCTCTACACTAAGCCTGACAGACAAGGACACCCATTTTAGCCTGCTGGTGTATGTGGGTGGGGGGCACTATTTAGGATTTTGGGCTGCATGCACATATCATATTGTGCTCTCTGATGATACCAATTTAACTTGGCCAAAATATTGTAAGTATTAATCAAATTTATTTTTGTTAATATTAGTCTACAATGTAATTTCCTTAAAAAATCACAGTTATAAAATCATATGAACCCCTAGCTAGCTTTGGTATTGTGAGTTTATTCTCCAGTGTTCCCAGGAACAATGTTTATATTTTACAGGAACTCTTCCCTCCAGAACTGATATGTATGATGTTACTTCATGAATTAACCACCCAAACAGCCACATGGATAAAAATATCAAAAATATAAGCTTCGTATCCAACTTATTTCAATACCATCCACATATTACATTAACTTCAATGGACACTTTTGCATCCACTTAATATCGTCATGTAAATGAAACACGTCAATGCCAGTTTAGTGGTTAATTATTGAAATTATTAACCCTTAATAATTTCAATAGGATTAACCCTTTATAGGGTTAATAATTTCAATAATTAACCACCGAACTGGCATTGACGTGTTTCATTTACATGTCGATATTAAATGGATGCAAAGTGTCCATTGAAGTTAATATAATATGTGAATGGTATTGAAATAAGTTATATATATATATATTTACAGAGTAATTGACTTGGTTAAATGACATGTTTATAATTATTAACTGACTTAAACACAGAGAAAATGCTGACTTCGTCAGGTGAATACAGTACCATGGAGAAAACAATATCTTAAAAATATATTGTGCTTTAGGCAAAACAGAGTTTAGAACAAGTAGCAGTTGTGTTTGAAATTGAGTCCGAGTGTTAGTTCTGGCATGAAGCACTGTGCGTGTGAATGATACAATGAGTGCGCCAAAACTGGATTACAGTGCTATGTGAATCGGACAGGCTGTAACTGAGATTGCCGTTTAGATGGACAAGGTCGAGAGCTATTTCTTTGGATTCCAAGATACGTCTTTCTAATTCATCAAAGCATTTGCAGATGTTTGAAGTTGAATTCCAGTCTATTTGATGTTGTCATCCTTCAACATTGGTATTGGCCGAGAATAAACGCTAGTCCATGAGAGTCCATGCTAGTGCCCTATCCATAGCTGGATAGGGCACTAGCATGGACCCCATTATAAGAAATGCCACGTTGGTGTTCTTCTAGGCTGAGAGGGATGGACTTTTCTGTCTGGCCATAATATGGCCAGACAGAAAAGTATAAAATTTTGCATACTCCTGGGAACTGAAGAAGGTTCTGTTTTAGTTTAGGTTGACTGAGGTAAGATCGGAGTTTTGGAAAGGTGGAGAAATATGTTTTAACATTAAATTTCTTCAGGATTTTCACTAGTTTAGGAGAAAGAGAACTTATATACAGTAAGGAGATGTAGGCTGTTGGGTTTGAGTTATCTTCATTACTATGTTGATTACATACACTAAGACGATTATAGATATTTTTAGGAGAGTAACTATTATTTAAGAAAGTCCTTTTGAGTTAACTAAGTTCTTGTCAAAGTTCCTCTTCTTCTGACAACAAGGATCTCAACCGATGAGCTAGCGTGGAAATAATTCCTAATTTTTGAGGGGGGGGGGTTAGTAGTGAGACGAAGCATGTAGGTATCTATCGGTGTCTGTTGGCTTTCTAAAGATAGAAATCTTGAAACCTTCAGTTGTTTTAGTAAGTTTTCTATCGAGAAAAGCAAAAACACCATTAACTTCTGGTTCTGATGTGAAGTTTATATTTTGATGAAAATGGTTTAAATGATCCAGAAAGGATTGTAAGTTTTCTGAGCCTTGCTCCCAAATTAGGAAAATGTCGTCCATGTAACGTAGCCAGATTTCCTAATTTGGGAGCACGTCTGGCATCGACATATTTCATTCACATGTCGATATTAAATGGATGCAAAGTGTCCATTGAAGTTAATATAATATGTGGATGGTATTGAAATAAGTTGGATACGAAGCTTATATTTTTGATATATTTATCCATGTGGCTGTTTGGGTGATTAATTCATGAAGTAACATCATACTGTAAAATATAAATTTCATTCCTGGGAACACTGGGGAATAAACTCACAATGCCAAAGCTAGCTAGGAGGTCATATGATTTTATAACTGTGATTTTTTAAGGAAATTACATTGTAGACTAATATTAACAAAAATAAATTTGATTAATACTTACAATATTTTGCCCAAGTTAAATTGGCATCATCAGAGAGCACAATATAATATGATATGTGCATGCAGCCCAAAATCCTAAATAGTGCTCCCCCCCCCCCCCCACACACACCAGCAGGCTAAAATGGGTGTCTTTGTCTGTTGGACTTAGTGCAGAGGATGAATGCTTCCAAAATTTTGGGTATTTCCTTAAGGCAGAAGCAGATTCAAGGAATAGTCGTTGATATTTGAATTTGTTGCAATACAGTAGAGTGGCCTTCTTCCAGTGTGTTTTATGGTGGGTGTCCAAAGAATGGTCAGCAAGTCATGAGTGGCTGTAGTGGTGAAAAAACAGATATAGTCCTTATATTCATCAATTCTGATGTTGGCTGTCCTGCCAGTTTGGCCATAGCAAGATAGGCAATGGACCTGGCAGGTCTAGGAAC
This sequence comes from Typopeltis vanoorti, assembly GCF_054136105.1. Taxonomy (NCBI): domain Eukaryota; kingdom Metazoa; phylum Arthropoda; class Arachnida; order Uropygi; family Thelyphonidae; genus Typopeltis; species Typopeltis vanoorti. The sequence goes on from NC_143561.1 coordinate 82,527,416, forward strand.
TGACAGAGGATGCCAACTTTTTATAAGTACTGTAAATGGTTGTAAGGTGGTATTTTTTTAAGATTTTACCTAGTTTTTCAGATATGCCTTGGATAAAGATAATGGTGATAACTTTGATGTAGTCTCTGTTCTGGAAAGGGGAGGATGATTTTGAGGTAATATTTTTTAGATATGGTGGGAATTGTAACCAGTGGCTTAGAAGGTTTTTGTGAATGTGGTCAAGTTTGGTGTGATACAGAGGGCACTGTTATCTGAACTAATTAATTTAGCCCTGTTATATAGAGTTTTAATACTCACATATTATTGAGAAGAGGGGCGGTGAGTGTTTATGAATGTATCTACCAGTCTCTCTGTGTGTGGATTTTCTGTAAACAGGAAGTGCTAAGGAACGCGAGACTGTTTCTATTTTCCTTTACTAAGATAAACTGAGATGACACGGGATTTGCGAGTATTGCTAAAGACAGTGAAGCAAAAAGAGCGTGAGAGGGAGAATTATCTTAAATAAGTGAGTGTATTGCCAAGATATGAGAGTAAAGAGAAGAAATGATCATGAATGGCATGACAGTTGGGACTTGCAGGAAGAAGGGATTGAGTATTATTATTATTAAGAGTGATCTCCAGGGAGTCAGCAGGAACTTATTTAGGAAGTTCATACAATTCACACTGGCTGTCATACCTGTTCTTGAATTCATTCACGCTACTTGCAAACACAACAACCAAACGCAATCCATTCCAATAACGCACTACTTTCTGAGAGGAAAAATCTAGCCCTAACCGTCCCTTCTTGACAGCATTCATTCTCAACTTCCAAGGATTCTCTCGCATCCTTTCGCCACCCTCCACAAATTAAAAAATTCCATCTACAAATTCTCCATAACTCTTTCAGAAGTTTGTAAGTTGCAATCACATCAACCCTCTTTCTCATGTTTGCTAGTGTCTGTAGCAGACAAATTCTCCTGTCTACATAATTAGTTTTCCACAATCCTGATAACAATTTTGACACTCTCCTTTGCAGTCTCTTTCTCCACTGTATGTATCAGAATCACCATTGAAACCAGGAGACCAGACCTGTGCACAACAGTCCAAGTGAGGTCTTATGAAGGCCTTGTAAAGAGGCAAGAGACTTCCTTATTTTTACATGTCAAGGTTTGTTTCAGCATTGCCATTATTCTCTGAGTTATATTTACACTTTTTGCTACATGATTTTGCTACTTGAACTTTAACTTCCTGTCTACTAAAACTCCAAGTTCCCCAGCTTCATCAGCTTCTTCAAGCATAATCTCACCAATATAACATAACATTGGATATCCAATCACACCAAAGTGATTGACCTTACATTTATTAACATTGAAATGACAGCCATTTTGAAATGCCTACAAGTTCAGTCTATTCACATAATTCTGCAAGTACTGCATATCAGCAGCACTCCTGATTATCCTATCTATTTTTGCATCATCAGCAAATAGCTATATGTCGCAGATAAAATCGTTCCCTACATATTGAATAACAATGGGCTAAGGTCTGATCCTTGAGACACCACTGGTTACCATGAATCTTGCAGATTCACAACCTGCACATATCACTTTTTTGATATGTCAGTCAGACATCCTCTTATCCATGCCAATAGTTTATAATCCAATCCCATATTCTAGAATTTATGCAACAGTCTTCCATTCATGCTGTATTCTGTCAAAAGCTTTGCAAAATCCAAAAGTATCGTAGCATTTTCCACTTGGTTAACTCAGTGGTAATATTATTATCAAATGTGATCAAGTTGCTAAAACATAACCTTCCTTTAGTAAACCCAAGCTGTTCATTGCAAAGTAGAGATTCACTGTCAACCCATTTCTGAATGCAGGCCCTAACAAACTTTTCCAAGATCTTCACCACCACTCCTGAGATAGTGTTTGATCAATAGTTGGTACATCGATCTTTGCAACATCTTTGTGCAATGGGATTATCATGCATTCTTTCCACTCCTGTGGAATCTTCCCTGTTCTGAGACTCAAATTATATGGTCTGGTCAAGGCAATAGCCAGTTTAGCATCCATGCAGATATCCCGTCAGTATCTATTGCTGAATTCTTCAGTCTGTACTTCCTCCTCATTTACATGAGTTTCTTCATATGGTGAAGAGGTGAGTTCAATGTTGCATATACCAGGTTTATAGCTTTTAGCAAAATAGCTGCTCATTAGTTGAACAAACACTTCTGCATACCATCTACATTCGGTAGAGTTATTCTTTCAAATTCATTCTTTCTTTTACTTGCAGCATAATGATAAAATTCTTTTGGGTTGTCTTTAACCTGCAGAGCCAGTTTCTTTTCAAACTCAGCTTTCTGTACAACACCTGTAACTCTTCTGACCTGCTGCTTATAATTATCATAACTGACATCATCCTTATGCACAGACTATTCCTTCAACATCATCTTTTTCTCATAAATCTCTTGCTTAATTAGATTATATATCCATTTCATTCCTACTCTATTTATTCTTTGAACTCTAGGGATACATTCTGCTATCACATCATTTAAGTATATTTTAAACACTTCCCTCGCACTGTCAATATCCTTCCCATCCAATAACTGATACCAGTACAGATCCCAGGATATCTCTCAGGTGGTCATAATTTCCTGCTTTGTAGTTCAGCATGTAACCTTTTCTGAATGGAACATTCATAAACTTAGCCACTTCCCAAGTGAGTACTGCATGATCACTATCACCAACTGCAGGCAGAATAGTTACATCTTTAACTAAACACTTCCCTGACTATAATCAGATCTCACCCTCTTTGACCATGAGTTCCTTTTGTCACATGCTGCTTGAGGAAGTTGTCTCGCAACAGCTCAATAAATTCAGTTTCATTCTTTTCATGCAATTTCATAGCTACCCAATCAATGTTTCAATAATTAAAACTCCCCATTATGATTACTCTTTTTTGCACCCATCATATATTTGATGATGTATTTCTTCATCACTAGCAACCGATCCACCAGTTCTGTAACAACACCACACTATGTATTTAATCTTATTAGATTCCACCTCACACCACATGGCTTCAAACTCACTGCCACATGAAAAACTGTCACTAGCATTGCAGTCATAGGTCTCAAATCTAATTGGATGCAAGTCATCTGATATCATTAACAGCATGCATCCTGCTCTCCTATCCTGTCTATACTTCCTAAAAATACTGTACCCTTTACACTTGACACCAGTTAGTATGTCTGCTTCTGATAGCCATTCCTCAATAATGCTTACTACATGAGGTTCCAATATATTAACCAAGGCAACAAACTCTACTCCTTTGTTTCTGATACTCCTAGCATTCATGTACAGACATAATAAATTAAATGTATGTTCTTATGTATACACCTGTCTATGATCTGCATGACACAGTTTGACAACTTGCAGATCTCTGTTCTTATCTAGTTCCTTACTTATGCAGACATTATTACACATGCTTAATAGGTCCAAACTGGACAAACAGAGAACCGTTCTCTCTTCATAATCTTTCCATAATAATAACCATTCCCATCTATAACACAGTTATCTAATATTGTCACTCTTACACACAGATTCTCATGATTCTTCACATCAGAATTCAGTTTCCCTGAATGTCTGTGTTAGGTTTTATATCAATTAATAATTTTTCAAGACTCCCTGATGCCAAATGCATTCAAGTCTAAGCTGTCCTTTGGATTATACAAATCCAATCTTCCCTCAAACTCACTCCACACATCCATTCCTTCTACAGAGCTTTAGCATCAAATCATTTGTCATCATGGCCTGTCTTTGTAATTCATTTCTATCATATCTAAATATCATCATCATGCATATCAAGGAATTAGGCCTGGCATGGCCTGTTCCGGCCTTAGAAGTCATCGTTGAATCGTTTAAGAGGACGTCCTGGTTTTCTTTTACCTAATGGCTTGTATTTTAAGGCTTGTTCTGGCAATCTTTCTGTTTTCATTCTTTGAACGTGTTCCATCCATTTATGTTTATATTTTTAAATTTTTTCTATTACTGGTTCTTGGTTTAATTCTTTCATAATTTCTTCGTTTCTTTTGTGATCAAATAGGGTATACTTTGCAGTTTTTCTCATAAACTTCATTTCTGCTGTTGTTAATCTTTGTTTGTCTTTTTGTTTTATTGTCCAGATTTCGCTTCCATACATTAAGACTGGTAGGGGTAATGTATTGTATACTTTTAGCCTGGTTTGTTTTTGAACTAGGTTTGGTTTAAATATAGAGTTAATTATACCTGATATTTTTAAATATTTTGCAATTTTTATGTTTATATCTTTTTCATTTTCATATGTGATCGTACATCCTAGGTAGTTAAATGAATTCACCTGTTCTGAGATCTTGTAATCTATTACTATTTTAGTTCTTGCTGGATCTTGTCCTTTAAAGGTCATAGTTTTTGATTTTCCTGTTGATATTATCATACCATAATCTTTGGCTATCTCATTGAGATCTAAAATAGCTTTCTGTAGTTTATCTTCAGAATTTGTAATTATTATTTGGTCGTCGGCAAAGAGGCAAAGAGGAGAGGCAAATATTTAAGTTTACAGTAGGAGAAAGTTGAATACCTTGATGGAAATTTATATTTCATTTTATTATTTGATTTAGATAAGTATTAAAAAAGAGTTGCTGAAAGGGGACATCCCTATCGGACTCCTTGGTTTATCTCTCTCAGATATGATAGTTCATAATTTAATCTTATTTGTATTTGATTATTTTCATATATACTTGTGATAGCTTTTAGGATATTGTTTGGTATTTGTCTTTCTTTTAATATGTTAAATAATATGTTTCTTTTAACTTTGTCAAATGCTTTTTCAAAGTCAATAAATGCAATATGTGTTTCTAAATTGTATTCTCTTCTTTTCTCTATTATTAATTTTAGGCAAAAGGCCGGGTCTATACATGATCGTCCTTTTCTAAATCCATTCTGTACTTCTAAAATAAAGTTTTCGGAATATTTCATTAGTTTGCTATTTAAGATTCTGCTATATATTTTGTAACAGGAATTTAGTATACTGATACCTCTATAGTTTTTAGGGTCATCTCCATTACCTTTTTTAAAGATAGGAATCACAATTGCTTTTTTCCATTCTATTGGGGGGATACCAGTTGAATAAATTTTATTTAAAAATAATAAGTCTTTCTTTGAATCTAGTTCCTGCATATTTATATAGTTCTGAACCTAGATTATCTTCTCCAGGTGATTTTCCGTTTCTTGTTTCTTTCAGGCTGATTTCTAATTCTTCTTTAGTTATTTCCTTTTCATCTTCATTAATTGTTTGCCAGTTGTCTTTTTTAAAATATTTGTCTGTCCACAATTCTGTGTAGTAATTTAGAAATTCTTCTAATTTCAGTTCAGTGTTTAATTTTATGTTTACTTTGGTATCTGCATTTAAGTGTTTCAAAATTTTATATACATTGAGTCTTATTTTATATAAATCATGTTCTAAATTAGAAACAAATTTGTTCCATGATTCTCTATGTCTTTTTCTGACTTCTCTTTTAGCTATGGCTCTTATTCTTTTTATATTCTATTTCATCTTCTAATCTTTTACTGCTTAACCATTTGTGATAGGCTTCTTTTTTCTTTATAATTATTTCTTTCATTGTATCATCCCAGATCTTCAGTTTTTTTGCTTTTATTGAATTTTTTGGTCTTTCCTAAGCTTTCATTTGCTGCTGCATTTAGTATCGTTTTTATATTAAGCCATTCTATTTCTACATTTTGTTTTATTTTGTCTAGATACTGGTTAATTCTTTGTTCATATAGCCATTGTAAATTTGTGTCATTCAATAGTCTAGTTTTATAAACAAATGTTTCAATTTTTCTTTCTGTTCTTGTTACTTGTAGCCATTTAGGTGGTAATCTAAATATACTAATGATTTTTATTTTCTCACTTCTTCCAACAATCTTTTCATGTCCTCTTTCATACTGAATTTATCACTAGTTAAATCATTGGTACCTACCAGAATTATGACCTCTTTTGATTTTCTTTTCTGTTTTTCAATTGCTTGTGTTATATTTTATATGTATGTGGATGTATGGGATAAATTTGAAAGTAGGAGGGAGATGTTTGCTGCAGATGGTTTGCATCTGAGTGAGAATGATAGTGTGAAGCCGGGTAGATTGTTGATGAAAGGAAGAGTGTGCGTAGCCAGTCAGGGAAATGAAAACTAGTCAGTGAGACTGTGAGTGTAAGATACCAGAACTGGTGTGAGATAATGGACAAAGAAAGACAAGATAGGAATGCAAGGATGGCTTCAATGGAAGCAGCATAGTCAAAAGACTTGAATGATGGGATAAGGAGTTGTGGGAGAGGATAGAAGGATCAGGAGAAAGCTACTGTGCTTATACACTAATGCAAGAATTATCAAGAATAAGGGTGCAGAGTTTGTGGTGTTGATACAGTTAGTCAGTCCACAAATCATTAGAGTTAGTGAGACGTGGTTAATGGAGGATGATGCACTCATGGGAATAGAATGTGATGGTTATAGCATTTTTGAAAAGCTAAAATAAGAGCTGGGGTATTATTTTTAGATATTTAGTGGGATGTTGCTGTAGCCAGAGAATGCGGATGGAGGTAATTCAGCAATGTTCAGACAGATGAGACTGGTGAGTAACAGGATGGCAATAATGACTTTAACTATGGCAGCACTGACTGGAAGCAGGAAATATGTGTGAGTAAGGTGATCGAATTCCTTGAGCTACTTAGGGACAATTATCTTATCCAGAATGTTGCTGAAGCAACATGTGGGACTCCGGTGTTAGGCTTAATAATATTGTTTTGATAATATCAAATGAGGGTTTTGACATGAGAAGTGGTTAGACAGGTACAAGCATCATGGAACAAGAGAGAGAGAGAGAGATGTGGAATTACAGAGCAGGGATACTACAATAAGTTATAGAAACAAATTGGCAATGTGCAGTGACTTAATCAGTTGAAGCGGAGAGAAATCAGCAGTGCCTGGAACTTGGTCTGGAATCAATTACTTATGGAAATATAAGATGGCACACTCCTAAGATTTGGGTAAAATGGATAAATCAGAAAAGGGTGAATATGGAAGACTAACTTTAATTGCTAGAGACAGAATTCGAGTAAAATCTGCTAAAGATAGTGGAAATGTTCAATGAATATTTCGAGTGTTGTGTGTATGGATGGGGGGGGGGTTAAGAGGGGTATTGAATAGCAATAGGAAAGAGGACAAAAGACTAACAGTTCAAGAATGGAGTGTTTAGAATATTAAGTAACCTTGATGTTAATAAAGTTGTGGGGCTGGATGGGATATTATGATGTATGCTATGAAAATGTCCAAAAGAGCTGGCAGTGCTCTTGACTTAGTTGTACAACAAAAGTCTGGCAACAGGAACAATCCCAAAAGAGTGGAAAGAGGGAAAAATGGTGCCCCTGCATAAGGGAGAAGCCAAGTCAGTAGTGTCAAACTATACAGCAGTGTGTATATCAAGTGTAGGTGTTAGAGACAGAATAGAAAACTAGTTTACAAACTGTTATAAACTTTACAAAACTAGAATACAAAACCAAATGTCAGGAAATTAAAATAGTTATTTATAACACGGTTGTAAAGCCCACAATTTCTAAAATGAATACAAAACTAGATTGTGGACAATGGAAATCTTTTGAGACAACAGCATGGATTTGTTAAGGATAGATCATGATTTATTAACATGGTTATATTTTATAATAGGGTGACTAGTGTAGTTGATAGAAGAGATGCTTATACCATGATTTATTTGGATTTTGCTAAAGTATTTGATTGAGTACTGCATAATAAACTACTGTTGAAATTGAGCAGAATGGGGATGGATAGATACTTGGGAGCATGGTTACAGGGATGGTTGACTGACAGGAGCAAGAAAGTTGAGTATGGTGGTGCAGTATCCTGAAACAGGAAGGTGACAAGTGGAGTACCAGAGGGTTCTGTTCTGTGACCACTGTTGTTTAACTTATACATCAATGATATAGTTCAGTTATTTGCTGCTGATGCTAACTCAGGAAGGGCAACATCAGGAAGTTATGATGTATTGGTGTTACAAGAGAATTTGAATATGTTTGTGCTTTGGGTTAGGGAATGGGGATATCATTTCAATATTGTGAAGTGTAAAGTGAAGATGAAATGAGAGAAAATATCTTGGTGGATATGGAAATGAAGTTAGGGAACACATTGCAAAATGTTATACGGGTTACCCAGAAACTTGCTTTTATAATGTGAAAAATACTGATAGTATGGATAAGGAGGTTTCACTGTATAAGGCACTAGTTAGACCTAATTTGGACTACTGTGCACACATCTGGTCACCTGGCTGTATTGGTGATAAGAAAGCATTGGCAGGAGTGTAGAGGTAAATAACTAAAACTGTCTCAGGACTTGAGAATTTTGAGTATGAAGGCAGATTGAGGGAACGTGGTGGTCTTCTAAGGAAGTGAAAAGGAGATTTATTGCTTGGTGGGTGGTTAAATGAGAGGAATGCATTGTCAGAGTGGATGGTTAGTGCTTCAACACTGAATATAAGTATATACATACATAGACAGGGACTGAAAAATATGCTCATCCACTCACTTGTGGTGAGTAGATTTTGCCAGCTGGCGAGTAGCTGCAGACTGAACAAAATGGAATATAATAAAGAGCCTATTTTTTTCCCGGCGGCATAAATTAAGTTAAGGGAATAATAAATCCCTCATTATTTTAAAGCCAGATACGAAACTCGGAGATCGAAATCTAAGAGTTTCATGCCGAAGAACTATCGGCGAGTCCAAGCATAAGTAAACACCTGGGTAGGGTAACTCGGAGCAAGCTCCATCACTATCCTTAATATTTTCTCATAATGTAAAACGCAGCTCCCAGGAGATGTATTACTGTTTTACATTATGAGGAGAGGTCACTACCCAGACCGGTTTCGACCTTTATTGAGGTCTCATCAGTGAGTAGGTAGACCTGGATAATACCAAGGTTTAAGTGAAACGAACTTATATTATTAACTTACATTCATTAATACATCTCCTAGGAGCTGCGTTTTACATTATGAGAAAATATTAAGGATAGTGATGGAGCTTGCTCCACCTTTGCTCCGAGTTGTCCTAGTGTTGTACTACCCAGGTGTTGACTTATGCTTGGACTCGCCGATAATTCTTCGGCATGAAATTCTTAGACTTCGATCTCCGAGTTTTGTATCAGGCTTTGAAATAATAATGGGATTTATTATCCCCTTAACTTAAAAATGGAATACACTCGGGTCTCTTTTTATGCAGTTTTGAAGTTATGCACCACCTTCAAAACTTATGTACCATTGTACATAACAAACAGCATGTTGCAGCACATTCTGGCATAACGTAAGTAACGTGCAAGCAGTGGGTGTCCGTGAAGTTTAATTTTGCATGTAAGTGTTTGTCTTTTCATTATCATAAGTCTAAATTTTGCTAATTTTTATTTTAAAGATTTAATTTGGTCCAATGGAGAAAAAAAAGCACCAAAGAAAAGCAATTTCTTTGGAAATGAAAATTGCAATTTTAGATCACTTAGCAAAAGGAGAGGGATCTAAGGCGATTGGTAAACATGTTAATTTAGGTTAATTTACTATAACAACAATTAAAAAAGAATGAAGTCGCAATATGAAAATCTCATTTCTGGCACAAAACTAAGTGCCAAATTATCATCGTATTCAAGAGATGCTTTATTAGAAAAAATGGAATGACGGTTTTATGAACAGATGAAGCCATCTTACATAAATATTCTTACACATATCCATCAACTTCTGCTTCCCAGGCTGATAAAGACTTTTCAGCTACCAAAGGATAGCTAACTGGGTTTTTAAAAAGGAATGCACTTCATAACGTGAAGATTACAGATGAGGTTGCAGTAGCAGATGAAGCAGCAGCAAAAAATTTTCAACAGAAGTTAGCCAAAATTATCGAAATGGTGGATATTGTCCCAATCAAGTGTTTAACGCTGACGAAACAGGATTGTTTTGGAAGAAAATGCCTAGTCAAACTTACATCGCAAAGTCTGAGAAAAAGCAAGTAAAGATTGAGTAATGTTGATACTTTGTAGCAATGCATCAGAGGATCTAATGTTGAAACCCCTCCTAGTAAATCGATCTCTAAGACCATGTGCTCTAAAAGGCAAAGATCTAAAACAGCTGCCAGTACATTGGATGGCTAATACAAAAGCCAGGGTAACAACTGCTGTATTTACTGAATGGTTCAATAATTGCTTTGTACCAGAAGTGGAAACATATATAAAGCAAAAAGCTCTCCCGATTTTAAAGTTTTATTAATTGTTGACAATGCACCAAGTCATCTGCATTTAGAACATCCAAATGTGCAGGTAGTGTTTTTTCCACCCAATACAACAAGCATTATTCAGCCATTAGATCAAGGCATAATTGCTACTTTTACAAAAATATTACGTTAAGCACACTTTTCAATTTATATTGGATAAAATGGAAAATGAATCATTAACAGCAACTAACATTTGGAAAAAAATTTCTATTTTGGACTGCTTAAATCATGTTGCATATGCTATCGCTGAAGTAAGACCATAATCTTTAAATGCCTGTTGGAAAGCAGCTTGGTCTGGATGTGTTGCAAACAGTGCAAACATTTAAACATCTATATTATCAGCTGAAATCATTTCTTTAGCACATGAAATTGGTGGAGAAGGTTTTGATACATTTAGCCAGAATGATGTAGACGAATTGCTTGTGGATAATGCCTTAAGTGACGATGATATTACTGGATATCGATTAACTTTAGATATTATCGAAGATCCAGAAAACGACAGTGAAGCGGAAGAAAAAACCTGTTCTCCTCTCTGCAAACATAATTTGAGAAGGTCTTGAACTGTGCAATAAATTGGAAAATCATTTTCTTGTTAATGACACAAATTCTGAACGAGCCTTTAACCCTGCAGAGATTGCGGCTGATCTGACAGATACAAACAAACTGTTTAATATAAATATTCTTACACATATCCAGTGTATAGCTTGGAGGTCATGAATAGCTGCGCATGCATATGTTACAAGTGATATTCCACACTGTTTATGCGGTCATGTAAAAGTGTGTGATATTTCATAGTAAATTGTCTGAGAGATACTGCGACCTTCGATGTCAGTATAGTATTGGTTTAGTTGTTTTTTTATTTTCCGTTGAAAATGGATGGAAAAATATATCGACTGGATAATCCATCATATGTTGAAGAGATTCAACGATTTTGTTACTCGAGTCTGATGATGAGAATGATAGAGTTGACTGCAAAAGTGAAAGTGATATTTGATAGTAAATTGTAACTGAGAGATACCGCAAACTCAGATGTCAGTATAGTATTGGTTTAGTTGCTTTTTTCTTTGTTCAATAATTTCTAGATTGTAACTGAAAATAAATAAACCATCATGTATTGTAACTGCTAATATTTGGTCCCTTGACACTTATATGATGCACCAAAAGTTTATAAAGTTGGAGTTCCGCTCTGCCCAATTGAGGAACAGTTGAAATTCTCCAACATACCTACTAGCCAAACGATTTCTTTATCCGATTTCTTTATCTTCTCTTTCAACAGACCAGCTAGGTCTGTTGAAAGAGAAGATAAAGAAATCGGAATCTTTTATAAAGAATTCTAAGCATTTCACTGAAAGATTAAAACGTATCAACATCTCAAATACAGACATACTTGCAAGCCTAGATGTAGTGTCATTATTCACGAACGTACCAGTTGAAGAAGTGATTAAGATCATAGAAAATCTCTATTCACATGCCATTGCTCAGTTTTCAGCCATTATATCAAATCAAACTACTTTAAAGTAAATAATATAATGTACGAACAACTTGATGGCTTAGCCATGGGCAGTCCCTTGTCACCACCTTGCGAGGATCTGTTCATGGAAAAACTAGAGGCTAACATCCTATCCAAAATAAATCTGAAACCATTAGTCTGGTGGAGATACGTGGACGATGTCTTCATTATTTGGAAAGACACAGAAAATGCCTTACATGAGTTCCTTCAAAAAGTAAATTCTTTCCACCAAAAAATCAAGTTCACATTACAGTTGGAAAATAACAATCAATTACCTTTTCTGGACACATTCATAAAAAAACAAGAGAATGGATAAATCAAGCTCACAATCTACCGCAAACTACAGACACTGGACGTTATCTTCACTTCAAATCTACTCACCATCTGCACAAAAACTTAGCATTATACATATGCTTAAAAATAAAGCAACCAATATCATCACAGAAGAAAAACCATTTTCTTCTGTGATGATATTGATATTAATATCAATATCATCCACCTATATCTTTTGGATTATAAAAAAATATAATCCAAAAGATTCTCAATAGAAACATCTCAGTCACGTAGTATACATCATCGATTGTCATACCTTATGCCGGCTCAGTTTCAACAAAAATAGCAAAAATCATGAGGTCTTTCAACATCAAGGTTGCCTTCATACCTGTTCAAACCACACGACACATGTTAATATCTCCTAAGGACAGCATCACCTTCTACAAGTACGCAAATGTATATAACATTCCATGTTCCTGTAGACTGAATTATATAGGCCAAACATCACGAAGCCTAGAAATCCGAAAAAAAGAACATATAGGGGATGTCAACAACAACAGAACAGATACCTCAGGATTAGCTTATCATTTCTCGATTTCGAACCATTCCATCGATTGGGACAACAGCTCCATGCTGTACATTGAAGAAGATTTCAGATGTAGAAACTTTAAAGACGCTGCAGTGGTACTCCAGACAGGAGACAACCTCAACAGAAATCAAGGCATGATACTAAAAGACGTTTGGAAGAGCTTAATAAATTCACTATGCTTAGCAGAACTCAACTTCGCGAAAAACTATAAAAAGCGATCAACACACAATGACTAAGACTCCACACTCTTAATGTTACGTGTCTTTTCAATTTTAATTAATTTAACTGTTTTTACTTCTGTTAGTGTACCCATTTCTTGTCCTGAAGAAGCCAGACAGACTTAGCTGGCAAAACTTGTCGATGATTGTATATATATTGATAAAGAACCATGGTCCACTATAAATCCAAAAGAAAATTTTTCAAACCATCTTGTATTATATTTGCAGTGTTTTTTTTAAAGTTTTAATAGCATTTTAGCACATACTAGTAATGAATGTATCTCTCAGATACACACACGATCTACACTGCAATTTTTTCGACCACGACCTCTGCAGAGTAAAATTCCAATGTGAGCTGAAGAACTGTATGTCTGGATATCACAAGCTGTGTAAAAAATTAGTAAAACCAGCACTGCAAAGTTTAATCACTGATTACATTGTCAGAAGAAAAAAATCAGCACAGAACGAGGGTGAAGCTAATTCTGTTTGTGAAGAACCATTGCCTTTACCAGACAGATCCGATGCGCTGACTACCTCTTCTGTGATGAAAGTGATTTCGCACCAGTTTGTAAACATTGCCGAATATCATCTAATAGCGATGATAATTCTGATGAAAAAATGTAAAAAAAATTGTTACTTTCAATAAAATTAAATGAATAAAGCTTTAAAACAAACTTAGGCATTCTTATTTTTCTGAATTTTTATAAACTTTTTTATGCGATTTTAGATTTATTTTAATTCATTGCTTCGGTTATATGCAGTTTTAGAAAATTATGGAACGTATCCCTAAATTTTCAATGCAAGTTGGGTTTTTTTTGAGCGATTTTTTATATGCGGTTTTATGTGGAATGTATCTATGCATAAAAAGAGACCCAACTGTATTTTTAACTTAAAAAAAAAAAAAAAAAAAGATGCAGCACTAATGATTGGTTTATAAATGGAACTCTTATTGACTTACTCAGTGATATTAAAAAAAAAAAAAAAGGGAGGGGGTGATATCTTGGGTGAATGAATTTTTTGAGCCCCATACATATATGCATATAATTTTTTTTTTCTATAGTCCACAAGCCCTGACTGATTACCATGTCTCAATTCATAAATTTATTAAAATACATCATCATCAATTTCCTGCCATGTACCTTCAAGGGGTGTATAGGATATGATAGTACTACATGATAAATTTACATCATTACTAACTTCTTATCTACAATTTTCCTCCAAATCAGTCTGTTACTGGTCAAGACTCCAACATTATAAGATCTTATATTTCTATCGTCTAAGGCACTTTGTACCGTATCAATCCACCTATATCTTGGTCTTCCTCTGAGTCGTTTTCCTGCCAACCTTGCAGAGAACACTTGTTTTGCTAATCTTTCCTTGCCCATTCTGTTTAAGTGACCATACCACCTGAGATTAGCTCTGCTAACGCATTCCTGGATGCTGACAATGTCAAGTTCTTTCCTAATATTCTCATTTTTATTATGATATTGCCATTGATGCCATCTGTTCAGGCCTATAATCTTTCTCAGGACTCTCATATCTGCAGTCTCTAGTCTTTGGTCAAGTGTTTTACTTCTGACCCAGCTCTCAGATCCATAAGTTAAAACTGGTTTGAACACTGTCTTGTATAAGGCTAATTTAGTGTTTCGACTAATTTCTCTCTTATTCCATATGAATTTATTCAATTGACTTCCCACCATACCAGCTTTGCTGATTCTGTTGTCTATTTCTATATTTAATTTACCATCTTCACTAAAAATCGTGCCTAAGTAGCTGAAATGTTTTACTTGTTCCACAGGTTCTCCGTTCACAACACATTTGACATTTTCTACGATTCACCCTATTTTCATTGTCTTTGTCTTTTTATTGCTGACCTTCATACCATATCTATTACAACAGTAATTCAATTTAGTCAGAGATTCTTACAAACTTGTAGCAGATTTATTTAGAAGTATAACATCGTCTGCATAAAGCAAAGAGCTGACATTAACATCTCCAATTTTGATATCATGTTTAATACCACTTTCCTTCATAATGTGATCCATTTAGATAATGAATAGAGGAGATAATGTACATCCTTGTCTCACACCGGATATACCATTAAACCATCTTCCTGTACTTCAGTCAATTCTAACTGCTGACTTACAACTCAAATAAAGACTAAGTATTGCTTGATATAATTTCCCATTGACACCATATAACTGTAGCATATTGAATAGCTTCTCTCCTGGCACCTTGTCATATGCCTTTTCCAGATTGACAAAACTTAAATACAGATCTTTGTTATAAAATGTCATGCTTTCTCAACTATTTGTCTTAAAGTGAAGATCTGATCCTGACAGCCTCTATTTAGGCTGAATCCAGTTTGTTCTTCACCAAGCATTTCTTTCACAATTCTTCTCAACTATTTCTCAAGTATACTTGCATAGATTTTGCCAGGAACACTCAGTAGGGAAATGACGCTGTAATTCTCACATTCAGTTTTATTTCCCTTTTTATATATGGGTACCATGTGAGCTCTACTCCAATCATCAGGAATTCGCCCCTTTGTCCAGGCCTTTTGAACTATGCAGTGCAGCCACTGTAAGATTTTTATACCACCATACTTCAGGCATTTCTGGTCAAATATCATCTACTCCTGCTGCCTTTCCACATTTTAAGCCTTTGATGGCTTTTTCTACTTCAAGTATGGATATGTATTCCTGACCGTATGCCTGTTGAGTGTTTTATACCACTGTGCTATCACTACTTGTTTCATTTAGCAATTTTTCGAATTACTCCATACTTCAAGGATATCTTTTTATCCCGTTTTCATGTCGCCTTTATCATCTTTAACTCCTTTTACAGCACTCTTTCCTCAGTTTCTGAACTTCTTCAAGAACCTCCAGAATATTTTGCCACCTTCTTGATATTATTTTCTATGTTCTTGCCAAAGTCCTCCCATGATTTTTGTTTAGCTAGTTTTACACACTGTTTAGCTTTCTTACATTTGTCTCTGTATTCTCTAAGAGCACAAGCTGACTTATTTACTAGGAACTTTTGATATGCTTTCTTCTTTTCCTTCACTGCCTCTTTAACTTCCTGTGTCCACCACGGAGTTCTGATTTTTCTATCCTTGCAGACAACCTCACCACATGCCTCTCTGGCAGAATCAATCAATGTTTTCTTCAGAGTTTGCCACTGAATCTCCAAGGTTTGATTCCTGTTCTCACACTCTTTAATTTTTTCTTCAATAATCTTTGTGTATTTTAGTCTACAGTTCACATCTGAGAGCTGCTCAACTTTTATTCTCTTTACAAATTTCTTAAATGTTATTCTTTTCAGTATGAAATTCAATTTTATCCTGCTCAAGACCAAATAGTGATCACTTCCAATTTCAAATCCTCTGTACACTCTGGTGTCCTGCACAGGAAGAAAAAATAATTAACAACAATAACATAGTCAATGAGACTTTTCTTATTCCTTGCCTCTTCTCTCCATGTGAATTTGTGCACATTTTCATGTTGGAACATGGTGTTAGTAATAACCAGTCCATGTTCTGAGCAGAAATCCAACAGGTATTTGCCATTATTATTAGCTTTGCTCTTTTCTCCAAATTATCCCAAAATATTTTTGTATGTCTGACAATCATTTCCTACTCTGCTATTTAGATCCCCAACAAGAACCAACTTTTCCATTTTCATTGTGTCAGTCACTTTTTTCTAAAGCATCAAAAAATTCCTCCACTTCTACCTTAGTAGAACCTTCTGTGGTACCATAGGCACAAATCAGTCTCATTGTCCAATTCCCCTTTCTGATATTTGCTCGCATCACTCTACTTGAGACTGCCTGCAATTCAAGAAGATTAGCCTCGTATTTTGTGTTGAATACTATGGCTACTTCTTCTTTTCCTTGAATGTCATTGCCTGAATATAACATTTTGTATTTATTGCACAGAAAGATCTCACCAGTTTTGGTCTTTTTTGTTTCAGTCTCCCCTATTATGTCGATCTGATACTTATCTAATTCCTCAGCTAGCTCCATTTCTTTGCCATTCAGGCTTCTTATGATGATAGTACCGATCTGTAACTCTGGTGATGTTGAGTTGGGGGTGTGCGTTCAGATTTGTTCCAGTAGTTGACTTTTCGCTGTTTGCCCTGGCGAAAACAATGGGGGGGGGGGCCTTGTGTGACCGGGCGACGCCTCAGTCGGCATGAAATTATTACTTTTGTTTAGCGAAAGAGGTTGGGCTGGTAATTTGGAATTTAGCCGACCAAACTGTATTCTTATTGGCTTAAACCAATATACAAAATGATGGTACAACATGACAAAATTTCATGCCGGCTGTCAAACAATGCTGTGTTAATTTCAGATAAGAGAGGGACACAAGTCTTAGCAGATATGGAAATTAATTCATTGTATGGTGCTCTATTTTGATTGCTATGTTGATAAATATAGCAGTCAATACAATAATTCAGTGTAAATTAAATTAAAGTTTGGATATAATTCAGGAAGTGCACAACTTCCTGGGGATGGCCACTAGTTTAGCCTATATCTCCCTCCATTCTATGAAACATTTCTCCACATTAATCACATAACAATTCCTTACCAATTTATATGGCTCGATCATAACATGCAAATAGAATTCCTCATTTGTTTAAAAACCAACAATCCGCACATAGCCACAATGTATTATCAGCTGTTTTCTGAACACATGATTGTCATTACCCCGATTTCTGGTTGTTCATAATGGTAGCAGATTTAGATTATACTGTATTACTTTTTGATAATATTAACAAGCTATTTCAAACTATCTTTTTCAGTATAGGAAGTTAAGTCAACATAAATACAGCTAAAATATATGGACTTATGAAAATTAATTATTTATTATAATAAAAATTTTGTTATATAATAAAATGGGTAATCTTCAATATAAAAAATAGAACAGAATAACATACACAACAGAATAACTGAGTCCTCAAAATGGTAATAGAAGATAATATAAATAAAGTGATAAATTTATCAAGAATTTTGAAGTGAGTAGGGCCAAGTTTACCTTTATATCATACCAGGTATCCAATACAGTCTATCTATAGAAAAACTTATTTTTGTTACTTTTTTTTTTCTAATGCATTGGCAGAAGAGTCAGATCTAATTGTGCCCACACAATTAGATCTGCTGGATATAGGGCTATCCCCACCAAATTACCAAAATTGTTGTTTTATGTTGCTATTATTATGATATTATGTGGTGTTTTAATAAACAATATGTTAAAAAAAAGTGCTCATGGTTTTTCCTGTTTCAAGAAATATCTACGTTTAAATAAACACAAAGGACAATTACATGCTAATAATAATAATAAAAAAAAAGAAAAATTTAACAACACCAACAAAAAAAAATTAAAATGAAAGTGTAATTTCTGGAAACCTGCTGAAACAAACTATCCTCTGCATTTTAATAATAATAAAAAAAAACTTGAACATTTATAACAAAAAATTGCTACAGCCAATGAAAAACAGCAACACTCTTATCTTGCTCAATATCCAGAAACTTTTTAGATATACTAGTATCTGAAATATATAATATATATTTCAATATTAATATAATATATATATATATATATTATATAATACTATATATATTATATTAATATCGAAATGATATATGCAGTGCCGGCGCTAGGGTTTCTGCAAGCAGTGTAGAACTTGTGGACACTGCTAGCACTGAAGAAGGTATGTATGATTTGGAACTATAGAACAGGTCATTATGATAATCTCAGAAAGTAGCTGAGAAGTGGTGCATGGGAAATGGTTAAGAAGTATTTGATGGATGCAGTATCCATATACATACTTAGAATCACTAGGATAAATCAGTTGTTGGTTAAATGGATGAATAGAATCTTTAAGCAGTAGTTTAAAAAACAAAATAAATAAACATTGTGGATGGAATATAAAGAGAAAACTGGTCAGTAAGGCATAAGCAGGAAGGTCCTCACCATTAGTTGGAAAGGTTAAAAGAAACCACTCAGAAAGAATTAATTTGTTCTGTTGTGAGTAAAAAGAAGAATAATTATGTTATCATCATCAAATTTTCCCAAAGGACATACAGGATACTATGACAGTGCTATTTGATAAGTTTACATTACCATTAAATGGCTACTGACAATTTAACTCCAAATTAGATGGTAATTAATATTTTGATATTTATTAATAATTATGTTTAAATAATAATTACAGCATTAAAATTGAAGAATTTTAATGAATGTATATGGTAGGGAAGTGGCAACTAGACTAAAGGGGTTGGGGGTTCATCTCTGAGCTGAACTGCTTTCCTATGGCAGCATCAAGAATCTTTAGGAAGATTTTCATCCCTGAAAACTGAGTATTCCATTTTCAGGGATGACACCCTTATTCAGTTTCAAAGATATCCTCATGAGAATCAAAATATCACATGGTTAAGAAGCATGTAAGATCCTGGTTCTCATGGCATATGGTGTGTGTGTGTGTGTGTGTGTGTGTGTGTGTGTGTGTGTGTGTGTGTGTGTGTGAGAGAGAGAGAGGAATGGGACTACCAGTAGATGTAAGTGCATTTTCAAGTGATTGTTTTAAAAGAGAGATGTGATAGGTACTGAGTGTGTGTCCTTAGCTCCCCTCAAGGAGCCTATATATAATAATAATAAAAAGCAACAGCCTACCACAGCTAACACATTTTAAGAAAGACTAGCTACAGATGTTGAGGAAGAACTTGTAGATTATGCAACTGCACTAAAACTTTATATTATGAGTAATACCATTTTGAGTTCCCAGGTTTACGAGTTCTTTTTTTCACATATCAACAAAAAATAAATAAATAATCAAAAACATGAACATCATTGCAATAAATAAATGCTAAACATTCATGAATATGGCATATCAAATCATGTGCATAGTTATATAATACTCTGAATCTGTTCAGGCAGATGAGAGCATCTCAGTGACTCACATACTATAAAGCAGTTACCATGCTGACATTACAGAGTGGCTGTGCTGCCGTTCATTTCTCTGTCTTTCTTTATTTCACATTTATCTGTCTTCTTAATAATGTACCAAAATGGATTAATACTAAAACACAACAAAGACGAATCATCAATGAGTATGCATTTGATTATGCATACTCACTGATGATTTGTATGACATCAATAATTCCTTTATTATAATTTGCTCAATTTTAAAGGCTATGTTTCCATTTCTTCAGATGAATAATCACTTAAGCAGAAACTATCATTTTCTTGACTGTTATTTAACATTAACATTACTATGATCAAATTTCATTGTTGAGAATGTATCTTCCTGTTTTTAAATATTAAGTCTATAGGAAATAAATTCCTGCTTTACAGGCTTGTTCTAGGAATGAATTAATCTGTAAAATTGGGAACTACCTGCATTATTACTATAAGACACTCCAAGGACTCGTTGTGGGAGGGCACCTGACTCCACACAACTCACCATCTCTCCTACTTAATCCTCATCATTATCATCAAATTCCTGCCATGTACCCTCAAGGGGTGTACAGGATATGATAGTACTACATGAAAAAAATTACATCATTACTAACTTCCTATCTACAATTTTCCTCCAAATCAGCCTGTTACTTGTCAAGACTCCAACATTATCAGATCTTATATTTCTATCGTCTAAGGTACTTTGTACCGTATCAACAGATGGCATTAATGGCAATATTAATACGATATTGCCATTAATGCCATCTTTTCACACCTATAATCTCTCTCAGGACTCTCATATCTGCGGTCTCTAGTCTTTGGTCAAGTGTTTTACTTCTGACCCAGCTCTCAGATCCATAAGTTAAAACTGGTTTGAACACTGTCTTGTATAAGGCTAATTTAGTGTTTTGACTAATTTCTCTCTTATTCCATATGAATTTATTCAATTGACTTCCCACCATACCAGCTTTGCTGATTCTGTTGTCTATTTCTATATTTAATTTACCATCTTCAGTAAAAATCGTGCCTAAGTAGCTGAAATGTTTTACCCGTTCCACAGGTTCTCCATTCACAACACAGCTGACATTTTCAATGATTCTGCCTATTTTCATTGTCTTTGTCTTTTTATTGCTGACCTTCATACCATATCTATTACAACAGCTATTCAATTTAGTCAGAGAAGCTTGCAGACTTGTAGCAGATTTATTTAGAAGTATAACATCATCCGCATAAAGCAAAGAGCTGACATTAACATCTCCAATTTTGATATCATGTTGAATACCACTTTCCTTCATAATGCGATTCATATAGGTAATGAATAACAGAGGGGATAATGTACATCCTTGTCTCACACCAGATTTAACATCAAACCATCTTCCTGTACTTCCTTCAATTCTAATTGCTGACTTACAACTCAAATAAAGACTAAGTATTGCTTGATATAATGCCCCATTGACACCATATAACTGCAGCGTATTGAATAGCTTCTCTCTTGGCACCTTGTCGTATGCCTTTTCCAAATCGACAAAACTTAAATACAGATCTTTGTTATATTCCCATGTTTTCTCAACTATTTGTCGTAAAGTGAAGATCTGATCCTGACAGCCTCTATTTGGCCTGAATCCAGCTTGTTCTTCACCAAGCTTTTCTTCCACAATTCTTCTCAACCGTTTCTCAAGTATACTTGCATAGATCTTGCCAGGAACACTCAGTAGGGAAATACCTCTGTAATTCTCACATTCAGTTTTATTTCCCTTTTTATATATGGGTACTATGAGAGCTCTACTCCAATCACCGGGAATTCATCCCTCTGTCCAGGCTTTCTCAACTATGCAGTGCAGCCACTGTAAGACTTTTATACAACCATACTTCAGCATTTCTGGTCGAATATCATCTACTCCTGCTGCCTTTCCACATTTCAAGCCTTTGATGGCTTTTTCTACTTCAAGTATGGATATGTATTCCTGACTGCATGCCTGGTCAGTGTTTTTTACCACTGTGCTGTCATCATTGCTTGTTTCATTTAGCAATTTTTCAAAGTAATTACTCCATACTTCAAGGATATCTTTTTCTCCTGTTTTCATGTCACCTTTATCATCTCTAACTCATTTTACAGCATTCTTTCCTCCATTCCTAAGCTTCTTCAACAACCTCCAGAATATTTTCCTACCTTCTTGGTATTTATTTTCTATATTGTTGCCAAAGTCCTCCCATGACTGTTGTTTAGCTAGTTTTACACACTGTTTAGCATTCTTGCATTTGTCTCTGTATTCTCTAAGAGCACAAGCTGACTTATTTGACAGGAACTTTTGATATGTTATCTTCTTTTCCTTCCTGTGTCCACCAGGGAATTCTGATTTTTTTATCCTTGCAAACAACCTCACCACATTCCTCTCTGGTAGAATCAATCAATGTTTTCTTCAGAGTTTGCAACTGAATCTCCAAGGTTTGATTCCTGTTCTCAAACTCTTTCATTTTTTCTTCAATAATCCTTGTGTATTTTAGTCTACAGTTCACATCTGAGAGCTGCTCAACTTTTATTTGCTTTAAAACTTTCTTACATGTTATTCTTTTCAATACGAAATTCAATTTTATCCTGCTCAAGACTAAATAGTGATCGCTTCCAATTTCAAATCCTCTGTATACACTCTGGTGTCCTGCAATAGGGAGAAAACATCACTATCAACAATAACATAGTCAATGAGACTCTTCTTATTCCTTGCCTCTTCTCTCCATGTGAATTTGTGCACATTTTTATGTTGGAACACGGTGTTAGTAATAACCAGTCCATGTCCTGAGCAGAAATCCAACAGATATTTGCCATTATTATTAGCTTTGCTCTTTTCTCCAAATTTTCGCAAAATATTTTTGTATGTCTCACAATCATTTCCTACTCTGCTATTTAGATCTCCAACAAGGACCAACTTTTCCTTTTTCATTGTGTCAGTTGCTTTTTCTAAAGCATCAAAAAATTCCTCCACTTCTACCTTACTTCTACTAAGTTCTACTATTGTGGGACCATAGGCACAAATAAGTCTCATTGTCCAGTTCCCCATTCTCATATTTGCCCACACTACTCTACTTGAGACTGACTGCCATTCAAGAAGATTAGCCTCGTATTTTGTGTTGAATACTATGGCTACTCCTTCTTTTCCTTGATTGTCATTGCCTGAATATAACATTTTGTATTTATTGCTCAGAAAGATCTCACCAGTTTTGGTCTTTTTTGTTTCAGTCACCCCTATTATGTCGATCTGGTACTTATCTAATTCCTCAGCTAACTCAATTTCTTTGCTATTCAGGCTTCTTACATTGATAGTACCGATCTTTAACTCTGGTGATGTAGTTGGGGTTTGTTTTCAGATTTGTTCCAGTGGCTGACTTTTGACTGTTCGCTCTGGTTCCCTGGCAAAAACAACGGGGGCCTTGTTTAACCGGTGACGCCCCAGCCGGCATGGAATTTTGTCATGTCGTACCATCATTTTTTATTTTGGTTTAACCAATAAGAATACAATTTGGTCGGCTAAATCCCTACTTAATCCTCCAGTATATATTATATGTTATGAGTAAGCAGCTCAGCAAGGAATTAAACTGTTAATCATATAAAAGTGAGTCTCCAATGTTGTGTGGTCCCTGAAGTCAGTTTTTTTGCTATTTTTAAAGTACCATGAAAGTACTTTTATAAAAATTGAAAACAATATATAAAAATAGTTAGTATCAGTTTTCTCAGACAACAATAGTGATAGTTTACAGCTATGGGTAAATTTTTGTGCACCAATATCTACATTTTGACATGAATTTGGGAAATCAATTTCATTTTATTCATAATATTACAAATTTTGAATGTTACTGCAATCTGGTTGTTTGTGATCAAAATTTTATTATGCAAAAATAATTGTTAATAAAATGACATTCTGATTAGCACTTCTACTGACCAGTAATCCTTCAATCTTTTTTTATTTATTATTTTTTTAAGCCTCCCATTAGCATTATTGCTTCAAATTTCAGTTTGCCTGTACCATGATGCTGCCAATACTAAAATGAGCTGACAGCAACTGTACTCCAGTTTTCAAATCATCACATTATCTAAAAATACTATATGGAAAGGCTTAAAGTTTATAAACTAAAATTAAAGGAAAACAAAGAATTGTTCCAGGAAAGGATAACACAAAACATCTAGACCCTGGAGATAAGTAGTAAACAAATGATTCACAAGAAAGTTGCAGACTGTTCAAGCCTGTTATCTTCCAAACAACAGAAGAGATTTTCAGAAAGTCAAATGATGCAGAAAAGCAAAACAGATACCCCAGACAGAAGAAATTAAGAGATAAGTAAAAATAAAGTTCTGCAACAATAGCTAACGAATGAAACAATGGGCTGACCATGATTCTTACAGACTACAGAGAACAAAAGTGAAAAACATGTTGTAACAGCCAAAAAATCCTCCATAAATTCTCATGGAGAATTTATGGAGGGCAGTAGCAAAATCGGAATCTGTTTTATAAAGTCTTAAAGAATATGACAAAAGAAGAGAAGGAATGGCTGCTAAAATTCATCAAATGGAAAGATAGAAATAAGACACCATGATGAGATTGAAAGAATACTTTTCATGGTTACCAAAGCATTCAGGTAGAGAAAAATGATATAACAACACATATAAGTGCCATAGAGTCTTAAGATATAATCAAGGAAGAAGAAATAGACATGGATGTTTTAAAAATGAAATTTGGGAAATCACCAGGACATGACACATAGCCTCAAAAATGTTAAACTGCGTGTTAAAGCTTGCTTGGAAAGAAAAGATTATTATTATTATCATTATTATGTTACACCTCCAGGGAGTCCAAAGACTCATCGAGGAAGGGCACCTGCTCCACAACTCTCTCTCTCTCTCTCCACCACTGAAACCACCAACTACAACGAACCGCAACTATCATCATCATCTCCAACAACGCCATCTACTGCCCAACATCACCACTAGTATTTTCACAGGCAATCACAAACATCCATGCCCATGGCGGGATTTGAACCCACAGCCTTTTTTGCTGGAGAGCGGATACGCTGACCACTCGGCCAACCAGGCTGGCTTTTTCTCTACCAGATGACATGAAAAGATTGGAATATTTCAATAACTGTCCCTATTTACAAAAAAGACAACAGATTATGCCAGTGCCACAGCAGTATTTTACTTTTTAACATACACAGGAATAATCTAGCTCCAGATACCAGAAGTCAGACTGAGGATCAGAATATAAAAATTGGAAGAAAGCCAGTGTGTATTCTGACCAAACAGACATGCATAGGATCAAATTTGCACTTTCAGGAAGATAAGTGAAAAAAAAAAAAAAAAAAAAAAAAGAATATTGGAAGAAAAGCTCACATTTTTTTAGATCTTCGGGGGGGGGGGGGCTTCAATAGGTACAGTGAAAAAAGAGTGGAGAAAAGTTTGATCCAAGGAAAGGGCTCAAAGCTTCTACTAGGACTGTTAATAGAATAAAAAGAGCCTCTGTAACTCAGCTGGTATAGACAAAGCCCTTTGGTTGGAAAGACCTGTGTTCGATTCCTGTCTGTAAGGAATCTTTACCTAGTCTCTTTCGACTAAAGGTGAGTTAGTTGGTCTCATATGAAGGTATTTTTTTTTGCCCGGAAACTCGGGTTTTTCATCCCTCTGAACAAGCAAACCAGCCTGTGAATTCATATGGATTTACCATCATAAAATATATATTTAATCCTTTCTTTTAGTGTTGCACAGTGATCAGCATTCGTTTTAGAAATTATGGACTTTACAACCGTGTTATAAATAACTCTTTTAATTTCCCGACGTTTCAATCTTCATATTAAGATCATCATCTGGAGCATATACAAATATAGGGGACAAGCTGAATTACATTACAGTAAGCTAGAGAAACAATGATTTGATGATATGTAAAATGAACATATTTAATCCCTCATTACAAGGGCTCAACCCTTCCTAAGGGTTGGTGAAGGAACAGGGGGGAACCCCATATGAATAAATAAATAAATAAAAATAGCATATAAGAAGAATTTGTGACAACAGCTGGGGTTAGACAATGACATGATCTCAACCCACTGATGGATGATATCATCACGACCTGCATGGTAAAAACTAAACCATTTCAGAAAGAAAACGGTTGAGGAAATCTGATTCTCGCTGATGACGTGGTATTAATAGCAAAATCAGAAGCCCATTAAAATTTAAAAATGGAATGAAGAAATGCTAAACTATGATTATAGATTTGAAGCAAAGAGCATGTGTAACTAAACTTCATTAAAAAACTCTAGAATAAGTAGCCAGCTTTAAATATTTAGGATCAGTTTTTACTCAAATGAAAAAATCTCAGAACTCAGAAGAACTGCATCAGTAGGGAGGTTGTGCAACAGGCTAGATAAAAAAAATTTAAGTAAAAAAGGAAAATCAGTAGGAGAATAATGAGATTTGTCAGGAATATAGAAGACAAAATCAGAAGACATAAAATAAGAAACTAAACAATAAGAACAAGTTTAAGAGTAAAACAATCATCCATGAAACACAGATGTATGGACATGTTAACAGAATGTAAAATAAGATATCAAAATGAAAGCATGGCAAGCAAAGCTGCAGGGGAAATGACTCAGAGGAAGACCTAAGCAGACTATAGAAGAGGAGCACCCCCCCCCCCCCCACAAAGACAGCAACAATTTACAGTGATAGTAAAAGCACTATAGGCGGCATAAAAAACCAAACCAACCATATAGCATTAATAGAACAGACAAGAAATCTGGTTCAGAATCTCACTCTAGAGGGATGGGAAGTCAAGTTCTGCTGGGTGAACACGCATACCAAAAGTACTCAAAATCTGCTATAAAAACACTTGCAGAAGAGAAAAGCCTAGACTTGTGGGAAGAAGAATGGAAGACATAAAAAAAAAACGGATCAGCTACAAAAGAATTCTTGCCAAGCATCAGAAGCAGACTCCGGCAGAAAAGACATTCCATTTCTCCAGGTTTAACCACACTACTAATGGACCATGGAAAACTAAGACACTATTTACACAGATTCCATATCCTGGAATCGCCATCATGCACTTGTTGTCCACACCTTCAACAGACTGTTGACCACATACTCTACGACTGTCAGCTACTGGATTCCATCCGGATGCCCCTAATACAACATGTCATCACTTCCAGAGACAAGTGGCCAGTACCAAAACAGAGACTTATTAAAAAAGTATTACTCAGAATTAATTAAATTTGCCAATAAGATCAACTTCCAGTGCTTGTAATCTAACATAAATTACTGATATTGTGTGAATTATATGGATATATAAAAATATAAATACTGATACAAAAAAATAAATATAAATGTTAATCAGTACTTGTAAGCTACAAGTAATATAAGCATTGTATGCAATGGAGCATGTAGGAATAAATTACCTCCTGGTAGGGTTACTATTGGGAGGAAAATGTGCACGCGCACGCACACAGACAGAGAGAGAGAGAGAGAGAGAGAGAAGATGGATAATTTGATTCCAAATTACTAGTCAGAGACTGAAAGAAGTGGTGTACTTTTTTATCGTACCTCTTCACCATCAGTTAGAAAGTTTCGAGTGGGAATGCCTATTTGTTGAGTTTGAAAGGGAAATCTTTAACTGAATTATGTATCCTAATTAAATGGTGGAAATCTCTCTCTCTCTTCCCCGCCCCCCTTTCCTTCCTTCCCAAGAGACCACATACAAAATCTGTATATCATATGTATTCTTGAAAGGATTAAATAACATTTACTGAAATTTAGTGCCTTTTTTTTATTTAAAAGAAAACACTAACAATTGTTTATTGGAAATGATAGCAGTCAATACTAAAGACTACCAGTACAAATTTAACACACAGAGAAACAGTGCCTCTATAGTACAACTAGAAGAACAACAGACAATGCGCATTTTGGGTGGAAAAGATCTGAGTTCCATTCTCATCATGATGTGAAGAATCTTTATATAGACTTTTTCAACTGAAAGTGAGTTAGCTGATCACATATTTAGGTAGCAGTGTTTTTTCTACAGGAAACTTGGCATTTCAACCAGGGAACACACAATTTACAGACAAAACTACTATTAGTAACAGTGGGTGGCACTGTGAGTAGATGGTGGATAGTGACACTGCCTGTAGATGGAGAATTAAGTAGTGTAGACAAGCAATGAGTCCTTGGAGGTGTCATGTAGAACAAGGAAAAGTCAGTAATTTACAAACCAAAGCAACAAAAGCAGAACAAATGAAATGAAAGTGAATAGGTTTCAGTATAGAAATGGAGGGAACCCCCATACAAATAAATAAAAGTATGCATCACTAGGTAGCAGAACAGTCTATGATGATGACGACGACAGTGCATGTGATAGATGTGCATGTTTTGGAGCCATTTTTTGCTGTTAAAAATGGTTGTTCTGCATTTCTTGTGGAGACTTTCAACTGTTTGACTCGCTGAAACAGTATCTTGGCGGCAAATATTTTGGTGATGATCAGGATGGCTGAGATAACAGACAAACAATTCTACACTGCTGGTTTTGAAGACCAATAAAGCACTGGGACAAGTATATAAATGTTGAATGAAATTACATGAAGAAATACATGTTTTTTTGAGGTTTGTATTTCACTTGTTTTGTTTTTTTATAAGCATTTGTTACTTACTTATTGATCTTCCCTTATAATACTTTATAAAACTGATTTACAGTACTATTTATTTAACCTTCATAAATATATGCATGATAATTAAATAAGTTACTCATCATGAAGCTTATATTTATGTGTGATTTCATCACTTAATATTTATGTCAATGTATTTATATATGTACAAGCTCAAATTAAGCTGACTTCATACATAAATCTGTGTGACAAATACTTCACACACACTTTGTGGTCTCAAGTTTCTGATACACATTTCCTTGAATTTAGTGTAAACTATGAAAAAAGATGCTCTTTCAATTCTTTCTTTAACTGATGGATAATGAAGATAATGGAGAGTTAATTAATTTATATGCTGTGAAGTTTATGCAAATTCTTATTCAAGTTAAAAAACAACAACAACATACCTTTGGGATACCATCCACATTGCTATTGAAGCACACCTTAAACAATTTACACCAGTTTACTAGCCAAGTCATGTTCTGTTCTTGCTTATGCGGAAGCTGAACATTGCTCGCTTTTTGAAGAAATTTTTCAACAGTCACTTTTTCTCCTTTATCCAACCAATGTTTCAGAGTAATATATAATTCGATTTCCCAATCTTGCACTCCTATATTCTGAGCCTTTTGCATGATAAAGTACTTTGCTTTGCACCAAAGGTTAATTTTTTTTTCTGGTATACAAAATTCTTTTGCAGCTTCTGCCTTTCCATTCTGCTCTGCAAACTCTATTACATGAAACTTAAAACTAGGTGGAAAAATAATTTCTTGTCTAGTTGATAGCTCACTCTCAAGAACACCTAATATGTTGTCTTCCTCTTCCTCTTCTTCTTCTTCATCTTCCTTTACACCTTCATTAGATAAATTTAACACTTCATCTCTTTCAAGCTCAGATTTATGGTCACTTTCTTCGTGTTCTGGTTTAAGGTCTTTATTTATGGATTCTACAGTATCCGTTTGATTATTTGTCTCTGATGTGTCAAATTTATAAGATTCTTGGCTGTCATCAAGAAATGAATTTGAAGATGCACCACTCTTTCTAACCTTATGTAATATATTGTCTTTAGTTTTACACCACATGCTAACTTTCTCAACGCATATATTATACTTTTTAGCAGCTGCACTCTTGCTATTCTTTTCAGCAAATTCTACCACTTCTAATCTAAATGTTGCTGGATAAGTCACATATTTTCTTCGCCTTTTTGGCTGCTCAATATTCAATATATCTTCATCTTGGCTTTTGCTATTTTTATCATTAGAATCTTCTCTTCTATCTTCATAAGACCTACTGTGAATGAAATTTGAATGTGGTGAAAAATCGCTTTTTTCAGGTATAAGCATTTCATTTGGAGTAACATATTTTTGCCTAATCCTAAGGTTATGAGTACTATCACTTACAACTGGTTTTCTGGTTTTCTGTAAATGGCTCGAAACACTGTGGCTTCCATTTTCTACATCTGTTTTACAGAGAAGGTTTTGCCATCCCTTCTTCCAATCACATATCCTCTCTACTTGATGTGATGAATTTGGTGATATAAGAACATTTTCTGGCAGATGTTGCCATCCAGATTTCCAATATTTCCCTCCTGAAAGCTTTGATGATGAAGGCATAGTACTACAGTCTAAGCTGCGCATCATACCTATTTCTAAATCATAGAAATCAGAATGGTCATCATCATCATCTTCATCATCTTCCTCATCTGATTGTTTAACATATTTCTGAGGTTTACTGGCTTTTCTTTTACCCATTATGCAATTTCTGGAAAAAAAAAAAACAGAAGAAAAAAAGTATAACATATACAAAAAAGTAAATTAAAGAGGATGTGATATTTTTTGATAATATATTTTGTAACTCTCATAATTCTTAATTATTTTTATTTTTAAAGAAAAATATCTGATATTAATTAAACTGCAAGTTTTTTTTCCCTAGGTATGCATATACAGATTAACAAATGATTATTTGCTATCTAACCAACAGACTACATTTGAATCCTGCTGCAGGCATGAATGTTTGTAACTGTCTTTAGAAGAGATGAATTTCATCACCCACTCTGAGACCAATCAATAAGAAGCATAACATATATTTTAATAATATTATTATTAAAAGTTTCAAGTTATGCTCTTTCGAGCACAAAAGGATATGACAGTGCCTCATGATGGTAGTATCATCACTGCAGAAAATGATGACTGGATCATTTAAACTAATACACAATTTCTGACAACAAATGACAAAAGGAAATGTGTGAAAGTTCTAGAAAATATACCATGGCAGTTATTTTATTGATGAATGATTAGTAAACTATACTAAATTTAAAACTGGTGCAGCATCCTGAATTATACAAATACCAAAACTCAACCACAGTGGCAAAGAGGGTGCAAAGCCAAAAACTAGTAGGCAGCATTGCGTGCCTTGCTGGTAGATACAAGTAGTGCCTGGATTGTTTCACTGGAAAATTTCCTTCCACAAAACAAGCAACTAGTCAGAGAACAAATGCAATTAACAGATAAAAACAAATTTGGTAAATGGTGTAATATTATAACAAAGAACTATGTCAAAGAAGGTGAAATAGATGAAACAGTACAGCATCTCTAGTTAAATTAATGGCTATTACTAACATGCACATTTTGCTGACCTGGTTAGCATATCCACTCTCTGACTAAAAGACTACGTTTGAATCTGGCTGTAGGTATGAATGTCAGTGACTGTCTTTAGGCAGAAGATGATTTTCATCACCCACTGTGAAACTACTGTGTTGTTCATTGATGTCTGAAGTGGCTTGAAAAACTGTTTAGCCTCAAGAGTAGGAATTCTGGATTATGTAAAATAAATAAAATGCAAAAAATATATAAAATTAATAAAAATAGAAAAAATTCCTTAGACACCCCATGGTACTAATGCATTATAGGTTTATAACTTTCTGTGGCTGGGAGTCACATATACATAGGTTAATTTATCACAATTAGTTAATTTAACTATATAGTGATAAATTTAGAATAAGTACTAACTATGGGTCAACACAAATAACTCCATATTGCAAACAAGTTTGTTATTATTAGCTCATGATCCAAACCATGATGTACATCTTGATTCTCCTACACAATGCAAACACATCTTTCCACTCTCACTTAAAGCTACTAAACCTCCCATATCAAAGGAGCAATCCCCCGCCCAGACTCTTGAGTATTTCCTTCCACAAAACAAGCAACTAGTCAGAGAACAAATGCAATTAACAGACAAAAACAAATTCGGTAAATGGTGTAATAGACTCCTGTGATAAGTCCTAGAATTCCATGGAAGTACAAGTAATAATAATAAATTTCCCATCCGCTATAATTTCTAAATCTGCATAATGAAAAAAAAAAAAAAAAAAAAAAAAAGAAACATTAATTTTGAGATGTTTCATTACTCACTCCGTTAGAGAGCACATGAATTACGTCTGCTCAAGTAATTAGTTATTTATTCCAATTCTCATGCTACTTTTCATATTATCTTTATTAACTGACCTGTAACCTCTTTTTTCTGTTTACTACCACCACTACCACTAATTATATTATTGATGCATCTCGTTAAGTTCCAAAATCCTTATTCACTTGTCTATCATACTGCACTTTACACCTATTTACTGACAATGTACTTTTCTCTCTCTGAAAACTTATTCCACCTGTTCGCTAATCTCCAAGCTTTAAGTCTTTGAATTCTTGCTAATCAGTTTCCTTCACTCAATTTCTAAGGGTAACTGACACCCTATTGTCATAAATTGAACTTTCTTCTGCACGTGGCCTATAAAACTTCTTTAGTAACATATGCTTCTATTATATCATCTCTTTTCTACCTATCAAGACATCATAGAACGAGATAACGATCCTTATCCATCCAAGTGATCTGTTGTGTTATTCTGTTCACTTCTGCAATATGTCCCCCAGAACTTCAGCTCCCTGTGTACTATCACTTCCAAATCCTTAACTTTGTCACTGTAATACACAGCATGTAATGTCAGCAAATCTTACACTTTGCAATACTATGCTAGCAGCCACAAATTCTTTACCCATATTAGTTATTCATATCTTCCTGTAGAATCTCTGTATTACTTTTTTTCTTTTCTTTTTTTTGTAGGCACTTCTCATATCATCACCAACATCACTGCCATACAAATTAAACAACATAGGTCTGAGCACAGAACTCTGTGGCACATCAGTGAATGAGTGCCTTCTCCTAGATTCTGCTCCACATTTACTACTCCCTGATATTTATCACCATCTTCTTATAAGAGAACCCCCGTTCACTCTAATTTGTGTAAAAGGGTTCCCCTGTGGTATCACAGGACAGGAGTTAAATGCATTATTACAGTGTAGACATTTCCCTTATCCAACTCAACTATCTCTCTTTATTGTAGAAAGTGACCAAATTACTAGGGTAATACTTCTCCTTCACAAGTTATCTTATACTGGCTCACCCATTCTTGAATTCCAGATTTAACCAATTTCTCCACCAATATACTTTAATCATTATTTCTTTTTTTCTCCAGAAAAATCTTGGGGAAGAAAGCTGAAATTCTTCAAAGTCTCTAAATTATTAAACGATACTTCTGAGAGTTACAGAACATTGGTAGAAATATACAATATAAATGCAATCAGGGGCAACTAACAATACTTGAGAAGAAAAACACCATCAGAAACTGGAAATGAGAAAGGTAGCTGAAGTAGATGATATTCAATCAGACATGCCGAATCCAGATGATTGAAGTAGAGTTCTTATAGTACTCATTTACAAAAAAAGAAATAAAACTAAATGTGAGAATTACAGAGTAATTTCTCTACTGACTCTTCCAGATAAGATTTATGCAAGCATAAATTTTATCTTGAGAACAGGCAAAGTAAAATTGTGAAAGAGAAAACCGGGAAAGAACAAATGTGGTTCAGGCCAAATTTTTGGGTTGTCAGGATCATCATGTACTTTATTTTTAAAAGTATACTCTCCCCTTTTTTCTTACATGCAGTGCAGGTGAGGACTTCCTAGTTCATACAAAACACATTGTAAATATTTAAGTACAGGATGATGGTCTGATGTGAAATCAAGCGTAAAACAATGATTCAACGTAAGTTATCTCTGTCATTATTCATATCTATATGGATCATGTTATGAAAGAAAGTAAACATTAAACTTGATATCAGTAGTGGAAGTCATGTTGGCCCTGTAAATATTTTTTGCAGATGATGTTATAATCTTAAATATGTCTATTACAAGTCTTCAGAATTCTGTAACTTTGTAATAAATTTGATATAAAAATCAATAATAAAAAGACTATTAATGATACTAATAAGAATCTGGCAAACATCAACTGCATTCTTAATGTAAAACATATAGAACAAGTAAAATATTTCAGCTATTTAGGTATAATATAATATTCAGTTAATAATAATGACGAGACCTTAATAAAGGTCGAAACAAGTCTGGATAGTGGCCCTTCCCATAATGCAAAACATTATGGGGATACTGAAACAACTGATGTGAAGTAGACTAATCATGAAGATATTTCCTTTGTTTGCTTATGCTTAGGTAAAGAATTAAAATAAAGGATTAAAATGGGCCACTGGAGGACATACAATGCCCTCCACCTTTTCTGGTCTTCTCTCTCTCTTTAAATATACTGTTGATGTTAGCTCTCCTCTTGACTGAGAAGAGGACAAACTGTAGAAAATTAAGCATGGATAAGTCTGCCCACACTTAATTTTCTATAGTTTGTCCTTCTCTCAATCATTCTCAGTCTCACATCTTATGTCACTACAATGATGCCAAATGGGACGACTTTTGGGATTTCTCTGTCTCATTTCCATGGTGTGATTACTGCTTCCATTCCTCTGATCTAATAAAAGAAATTATTCTCAGTAGGATGAGCGCTTTTATATCCCAATCCACTCAAAGATCTTGACCTTTATCCGAAGTGTGGTTCTCAACTGCTGTGGCAAAGCAGTTCAAACCAAAAATTCAGCACATGCCCATTAGTTCTAGACAAAAACTCCAGCCTCTCACACAGCTTACATCTCACAAAATCAATTTAAGCAGATTTTGCAAGAGCCAAATGCACAAGGCTTGTCTCCTGTCCTAATGGCATTCAAGCCTTCTCGTTCCTCCCCAAAGTTTTTTCTTCAGTTCTTGTAGAGATGACAAGAGAAATCTCCTCCCACTATTATATGAACTATTCACAGTATGCCTCCTCTAAAATTTTGCCAGAAGAACATCAGAAAAACACTCGGTAGCCACGAAATACATCTCCTGGCCTTGATGGTATTCCTCCAGTTGTATTAAAAAGCTTGTGCTCCAGAACACCCATAATGTACTGTCTCTTGAAACTATCATACTCATCTGGCATCATTCTACAGCTTGGAAGCAAACTTTTATCCAGTCAGTTCCCAAAACAAGGAGATAAAAGGCAACCAAACTATTGCCCTACTGCTCTAACTTCACTACTTTCAAAAATAATGGAAAACGTCATCAACAGCCAACTGCTTCCTTGCTTGGAAACTCACCAATTACTTAGTGATCAAAAATATGGATTTCATCATTCTTGTTCCACAGCAGATTACCTAGCCAACCACACCACTTATAAGCCACTGAAAAGTTTGGAGAAACTCAAGTGGTGGCTTTGTGAATAAACTGCCAGGTTATTCATCAGTCGTTCATTGTGGATCATGTTGGATGGTTTCATTTCATTGGATTTTTCAATCAATGCTGGTGTATATTATTGTTATTATTAAGAGACACCTCCCGGGAGTCAGATGCATCGAGGGAGGACGGACGGACGCGCGCACACACACACACATGCACACACCAGATTTCATACTTATTCTTGAATTCACTCACACTGCTTGCACTCACAACATCCAATGGCAATCCATTCCAATCACGCACCACCCTCTGAAAGAAAAATCTAGCCCTCACCACCTTCTTAGCGGCCTTCATTCTCAGCTTCCAGGAATGCCATCGTGTCCTTTCCCCACTCTCCATAAATTGAAAACTTCCATCAACTGAAATCCTGTATGACTCTTTCAGAAGTTTGTTAGTCTCAATCATATCACCCCTCTTTCTCCTGTTTGGTAGTGTCTACAGTCTACAAATTCTCAATCTCTCTTCATAATCAGTATTCCATAATCCTGATATCATTTTTAACACTCTACTTTGTACTCTCTCTCTCCAATATATCAGAATCACAACGGAAACCAGGAGACAAGACCTGTGCACAATAGTCCAAGTGAGGTGTAATCAAGGCCTTGTAAAGAGCAAAATGACATTCTTATCTTTACATGTGAACATTCGTTTCAACATTGCAATTATCTTTTGAGTTATATTTGCAATCTTTGCCACATGACCCCTGAAGTTCAACTTCCTCTCTATTAACACCCCAAGTTCCCTAGCCTCATCAGTTTCTTTTAGCCTTATCCCACCAATATAATACGACACTGGATGTCTAATCACACCAAAGTGAATGACTTTACATTTACTGACATTGAACTGACATCCATTTTCCCATGCCCACAATTCCAGCTTATTTAAATCATTCTGCAAGTACTGCATCAGCAACATTCCTGATAACCCTACCTATCTTTGCATCATCATCAACAAATAGCTGTATGTCACTTGTCAAATCCTTCCCAATATTATTAATGTACAGATTGAATAACAGTGGACCAAGCACTGATCCTTGTGGTACACCACGTGTTACCTTAAATCTTGCAGACTCAAATCTCCCATATACAACTTTTTGATATTTGTTAGTCAGCCATCCTCTTATCCATGCTAATATTTTATAACCCAAATCCATTATGTATTAAAGGCAAGGGGCCACTACCCAGACCGGTTTCGACCTTTATTGAGGTCTCATCAGTGGCAGCCAGGCTAGAAATACCAAGATTTTAGTAATACAGAGCTTATATTTTACCAGAACAAGTTACCATAAGGTGTTTTAACCTTATTAAATAAAAATCTCAGGAGGAGATATAAATGTAGAAAGTATTTTACCTTGGGTGGTATTTCTAGCCTGGCTCCCACTGATGAGACCTCAATAAAGGTCGAAACCGGTCTGGGTAATGGCCCCTTGCCTTTAATACAAAGCATCATACATCTCCTCCAGGAGATGTGCTTTGCATTATGGGTAATTATTAAGATTAGTGATCAGAGCTTATTCTACTTTTACCATGAGTTGCCTTGGTCTTGCACTACGTGCAGGGTCAGCTAGACTTGCAATACTTGCAGGTGCAAACTTGAATTGTTTGTCTGTTTGCTTACTTGGGAAATGGAGTAAAACCAGGTTTAAAATTGCTTGGTATCTTTAACATAGAAAACCAATAATAATGCAAACAATCACGTGGTACTATCACACAGTATCCTGTATACACTCCTCAAGGGGTAGATATTAGGAATTTGACAATGATGATAATTCTCATTTCATTAGTGAATCTGTACACCATGATGCTGAACTTAATAACTTAAAGAAGAAATTAGGAGTTTGTTACAGAAGAGGCAACAATTCAGAGTATAATGCAAAACTTTGTCATTAAAATGTCAAAGTAAAAATAAACATCTAATAATGGGATAAATTACAGATACCAAGAAATTATATACTTGGTTTAATCCTTTATCCAAGTGTAAGCAAAAATAATTTGTGCCTGAAGTATTTTCAGGACTGGGGTAACTTGTATAAGGAAGCCAAGACTTCACATCACTTGCCTTAGTATCCCATAATGCAAAGCACATCTCCTTACGGACATGTGTAATGCTCTGCATTACACATGTCCGCAAAAAAAAATAAATTAATTAATAAAATAAAAAAAAATATATAATAAAATAATGTGAGATTTTAATATATCTGTTACTGATCAATCATTACGAGATGGATATTCTGCTTGTGGAAGATTTTTTTCTCGATCTATTTGACAACTGTTTCATATCAACAATGTAATGCATGCTACAAGAGGGAAGAATAGGATTTAGGACTTAATTCGAACTACAGGCAGTTCCCTGGTTACGAACGAGACATGTTCCTGAGAATGTCTTGTAACTCGGATCCCTGATGAACAGTGCATATGCGGTAATAATAATAATAACAATACTATAATGGCTCACATGTAGCAATAATGATACAGTGTAATATTGTAATAATAATAATAATACCCCTGTACTGTAATAATAAGTTGCAGAAACTACTGTGCTCTTTCTTTTAATTCAAACAAACAGAACATAAAAACAAACTGATACAAAAAGTTTAGATAGGAGAAATTTCAAAAAATAATATTTTATATAATATTGCATCAATATCTTGCTTACTGGAAGGGACATTTCTGAGGCAAGAAGTTAGGCTAACATTAATTGGAAGATGATGATGAAGATGGTGCTATAGAGGATGGACCTGGTGCTGGAGAATCAGGATTTGATTCTGTTTCTGGAGGAGGGGAGCTTACCACTGAAGTTGGTTTCTTGAAAAAGGTATCTAGGGTTGTTTGCATAACCGTTTTCTTTTTTTCATCATAAATGGCCTTGTAGCAGCTAATGTTCTCACTAACTGCACAGTAAACCTTTGTAAACTGCTGAATGTTAGGATCTTGGTTAGCAAATGCTGCTTCAACGAGATGAAAGGCTTCAGCTAATTCTTTTGTCGTAAACTTTCTTGGCTCTGGATCTTCTGATTCTTCGTGTTCTTTTGTTTCTATCAGCTGCTTTTCTATCTCCATAAGGTCTTCATTGGTTAATTCTTGTGAATGGGACTCTAGTAAGTCAATGACATCATTTTCATTGATGTCCAATTGCAAGGCAATGCCACTATCCATCACAGCTTTTCTGGCTTCAGTGATGTCTTCTGTGAAGCCTTGAAAATCATCACAGAATTGAGGGCAGAGTTTGTTCCACACCCCTTTCACTGTTGATTGCTTCACTTCCTCCCAAGAATCAGCAATGTTTTTGATGGCATCATGGATATTATAATTCTTTCAGAACTCTCTCTCTCTCTCAAGGTCATCACATCATCTTCCGTAGCCCAGAATGCTTGCGGGAATGTACATCATAAGCCTTAAATGCAGAAATAATTCCCTGGTCCATTGGCTGTAGTAATGATGCAGTGTTGGATGGTAAAAATACGACCTTTATATTAGGGTGAAGGTCATCTAAAGATGTTGAATATCCAGGAGAACCGTCTACTACAAGCAGAATTTTAAAGGGTAATGCTACTATCCACTATCTTTTATGAACAATACCGTTCCATAGCAGGAATAAAACAGCTCAAGATCCAATCTTCAAATATGGCAAGTGTGACCCAGACTCTTAAATTTGATTTACAAATAATGGGAAGAGCTGCTTTAACACGTTCGCTGCCAACTACGAGTATACTCGTAGTGAGTAAACCTGCTTCACAAGCCAGCTACGAGTATACTCGTATGATGCTTACCGCCGGGAACGAGATTATTGTAGTGACCTTGAAGAAGTGAAAATCCTTGGCTTGTGGGGCTAGCATCAAAACTGTGTATTCTCATAGACCGTATATGCTCTGTACAAGCCAACTACGAGTATACTCGTAGGACGTTTACCTCCGGTAACGAGATTATCGTACTGACCTTGAAGAAGTAAAACTGCTCGGCGTAGGGGAACAGACCATGCGAAAGTAGCGTGGCAGCGAACGTGTTAATAATGCGGCGAAGTGCGGGTTTGTTTACATGCACGAAAGAAACTAGTTCCCATATTATTAATTTAATTATCCTTATGAGGAGCCCGTTTGTAAGTACGGAACGGCATAAGTCGGGTCATCCGTAACCCGGGGACCACCTGCATATGATGTAACTAATCTCATTACAGAACTACTTGCAGGTAGTGATCACAATGTTCTATTCTAGAATATGTGTTATGAGAAGTAAGAAATAAAAAAGTATGGAATTCATTTTTTTTATAAGGGAAACAAATTGGACAAAGATAATGTGAATTTAATATTATTAAGAAGTGTTTGTAGAGGCACTGAAGCAGTCAGAATGATGGTTAACCTTAATGGTAGTACTGGAAGAGAATGGTACAACACTTGTGCCTCTGACTGGTCAACTATAACTAGCAGGTTCCACAGAGTTCAGTGCTGGGTGAAATGTTTCTTAACTTTTATCAATGATACAGTTACATTATCAATGGAATTACAAGTTTAATATCTAAATCTGCAAAATGATAAATTAAAGCACTAAGGATGGTTAACAATGATGAGCAAGGGCTAGTGCTCCTGGACAATTTAAATGGTGTCAAGAAAAGGCAAGTAAAATTTGACAGCTTAAAAATATCAAGTTGTTTATGTAACCCAAATCTAAAGGTGGCCTATTATCAGAATGTAGACAAAACAATGAAAGATGAAGAAGATAAAATTTTCTAAAGGTGCAGTAAGAAAGTCAAACATGAAAATTGATTCCTTTGTTTTTAAAATTAATTTTCTGGAAATACAAAGAGAAATACTAGCAAATACAAAGAGATCATTACACAATGAATAAAACAATGGTTAGACCTCGTTCAGAATAAGTCCATATTCAACTTTGAAGTTCATCTCTGTTAAAAAAGATAAATAATATCCTGAAAAAAATTGCAAAATGAAGTAATCAGATTGCAGTCTGGCTACACTAATGAAGAAAGGTTCAAATTATATATTGGGTTTTATCCTTTATCCAAGTGTAAGCAAACAAAGTTTGCGCCTGAAGTACTTTCAGGACTGGCACTGCTGACATCTTGGATATAGCTATCCTGCAAGATATTAAACTTCAGAACAGCCTAAAATCACTGAACGAGCTATCATCGGATCACAACCCAATTCTACTACAACTGGGAGAACAAGAATACCTCGTGGTAAAGGTGGTATAAGTTTTTATCACTTGCATTAGTACTTTCCATAATGCAAAGCACATCTCCTTGCGGACATGTATAATGCTATAACCAACTTATGTATAACCAACTTATCTCAGTACGTCTGGCACTGCTGACATCTTGGATATAGCTATCCTGCAAGATATTAAACTTCAGAACAGCCTAAAATCACTGAACGAGCTATCATCGGATCACAACCCAATTCTACTACAACTGGGAGAACAAGAATACCTCGTGGTAAAGGTGGTATAAGTTTTTATCACTTGCATTAGTACTTTCCATAATGCAAAGCACATCTCCTTGCGGACATGTATAATGCTATGCATTAAGGGCAGAAGCCACTACCCAGATAGGTTTTGATGTTTATTGAGGTCTCATCAGTGGGAGCCAGATACAGAGGTGGTGATACTTCAGGCGCAAACTTTGTTTGCTTACACTTGGATAAAGGATAAAACCCAATATATAATTAGTAGCATAGCCAAGTGAAAAAACTTCCATAAACTTATCTCTAATCCAGGGAATTTTAATAATAGGGTGTGACACCCTTTGGCAACTTGTATAGGTAAATATGACTTATCCATTACTTCCACCTTAGTATCAGAAGATGGTGGCTCACATGTTAGTTTCGTGTATTATTGATGGTAAATTGCGAATTTGATTGATAATGTTTTTAGCGATTTATGCTTTAGTGATGAGAATTATGTTAGCATGTGTTGATAAAGCATTTTGACTAATCAAAGTTTTTATAAGTTTTAGGTGAGTAAATACTTTACTTTCAAAATCTTTAGTTTCATTGGAAACCATCTACTAAGCCTATTTACAGGGCATACTAAATTATATCTTATCATTCTGCTGGTAGACACCAGTGTGTGTGTGTGTGTGTGTGTACGGGATTTGCAAGTGGATTTTCTAAAGTCCACAGGATTATTGTAATTTGCTCGAACGTATCTTTACCATGGCAAAACCTCTGAATGAGACCATTTTCGAGGAGGTTTATAATGAATTCCTCCGACTGGGTAAACTGCCAAGTGATAATTGGCTGGGAAAAGTTAAGCTTTCTGATACATTCCCACCCTCTGCAGTCACAGAAGATATAAGTGAGGAGCTTATTACTCAGTTGCAGTTTCCCCCAGACTTTGAAGAGGTCTGTGTGTGCAAAACCGCAGAACCTTCCATAAATTTCGGTATGGAAGAAGGTAATCCCAGTTCCAATCCCTCGGCCTCCCTGAAAGAGAGGGTGCCACTGATCGTCCTCCGGGATAAGAAAAGATGGACACACTTAAGATACAGTATCTCTTGGCCAAGAACATGGATGATGGTATCAAGATCCAGCCGGCTACTGTGACAGACTACAGGAAACTGACAAAAGAGCTAGACTCGAGCAATATTCAATATCATACCCTCTCTCTCGACTCAGAGAAGAATCTGAAGGTGGTCCTCCAGGGTGTCACAGAGGATATAACTACAGATGACATAGAGGCCAACCTCCACCACCAGGACCTGCCACCTATTAAGATCAGCAGAATGACTAGAGCGGACAAAACCCCCCCTATGCCTCTAGTGTTAGTGGAGATCCATAAAGCCTATAAAAATATTTATGACTTAACAGTCTGTGGACTCCAGATCACCCCAGAGCCACTCCGGAAAAGGGCATCTTCTGGTCAATGCCACAGGTGCCAAAAATTTGGCCGTGCTCAAAGACTCGGCAAGGCAGAGTACAAATGCCTGAAATGTGCTAAGAACCACCCCACTAACACCTGCACAAAGCCAAAAACCACCTTGGCTAAATGTGCCAAATGCGGTGGCCCTCATCCTGCTAACTACAAGGGATGTATTCAGCACCCAAAGAACAGACAGATGGGGACAGCTAAACCATCCTCTTCCTCTAGTAAAAGAACACCAGAGACTCAGCAGCAACAGTCGGTGACCTTCAAAGACAGTGGAAGGCAAACAAGAAGTTATGCTGATGTGGTCTGCACAAATAAATCAACATCAGAACAAAATCAGCCAAAAGCACCTACAAACCTGACAGCTTATTACAGCCTCTCTAGCAAATATGCTACAAGACTTCAGCCTGTCTAACCCCTTCAGCAACCTCCACTAAAAGATTTCTATGCAAAACACAGGCCATCCAGACAGCAATCATAAATGAATAAAAACAAACTTATTCCAGCCTCTCTTCAGATCATTGCATGGAATGCAAATGGCCTAAGAAACAAAATTCTGGAGCTCCAAGATTTCACCTACAGATATCAACCAGATATTATACTAATCAGTGAGACACATCTAAGACCCTCTGACAACCCTAAAATATGGGGTTATCTCTTATACAGAAATGACAGATTAAACTGCAGAGGTGGCAGCACCACCATCTTCATTAAAAACTATATCAAACACCATTCTGTAAACAACCCACCAACCGCTGACCTTGAGATTA
Organism: Typopeltis vanoorti; assembly: GCF_054136105.1. Taxonomy (NCBI): domain Eukaryota; kingdom Metazoa; phylum Arthropoda; class Arachnida; order Uropygi; family Thelyphonidae; genus Typopeltis; species Typopeltis vanoorti. The sequence continues at coordinate 82,570,271 of NC_143561.1, forward strand.
CAGGCGTGGAAGTATTCACTAGCTCCGCTGGCAGATTGAAAATCTACTCAGCTTACAACCCACCCTTAAAAATTCTACTGCACTTTGATCTAAATGCCATTTTAGGAGTCAGAGAATCCATCATTATTGCTGGGGATTTAAACTCCAAACACCCTACCTTGTAGAACCATCAACAAAAATGGCTGCATCCTTTCCAACTACATAGGATCAAACTATGCTGTTGTGGCAGGCCCTGCCGAACCAACTTATCTCAGTACGTCTGGCACTGCTGACATCTTGGATATAGCTATCCTGCAAGATATTAAACTTCAGAACAGCCTAAAATCACTGAACGAGCTATCATCGGATCACAACCCAATTCTACTACAACTGGGAGAACAAGAATACCTATCTCCTCCCTCTCACTCATGCATATCGTGGGAGAGATTGTCAAAAGTACTTAGGGATCATATTGGACCTGTTCCTCATATATGTACAGAAGAAGAAGATGTGGAATCTGCAGTTACAAGCCTCATCCATCAAATTAAATCCGTTATAATGGTAGCCACCTCCTACAAATCTGTTCCCAAGCCTGGTTGTTTGCCTGAAGATATTATGGACCTAATCAGAGAATAAAACAGAGCTAGAAAGAGATTCCACAACACTTGCACACCTCAGGACAAAAACAGTTCTTAATAGATTGAATGGGGCAGTGAGAGATGCACTCAAAACTCATAGAGACCAAGTTTGGGATGAAAAGTTAGCCTCTATCTCACCTAATTCCGGGGGCCACTGAGAAACATCAGAAATAAAAACAGATCCCCCCCCCATATTCTCTGACCAGGGCCTTGTTCACACAGATGTAGACAAGGCAGAAGCCATAGCAAAGAATCTGGAGGAGCAGTGCAAATCTTCATATGACAACTTAGATTTCAATCATTTATATAAAATCCACAGACAGGTCAGACACTCCCTGATACCAGTGCTGACCATATTGCACCCTATATGCAGATGATATTATTAAAAAATTAAAGAACAAAAAGCTCCTGAGCCAGACTGTATCTCAAATAGAGTGATCAAACTGCTGCCCCGTAGAGCTGTAGTGCACCTGACTATAATCATTAATGCCATCTTAAGGTTTCACTATTTTCCTTCCATCTGGAAACAGGCTGATATAATCTCAATTCATAAACCAGGTAAGGACCCGCATCTCCCCCACAATTATCGTCCAATTAGCCTCATCTCCAACTTGGGTAAGCTTGCAGAAAAGGTCATCCTCTTACGACTTCAAGCTTCAGTAAATAAACTAAACATCCTTCCCAAAGAGTAGTTTGGCTTTCGGCAGCACCATAGTACTACCCTACAAATCCACAGAATTGTGGAATATATTATCACCAGCTATAACTGGCACCAGTGCACAGGAGCTGTTTTTCTAGATCTATCAAAAGCATTTGACAAAATATGGCACTTTGGACTGCTACACAAACTTATCTCAGCCGGTATCTCACTAAAAATGGTACATCTAGTCAGATCATATTTACATAACAGATCCATCCAAGTCAAGATCAATGGTTCTACTTTATCTCAGTGCTATATCTTGGTCGGAGTGCCACAGGGATCCCTAGTGGCTCCATTGCTATTTTCTATATACATGTCAGATATCCTGCACAATCCAATGTCATCCATCATGGCTCTATATGCAGATGATACAGCAATATTAACCAGATCTCTCCGACCACACTTCATTACCAGAAAACTTCAAGAAAACCTTCTAAAGTTGGAGGGATGGTTTTCCAAATGGAGATTGGAAGTAAATCCCCAAAAAGGTTAAGTCTCTTCACGAAAAGGCCAAAATCTCCTGTAGGAGACGTATTACTATTCAATACTAAAATTCCCTGGCAGCAGAAACAAAATACCTGGGTGTGATGCTTGACTTGCTTAGCTTGCTGTTTAATAGAAATGGCAAGCTAAGCAACAGAATCAAATTGCAGTTATACCAGATGATGATTTGTCCTATAATCACCTATGCCTCTTCAGCCTGGAGCCACACCTCTAATACCACATTCTCAAACTACAACAAGCACAAAACAAGTGCTTAAGAATGATTTTGAATGCCCCATGGTATGTTAGAAACAATCAACTTCATCGAGATACAAATATTCCTTACGTCTTCTCTTTCCTACAATCCTTAACAACTAAGTTCTTCCTAAAGATGTCCATACACCCCAATGATCTAGTTCAGCAAGCTGTAGCATACGAGCCAACGGATATATTCAAATATAAAAGACCAAAAACCATTTTAACTTCCTGAAGGTGATGCATAATCTCCATGCCCATCCTGGGCGAGCAAACTGCTCATAAATTCTACCCTCACTGTAGCCGCAACAGACAGCGGGGAATATGAAAAGCATCTTGCTTCACCCCTAAAGACATTAATGTCAATTGTCAAACTTAGTATCACCACCTCTGGGTCTGGCTCCCACTGATGAGACCTCAATAAAGGTTGATACTGGTTGGAAGCTTGGGTGATGGATGGCAATACTGTAGCCAATCAAGTTCTGAGGCTCAGCTGTTGCTGTTACCCAGGTAGAGGGGCAACGAATGGCAATGCTGTAGTCCATGAAGTTATCTGAGGCTCGGCTGTTGCCCCTCAGATGAGATATAAGTGGTTCTGCTCGGTGTTGGGGGGTGGGTCTGCCACTGAGTAGAGCCAATGCTAAGAGTTCTTCTCAGTAATGGGATGAGCCTGTTACTGAGGGTAACAACCACTGAATTAAATGATCCTTTGGGTCACTCATTGTTGGGTGATCTGGGGGGGGGGGGGATCTCACGAGTTTTTGGAGAGGTAACCCCACACTTAAACAGGGAAACCGGTCTGGGGAGTGGCCCCTTCCCTTAATGCATAGCATTATACATGTCCGCAAGAGATGTGCTTTGCATTATGGGAAATACTAAGGCAAGTGAAGAGAACTTATACCACCTTTTACCATGAGTTGCCCCAGTCCTGAAAGTATTTCAGGTGCAAACTTTGTTTGCTTACACTTGGATAAAGGATAAAACCCAATATATAATTAGTAGCACAGCCAAGTGAAAAACTTCCCTGAAGAAAGGTTCAATTTTGTCATCATCATCATCATACGCATCAAGGATTTAGGCCTAGCATGGCCTGTTCCGGCCTTAGAAGTCATCGTTGAATCGTTTATGAGGACATCCTGGTTTTCTTTTTCCTAATTGCTTGTACTTTAAGACTTGTTTTGGTAATCTTTCTGTTTTCATTCTTTGAACGTGTTCCATCCATTTATGTTTATATTTTTTAATTTTTTCTATTACTGGTTCTTGGTTTAATTCTTTCATAATATCTTCGTTTCTTTTGTGATCAAATAGGGTATACTTTGCAGTTTTTCTCACAAACTTCATTTCTGCTGTTGTTAATCTTTGTTTGTCTTTTTGTTTTATTGTCCAGATTTCGCTTCCATACATTAAGACAGGTAAGGCTAATGTATTGTATACTTTTAGCCTGGTTTGTTTTTGAACTAGGTTTGGTTTAAATATAGAGTTAATTACACCTGTTATTTTTAAATATTTTGCAATTTTTACGTTTATATCTTTTTCATTTTCATATGTGATCATACATCCTAGGTAGTTAAATGAATTCACCTGTTCTAAGATCTTGTTATCTATTACTATTTTTGTTCTTGCCGGATCTTGTCCTTTAAAGGCCATAGTTTTTGATTTTTCTGTTGATATTATCATACCATAATCTTTGGATATCTCATTTAGATTTAAAATAGCTTTCTGTAAGTTATCTTCAGAATTTGTAATTATTATTTGGTCATCTGCAAAGAGGAGAGTGTTTAAGTTAACTGTAGGTGAAAGTTTGATTCCTTGGTGTAGATTTTTACTCCATTTTATTATTATTTCATTTAAGTAGATATTAAAAAGAGTTGCTGAGAGGGGACATCCCTGTCGGATCCCTTGGTTTATCTCTCTTGTATATGATAACTCGTGATTTAATCTAATTTGTATTTGATTATTTTCATATATACTTGTGATAGCTTTTAGGATATTATTTGGTATTTGTCTTTCTTTTAATATGTTAAATAATATGTTTCTTTTAACTTTGTCAAATGCTTTTTCAAAGTCAATAAATGCAATATGTGTTTCCAAATTATATTCTCTTCTTTTCTCTACTATTAATTTTAGGCAAAAGGCTGGGTCTATACATGATCGTCCTTTTCTAAATCCGTTCTGTACCTCTAGAATAAAGTTTTCGGAATATTTCATTAGTTTGTTATTTAAGATTCTGCTATATATTTTGTAACAAGAATTTAGTATACTGATGCCTCTATAGTTTTTAGGGTCATCTCTATTACCTTTCTTTAAGATAGGAATCACAATTGCTTTTTTCCATTCTATTGGGGGGGATACCAGTTGAGTAAATTTTATTTAAAAATAATAAGAGTCTTTTTTTGAATCTTGTTCCTGCGTATTTATATAGTTCTGAACCTAGCTTATCTTCTCTAGGTGATTTTCCGTTTCTTGTTTCTTTCAGGCTGATTTCTAATTCTTCTTCAGTTATTTCCTTTTCATTTTCGTTAATTGTTTGCCAGTTATCTTTTTTAAAATGTTTGTCTGTCCACAGTTCTGAGTAGTAATTTAGAAATTCTTCTAATTTTAATTCAGTGTTTAATTTTATGTTTTCTTTGGTAACTGCATTTAGGTGTTTCAAAATCTTATATACATTGGGTCTTATTTTATATAAATCATGTTCTAAATTAGAAACAAATTTATTCCATGATTCTCTATGTCTTTTTCTGACTTCTCTTTTAGCTATGGCTCTTATTCTTTTATATTCTATTTCATCTTCTAATCTTTTACTGCTTAACCATTTGTGATAGGCTTCTTTTTTCTTTATAATTATTTCTTTGATTGTATCATCCCAGATCTTCAGTTTTTTTCTTTCATTGAATTTTTTGGTCTTTCCTAAGCTTTCATTTGCTGCTGCATTTAGTATCGTTTTTATATTAAGCCATTCTATTTCTATTTCTTCATTTTGTTTTATTTTATCTAGATATTGGTTAATTCTTTGTTCATATAGCCTTGTACATTTGTGTCATTCAATAGTATAGTTTTATAAGCAAATGTTTCAATTTTTCTTTCTGTTCTTACTTGTAGCCATTTAGGTGGTAATCTTAATTTTATTTCAACAAGGAAGTGGTCACTGCTTATTTCATATCTTCTGTGAACTCTAACATCTAGTGAAAATTTTGATGTCTTTTCATTTAATATGAAGTAATCTAATATTGATTTCCATCCTCTTGCTGCCCAAGTATATTTATGTATGTCTTTACGTTTATAGAAGGAATTCATTATTTTTAGGTTATTATAAACTACAAAGTCAATCAATTTTTTACCATTTCTGTTTAGAGTGTGTTCTCCATGTATTCCTATATTATTATTAATTTTCGTGTTTCCAATTCTTGCATTTAAGTCTCCTGCTAAAATTAATTATTTTAGCAGGAGATTTATATAATAAACTAAAATATATATAATACAAAACATATATAATAAAATAAAATTATTTATTTTATTATATATGTTTTGTAGCTGATTATAAAAATCAATATTATCCTGTTCTCTTCCTTCTTCTGGGGCATATAAACCAATTATTGTTAAATAGCCTCTATCTATTTTTATTCTAGCTTCTATTATTCTTTCATTCCATAATTTATAATGTTTTAACTGTTTTGAAAGGGAGTTATGAATCCAAATCATGACTCCTGCTTGTGCTCTTTGGTCTCTGTCGACTCCACTGTATATCACATTACAATTTTCAGTTCTCATAGTTCCTTTTAATTTCTTTTTTGTTTCAGTGATTACTGCTATTTTAAAATTTCTTTCATTTAGTAACTGGTCTAATTCTATTTCTTTATATGCTATTCCTCTTACATTCCAGTTTGCTATGTGTATTATATTTTGTCCTTTCCATTTTCGTTTTCCCTTTTCCATTCCAGGGTCGTTTCCCATAGATTCAATCCGATTATCTTTTTCTGTCAGCTTACAAGTAGGATTATGTTCTCCATGTCAGGGGACTAGCCTGACGATGGAATAGTTCAGTGGTAGGGCTGCTACTTTAAGGCTTCTGAACAAGCCTTCTTCCGAATTTAAACCAATAGGAGGAATAGTGTATACTGAAGGGGAAAGAGTAGATTACAGAAGAAATATAGTAAGGTTTATACAGAGGGCATAGTTGTAAGGCCAGAAATGAAAAGACCCCATGGCCCTCGAGTACTCTAATAGCATAAGGGTCATAAAGTAAGAAGAGTTGGCTGATAAGGCCTTATAGGAAAGATTAAAGTAAGTTCAATTTTGTAATCGATTTAAAAAAAAAAAAAAATCATGCCCTCACTCAAGTAAGGTTGTAAAAGAACGAGAACGATACATTAGTACCATGGGTAAGTTAAATTTTGTGATCAAATTCATCTTCTACCTATAGGCTGATATATGAAGAATAAGAGGGTATTTTGAAACGTTTATAAAACTCTTAACCCTTAATTAGTCATACCTTTTGTTACATAATTAGTCGTTTGGGGATAGAACGTCAGAAATCACTCCTTTCTCCACAACTGATTGCACTGATAGCCAGATGTGAACTGATTCGGCATGGTGGCAGCTACTCGAAATGCAACAAAAATCAGTCATTGGTTTTGTCAGAAATCAAACTTGAGTGATGACTGGGGTGAAATAGACTGCATGCGACTAATAAAGAGTTAAGTAAATGAATGAGCTGAATTATGTCATATTCTCACTATTCTCAGAGCACCTGCTGGCTTTTCTTATAGTTCCTTGCAAGAAAGTGAGAAGATTCTGCCATCAATTCTGTAAACTTTGGTTCTTTCTTGTTTGTAAACTTTCATATTTTTCTCCAGTAGCATTTGAATATTTGAGTAAGGTCCACTTCTGAAAGATGTTCAATTCTGATCTTTTAAAAACCTTCTTATATATTTTTCTTTTAATTATGATATTCATTTTTATCCTGCTCAAAACTTTATGGTAATCACTGGGTATTTCAAACTTCTGTATTATTAACGTTTTTATTATTATTATGGTGTTTCCATAGTCAGAAGATGCACTGTGGGAGACACACATACTGACACACTAACCATTATTCACACAATACCTATCATACTTCTTAAACTTATTCACAGATGAAGCACTCACAACTACAGCAATTTATTTATTTGTATGGAGTTTTCTACCTTTTCTCACCCATCCCTATTAGGCCGAGTTGAGCCCCCCCCCCCTTATGGGGGGGTTAAGTATTTATGACTGTAGATCCATGTGCAAATCCGGGTCCGCGCGGTTAGCCTAGTGGCTATGCGCTTTGCAACCATATGCCTGGGGAAGGAGTGTCCTAGGTTCAATTCCCGTCGGTGACGTGAGGAGCTCAAGGATCTTCCTCAGCCATAGCCAAGTTAGCCAGTCTTGGGCGTGGACAGCAGGGTTTTTTCCCCAGTTTATTCTGGGGTTTTTCATCCCGCAAAGCAGGCAAACTGGCCTTGAGAACTTAACACTACAAGCTATAGGATACACCGGGGCATAAGGCTGACCACCTTATCCTGTAAACGGAGTGAGGTCCAATGATCAATGGACCCTCGACACCGCAAGGTAAAAGAGGGAAAGGAAGATGAGATGAGATCCGTGTGCATTTATGGGGCCGGTTTGCTTGCTTGCAGGATGAAAACCCCCAGATAAACTGGTGTAAAAACCCTGCTGTCCATGCCCAAGACTGGTTAACTTGGCTATGGATGAGGAAGATCCTTAAGCTCCTCCCGTCACTGATGGGAATCGAACCTAGGCCACTCCTTCCCCAGACATATGTTGCAAAGTGCAAAGCCACTAGGCTAACCGTGCAGACACCTCTGGCAATGCATTCCACACGTTCACCACTCTCCAAGCAGAAAATCTAGTCCTAACCACATTCTTACACAAGGGTCATCCAGGGATGATCCCCTTGTTCTCTCCCTTCCTGCACTGTGCAGAAAAAAAGTCATTAGTATCAATCCTATAAAACCCCTTTAATAACTTATATGCTTCTATCATATCTTCTCTTTTATGCCTATCAGCTGGTTTTTGGAGTCCACAGACCTTTCAATCTTTCCTCCCATGAAACATTCCACACATGCAACAATCTTTGTCACTTGCCTCTGGATCCTCTCCATCACTTCTTCATCACCAAGGAATCTAGATGACCAGATCTGTGTGCAATAGTCCAGATGTGGCCTTATTAATGCCTTATAAAGTGGAACAATAACTTCCTTATCCCTGCTTGTCAGTGTGTTCTTCAATGATCATGTAATCTGATGAGCTCTTTTGGCCACCTTTGCAATATGTCATCTAAACTTAAGTTCTCTGTCCACAATAATCCCCAAGTTCCTTGTCTCGTCAACTGCTTGCAGTTCAATTCCATTAATATAGTACACAACATTGTGATCTCAACCTCCTGAAGTGCATCCTTACACTTAGCCATGTTAAACTGAAAGCCCATTTACTAGTATTTACCACCACTAGTAGTTTTTGTTTGTAAATTGTGTGTGTGTCCTGAAGGCCGATTTGCCTGTATGTGGGATGAAAAACTTGAGTTTCTGGGAGAAAAAAACCTTGCTACTGCTATATGAGATTGACTAACTCACCTTCAATTGAGAAAAAAAAAAAAACCCATAAAGATTCCTCTTGTCACAATGAGAATCGAACTTAGATCTTTTCCAATCGAAGGGCGCAAGGTATGGTCATTCATCCAATTGTGCTATAGAGCAACATCCTGTCGAATGCCTTTGCAAAGTCCAGCAGTATCAATGAGTAAAGATTTCCTTTATCCAACTCCAATGTTACTAAGGCAAGACCTATCCTTCACTAAGCATGTTGTCCCTTATAAAGTAACATGTTTCTGTCCACACAGTCCTGAATTCTAATTTTTATCAGTTTCTCCAGAACCTTAACCGCCGCTCCTGATATATTGATTGGCCTATAATATGCTACTTCTATCCTGGAGCCTCCTTTAGGCAGTGGAATTATTTTCCCTTCTTTCCATTCTATTGGAACTTTAGAATCTTGGTATGTAAATCTACCAGAGCTGAGGCTTAAATTAAACAGCATGGTCAGAGGAGGTGCTAATTCTCTTGTAAGTTCTTGTATATTCTGGATTCTTGAACCAATGTGAAGATATCACTAAAAACAATAACATAGTCAATAATATATATATTATAATAATATTTAACTCCTCCATAGTGCAGTTGGAAGAAAGCTAGTTAACATTACATCCCCTCCTAATATCTATGTTTTAATGTAATTCTGTTACTGATATCATCTGTTTACTTCCCCAATTTTTCTTAAATTTTCTTTTCTTATCTCTGATCTCTAAGCTTTTTTTTTTTTTTTTTTAAATGTGATTTTACCACTAATGCCATCTATTCACTTCTCTAATTATAGAATTTTCATATCTATGATCTTTAACCTTTGATCACTGTAGGATCCTGCCTTTCACACCAAGTTTGTATTTGCTTTCTTGTTTGGTGTGCCTGTATGCATGTGCTCAGAATACAGTACAATTTATACATCCTGATATATATATATATATATATATATAGATGTATGCACACACACACACACACACACACACCAATGCCACAACCACCACCACAATAATCTACAAGTGAACTCATTATGCTGTGAATTCTGCCCATAACCGAAGGATCCTTTTCTGTGACTTTTACCTAGGTCACTAACTTTCATTGCTCTTATTTATTTTTTAATCTTTAAAAATACCAGTTTACTTTTCTTGCAGTTTAATTTTTCAGAAGTGGATTCTTTTTTTAGAGAACAGTAAACAAGAGAGGGGGAGGGAAGTTAGGTTTCTTTACTTCAAAATACCTACTGTAAACACTTTTACATTTAGTCCTATTTCTCCCTTCACTAAATCTATCTACTTTTCTCCGGTGGAAAAAATAAACAAACAACTTTACAAGGCTTTGATAAGACCACACCTGAATTATTGTGTGCAGATTTGGTCTCCCAGGCTTCAAGGGAATAAAGAAGCTGTGGAAAGGGTGCAAAGAAGAGTTACAAATATTATATCTGGATTATGGGATTTAGATTATGAGGGCAGATTGTGAGTATGTGGATTGCAGACACTGGTTAACAAAAGAAAGAGGGATGATATGATCGAGGTCTATAAACTTTTGAATGGGTGTTATAGGATATCAACTTATGAAATTTTTCGTTATATGGAAGGTGGGGAGAGAACACAGGGGCATCTGTGGAAGTTAAATTTATTTGCAGTCAAGAAAGGGGTAAGAGCTAGGTTTTTCTCCCACAGAGCAGTGAATGAATGGAATAATTTTCTCTTAGAGGTAGTGAGTGCATCTAGTGTGAATGAATTTAAGGGAAGGTATGATAGCTGGTTTGGGTGATTTATAGCCTCCCTCGATGAGTCCTTGACTCCCTGGAGGTCTCAGATAATAATAATAATAATATGCATTTATTTTTTGTTCATGTTCAAGATTTCTTTCTATAATTGTTGAAAGAAATGCCTATAGGGTTTCAGTTTGTTAATATAAAGCTAAGGGTAGCAAAAATCCATTATTCTTTAATGGTCAAATATTTTGAAACTTAAAAGTTTTTCAAAGTGATTGATCAGGGAATCTTGGTATGTAAAATGAAACTTTCCAAATTTACTATTATTATGTTATATGGCTGAAATACTTTTTTTCTTCTTTTTAATGAAATTTGAAGTTTGACTTTTCTGCAGTCTTTTAACTTTACCCCCCCCCCAACAATGCTTCCATTTATTATTAAACTAAATAGTTCATCATTCTGATCCTGTTTGGAAAATCATTTGCTATTATTTTATTAATAAAAATGTAGTTCTTAATAAAAGCCTACTAAAGGAACTAATTAAATATAAGACTAAAGCGAAGAGAGAGAGAGAGAGACAGAGATTCAGAAAGGAAAAAAATGAATGCAATATTTGGATTAATGTCAATTATAATATTATTTGGAATGTCGCAAGATTCTGATGCCGAAAAAGTTTTGTAGTTCAAACCTGCTCCAAACATACTTTTATTATATATATCAGAATCTTACATGCTGAGAAATAAGCAAACTCTTTAATGTCATCAGTGATCGTGTGAAGTTTGAAAATAGAAACTGCGGAGTCGTTTTGTGCAAACATTGTGTTCATTAGTCATTCTTCACACAATAACTGATTTCAAAACATTCCTTTAATCCCATCCATCAATTTTCAATTAATGATTCAGAATTTTTAAAATAATTTATAAAATTCATTATGAAGACGAAAATTAATTACTAGATGAAATCTAATAAAATACCATTCTCATATATATAAATATATATATATGTATGTGTTTAATGGAATTTCGAATCGTAGGAAAAGCACGTTTTCTCATTTGTGGTATTTCTGAAATAAACAAACTTTTTTTTTTATTTTTTAAGTTAAAGTGTACATATGAAATATATAAAATTTTCTCGTCATTTTAAATAACTATTTTGTTCAATTAATTTCCATCAGTTATAACTTGTTTTTACGAATCTTTATTTTTAATAGAAATGACACGCATTTCACGATTAACACGTGGTCTAACAAACCTATAACAAACTTCACCTAACGTTCAGCACGATTCATATTTGAAATTTCAACTGATAGAAATTTGATAAACACTTACCAAATGACATTGACCATTTTATCATCGACTGCTTATGATTAATAAACAAATATATATAAAAAGCAGTTTAAATTTTCTTAATTATTTAATAAGATTAACACTTACGATAATTTTAATTCTTCAAACCACGCGACGTAAGTGCATTTAGAGTAAATAATATTTGGTATTACTTTATAATTTATTTCAATATATGGATCACAATTAAATCAAGTCTGAGTACTCCAAATCATCAATATGGCGGACAATATCAGAAGCCCGAGGACACAAAAGTATACAGACCCATCTGGTGTCATTCATCCGAAGAGAAAATATTTCTTTTCCCAAGTCCATAGATAGAAACTGGAAAGAAGGAAGGAAAGAAAAAAAGACGGCGAGCAAAATCCATGCGTTAAATGTAAACAATAAGTGATTTGCAAATGTTAGATTGTTCGTTTAGCTATTAGCAGAAAAACGCCGTTGACTTTTTCCATAATGGAAAAGAAAGAAATTTTTGAAGAAATTAAACGTTTTTTAACAGGGTTACATTATTTAAATAATGATTTGAGCAGAATGAGGAGTTTTACGAATTTCTAATTAATTATAGGAACTGTTTCATTTCTCGGAGTGAACATCAGATTTTTAAGACCCCAATTATTATTTATGTGTAATAATCAAATTATGGAATCGCATAGTATTTAAAGAACTAAATGAAACAAACTACTTGAGACTCAAACCACAATTGTAATTTATTTTGAAATACAGGAACGAATATGTAACTAGGAGAGAATACACTCGAGTTTTCACACCCTTCAAATTATGAGTTTGTGTTTATAAAAGATAGAAAAAAGATCACTTTTGCTAATAAATAAATAAAAAAATAAATGTAAGTGCAGATAAGTTGCCCTTTCTAAGGTAGGCATCACTACTTATAGATCGTTTGAAGTTTGAAAAGCGACTCAATGTCGCCATCTATTGGTAACTACAAAAACTAGTAGTAAAAGACAGAACGTGGAAAATTGGATTATTGAGCTGTGTAACACTGGCAAACGTGCAATCAGGAATTTCGTTTAGAAGGCTATAAGTCACACTGTAGTGACTTGGATCCTTAAGCTACAAATTCCCCCTAGGATAACAAAAGTGCGTTTTATTCTATGACATATTTATATCAAACAACATTGGAGACCTGGCAAGTGACATTAATTTAGAAGCAAATTCTTCATAGAAAGCTAGTAATAATGGAAACATAAATTTACGTAATACTGTCGTAGTATCCTACACACCTTTTGAAGATGGATATAAGGAACTGCTGATATAATTTATATAATTACATTGTGATATTCAAATTTGAATTTATAATAATTATTTATTATATATCAAAATACTATCCTGTGTTATTTTTGTCGCTAGGGCAAGAGTAAAAACATGTTTAGTAAACATTATTGTTTCCGTCACCTGCTGTTAAGCCTTACAGAAGCCTTAAAAATGTAATGTTGTATTGACAAATCCAAGAGTGCAATTTTAGAGTGCATTTCCCCATTTCTTTTGCATTTTAGGCTTAATATCTATGAAGATTTCAAATCAGATTTCAAAGAAGCTAAGTGATTTGGCTTCTTTAAAAGATTAAAAAAAACCTTAGTTTTCGGGATGAAAGAACTTGCCCTTACGGTTACTTCACCTATAATTGAAAATATCTTGATAAAAGTTCTTCGGCTCGTAGAGGAGATTTGATGGCCGGTATTTCAAACCAAAGCACACTGCTGAAACCAGCCTTGCTATGAGACCTTGTGGAGATGATTCGCCACTGTGTAATTGAAGGAATGGAATAGGTGGGATTTCAGTTTTCCATTAAAAAATAATAATAATAAATGAAAAACTTAATAAGTCAGTAATCGTTAAAAGTTAGGTATTCACGCAAAACTAAAAATAATTTCCCATGAAATTTATTTTATTTTATTTATTTTGTAATTGCCTCTTATAGTTCAATAAAATATCTTGGATTTTTTTTACTTTCATTTCTTGCCATATTTAACAAGAAATATATTTTCCTTTCTATCCATATTTTACTCTTTCATAAGCAAACAAAAAATTAGCTCCTGTAATAACTTTGCGATCTCCTAGGAAACGCAATTTATATTATACTTGATGTTTGCGCAACTTCTGGCCGCTAACTGCTCTGGAATGCAAAACGTAAGAGAGATTACTTCAAAACTATTATTGTTTTGAGTCTTTGAACTCCGTGGTGGTGTCACGTAATAATAATAATAAATACAGTAGGCGTGACAATGGTATTGGAAAACGAAACAGCAAAAATTCTCTGGGACTTTAGAATACATACTGATCGGCATCTGGAACACAATAGACCTGACATCACAATTATCGAACAGCGACAAGTTTGGATTATTGATGTCGCAGTGCCCGGTGATAACAACATTAACAACAAAGAACTGGAAAAAAATTACTAAATATCGAGATCTGGCAATCGAAGTTGGCCAGCTGTAGCTTAAATACATAAAAGTCATCCCAATAGTTATCAGTGCGCTTAATGCGATTTCCAAGAGGCCATCCGACAGCAATTAAACATCATCCCCATATGATCTACAAAAAACAGCATTACGTGGAACAGTCCATATTTTACGACGCTACCTGACAGACTATTCATAGATTCTTGGGTAAAATATTTAATATTTTGTTAACAACACCAATTTCTGAAGCGAAGCAATAATTTGCACTTCACTAACTAACTAACGTTCTACTTCAACTAAGGTTGCCACAGACTTCACAAAGTCTGTGGCGAAGATTAATTCAGAAAGCAGCCAAAGAAAGGTCTGGAAATGAGTTCCCTTTATCGGTGACTAGAATGGAACATATAACAGTCTTTCTTTGGTCAGTGTAACGCTTATAATAGCAAAAGACATATTAGTATCAGCATAAACGATCTCGGTTCATGCTGTAATACTGAATTACATGGGCTATTGAGAAATAAAATAAAATTGGCTATTGAAAAAACACATGTTTTATATTTTTTAAAAAGAATCTATGTTCGTGGGATGACTCAGATAATTTCTATATTCATCCCCCCCTACCCCTTGTATCATTACATAATATTGCAATTTACTGAAAATAACGAATTTTCTAAATTGTTAAAATTGGTGTGCTACTGAGAGGGCAGTTAATTCAACTACGAATTTAATAGAAAGTGCGCTTAATGCTCTTGAGTTGCTTACGTGTAATAGTGTTTTTGTGATATGAAACTGCGCAGTTGTGGGATAGATAAATACAGAGTAAATAAATTTGGATTTAATTTTATGTATTTGCATCAGATTGTTCTCAGTATTTGTAAGATAGATAAATGCAGATGTAAGTAAATTTGGATTTAATTTTATGTATTTGCATTAGATTGTTCTCAGTATTTAGCATTAATGATGTCGCATTTTAGGGTTAATGTAAAAAAATGTAACGTCCTATATTTAAGCGATATTGTACTATGTGTATACAGTTGACCCTTGAAGAACGCAGGTTTGAACTGCGCGGGTCCACTTATACGTGTTTTTTTTTTTTTTTTTTTTTTTTTTTTGAATAAACATATTGGAAACTTTTTTGGAGATTTGCGACAATTTGAAAAAACTCGTAGACGAACCGCTGGAAATAGATAGGTATGTCATGAATGCATAAAATATATGTAGATACCAGTCTATTTTATCATTTAATACCATAAAGTATACACAGATCTATTATAAAACGTTAAAATTTATCAAAACGTACTCACACAAACACTTACAGACCATACATGACCATTATTATTATTATTATTATTATTATTCGTGACACCTCCAAGGAGTCCGAAGACTCATCGCGGGAGGACACCTACAACTGTCTCAACCACTACACCGAACCTCTACTACGAATCATCTCCATCAACACCATCTACCGCCGACCTCCACCACTATCACAATATTTACAGTCGAGATATATGTAACCAAACTTAAAGATGCAGTATTAAATCATAACTGTATAAAATTAACTGTTATTAGTTAGTTAAATTAATTAATGGCATAAAATAAAAATTTTATAACGATTCATTAATTAGTGTGTAGGCTGGGCTACCGCGAAGCAATCATATCGATTGCACTTGGCTACCATAATGCAATCATATTGCTGCTTCTTCGTTATCAATGCATGAATCTTTATACCTGTAAATAAATATGAATTTCTTTTTCATCTTATCTTTTCATTTTTGATATCTAGTATTAGTAATACGTATAACTTCTACAGTGTTTTGTATCATATAAGACAATATGATGTAGGATAGGAGTACGATTCATCTTGTAAACAGACAACGTAAAACTTACGGTATCTGTAAGTGCAGTACTGTAAATGTATTTTCACTTCATTATGCTTTTCTTTCAGTGGCGCACCCAGGGAGGGGGACAATCCCCCCCCCAAAGGAAATAAACACTAGAAAATTTTTCAAAATCTTTTCCTAATTAAACATTTTTTTATTTATGTTGTGTCTTCTATTTCTATACTACTTATCATGTATTGGCGATCACTACAGATGCTCAGTCATAGGTTATGCAATGCGTAGTGTGTATTCGTAAATCGTCTACTCAACTCTCCCCCCCCCACCAAGATTAAATCCTGAGTGCCCCACTGTTTTCTTTAATAACATTTTCTTTTCGCTAGCTTACTTTATTGTAAGAATCTTCTTCTTCTTCTTTTCGGGGATTATGTATTTGCCTGGTTCGGCTTCACTGGTCTTTCTCTCTTTCCCTTTGGTCTATATCTATCCACCTCTTTTGGTAGCCCGATATCTTTCCATCCTAGATAGACGTTCTTTCCATTTCTCTCTATATTACTTGATCTTTTCATTTATGTTATAAATATCTAGTTCTTTTCTGATGTCTTCATTTCTTATATGGTTCAACTGTGTGTATCCTTTAATTGTTCTTAAAAATCTCATCTCTGCAACTTGCATTCTACTTTCATCTTTCTTTTTAACCGCCCATGTTTCTAAATCATATAATAGAGTGGGAGTGGCCATTACTTTATAACATTTTAGCTGAGTTTCTCATAGTGTTTTTTTATTCAGTGTCCTTTTTAAATGTACAACAGATTTTCTGAAATATCTTTATTTTTTCATCTATATCTGTATCTTTTAGATATATTATTATGCAGCCCAAATAATTAAACTGTGTCATCTAATATATTCTTTTATTTTCTATAACTATTTTTGATCGAACCTGATCTCATCCTTTAAATGGCATGACTCTTATTTTCTTTTGTGAAAATTTTAAAGTGTATTGTTGGCTTATTTTGTTTAATTCGTAAACTGATTTTTGAAGGTTATCTTCATTGTCTTGTAATATAATCTGATCATCTGCATACAACATTATATTAATAATAGTTCTTCTGGTTAACTAGATACCTTATTTTATTGTTATTTTCCATATTTTAATAATCTGATCAATATATATATATATATATATATATATATATATTGAATAGAGTTGGAGATAAGCTACGTCCTGTCTGACATCCTGATTTATATCAATCTCTTCTGTTAATTTATTACCTAACTGTATTTTTGTATCTTTATATAAACGTTGTTGTATAGCTTGTACCAAATGTAATGGATATCCTTATTTTTTCATTATATTCCATATTTTTTCTCTGTATTTTATCAAAAGCTTTCTTGTAATCTATAAAAGCCATATGAGTCTCTAAATTAAATTCTGGTCTTTTTTCAATAATTTTTTAAATACATAAATATTATCTATACATGATCTTCCATGTCTGAAACCACAATCCACAATCATCTCTGTCTCCATTCTTAAATATAGATATAATCTTAGCTTTTAACTACTGATGGAACCAAACCACACATTCCTTCCAACAGTTATTTATCAATTTTAAGAATCTCTGATGTAAATATTCTCCGCCATAGTTCCAAAGCTCTGTAATTATACCATCTAATCCGGTTGATTTTCAATTTTTTTGATACTTTTATTTCATATTTTTGTTCTTCAAATTTTATTGGTTCTATATCAGTGTTAATTTCTTCATTAATACTTTCTGTTATTATATACGAGTACTATATTGTAAGAATATAGTACTCGTATATAATGAATATATACCATACAAAATATGTGTTAATCGACTGTTTCTGTTATCGGTAATGCTTCCGGTCAACAGTAGCTAGTAGTTAAGTTTTTGCGGTGGCAAAAGTTATACGTGGATTTTCGAACAATGCGGGGATCGGCGTCCCTAACTCCCGCGTTCTTCAAGGATCAACTGTATAGTATATACATAGCACAGTATATCACTTCCCTCGAATATACGCATAGCGAACATATATCAGCATGGGAACGTTATTGCTGTTTTATAATGTTAAGAATCAGTTGTCATCGTAATTTGAATCTTCATTATTATCATCATGCTTTTCAAGGGTTTAGGCCTCAGAAGTCATCGTTGAATCTCTTAAGAGAACATCCTGGTTTTCTTTTCCCTAATGGTTTGAAATTTAAGGCTTGTTTTGGCATTCTTTCTGTTTTCATTCTTTCGATGTGTTCCATCCATTTATGCTTATATTTTTTTAATTTTTTCTGTTACTGATTCCTGGTTTAATTCTTTCATAATTTCTTCATTTCTTTTGTGATCGAGTAGAGTATATATTGCAGTTTTTCTCATAAACTTCATTTCAGCTGTTATTAATCTTCGTTTTGTCTTTTTGTTTTATTGTCCAGATTTCACTTCCATGTAACAGGACTGGTAGGACTAATGTATTGTATGTTTTTAGTCTGGTTTGTTTTTGATTAGGTTAGGTTTAAATATAGTGTTAATTATACCTGTTATTTTTAAATATTTCGCAATTTTGGGGTTTATATCTTTTTCCTTTTCATATGTAATCATATATCCCAGGTAGTTAAATGAATTCACCTGTTCTTAAATTTTCTTATCTATCACTATTTTAGTTCTTATTGTTTCTTCTTGGCCTTTAAAGGCCACCGTTTTTTATTTTCCCGTTGATATTATCATTCCATGATCTTTGGCTATTTCATTTAAATTTAAAATATCTTTCTATAAGTTATCTTCAGAATTTGTAATTATTATTTGGTCATCAGCAAAAAAAAACAACAAAAAAACAAAAAAGAGTGTGTTTAAGTTTACAGTAGGAGAAAGTTGAATACCTTGATGGAAATTTTTATTTAATTTTATTATTTGATTTAGATAAGTATTAAAAAGAGTTGCTGAAAGAGGACATCCCTATCGGACTCCTTGGTTTATCTCTCTCAGATATGATAGTTTATAATTTAATCTTATTTGTATTTGATTATTTTCATATATACTTATGATAGCTTTTAGAATATTATTTGGTATTTGTCTTTCTTTTAGTATAATTAGATATATTAAAGTATGCTATCCTGATTCTATATATCCAAGCTTAGTTATATGCTATGAGGAGTATGCTCATTATTAGGTATGCGTTATGTTCATAATAGGTATACATTACTATTACTTCTACTACCACTACTACTACTATTAATAATAGAATACGAATATAAAAACTGTGGAAATGAAATCGTTGATATATAGCAGCGATTGTTAACTTATTAATTTTTCTCATCAGGTGCCACCAAATTGCTGTAGACCGAACAGAACAGCATTTCGAAATGTTTCATTTAATCGGGGGGGGGGGGAAATAAAGGTTTTAAATGCAGTACAACATTTTTTTTAAAATTAGAAAACAATGTATTTAGGTTTTTTAATAAAATAAATGATTTAAAACATTTTTTTATGTTATTAGAAAAACTTCTTATTTTTTTTATTTTTTGTTCAGTAACACAAAATAATATTAACAAACAACAATTTTTGAGTAAGAAAAATCTAGAGAAAGACCCATAAAAAACTAATAGCGACAGTTATACAAATTATGTTGGTATTCCCGTGGGCTACCGGTAGGTTTACTGTACTTTGTGGTGGGATTCATATAAAAAAATAGCTTGCTCATTATTATTTTTAATGTTAACCTTTCCGCAACATATTTTTCATTTCATTCTATCTTCTGAATCTGAGTGATGTTTTTGCTTCCCATACTGCACACAGCCGTGAGTGACCACTTGTAACTTGTTCACTTCATTCATTAGTATTATTATAGGATTGCCACCTAACGTTTTCTGCATCGGATTTGCGAGGTTATTTGCACATTTACTCTTTAGTTTGGACTAGGATTCAAATTTCGTGAATGCAAAGAACCTTTACAAGTTTTTTTTTTCAGCTGGAAGCGAGTCAGCCAATCTCATAAAAGGACCTAGCACAGGCTTTCCCCCCCCGAAAACTTCGGCCGTAATTCCAACCAATACCACATCTGTCTTTCACCGGAGACTTGTCTATAAGGTGAACGACGGTATTATTAATAATCTGCGTTTTAAAATATTCCTGTATTATTTAACTTTTAAATGTAGCGTCGTTTTCAGATGTATTACTCTGAACATTCATCAATGATGCACAAAGCGAAACACGTGTACATATTGAGCATTTAATTTATTCCACTTTCCTTGTAACGTTGCAGTATTCGTGTCTTCGTTATTGCCTTAATATCCTAATATCTAATTTACATCATGTTACTTGAAAGATCCATAACAATGCTTATTAATTTATCTAATTAAACTTCCGTTTTCAATTGGCCTTATCACGCAAATTCTACTCTCTTGCTCCAAATGAGTAAATGAAATCATTAAAGGAAATAACGGATACTGAGAAGTGGTATATAGCTTGTTTCATACATTCAATAACTTTTCCTTTTCTGAAGTTATTTCTGACCGTAAAAACTATTTCTTATTTACAAGCGATCTTGACAAGTAACAGCCGCTGACTTGACTGTTTCGCACATCAATTGATGTTGAGACCCGCTCTCTCCCCCTCGATGCCAAGCATCTGCTGCAAGCATCAGGTCAATTCAAGGGTTACTTGAATTGACCTGATGTTTTCTGATGTTACTTGTCAATACTGATGTTGCCATCCCCAACAATCCTATTTTTTTAAAGTGCTTTATTATGCTTTATGTTTTTACTCAAACTGCGTCCTTTAAGTAAGTACCTTATAGCGATATGTTTCTATAGCATAGAATCCACTGTGGTATGGATGTTTGTGCCTCTTTGGATGGTAGATTAATATGATCGCCAAGTATGAGACCGCTATCATGCTTAATGGAGGCTTGAAATGGTTCGAACGCTACCATGTTTCTAGAGCAGGTTATCTAACCTTTGGATCACCCACAGTGCTGATTTGCTCTTAGTTCAAAGCCTTGGCGACTGGGATTATCATAATAAAAAGTAGATCGACTTTGTTGTAATTTTTATGAGGTTTTCTATCATACTGAACATTATCGAATATCGAGCTTGTCCATAAATTTCACTTATTATTTTCTGAAGAGAGGAATATAAAAAAAAAGAAAAGAAAAAGAAAGCATTACATGATTTATAGACGAGCCTTACGGGAACAACAACAAACAAACAAACTTCCAGAAATAGCCAGAGTTTCGAATCCCTACAAGTGCAGCTATTATTATAAGATTTTTGCAGCATTCTTTCAGTTATTTACTTCGTTAATACCGACAAATTGACTTGGGAGCTTAATATTAAATTTATGGGAGATATTTTCAGAATAACTTTTTTTTTTTTTTTCATTTAAAGGTCGGAATGAAATAAGCCTCTCAGAAGATTTATTTATATATGTATTTATTTACGCTATCACTGCGATGCTGCAACACGTTTTTGCCTAGAAATCTGAGTTTACACCAGAGTGCTAACTTTGTTAATGCGTAAATAGTGAATCAGAACTGAAGATAATCTGTGGGAAGTGTTACGTAATATTTCATTGTATTCGTGCTTTATCTTGGCGCTAACTGTGTTCGGGAAATTCGCAGACTGACGTTAATTAAATTCAGCATTTGGGAACGATTAATTCGTTCCAGCATAAGAAGGGACGGCAAGCAAATATGCAGCTAGAAATTTAATTTAGTTTCTAATTATTTTTCCATATATTTGTGAAAGCAATTAAATAGAAAACCATGATTAAATTATAACTGAATTTTAACAACTACAATGCATCGTTCTCTCTCTCTCTCTCTCTCCCCCTCTCTCTCTCTCTCTCTCTCTCTCTGTGTGTGTGTGTGTGTGTGTGTGTGTGTGTGTGTGTGTGTGTGTGTGTGTGTGTGTGTTTCTCATACCCTTACTCAAGCATATTTTTACTATTTTCAAGAATTCCCTCTTGTTTTTGTCTCATTTTCTTCCTTTGAAAAATATCGGATATCTACCCAGTAGCTCCTGTCCAACAAATGTCTGTCATATTTCGCCTTCTATTTATTAGACCGCCTGAAGGTTACGATTCATCATTCTGTCCTCATAAACGAACATTGCAGAATCCCAGCAGTATATTTGTTGGACGTCACCGAATCTTTTCACTTTCCTCTTTTCCCCAGTAATCCATGGAGAGATGAAGACCATCGTGTTCATCTGATGAAGACCAGCTAAATCTGTTCACAGTAGTGGTATAGATGTAATCTAATTAAATCATAATTACAACATGACAGTAAGGTTTTGCATTTCTACAAAGTTCTACAAAGATAAATGAACTATTTACAAAAAATAGTTCATTTATCTTTGTAGAACTGATTGTCATAACCTGTTATCCACTCTCTTTTTTATTTACATTATAAGAATATTCAAATTTCGCTGCAGGAATGCCTTATCAGTATCATTTATAACTCTCTCCAGCTTTTTATTGTCTACAAACAATTGAAAACTTAAAAACGCGAATGTGCCATGAACATACAGGTTCAACAATAGTAGTGCAGACACCGCTACTGTCTAATAAATTTATAAAACATCAGTTTTTTAATTCGTTTGTGGGCTGGGACAGCAAACTTCATTAAAGCTCGCAAACGAACCTCCACAGGACACGCGTTGTTGTAGGAGGATAGGGACAAAATCGTATTTAGAAAATATTTAACAACTTTATTTTATAAAAGTGCAGATTTACTTTTCGTTGCGAACTGAAAAATAAAATTAAAATGACATTTTGAAAAGTTTGGAAGCTTACTTAGTGAATTTAATTTATTTTAAAATATATATTTTTAATTTTTATATTATCCCATGCATGTCATTTGTGTTTTCTTAATTTTGAGGGAGTTAGACGGGAACTGTTTTTCATTGACTTCTTGTTTAGACAGAAAAAAAAAAAATATATATATATATATACATACTACAAAAATTACAATTAAAGATATAACATTTGTTATAGTTTTTATTTCTAAACATTATTGGGGTTATGATAATGGATTTCATTTTTAAGTAATTTTGAATTATAGTAAACTGTATAATTTTATCGATAATAAACAATATTTTTTCATGTTTAATTTTTTTTTAATTTTTACCATAATTTTGATATTTTATCCAAACACGTATATGCTGTACTTACAGTGTGTATGTATATTTCGAAAGTTGCAGCACCCCCCCCCCCCCCCAAGATTTCAAGCAACGAGCCGCCACTGGTTGGGAGTCACATAAAAATAACTCGTGCATACCTAGAAAATGCATTTAAATGGCAACTATTTTCAAAACGATGAAAAATAAATAAATTAGCATAATTTTGTACCAGTCTTTCAACGAATACATAAGGTTAGACTAATATATTCTTTCTAATTTAGATTATTCTTTGCCCTGAATAACTTACTGATTCGTCCATAGATGGCGACAGCTGTTACAATCTCGGCAGTCTTCAAAATATGTGTTGCATGTTTGTTTGTTTTTTATACGTGAAACAAGATAATTATTTAACTCTTTGATCTGTGTTTTTTTTTTTAATTTTTTTTATTTTACATATCGTTTATTATGTAAAATACAATGTTAAAACCCCGCTATTTATTTACAATTTGTATCTTGCCATTGCTTTGGCTTTTGCTATTTATATTAATTGAAGACATTGCTGACCATTCATTTTTCAGAAATTGTCAATTAAATTAAGTAGCTATTTGTGTGTTTATCGAATTTGGGTAAACACTCTTTGAGATATCCTGTAATGAGTTTATTTTCCTTTTGTACCTATAATTATCACTGCATTTCTTGTATACTAATGCCAGGAGTATTAGGAACAAGAAGGAAGAATTTTTGGCCTTGATTGGCTCTTCCTGGCCACAGGTTATTGGTATTAGTGAAACATGACTGACGGAAGATGATATAGTTAGTGGGACAGAATGTGTAGGTTATAGTGTGTTTAGGAGGGACAGAGAGAATAAAATGAGGGGGAGGGGTGTTATTGATGATAGCGCTGATAAACTGCTGCCAAGGAGAATTCAAGTTGTATTGCAGGATAGTGAAAAGAGCTCATTTGAGGCTATTTGGTGTGAGATTGAGACTGACAGAACAAAATATGCAGTTGGATGCTGCTGTAGACCATGTGATGGAATAGATGTGGAGATAGTATGCATAGACAAATTGATGAAATGAGTGGAAGGAGGGTAATTATTATGGGGGGGATTTCAATTATGGTAACATTGATTGGAAGGAGGAGTAGACACAAGTGAGGAAAGAAATTGATTTTATTCAATTATTAAGGGATAACTATCTGAGACAGCATGTACAGGGTGTTCGGGATAAATTTGACATATTTATAATTAATTATATTTTTCCGTAAGTTACATGTATTAACACACACTTCTTTTCATTTAAAAGTTTGGACCCTTCTTCATTCATATACAAGATGTCAGAAAGGATGGATAGCTGGAACCCACGTGAATCATGGAAGAGAATAACTTGTATCATGATGATTCGTGCCCGCCATCAAAATAAGGATATTACGACTGCTGCCCAATGCTCCCTGAATACAGTAAAAACAATCAGGCATGAACTAGAGACTTGCAATGGTGACTACGAGGATGTAGCAAGAAGAAAGATCCCTAGCAGACGATCTGATTGCGTTCGTACAGCAGAATTCCTCGCAAATCTGCAGGAACAGGTGTTGAAGAACCCTGGCATTGGAATTCGGGCTTTGTTCGTGGAGTTGCTAACTGTAGTCAAGCCCTGGATAACAAGGGTAGCCAATGGTAGGCCGTATGTATGGCAGCAGGATTCGGCCCCTTGCCACACCTCTGGGAAAAGTCAAAAATGGTTGTCTGAAAATTTCTACGACTTCACCAGTCCAAATGTTTGGCCTCCAAACTCCCCAGACCTTAACCCCATGGATTATTTTGTATGGGGCGCAGTTGAAAAAGACACCAATCGCACTTCCAGTAATACAAAAGCCCAGTTAATGGATAAAATTAAAACAGTTTTTGCGGCCCTTCCCAGGGAGACTGTATCGATGCTAATGGTGGTTATTTTGAGTAAATCTTGTTGATAGTATTGTAATTAACTCTGCCTGTAATGTTTTTTTGTCAATTCATTAAATTTAATAGATACAAAGAAGATTTTCTTTTTCCTTACGAAACTGTCAAATTTATCCCGAACACCCTGTAATTGAAAATACTAGGGGTGTGAAACTGCTTGACCTGGTAATAGCATCTGAGAATTTGACTGTAATGAATATGACCATGTTGCCACCTATTGGTGAGAGTGATCATAAGGTCTTGACCTGGGAGGTGACTAAAGGTGTGGAATTTTCGATTAAGACAGGGTATATGTGGAATTACCGTGCTGGCAAGTATGACAAGCTTAGGAGATTGCTTGGATCAGTGCTATGGCATATACAACTGCAAGGGCTGGATGTTGATAGAGCATGGGAAGTGGTCAAGGAGCATTTACAGGAGGTTATGGCTGATTGTATACCTAGGGTCCGAATAGTAAAACAAGTAAGGGTTAAATGGATGAATAACACCATTAAGCTTGAGTTGCAAAAAAAAAAAGAAACAACTCTGCAGGGAATTTAAAGAAAGAGGTGACCTGCAGGCACACCAACAGTATAAAGTGCAGGACAGAAGGGTAACGAGTGTGGTAAGAAATGCAAAAGCAGATTATGAAAGGAAACTAGCTATCCAAGCTAAAGAGAATCCCAAACAGTTCTTTCAATATGCTGCAAGCACGAAAAAACTGTACACGGCAATGTGATTTTAAGGAATGACAATGGTAAGGAGGTCACTGAATCAGTCGATATAGTGGAGTTACTGAGCGAGCACTTTGCAAAAGTATATCATCCAGGTGGTGAAATTGAAAAAATGAAGGAACCATTAGTTTATACAGGAATTGTGATGAATGAAGTGGAGGTGAATAGTCTGTTACAGAACCTTAATATGAATACATCTGTGGGATTGGATGGTATACCGGCACGGGTCTTGCTTGAAGCCGCTAAAGAATTATCAGTGCCCTTGACCATGTTGTTTAATTAGATTCTTGGGTCTGGTTTAGTCCCGAAGGTGTGGAAAGAGGGGAAGATAGTTCCACTGCATAAAGGAGGAACCAAGACTACTGTTGCAAATTACCGACCGATCAGCATATCAGGAGTCGTTGTCAAGGTCCTGGAGAAAGTAGTCAAGGGAATGGATTGATTAATTGATTGATACAGGAATGGATTGATTAAAATGAGATACTGTACTGGGGACAGCATGCCTTTGTGAAGGGTAGATCATGGCTCAGTAACTTGCTCAAGTTTTATATCACAGTGACGGCTGAACTGGATAAGGGTAATGAGTTTACAGTGATACTGCTGCACCTGGCTAAGGCCTTTGACAGGATACCACATGGAAGTCTAATCAGTAAACTGCAACATATGGGAATGGATATAGGGTTGATGAGATGGATAGGTGGGTGGTTGATGGAGAGATATCAGAGAGTAGTTTATTCAGGAGTAGAGTCCAAAAGACGGCCTGTGACTAGTGGTGTGCCGCAGGGTTCTGTTCTTGGACCACTGCTGTTCAATTTGTTCATTAACGATATACGGAAGGATCTACGAGGAGCAGTTCATTTGTTCGCTGATGATGCAAAGTTGGGTAGGGCAATAGTTAATGCAGAAGATGTCAAAATCTTATTTCCAGGATGATTTGGATAGATTGGAGTTCTGGGCTAAGGAGAATGGATGTAAATTTAATGTGACAAAATGTAAGGTTATGCATTTTGGGGTGAAAAGATTAGCAGCAGTATACCACATTGGTGGAACTGTACTCCAGGAGATTGATGAGACCAGGGACTTGGGAGTGTTGGTGGATAGGGAGATGAAGTTTAGGGAACACATTGCAAAAGTAGCGAGATCAGCTCATCAACTCACTTGGTTGTTGAAAAATACCTTGGCGAGCAGAGACATTGTTATTGTACCTCTCTCTGTACCGAGCCGCCTTAATAATACCTCATCTCGAATACTGTGCCCAGATTTGGTCACCTAGGTTCCTTCTTGATGGGGAGGAGGTGGAGAGGATCCAGAGGCGAGTGACGAAGATGATAGCGGGTCTATGGAATGAACCATACGAGAACAGGTTGAAGATTTGTGGGTTGCGAAATTAGTTGATAGGAGGGAAAAGGGGGGAGATATGATCGAGACATTGAAATTGCTAAAGGGTTTCTATAGGATTAATTCAGAGGACATTTTTGAAATCAGGACTGGTGGTGGGAGAACTAGGGGACACCTATGGAGGTTGGGCAAGAATGTGGTTAGCAGGGGTGTTTGAGCTGGGTTCTTTACTTTTAGAGTGGGAAATGAGTGGAATAAGCTACAAGGGTCTGTTGTGGGTGTTATGACAGTGAGTGAGTTCAATGCAGGGTATTATAGATACTGTGAGAATGTCGTATAGTTGTGTGGACATGATGTTTAGGCCCTCCCGCTCTGAATCTAAGGACTCACTGGAGTAGTCCATAATAATAATAATAATAATAATTTTTTTGATAAAGTTCTTGGATATGTAGGCTTAAATGCTGGTTATAATTAATCTTGCTGCTTATGGAATTTTATTATTATATGAGTTCCTCCATGGCGTCTGTTAGACTCACCGCGGGAGGTCCACTAACATTTCACCAAATATTAACCACCATTTTCACAATGCTTGTTATACTTCACTTTGTACTGAATCACGGATAAGGCACTCCAAACTAGCTCCTGTAATCCATTCCAATGATTCAGCACTCTTCAAGCAAAAAATGTAGCCCTCAAAATCTTGCTAATACACTTTTACTTAATTTCCAGGAATGACTCCTAGTTATCCTTAAATTAGTCATGTACGGATTGTTTCTGAGATCATTTCCTATATATATATATATAGGAAATGATTTATATTTATATATAGATCATATATAGATTTATATATTTATTTCTCTCTCTCTCTCTCTCTCTCTCTCTATATATATATATATATGTATATATATATATATATATGTATATATATATATATATATATGTATATATATATATATATATATGTATATATATATATATATATATATGTATATATATATATATATATGTATATATATATATATATATGTATATATATATATATATATATATGTATATATATATATATATATATGTATATATATATATATATATATATATATATGTATATATATATATATATATGTATATATATATATATATATATGTATATATATATATATATATATATATATATATGTATATATATATATATATATATATATATATGTATATATATATATATATATATATGTATATATATATATATATATATATGTATATATATATATATATATATATATGTATATATATATATATATATATATGTATATATATATATATATATATATGTATATATATATATATATGTATATATATATATATATATATGTATATATATATATATATATGTATATATATATATATATATGTATATATATATATATATATGTATATATATATATATATATATATATATATATATATATAGAGAGAGAGAGAGAGAGAGAGAGAGAGAGAGAGAGAGAAAGTTCCAATGTTTGGAGTTTGGATGTTTAGAGCAGGGTTTTTTCGGATTATTTAACCCTTAGCAGTGGCGGCCGGTGAAAATTTAAAGTGGCGGTGCTGCATATACAAAAAAAAAAAAAAAAAAAAAAAACAGTAAAGAATTTATTAATAAATAAATTTACATATTAAAAATTGTTTATTAAAAAGATTTCATCCTCACCACGAACAAACACCAATAATAAAAGTTTCGTATCAATAGCAATGACAGCGCAAACGAATATCAGCGATAGATCGCAGTGCATTTGTTTCGTGTAACGATAATTGAAAAAATATAATTCTTTTCATATTTTCAACAGTGACACTCTTCATAATTCAGCCTTGTATCTGTAATAAATAAATAATGATATGCTATTTTAACAAAATAAAATAAGATTTACAAAAAAATAGTTCACCAGGCACACGCACCAATAATAAACGTTTCATATCTCACAGGCGTAAGCATACTAAAAATACACTGCCGTTTGGGCAGTTACAGTTGGGAATGACATAACGAGCAATGACAAGAGCAAATGAATATCGGCGTTAGATCGCAGTGCATTTGTTTCGTAATCTAAAGCGTTAATCGAACAATTCCAATTATTAACTATTCAATCAATGTCAAAACATAAGCTGTAACCTTTAACATGTTATACTGCATTTATATAATGTTGTAAGCATTGTTATTATTTATAAACACAAACAAAATTAAAAAATTTTATTTTTTCCTTGGGGGTGCTGCAGTATCGCAGTGCTTATGTACAGGCCGCCACTGACTCTTAGTCCACCCCACTATTATACAAGTAATATGATACTGTCTGTTTGTAATCTTTCGAAAGTGGATAATCACGTACAGTGCGCCATACTCGTTGGCATCAGTTGTGTTGTGATTGAGCAGATCCTTCTGAATGCCATTTAAAATATTTGTTGTTTGAAACTTGATATTGGCGCAATGACCTATGTATGCGTTAAGGGGGAAAAGCACATTAGAAGTGAATAAACCGCAGAGAAGTTTTCGATTTCTAATACATTTATTTGACAATGATAATAGGTTATTTAGTATATATATCGTCATTAAGGAAAGACAATCCTTTCTGTAGCTCTTGAAGATACCATAAACAAAACATTACTGTTATGAGAACAATAATCTCAGCAAAAAAACAAAAAAGTGAAGCTTTTGTGTGCCTTTTTTTGCGATTAATAACTGTAGCACCTTTTTCCTGCAGGCTACTATATTATTTTTCAGAGCAGAACAATCCTTCGAATTTTTGTGATATAAATATTTACGTTAAAATTCACAATACACATTACGTAGGTAATTGCAGTCGTTTTTTTTTTCCCTTGCAAGAAGATGACAACCTTTTCTTCCAAAGTGATCAAAAACATTCAAGTTTTCTGTTATCGCCCAAGGGGAATATCCTGTATAGTATCTTAGTTCTTAAAAGATAAAGGCGAAAGCACGGAGAAATCAATTGATGCTCAGAAAAAGCTTTCTACGCGTAGTCTATATAGGTGTTTCAATCTTTTTTTTTTTTTTTTTTCAATAGTTTTTCTTACATGTTTATTTGTGTAATAAGCGTCCAAGTCTTGGGAAGTAAGTTTGAAACATGATTGTCTTTTTTCGTTTACAGGCCCTCCGGGCTGCTGTGTGTCTGTAATTGGTCATGTCAGTACAGTAGAGTTTGAGGGAAAAAAAAAAAAAAAAGAAATCATCATCACAATAAAAGAATGAAATGTTATTGGAGTTTGGTTGTAAACAGAAGACACATAAGACAGTCAGCACTGCATTTGGATACGTAAAAAAAAAACGACGAGACCCAATAACTAAATTTGAATTTCAGATAAGGAAAATAATAGTCTCAATAATTTCTGTTTTTTTTAGTTGTAAAAATAAAATAAAAACGGAAAGGAGAAATATTTTGAAGTGTCAATATCAGCTAAGCAACTTTTCCATTTTAAGCAGAAGACATAATTATGAAATGAGTTTTGTGTTATTAAAAAAAAAAATCGAAATTCAAAGGAAGTCCGCCAAATTCAATAAAGCGCCCTCTGTGATCATTAGTTCTGAGACATCCACTTTACGTTAAAGAAACTATATTTTATTCACGTACTTCATATAAAAGAAAAAAAAAAAGAATTAAAATTCTTGGCTCTCTTACATTCTCGTTTTTTTTTTTTTTTAGAATAGAATATAAAGTTCCATTAACCATCTCAAAGGAAATGGAAATGGGATCGACATAAAGGCGGCGCACCTGTTACTCTCGCAGGATTTGATAACACCTGCTTTTGTGTTTTCCAAGCAGCTGGGTAAATAATAATAATAAGTAATTTATTTTGTTGTCTGTTGCAGAATACACTTCTTTGTGCGCACGCATTTAGAAAACCGTTCACTTTGAAATATTTAATAGACTCGTTAGAGAGGTAACATTAATCTGATAAACGAATAACCAAAATATTTTAGGAAAGAATGAAACTCGGATAAATTTATATTGTAAACGTACGTATGAACAGTAATTACAAACGATGTTTCAGATCTACTTTGGATCGCTGAAACTGCTTAATTACTTTTAAAGAAAGCATGCAATGCAGCTACCAGGGTTCTTTGCGATGTCTTTGCAAGATTATTTTGAACACATAAATTTCTAATGGAAGCATATCGTATGAGATCTCGTACTGTACTGCAAGGGAATATTTCGCAAAATCCACATAAGAAATCAACATGGATTGAAAACATTTGCAGCAAAGCATTTTACAAGCTTTGAAAGCGATTTAATTACATAACTTTATCCTCTTAATTAAATATAAAAATGGAATATAATACTAAAGGAATTCGATACATGTTTTGTGAATTAGATACAATTTTGAGTTGCATTTCTGCATATAAAGGGTTTTACAAAATAATAGATATGGGTTTAGTTTAACAGTAGAGAAGAAAGAAGAAAAATAAGCAATTTACGAATTTTGGCTTTAAATAATCCTTAGCCTAATTTTTTGAACAATTAAAATGGATGCCGTACCGATTTATATAATCTAGACTTATTATTATTAGTGCAGAAATTTTCGCTTTTGAACCAGGCCTAGTTTCAAGATTGTTCACGAATGTTTTTTTTTTTTTTTTCCCTGTTGAATTATTGTTGACAAAATGACTTAGTTTAGTTTGTATTATAGACGAAGCACTAAGGCTATGGGGAAACAGCATTTTATTCTTGTTAGTTACCGATGCTCTTCTGTTTGTATCCTGTATATTTGTTCGGTATTTCAGTTGAAGTGATATTCGTGACGTAATTGGCTGCGCGCTAAAAAATGTTTCGAAACGACTAAAAATCGTCTTTCCGGAAGGCTTGGTGAATATTTAATGAGATACGTTTATTTTATTTTTAATGTGTATCTCATCCACAAAAGGCTGTAAACCCATAGCATCGCCCTAGAGTCCAAACATGAAACTTTTTTTTTTGCAAGCCACTTCAGACGTCCAGAGGAAAAGGTTGGCGGTCTCAAACCGAGCTAAGAAATTCATGTACCACCCAAAATTTAGGATCATTATTCAAAATTTAGCAAGTTGTTTCAGTTTTAATAGGAAAAATGAGAAAAAACAAAATTGTCTGTAGTACATATACAAAAAAAAAAACGGCTCTAACTTCAATTGCAAACCTACTTTTTTTTATGATTATGTGTAATATTGTCTTCTCTTTTCTTTTCTTTTTATTTTGATAGATACAGCGTGCATATTTTCTAACAATATACACACAAGCAGTATTATGTTGAACCCATAATTTCTGTTAGAGAAATGTCCTCATGCCCATTGAAGATTACCTTTACAATCTTACAAGCGAATTTCGGTTATTTAGAAATAAATGCGCGCAGTTCTCTACCCTACACAAAGCTGTCGCATGTAAACTACTTCACCTCTTTGATGTAAGCCATGCAAATAGCCCGTGCAAGTTAATAAGTCTCAGAAGAGACGGTGGCTGGGGTGGGAATCCTAAGATTGCAATTTATTGTAAAGGCCTTTATTTCCTTTCCATTTTCCTTCGATGGCTAGCTCAAGAGGATGCGTATACAGTCAACATCCTCTTATTCCTATTAACTTCGCAATAATGAAAAGTTGTGCCTAGAAGGAGACCTCTTTGCAAATATTCTCCATGACCAGTCTTTCGAATTGATACATAATACTTAACAAAATTCTCTTTTAGTATTTTGCTTTACAACCTTCTAGGCGTTTGAAATGCTCAATGATTTCAAGAACTAGGAAATATAAATGGAGATTATTCCATGTCGTTGATGGGAAATCCAAAGTTAAAATTGTAGAAAAATGGAAACAATTATAATTTTTTTATTCTTGAAACTTATTTACGCTTCAACAAATGTCGTTAAATATACAAATTGTGGAAAGTCAGCAAAAATCTTTTTTTCTTGGTTTATTATCGTACTTTACATTTCACCGTACATAATTAATAATGTGGATAATATTTTTAATTTTTAGCATGTTTTGGCATATTTTTGAATATCAAAACTTTTTTTTTTTTTTAGATATTCACAGAAAGGACCAGTCTAATTTGTCGCGTGTCACATCCAGTATTTTATGGAGAGTATAAAATTGGAAAGGCATTGCTTGAAATTTTTGAAAGCAGGTGAAATAAAAAATTATGCACCCTAATTAAGATGAAAGATGATATGGAATTATTCATCCTGTCTAAGAGGGAGGAGTTGGAATAGCACTATCCTTACTATAGTTTGTAAAAAAGAAAGAGTAGTTATTAAACGTTACCACTCGATCAGCCTCCTTTATAATATAAGCAATTTTTACGAAAATCATTACTAATGGAATACAAAGCAAACTAGATTTTTGCCAATTTACAGAACAAGTATGATTCAGATATGAAATAAGACAATTTATTGAAAAGACAAATATATATCAAAACTGCTTTAGATCCGGCCTATATTGATTTTGAAACTGAGTTTGATTCCAGTCTCAAGGTCAGTTATTTTAGAAGCCCTAAAAATCAAAGAGAATTAAAAAAAAAAAAAAAACACGAAGCACTCAAAGAGGACATCCTGATATACTTTAAAAGAAAAATATTCGACACTTGCATACCTCCCGGATATATGGAAGTGAAACATTGACTTTGACATAAAAATTGATACAAGTTGAGGACTGCACGGAGGAAAATGGAAGCACATTTGGAAGATAGGAAGCGCAATACTTGAGTTCGAACTCAGACTAGGGTGAGAGACATTGTAATAGCCAT
Source organism: Typopeltis vanoorti (assembly GCF_054136105.1). Classification (NCBI taxonomy): domain Eukaryota; kingdom Metazoa; phylum Arthropoda; class Arachnida; order Uropygi; family Thelyphonidae; genus Typopeltis; species Typopeltis vanoorti. Next base: position 82,604,175 of record NC_143561.1, read on the forward strand.
TCAAAGATCCAAGTGGCAATGGACGGATAGGTCACGTTGCAAGAAGTAACATTCAGAAATGGATAAAGATGATATCTGAATGGAATCCCAGAGATGAAAAGATAGAGCCACAGGAAGACCAAAGAGTCGTTGGGTGAATGAGGCTCATTATATAAGGTAAAAATGGAAGAGTTGAGGAGATCCCTGTTCGGCATTGGACAAATGGCCGATGACGATGATATTCAGTGGACCCTTTTTTACTGGCTGCTATTTTCACTTAATTATTTTGTGATCTTAATAACAAAGTGGATAACAAGGAAAGCAATGTATATGCGATTCATGTTTTGAAAAATCACAATTGTTAGCTGTGTATTTTAGGGAGTTATGAGGATATCATCACTTTCCATTGAACGCTATTCCCTATTTTGTAGTTTGCTGATAAACTGAAGTGGGTGCCTTTTACAAGCCAGTTAACTATTTTATTACATTGATATTTTTGGAAATTAAAATTCAACTTTGAATCCTCAGTGGGATTCGGATCATATGCTGGAGTTTATCAATGAGTATGTTTACATCCTCTGATCTTATCACTAATTCTGGGTATGCTTAATTCTGGTGAGTGGAGTCACCATATATATATATGTAGATAGGTAGATTTAAAGAGTGGTCTTCATATTTTCTTCTGATCTGATTAGGTGACTTTGTAGGCATTGCCCACAAAGTATTCCTAGTGAGATTTTTACAGGATAGTTCACCGTTGCTTTTCCCAACCCCCTAATTTTATCCGGAATCGGGACCGGCATATTGGCTGGGACGTATTCATGACTGTAATTCACGTGTGTTCACGGGGCTGGTTTGTTCTGTTCTGAGGGACGAAAAGCCCTTTACCTCCGTATGAGACTTGCTAACTCATTTGTAGTCGAAAGAGACTAGATAAAGGTTCCTCACGTCACTGACGGGAATCGAACCCAAGTCTTTCCGATCAAAATACTTCGTCTATACTGACTGAGCTACGGAGGTTCTCATATTCTCTTGAAAGAATTATTCCCTAATATGCTTTATAAATTCCGTTTATTCTCTCCAATGTTACAGTGAGGTGTTATAACTTGGAAATGTGTGAAGTAAATCTGCTGTTTTTCACTTTTTTCAACGAGTGTGTTTTTTGGCTTTTCATATTCGTACTTGGATAAAAGTTCAATAGAAAGAAACATCTCAGTATGCAATAATTTTTCTTGATCAAAATAATACGGTGAAAGTGTCGAATGAATAAAGTACGTGTTTCCTTATCAGAAATTCATTAAAAAAAATATTACCTGAAGTTATTTTCGAGAACATGCAGGATAAGAAAAAATAATGTTATCTCCATATGTTAATATCATAAGAAAATTGTTATTTATTTATTTATTCTTTATTCTTTGAATTGAATACTTGTGTGATATTATTCATGTATCAGAAGGTTATAAAAATTGTACTTCTATTTTCATGCATCTGTATTCCATGCAATAGCAACTATCTGCCAACTACTACGCTAGGAATTTAGATCTCACTGCAGGCATTGATGTTTCGTGGATTTCTTTAGATGGTAAATGATTTTCATTATTCGGTGTGAGACTATCACTCCGCTTATTGGAAGCCGGCTTGAAATAATTTCACATTAAGGCGGTCTGCAATATTCGTTCGTGTGCTTATATTGATAGATAAAATTATTGGCTTTTTTTTTTTTTTTTTTTTTTTCTATTTGAAATTCAGACGACTACAAACATAAAACTATGCTTGGTCATAAAGATGGGGATTGTCTTCTCATCGAATGACTTGTTTGACGTTCCATGTCGCTTCTGTTTCCTCACTGAAATTCGTGATGAAAAGCACCAGGCAGCCTTCATATGAAGTGACATGCAGGACCACCCTATATTTCCCCCGAGACTTTTTTTTAAGCTCTTCTAATTGCTTAAATAGCTGTGTGTCAGTTCGTTTGGAGATTGCTGTTGTTTCTTTTCAAGTTTCTGCGATAACTCTGCCCGTACTCCTTCTTTGAGATGGTATTAAAAACTGCCTAGATTTCGACGCCAATCTCTGAAACATCTTCTTTTTCCTTCTTTGGATTCGATGTTTCATTTTGGGAAAATTAAAGGAAGTATCAGTGACCGAGATTCGATGAGTAGGACCAGCATTACCACTTTTATGGCCGTTTTTAGGTTGTCATCGACACTTAATACTTTTTTTTTTGTGTGTGTAGTTTGGTCGCAAGAACTAATTGTCGAGACAAGAGCCCTTTTCACAGTATTCAGAGAAACAAGCGGAATTCTCAATTGTCATTTTTGTTCATTCTTGATAGCGGAAGAAAGCACTTGAAAATTTATTCTTCCCATTACCTGATCTTCATATATTGTTTACAATATTTCGGAAGTCTCTGAAGTATGTCTACCGAGTTTCAACAAAGTTGACAAATTCTTTGCTTTTTCATATCACCCAATTTGAAAATCCCACAAACCCATAAAGAACCCGAGAAATTAAACCTTTACATGACAGATTTCAAGTGCTACGGCGAAGTACTAGAACGATATCTAGTGGAGAGGCAAGTTGCAACCGACAGTTCGGGAAGGTTTGGACAACTTCTTGTAGAAGTGACCAGATTTATTGATGATAAATAAAGCGTTTCCTGTTTGAGGCATTATTTTCAGCTGCAGACGCATTATAAGTGATTTATTATTTCCTTTGTAAACAACCAAACTTCTTCTTTTTTTTTTTTTTTTAATCTTCACTATTTCCCCTCCTGCAGAACAGACATACCGGCCAGAAGAGTGCATGCAAGTAATAATACACTGGCTTTGATTCGTTAGTTGTTCAGTAATATTTGATATACTAAATACATGAACGGAATATGTTTTTTTATTATGGAGTTTAATGTAATCTTTTTTTTTAAAATAGTTTTAATTCAAGTGTGATTTATTTATTTTCATTATACTTATTTCTTAAACTTTTGTTTTATTATTTTTTATTTTTTAAATCAAAATGCAGATAAGGCCTGTTATATAATAATTTCATGTTTAGAATTTTTTTTTTAAGAATCTCAGCGAATTTTTTACTTCAACAATAGTTCAGTTTCTTCACTAGATGGCACCACTGTATTAGTATTCGGGTTCATTAATATCAGTGCGGAAGGATAGTATCAGCTGTGTTTTTTCGATGTAAGGGAATGATTTTTTTTTTTTTTTTTGACAAATACCAATTCGCTGCTTCGGTTTTTTAATGTACAGATGTGACGCTAGATAATGATCTTTCTGGTTTGAAATATTCTTAATTTTTTCTTCTTGACTTCTCTTATACATTTTGAAGGATTTCATTTTATATTTTGTATTTTCTGGTTGTTGAAAATAAATTCTGCTTGAAGCGAATTGAAGAAACAAAATATGCCTCCAAAAACATGCCACAGAAATCTGTGGGAAAGATAAAGTACCATGTCAACTAAAATATATGGAATTACCGCGAAGTACTGCAATCACACCGTAGACTGTGCTGAGTTTTTTTGTTGGTAATATAAACCCCATAACTGATTTTGATGGCGCGACCATGCTATAAATGAAAACTAAAGGAAATAATTGGCCTGCTGCCGTGAACTGCCTTTCTGTTGGTCCTAAATCTTCAAGAGGAGATTTTCGCAGACTAACAATAAAAGCGAATAGGCCTCTGTGAGAAAATGTCCAAACATTTCTCAATTTAGAGTTGAGTTCCGGAGCGTTTTGTGATGTTCTTTGAGGTACCTGATTTTTTTAGCATTTTTTATAAGAATTTTTTCGTTTTTTTTCGCTTTATTTTCGTGTTTTTATGTTTCATTCCCTTTTCCATTTGCGTGCAATGGCAGAAATGGGAAGGAGGAGAAGGAATTGTTTAATTTATGAACAGTTTGTGGAGGAGTAACTATTTGTTTGTTCCTTACGTTCATTGAAACTGTCCCGACACTTTTTGTTTAAAGTAATATAACATGTGGTTAATATAACTTAGCTTTCCCACATGACAATTAGGTAGAATTACTGAGAAATGATTTCAATCATATTGATTTATTTATTACTAGAAAAAAAAAACGGGTTAATAATGATAATGCTCGTGTCTCCTTCACATAATAGAAATTACGACAAATACTCTCTTGCTGGAAAGATCTAAATTTCGAATGTCTCAAAGTATGAGTGATATTTTCTAATCCTTTCTAGCTAAACCTGAATTTAGTCACTCTCAGATGGAGGTGGATTTTTTTTTTTTTCCATCTCAGAAAAGTACTTCTGGGTAAAAAAAAAAAAAAAAAACACCGGTGAGTTAATAAGCCCTAACTGGAACTGTTTCAGCATTCAGAGCTGACTGAAATTGCTGAACTCGTCATAAAGTTTTACTTCTTTTTTTTTTTTTTTTTTGAGGGATGGTGGCGTTTGCTGCTGCGTAAGGACCTTGTCAGCACGTACCTTTGTGTTTATTTTCAAAATTTGTTAGTCACGTTTTCTCTGTCCTTTATATTTTCTAAGTTGTTTTCAGGTGTTTGCATCACGTGTAAGCACACATGGATTTGTTTTGTTCATCTGTAAACATATGGCATCTCTCTCTCTCACCTCTTTCCCTGAGCGAAAGTCTATGAAATTTGTATTTAGGATGTTTACTAAATGTTTGAAATATTTCAGGTCAATGTGCATTTTGCTCTAAGTTGTACTGTTTACTCGCAAAATTATTATTTTTAATACAACGTATGTTACTAATTCTCCCCCCCCCCCAAAAAAAAAAAACAAACAAAAAAAACTTACAATCTTTAAATACCTAAGCTAAAAACTAGTTTTGGCTATACTAATAAATGGAATTCCCGTAGAGTGACGTCATTGTCACACGCACCCGTTTGTAATCGTTACGGCATTCCTGTCCATACTTGTTTCCATTCGAGTGAGTCGATCATCTAGTGATCGACACTAGCTGGTTGGTGCCCCCTCCTCTGAAAAATAAAATCCCAATTTATTTTCTTTAAAAGGCATTTATTTTACAAAGTCTTCCATTTAATCACGCACTAAATGTGTTTTTTTTTTAATAAAAAAATAGTGTTTTTTCTCATTTTAGTACTTGCAGAGGTATCAGTTTCTGAGCAATTCATTTTTGAAGCGATTGTCTTTTTCAGTTCATATAATAACTTGTGAGCTAATTGATTTATTTTGCATTTTCACTTGATATAGAACTAAAAAACGTCTCTCAATTGTACAATTTGTAATTGGCAGCATTAAATAAATCCTTAAAGGAAACTCTAAAGTTTGGGAAGGTATTTTCCCGATTGTTTTTCTTGATGTAAAAGTACATAGACGTTGTTGAGTTTGTTGTTGAAAATTTTGTTGAAAATGTTGAGACTCAACATTTTCGAACAACTCATACACTTGCGCCCTCACTAGAAAACCAGTCTTTCTCCCCAACTCAGACACTCCACGAACGCCCTCTTGTGTCCATCCGATTTTTAACATACCAATAGATTTTAAAGTGTAAATAGAGATTATAAAAATTATTTTATAACTAAAATGTGTATGAATCAATGGTTGAATGATTTGTATGTGTAAAAAATATTCATTTAATCTAAAAATAAAAACTTTTTTGTGCATTCTTTAACACTGCCAAAAAAATAAAAAACATACAACAATTTCTTCGTTAAAATCTAGCTTTTAACGAAGAAATTGTTGCATGTTTTTTTTTTTTTTTAGGTGCGTTGGAAGGTTTTTGTACGCATTCTATAGAATTCACAAAATTAAGAATCACTCTCGAATGACTTTTTATTTTATTTTATTTTATTTTGCGCAGTTATTTAAGCCTGTTGGCGTTGACAGACGCTTGCGTCTCCATGTAAAGAAAGAGTTAAAACGAGAAAAGCGAACGCATGCGGGCATCTTAATGGCGTTATGTTTTGGTAGCTTCACTGACTGTTATAGAAATGCAGCAGCAGTAGCAACCCATGCTTTAAGACGTTCTTGCACTAATTGTTTCCATTTATAACTGCGGTTTGAATCGACGCATCTTCTCTAGAAAACAGTCAGTTGGCGTGGATCGATATTGCGTATCCACCACATCATCCGTGTGTATAATACGTTGTAGCGGTTGGGCCGAGTGGAACTCTTTCGATTTCGAGCGCTAGTCTAATGGGAATACTTCTTTGTCCGCTCGCTATGAATATATTCGGGCTGATGCATATGCCGGATAGTCAGTTTTTTTTTTTTGTGTGTGCGCGTGTGCGTGCACAAAGAACGTCTGTAGAAATCATATCTGCCTCTTCATTTCTATCGTCATATTCACGGCGTAAACGACAAATTTGTTGAAAACACTATACTAACATTCATTACGAAAATATAGGAAGTTTATTTCATTAAATATATCTCAAATTCTTTGAGATTTTCATCTCTTTCAGCGAATCCATCCTCGTATTCTTATGTCGGTGTCCTTAGAAGCATGTAGCGTAACAGAGCTTAGAGTATTTCTCAATTTATGTACAACTGGCATTAATAAATAAATAAAGAAACGAAATCAGGACAATGGCTGTCTTCATTCTGTGGGCAGTCCTTGGGTCAACATTATTATTATTATTATTATTATTATTATTATTATTATTATTATTATTACGGGCGACTCCAGGGAGACCTTAGACTCATGGAGAGAGACCCTAAACATCACGTCCACACAACTATTCGGCAATCTCACAGTATCATCATACCTTGCCTTGAACTCATTCACCGTCATAGCACCCACAACAGACTCTGACAGCTTATTCCACTCATTTACCACTCTAAAAGTAAAGAACCCAGCTCAAACACCCTTGCTAACCACACTCTTGTCCAGCTTCCATAGATGTCCCCTAGTTCTCCCACCACCATTCCTGATCTCAAAAATATCCTCTGAATTAATGCTATAGAAACCCTTCAGCAATTTGAATGTCTCAATCATATCTCCCCTATTCCGCCTATCAACCAGTTTCTGCAACCCACAAATCTTCAACAACCTGTTCTCATAAGGTTCATTCCATAGACCTGCTATCATCTTGGTCGCTCGCCTCTGGATCCTCTCCACCTCCTCCCCATCAAGAAGAAACATAGGTGACCAAATCTAGGCACAGTAGTCGAGATGAGGTCTTATGAAGGCTCGGAGGAACAATAACTCGCTTGTCTCTGCTCGTCAAAGTATTTTTCAACAACCAAGTGATTTGATGAGCTGATTTAGCCACTTTTGCAATGTGTCCCCTAAACTTCATCTCCCTATCCACCAACACTCCCAAGCCCCTGACCTCATCAATCTCCTGGAGTACAGTTCCACCAATGTGATATACTGCTGCCAATCTTTTCACCCCAAAATGCATAACCTTACATTTTGTAACATTAAATTGTCATCCATTCTCCTTAGCCCAGAACTCCAATCTATCCAAATCATCCTGCAAATAAGATTTTAACATCTTCTGCATTCACTATTGCCCTACCCAACTTTGCATCGTCAGTGAACAAATGAACTGTTCCACTTAGATCCTTCCCTATATCGTTAATGAACAAATTGAACAGCAGTGGTCCAAGAACAGAACCCTGCGGCACACCACTAGTCACAGGCCGTCTTTTGGACTCTACTCCTGAATAAACTACTCTCTGATATCTCTCCATCAACCACCCACCTATCCATCTCACAACCCTATATCCATTCCCATATGTTGCAGTTTACGGATTGGACTTCCATGTGGTATCCTGTCAAAGCCCTTAGCCAGGTCCAGGAGTATCACTGTAAACCCATTGCCCTTATCCAATTCAGCCGTCACTGTGTTATAAAACTTGAGCAAGTTACTGAGGCATGATCTACCCTTCACAAAGCCATGCTGTCCCCTGTACAGTATCTCATTTTAATCAATCCATTCCTGTATTTTTCCCTTGACCAATTTCTCCAGGACCTTGACAACGACTCCTGATATGCTGATCGGTCGGTAATTTGCAACAGTAGTCTTGATTCCTCCGGTTATGCAGTGGAACTATTTTCCCCTCTTTCCACACCTTCTGGACTAAACCAGATCCGAGACTCAGATTAATCAACATGGTCAAGGGCACTGATAATTCTTTAGCCGCTTCACTTAAGACCCGCGCCGGTATACCATCCAATCCCACAGACGTATTCACATTAAGGTTCTGTAATAGACTATTCACCTCCACTTCATTCATCACAATTCCCGCATAAACTAATGGTTCCTTCATTCTTTCAATGTCATCTCCTGGATGATATACTCTTGCAAGGTGCTAAGTGCTCACTCAGTAATTCCACTATATCGACTGATTCAGTGACCTCCTTAGTTTATTTTTTTGCTTACAACATATTGTAAGAACTGTTTGGGATTCTCTGTAGCTTGCATAGCTTGTTTCCTTTCATAATCCGCTTTTGCATTTCTTACAACACTCGTTACCCTTCTGGCCTGCGCTTTATACTGTTGGTGTGACTGCAGGTCACCTTTCTCTTTAAATTCCTTCCACAGTTGTTTCTTTTTTTTTTTTGCAGCTCAAGCTTAATGGTGTTATTCATCCATTTAACTCCTACTTGTTTTACTATTCGGACCCTAGGTAGACAATCAGCCATAACCTCCTGTAAATGCTCCTTGACCACTTCCCATGCTCTATCGGCATCCAGCCCATGCAGTTTTATACGCCATGGCACTGAACCAAGCAATCTCCTTAGCTTGTCATACTTGCCAGCACGGTAATTCCACATATACCCAGTAATAGTAATCGAAAATTCCACACCTTTAGCCACCTTATGATCACATCTTGAAAGAAAATTACCATTCTGTTATGTGTTTGAAGGATGGAAAAATAACCCACTAGTATAGCTTTTCTGTCTCTATGTGAATTGATTTTTTTTTTTGTAGATGTGTTTGTGTTTATAACCCTTTTATTTCCGTCAAAGAGGGATTGGTCTCTCTCTCTCTCTCTCTCTCCCCCCCCCCCTCTCTCTTTAAGTCACGCGTCTTAGAAAAGCATATCTCTAGGAGGGAATGCATATTGCCCTTCATTTCAGCAGTAATTGAGATCTTGCCAATGCCTTAGTGTAATCGGCAAGCGGATGCAGGGTTTTTGTGAGAAACCACTGATTTTAGCGGTTGTCATTGTTTTAGCAAGCGGAAGGCAGCGTAGTTTAGATGTGAAAATGCAGAAATGATTTAGCTGGCTTAGGTTTTGTGAAGAAGTTTATGCTTATAGTTGGTTGATTAGAAAAACTTTTCTCTCTGTCGTTAAGGGGAATCGTTTCTCTTCTCCTTAACAAGGGGAGAAAGACTAAATAAATTTCTGCAGCCAGAAGTGGAAATTACAAGCTTTATTCTCTATCTGACGAACCAGTGTACAAAAGGCCCCAACTGTGCTTCATAAATTCTTCAATATGTACGTCATCGTAGCATAGTGGCGAGCACGTCACATTTCATCTTTTGTTGCAAAAACCTGAGTTTGAATTTCGGCTCGGATACGAAACCTTTATAACAACTTATTAATTGAAAGTGAGATAGCATCATACCAGCTATCTCGCTTTTCGTTTTCTCTGTATTGTATTTCTTTTTTCCCTTTTTTCCACCCCACGACCATTTTCTAAGTTACTGTAAAATAAAACTGCAGGTGCTCATAGCATTTTGCATTAAAAAATATGTATTTAAATTGACAATAAGTTCTGGTAGTTGTCAATAGCAATTACAGGATTTTGATGTTTGCAACATTGTTTCTCTTGCCTCCATTTTCCGTAGTTGATTTCGAGTTTGCTCCACCTGTGCTGCAGTCTAGCGAACAGACTTCTTTGCAAATTGACACACATTCTGCTATCACGCTCTCGTCTTGAAGTGCCTCCCAGTAACATTGATGGATAATATTTCTTCGACCTATTTAGGATGATCGTTTAGATTACTCAAAGGCCGTGGACTAATTGTATTGCGTCTTTGAAAAATGATGCGTAATGTCCGGTCGGTTTGCATGCTGATGAAAAAAAACCGAGATTTGGACAAGACAACTTTAATTTCCGTACGTTTTGTTTGTTTACTACATTAATAATAGACTAATATTAATTAATATCACATTAATATTAGTATCCTGTGGATGAGATAAGGGCTAGATAATAGACATGTAACTTCCTCAAGCCATTTGGGCGTCCGATACGCACTGTGATGGTCTCGCACTGGGCGATGGAATTCATCTCTCATCTGAAGACATTCAGACATCCACATCCCCGTGGGATCCGAAACGATAACCTCTTCGAGAGTAGGAAAGCTATCCACCCGGCAAATTTACGAATGTTACATGTTTTATGGAAATATTGGCCGAAAATGTTAGAATTTACTTAATTAAAAAGAAAACGCATTAAAAGGTTTTGATTTTATTCAAACCCAGAACTTTTCAATCCATATTATTGCCTCTAGTTTCAGCCGTTTTTTACACGTAAAGTGAGCGTAAACTAGAACTGACATCAACTGTTGCTATTACGAATTTTGTTATTCTTGAAGTGTTAATTTTCAGTTTTTGTTTGTGTGTATTAATTTGAATGAATGCGTTTTTTTTTTATCATCTGGTAATGAATTTAATTGCTTTAGCGCCATATTCGTAATTATAGAAAATCATTATAAAAGTTACGTTAACAATCAACCGAATGTGCATCTAATCCTCGCGTGTAGAGCTTTTATAAACAAAAGCGTTTGGTTTACTTTTGAAATTGTCCCAACGTTTTTTCCGTAATTAAAGAAAGAGAAGCGAATGCCTTCCTTGGGATAAAACGATCATTAGGAACATATGTTTTGGAAGATCGCCCCATATTTTCGCTAACGCAGTGGTCGTAACAAGAGAAAACACTTTACGAAAAGTCATACGTGCTGTTTTTTGCTTTCTTTATTTCATTTTCTGGAAACCGAAATTATAAACCCATACATCCAAGTAAATAAATCCCCAGTGAAATTCAATCAATCAATCAAACCTGTGTGAACATATAAAGGCTTTGGACGGACGTATGATTAAGGAACAGCGCTAGATTCGTTTTATGGAAAGTTGTTCATTGTAAAAGGTGGGTGGGTGGGTGGGGGAATAAAGGGATGTTGCCGTTTCTGTATACTAATGCCAGAAGCATAACGAACAATAGGGAGGAGGTTTTGGCATTGGTTCGTGCAACCTCGCCAAAGGTTATAGGCATTAGTGAGACTTGGCTAACAGCAGATGATGTAGTTACAGGGATTGAACGTGAAAGGTTTAGTATTTTCAGGGAAGATAGAGAATACAGGATGGGGGAGGAGGAGTACCGTTGATGATAGCAGATGAATTGCAAGTGGCAGGGTGGCTGTTCATTTGGAGCAATCTGGTGTGAGATTAAGACCAATAAGACAAAATAAACAACTGGTTGTTGCTATATGCCAGGGAGTTCCACAGATTTGCCAAATTAGTACAATGAATATAGGTCGAGTGATTATTATGGGAGACTTCAACTATGGAGATATAGACTGGAAGGAAGACAGATCACATGGCAGAAAGGAGATAGAATTTATACACTTGCTGAGAGATAACTACTTGATGCAGCATTGATGGAGGGGGACTCAGGGGTGGGAGAGTATTGGACCTGATTATAGGATCAGAAGAGCTATCCATAACCAAGGTGACAGATAACATTGCTTCCAATTAGTGAAAGTGACCATGCGATCTTGACTTGGGAGATTGTAAAACATGACGAATATTCTATCAAGAAGGGGTATTTGTGGAACTACAAGGCAGGTGGTTATGACATGCTTAGGAAAAAGCTTAAATCTGTATCATGGCATAAAACACTGCAGGGTAAGGATGTTAGTAGTGCATGGCGTACAGTTAAGGGTCATCTAGAGGAAGCAGTATTAAATTGTAAGGTAAGGAAGGCTAATCAGGAGTTAGATAGATGAGTAATGTCATTAAGCACGAACTGCAGAAGAAGAAAATGCTGTACAAGGTATATAACAGAAAGGTGACCAGCCAAATAGACCAAAGGAAATCCCAAAATTGTTCCTTCGTCATGTGGCAAGTAAGAGGAAGAATGCCTATGGAAGATTAACCTTAATGAGTGATGATGGTCACAAGGAGACAGAAGTGGATAAAATACTCGAGTTACTGAGTAACCACTTTGCAAGCATATATCTTCCTAGTGAAGTTACTGCTCTAACCTATGTGACAGACACTAATGCGGGAACAGAGGTGGATGAATTGGAGGTTCTTAGGATAATGTAGAATTTCATGTAAATACAGCTTTGGATGTAGATGGGATATCAGCTAGGGTTTTACGAGAATGTTGAAGGGAACTGGCAATACCTTTGATTAAGCTGTTAAATTTATGTCTCAGCCGGTAGAGTTCCACGTGAGTGAAAGAGGGCGAAATTATTCCTTTGCATAAGGGAGGGTCTAAGGCTGCAGTAGCGAATTATAGACCAGTCAGTATCTCAAGCGTGGTGGTAAAAGTACTAGAAAAATTGGTAAAAAAGAGATTTCAAGAATGGGCAGATAAAAATATGATACTGTGTGAAGGTCAACACGGTTTTGCGAAGGGTCGGTCATGCCTTAGCAATTTACTAACTTTTTATAACAGAGTAACAGCTGAGGATGCTGTTACTCTATACTGTACATGATTTGCAAAGGCATTTGGCAGAATACCACATGCAACTGTGTTACACAAATTAGAACAAATGGGGATGGATATGACACTGATTAAGTGGATAAGAGGGTAGCTGTTAGACATATATCAAAAAGTGGTATATGGAGGGACAGAGTCGAGGCGAAAACAAGTGACTAGTGCTCAAGGTTGAATGCTGGGACCATTGCTGTTTAATTTGTACATAAATGATATAGGAAATGATCTGAAAGGAAATATTCAGTTGTTTGCTGATGATGCGAAATTAGGAAGAGTAATAGTTAATCAAGGCAATGTGGAGGGTTTGCAGGATGATTTAAATAGGCTGTCAGAATGAGAAAAAGATAATGGGTTCAGTTTAATGTAGAGAAATGTCAAGTTATGCATTTTGGGATAAATAGATTACAAGCTGTGTATCACATTGATGGCACTGTAATCCAGGAAATAGATGAAGCTAGAAATATAGGGATAGTAGTAGACAGAGAGTTAGTGTAGAGGACATACTGCTAAGGTAGCCCATAAGATAACTTAGCTATTGAAGAACACACTAACAAGTAGATATAAGGAAGTTGTTATTCTTCTTTATAAGGTCTTGATACATCCATATCCGGATTACTTTGCACAAGTCTGGTCCCTCTGGGTTTCTTGGGGATGAAGAAGCAGTGGAGAGGATTCAGAGGCGAGTGACCAAGATGGTGATTGGCCTTTGGAATATTCCTTATGTGGATAGATTGAAGATGTGTGGACTGCAGAAGTTGGTTGATAGGAAAAAAAGAGGGGATATGATAGAAACATTTAAGTTGTTTAAAGGATGTTATAGGATAGATGAAGGGGGAAGCGGTTCAGCATTTTCACAAGCGGTTCACAAGGGGTCATCCCTGGAAGTTGAATAAAGGTGTGGTCAATAGAGGTGTAAGGACTGGATTGTTTGCTTGGAGAGTTGTGAATGAGTGGAATGGGTTGCCAGAGTCAGTTGTGAGTGCTTTGTCTGTTAATGGGTTCAAGGAGAGGTATGATGGATTGGGTCTCCCACTATGAGTCTTCGGACTCCATGGAGTTGCCGTATAATAATAATAATAATAATAATAAATAATGTTTTAAAATGGGATTTGCATTAATTCCTAATATGTTGATTTCCTTTAATCTTATATTTGCCACTAACTATGAGTGACTAATTTATCACTTAAGATTGTTTAATTCATTAAAAAGCATTTCTATCACGTCGTTTTTTAACAAATAGTTTTGATGTAAATACTATGTTGTCTGTCCAAAGATCTGTAAATAACCTTGAAATGGAGAAGTCCCTTCCCGTAAAAACAGACAAACTATCTGAAAAATGCATTTTTTTTTGTTTAGTTGTAAGTCCTTTTTGTTTCAATCGCTTTAGGCATTCAGTAACAGGAGTGTCTTCTCAACCGATAAAACGTCATCTAGCTCAGGATGCTCACAAACATCCCTATTATAGTGGGATTCGAATCCCCTTTGGAATTAAATTAATAACCGCATCATGCGAACATTTTACGATCGCCATTCCGCTGTTAAACTTCTAAACAATCGTAATCTCAATTTAAACTCCCAGAATTACCTAATTAATTTTTTTCTTTGTTTAGTGGTAACTACACCATGAACTAAAAACGTGCCTTAATGTTCTTGTATTATTATCATCATCATCATAATGGTAAATGCGGATATATATATATACATATATATATATCATATCGATCTGTTCCGGTCTCATTAAATTTAATATCCTATTTTTTAGATCTACTTGGATTTCTCTCCCGTTTGGTTTATATTTTTGAATTCTATAAGATATGAAGTGTTGGCCATTCAGTTTATGTGTTGTATCCAATTTTTGTTTGTATTTGTTTAGTTTTTTTTCTATTGATTTTAATTTAATTCTTGTAAAAATATCTTCGTTCCAGTTTTTTGTCTAATAATGTGTATTTTTCAGTTCTCACAAATCTCATTTCACTTATTTTTATTGTATATCTTGTATATATCTTGTTTATTTATTGCCCAAATTTCGCTGTCATGTAATAATGTACGTACTGCTAAAGTATTGCAGATTTCAGTATTACTGCTAAAGGATTGCGAGTTTTATTTATCAGGCATATAGCTTGTAAAACTTTTAAAGTTTTTAATTTGATGTCCTTTCCTCCTTCCTATGATATTTCACATCGAAGAAAAATAAAAGTATTTATCTGTTCTAGTATTTTATTATTAAAAACTATTTTACTTCTAACTGAAGTTTGTCTGCAAAACTCCGTTCTTTTGTTTTAGTTTTATTTATGGATTGTATCATTCCAAAGTGTTCTACTGTAATGGTTAAATTATATATTGCTCTTTGTAAATTGTCTTATCTGATATTATTACTTAATCATCTGCAAATAATAACGTATTTATATTCCGCGGAATTTCTATACCAGGGTTATTTACAGTGTTCAAACTGTATTAATATTTCATTAATATAAATATTAAAAAGTATTGGAGACAGAGCACATCCCTGTCTTACGTAATACTTAGTTTATTGATTGCTTTTCAGAGAAAGTTTCATTTATTTTTATTTTTATTTCATTGACTTTGCATACATTAATTATTGCCTGTAGTAAAATATTATGTATATTTATTATTTATAATATATCATTTTTTACTTTGTCAAATGCTTTTTCATAATCTATAAACAAAAGGTGAGTTTCTAAATTAAATTCTCTTCTTTTCTCTATAAGTGGTTTTAAACAAAACGCTGCATCGATTGGAGAGCGCACTTTTCTAAATTTATTTGGACATTCCCATAATATTTTTCTACTGTACATTTTCAATTTTTCATTAAGTATTCTACTCTTTTTGTAGCATGTATTCAATAAACCAATACCTGTGCAATTAGCAGGTTTTCTTTTATCTCCTTTTTTAGATATAGGTATTACTACTTGTATTACATTCTATTGTATTTGTCTGTTTATATATACGATTTTATTTAAAAATTTTAATCATGTGATAATTTTCCCCCAAGCAAATGTAGTGTGGAGTTTATCCCATCTCCAGCTGATTTACTATTTTCTTTTTATTTTACTTAGATCGTTCTCCAATTATTTCGTTATTATAACATTTAAAGTATTTTGTAAGTTTTGATGTAAATACTATGTTGTCTGTCCAAAGATCTGTAAAGTAAGCTTTCTTTTAAATCTACTTCGTACTTTATACTTGCAGTTTGCATTTCTTTCATATTATTCGATTCTTTCTTGATGTTTTCATTTTCTTGTAGTTTTCATAAATAGTTATTAATTCTCTTCTGGTATAAATTTATTATACTTAAATCCTTTTATAGTCGTTCTTTGTAATTGGATTTTATTTCTCTAGTTTTCTTGTTTATTTATTTTTGTATTTTTTTTCCCCGACAAATTTTAATATAAATATATAATAAACATGAAAATGTGATCTCGATTATGACGTATAACATAAACTAATACACAAACCCCCGTTATCCTCGGCGGATACGTTCCATGACCCCAAAGATATATATATATATATATATATATATTAATTAAAATTGCTTGGTATTTTTAACATATATATATATATATATATATATATATATATATATATATATATATATATATATATATATATATATATATATATATACAGTATACTATGTTTTTTTTTTTTTCTTATACATACAAAGTTTAATTTATAAATTACGCACAGTAAGAGATTAACAACGATAACTAATAATAAAATAGAACAATTATAACAATGTACTGTAATAAAAGTTATCGGAAGGTGAATGGAATCAGCATACGTTTTTTTTTCTTTTCTCGCCTTATGAATGCGAGAACTTTTACCTTTTCACTGAAAGGAAGCACTTTACGGCTTCTCTTCGGCAAAGGTTGGTCGATTGGTAGAGCCTCTGCTACTAATGGCTCACGAAAAAAAAGTTAAGCAATTTTGAACGCGGTTAGTAGTTGGAAGGGATTTATCGTTCGATGTTGGCACACTCCCCCTCGATGAGTCTTTGGACTCCCTGGAGGTGCCACATAATAATAATTTTATTGATCTGCTAAGATATTTACACATATAATAAACATCTTGAGTGACATTGCAACTTATAATTTTACAGAATTCAGCACAAAGTGCTACATTTTCTACATGCATTTCAATTAAAATGTTTAAAAATACTTTTTTGCCTCTATATTATGTATTTACAACACATGTTCTTCTAATATTAACAATAAAGATTATACAGAATTTTTGAATATAGAATATACATAATAATAATATTAATAATTTTATTATTTTTTTATTATTTTTTTTTATTGTTCTTTCAAATATTTACATATGTACAATGATCATCTATTCAGTATATTATTTTACAACGTTCAGCACTTTGTGCTACATATAATGAGATTTAAATAGTAATGATGATAACAGTTTTTTTTATATAATATTATAATAATAATTTACAATTATATAGTTCAGAGTTACATAAGTTGTATAATATTACATGTTGTGGTTTACAATTTTTTTTTTTTTCAAATTTGAAAAGGTGTGATTACACACAGTATTTACACATATGCAATCTGAATATTATGTGTCCTTATTTTCACAAACATACGGTGTAAACTCATGATTTACTTTTAAAAGAATTTTTTTTTTTTACATTGCATACATTTGTTACAGTTATTATATACATTACATTCATTTGTTTACATATGATACATTACTTATATTTGTTTACATGTGATATTTACATTACGTACGTTGGTTTACATATAATACCTTGGTTTTCTTGTGATACGTACATTACATGCATTTGGTGAACTGAATGAGAACTAATTTTTTTTTCCGTTCATCCTCGAAGCTTAAATGTAAGCTTAGCTGAGGATGACACCAGTTGGTTATTATGTATTTTTTTTTTTTGCTGTGTTAGGATGCTACGGAATCTATGATTCAGAAATTCGCACACGCGAATTTCTGAATCATAGATTCCGTAGTATCATGTGTGTGTGTGTGTGTGTGCATGCACGCACGCGCGCACGCGCACGCACGCACACACACACACACACACACACACACACACACACACACACACACACACACACACACACACACACACACACACACACACACACACACACACACACACACACACACACACACACACAATAAATTGCAATGTACTGATGCGTCGCTGAACTGGAAGCCTGAGCGAATATATTGTATTTCATTAAGTTTGTACGGTATTTTGGGTGCGGGTTTATTGTTCATAGTATGTCCTTAGAGCTCTTTTCAGGCTATTGTAGTTTGTAAGGTTCTGTATTCAAAAGATAATTTGTTTATCATGTCTGGGATGTAGAAGTTTCGCGTGGCCTTTCCGTAGTGATTATTGTATTTATATGTGATATAATTAGTAGACTGAGGTCTTGTTATACGGTATGTATTTCTGACTGTCCGGTAGTTGGCATCGAAATAATGTTTTAGCAAGGCTGCATAGTGGCATAAATGTTTTGCTGTCAGTATTTTATGTTCTGCCATTGCAATGTTTATAAAGTCGTGATTTTCTCTTTGTTCCCAAAAGATCTGTTTTGTCATTTTGTACTGTAGCGACATTAATTTATTTAATTTGTAGGGTGCACAGAAAGCATACGTTGTTATAGCGTATCTTAGTATATTTTGGCATAGTGCTTTGTATATTAGTGTTTTTAGGCGTATGGGAACTATGACTTTTAATCTGTAGAGTTTGCCACTTATTGTTTGGAGTTTGTTGTGTAGATATTTTATATGGATATTCCAGTTCATATCTGCATCGAAGTAAATTCCAAGCTGAGTGATTGTAGTGGTTTTGCTGTTCTGTGTGTTTTTTGTGTTGGAAAGTGGATGTTGGATGGTTATATATTTGTTATCAACTTGTCGAGTCAGTGATTTTCTGAATATCATTAATTTTGTCTTTTCTGAGTTTAAGTGTATGGAGTTTTTCGTGAGCCAATCTATGATCAGATTTATATCATGTTGCATATTTGTTTGGGCTATGCTTGCGTTATTATGGATGGATATTATTGCTGTATCGTCTGCGTATAGGAATATCTTACCTTTGAGTGGTAACTGATTAATATCGTGCGTGTAAATGTTGAATAGTGTTGGGGAGTTTACAGCTCCCTGTGGCACTCCACAGGTTACTGGTAGCTCTCTGCTTCGGTTTGATCCGATACGAGTGATATGCTTTCTATTTTGGAGGTAGTTTGTAAACCACCTGTGAAGAGGCCCGTGTGTTCCAACATGCCTCAGCTTTTCTAACAAGGTTTGATGTGTAAGTGTATCGAATGCTTTGGTTAGATCTATAAAGACTACCATGGCTATTTTGTTTTTGTCTAAGGCGTTATTAATTACGTCCGTAAAGTCTTCCAAGAGAGATGTTGTTCCCTTATTTTTCTGAAAACCATATTGTGTTTTGGGGATAATATTAAAGATCTCAGTGTACGCTGCGAGTTTCTTCAGTATGATCTGCTCCATAATTTGATTGATAACTGGTAATGTTGCAATGGTTCTGTAATTGCTGATTAAATTTCTTTTTCCTTGTTTGTATATGGGTGTAATGTTTTGTGCGGAGGTTAGTTTGTCTCTGTAGTAGCTTCTTTTTGCATTTCTGATTTGTGTTGTAAGGCGATTCCTTGTTATCTTATATTCAGTTTTTAAAGTTGTGTTATTTGGATATCGCTTTAATTCTTTCCATAAAGCGTCATTTCTGTGTATTACTAGGATTAAGTTTTGTGTTATCCAAGGATTTTGTGTAGGTTTTGATCGAATTCAGACTTTCTTTGTAGCTTTCTTATATATTTCCTGCAGTGTCAGTTTAATGTTGTTGTATAAGATATCTGCTGAATCTGATGCCAGGTGTTCCCAGTCTGTTTTTCTTATTTCGTGGTTGACTATTTCTTCGTCTGTTATTGTTTTCTGTCGTATTTCTTCTGTGGGACATTGCATGAGTATTGTCTTGTTGTGCAGGTTTAGAGCGGTGAATTAATGGTCTGCTACTTTGCACTTTATGACTGATGCAGTGTAACTATTTGGTGATGCTCGGACGTTTATATGGTCTAGACATGAGGAAGTGATAATATTTCCGAATATTTCTTCTCTAGTACATGATGTTATTGTTGGTATTAGATTGTACATGGATAGTGTGTCTAGGTATTGTAAAGTGTTGTTCTGGTTTTCATTTGCAATATTAATGTTTATGTCGCCAATTATCATTAGGTGTTCGGTTGAGTATATTTCTTGGCTTGAAAGCCCGCAATTGAGTTGGTGTAAGAATTTTATCATGTTTAGGTTTGGTGGCCTGTAAATATCATTTAGTATTATGGGATGCTGTGTATTCGTGGTATTAATGATTTCGAGGCAGAGGGTTTCAGCATGCTCAAACTGATAGGCCATTTCTTTTGCTATTAATTTTTGTTTCATAAATATTAGTATTCCACCCCCTCTTTTTGTTTGGCGGCATGATCTATGTTGTTGGAAGGCTGGAATTTGGAAAGCAGTCGCTTCGTCATTAGTTATGGATACTTCTGTAAGAATTAATATATCAATAATATCAGGGTAATTACTCAGATAAGCCTGTAATAATAAGCAATGTTTTCGGCTGCTTCTGATGTTAATATTCAAGATTGAGAGACCTGTCGCTTGTACTGTGTTTTGTTTCCATGCATCAAGAGATTCGAAAGTACAATTACTGATGTATTCTCGTGTAATTACATCTATCTGATGGTTCACATTAATTTTTTTGTGTTGAGATCTTCTTATTGAACTAAATTAGAGTGTTTTGTTTCACTCGGGCAACCTGTCTATATCTTCCGAGCTTTTTATTTGTATAGACTTTGAAGTCTGTGACTTTCTCAAGAATATTTTGCCGTCTTTGATCCATAAAAATTGATACTTTTTTTCTGTTTTTTCCTTTCTTGCTTGGTACAAAAGATTCTGATTGAAAGGTGTTAAATACTCAGATAGAAAGATTGGCGTATTGTCTTGCTATGCATTTAAATCCTTGACTACTGGTTTTTTCAGTCTGCTGGCTTTTATGAGATTGTCTCTTGTAGCCTTGCTTGTCAGATGAACTATGACTGGTGCCGGTCGTGGCGAACCTTGTTTTCTGTTCTTCCTGGGAAATCGATTTATGGTCTGAATATCATTATGCTGTAAGGGGATGTCAATTGCATTGCCTAAATTTAGAACTACGTCTCTGAGATTTTCTGTGGATTCGGTTTCTGGTTGACTGTTTATGACAAGGTCTTCGTTATGTTGTTCTTGGTTTTAAACTTCGTATTGTTGTTTCTCTGAATTAAATTCTTGACGGAGTTCTGATGTGTCTTTTATCAATTTGTGTTGCCTCTCAGTTAATGCGTTAATGCTGGTTTTAATGTCTTTTACCGTTTGTAAGACTTCTTCGACTTTTGAATTATTAAATTTAACAAACTCTTCATATTCGCTAATTTTTTTTTAATTTCTTTATTCTGTTTATCAAATAGTTCTTGGACAAGATCTACCAAGCTGGCTTTTATATTTTCTAAACCTTTTTCTAGTAATAAATTAACGGAACTCAAATTATAAGACTCACCAGTGTTTTGTTGTCTGTTCAGTTCATCGTCCGATTCTGCCTCAGGCATAATCAGTTGCGCCGTGGGTGGTGGCGTTTCTTTGTTCTCGCTATAGTTTAGGCACTTCCATTCTTCTCGTTTGGCATTGGATTTGCGTTGCCAGGTTGTTTCAGAAAGTCCGGAACATGTAAAGTGAAGATTCCTATGGCATTTCCTGCAGGTTATGTAACATCCGTCGGAGGCAATTCCTTCTGACACTTGTTGCACTTCATGACTCTCCTTTCTTCCTCTGGACAGCTGCAATGATGGCGACGTCCTTTGTTCCGTACTCGTTAGCAACCGCGGTGTACGCTTTTTTTAGCACACACTCAGATTTTGGATTCCACTTGGCTGATTTCGATGAATTATATGTCACTGTCTTCAGCGTGACAAGTAGAGTTTCTTTATGACACTTTTAAATTAAAAACAGGAGTCAGAACCACATTAAAATTATAAAAATGGGACGAGCGATATGACCATGCAACCGTTCGTCTATAATAATAATAATAGTAAATAATAATAATAATAAATAATAATAATAATAAATAATAATAATAATAATTTTTTTTTTTATAATAATAATAAAGCATTTAATTATGTCTCATATAAATTACATACATAGATACTACAATAGTTTTATATACACGTATATATATATATATATACATAATATTTATAATACATTACAATTGTGAATAACAAATACTGGCGAGTTATTAATATTTTTAAATTATAATAATTTATTTATTTTATGTATTTTTTTTATGTCTCAGATGAGTTGCATACATAGTTGCTGTAGTAATTATGTATATATAATATTTATAACGCATTACAATTGGGAATAACAGAACCTTGCAAGTTGGTAATTTTCTTCCTCGAAGCTTAGCAGAGCTTATCTGAGGATAATAGATGACAGAGGGTTGTGGTTTCATGGTTGTGTTCCTATACTGGTCACAAGCCAGGTGTTGATTATACTGATTGTTGGTACGTGCTTGAAAGACTTCGACTGCTATTACAGTTTAACTTTTTTTTTTTTTTTGTGCAAATAGGGTTGGATTTAGACATGGTGTGTTTGTTTCTTTGTGTTCTTGTAGTGATAGTTTTTGAGAGGGGGGGGTTGTCATAGGTTTGTGTGTGCATGTGTGGTGGGGGAGAGAGAGACAGGAATTGCTCTAATTTTCATTCTCGCTATAATATTTATATAGTGCCTGTTTCAGCTCTCTGTATGTTCCTAGGTTTCTGTTGTCGAACGGTAGTTTGTTTATCATGTCAGGTACGTAGAAGTTTTGGGTGGCTTTGCCGTTGTGATTGTTGTACTTATATGTTATGTAGTTTGTTGACTGTGGTCTTGTTATTTGATATGTTGTTCTGGTTACTCTATATGTTGGGCTGTAGTAGTGTTTTAACATGACTGTGTAGTGGCGTAAGTGTTTCACCTTAAATATTTTGTGTTTTGTCCATGCTTCCTGCATAAGAGTGGGTTGTTCAGAGAATATTAGTTTTATCATTTTATCTTGCAACCATTGTAGCCTGTTAAGTCTGTAGTCTGCGCAGAATGCGTATGATGTGATTGCATATCTTAAAATGTTTTCACATAATGCTTTATAGATTAGTATTTTTATGTGGGTTGGGGCAATGTCTTTTAATCTGTATAGTTTGCATGCTATTGTCCTAAGCTTGGTGTGTAGGTAGTTTGTATGGCTATTCCAACTTTGATCAGCATCGAAGTCAAGTCCAAGACAGCGTGTTGTTTTCACCTGTGTGATGGTTGTGATTTTAGGTTCTGCGCTTTGTGTATAGGAGGACGAATGTTAGATAGTGAGATATTTAGTTTCTAT
The DNA here is from genome assembly GCF_054136105.1 of Typopeltis vanoorti. Classification (NCBI taxonomy): domain Eukaryota; kingdom Metazoa; phylum Arthropoda; class Arachnida; order Uropygi; family Thelyphonidae; genus Typopeltis; species Typopeltis vanoorti. The sequence goes on from NC_143561.1 coordinate 82,627,252, forward strand.
GAGCAGGGTTTGGAGGTTTTTGAATACCATTAGCTTTGTTTTTCCAGGTTTATATATATATGCCGTTTTCGGTTAACCAGTTAGTGATTTGATTGATGTCGTGTTGCATATTTGTGTAAGCGATATTTGCATTGTTGTGAATGGATACTATGGCCGTGTCGTCTGCGTACTGGAAGATTTTACTTTTTAGGGGGAGTTGGCTTATGTCATATGTGTATATGTTAAATAGAATGGGAGATAGGACAGCTCCTTGCGGTACTCCACAGGTTACATGTACCTCTTTGCTGTATGCTGATCTTATACGTGTGGTGTGCTTTCTGTTTTTCGTGTATGCTTTAAACCACTGGAGTAGACGACCTCCAATTCCGATATGCGTTAGCTTCGTTAACAAGGTTTTGTGTGTTAGTGTGTCAAATGCTTTTGTTAGGTCAATGAATACCACTAATGCTATTCTGTTTTTATCTAATGCAGCGTTTATTAGATCTGTGAAATCTTCCAGGAGTGTTGCTGTTCCTTTATTTTTTTGAAAGCCATATTGTGTTTTGGGTATGATTTGAAATTTTTCAACGTATGTGGAGAGTTTCTGATGCACGATGCACTCCATGATTTGGTTTATTACAGACAACGTGGCGATGGGTCTGTAATTACTTATTATGTTACTTTTTCCCTGTTTGTGTATGGGTGTGATTAATGCAGTCTTCAGTGTTTCAGGTATGTCTCCCGTTTCGAAGATTTTATTTAACAGTTTTTGTATAACTGGAAGTTGGTTGGTTGAGTGTTTCTTGATGTCTTTTGGTCTGATTCCGTCTATCCCTTGTCCTTTGTTAGGGTTAATTTGTTGAATTGCCAGTGATAGTTCTTCTTTTGTTACTGTAGGGAACCACATCAACTGGGTTCCTCGTGGACCAAGTGGAGAATGTTCGTTTGTGTGAGGAAAGGTTGTTTCTTGTAGTTTTTGGACAGAGTTCACGAAGTGCTAATTAAAGCTGTTTGCCAACTGTTTGAGGGATTTGGGGTCGCAGGCAAAGCTGTGTTTTATTGTTTCTGAGGCAGTGGTTCTGTGTATATTGTCCAGCATTTCATTAATCAGATGCCAGGTTTCCTTTATGTCATTCTGAGCTGTTGTTAATTTGATGCTGTAATAGTTTCTTTTTGCCGTTCTAATCTGTTGTTAGGAGATTCCGTTTTCTTTTGTATTCAGCTTTTAAAGCGATATTGTTCGACGACTTCTTAAGTTGTTTCCAGAGGGCATCTTTTCTTTGTATGTCTGTTAGTATGTTGTCTGTTATCCATGGGTTTTGTTTGGTTTGGGGACGTATTTTTATTTTTGTTAATGCTTTGTTGTATATTTTGTTAAATGCAAGTTTAAGATTATTATATACAGCTTCAGCAGAGTCTAAAGATGCTATCTGCATCCAGTCTGTTTTTCATATTTCATCGTTTACTATTGTTTCGTTTAGAATGCTATAATACTGTTTTGTAGTCTCAGTGATTTTTATGGGTTCTGGTTCAGTGTGTAACTGCAATGCTGTGAAATAATGGTCTGCTAGTTTGCATGTTATGACGGCTGCTGTCTGGCTGTTTGGTGGGGTCCCCTTATATTTATATGATCAATGCAGGATGAAGTTGTTGTATTTCCGACTATCTCTTCTCGTGTATACGACTATGGATGGGATTATGTTATATGCCGATAATAGGTCTAGGTATTGTTCTATGTTGTTATTTATGTTCCTAATTTTTATAAAAGTGTCTTCTATTATTATCAAGTATTCTGAGGTGCCTACTTCCATGGCTGAAAGCAATCTGTTTAGTTCTTCTGGGAATTTTGTGGTGCTTAAGTTGGGTGGTCTGTATATTGCGTTTAATATCAGGGTATTTTCCTGTTTGATGTTTTTAATTTCGATGCATATGTGTTCTGCGTATTCTAATTTATAGTTTATTTCTGTTACTTCTAGTTTATGTTTGGTAAATATTATTATACCACCACCTCGTTTTGTTTGTCTGCAGTGTTTGTGTTGTTGGAAGTGTGGCATTTAGTAGGTGGATGCCTCTTCGTTTGTCGTAGATACTTCAGTCAGTATTAAAATGTCTATTTCGTCTATATCTTCCTTCAGATAAGCTTGCAGGGTCAACCAGTATTTTTGAATGCTTCTGATGTTGATGTGGAGAATAGATAGTTCTTTTTTGGGGATTGTCACTTGTTTCCATTCTGTTATTGATTTCAGAATGTGGCAATTATCATGTTCCGGGGTGATTACGTCTGCTTGATGGTCTATATTCATGTTGGTTGGTGTGTTGTTCTTTCTTTACGAGTTGTCAATATTCCTTTAATAATAATAATAATAATAATATCCAAATTGTCAGCATCACTTCGCTTGCGCTTTTGGCCATTAAGTAAAATAAGGGTTACTTGAACACAAGCACTGCGATCGGATAACCGAGACGGCTACTAAGTGACTAACGGTCGGGAAGCGTATACAGTACAGTGTGGATACGCTGGACAAAGGGATGATTCACATCCCGGTCGGGACGGCGCGAGATTTCATCACGATACTCAGAACGACGTGCAATTTAAAACTTTTTTGAATTGCTTATTTCTAGAATTTTCTATTTGGTATTTGCGGACCGGGGGTTGACCGCGGATAACTGAAACCGCGGAAAGCGAACCCGCTGATTAGGGGGGAGGGTGAACAACTGTAACAGAATTATAGGGACAAAAAAGCTGTCTGTGTATGTATCCTGTTGTCAATGTTTCCGCTTCCATAATATTAGATCACTAGAAGAAAGAGCGTTATACATTCAATTAAAGTCGCTGACCATAGGAATTCTTTCTCAGCTTTTTTTTTTTTTTTTTTTTTTTTTTTTTTTTTTTTTTTTTTTAGCCGATTCCCGATTTATTCGATCTTCGACACTGATAAGTAGGTTCTTATCCTCTAGCAATTCGGATTTTTAACAACACAACTCAGAAAACAATCCACCATAGCATTCACCGTTTCAGACAGTACGAATTGCAGCAGCTGTTCTGATTTTGTTGTTACCTTTTTAAAATATCGGTAGTCTTGAGCTGAGCTGTCAGCGACGACTAAAGGACAACCCACTGTCCACCGATTTCTAAAAATCTGTTAGAGATGAAAGAGTTTCGGCCTTATTCTCTTTGGGGAATGAAAGGCTTTAAAGGATTATAAGGCTGCGAACACACTTAGTATTTCCCATCAGTGATACATTTTATAGTACGATGGATATTAATGGATGTAAATAAAACCATCTATATGAAGTAATGTTTTATGGCGTTAACCAAGACGCAATAAACCACACATTTCATCATGTAATGTTGGTTTGTTTCAACCTGAGGTAACATCTAGAACAGATCAGACCAGAGGTGGCTAATCTTATTAAAGGGGAAAGAATTATACAGTTTTAAATTCACAATTCTTGCTGCTAAAGTTTCATTAAATCGTACATCTCTTGGTGCGGTGGTTAAAGAACAATTCAGAATTCGAATGCAGGTTTAAAAATGGGAAGCATTTTTCTTCCCAACTCCTATAAAACAGTATTGAATATGCAAAGCGCCATTTATCTTGATATCCATGTTAATTGTTCTCCGGGTAAATTATGGTCCAACTTTAATTCTTTGGCTCTTTACTGAATAGTTATTTCAATAATCTCGGTACTGTTTAACAAATTCATATGACCTACGACCTTTGGCTTTCGTAACCATAATTTTAATAGGATATGTTGGCTAGGTTTCTGTTTATAAATAAATTTTTGTGGTAAATTGCACGTGTTCTCCTGGCCGGTTTGCCTAATTGGAGAGGGGATTTGAAGAACCTCAAAGGGCTAATTCACCTTCCAGCTGAAAGTGAGTTAGCCCTTATAAAGCTTCTTTGCGTCGTAAACAGGATCCGAATCCAGGTCTTTCCAACCTTCAGTTGAAAGTGAGTTAGCCCTTATAAAGCTTCTTTGCGTCGTAAACAGGATCGGAATCCAGGTCTTTCCAATCATACAGCATCGTCCAGACCGACTTGTCTACGAAAGAAAGTTCATGAATGCTTTTTGTGTTTGAAAAAGGCTTATTGATCAGTCGCTTTTAAGCGTTAATGTCGACGCATACTTAAACGAAGACAAATACTTACTGTTAGACTGACAAGAAGAGCAAATCTCTATTTACATCATTTTAAGCAAGAAGTATAATGAATAGAAATTAGAATTTTATCTAATAATTTTAAGAAACCACATTTGATCTCTTAGTAGGTCCCAATAATAAGGCATTACTTTATATTTATGGACATCTTTGTAAACCGTTAATTGATGTGTTGATGTCATTGTTTGAATGGCATTTATAGTGAGTATTTTTGTTGTTTTTGTACATCATTATCACGAACTATGGGTTCAACTGCCCGTTGGCGTCTGATGCCTCCTTCACTATCTTCCACCTTTCTTTGTCCAGTGCGCATTGTTGCAGTTTCTGTACACTATTCCACATTAGTCCTTTATATCGTCTATCCATTCTCTGTATGGTCTACCTCTTCTGTTTACACCATCCATAATAACCAAACATGAACGTCTTTATCTTCCGGTCCTCACTCATTCTGCAGATACGTCCAAATAATTACAGCTTCCGTTTTATAATCTTCTGTATTAGATTCTTGTTTGGTTGCATCTTCCGATAGAGCTCTTCATATTTGTAATTTGTAATTTTCTTTGCCCATCTATTATTAGAATCTTCCTGTAAAAAGTTCTTTCAAATGCCAAAATTCTTTTTCTTACTGTGTGTACTGTATGGACGTTTCAGGTCCATACAGTACACCGCTAAAGATGCATGTTTCCAGCACTCTTAATTTTGTTTGCAGGCTGATCACTTTACTTTTCCACATGTTATCCATGGCCTTCAGATTTATTCTTCCCTTTGCAATCCTGATCTTTATTTCTTTTTTACAGTCCAAATCATATGTCATTTTACTTTCCAAATATGTGAATTGTTCTACATTTTCTATATCAATTCCATCCACTTCTATCTTTTGTTTCATGTTCTTCGCACCAAATACCATTGTCTTTGTTTTTTTTTCCAAGTTCATAACAAGTCCAAATCTCTTTCCTTTCTCATTTAACAGTTTCAATGTTTTTTGTAGTTTGCTTTCGTCTTCTTCAATAATGACAATATCATCTGTTTTTGTACAGGTAAATAGCAGTTCATGTTTATGTGAATTTGTCAAGATGTTACATTGTTTTAAATGCAAGTTCTGATTAATGAATGCTACTTTTTAGTCATAGGAGCAGTACGAATTTTAAGTACGGACCAGCGACCATTTATCACTTCCACTTTTATTTATATACACGAGGAACGCTGAACACTACAGCTGCTCAGGAGCCAAATTATTTTCCTTTCTACGTCGCTTTATTTCCCCTTATATTTTGCATAAACAGTGTAACTTTTGTCTCCAGAGACACGGAGGTAATTTTTAATCATAGACGGTACAGTCGAGGCACCACGGGAATTTATGAAACCATGTTTAGAGCGGAAGGTTTTGGTTGTTTTATTAACTACACCTTATTAGAGTATAGATTAATTGCCAGACTTTATTAAAGATATCCGTCTTGTATGCAGTTAAGAGCGAAGTAAATGGATCATCCATTAACCTTCGTTTCCTTTACAGCACATTTTATGTCCTTTTTATTGGCAGGTTCTGGAGTTATTCAGAAGAATGGTTAATGCTCACCTCATCTTTCGAACTTCTTTTTCCTGCACAGTATTTTCCACCAATTCCCAATATTGGCTTTCAAACTGTATTACCGTGTGATATTCTGATGAGAGAGAGAGAGAGAGAGAGAGAGAGAGAATATCAAAAATTTCGACCGCACACATATTTAGAGACATAATTTTTTCCTCAGGTAGATCCATAATAGTCCATCTCCTGGATGGAGATGACACTTGATAGAAAAGGATGCCGCATCTGTGTTTTCTTTAAGTTAAGAAGATTCTGATTATAAAGTTTTTATCAAACAAAGAAAATTCAAATTTTGTCCAGGCTGCAGCTACTCGCCACGTGCGATTGGTCAGCTTTAGTCGTATGTAGTTTAAATTTTGTATATTTCTGCAAAATGGCGAAATATATAAAACTTAACAAGAAATATCTGTATTTTATACACACACACGCACACGCACACAACTCTACTTGCATTTTAGTTCTGCGGGCCTCTCTACAGTTTTTTTCGTACACTCCCATATCAGTCTTTCAGTGCAACCTTTAGATTGATCCTTCAGCATGTTAGATTAATTTAGTTGGTTCTACCAATACAATCACCAACTTCAGATATTGCTGTGATTTGATCATTAGCTGACTCCCCATTTATCTAACAAGTTTTCCGTTCGAATCCCTCCGTAGTCATGGATATTTGTGATTGCCTTTAGGTGGGAGATAAGTTTCATCACCCTGTCTGAGACCACTGCTTATTGGAGGGCCGAAGTGGCTTGAAAAAGTTCCATGTTTAGTCTCTAGAGCAGAGTTTCAGGACTATATAAAAATAAATAAAAATGCAAAAAATAATATATAAAATGAATATAAAATAGAAAAACAATTTAGCCCGCCTACGGTACGAATGTATTATAGATTTACAAAAAACCTTTCATGGGTGGGAGTCACATAACAATTATACATTTCTGTAAGCAGGTTCTTTTCGAAATTGTTTGGCGCTCTGCTGTTTATAGGCCGCAAGGTCCTGTCTCTGATGGAAGCGATTTCATTTTTAATCCGGCGTGACAGATGAATGTGTCGTCTGTGTTGCCATGCATATTGTTAGCCTGTTTAATACAAATAACAAGTAATTACTGGAGTGAATGGACAGAATATGAGATACTTCACTTTTTCTTGTGTTTTAAAAAAGTTAGAATCATTAAAATCGACACATCTTATATGATCTTTCAACATCCAGGAGGTATTGAACAGCGTCCTGCCTGTAGCGTGAGGCAGTTTTGTCTACGGCCAACTCGAGTTTCCTGGAGGGAAAAACCCTATCATCCCTGTATGAGACAGATTAAAATACCCTTTATAAGTTTTTTTTTTTTTTTTTTTAAATCTGAATGTGAGTCCTAGGCTGTCTTCGCATCTTAGGTTGGATTCTAACTCTGGTCTTTCTAACAACAGAAGGGTATCGTCAATACTAACTGATGTATGGAGACTTTAGCAGCTTAAGAGCAATACTGTCGGTCCTTACTAAATTAAGGAGCAAAATCATATTCACATAACATTTTTAGCACATAAATTTGAAATTTTCTTGTCTTTTTTTGGGGGGGGGGCACGCAAATGGTGTTTCCCTGGAATAACGGGATTATACGTTGTGCAGGTTGCAACCACGGGAATACACAAACTAGACGAAAGATGTCAGTTTTTTTTTTTTTTTTTGCAGATACTTTAGAAAATTAATGACTCTTTTTAACACATAAAATACCTCTGAGAAATAAGGGCGTTTTCAGAAACACTAAAGTGGTTACTGATTCACCGAATACGGTAGTGTGAGTATTATTATTTATAATTAAGAGTTACAAAAATAGAAATTTCTTGAAATTTTTAAGTAAATTTTATTTATTTAGGAATATTTGTGTTTTAAAAGAGCTTTTTTTTTGCGCCATCTGTTGCAACACTTCCTGAGTTACCGACTAAAATGAAAATATTATTCTACTAAGTGAATTGCTCTTATTATTAGTAATTGTTTTGATTAATTAAATTAATGTTTAAGATTTGCACTTAACCATACTTTTTAAAAATTCTATCCAGTAGTATGCTTAAATACACAACCACCCCTTGAGATAACGTCTTGTTATTTCTCTCTCTTTTTTTTTTGTTCTAAGCATTGATAATTACTTAATTCTTATTTGCATTAGATATCGTGAAAAACTGGAACATTTCTTAAACGGATCACTGGTATTGGGCACACAATAAGAATGTTTTCAACTTCAAAGCTGAAGTATTTATTTTAGTTTTGTTTGGTTCGAAATTAAAGGCTTTTCCTCGGCCTTTACAGCTATAATACAAGCAACAAAAAAAAGAAGCAATTACTACACTAGAAAAAAAAGTAATTAATTGAATTAGAATGCGGAACACAATGATACGAGGCTTTTCTTTTATTTCTCCACTACACTCTTTCCACATTTTCTGAGTGAAAAATGGAACAAAAGGGAAAAAATGTATTTCGGATACTGCGAGGAAAACCTTTATAGGAATAGCAAAGGAAAAAAGTTTGTAATGAAAAGTTGGCAAAACCCTTTTTTTTTTCTCTCTACTATCTACTAATTAATTCTCAGCTGTGCTCGTGGAGATAACAAACGAATGTTTATTTTAGAGTTTCTATTTAAAGCGAGGTAGCCAACTGTGTGCAAATATTTGAAGAGGGAATAAACTGCAATCACGGGCACTGCATTAAGACTCGCTTTTTCTTTCTTTCTTTCTTTCGTCCAGCCGAGTGGAGCTTAGAATAAGAGCCTTCTTCTTCACTAGGACAATGATCAATGATACAATTAAGGAAACGCTAAGATTGTGCGGCGGCTTTAACACGTTTCAGACATAGAACTGGCTTCAAGAAAACGACTTTGTTTCATGGCTATGTCTTGTTTCTCTTTCAAGGAGCGCTGTGCTAGCTAGAGACAATTCTTTCTCTTAATGCGTACACTAGAAACATGGGGAGTTATATGTTTCGATTTATTTCTTCGTTAAAGAAAAGAGTTGAAAAAAAAAAGAATTGTGATGGTAACTTTGTACCAATTACTTATCCGAAGTAATAAGCATTCTGTGGAAGTACTTTTCCTTGGAAGCCTAATTTCGCACTTTAATAGGCTTTTGTATAGCGGCAAGGTTTCATTTAAATTTTACTATGATTTGCATAAGAGGATCTCTGAGGGGTTAACAACAGCGATGAAAAATAAGTCGCTACTTGGTTGAAGATAGGGTTTGCGCAATTTAATGGGATGCTAACTGATCACGTTTGAAGTCTCCAGAGAGCCTGCGAGATCTGAATGCTTCTAAACCAAAGTTTATTATCAAGATAAAGCGTTATGTTTTTATACATGGCTGCAAAAAATGAATAAATATTGTATGTTGCAATTCTGTTAGTTCTTCTTTCTCTTGCTCATGAGTGGGCGCTCATTCATTGAGCCACAAACCACAACACATTACTTGCAGCTTGAAAAAGAAGTTGCATCGGCTTATTTATAGCATAAATGAGGAAAGGATAACCTAGTAGAAATTTATCTAACTACACATGCGCAGTCGGTGTTAATTTTCTTATGCGTTCTTCAATATACACAGCGAAAAAATGCATTATAAATTAAACCATCGCTCTTAAGTTTTTATGGATTTTTATTTCTCGATACTTCTTTTCTCTCCATAGTGACTCGCATTATAATTCTAATTTTAGAAATACAAAATGACCGATTTTAAAATATTAATTATTAACCACTCAGCTTGAAGTTTGTGGTGTACTTTTCTCCAACAGCCATGGAAGTGTTTTTTTTTTCCCTTCCCACACTGAGGAGTGAAAATTCATATAAATGAGTGTCCTCCTTCTTGCGGATGTGCAACTCTCCGAAGTTATATTTCAACTGTCGGACGCGGAAAGTCATTTCCGTCCAACTTGCAGTTTTCGGAGTTCTATGTGCTTTCAGGTGTTGCAACGGTGTGTGTGTATGTCTGAGAGAGAGAGAGAGAGAGAGAGAGAGAGAGAGAGAGAGAGAGAGAGAGAGAGAGTCGACAATCACGCTGTCCACGTAGAGCAAGGCACTGAAGAGACAAATGGGAACTTTCGTTTTGTTGCTTTTCATGTAATGGAGTGGCGCGTGTCAGTTACGCTCTCGCGCACGCACGCACGCACGCACACACACAGAGAGAGAGAGAGAGAGAGAGAGAGAGAGAGAAAGAAGTATCATATGTTGGACGGTTATATGTAATCTATAATTTTATTATATAAAATGTAAAAATATCATTAATATTTATGGTTTTACAATAAATATTAATGATAAATATAAGTTTGGAGAACCTCCGTAACTGAGTCAGTATAGACGAAGCCCTTTGGTCGGAAAAACCCGGGTTAGATTCCCGTCAAAGACGTGAGGAAACTTTATCTGGTCTCTTTCGACTGAAGGTGAGTTAGCTGGTCTCATACGGAGATAAGGTTTTTTTTTTTTTTTTTCGGAAACTCGGGTTTTTTCCCAGAACAGACAAACCGGTGAGCACACACACATACACACTGATTACAGTCGGAAATACTACCCTTAGGGGGGGGGGATGCAGCAAGGAGTGGCAACCCGGCTGCATTAATTAGCTGTAAGTTTTTTTCCCCCCCCACCTCGGTAGGTGGGGGGAACTCGACCCGTGCTAGGTTGGATGGATGAGGAGAATATGATGATGATACGTTTGGGATAGTCTATAAATTCGAGTCCACTGTTGACGGATGACTGTCGGATCTTACACTGAATGCACATGGCTTCACAACGCTGACACTCGCGAACTGTTATCATTTGGTCTTGGAAAAAGCACAGCTGCATATTCATTCTACAAGAAACATTTTTGCTATCGTTCGAAAGAGATCTTTCCTATTGATGTGCTTTTATTTAGTTTACTACGAAGTTTCTAATTGCAATAAATTAAATTTTAATAAACTGATTTATTTAATTTTTAATTAAATTGTTTTAAGATTGAGCCGTACAATCTATAGAATTTAAGAAAGTTTCCTGGACCTTATTGTGTGATTAATAATAACTGCTAAAATTTTCGTAATTAATTTTTATTAGGAATTCTTCATTTAGATCTTTCGCTTATAAAATAACTGAGTGCCGGCTTCGATGGTTTGGAGACGCCATGGAGATCACATGATGCGGAAGGTAAAGGAAATGTGTTCGAACCGTGGTAGATCACTTTTAACATGGATATCCCTTATAAAACAAGGTCTTCAAACTGCCCATTTGGAGACATTGACGACCTAGGATAGAATATCCTGGCGATTACGGACTACGGAAGCCGATCCCAAGTGACATGGGATAATGGGCGAGTCAAAGAAGTCTATTAATTATAAAGAAACATATACAACATTCAAGAAATACAGAAATAGCGTGCCTCTCTCAACCAAAAGGTCGTTGATATATATTTGAATTATTCTGAGGAGTCAGACTGAATTTATCAAACTCATTTAACATTTTCCAACGCTTGTTAATTGCGACTGATTATTTCGTTGTGTTGCAAGTTAGTAATATACAACGAAAACATTAAAAAGAAGTACATTTAAAAGAAGTAGTAGACTTGAGAGATGGGGGGGAGGACGCATAAAAATTCCGATATTCCAAAACAGTTTTCGATTGCAGACGTCCAACTAATGAAAAGACAGGCTAATCGTTCGTTTAATATTGGATACTTTCTGAGCGATACGAAGTTTCCCTTTAAGAAAATTTAAAATTTAAAAATTCTATTTTGTGTCTCCCGTTAACAACATTATATTTTTTTATCCGCTTTCCCGGGGCAAGTAGATTTTTCCAGCTAACGTGTAGCTGCAATCTGGACAAAACAGATTTTTTTTTTATTTAATAAAAAATAAAAACTTTCCAAATAAAATCTTTTTCAACTTTAATTAATAATATAAAGGGCCATTGTGCTAACGGTAATGTAACAAAGTATCTTTTCAAAAAAAAAAAAAATTCCAATGCTGTTCTTCCTGTTCTTATATTGTTTATTGATAGTTCTCACATAAAGGAAATATTCTACTATGAATAATATAACACCACTTATCACTTTATGGAACTCCTATTGACATTGGGATATTAAAAAGAGGGGGAGGAGGAAAGTTTTAGGCGAGTACATTTTCTAGTGTCCAGAAGGATTTTGTATAATTTGTCGAGTCCTGGATATAAAAGGTTTTCTTGAACACTTTCATCTACAACGTGACCATTTTATAGTGATATTCATGTAGGTGAACCATATAAATTCAAAAAGGTTTCTTTATTCGCTTTTTTGGCTTGAAGGAAGAACAGGAAGAACAACGCTGGTTAGATAGCTTATGCACAATTTGGAGGCTGCAGAAGGACCTGTGTAACAGACATATACCTTCATCTTTACCTACAAGATGTAATCGAAGTTATTACATTTCACTGAGATAAAGATGACAACTTTGGCTATTTAATTTTTCTTATTAATTACATTAAAATTCTCTCTTCCTTATAATATTGCGTATACGTTTGTTTATGCAGTTCGAGGGTTAATAAAAATATTAGACAGTTTTATGGTATTAGAAAGGTGGTTTATCTACCTGAAGTTATTAGTTACACTTACCATACCGAACATTGAATAAATAAATCATTTGAACTAAATATAGCGCAATATGGTTTATTACCTTAGCGGCGACAAATAAGGTCCACTAACTATATTTCTCTTTTTTAGGATACTAGAAAAATTGTTGGTTCTTGGCATCGACTATTGTGATTATTAAGATATTAGCTATATTAACCAGCAATAGCCGTTATATAAAATTTGAAAGGAAATAAAAAAAAACAACAACTATTGATTTTGTTAACAGAATAAAATACAGCAACGTAGCTAGTTCAGAAGAGTTAAATGAAATAAAGTAAACAGGAGGATGATACTTCTGCAGAATAGAACTAATTTAATATGTAAAATGAACTATTTATATGGATGATCACTCTGAGAACTAAAGATTATGTTACAGAGAATTCGTCACTATCGCTGACGAATAAGAATAGTTTGTTGAAATAAAAATAAAGCTGTTACACAAAAGGTAGGCCAAAACTCGAAAGCTACTCTTGTTGTAACCGTAAATGCACCTTATGTCTTTATGCAAAGACTTTACCCACAGACCTAGACGAAAAAAATCATTCATTCACTCATTCAAATTAAGCAGTTTGACTAAACGTTGTTATATATTTGCGACAATGAATGCCACATTTACACACAAACAACATTCCATACACCCGTTTTTATTTTAAATAGCATATAACTTTTTAAAGAAAAGATTATTAGATACCTCTACGTGTGTCTAAGGACTCGTCGAGGGAGGGAACCTCTGCTCTACAATCACTAAGCAGCCATCTACCGCCGACCACCACAGATAATCACAAAAACCCATACCCATAGCATTTTGTTAACAGAATAAAATACAGCAACGTAGCTAGTTCAGAAGAGTTAAATGAAATAAAGTAAACAGGAGGATGATACTTCTGCAGAATAGAACTAATTTAATATGTAAAATGAACTATTTATATGGATGATCACTCTGAGAACTAAAGATTATGTTACAGAGAATTCGAGCAGGATTCGAGCCAGCAGCCTTTTGCTTGGAGAGCGGATACGCTAACCACTCGTCCAGCCCGGCTGGTTGTTAGATTAATCTGATATAATCATTTTAAGAATTTGATAATCGTTCCGATTTTTGTGGGCATCAAAAATCAACTCTTGCTGGATACAATGCTATAGAAGATATAAAATATAATTTCGAATAGTTTTACCTCATTTGATCACTCATTTGATTTGATCACCGCCTCGCTTATTGGAGGTGTGAATGGGATACGAAAAAGTTCAATGTTCGGTCTCTAGAGTGCCTATTTATCGCTTAGACTAGTGCTTCTTAAACTTTTAGCAGTCGCGGCCCCCTTAAGTATCCTAAAATATTTTCGCGGCTCCCTAGTTGTAGTAACCTAATAGTAATTATTTTTTTTGAATAGTGGTTTTATTTTCTGATTATAATGACAAAAAAAATCAGAAAACAGAAATCAACTTTATTTAAATATTATGTAAAAACTTTACTGTATTTATATTTAGGAAATCACATAATGTTCATTTTATAAGGGGGTAAATTTTAAGAAATAAATCAGTATTACGGCACTGAAAGTTTCGAAAAGTAATTGCACTTAACAACGTTCAGTTCTATGCATTCGTTCTAGTATTGTTTAAAACTTCAGAGAATCACTTCTATCACACGTCCAGTAGGCAAATGTCACGACTTGCAGTGTTGCAGCAGCGAAAAGTCGACTTGTGGCGCCACCACAAAAGAAACTACTGCATTAAACTGCGTAATTCAGATTACTAATACAAAACGATACAAGTTTGAAACAAAGTAAAATAATAAGAAAAAAATAATTATTTTAAGAGATTTCAAAATTTTAAAATCTAGAAATGCTCTATAAATTTTCCGCGTCCCCCTAGGAGGCCGCGTCCCACCGGTTAAGTATCACTGGCTTAGCCGATCTGCAGTACTAATCTGCTATAGGTTTCTAACCTTTAGCACATCTCGATAAAATAGAAATTGTTTGTGCAAAATAAACTGCGTGCGTGTGTGTGGGGGGAGAATATTCGAAATATGAATTATAAAAAGATGTGGAAAATAGAAAATACTGAATAGATAAACAAAATATTTAAATAAAACCACATACTATTAGTACATGGTGTATAAAACTAAATGATAAACTGAGTTGTCTTAGTATATTATATAAAGGAATACGCAAGCAGAAAGGAATACAAAAACTCGAGTTACATTAAAAAATTCAAAGACGCATGCATAACAGACTATGAACCTGCGCATAAAAGCAGCAGAAAAATAAGAAAAAAAAAACGAACTCCTGGGAATCAAGAAAATAGTTTAACTTCTTTCTAAAGAAAGAAGTAGAACCCTTTTTAAATGTGAAGTAACAAAATCAGAGTCAATAATGATGAGAGAGAGACAGAATGAAGCAGTGAAAGAAATTGAGCGTAAAAAAAAGAATGAGAGGTATGCGAAAGAAAACTCTTTATTTTTACAAGATGCACAAGAATTTGTCATACGTTGATATCGCCAACAATGCAATAAAAATGTCGGAATTAACGAATGAAGCGTAAGTTGCTTTTTTTTCCCCGAACATTGCCGCCAAAACCATCACGGTGACCTGGAACAATTCTGAGACCCGCAGATCACAAGATCATTTGTTTTGTAGAAACAGCAGACTTGAAATAAATCATCTTGGAAAATGTTCTGCATCCGTAGGCAGTGAACTGTGGGTTTTTGTTGCCAGTGATGCAGAAAATTAGCATTCCTGGAATAAGCAAGAAGCTGGAGCTGCATCACTTCATCATAGAGTTCCGTAATCCTGTCGGAATGAACAATATACCCTTCGACAACGAGCCAAGATTGTATGTAAACTTTGTTGGCCTCCGTAGATGGCAGGGATTATATTTATGTGCCCACCAGGACTGTCCTTTGTGTAACTTTGCTTTACTAGCCTGCGACAGCAAAGTGGCTTTAGAGAAATTTTGTTTGCCACTGGCACGATCTCGCCAACATAGATTACTACTCAGGCTCACACAACAGACTCGCGAGTGCTTGAGCGGAAGGAAATAAGAAAAGGGAGATTTGCTGCTGACATAAGAAACCAGTGTATCTACCGGAAAAGATGATGCTGAAAAAAAAAAAAACGAAAGAAGAAAAAAAAAAGTATGTTCATAAATATGAAGAACTTCACCGAACAGCATGTAATATAAACACGTAATCGTAATCCAAGGGCACTATTAGTTAAATAGTAGTAAAGTTATTACCACGTTTCGCTTTTGATTTTGGTTTTTTATTACCGCATTTGTCATGCGTAACGAGTAAAATATGTAAAGAAAGTTCTGAAATAATGCTTTAAGCGTATTTGGTTGCACATTAGTCACTAAGAAACATCAAAATTATCCTTTTTCGCATTCGGGAATTTAACCAAGTTATTCAAACAACAAGATAGAAATCCTTAATCTGTAAAAAATATACTGAAACAGCTTTATATGTTATTATTATTTTTTAATAGATATTAGTGCAATTAACTTTAGTTGGCTTAAATATTAGTACCATTAACTTTAGTTGCGTATTGTTTTTCACAAAGTAGGTCAGTTACAGCAGTACGATCCTTTCACCTACTCTGTATTATCAGAAACGTTACATTAAAAGTCAAAGAGAAATGTGTCGTATTTTAAAACAAGCTTTCATATTTGGTTTCAGTAGACCGCCGATTGTTAAAAAATTCTTTATTTTTCTTAATAGGGAAGAGGCTCCAGAGTTCGTCAGTAGGAAAATATTTTGATAAAACTTACCTTTAGCGGCTTCCACGTTCGGACCATATCTTCTGTACGATTTTATTTAACATGGGAATTAGCAAAATGCTATTAGAAAGTATAATAATTAGTTTCCGTATTTTTTATTTTATTATGAAAAGAAACTGGCTCTGCGTAGTAAGGACAACCCACAAGAATTTTATCGAAATGCTGCAAGTAAAAGAAAGAATGAATATGAAAGGAAAACTCTTCTAAAATCCAAACGACATGAGGATTACAGATGCAGAAGAGGTTGTTCAGTTAATAAGTGCCCATTTTGTTAAAAGCTATCAACCTGGTGAACGCAACATTGAGCTCACTGTTACCCCTTCACTAAATGAAGATAAGCAGCTGTGTGAAGGCGAGGTATTAGAGCTGTTGCACAAATTGAATAATACTTCAGCAATAGGGACTGGAATATCAGCACAGGTGCTAAAAAAGTGTTCAGCTGAACTGGCCTATCCTTTGACCAGGCTGTTTAATATAAGTCTCAGAACAGGGAAGATTCCGCAGGAATGGAAGGAATGTATGGTAATTTCATTGAACAAGGGTGGTGCAAAGACGGATGTATCCAGCTATCGACCAATTAGTATCTCAGGAGTGGTGGCGAAGATTTTGGAAATATTGGTTAAGGCCCGCATTCAGAAATGGGTTGAGAGTGAATCTCTACTTTGCAATGAGCAACATGGGTTTACTAAGGGAAGGTCATGTTTTAGCAACTTGCTCACATTCTATAACAATGTTATCATTGAACTAGACAAGGGGAATGGATACACCATCATACTTTTGGATTTTGCTAAGGCTTTTGACAGAATACAACATGACAGACTGTTACATAAATTGGAGAAAATGGGTTTTTGGGTTATACAACATTAGCATGGATAAGAGGATGACTGACTGACAGATATCAAAAAGTGGTATATGGGGGATCTGAGTCGGCAAGGTTTAATTACACCACAGGGATCAGTGCTTGGTCCGCTGTTATTCAATCTCTACATTAATGATATTGGGAAGGATTTGACAAGCGACATACAGCTATTTGGTGATGATGATGCAAAGATAGGTAGGGTAATCAGGAATGCTGCTGATATGCAGTACTTGCAGAATGATTTAAATAAGCTGGAATTGTGGGCATGGGAAAATGGATGTCAGTTCAATGTCAGTAAATGTAAAGTCATTCACTTTGGCGTGATTAGACATCCAGTGTCGTATTATATTGGGGTGATTAGGCTAAAAGAAACTGATGAGGCTAGGGAACTTTGGGTGTTAATAGATAGGAAGTTGAAGTTCACGGGTCATGTGGCAAAGATTGCAAATACAATTCAAAAGATAATTGCAATGCTGAAAGGAACGTTCACATGTAAAGATAAGGATGTTATTTTGCCTCTTTACAAGGCCTTGATAAGAGCTCACTCGGATAATTGTGTGCAGGTCTGGTCTCCTGGTTTTCATTGTGAGAAACAAGTAATAACTAGGAAGTTGGAGAGAGTACAAAGGAGAGTGTTAAAAATGACATCAGGGTTGTGGAATACTGATTATGAAGACATATTGAGAATATGTAGAGTGCAGACACTAGAAAACAGGAGAAAGAGGGGTGATATGATTGAGACTTACAAACTTCTGAAAGGCTCATACGGGATTTCAGTTGATGGAATTTTTCAATTTATGGAGGGTGGGGGGGGAGGGAAGGACAAGATGGCACCCCCGGAAACTAAGAATGAAGGCCACTAAGAAGGGGGTAAAGGCTAGATTTTTCTCTCAGAGGGTGGTGCGTGATTGGAATGGATTGCCATTGGATGTTGTGAGTGCAAGCAGTGTGAATGAATTCAAGAATAAGTATGATAGCTGGTGTGTGTGTGTGTGTGTGTGTGTGTGTAGTATGTGGTCTCCCTCGATGAGTCTGACTCCCTGGAGGTGTCTCTTAATAATAATATTTTTTTTTTTACAAATTAATACGAATAGGCACATCACACATATGGACAGTCAGCAATATGTTAATTGTAAATATTTCAGCATTAGTCAGATGTCAAGTGGATAATACTATTTGCATTATATTAGATTTTATGTTACCATATTTAAAATTTCTGCTTTTTTTTTTAAGTTATTATATCGTGTTTTTTTATCAACAAAATTCCAATATATTATCACTTAGAAGCTGCTAAAAGCAAATTTGACCGCATTCCGTTTTTCAGTGTTGTAAATATGGATGCTTAATCAATTTTTTTGTGTGAATATTACAAAGGAAAGGTTGCTAATGTATAGTGCTTTTATCAGTGCCGTTGGTGATAAGGGTAAGATAAACCGGAAACCCCTGCTTTGGAGATCATACATGGAAATATTTCGAGCTACTTCAGGTTCTCCATTATGCAGGAGAGTTGATTACCTAAAGTCTCACAGACATCCATGCTGGTGGTGGGATTCGAATCCACATGTTGTTGGGTGTGGAGTAGGTACGCTATCCACTTAGTCAAAACCGGGTTCATATCCATCCATCAGTGGCTTTTTAACAGGCACTTAAGTGCCCATAGCCTTCCAAGTATCCTTGGGTTTCCTAACACTATGAGGATAAGGCAGTTACCCCTATGCTGCCAGGTATTCTTGTTTGTAAATTGCACGTGTTCTACTGGCTTTGTCTGTTCTGAGTGAACGAAAAACCCGAGTCTCCGGGTGACAACCCCCCCTACCTCGGTATGAGACCGACTAACTCACCTTTAGTCGAAAGAGACCAGATTAAGTTCCTCACGTCATATACACGAAGCCCCAGGTCTTTCCGACCCAAGGGCTTCGTGTATGCTGATTGAGCTACGGAGGCTCACCAGGTTCATAACTTGATGGGAATTTTCAAAATTTCCCAAGCTTTTCAAAATGCAGCCAATTTAACTTCGCTAACCCAGATTGCAGAGACGTCAAGATTTTTTCCTCCATGAAACTCTGGTTTTATATTTTTATATCATAGAAAAACAAACTGGAAGCAAAACATACACAACAATTAATAAATATAATACATTTGCTTCATCGCCTTGGTGTCTTGGGCGCATTTTTAACCAATACCAAAATCGAGAAAGCCAACTCATTCACACGAGTCTTGTAGTTATATGTTGATAATCAAATGATTAATTTGTTTGTGACTAAAAGTAGACCAGACATTTGTAGACTTAAATATTTATACTACGAAGTTACAAAATAATTCTTTCACCTTTTTATGTACCATTCTGTTCTACTCGTATTACGGTGCTTACTCTGATGACTAACATGGCCTTTAATTTCTAATCCAACCTTTATGAGCACAGAGAACAACCATTTCCTACCCATAGAACCAACTCGCAAATTACTATTCAATAACGGCCACACATCTGTAAAGTTATTTAATTTAAAACAATTCCCTTTTTGAAATTTCAGACTTTTTAATTACATGAAGCTACCTCCAGACTAATTAAAATTTTGCGTTTTCGTTCCTACTCCATACAAAAACGACTTCGAGGCGAGTACCTATAGTGATTTGATGAGTGATGCCGGGCATGCGTACACACGCACGCAACTGTATAATAGGGATTAAATAAATAAAACAAACTCCGGCTGATAAAGCAAAAGCGTCAAATCTGGTTAATGAAAGCAGTTCTTTGAAAATATGGAAAGAGTTCAAAATATTCTCTTTCCTTTCTTATTCTTCCTTCTCCTTTCCCCTTTCTTACCTCCCCTTTGCAGGTTACAGCCAATTTGGACCAAATTTGGATTTTTTTTTTTTTAAACGGGAGTTAACTTATTAAAGGTTGCCAACTTATCATACATTAGCGCCATGGGTTGAATAATCTGGTAATCCAGCTCTAGAGACAAAACATGGAACTTGTTTTTTCAAATCATTTCAGGCCGCCAATAAACATGGTGGTGATCTCACACATTGATGGTCTCGTCATTGTGTTCACCGGTGCACAAGGTGGAATTAACCCACGATCTGTCGGTTGGAGAACTGATGGAATGCGGTTGTCTTTCGCTGTTTAAGATTGTCAGAGAATTTCGGCCCAATCAGACTAAAATAAAGCGACAGAGTAGCTTTGTTCACAAACACCCTGCAGGTTACGTAGTTCAATGTATATTGCCAAATTAATTAATTAATTTATTTATTTTTTGCGTTGCTCAAGTCCTGTGACAATTTAGGCACAATTAAAGGGCAGAATAGAAGGCTAGATTATAAATAGAGAAGGAAAAATTAAAAAATTGCGCCAACAGCGTGAATTTTTAATCTATTAAGGTGGTCTCACAAAGGACGATGCAGATCATCTGATAATTGTGAAGGTGAATGTCCCCCACAAAATTCGAGCAGTACTGTAACAGAAGCAATCATAAAACCACTAGCCTCTTGCCTTCTCAGTATGCGGCTCACTTTTTTTTTTACATATGAGATGTTTTTTTTTTCTCTATCATTATTTCTGTATCACTGTTTTCAATGTCTATCATACAATGTTGTGCCTTGAGAAATGTCTGTGATAACTCAGTGGGAGGAACAACGTTCATGCGAAAACGAGTTTTTACTGTTCGGAAATCGATCTAAATTTATCCATCTCTTACAGGTAGTAGTCTGTCTTGACTGTGTTCGTGAACATGCCTCAGAAAGAAAGAGAAAAGAACGCGGAAAATAGACATTCATTTCCCACGAGGATGACTGACGGTATTCATCATATTCTGGCTCGCACAGAAACTACAAA
Organism: Typopeltis vanoorti; assembly: GCF_054136105.1. Taxonomy (NCBI): domain Eukaryota; kingdom Metazoa; phylum Arthropoda; class Arachnida; order Uropygi; family Thelyphonidae; genus Typopeltis; species Typopeltis vanoorti. The sequence continues at coordinate 82,648,043 of NC_143561.1, forward strand.
AAAGAACATTATCTGAGAGAGGATTTCCGCTGACCTCCAGTCCATTTACAAAATAAGCGGATGTCAGGAAAAATGAAGATATAGTTGTCTTTGAAAAACAGAAGACGAATCCTGCAGTGATATTTTATAAGAAATGATAGGAATGCTGTCGAGCGTAAAACCAGTTGATCACGAATCCCCCTGATAAATTGCGATAAGAAAATTAAAGATTTACTTTAATTTTCTTTGCGGATCTCTTTATTAATCCACCATGTTGAAATAACACAGAGTTGAACCATCATTTATATTTTAATTTAGTTTCTGTTGTAAATGCGCAGAAATGTTGAATACGTTAAAATATTTTAGGTTTCGCAGGGGACGATTTTCATCGCCAGGTGTGACACCACCATCTTGCTTATCTGAAGATCTGAAATGCCTTGATAAAAAATGTATCCTATTTAGTTTTTAGAGTGATGTTTCCGGATTATATAACTCTAATCCACCCCTGATACTAAGAAAATGATAGGTTTACAATTTGATGGATTGAATTCACATATTATGTGTGTGTGTGCTTATAAATGTTCCGTCTTCTTTCAATCAGACCTAGATCTGATTTTACACGAACTACAATTTTCTTCCATCGCCTCTTAACAACCGTCCGTGTCGTTAGAAGCGATTCCATTTACTCATGACGATGCGTCGCTACTCTGAACTGTTTCTTTACTTTCACCACTCTATTGCTTCTCTTTCGATAGGAAAGTAAATGGCCATCAGCACTCTGAGAGTGATCCCTAATTTTCGGGCAACTTAGTGCGGATTAGCTACGTTTTCTCCTATTCACAACATACATTCCAACAAATAATATCAACGGCCGCAAAAGCTCCCAGCGAGGTTCACCGCTGGTAAGAATAGCGTAAGCCGTAATCTCGCGCCGAACGAACTCGGGATATGTTCCATTAAAACCTGTAAGCTAGAGATTACTCTCGCTGCAGCTCTTCGGAAGTCTTCGGAAGAGCGTCAAAGGAGAAAAAAGTCTCTTGACATCATTCGATTAGGTGTTAATGTCAATGTCTTTTGATGTCGTAATAAATTCTTACGTTACAGAAAAAAAAAAGTTGCGACACTAATGGAAATATTCTTTAAAAGGAAAGACTGCGAATGGTATGCAGTTAATCTCTTATATCAACATTAAGTAATGCTTTGTATTGTGAGGCTTTCCACTAGAGGGCATAGCATACTGTTTTCTTTCTTTTTTTTTTTTTTTTTTTCGTTTTAATAATCTCGGAAAGACAACGTTTATTCTTGTTAGTCCTCTTAATATGACGTCCTCTTTATTTCCACCAGAAATTCCTTCATAATCGGTTAAGCACGTAGTCACGAGATATAAAGGAATATAGCGGATCGAACAAAGTTGGCAGAAGGATTAAGCATGACGTAATCACGACAGCCGAGTGCACTTCGTCTTTCAATATCTCCTCTGCGAGCGTCGTTGTGCCTCTCTCCTTGCATGCACATACTGGAGTTGGAGTGTTTTACCTCAATTATCTGCAGATTACATGAAGGGCTGCATAAGCCTGTACAAACAGCGAGGAGGAAAATTTTATATCAGTTTACAGTGTTCCATAAGACTGTAAACTCTCGACTCATCTCAAGTGTTTTAGCCAGCTAGTTAAACAGACGGTCATAAATGGAGTTTTCGAGAGAGAGAGCTGTGGGATTCTTTTGGATATCGATGGATAGTAATAGCGATCGAGGTTATATCAGATTGCTGCTGGTGGAAAATGAAAAGGTTTCCCAAAGTTTACTGTCTGATAAGATCTAACGGAAGTTTTTCGATTAGTTATGCCTGGAAGCTGGCGCTTCAGAGCCTCTGACTCATTTATGGCCTCTTGAATATAACTTGCGTGATCCCTGTTTAATATAGTTCTGGTACTTTAGTCTTTGAGAGGAATTTGCTTCGATTCGCCACTTAACTTTAATGGCAAAGAATTTTCTTAGAAAAGAAATGCGCACGAGAACCCATTACAATACAAGAGAACTATCGCCTGCACCAAGTACATCGTCATGTCTTTGAACATGCAAAACTCTCGGCATTCTTTAAGACTTTCGGCTATTCTGAAATGTATGCATCACTTAAGAAACTGAATCATTAAAACTATGAGGGAATGCAGTATTTAGAAGTATCATCAGGATCGTATGAAGCAAATTTTGAAATGAGAGAGAGAGAGAGAGAGAGAGAGAGAGAGAGAGAGAGAAAGAGATTACTTTTTCCTTCAAGCGAAATGTATATTCAGCTGAAATATTTTCAGCAATTTTTTTTTGGATAGGGATGCTCGCCAGACACGAGAACGCTCATGCATTTAATGAAATAAATATAAAAAAAACAGTATTTTCTGAGAGCTGAGTCACCCTAACGCAACGTAACTAGACTTGAGATTTAATTAGTTATAAGCCTGTCTTTGTTACAAGACTGTTTTCGGAGTACGAGAATTTTTTACAAATTTCAAAATCACAGTTAAATTCCACAGCCCACTCTCAATAGCAAATTAATTTAGTCATTCACTGATTAAAGTGAAATAATAATAATTCGGTGCAAGATCAACTGAAAACAGCGCTTTCAACTCATTGTATATATATATATATATATATATATATATTTAGATTTGTTTCGAGACGTTTTGTTTGTCAATTACTGTTTATTATGTACTGTTTGGTATGTTTCTATTGATCAGCGACTTTCTGGTGATAAAACACATGCAACATGTATCACATGAATATATGGTTAGATTCCTTTCCAACAAAAGTTATGTTCTTAGTGTATTTTATTATTATTGTAATTTCATTATTTCAAAAATAATAGTCCATAGTCCATCTAAGGGAGTCAACAGTATGCATTACTCAATTATTTTCTGCACACGAAATAAGCATACTGCTACAAAATGCGTTCGAGGCCGGTTTTATATATATACATGTATATATATATATTATTTCGCTGGTGCCTTTTTGTGTATTGAAGACACCGATGCTTACGAACACTTTATGACAATAATGGAACATTGTGAAGTCGGCATGGCATATATACCTTTACAATCATTATTCAGCCTTTTGTCGTACTTCTTCGATTCGATTGTTTCCATCAAGTGCAGGGAAGAAAGCAAGCTACTTTTTGCCATTCTAATTTTGCACCAGCGACTAGAATGAGGTCTTATGATCTCGGCAATGTTTGCTCAACTGTGTGCAAAATCAGCTGTGTGCTCTTTTTTATAGTAGTTCAAGATAAGAAATATTAATTTTCTTATGGAGAGGGATGTGGTATATGACTGTGAAGGTGAATCAGAATGTGATATTTGAGAAGAGAGCAGTTTCTTTTTTACGTATATGTTCAACAATTTTCGATTATTCGCACTTTTATATAAAACAGGACACAAATCAGCAAACCGCATATGCCGGCGTATAAGACGACACAAAATTTTGACAATCTCTTTTCGAAATTTTGTGCTATATAGTACGCCCACAGATACGAGACCCTTCGACACTTTTGCGCATGTCAACAGAAGGAGAATCCCTTCCGATAATAGGGTAATCAATCCGTATTGTGGGATGAGTTGTTTATTATTACACGTTGGAAAATTAACTTCTCTTTTATGATCATTGTAGTTTTTAAAGTGGTAACTATTTTACTTGTATAACAGTTGGGAAATTTTATCTATAAAGCACGCGATTTCGCGTGTTGTTGACCAATACCTTCTCTCTTTCTCACCTTCAACATGAATTGACTCTTCCTGGCAGTCTGCCAACGAGAGCTCTCGCTTATGTGGTCGGACTATACCTGCTGTACGAGACAACCACAAATTTTATTTACTACTGAATACACTTACATAACATTTACTTTAATATAATATAGGCATAGTAAATCATCGCAAATATTTTCTTGACTGTAATTTATGAACGATGTCTTTCGTATTCATATATTGTAATTATTCATGTTATTACCAGTAAGGTTTCATTAGAATTTAAATGAAAAAAAAAAACCCTACATGCTTGCCCTATTGAATATTCAATACAAATATATTTATATACAAAACATATTAATATGCTAATATATTAATATATTAACATGCTTAGAACACGGTACATGCGTCCAACATAACACCGATGCACGTACATTACTGCAGGAGTTAGATGGATCGCTTGACGATATTTTTCATCGCCGAATTTCAAGGTTCAAGGTTTTATATACAGAAAGACGATCCTTGGTTTTAGCAGTTTTTTTTTTCACTTCCAATATTGTCTTATATACCGACATATACGGTATTTATTTGATCGAACCTTTCGTTATTCTAAAGAAAACGATATTTTAAAACTCCTGCATACTTTAAAACAGACGTCGACTGATTCTTTGACGTTTTACTTGCTGGAAGTCATAATCTGATGATTAGAAGTATTTGTTAACGATGATTTTAAATGACATTTCAGCCCTGCTGCTACATTCGTCAGGTTAAAGGTAAAGTTTGTTACAGGAAAACGTTCATTCATGAGGTTGGAGTCATTACTGCACTAAGTTACAACGGAATGTCAGTTGCTAATTTAACCTTCACCGTCATTTCTGTGCGTGAGCCCAACACGTTATACTTACCCATAATGCAATGCTGCTACTCTCAGAAGTTTGTTCTCCAACAGCGATAGTTAATTTATCTCAGAGCCATGTTCTAATCCCTCTGGTTTCCGAGACTCCTAATTGAGCTTGCTGGAAACTGTTTGCTTGTTATATCCGTGCTGTACAGTCTTGTAATTGGTCCTTTACACGGGATGCTGGGGGGCAGCATGTCTCCTTCGGTTGCTGCTTATTACTGAATACAATGAACATTTCTCTCTTTGATCGATCGGCCTCATCGCTTTGCTGGGCAGGTTCGATAGATACCGTTCTATCAGACGAGTTTTCATTATTGGTAATGTAGCTACAGGTATCGGAGATTTTTCTTGCTGCCCTCCTACAATATACAATCATTCGTTGGCTCTCGGTACACGGGTGGTCTTTATATTTATGTATTGATGTTCCCAGATGGAATACATCAGTGTACCGAACCGAGCCAAGTGGAACAGACTGATATCTCGTGTACTCATTGACCAACACGCATGCAATATACAATAATGATCAATTCCATTTCGAACTGACACAAAGTGCATGGAAATGTATTATTTCCGGACTAGCAGTAATTTGGTACAGTAAGTATGAGGCTTGCAATCTGACCGCAAATTCCGGAATGTTTGTTAACATATGGAAAATCTAAAGACTGCAAGGAAAAGAAGCTTAAAAATATTATATAAAATAATTAAAATGTTTTTAAAGCAAATATTTTTAATACGATTTAGCATTCTTGCATAAAACGTATTAATTGGATGTCAAAAGACAAATTGCCATTTATTCTTTTTAACAATGTAAAGGTTTAGTCTTCTAATCATTAGGCACATAATACATTGTGAAATAAAGCAATTTAGCCATACTGTAATAAACATGAATTTCCCAGATTTTGCATTAAAATAATGAAAACCATAGCACTACCTAAAATACACAAGGAACTATAAAATATGGAACTTAAAAATATTAACTGGAATTATGAAAAGTGTGAAATAATCTTTATAACATTATGTATTGTTGAAAGATCCCAGTAGTGAGGTTTGTTAACGTGTTGCAAATTTCAAATCATTAAGTTTTTTTTTTTTTGGTTTATAACTGTAAAAAAAAAGGTTCTGTTTGAATAAACATTTTATCCTAGAGGGAAACGTGTGATTTAGGGAATGCAAACCAATTAAACTGAAGACTTCAGTCTGAAGTCTTTCTGTTTAATCTCTCTCTCTCTCTCTCTTTAAATTAGAACTATCTTTTCTTTTTATAGAAAGATCCAACTAACAAAAACGATTACAAACTTATCAAAATGAGTCAAGAAAAAAAAACTTTTCCTAAAATTTTAAGTTCATTTATAAGAGTTTGCGAAAGAAATTCTAATTAAAACTAAGCTGTCATTAACCCTCTCCAAGGTTTTTCTGCATTCCTCTAATGAATATTCGGAGAAAATATTTTGTGTCCAAAGCAAGTGAAATTTCCTCCTTGAAATGGGAGGAAATTTCGTTTGCGATAAATGCAATTGGAAAAAATCAATATGGAGCATTAAGTAATAATTGCAACTGTAGCTTTTAATTACAGAGGAAAAGGAGAGTGTAGAAAAATCGTTAATTTATTCTTTGTATGAATAAAACTTGGCGGAGTAATTGAGACTCCTTTCCGGCCACTTCTTGTTTGACTCAAGTGTGCCGAAACTGAAAAAAAAAATTGTTAAGAATTTTTTCTGTTACCATAGCTAAATGCACGATAAGCAGTCATTAGTGGTACCGTCATTAACGAAATTTTCAGTAATTACCACCAGGGGGCGCAAACAGTTATTTTCGTTCGTATTCGGTTTATTCTCGTCATTTTTATAACTGACGTTTCAATACATTTTATGCTCCGTGGGAATATTTTATTCGAGAATTTAAAGACCGATATAGAGCAATATATCCTATCATGAAAATGGTTACTAATTAACATAATTATTGACTTTTTTATGCTTTTGAATACATTATTTCATAAGAAGATGAGGTTTTATTAAAATGAATCAGAAATGATATAAGATTTGTATGAGAAATGGTTAAATTTCTTCCTGATATACGGAGCTATTTTGGATAAATGCGCCAGTATACCATCCTTAGGGTACTCCTCAGGAAGAGTTTGTGTGAATAAAGCAATGTCCAAATGACCTCAGTAACATAATTTGAATCGCATGCAGTGTATAGTGCTTATGGAATCTATCTGACATTTATTCATCAATGTCATTAAAATCAAACAGATATTTATATTATATTTTCTGTTTTGTTGAGGGATTATACAAGCGGGAATCTGAATTCCCAAACTGGGAAATTCTAATTCCCACTTTGGGGATTATGTGTAAACATACTACCTTATATAATATATAATTGTCGACCTGTTATAACTAGCCGGGCCGAATGTCTAGCGTATCCCACTCTCTAATCAACAGGCTGTGGTTCGAATCGTACCGTTTGCAAGGATGGTTGTGAATGTCTTTAGGTAGGAGATAAATTTAACCTCCTGATGTGAGGCCACATGCTTGTTAGTTGGAGGCCTGAAGTAGCTGAAAAAAAGAGTTTCAGAAACCATGCTCTAGAGCAGAGGTGAGATAAACTTAAGATGTTTGCTCGCAGAATAATCCAATAATCCAAATCCAGCTGTGGAAAATCACACGCGCGCGCGCGCGCGCACGCACACACACACACACACACACACACACACACACACACACACACACACACACACACACACACACACACACACACAAAAATCATCGTTATCATCATGGGATGTGAGTTATATGCCCCACATAGAAGAGAACTACCATTCCAGAACTTTCAAAGAAGCTGCTACAGTCGCTCGTTCAGCAGGTAACTTAAATAAGAATTAAAGCCTAATCTTACCAGATATATGGAAAACTCTAATCAGATCATTTAACCAAAAAGAAATGAACTTTCATGAAAATTACATTAAATATCTCAACAAATAAAACGTTGTACTTGTGACACGCGTATCATATCACTGTTTCACGTTCAGTGATAACTTTATATAATTTTTAGAATTGTCGGTTAGTTTCCTAGTTTTTGTTACTTTCTATCGCCTACCAGTTTATTCCTTTGAAAATGCTGACAGATATTAGTCAGTGAAATGCTGGATATTAAACTATTATTTACTTGGCTAGCTTACAAAATAAGTCTTTAATTATTAATTCCAAATATTATTTTGTATTTGTTGAAACACGATATGTATTAATTTTTTACATTAAATATTGTTGTCGTGTGGGATTTCCCCCAATTTTTCTTATCCGTCCCTTAGGACTGGTTGAGCCCTACAACGAGGAATTTAAGTATGTATGTTTTGACTGTAAATCCGTGTGTTTGCGGGCCAGTTTGCCTGTTATGAGGGACGAAAAACCCGAGTTTCCGGATGAAAAAACAAAACAAAATAATTCTAACACCGCATGAGATCGGCTAACTTACCTGTAGTAAAGAGACCAGATAAAGGTTCCTCACGTCGCAGACGGGAATATAACCCAGGTCTTTCCGACTAAAGGGCTTCGTCTATGCCGACTGAACTACGGAGGCTCTACGCATTTTTGAACATCAGTCCTACATGATCTCCAAGATAACACTGAACAAATCGGGCCTATCAGAATATGAAATTACGAATACGGGAGCTCTATACATTAAATATTAATCTGCTTTATTATTCAAATTAAGTGGATATTGAATCCAACATTATTTGAAATAATTTGTCTTTGAAATAATGTTGGATTCAATATCACTTAATTTGAATAATTTTGCATCGTCGAAGTGGCTCTCTTTTTTTCAATAATTCTTGGTGCCTTTTGTGATGTGACAGCTTTTTTGGCAACTCGTATGGTAAAGTGTAAGTTCTGCATCACTTCAAGCTGAGTATTTACATCTGGTCTTGCTCCCACTGACGAGACCTCAACAGAGGTCGAAACCGGTTTTTGCCTGTCTCTGAGTGGGGCCACCGCTGAGATTATGGCTCTTCTTGGTGGTGGGGTGAGCCTGACACTGGGTAGAGCCAATGCTGAGAAGTTCTTCTCGGTGACGCGGTGAGCCTGTCACTGAGTGGAACAACGCTGAGTTGGGCGATCTTACGGGATCGTCTTATTTTTAGAGCCCACTTTATCTATACAAAGGTCGAAACCGGTCTGGGTAGTGACTCCCCACATAACGTATAACATCATACTCGTCCGCTAGGAGATGTGTTTTACATTATGGGAAATACTTAGGAAAGTGATCGGCGCTTATTCCACCTTTACTAAGAGTTGCCCCTGTCATTAAAGGTTTGCTTACGCTTGGATCCGCTGAAACTTTTATAGTTTCTATATATTCGGCACGAAACGCTTGTAGTTTCTCTATTCGACTTCGAAATAATGTTGGATTCAATATCCAATTAATTTGAACAATTTTGCATCCCCGAAATGAAGCCTTTTGGCTCTCTTTTTTCAGTTAATCTGCTTTATATATTTTAATACAGTTTTAGTTTTTAAATGCATCCCTCTTTTAATAAATTTTAGATAAATAAACACATTACGATGATTATATCTAAAAATATTTTACTAAGAGAGAGACGCGCTTCTGGTAAAGTTTGAAAACTACCTTCATTATAAGATATGCTGTACTACGGCAAAGTTTGTTTCACCAATGAAAAATGCACTTCACTGCCACAATTTTAATACTTCACAACAAAACGCGAGTGCGTTTTGTTCTTCGCAATTTTTTTATTTCTGTTACATGTACAGTTGATTATTTCTCTCCCTCTCTTTAGTTGAATTATTAGGAACATATTTGTTAAATTCCTTATTTTTCGAATTCTGTGTTATCTCAGGTTAATAGCACAGCCGAATGTAAATAAAAATCAAAAATTAATGACTCATAAGTGAATAAAAAACATCTTTCAATAGCGAAATGTTTAATGTATGTCAACAGTGGAAATCTTGGCATTCATCAGCTTTTATAGCGAATGTACTCTTGCCAAGAATGAATTCGACCAATCAAAATGTTCGCCACAAATGTCCATTAACCAAATATTTACGCTTCAAATGACATCCCCGAACTTTATAAAACCGCCAGTAATTTAAGTAAGAAGTCAACAAAAGAAACCTTCCGGGAGAGTCATTCTACCGTATTAATGTGTTAGATATGTAAAAAGAGAGATTTTCATCTGTTAAGTTCCGCTGGGAAACTTCACAAATGAACTAGCAAGTAGAAAAATACATTTCGAATTCTTTCCGAAAAGATTTTTTGGCTACTCTTCTATATTAAAGTATGGATCAATACTTTACTTATTTCACTCGCTGGTTGAGCATAAAACAAAAAAAAAGTAGTGTACAGGCTAACGAGCGAATGTTCAAATTACGAATTAAATAAATGCGCTTTAAACAAAGCCTTAATTTTGTGACGAAAAAAAAAAAACTTTCTGCTCTCATCAAATAAAATTGTCGAAAGATTATTTGATTACTTATTATCTCTGTTTGAAACTGGAAAGATTAAAATACCAAACTTCGAAGTAAGAAAGATGGGGAAGGTGGAATTAAGAACCCTTTCTCTCGTCGACTCCTTCGAAATGAAGTTTCTGCATCGGTAGAGTCGGTCATGTGGAATTTAATTATCAGGATGAGAACTGCCGAGTCACGCTTCACTGCTAACCGCACAAATAACGGTTAGCATCGCGTGCACCACCACCACCCACCTCCTTTTACCGTATTTTCTCTAGATTTTTCAATCGCGCTGAAACTTATCGGAAAGTTGGATAGCGAATCAAAAGGAGGTATTTACTTTGCAGACATCTTCAAGTGTGTCGAAAGTTGTTAAAGCGACCTTCAGCAGTTGACTTTTGAATTAATATTTCCGCACAATACCGTCAGATGTTCGAGTCTACAAACATCACAAGGTAATATTACTTTATGGTCCACTTGTTGAATATAAACCAAAGTTGGATGCTATGCTTCTAAATAACTTCTTCTTTCTGTTTTTGTCATTTCTTTTTTTTTTCTTCGATTTTTTCCCCCTAAAAAATAGCAGAGAGCAGAGGTCGACAGTTAACATTTAAATATTGCAAATTAATATACAAAATCCTATTAACATTTCGATACGAAAGTTAAAAAATAAAGTTTTGTAGATTCTCTGTTTAACACATTAGATAATTCTGTCATATAGCCCCCATATACTGGAATGTGTAGCACCGAATAAATTTATTACTGTTAATTTTTTTTTTTTTTGTTTGTTTGTTTGTGTACTGTATTTTACTCTGAATTAAGTTTAAATAAATAAATCCTAAGTTCTCCAATAATTTAAACGACAGACTTATGTTTCGTAGGACGAAATGAGTATAATGTGAAATGAGTTGTTTGTGACATTTTTATCACGGTGATTAACAAGAGTACTTATGATTTAGAACCCGTGTAAACAGCAAAAAGCATAAAACAAAACGAGGGTCATATCTTTTTCCGCTAGAGTAAAATATAATTTTTTTTTACCTTAGTATGTTCAAAACTAATGCAGAATCAAGCGAGGCAGTAAGTACCCCTATGTTAATTAACTGAAACCGAGGGATAACAATATATTAAAAAATATTTATTATTTTAAATGCACGACTAGTTTCGGCTTCCTGGGAGACTTTATCTGGTGCATAACATGGAAGTAAAAAAAGAGATAAAATATACATCACTAGAGAACAAACAGTTGTAAATTAAGTCACATATATTATTATTCCAAATTATTGATATTCCAAAGGCGTTCTGGACCACAGTTAGATGATTGAGAAGTAACAATCAGAGACTTAGTACTGCCCTAGATGATGTTTCTCACTTTCCTCTGTTCGTAGTTCAATAGAAATTTCCTTCTAACGGAAATAAAGACGGTAAACTCCTGGATATTTTAATCTGTCATGTTTTGGTTTTTTCTGTACAAAGCATAGTACGGAGTTTGAGGAGTGAAATGTTTTATATTTTTTTTTGAGAATTTTGGTGAAACTAACTTGGGTGAAACTGAGCTGATATATGGAAGAGAAATAAAACCTTGTACGTCATTATTATCTTCAATACTGTGAACAGGTCGATTAAACGGGAGTTTTTTTTAATAATCTGCTTACGATAACCATTCTTCTGAAAGGTTGTTAGAAGTAGAAAAAAACTTTAATTCTTTGATCTCTTCTTTACTAATGAGGAAGCGAACTCATTTCTACCTAACTGCAGAAATGATGCCACACTTTTTGGGTAGGTAATGATGAGACTGTCCATAAGGGTATCTATCGGTATGTGTGGGTTTTATGTAAATAGAGATCTTCGATTTTTCTGACACGCATAATTTTAACATCTTAGGAACGGGAGAGAACCGCCAAAGTCCAACTCCGCAATAAATTGTATATTTGGGTGTTGGTTGTTGAGATAGTTCACGAACTCTCGGAGGGAATCTGAACTATGGCTTCAAATTAAGAAAATATCATCTATATATTTTTTTCCCTAAATTTGGCTTCGATAGGAAGGAATTGATGGCATTTTCCTCAAAGGCTTCTACATAAACATTTGCCAATATAGGATATAAAGAATTGCTCATGGCCAAGCCGAAGGTCTGTTTGTAAATAGTGTTTTTAAATAGGAAGTAACCAAAATTTGCGCAGTGGGTCAGAAATAATATGTATAATATATATATATACTGGGCCGCTATTTGCTCGTATTGTATATTTAGCACAAATTATGGGCCTTATGGATGCTAGTTCTGCCTGACCGGCTCCCATGTGTTCAGCTGAACTGTAGAAAACACAATGCGGAAACTGACTGCCTCTGAGCAAGTAGCTGGAGAGAGTATGAGAGATGGGGGGGGGTCATAGATTAGCTGAACTGCTGTCTTCTTGAAAGCTTCAACAGTTTTTTGGTGCACCAGTCCCAAATGCGAGAGAACTCTTCCATATATATATATAATGTACGGCATCTGTATAACTACCGATTTAGTATGGGACAAATGAAAGATAGCGTCTTGAGCGAAAAAGGATGATGTTTTTGGAAGCTGAGGATACTATAAAAGTATTTGTTCCAGGAAGCTTCAGTAGCTCAGTCAGTATAGACGAAATCCCTTGGTCGGAAAGTCCCGGATTCGATTCCCGTCAGTGACGTGAGGAATCTTTATCTGGTCTCTTTCGACGAAAGGTGAGTTTGCCGGTCTCATACAAAGGTATGGGTTTTTTCCTTCCGGAAACTCGGGTTTTTCGTCCCACAGAACAGGCAAACCAGCCCCTTGAACACACATATGGATTACAGTCATGAATGCGTCCCAGACATATGTCGGTCCCCAGCCCTGATAAAATTGGGGGAGTTGAGAAAATCAATGGTGAACTACCGTGTAAAAATTTCACCAAGAACAATTTGTAGGCAATGCCTACAAAGTCACGTAGGATGGGAAACGACTGAAAGGATAAATCATCATCATTTGTTCCAAGAAAGGCTATGGGTCTGTGTCAGTCCCAGAAGTGGAACGTTGGCTTGACTTTTAATCTGGGCATTATCAAAGGTAAAGGGGAAAAGAACCGAAGCATGCTTTGCCAAAAAGGGGCAAATTTAAATTCTGTTTTGAAAGCATTGAATGTCACTAGGTTGTCATTACTATCAATGTTTAGGGCACTGGTTGTAAAAGCTCTTGAATTTGGAGACGTTTGAGGCATTGCAATGTTTTCGTATGTCTTATCAAAGTATATACTGAGGAGTCATGAAAACTGTAATTTGTTTTCCAGTTATATGATGCATTCATAAGATAATATTTAATTTAATTACAAATTAACTTATGAATGCATCACATAACTGGAAAGCAAATCCAAAATGTATACTACAGTTTAAAGCGAATCCTGAATAATAATACACAATACATGACAAAATTAATGGAAATGTTAAGGCTCACTAAACAGGGTTTTCACATCTTTGATAGGGTTTCCAGAGGTGAGTCAAACAAAGTAGGTGACATATGGTGTTGTCCACATCAAACAACCTCCTTAATCGTGAATTAGATATGACAAAAAAGTTGATATTCAGACTTTGAAATATTTATTGTATTTATTTATTTATACTTCTTAGTGGAGATCTGAAAAAAGTTCCATGTTTTCTCTTAGAAGCAGGGTTTTCGGGTGATTTAACTCTTCCCACCCCAGAGTGTTAATTTTTCGTTAAGTGTGGAACCTTTTCTGGGTGAGAATCGCATAAAAAGTAACTATTTTTCAATTTATACTCTTTAGAAGCTTAAAATAACTTACGCGAGTATATTATAGATATAGTTTATTGTTAAACACAGTAAAACGAGGCGGTCTTATCAGCGATTTTTATCATAAATCCAACCTCTTGATGTGCTAAGGAAATTTAAAAAATAATTTTGTTGAAATATATCTTTGGTTTATTCATTCTTTGATGTCAGTATAATAGCGAGATTAGACAACGAAATCTTTATTAGAAAGAATTGATATCACGAGGTTTCTTCCGTTCTGTGTTCTATTTTATTGAAAAGTCCTTCCATTTAAAATTGAAAATATTGGTACGTCTAATTTTTATGTGCAAACTATTTTTGGAGATGTACAACATTTGAGAACGATTATAAATGTTTTCAGTAGATGGGGTTTTAAATAAAAACGACTATACGAGTACATTTGATGATGTATTACCATACCTTAGTGAACTTTTCTGAGCTATGCAAAATTTGAATTTGAATTTTTATTCACAAATTTTGAATCGTGCAGAACATTTCTGGACTCAAAGCAAATGCGAAAAGTATCTTCTCATTGATAAACGTTGAGGGGACAAAAATCTACCGACAGTCATTTCAGTATAGGGTACATTTAGCGCACTTTAAATAGCCTGCATAGATTGATAATTCTATTTCGTAAGCAATCGAGTTTATTTTAAAATAATTCCCTAGATAAATATAATCTGAAACTATTTTAGCTATTTTTAAAGCGTACTTTCATTTCATAACAGGATTATTTATTTATTTTTTACATTTTGTATTCTATCCAGACTGCAATAAACGCATATATTTACTTTTAACTTTTTTTTTTTTTGTATTACTATATATGAACAGTTACGTCCATCCAAAAATACCCCATTGAAAGACGTTTACTACGAACGTTAATATTTTTTCATTATATTTACTTATTCTATAGATAAAATTATATTTAATTATATTTCAATAATTACAAAGATGGCATCATTTGTCGTCTATTTCAGGTTTTATTTTTATCATTAGAACATCATGTCCGCTACGCATAAATGAATTTTTATAGTTGAAATTGAGGCTAAATCTTTCCCATCATCCAATTGGTATTAAGTTTGACACAGAAAAAAATCAGTCTAAATAATTGAAAGCCAAAAATAATATTTAGATGGCTTGTTATGATAAATAAATAAATTCCGTGTGATGATACAGCATTTCCCCCTTTATACGATACCATCTAGTCTCCCCAAATTTTATCAGGGCTCCGGCACCGGCATAGGCTGACGAATCAGACCTATGGCTGGGTTAGTATTCCCGACTGTATCCGTGTGTGTCCTCGGACCGATTTGCCTGCTTGCGGGATGAAAAACCCCAGATAAACTGGCGGGAAAAAATCCTGCTGTCCACGCCCAAGACCGGTTAACTTGGCTATGGCAGATCCTTGAGCTCCTCACGTCGTTCACGGGAATCGAATCTAAGACATTCCTTCCCCAGGCATATGGTTGCGAAGCGCAAAGCCACTAGGCTAACCGCGCGGACGCTTGTTATGATATCGATATGTGAAAGCAGTTTTCTTTTTCATGTAATTTTAAACATTCTTAGTGTAAGTAGTGCAGAGTATTCATCAAAAGTTTACCATATAAGTATGGTAATATGTATGCGAATGATATTGGAGTATTTTTTAAAATGTGCGTCGTTTGCATTTCCATTATTGTTCTTAAATAATCCATAACATATCGTTATAATAAAAGTCAGATGTTTTGCCGTAGATGAAAGAGAAAGAAAATACTGAAGATTGAGGAAATATTTAATAGGCTAGAAGATATGGACTTAATAGTTAACAGTACGTATTAAAATTAATGCCGATGATAACTGAATCGAATGCATTAAGACATCAAATTAGAAATACTTATATGTATAATCGTGGCAGTTATATGTTCATATAGTAGGTTGTTTAAGCCATAAACCGAATACTGAAGCCTGTATATTTCTTAGAACGAAAATATTGCCTAGTAGGATTATTTCGATATCTATACTAGAGTGGTACCCGTTGGTAGACTTCACCGAATGAGTTTGTTCAAGACATTGTTGTGTGAAATATCATATTAAGCAGGAATCTACCAAAAGTGATAATGTCGACTCAAAATGGGTGGAGAGGGGGGGGATAGGACGTTAATGTGGCAAATCTTAATGTGATGGGGTAGAACTGATGGAGAAATGCATCCATTAAGGATAAATGCGCGAATCCACCTTGCTTGCTAAATCTAAAGATGAGAGAGAACATTAGAGAAATTGCCTTTTGCTGGCACTTGAATTATTCGTACAGGTGACGACCATTTGCTTAATGCATCTTTACCGAATGACAGTAGAAATCACCATTATCTTAAGAACAACGAAAATATCCAACTTCGGGGCTTATTAAGAGAATGAGCAGTTTTTCTTGAAGGGCTGTGCAGCGAATGCGCGAACCAGTTAAGCACAAAATACCTGTGATGAGCTACCGGGTGTATCGCAATGATTAGCACATTCAGATGTATAATCAGCAAATTATTTAATTTTTCCAGAAATTGCTTTCTGGCCTGGCTTATCATTTTCGTTTCTCTAAGCTGAATTGCGTGCTTTATTGTATTAGAAACAAGGATGGAAATTATGCAAAAGCATCCATCATATACGCAAAGGAATGAAGCTCGGACAGCATAATTACTAGCTGAGGGAATTAATTATGTTTGACATCATTTGCCCACTCAAAAACATTCATATGATTTTGGACGATTATGACATCTTCTGAATCAGTACTACGACAAATCATCCAAGTCTTCTTATAGATGTCTGGCGAAAACTACTACTAGTTATTCTCAAACATTCTAGTAGAAATCTCTAATCTAAGTCAACGAATAGTGTTTTGTTGCATCGGTATCCCCCCCCCCCTCACTGAGCAACGATTTAATTTTATGCAATTTCAGTTACGTGATCCATGAAAGTCCACAGTGGATTTCTCTGTATAATAAAATACCTTCGTTTGTACACATGTATTTAACTAAGGAGGATGTGGTGTACGTTTGACGTTACCATGGCAACACTTGCTATCGACATGGTCAAAGCTACCACGCTTTTAAAAGAACGCTTTCACATAATTACTCCGAATGATATCATCATCTCACTTTGGTACTTTGTATTTTCTATGCATTGTACAAAACAAACACGTGCACATGTTTGCATATCCATCGTGTTCTTATGCAGTATGCTCGATATTGCATAAATGATTGTTAAATGTTTACAATAGATAGGCGGTACGATGTACCGATCTTGAAGTTAATAAAATTAACACTGATCAGTTCCACGTAACGGCGTGTTTGATGAATAAAATGAAAAATACAATGAAAAAAAAGTATTTTAGATGACTAGCTGCAAGTAGTGTCAATTTATATATTCACTTTTTCTCATTTCTGCAACATGAAAAACTCTAAATGCATTTGTAGTATTTATTTATGCACTGTAACAATAATTTATACAGTTATTAAAATTTCCTAAGTAGGAGCTCAGTGTTAATCAATAAAACAGAAAATGTATGAAATATGAATGAAAGCTGACAAACGTTCGCATCTTGTTCAGAACTACTTCCACAAACCGTACAAATGAAAGCAAACAAGTGACGTAAATGTTGTCAAGGCGAGTGTGTTTTGAATGCTTTTGGATTACTGAGGCTGCTTTTCGATCTCAAGGGCAAACTCTCTTCGACCACACGATAATAACCGAATCCACCATTCATCACGATAACTCATCTAGAAACATTAACCGACGAAAACGTCGATGTCTTCCTATCGATCTGAACTCACAGAATCATTTGCTCGTACATTATGACCTTTCCCAATATCTCCGCACTTTTTTTTTTTTTACGGTCATCTCTGAGTCGTACATCAACCGAACTGTTTTCGCTAAGTTTTGGAAGTCATGATTTAAGCGTGAGATCATATTCCTTCCAAGACATCTTGACACGCTTAACTTTCAAGTACGGAGTTTATTAAGTCGATAATTTTCTCCGGGAGCAATGAAAGATTATCCAGTAATGGCGAAAATTCTTCGAAAAGCAGCATCTCGCCAGTTATTTTAAATGTCATCTCCACAAGGTTTCCGTTCGAGAGTGTCATCGACTGTGATCTATTTTAGGAGTCTCGGAGAAGAAGCACGTCCGAGCCACCACTTGCTGATGACAGTTCCATAACGTATGTTAACTTATTTACTTCGTCGCCAAGGTGTTGTTCGGTTCACCGCAACGGTAGCGCCCACAAGAGATAGAGAAGTTCATTAACTTTGACGGAAGTTGACGTTTCACTTCCGTTCATTCATTGCAAGACGAGGTGGGCCGTGCTAAATTAGAAGTTCTGCAGTGATCTGCTGGAAGTCTCATTTGATTGCTAAATAATGCCGAGAATCTTGTTCCTTGTAAATTTTTATACATACAGAGAACTGAGATTACAATTTCTTTTCAGCCGTTAGACTGGTGAAGGTGTTGTTGACTCTAGGGGAAGTTGGGCGACATTTTTCTTCGAAAAACCCATGCACAAAATGTTTATCTTCTCTTCCAAGTCCACTGATATTATGTAATCAAGGTTTGTTCTTTCATCATCTCGGTGTTTTGGTCATTGAAGTTTAAGCTCAAACTTATTCGACTCGCCACCATTATCAAGTTTTTCACGCAGCCACATTTTATTTTACATGACTATTTTTCTTGTGATTGACGTGCGCAACATTCATTATAATAACTTTGTGAAATGAAACCAGCCACTGTTCGACTTTTTAGCAAAACAGTAGTTGATTGTTTCATAGAATAAAAGCCAAAAGGCTATTTTTCTGGCAACCTTAATAATAATGAAGGGGATACAAATCCTTTGATGTTTATCTGCCAGTAAGCGAAACTCTAAGAACTAGGATCTATGAGTTTCATACCGAAAAACTATCGGCAAATCCAAGTGTAAGTAACCACTTGGTAGTACAACACCAAGGCAACTCGTATCAAAGGTGGAGCAAGCTCCCTCGCTATCCTTGATATTTTTCTCATAATGTAAAAACACAGTTCCTAGGGGATGTAATACTGTAATTACATTATGAGGAGAGGTCACTACCCAGACCGGTTGCAACCTTTTTTGAGGTCTCATTGGTCAGTAAGTAGAATGGGAGTTCATGTCTTTCATCATCGGCCTTTGGAGTATAAAGATTGCTGAGGGTCAGCAGGTAGTAATAGGGGAAGTTAAAGAAAGGTAGAGTAGGATAGTAGGAGGTAAAAAGAGGCCTCAGTCAACCTGTTTAGCTGTGTAACCCAGAGGTTGTGGCTAAAAGGTCTGTAAAACATAATCTCCTTACACCTGTTCTAAAAAAAAAACTTAAAATTTACACTTCACTTTATACGAAAACGATAACTTTAGGTTACACTAATCCAGGTGTCTAGAGACGTCATCTCCTAACCCCTAAAAAAAAAAGAAAAACGTTTGTTAAAATTTGGAACTTAGATTATTCTTAAACTATGCCTTACAACTGAAAAAGAAAAAAAAAAAGAAAAAAAAACTGCGATAGCAGGATCCGTATTGAGGTGGACTTTATCAACCAGAGAACCGGGAGTTGGGGGAAGAACCCGGCCCGAGTGATGCAGCCCACAAGGAGCTGCACCGCCTCGACGTAAGCCTTCGCAGCCCGGGTTCTCAGGTCTACCTCCTCCTTAGTGAACTAGAGAAACCAACAAGTTGTACAATAGAATTAAGTATTTAGTTGGTCCTGAAAGGAGGACAAGTTTTTAGTTTGCCCTTAACTCTTTTTTTGTTGTATTTTTCTGTAAGATTTGAGAAGCTACTGTTTTTTCCCGGCCATTTATTATTTGGTGAAGAGCTTATACAGACACCTTTCCGTTTCTTCGTTTAATTCAGGGATTCCTTTTAGCTGTGCTTGGTTTAGTTCACTTAATCTTTCTATATTGAGGTCTCCCCATTCGAAGCTTATGGTCTCAAGACTTGTGAGGAGGAGTAAAGGTGCTCCTATTTTGTCTATTGCCCTTTGGAGGATTACCTCGGAGTCTTCTGGGATTAAACGCATTAGAACCCTTTGGGCGTCCACGGCGGGGATGGATTCTTCCTCCGATTCCTCGGCTGAGGTAATATTGCCTTTTCTTGATTCCTCAGTCTCTTCTTGATTTTCTATTCTGATCTCCCTTTCTTCCTCAGAGTCAGATACTTCTGGGCATCTGTTATCTGGTTTTGTTCTCTTCGTTTCTCCTTCTTGAGGGCTGATTGGTCTTTTTTCTGTGTTGTTGCTGGCTTCCATTTCTTCTACTTCTGTGGTCTCTTCCGTCTCGATGCGAGTTTTCCTTGCGTTACGTTTCTTTTTTTTTCTTTATTTTCCATTCTGAGTTTTTCGTGGTGGCGACTTGATTTCCTGTTGTTACTGTCACGATAGCTGGGGTTGGAGGACTGGAGAGTCTTCCGGCTCCGTTGTTTTAGGCTCCTTTGCTGTTTTGCCTATAATTAGAATGTCGTCCTTTTTTTCGGGTTCAGGTTTATTTACTGGAGTGGTTGCTGGGGTTGGCGATATAGCACCTCCTATTCGTTCTGCTTGTGTCCTGTTGGGACAAACGTCTACCTTGTGGGTTGTATTTCCACATTTCAGGCAAGGTGCCTCACACTGGGCTAGGGCATGTCCTGCCGCCATGCAGTTCCTGCATTTGTTCTTGGGGCAGTCTGCACCTAGGTGTTCGAGTGATCCGCACCGAAAACGTTGCTTTCTTACACCAGGGTAGTTGACTACTACCCTGGCAGAGCCTAGAAATACAAAGTTGGGGACTTCGGCCTTCATCTCCATAAGGAAGGTCACCTCGCCAGTCTTCCAGTCGGGGTAGTCAGCATCGTTGGTGATTTTGACGTCCCGTACGTCTCCCCATTTTGAGAAAACCTTTTTTATTATCTCACTCCCTTCCTCCAGATATTCTACAGGGAACCTTTCTATTCGTAGTGTCTTCAGTAGACTTCCTACTACGAAGGGATAGATCATTTTCTCTTCACATTCTACACCTGCCATTAACTTATTCCTGGTTTCTATATCTTTCACAAATACCTGGTATCTACCTGCACCATAAAGGGTAAAACCAAATATCTTTTGTGCCCCTACTATGTCGGCGAGAGCTCTCGCTAAAGTCCTCTTCGGTACGTTGACGCCTGCCTCTATACCGAGGGTCTTCACTCGCGGCAGAAATGAAGTCATTTGGAAGAGAGAAAAATATCTCACTATGAATTAAGTCCTGGAAAAGTGGATAGACCTTTAAACCAGGGCCAAGCGTTCCCCGTTTGCAGAAATCTCCCACTACGTAGAGGCGGAACACTACAAGCAGGCACAAGGCAAAAAGAAAGGACAAAAATAACTAAAAAAGAATTTCTCACCAAGGCTGGAAGCAGGACTGGAACATGCAGCTCTCTGTCAGATTCACTGGATCGGGCACTCCTCACAAACTGGATCGTGACCTGGAACTCATCAGTAGGTACACGTAGGTAGACCTAGACCTAGTAGGTAGACCTAATTTTAATAAACCTTGTTATCTTCCAGGTAGACCTGGAAGATAACAAGGTTTAAGTGAAAAGAACTTTGCCAGAAAAATAGCCTTTTGGCTTTTATTCTATGTTATAATATACAGGCACACCTTTAAGGCATTCGTATAGTGAAGGTATGTAAGTTCTTTTCACTTCTACCTACTCACTGATGAGACCTCAAAAAAGGTTGAAACCGGTCTGGGTAGTGACCTCTCCTCATAATGTAGTTACAGTATTACATCCCCTAGGGACTGTGTTTTTACATTATGAGAAAAATATCAAAGATAGTGAGGGAGCTTGCTCCACCTTTGATACGAGTTGCCTTGGTGTTGTACTACCAAGTGGTTACTTACACTTGGATTTGCCGATAGTTTTTCGGTATGAAACTCATAGATCTTAGTCCTAGTTCTTAGAGTTTTCGCTTACTGGCAGATAAACATCAAAGGATTTGTATCCTCTCCATTATTAGTAGTTGATTGTATTCAAATAATGGTACGTGTCCGATGTTTACTCTTCCTTCTGACTAGCTGGCTAGGAACTGCTGAAACATAAGGGTGACAGAATCCTTTTGTAAAATAAAAGAAAGTCTTCTTCTTCTTCTTTTTTTTTTTGGAAATGACATGTTTGATCTTCCCAGGTATAATACCAAGGCAACTGGAACTGACATAGGAAAAGATAGTCTGAAAAAGTTGATCAACACCAAGAAATTTTTGTAGTATGGAGATTCGCATTATTATACTCACAAAGAGTATACTAGTAAATTATTGCGATGAACTTTTTCCAAATTATTTCATTATTTATCAGGCCTCGATTTTCACCATGTTTTGATCTTCTAAAGAACTCCTACATGCATCAGCCCACCCTGTATCTCGGACTTATCTCGGACTTCGAAAAATAGTTCAAGGTTTACACTAAAGCTTCCTATTAAGTTTGATCTGTATTTTTTCGCACCTACATTATTTTAATAGAGCAATTTCTAATCGGATTTCACTATTTAAGATTATCATAAAGTACTTCAAGTGTGTCAAGTTTAATGTCCATTTCAAAAAATATGAATTGGACCTTGAATTTCTCACAGTCTGTTTAAAATATGATGCACGGGTTTACCAGCAAATTAATATATCCGATGTCAAATAAGTTTAATACGGACTACATGACACAATTTATATTCACAACCGATTTTCAGAAAGTCTTGTTTCTTGATGAAAGTCATCAGGTTTACGACTAATATGTCCATATGTAAGATGACTGTAACTGCATATTGTGCAGTTACAATCATCGTAATAATTACAATGGTAATTCCATTTACGTGATTGAAGTAAACCTATTCAAGTAACCTAGATATGCTATATCCAGTAAGCAAGCGATCTTCTCACTATCATACCGAGAACTCGACACATAGTCTGTTGGTTGCGTTATGGAGATGCTATCCCCCTGTCAATCAGGATAGGTAGCCGAGTAAATAATGGAACTTCAAAAATTTCAGGTGATTTAGAGATAACAGCTATTAACTTCGAATCTCCATTTATGTACTGGGTTCAATGGCTTGTTTCTGTAAAGTCAAGTTTAGCTTACTTTAAAAGTAAGTTTTGGCAATGACATGACGGTTAATTTCACTTAGATAATCTACTCTGTTTGTATTCTGTTTGTCAATGTGCTATTGTTCTTTGGGCACCTGATCTGCTTTCCAGGAAGAAAATGCACACGTATTTCTGGAGGAATGGGGCTCTACTTCCTTCGTATTAGTCCTATTAATTCATCTTCGTTTGAAAATTCCTTATACCAGGGTATGATGAAAAGTTGTGATAATCACCATGAAGGAATTAACATGTCTTCTTATATATCCTAAAAGAAAAAGTACAAGTTATTATAATTTGATGAAGCATGGGGGTTAAAGGGTTTTAAGACATGTTCTTTCTTGTGGTTATAGCAGTTGCTTTAATATCATTTTTGTTCTAGGTATTTATCCCCCCCCCACTCGTCTATGTTCCTCCGATTTTAAACGGAATTGCAAGTAGAATATTTTCAACCAAAGCTTATTGTTGCTACTGATTACATTATTGAGGCGCTTAAAGATGAGTAATTAATAATTCAAAGTGTATCCATAATCAGAATGTTAGTAATAATTCTCTGGCATTTTCCTAGGAGTCTGTTAATCACCAGCTGAATAACAGCTGTCTGTATACCAAGTCGGATAATTTCCATCGTAAGCTCTAATTTCTTTGCTTTTGTTCGTTTCATGTTAATAGCGGTTATAAACTGTAATTATGCATCTATATTATATTGGTATTTTCAACAAAATTTCCAGCTAAAGTTTTTGGCTGTCTTCAGTGTAATATTGTTACAAGCATTTAGAAATGAGCTGCGATAGAGCCGAAATGATAAGAGCGATGTAGTGCGTGTGTAAACTCAGGAAGAGAGCTCTCTCAGAATTCTAGAGGACCAATCATATAGTTAACATGTAACAACTCTGTGCAGTATTTAAGAAGACTTGTTCTCAGAACTAGGAAAGTTTAAGACAATTATTTATACTTAGGTTCACTTTGTGTGAAAAAAAGCTTCACAGCTTATTCTTACTACATTCTAATGGTTGTTTTGGCGTGCCTCGAAGCAAGCCCTGTATCATCGTTGTAATTTTAATTTTTATAATTGGTCTGTTCTGCTTGCTTGTAATTATTTCAAATATTTTGGTTGAAAACAAATAAAGTAGTTAGCAAGCTGAATCAGTCAAATTTTTATCAGAAGACCAAGTGGAAAATTAAGAGTATGTATTTATTTTTATCTGACCTAACAATTGCATCCAATGTTTATCCCTCCACTCAAATATCTGTCGTGTCATTTGGAACCCAGCAGAAAAATGACCCTTCTCAACTTTATCTACGCGTATTATAATCCGTATTACATTTTTAATTCACTCATCCTCGTTATATGTTAAGTCCAGTTATTTTTCCGTATAAATTTTATACATTGAATTTATGCCATGGACTACTGTCTATGATGTAGATCGTTTCTAACTCGAAACCCATTTTCTTTTCTATTCAGTTTCGTGTCCTGTTGTTAAATTTCATCTTAATTGTAGTTAGTTGGATTCTCTGTTTTCCCCATTGAGTGATATTTCATAACCAGCCTTAAGAGATTACCTTTTAAGCAGTTTATAAAACACATTTAAAATATATGCCGTCTATCTTTTGAAAGGATATTTTTTCAAGCTTTCTTTTCTTTTTCTTTTTTCTTTGAAGAAATCAGCAATTTGTATAAATACGATCAAAAGAAGGGCGATTATTATTACAACATTAAAGAAAATTGTTAGTCAGAAGTTTAAATGTACAAGAACTAATATTGCAATCTGTCTCTTGTAATCTCAGTTTTAACTTCTTTCGTTCATGTTTTCTGTTGTAGGCTCCCATCGATTTCTCTATTTGGCTCTCATCTGTTCTGTGTTTTTTTCTTTCATTCATAAATCATTAGTACAATAAACAGATTTCTAAAGTAATTCACATTAATCATCAAATTTATTTAATAATTCTTGCATAGGGTCATTTACAGATTAATAATGGTTCGTAAAATTGATTATCTACTTCACATACAGGGCAGAGATTTTGTATAAAATCCTCATTACTTTGTCTAAATGCTTTAGATGACAAATTACCAACAATATGCTTTTTAATTCATGTCATTGCTTTCTGTTTTCACGCCTGTCGTAATTTATTCTTGTTAGCCCTTTTTCTTTCTGTTAATTCTGTTCAAACGATCGTTTTACCTCTCAACTTTTTAAACGTATAAAATATCCATGTAGTCATGAATTATGCATGTATTATTTCATTTTGCAAATGTTTTATAGATGTAGATGTATCATATTCATCACTTCACTGGTTGTACATTTTTATACGTAAGTTTTTCAGGCTTAGGTGAAATGAATACATTTTATCTAACAAGGGATGTAACTTATTCCCCTATCCCTATACGGGAACAAAAAGGCGTTAGCTGATTTATATATATATATATACTACTACTCTTAAACCAAAAATTTGGCTGAGATTTGTAGATGATATATTTCTTATCTGGGAACACGGCACCGATAACTTTCAGTCTTTTTAAATTATTTAAACAACTTCCACGAAGACATCAAATTAACAATGGAGGTTGAAGAAAATGGATCTCTTCCCTTCCTGGACATAAGACTTACTAAGACATCTGATTCTATAAAAATTTCAATCTGTAGAAAATCTACACACGGATAGATACCTACATGCGTCCTCGCATCACTATCCTGCACAGAAAGTGGGTATCATCTCAACTCTAGCACATCGTGCCAGATCTATACTGTCAGATGATGAAGATCTAAAAAATGAACTACAACATCTACAAAGAACCTTCACAAGTAATGGCTACCCGTCGAAAACTATTAATAAGCATCTATATCGCCGCCATCAAAACAACTCAGAAACACAAGACAACCCCAAAGGTTATATCTCCTTACCATATATCAGCTCGCTCTCTACGAAACTAAGAAGAATTTAACGAAAGTTCAACATAAAAACCTGCTTCTCTACTCTTCCTAAACTAAGATCGATTTTAAGCAAATACAAACAAGCTCACAACCATCTG
The DNA here is from genome assembly GCF_054136105.1 of Typopeltis vanoorti. Lineage (NCBI taxonomy): Eukaryota > Metazoa > Arthropoda > Arachnida > Uropygi > Thelyphonidae > Typopeltis > Typopeltis vanoorti. The sequence goes on from NC_143561.1 coordinate 82,674,046, forward strand.
CGATTCCCAGGAGTGTACAAAATCACGTGTGACTGCGGGAAACAGTACTATTGCCAAACTGAAAAATCCATCCTCCTACGTCTGGAAGAACACCAGAGGGACATTGCCTACAAAAGAACTAGAGTAAGTGCCCTGTCAAGCTATGTACTAGAAATATATACACGCTAGCACAAGATTAATGTTTAATTTGCCAACTATTTCGGTCTGAATATTACAGACCATCTTCAGTGGCTACATAGGAATAGTTTTAAAAACAAAGTGGAATACCATCGATTGATCATTCATACATAGAACGCGCCGCGTGATGTCATATCGCTAAGTATTAGAAGAGTGAAAAAAAACATAATTAAAGATATTAATTCAGAAATTCATATAATGATCTTAAATAATATTATACTGATAAAAAATTTAATGTGTTATCCTGATTAAACTTTCCCAAATTTTTGATATAGATATACAGTCATTACGATTCAAGTTAGGACGTTGAAGTAAGGCCTCCACACTTTCTTTAAATAAACGTTCAAATTTGTAGCGACATCTGTGTAGGAGGAGAGTTTTGGACCAAAGGATGTTGTGGTTTGTTTCTAATCTATGCTGAGCTAATCCAGGCTTCTCAGGTTTGTTGTGTTGAATTGATGACTGGTGCTCTTGAATTATTTTTTCTATGGAACGTCCAGTTTGTCCCAAGTAAGAAAGATTACAATTACAAGGAACTTGATACACGCCAGGTAGAGACAAAGTTGAGCGTTTATCTTTAGATGAAGGAAACTGGGTGGATAATTTGTTAATAGGTGTATAAATGGCTGTTAGATCATATTTCTTTAGAATTCTCAAAATTGGTTCTGAAATCCCGGAAATGTAAGGAATTGGAACTCGACGTATTGAATCTTGGTTGTTCTGTGTTGGTTTGTAAGAATCGAAAAGATGTTGTGTACTCTTTTCGGAGAAGCCATTTAGTTTCATGTGATGTTTGATAGTTGAAAGTTCCTTATGTAATAAATGAGAAGTTGAACAGTTAGTTTTTGCTCGTCGGATTAAATATTTTGTGACTCCTGTTTTTTGACAAGGGTGATGAGCAGATTCTTTGAGAATATAACGACCTGTGAAAGTTGGTTTTCTGTAAACTGTTGTTGTAAGAATACCAGAAGGTGAACGGATGAGAAGGACGTCTAAAAAGGATAACTTGTTGTCTTTTTCAATTTCCATGGTAAACTTTATACGAGGATATAAGGAATTGATACTGCTTAAAAAGGAAAGTAAGGAGTAAAGTAAAATATGACACAAACTGGACGTTCCATAGAAAAAGGAATTCAAGAGCACCAGTCATCAATTCAACACAACAAACCTGAGAAACCTGGATTAGCTCAGCATGGATTAGAAACAAACCACAACATCCTTTGGTCCAAGACTCTCATCCTACACAGATGTAGCTACAAATTTGAACGTTTATTTAAAGAAAGTGTAAGAGGCCTTACTTCAACGTCCTAACTTGAATCGTAATGACTGTATATCTATATCAAAAATTTGGGAAAGTTTAATCAGGATAACATATTAAATTTATTTATTTATTTATTTTTTATCAGTATAATATTATTTAAGATCATTATATGAATTTCTGAATTAATATCTTTAATTATGTTTTTTTTTAATTTTTAATACTTCGCGATATGACATCACACGGCACGTTCTATGTATGAATGATCAATCGTTCGTATTCCACTTTGTTTTTAAAACTATTCCTATGTAGCCACTGAAGATGGTCTGTAATATTCAGACCGAAATATTTGGCAAATTAAACATTATTCTCGTGCTAACGTGTATATATTTCTAATCATTGTGTCACAAGTATCGTTAAAAAATCAAGCCATGTACTGTTTTCAGTAAACACAAATGATGAAGGCCGTTAACACGAGATAAACTGGACAACAACTTCAAACCTTCATATATGCCGTGACGAGGGTGGAGCACCACATAGTCGAGTCTAAGGAAATTGTTATGGATCCTCATCATATAAATAATAACCTTAGTTATTTCTGAAACTCTCTGATTCCAATCTTTGAGTTTCTTATTCGGTTTCAAAACAATGTGGGATTAATATCCCCTTAATTTAAATAACCTTAGTTATAATCTACCGGACTCTTTCAGCTCTGCTATCCGATATTGGCACACTCGTGAAATTAGACGCACGCAGATGCCCAACAATAGAACTTCAACACGGACTGTAGCTACAGATCAAAGCTAACTGAATTTTATAATAGTCGTTTTTATAGTGATACGATGTTTCTTATAGTGTTTTTTATTTGTTTTCTATGTTCCCACCCCTGAAGAAGTTGAAAAATCCGATGAAATATGTTGCGTTTTGAATAAATTTAATTGTTTTTTCCAGTTCTCGGATCTATATATATACTGTATATATATATATATATATATATATATATATATATATATATATATATATATATACACAGCTTCAAATACAACTACAACGTTTTAATGTTAATTATGTATAAAGACTGTCTATGTTGTTCATAGTCTTTTAAACCTCAATGTTTAGTGTTTTTTCTTTTATAATGTCACCTGAAGAAGGCTGTTACAGGCCGAAACTAGTAGTGTGTTTATATTAAAACCTTTTTAATTAAATCTCGGTTCTAGTCATTCAATTTTTTCCCTAAAACTATGTATGTTAACCGAGTCAATGATCATTCTGTCATATATATATATATATATATATATATATATATATATATATAGAGAGAGAGAGAGAGAGAGAGAGAGAGAGAGGAATTACTTTAGCACACATTTTACTTTTTTATGTATCACAAAGTTAGGACTCAAGCCAAACGATTTTAACAAAATGAATACGCCTAAACAAATTAAGCTTGCAATTATCTCTTTGTTTTAATCTTTGTCTTTGTCTTTTAGTCTTTGTTTTGAATTAAATAGCGTTTATTTACGTTTGCTTCATTCATCCAAAGAGTGAGAACTCTGTATTTTTTTTTTATTCACAAACATATGAATTTACTCTTAAATATAATCAACATCATCATCCTCAAATTCCCGACATGTACCCTCAAGGGGATGTACAGGATATGATAGTACTACATGAAAAACTTACATCATTACTAACTTCCTATCTACAATTTTCCTCCAAATCAATCTGTTACCTGTCAAGGCTCCAACATTATCACGTCTTATATGTCTGTCTTCCAAGGCACTTTTTACTGTATCAATCCATCTATATCTTGGTAGGTTTTTTCCCTGCCAACCTGCCAGGGAACACTTATTAAAATGCCACAGAACACTTGTTTTGCCAATCTTTTCTCTCCCATTCTGTTTTAAGCGACCATATCACCTGAGATTAGCTCTGCTAACACATTCCTGGATGCTAACAATGTCAACTTCTTTCTTAATTTCATCGTTTTTAATATGATATTGCCATTGATGCCATCTGTTCATGCCCCTAATCTTTCTCAGAACTCATATCTGCGGGACTCATCGTATCTCTAGGCTTTGGTCAAGTGTTTTACTTCTGACCCAGCTCTCAGATCCATAAGTTAAATAGGATTGAACACTGTCTTGTATACAGCTAATTTAGTGTTTTGACTAATTGTAATTTAATAATATAATTTAAGTAAGTAAATATAATTTAAGAGTTATATTATTCAAATGGTGAAATATATTCTACCCGAGGAAGACATTATTCTATACTGTGACTTCCAGAATTTTTTTAATCAATTTTTTATTTCAACTATATTGCATGTATTAGTCCTTGAAATGTGATTCATTTTGGCATATTTTGGCACCACAGAAATATGGCTTCCTGATAATTTTGACACAAAGCTTCATCACACCAAAGAAGTTCATATTTCTTTCTCATAGACTTATGTTTAAGCAGAACGTATTGTTGTCATAGAAACATTGACGCATAATGTGACATCCATCTTAAACCGGCAAAACTATACGCATACCACACGGCACGTTTATTAAATTTAAGACGAAGTTCGATAGTCATTTGAAAATCATTTCTATTTTTCTTGCATGAAAATAGGTGTTCTGTTCGGAATTATTTCCCCCACTTAAAAACTTCCTGGAAATACGGATTATAATTATGCATGCATAATGCATTTCGCTTAAGTGTCCTTCATCCTGCTCATCGAAAAGAGGATGTTCCCTTTTCCTCATCCATTTTCTCTAGTGGAGAACCATAGGAAGTTTCGCCCGAGTGATTCAACGTTGTTTGATGCGCGCGAAGTACTTGTATCTGTCTTTCGCTTAACACATACACAACAGAGAGATTTATTCTATGTGACACTTCAAATTCATATACGGAAATGTAATTAGCACACAGCTATCAGATGAATGGAGTGTCGTCAGAACAAGTAAAACGGAAGTAATGGATTAGCCTAGGGGTACATTATCAGGTAACATATAAGCGAGGAGGAATAATGAGGCTCTTTGCTTGAGAGAGAATTTGCGTAAACATGTTACTGCTGCCATCTAGTGGCTAAAATGAAATATCATTGATCGTATTAATTTACTAGTGCATGTGCTGTGTTGTGGATGAAAATGGCGTAGTCAAGTGAATGCTTACTAAATATAGGTGGTGTGGATGTTATTTGTATAACTAACCATCTAACTAAAAATAATGAAATATCTTACTCAATTAAACTTTAATCATTCTTGTGCGTGCGTGTTTGTCTTTCACATATAGTGAATTGATGCTTTGTAACGGCAAGGATTTGGGAGGGGTAAATCAGGGGAAAAAAAAACACCATACAGATGGCAGGTCACTTTCTTCGTCGATAAATAATTAAAGTTGCAGTCGTTAATTTTCAGAGACAGTTCGCATCTTAATCTTATTCCGACATTGTCTAGCGCTTACTTATTAATGGGTCTGTAATCCTCTCGTGGTGCTGACGTCTTGATAGGCCACCCTTTCAGAAGCGCTGTTAATCTGATTAGTTGCTCTTTGGTAAGCAAGTACATAGCAGTTCTTTAGGTTCAGCCGGCGTTTCGATGATCGTGCAGAGATGCGTTTCTTTTTCTTGAGATTAAACCTTCTTCTTTTTCTTCTTCTCTCTCTCTTTCTGAACAATCAAGACTTCTGAATTCTCTAATTAGGTCTTAGTAAGGTTAGAGATGAGGTTGTGTGGCTATTTCTGACACCTGTACCCTTTCGAATTAATTATATTTAGTCTTTACGGACGCAGAGAAAATAGCGCCAAAAATAAACATTTAACAACTTTTAGAAATCTAACGGGATTCTGAAACTCATTAAATATGCTTCGAGTCGGTCTCTCTCTCTCTCTCTCTTTCTTTCCGACGAAGCAAAGTCAAAAAATAAATTTACAGTTCTGAAACCTTCTTGAACAAGCGCTGACGTCTAACCAAAACTTTTATGCATTTCTTGTAATTTAATTGACTGTCCCAATCAATACATTTTTAACGAACTCGTGGTGTATCTGCCTTCGTTCTTTTTCTATATTTGTTGAATAATATATAAACCCTATTTCCTATTTTGGAAAACGTAAGTTTTAGTCTTGTAGTTGAATCTTCGAAAGCTTCCAAGCCGTTCATTGAGAGCTTCGAATTTTAATACAACATTGTAATGCAATCAATAAGGATTGCATTGCAATCCTTATAATATTGAAATCCTTATAATACTTTAGTATTATAAGGATTTCACTACAACATATTAGCACCAAAGGATGTGGATGTGTTGTAATGAAATCCTTATAATACTTTAGTGGACAAATAAAGTTTTATAAACGTAGGTATATAAGCACCTTAGTATATTTATACTTAGTCGGTATACTTAGTATACCGACTGAGCGAGCCACCGTAGCTCAGTTGGTATAGACGAAACCCTTTGGTCGGAAAGACCTGGGTTCGATTCCCATCAGAGACGTGAGAAACCTTTGTCTTGTCTCTTTCGACTAAATTTGAGTTAGCTGGTCTCAAATGGAGGTAGAGGGTTTTTTCTCCCGGAAACTCGGGTTTTTCGTCCCTCAGAACAGGCCCCGTGAACACACGCAGCTAGTCAAAAGTACATCCCACACACCCCAGCGACAGGCCGGCTGTGGATTGTTCTAACAAAAGTTGTATCAATGTAATACGCGGGTCCTTCATTAGAAGCGGTATAAACGCGCAAAGGAAGAAGTATATTTAGAATGCAATGAAGTGCTAAATTTGATGTGCTAAACTCCTATGTTGGTTTACTAAAAATCATAGGAGATTAGCAAAAAATATTGAATAGTGGAGAGGGGGATGTTAGGATTTAACTTCACAGTGCCTACATCGGATCTCTCAAATAAAAGAGAATGCGAATACCTCTGCTGTTGCGGATTTTTGATTTGGTCCTCTCAGCCCCTTCGCTTCGAATTTATTTGGTTAATACTATACCCAGAATTGTATTCTTGGTTTAGTTGGAATTACGACAGAAGCGACTAAGGCTGAGGATATTGCATTTTGACTGATAATTACGTGTGTTCTCTTGCCAACTTAGTCTGTCTTTTTGGGATGATAAACTCACGTTTCCGTAATCGAAATACTATCACTTTCGTTTGAGACCACCTAATTTACATTCAGTTTAAAAGTTCTTATAAAGTTCCTCACTTCCTAGACAGAATTCTAATTTGGACCTCGAATGCAGTACGGAGGGAGACACCGAATTGGATGAAAATTGTTCGCACTGCAGATACTCCAGGTGGGGGGGGTTTCATTTCTACTATTCTAAACCAAAAATAACCTCCCTGTTGTTAGTGATTTCGTGTTCAATCAAATATTCGGCAATTCTATGATGATTTTTTGATTATAGGCAATAGTGTGAGTCGCTTCATGTATATATTCATTATACGATATCGGATGCAACTTTCCAACGCGTTAAACCCGCTGAATGAGTTTTCTAAATACATAATCTGCTTTACTACCTACTATTCAAGTTGGTTCTCCAGCTCAAAATATCAGTGATCTCAGCTTGCTACGCGAGTTTTTTTTTTTTTTTTTTCTTACTGAGGAACATTTCACGCAGATGGCCGAAGTTGCTGAAACTGTATAACTACCATGCCCCGTATTTATATTCGATATGCAGCGGCTGTTTATCATTTGGTTTAGGATCTTACCACTCCCACTGCCCATCCTTAAATCGTTGATTTTACGTGACGAAATTTCTATCAGAAAAATTTAGAATATATTTAAATACTTTAGATATGCACACCGAACCTTTAGATTATACCCACTTTAATGATAAAATACGAATCAATCCTCCGAAAAAATGACTGCAGTGTGTGTGTGTGTGTGTGTGTGTGTGTGTGTGTGTGTGTGTGAGAGAGAGAGAGAGAGAGAGAGAGAAAATATTTTAAATGGCAGTGAAAATAAGGCTTTGCATCTGTTTATGACTAAGATAACCTAAAATGTTTTTAATGTCTATATCTTCAGCCACCAATTCAAAGATTTCTTTTCTCTTTAAGCCAGCTGGACGTTGGAAAAATATTCTGTCTTAGGGCTCTTTCTCTTTTAACCGTTCTCTTAAGGCGAACAAAGGTCTCTGTGTGGGTTGTTGTTCATTCGCGTGTCGCTGTTACAGAATCCATTAGCAGAGAGGAGACGTTCTTCCTGTATGTCTATTTTCTTGTAAAATGGTTGCAAATACCCACATGTCTGCACTTCAACTTCGCCTGAACTTGAGTGGAATTGACATCTCTCTGAATTGCAGCTGTCTCGATTCGTATACCAAAATAGATTTGCGCTTAGAAGAGTTTTAAAACTTCCAGACCAATATTGTTTTGATCAGCATACGGATGAGTTTTACTTGTTTGAGAAACTTGAAAACAGTTCTTTATTCTGCTATTTTTTTTTTTCATGTAATGAACGCATTAAACGCGCGCTAAGGACGAAACCCTGGCATGTCTGTGGTATGAGATTGGCTAACTCACCTTTAGTTGTAAAGTGCTTTATAAATATTCCTTACTTTCTAAGATTCCTAAGATTTCTAAGATTACTTTCTAAGTGTCTGTATGACACTTCAAATTCATATACGGAAATGTTTACCAATAATTTCCAAACATATGGATGGCGCAACACTTCGTTAAATGCTACTCAATATTTTTCAGCATATTTCGCATTACTGGTAATCCCATGTTCATATTCATATAAAGGAAATGCTCTCATCTCTCAAAGCAAACTTTTCCGTTTATTGTGGTGAGCATAATAAAAGTAAATTGTGTCGGTTTGCTAGTGACATTTCAGAAAAAAGATCTGCTCGTCAATAGATGGCTGTTCTAAAAAAAACAAAAGTAGTCTTCGCTCTTCCCATCTTGCATGCTGTTTACACACCACAAGAGGACAAAAAATGTGTTCGAGACAAAACTTTAGCAGGTGGACCAACTCCGACGTGTGCTCGAGAGAACCATCTGTTATTGCAGGGTGGCATGTTTAGAATTATAACATTCTATTGTCGGCACGGGTGAATACATAGACACGAATGTCTGTGCATTGTAGTGTCTGTAGGTGAGTAGTCCAAGAATGTGGCTGGCAGATTTTAAATTAATGTTTGGTTTCTCCGCATTGGTAATGTCTCCATTGGATATTTGAATCTCTTGCACGATACCGGCAAAAAACCATCGGTAGTGCCTGAAAAGTAAACGAAGAATTTACATCTTTGCTGTCGGAGGAGAACCTATACGCCCGTCTTATTTATCTTTAGAGACCATCGTTACATTGTTATAAGTCCGACCACATAAGCGAGAGCTGTCGTTGGAAGACTGCCAAGAAGAGTCAATTCATGTTAAAGGGGAAAAAAGAAACAAGGCGATGTACGAGTTGGTCACCAACACGCGAAATCACATGGATTACACATAAAATTTTCCAACTGTTATATTATACAAGCAAATTAGTTACCACTTTAAAAACTACAATGATCATAAAAGACAAGTTAATTTTCCGACCTGTAATAATAAATATTCATCCCACAATACGGTTTGATTACCCTATTATCGGAATGGATTCTACTTCTTTTGACATGCGCAGAAATGTCGAAGGGTCTCGTATCTGTGGCGTACTATACAGACTGTTGTATTCGAAGGCTTTCCGATGGAACAAAAATAATTCTATTTCTTGGAAGTTTCAGAAGTAGTTTTATTTAGGTTAGAACGAAAAATGCTACCAAACAATTCAAACTGTGTATTATTAATAATGGAACATGTGTGACGTCATCTATCACTGTACAACATACCTTGAGAAACTCATGTCACTAGGGTGTGATTCAGATATTTGGAGCAAAATATATTATTATATTGGAATAGAACATAACAGTATTGTTACATTATGAATAGCCTTCTTTGAATTTTATTGCGAATTCGATATTGTATTCAATCCTGCACTCGAACATACTTTAACTGGAGTTATCATTAATATATGATTATAGACTGGGAGGGCAGTATTCATCTAATAGGATCACTCAACCTGTGGAATATCCTAGAATAACATTAACCTCCAGCATTTGTTTAAGAAATATACTGGTCGCTTTTATGCACACTGTTTCGTTAGCGTTCATCTTGTATTTAGTACTTGAGAAAAACTTGGTACTCATGGTCTACTTATCGAGAAAATTACTATATTTCACTTGTATAGTACTTAAGCATGTTTTTAGTTTAATTTGGTATAATACTCGCTTAACTTTCTATATAGCAAGTACTATCTTGATCGCCATTTTTAATCTGCTTCAACTGACATCACTAATATTACTACTTGATCATATCTATAAATGTCTTTTGATCCTGAAATTTAGTCTTTTTTATATCTCTCTATATGTTACTTTTCTCCCAATAATTACTCATTTTGTAGATGTTCCAACTTTGTAAACTTGCGGATACTCTTTTCTTACATTCCGTACTGCGCGCTTAATCCTTCCAATAAAAGTCTGATTAGTTTGTACAAGAGTGGTTCTCTCTTACTGCCATTCAAGAATAGGTCGAGACCATTGATTATAAGTATAACTAATGCACCGATATTGCCGTTTTCCCTTTGCTACATTCAAGAAAAACCAGCGAGGGTGTTACGTCTGTAGAGATGCGTTTGCCTGCTTGTAAGGAAAAAACTCCAATTGCCTGGATAAGAACCGTACCCCATTCGGTACGAGGCTGGTTAACTCACCTTCAGTTTAAAAGTTGCGTAAATGTTTGCGTCCAAGTCGGAAATCGAATCCAGGTCTTTCTAACTAAAATACATTGTCTTTACCGATTGAGCTAAGAAAGTCTCTATTTCTCAATAAAGACTGCACTAATCTACGTCTATAGGGTTTTGTATATTGGAATGCTTGTATAAAACTTCCAGAGGGTTCTCGTACCATTAAAAACTTGTTACTTTTTAATGGTACGAGAACAACCCCCTTTTTATCTGTTTTGAGTGTTATGTATAAGTCATATTTTTCTGGAGAAAGAAACTTTCCGTATCAGAAATTGAGCAACGATACTTCTCATTTGACTGGAAAGACTCGAGTTCAAATTCCTTCTAGGACACTATAAGCTTTTAGAAGGTGGCCTTTTGAAGTGAAGGTAAGTTAACGAGTATCATACTGAGGCAGCAGGTTTCTTACTCGAAAAATTCAGTTTTCCACCAAAAAAAAAAAGGACAACTTGGCAGAAGTACATACGCAATTAGTACATATAATTGCGTATGTACTTCTGCCAAGTTGTCCTTTTTTTTTTGGTGGAAAACTGAATTTTTCGAGTAAGAAACCTGCTGCCTCAGTATGATACTCGTTAACTTACCTTCACTTCAAAAGGCCACCTTCTAAAAGCTTATAGTGTCCTAGAAGGAATTTGAACTCGAGTCTTTCCAGTCAAATGAGAAGTATCGTTGCTCAATTTCTGATACGGAAAGTTTCTTTCTCCAGAAAAATATGACTTATACATAACACTCAAAACAGATAAAAAGGGGGTTGATCTCGTACCATTAAGGGGGGAGGGAGCTGTTCTTTCATAGTGCGATCTTTTAGGGTGAATTGGCCAAGCTAGAGAGACACATTCTCAGCCAGTGGTTCTCAGTACATGCGCAGTGAACCCTAAAAGGATACATGGTCATATGGTTGCGAAACGCATAGCCTCTATGCTAACCATATATATATATAGAAAGTTATTTACCTTGGGTGTAAAATACGATACGTTAAAGATACCAAGAAATTTTATTCCTTTTCCCAAGTAAGCAAAACAGAGTTTTGCGCGTGAAATATATTCTACTTGTATAGGAGATAAGTATATGACTTCTTCATTACTCGAACTTTGGTATCTCTCCCGGGTCTGCCCCCCCCCCCCCCACAGAAGAGACCTCAATAAAAGTCGAAACCGTTCTGGGTAGTGGCCCTTCTCATTATGCATTGCATTATACACGCCTGAAAGGGGGGAGGGTACTTTGCATTATGGGATATATACTAAGGCAAATGATATGAAGTCATTAGCCTCTATATACAAGTAGCTTAGACGTGAATATATTTCACGCGCAAAACAAAGTTTTGCGCGTGAAAAGGATTAAAACCAAGTATAAAATTTCTTGGTATCTTTAATATATATATAGCCTTTCGGACATGATAACATAAACACAGTACTGTGTTATGTTATCATGTGCGAAAGGCTACTTGAAACCAAAAGTATTCTGTTTCAAGAATTCAAGAACACGATGGCTTGATTAGAACTGTCCTGTAATCCCCATATTTAGAAATTACATGTATTTAAAATAACCGAACATAAATTGCTATTTCATATTTGTTGAATGGTAATATTGACGTAATCAACGTAGCTTAAACTTAAATTAAACCCTAGGATCCTATTATTGTTATCTTAAGACAGGAATTTACGGATAGTCACATAAGTTGATGGTAATACGTAGAAAGGAAGAAAGTTTCATTTAATGGGACTGATTTGGAGATGTATAGCAGGAGATCGATTCAGATCGTAAGAGAATGAGCTCAGTTTAAAGTGCATCTCGTAACACATCAAAGTACTTTCTGTACACATCCGGTGACTCATCGTTGAGCAAGTTATTGATTGATTCATTTGCAAATATCATAAATAGAAGGCTGTAGTACATGAAGTGAAATAAAATTGGACATCTCTTTATGCATGCATCTAGGGCCTGGTTAGTCGAGCGGACACGCCTCTGCTCTCTAGCCAACAGGTGGCGTGCGTTTGAATCTCATTGCGGATGTGTGTGTTTAGGTACGTCTTTTAATCTAACCTTTAGTCTACCAGTAGTACCAATACGTTATTGGTTTGCAACGTTTTTTCTCCGGGATTCGCATGTAAAATCTTTTATTAATGGATTGTATTAGTGTTGAATAAAGAATTTATATAGAGAATTTCAGTATCTGCATAACTAATGCCCTCCTTTAATCCTTGTTTCTTTTTTTTTATATTTTATTTTAATAATTTTATTATTTTTTTATCGTACTCCATTTGCTTTTCATCTCTGACAACTTTTCTATTTGTTTTATTTGCATATCCATCACTCTGTAACTAATTTAATATGCTTTAGCCAGTATGTTTCCTTTGTTCAGCACTCTACTTTAAATTTGGGATGACATCCACTTTAGAGCGAGCTCGCTTCCCACCTGTACTATCAGATCTTACTTCTTCAACTGACGTAAGTTGCATCGTGTAAAAGTTTCTTCCTCCAGTGTGTCTGCAGTAACTTAAGTGACTCTCGGTAAGTAACTTCATCTTAAGTATGTTATTTTTGCACATGAATAAATTAAGTTAGTCATTCTTTCTTTCTTTGAAAATTAACACTGATGTATCCCACTATAATTATTAAAGAATTTATTGGCAGTATAGAAACGCATATAAATTAGGCAATATGGATGTTATTTTGAACAATGTAGTCTTCTTTGATACCCCCCTCCCCCACTACTGCTTAACCAATGGTTATTTGATTATTGTATACATAAATAGCCTTGGTTACAAAATGTTAAATGCTGTAGAATATGCCTTTTCGTTTTTAGATACTTTTCAAAAAAAAAAAAAAAAAACGAAAAGCGTAGCACATAAAATATTCATATTGAGCGTCCGTTTGTCGATCCCAGCACATATAAAAACTCCTCGTTGGCTGCTGCATATATTTTATTAAAATTTGGTATTTTGAATCGTTACTAAAATCTGTCGAGTCGTCTCGAATTTGGTTTCAGTGGGATCATTTTTAGTAGCAAAACATTTCAAAATGATATCAAGTAATACTCGAAATTCCATTCTGTATAATACAGAACGCAATTTAATGAAGTTTGATATTTATCAGGTGAGCTCGGTTTTGGCTTCAGTTCATTTTTAGTGACAGTGTTAGACATAACTGTAAAAAAATCATAATCTTACAAATTAAAATGAATAAAAATAAACTGTGTGCAGCACATAAACAAACAAATACGGAAATGAGAGCAGCTCGTAGTGAATCATAAAAGATACATAATGGAAACTTCTTGTATACTGCTATCACAAAAATTGAACCTAGATGCATTTGTGACACGCGTGCTGTAGACATAAGTTGGTTTGGGTTATTTGTATCACAATGAATGGTCCGTTTGAAACGACATATCTTAATAATGTAATAAATTAACCGCTTGGATGGCCTAGTGCAGTATTTCCCCAAACACTACCCGTATCGCTTTTGAAATTTTAGTAACACCAGGGCACCCTCTTTAAGGAGAAGGCAATTTAGCAGACGTTATAATTAGATTTCAAACACGAATAATTATAAATGTGTTTATTTTTAATATTTACGTTATAATAAATTTCAACATGTGAAACAATTTTTTAAGTCCTCTTCTTTGGTCGCCCACGCTTCCACCTTCCTTGCACATCCATCTGCATGACCCTTCTTCCCACATATTCGTCCTCCCTCTTCATCACATGACCAAACCATCTCAACCTTGCCTCCTGTATCTTCGCTCCTAAGTTCGTAACTTTCACTGTTCCCCTCACATAGTCATTTCTCAGACGATCCTTTCCTGTCACACCGCACATCCACCTAAGCATTCTCATCTCTGCAACTTCATCCTGCTGATGTTACTTTTCCTCAGGGCCACAGTTTCCATAGCATACGTCATAGCTGGCCTCACTACTGTCCTATAGATTTTGCCTTTCAGATTGATCGGCACCCTCTTATCGCATAACACTCCAGCCATCTCCCTCCAGGTCCTCCAACCCGCTTGTATCCTACATCCTATTTCCTTCTCAGCCCCTCCAACTTCTTCCACTGTTGAACCTAAGTATCGAAAGTCCCTCACCTTCCTGATGACATTTCCTTCCAGCTCCAGATCTGTCTCCTGGCCGCCGCCCACTGTGTAACACATATACTCCGTCTTACTTGTGCTCGGTCTGATACCTCTCTCTTCCAGTACGTTTCTTCATGTTTCTAGTTTAGTTCCCACTTCTTCTCGTGAATCTGCACACAGCAAGATGTCATCTGCATACAATATTGTCCAAGGCGCATCTTCTCTCACCTCCTCCGTCACCACCCCCATCACAATATTAAACATAAACGGACTTAATGCTGCCCCTTGACGCAAGCCAACTGTTACTTGAAAGCTTTTTTGTCTGTCCCAGACAGGTCGGAACTCTTGTCACATTTCTGTACATCTCCCGCACCAACCTGACATATTTCTCCGGTACCTTCTTCTCCCTCAGACACCTCCAGACTTCTTGCTTTGGCACTATATCGTATACTTTCTCCAGATCAATAAATGCCAGATGTAGCTCCCGTTATTTCTCTTGAAACTTTTCCATCATTTGCCGTAACCCAAAGATGGCATCTGTTGTTGATCTACCAGGCATGAAGCCAAATTGTCCCTTTGCAATCTCCACCTCCTTCCTCAATCTTCTATCAAGAACCCTTTCTAGGATTTTCATTGTGTGGGACATCAACTTTATTCCTCTGTAATTTTTACAGTCTTGTGCATCCTCTTTACCCTTGTAGATGGGGACAAGAGTACTCTCCCTCCATTCCTCGGGTATATTTCCTGTTGGCAAACTTTCATGAACAGGTCCCACAGCAGGTCAGTTCTCTCTTCCCCCAGTGCCTTCCATGCCTCCACTGGAATCCTGTCGGGGCCCACCGATTTTCCATTCCTCATCCTCTTCATGGAATTCGTCACTTCTACTCTACTGATGTTCTGCACCATCCCCTCAGAAGGCTGCCCATGTTCTCTGTGAGTCCTTGCATTTTCCTCATTCAAAAGTCCCTCAAAGTATATTCTCCATCTGTTTCTTATATCCACATCCCTCCATAATACTCTTCCTTCAGCGTCTTTGACCTGCCTCACATGTAAGATAAGATGTCCTTTGCTGCTTTATTTCTACATTTCGCTAATTGGTAAATTTTTCTCTGTCCTTCCTTTGTTTCTAATTGATCATGCAGATCTTGATATGCCATGGCCTTCGCCTGTGCCACAACTCTCTTGGCTTCTTGCTTTCTCTCTCTCTGTGCACCTCTCTGTCCTCATCCACTCTTGACTCATCCCACTTCTGCTTTGCCTTCCTCTTAGCTGTCACTGCCACTTGTACATTATTATTCCACCACCAACCCTCCTTCTGCTCTCTAATCTTTCCAGATGTCTCACCAAGCACCTCGATTGCACAGCTCAGGATTACTTTTGAATTGTGTTTCCACCAATCTTGTACACTTTCCAGTCCATCCGAAATCCTCTCTAACACCCTCTCCCTAGAACGATTCCTCATACTCTCTTCTTTTAAGCGAAACCACTTAATTGTCTTCATCCCATGGCTTCCAGAGGTTCTTATCTTCGATCTTATTTTAAAGTCTGCGCACAGCAGTCGGTGTTGCTGTACCACTTGATCTGTTGGAATTACTTTACAAATTTTTACAAATTTTGAATTATTAAATATATTGTATAAATATATGTACAGTAGAAAAAAATACAATTTTTTTTAATAATAAAAAGTTGAATGAGACAATTGAATTGTTTGGAATTAGTTTGAAAATCCGTTCTTTTATTTCAGTTCTAGTCGTAGATGAGATTCCACGTCTATTTTATTTTATTTTTTTATTTTTGAGGTCCTTCCAAGTGAAACAATCCCTGGGAATCGCTACCATGTAAGACACGAATTGTTTCGAAATTTAAGTACATAAATAGATTTAAATAAACTTTTAATGCAAACAGTTCGAACCACCAAGTTGGAATGCATTTGCTCTGTCAACCAGATGCTCCCTTAACGGACGTCTGTCGATACATGCTACGAGACATTTTATTTACAAATTACTCTTTTTTAGTTGTTAAAAATTTAGTTATAGAATAGATCCGCAGTTACTTCGACAATACGGATACAAAAATATAAAAGTAAAAAAAAAAGTAATCAAAATAAAAAACAAAGTGTCTCTCTCGTCCCATCAACACATTTTGCGTACCTCCGGGGTACACATATCACACTTTGGAAAACGGTGGTCTAATGGATAGCTTGTCTGTTCTCCACCCAACAGGCTGAGGAATAAATCCCGGCATTTGGGCACGGATGTTTTACGAATTACCTTAGCTACAGATCTATCTCATCTCTCTGTGTGAGAATACCACCCCGCTTATTGCAAAACTTAAATGGCTTTAAAAAGCTTCAATGCTGGATTTCAAGGGAGCCAGGATTCTGATATGTGAAATAAATAATATTAAATAATATTTTTTTTACATATGATACATACATTACATGCATTTGATTACATACGATACATACTGGATTACATATTTTGTTATTTTTAAAAAATTCAATCCTTTTTTTAAAAATTATGATTAATATTGTGATTACCTATTTACAACAGGTTTAATTCTGTTTTTTTTTGTAACAATGAAATTCATAGATTTTTTTTCTTTCTTTTCTTTCCCCCCTGTATAATGTATTAATAATAATAATAATAATAATAATAATAATAATAATAATAATAATACAGTATTTATTCATTTAACAATGAGTTATATATATTTACAATTTTGATTTTTTTTTTAAATCTTGGATGAAATGTAATTTCTCAGCCTTCATCCTTGAAGCTTATTTGTAAGCTTATCTGAGGATGACACCAGTTAGTTATTATTTATTGGTTTGTTTGCTGTGTTGGGAAGTTAAGAAATCAACAAACGTATGTTTAATAGGTTTGATTTTCACTGCAGCCGTTGATTGAGAAATTCGCGCGCGCGCGCGCGCACACACACACACACACACACACACACACACACACACACACACACACACACACACACACACACACACACACACACGATAACTTGGAATGTCTTGATGCGTCGCTAAACTGGAAGCTTGAACGAATATATTGTTTCATTAAGTTTGTATGATATTTTGGGTGCGTGTTTCTTGTTCATAGTATGTCCTTAGAACTCTTTTCAAGGTATTGTAGTTTGTAAGGTTTCTGTGTTCAAAAGGTAATTTGTTTATCATGTCTGGGATGTAGAAGTTTCGTCTGGCCTTTCCGAAGTGATTATTTTATTGATATGTGATATAAATAGTTACAATAATAACTAATTATAGTTAAATAATAATAATTATTATTTTAATTAATTTAATTAATAATAACTTTATTATTATTCACATATAATATTTACAATACATACTTGCACACTGATCTGCATACAGGTATTTACACCTACTGCTAACATATTTTTTTTAATAATAATTTTTTTTGTATACAAGTACATTCTGTATATATCCATATACATTTACATTACATATATTTATCTGAGATATAATATACATATATTATATCTCAGATAAATTACATACATACATACAATAATAGTAATAATAATAATTTTTTTTCTTCTTTTTTTCACGTTTAAACATTTTATTATATCTCAGATAAATTACATACATAGATACAGTAATAATTATAATGCATTACAATTGTAAATAACAGATACTTGCAAGTTAATAATATTTTAAAATAATAATAATAATAATAATAATAATAATAATAATAATAATAATAATTTTTTTTTCTTTTTTTTCCCTGTATAATGTATTATATTCTTTCTTTGGGAGGCATTTCTGATTTCTTCCTCGAAGCTTAGCAGAGCTTATCTGAGGAAGATAATAGATGATAGATGGTAGTGGTTTCATGGTTATGTTCCTATACTGGTCACAAGCCAGGTGTTGATTATACTGATTGTTGGTACGTGCTTGGAAGACTTCGACTGCTATTACAGTTTAACTTTTTTTCTTTTTTGTGCAAATAGGGTTGGATTTAGACATGGTGTGTTTGTTTCTTTGTGTTCTTGTAGTGATGGTTTTTGAGAAGGGGGTTGTCATAGGTTGTGTGGGGGGGGTAGAGAGAGAAACAGGAATTGCTCTAATTTTCATTCTTGCTATAATATTTATATAGCGCCTGTTTCAGTTCTCTGTATGTTCCTAGGTTTCTGTTGTCGAACGGCAGTTTGTTTATCATGTCAGGTACGTAGAAGTTTCGGGTGGCTTTGCCGTTGTGATTGTTGTACTTATATGTTATGTAGTTTGTTGACTGTGGTCTTGTTATTTGATTTGTTGTTCTGGTTACTCTATAATTTGGGCTGTAGTAAAGTTTTAACATGACTGTTTAGCGGCATAAGTGTTTCACCTTAAATATTTTGTGTTTTGTCCGTGCTTCCTGCATAAGAGTGGGTTGTTCTCAGAATATCAGTTTTACCATTTTATCTTGCAACCATTGTAGCCTATTAAGTCTGTAGTCTGCGCAGAATGCGTATGATGTGATTGCATATCTTAAAATGTTTTCACATAATGCTTTATAGATTAGTATTATTATGTGGGTTGTGGCAATGTCTTTTAATCTGTATAGTTTGCTTGCTATTATCCTAAGCTTGGTATGTAGGTAGTTTGTATGGCTATTCCAACTTTGATCAGCATCGAAGTGAAGTCCGAGATAGCGTGTTGTTTTCACCTATGTAATGGTTGTGATTTTAGGTTCTGCGCTTTGTGTATAGGAGAACGAATGTTAGATAGTGAGATATTTAGTTTCTATGGGCCGTGTTTGGGGGTTTTTGAATACCATTAGCTTTGTTTTTCCAGGTTTATACAGGGTGTTCGGGATAAATTTGACATATTTATAATTAATTATATTTTTCCGTAAGTTACATGTATTAACACACACTTCTCCACTTCTCTTCATTTAAAAGTTTGGACCCTTCTTCATTCATATACAAGATGTCAGAAAGGATGGATAGCTGGAACCCAACTGAATCATGGAAGAGAATAACTTGTATCATGATGATTCGTGCCCGCCATCAAAATAAGGATATTACGACTGCTGCCCAATGCTCCCTGAATACAGTAAAAACAATCAGGCATGAACTAGAGACTTGCAATGGTGACTACGAGGATGTAGCAAGAAGAAAGATCCCTAGCAGACGATCTGATTGCGTTCGTACAGCAGAATTCCTCGCAAATCTGCAGGAACAGGCGTTGAAGAACCCTGGCATTGGAATTCGGGCTTTGTTCGTGGAGTTTCTAACTGTAGTCAAGCCCTGGATAACAAGGGTAGCCAATGGTAGGCCGTATGTATGGCAGCAGGATTCGGCCCCTTGCCACACCTCTGGGAAAAGTCAAAAATGGTTGTCTGAAAATTTCTACGACTTCACCAGTCCAAATGTTTGGCCTCCAAACTCCCCAGACCTTAACCCCATGGATTATTTTGTATGGGGCGCAGTTGAAAAAGACACCAATCGCACTTCCAGTAATACAAAAGCCCAGTTAATGGATAAAATTAAAACAGTTTTTGCGGCCCTTCCCAGGGAGACTGTAGCATCAGCTTGTTCGAGGTTCCGAAGCAGAATTGAAGCTGTGATCGATGCTAATGGTGGTTATTTTGAGTAAATCTTGTTGATAGTATTGTAATTAACTCTGCCTGTAATGTTTTTTTGTCAATTCATTAAATTTAATAGATACAAAGAAGATTTTCTTTTTCCTTACGAAACTGTCAAATTTATCCCGAACACCCTGTATATATGCCGTTTTCGGTTAACCAGTTAGTGATTTGATTGATGTCGTGTTGCATATTTGTGTAAGCGATATTTGCATTGTTGTGAATGGATACTATGGCCGTGTCGTCTGCGTACTGGAAGATTTTACTTTTTAGGGGGAGTTGGTTTATGTCGTGTGTGTATATGTTAAATAGAATGGGAGATAGGACAGCTCCTTGCGGTACTCCACAGGTTACATGTACCTCTTTGCTGTATGCTGATCCTATACGTGTGGTGTGCTTTCTGTTTTTCGTGTATGCTTTAAACCACTGGAGTAGACGACCTCCAATTACGATATGGGTTAGTTTCGTTAACAAGGTTTTGTGTGTTAGTGTGTCAAATGCTTTTGTTAGGTCAAGGAATACCACTAATGTTATTCTGTTTTTATCTAATGCAGCGTTTATTAGATCTGTGAAATCTTCCAGGAGTGTTGCTGTTCCTTTATTTTTTTGAAAGCCATATTGTGTTTTGGGTATGATTTGAAATTTTTCAACGTATGTGGAGAGTTTCTGATGCACGATACACTCCATGATTTAGTTTATTACAGACAACTTGGCGATTGGTCTGTAATTACTTACAATGTTTCTTTTTTCCCTGTTTGTGTATGGGTGTGATTAATGCAGTCTTCAGTGTTTCAAGTATGTGTCCCGTTTCGAAGATTTTATTTAACAGTTTTTGTATAACTGGAAGTAGGTTGGTTGAGTGTTTCTTGATGTCTTTTGGTCTGATTCGGTCTATCCCTGGTCCTTTGTTAGGGTTAATTTGTTGAATTGCCAGTGATAGTTCTTCTTTTGTTACTGTGGGGAACCACATCGACTGGGTTCCTCGTGGACCTAGTGGAGAATGTTCGTTTGTGTGAGGAAAGGTTGTTTCTTGTAGTTTTTGGACAGAGTTCACGAAGTGCTGATTAAAGTTGTTTGCCAACTGTTTGAGGGATTTGGGGTCGCAGGCAAAGCTGTGTTTTATTGTTTCTGAGGCAGTGGTTCTGTGTATATTGTACAGCATTTCATTAATCAGATGCCAGGTTTCCTTTATGTCATTCTGAGCTGTTGTTAATTTGTTGCTGTAATGGTTTCCTTTTGCCGTTCTAATATGTGTTGTTAGGAGATTCCGTTTTCTTTTGTAATCGGCTTTTAACGCTTTTAAACCAATAAATAATAATAATAATAATAATAATAAGAATAAGAATAATGAATGTTAGATCATTCATCTTGATGTACTTTAGATTTATGTGGGCGAGAGTTGCATAAAAATGCAAATTGTATCAAATTGCATCAAGGTAGCGAGGAATTAATTTCAAATCGTTAAGTAAAAATGCATAAATGAGACAAAAAGGAGGAAAATATGTTTCCAAATTATTTTTCCAGCAAAAGTGGAATTCAATCAAAAAATTCCTCGATCCGTTTTCAACCTGGGCCTAGTTTAAGAACTGGAATTTACTGCATTGAAGCGTAATGAAATATTATTTTGAGCCGTTCTTCGAATCAAAACGATTTAGCGAAAAAATAAACATTATTATTATTATTATTATTATTTCAAATTGTTTTTCCAACAAAAAAATTATAACGAAGGTAAAGGATTCCTTAACTGACAGTCTGAACTTATGACTTGCTTGGCAACGAAAGCTATAGTCTTGCGCTACTCATTCCACTACCTATTATGTCAAATGAGCATTAGGGTTAGTGAGCTCTTATTAATAACTGTTTATATACACATACCAGCCACTGAATTAGAAACGTTTATTCATCAGTGGGTTCCGTATAGGTATACGACTACCAATATTGATCCTCTTCAATTCCTTGTGTATAGTTCAGTGAGATATGGGTCGGGATAGCCTTCATTAAATGCTTAAATTCAATTGCTGCACACAGGAAGTTCTATTTGTCCGTACAAGCCTCCTCAGACGACGGCGATCTCGTTCCTGACACACTATTAGGACCACAGTTAGGCCTCTTAGATAGGCAAGGCAACGTGGGTTATTTTTCCACTGATTAAACACCAAGGATATCTCACCTTTTGAAAAACTAGTTAGCGCTGCGGTTTTCAAAATTAAAGTATCCCCGTTTAAGGCCTTGTGAAGCACCATTAAATAATCCAAATACTGAAGCTCTGCAGGAATACACTGTGCGTCATGCGGAAGCGATATCTGAGAAAAAATAGTTCCAACATTCACCACCAGGGGAGTTGTAAATATCAAATTCATCGAATTTGCATATTACTCAATCCGAAAGATACCAGGAGGATTTAAAAAAATGGACACGAGAATTTTCCCTTAATTCTGGTTGTTAATACCGTCTGCAGTGATGGCACTAACCTTACCACAATCGTAAAGCTGTACCTACTTAAACAATTGCAATGCTGTCGCTTAATTCCGCGAATTTCGTTGCCTGAACAAACGTCAACGAGGCACACTGTCTCAATGATTAGTCGTTTTGAAGAAACATGATCGTTGGGAGTTACAACTGGCAGAGTAATCAGTTCGCGCCAAGCGAATGACGTTGCTACTGTTGTTGTTGAGCAGGCCATGAACAACAACGTTGGTTCCTGCAGTGCACGTGCTGTATCAAGACTCATGGATGTGCCTTACACAACTGTCTAGAAAATTCTACGGAATGTTTTGTATTTCTACCCATTCAAGATAATCCTGCCAAAGGAGTTGTGTCCGCAGGAGTTTGAAAGTCGACTGACATTCGCTTTAGCATTCGTTGCTCTAGTGGAGTTGGACACTGCGTGGCCGTGGCTGATTTTGTGTGTGTGTGTGTGTGGGGGGGGAGAATGAGGCTCACTTTAGCCTGAACGGAGCTGTGAGTACCCACAATTGCCGGGTATGGGCAAAATTGTACCATTCTTCTTTGCAACATTCGCCAGTTGGTCCTGTGACCTGCTCAGTTGCTGTCGAGAGGTTAAAAATGATAAACTATTTTGTTGTGTGTTTTGATGGTCCTCTATCCCTGCTTTAGAGACCAAAAATGTAACTTTTACAGGCCACTTCAGACATCCGTAATTCAAGTTTCTGACGCGTTTTCTATCTCAGGCATTTATATTTTCTTATGACTGCATTTATTGTGAACATTTCTGTCACTATTTTGTTGCTGCTTATTTCACTTAATATCTTTCCAAGTACATAAATCTAGAATATCGTTATCAAAAACAATTGTTATCTTTGTTTTCTTTGATTACTTTTACAGTACCCTCTTCCATTTCTAAACATTTCAATAACTTCTCGAACATCTTGCCGCATTCTCCATTTTTAATCTTCTAGATTCTTACTAGTCTTCTGAATTTTGTTTAGCTGCCTTTTTCTCATAACGTAACTTCTTATATATTTATTTTCTTGCATATATATTATAAATTCCAGATTTTATTATTAAATTCCATCCAGTTAGAACGGAGTTACTACAGTATAGAATTTCGACAAGTTTACTACTTTCTCCGCAGAAATAGTCTGCATGAAACAAACAAATTCATATCGCTCGACAAAGTTTGGTAGGGATTCCGAATACCATTTAAAAAGAATTTAAACGCCTAAAAAGAATTTAGTCAGAACTACTGTGATAATAAATGATGTCAGTGATGATATTCATTCTATTTGCGAAACGCACCACACTATTTATGTGATTTATGTTTCCGATCCTTTCCAAAGTTATGACTTGATAACGTTATAAATTAAAGGAAGCAATGATCTCTTGCATTGCAGTTTTTCGAAATTTATATAATTTATATGTAGTCAATCTCCGTTTTTAAAGTCTTTCCGCCAATGGAAGTTTTTCCGACTTATAATACATCTGTATTAAGACCATGAGAGGGTTAAGAGAATCCGGAAACTCTGCTTTGAAAAGCAAGCATGGAACTCTTTCAAGCCACTTCGGACTTTCTCTAAGCGAGAGTCGTGACTGTGCTGATGGTTTCACGCTATGCGATGAACTTCATCTCCCACATGTGGATTTTTCTTTTAGATTATATAACATGAGCAGCCGGTGTTCAACATCCGTCCATATTCCGACCGCAAACCCGAACGGGCTTCTCCTCCTCTTGCTAATTCTCCTTTTCTTCCTTGCGTCTATCTGCCTTTTTTTCTCTTGTACATTTTTTCACACGAAGCATTATAGTAGTATAGTCTCCGTCTATTCCAAAAACCAGCAGGTTCCTAGCTCTCTTAATCTATTCTTACACACGGCAAAGGGGTCGCAACCTCTGCTAATTTGAGATTGGCATAAAAATTTATCAGTCAATTATTCATATTAACTTAGTCTTTTTATTTGAAAAAAAAAGAGTAACTTTTAAAATTACACATAAAAAGTCATTAACTGGAATTATATCTTCCTTGAAATGAATACACGCTCTTGTTGTCTTTCCCATTTAGAATCCTTCAATTCTTCAGAAGCAAATACCGATAATTGTATTTTGACCATAATTTAGTTTCTTAAAGATTAAAAAAAAGGCGTTTCTGGTGATAATGCGGTGTGCTTGAGATTTTTGGAATTATCAGATACGCAACTGAGGCCCAGAGACAAATAGATTGTTGTTTCCTAATTGAGACTAATTCGAGAGAGAGAGAGAGAGGGGGGGGGGATTGAGACGGAGAAATTGCCTTTGGAAAAATTCATTATTTTGTTTTGCTAAAAATTGGGGAGGATACCGTAATATTTTTTTTTTCAAAGGAGTAACACATATTCACATTCACCGTTGATAGCAATAATATGTAAATATGTAATATATGCATCACATTTAGGATAACCGCTTACTGAAAATTACTTATTCGTTCACTGATTGCCAATGATGACAACTTGCAACTTCAAAAATATTTGGAAGAATTTTTTGTAACTTTTTTACAGTTGTAGTAGCTGATCCTCGAAGAATAACAATGCTAACTTATTGAGTTGTGGAGCTAACGCCAAATGATATAGTCAACAAAGCTTTGGAAGTTCAGTTTGTCTTAATATTGGAAATAAAGAAAACATTTTTATCCAATTACTTTTCATTTTACATTTCTGATGTGTAAAACGCACCCGATATATAATTTTTTTAAGCATCAGTATAAGTATTTAGTTTGACTATGGAGTTAGAGATACTACCATTATTACTGATCCTTAAAAGCCGATGCGCAGATCAAAAGTCCAGTGTTTAAAATAAGTTGAAAAACACTTTCTATCCCTAAACTCTTTCGATTGAATTGCTTTATAATTTAATCATACAGGATCTCATTGACATAAATTAAGAATTTAATTCGCATTTTTAAAATTCCTTTTGCTTTTGTGACTTTTGATCTTCTTTCACTTGAAAGAAGAAGTTTTCGCTCTTCCTGTTTCTAGGTTACTTTTGTGATATCACATTAATCCCATCAAGGGACAAACACGCTTTAAAGTTGCTTTTATTATTCTTGATTTTTTTCACTGTAACTGATACATATCTGCTGTTTTAACGGAGGATATTGCAATTTATCCTTTTCATCCTATTTTGAAAGTAAATTTATGAGCAGAATGGGGAAGACTCTTTATTCAGATTATTATTAAAGCAGATTGGCAGGTGATTAGACTTCGTTTGAATAGGCGGTGTTTATGTTTTAAGCCTTTTGTTGCCTGTCATATCTTATTTAGGCTTTCTAGTATGCCTTTAGGGCTTAATCCCCTCGTGAAAAGTACAGAAAGAAAACACTAATATAAAATCTATTATCTTGCTTTTGGCTTTGATAAAATATTTCCCCGCAAGAAGTTTACGTGTAGTTGAATGAGATAATTACATCCGCATCTTACAATAGCTCGAACATTGCTTCTCTTCAGTGACCTTTCACAAGAGCTAAGCAGGTATTGCAGCAAGGAATTCATTAAGTCTTCACCTCTTTCCTCCCTCATCACTTGTAATTCCTGTTGGCACCTATCAAACGCAATGAGCGAACACCTACAGTTCGAAAGCAATCGACTGCAGTTGTCCAGTATCCCTCCAGGCTGGAGTCCCTTCGTCACTGGACGGAATTCGGTTTGACAACACATGGCATTCACAACTGCGAACTTCTTCCAAAAATTGACACTAAAACCTGCAAGATAAATGAGACAAGAGAACCTCATTCCTTAGAAACCATCACCATCATTGATCGACAGGCTTCGTTATCGCTTCTGGGCACTAATTCCAGCAAATGAAGGGTTACACATGCTATTAATGAACTGAAACTAGCAATTCCCCAGTTCCAATTATTTATCTGTCAATTTACTGGCACTCCTCCTTTCAGTTAACTGCTTTTACTTTACGGTCACACCCTGTCATCATTGTCTGCTTTATACCGCTTTGCATTCTAATATTACTTTTATTATTACCACTTAAATAATCCTATTAAAGTTGACAACAATCGCATACCTCTTAATATTTAAATTATATTACAACACGATATTACTTGTCTAAAAATTCATTATAATACTTTGTGTGTATTTAAAATTCGAATAGTATTATAATATTAAATACTACGCATATTTATAATTTTAATATATTACCAGTTTATTTTCTCTCAAATAACTTACATGTAACATTTTCTTAAAAGTGGTTCATTATAGATTATGATTAATATCATTATAATTTGCATAATTAATGCAATTAGTATAAAAGTATAATTTACGTTCTATTATTATTATTAATCATAACCATAATTTGTAATTATAGTTCTCATTTACATTATGTAAATTTATTATACGTTGCAGTTTACATAATAACAATAATAATAATAATAATACTTTTGATAATGACAAGTTTATTATTATACAGAGTATTTAGATATATACGATTGAACATTATTATGCAATTTTCTCTCCAGTTCAAAAATTCAGTACAAAGCGCTGAGTAGATTAATTTTAACATGTGTGTGTGTGTGTTTGGGTGTGTTTTCTGCTCTTTTGTTTGATAGAGGTTCCATAACCCATGTTTTAGTATTCTGTAATTGTTTATGTGTTTTAAATTTTGCGACAGGTTATTGAGTAGTGTGGGTATGAGCTGCCCTAGATGAGTTGTTATAGAATCTGGTTGTTTAAAGAGTTGTGGTGAGTAGTATTATACGATATGTATGTCTATTGTTATGATGGGTGTTATTGAAGTAATTTCTTAGTATTGATATGTGGTGTTTCGTATTTTTGATGCTATTGATATAAGGATTTCGGTTATTGATTGATGTATATATTAGGCTTTTTTATAATTTAGATAAATGGCTGTTTGTAACGTTTATAGATTGTTTATACCGTATCTGAGTATTGATTTGCATATTCCATCGTATTTGAGATTTTTTTTTTTTTTGTTAGTTGGAGTCATGATATTTTTTTCTTGACGTGTTGAAACTGATGTGGAGTTTGACATATAGATATTCGATAAGTTTTGTCCATTTAAAATGGCATTCTATATGAAGGCTATGATATTTAATGTGTGTTATGCATTAAGGATGTGATTTCAGGACAGTGGGCTTTACTTGTTGTTGTTAATGCATTTATACCTGTGATTGTGTAGCATGAGTTGTAGAGGACTCATGATTCTTATATTCTTAATAATTAGCATCTATATTTTAGTGTGTTTATTATAACTGAATTGTTGTAGAAGTAGGTCGTTATTCAATTTAGGTTTTGTGCATTGGAGAGAGCAATGTCGGCGGATTGATAGTAATGCAACACATCTGCATATTGCAGTACTGATATATTTCACTTTTGTGTGGCCACTTTGTGAATGTCATTAATGTGAACGTTGCACAGAATGGGTGATGATATTGTGCATTGAGGGCCAATGTTTCATCTCTTTATCCTGGCTACGATATGTGCGTCTTTCTGTTACTTGTATTCTACCTATGAGAATTTCTGAAGCGGAGTGTTTCTATTTTTCCACTCGAGTTATAATTTGGTCAGTAATATCTCATGATAAAGAGTGTGAAAAGCAAAATGTGTAAGGATGGCAAATTTGTTTTGTCAAGTGCTTTGTTAATAGAAGAAATACAGAAGAAGAAGAAGAAGAAGATAAAGCACAGTCATACTTCCAGAAGAGACATTATGATGTCTTTTGGTAACATAACCGTATTTTTTTTTCTAGAAACCGTGCTGATTTTGTGAGATGATGTATTTCTCTAAGTTATTCTGTAGTCTTGAGTGAGTTACGTTTTCTAGAATTTTGGATATGACAGTTAGGGGTCATATCCAAAATTTGTATACCAGTAGAAAATACCATGGTCTGCTGTTGACTTTGATTCAATGGTTTTTGTGGTATGGAAAACTATAATTTTTTGAGGAGTGTGATGTTATTTCTACCAGCTGGCTTTGGTTTGGTTCGACTCCTGACCGAAACTTTAAAATCTTCTAGGGAAAGTCTTCTTTTTTCGAGTTCATAATTCGTTAGGTGTAGGCCATGTTTGTGCATATCGCATTGCATTCCGTGAATTTCTGAAAATAGTATTTTTGCTCTACGAATTTTAGTTAGTTTCTCGTGTTTTTGTATAACTTGTAGCTGAATGTTGTTAGGTGACATTTTTTAGTATTTTCTATAGATTGTCTTTTAGTGCAATATTTAGAATATCGTCGTTTATCCATAGGTTATTATCTCTTTGTAAATATCTCTTTTGTAAATATCTGGTTACTTTTTTTATATTTCCGTAAATATGCAGGAAGTTTTCATATAAAGGTACTGGATCATTGATTTATTTTAATTAGTCTGTTCCATTTGTGTGGTTTATATGATATTAGCGGTGCTCTTTAGTATGCTAGTGGAGTTGAATGGAGTTTTGCAGCATGGGGAGGAAGAGAAGGCGTAATGGAACAAGGTTGCGATAAAGTAGTGATCAGCAGTTGCGTGATGAGGTGTACGTGTTGATAGGAGGCCATATGTTGATATGGTCTATGCATGATTGTGTTAGTGAATTCCTAAATATTTCTTCTCTGTTGTGGAGTGTATGGTCCGGTTATGTTTTACTAGTTTAATACTGTATATCAGGATATGTGATAGTGGTTGTCGAGGTGTTTATATTGATGTCTCCTATTGGGATGAACTGAGCTGTTGTGCGATTGTTGCTATATTTATTTCCGTATTTCTAGTTCGTGAAGGGAGCTCAGGGAATTTTTATCCGGGGGTGGTCTGTATATTGTGTTTATCGTGTATTATATGTATGTCGTTAATCAATTCCCTAGGTAGAGTGCTCTTTGCAAGATATGTCAGAGCGGATGTATACGCAGGATGTATATGAAAAGGAGTTAAAGAGTGTGTAGTTTGGAAGGTTGAGATGAATAGTGCTGGTGGAAGGTGAGATTTCAGTTTCTGCCAGAAAGAGTAGGTGGGTTTGGTAGACTGAAGATGGTAGTAGACACTATTAAGGTTGGAGTTTAGGCCACGGATGTTGGTGAAGTGGATTTGCAAGGTTCTGCGAGGCATATGTTTGACAGCAAAGGCCTTGCACATTTCTTATGCAGCGCCTGCAGATTAGTCTCTAAAGTTAAACACTTTCGATCTCTGTATGCTTTTAATAATTATCATGAATAATAATACATGTTCGTTTGACTTGTTCTGTATAAAGATAACTTTTCCTTTGTTTTTGAAATGATAACAACCAGTATTAGGTACTGTTAGTATCATTAACGCACGCACCTTACATACGTAAGTGATAATGATTTATATAAAAATATTATTTCTTGAAACGATAAAAACTGATGTCTAAACCAATTCCTCTTTTTAAATAAAATAATAGAAATGAAATTAAAATGATCTATTTTTGTATGAATTAGTATAAAATTTATTTGTAATTCGGTTATCAAAAACTCATAACTCGCGTGGAATTCCACCTCCGTACGCACTCATACGTATGAATTATACCTTCGTATGAGTGATTTGCAAGGCGATTTTTTCGTCTCATGAATAGTTTAAAATTAAAAACGAATTATCGGTCAAACCTCACAAACTGGCCAGAGACTGCACGCAGTCATGATAGGCTATTGAACCTAATACGTTAAAAGGAAGATCAAGACAAAATTATAACACTCGAGTTATGAAATACAAGGAATATTATTAATATCTCTGATAGTTGTACTTTCCTGAATAAGCCATATAGGATGAACAAGGTTAATTAGCAACTGCGCATGATTCATTTGTTTACTTAATATACACATTTATCCTTTTAGTGTGACAAGAAATGTTAACTAACAGCGAAAAAATTTACTAAAATGCATTTCCTTAAAATTTTGTGTTCATCAGAATGTTTAGTTAAGTCAACTGCAAAAGTGTGGAAAGAGCTGAGCAAGAACAACAATCATATCTACCACATTTCTTTTTAAAAAAAATTTAACTCTACAGATACAATTAAATGCACTACCTTATCTCCATCCATGTTTATCTATGTCGTCCTTGTTATGTCTGTTATATTTTTCTTTATGCATTCTTTTTTCCTTCATATCTGTCTTTATAGCTTTTCCAAGTCTTTCTTTTCATTTCTTGTTTTGAGAAGCACGACTTTAAAACTACCACACTGCACCGAAAGCAAAAAAAAAAAAAAGACGCACGTGAGTGAGGCGCTGTTCTAGAAAATTCACAAATATCTTTTGTTATGCGCAATGACTACTGCTTAAGAATGTAATAAAACGAAGTCGGGATTTTCTAAACTAAACCAAAGCAAGACTAATGAGGACAGGAAATGGCTGTTTAATGCAATGTGACCACGTTTTCACATTAACTTCTTGGGTCACAGCTAAAAAAGCATACAAAACTAAAGCCTTGACGATTTTATGAGATTGCTGGAAAAGAAAGAAAAGAACGAGACTAAAAAACAGAGTATTTAAATGCGTCAGTATCATATGGAAAACTAAATCAGTCAAGCGAATGATATGATAGGATGGACACATACTTAGTTTGTTTAAATTAAAGAATAAATTGCTCATTTAGCTTTTCGCAGAATGAATTAATCAAAATAGACTTTTTTGGGGGGAGGTTGATGAAATTGAATTTTGAATTTAGGAGAAGCAAATCTCCGTTCACAGTAGAAAACAAACAAAAACTGAATAACTGTGGGTGTTATGTAGTTATTATGCGCATGGTTGCATAGAATGAATCGGAGAGAGAGAGAGAGAGAGATGGAGAAAGAAAAGTGAAGTACATTTATATGCATGATGGTATAGCTCGGCGTACATTCGAAGACATAAATCAAGTCTTAAGGTCTCAATACAACACACACAACACAGCACAAACTTTCTAATGAGAGAATGGTATTCATATTCTTCAAAGTAAAGATTTCACTAAAGATTAAAAGTACATGGCCGTGACCAGGCATATATGCATTGTGCTAGAGAGCATATTATACTTCACAGAATTAAATACTTGCGAAGAGAAATACTATCTGAGCACGATAAAGCAATGAAATCTTCGTCATAATTTCTATCCGCTTAGAGAAGTAGCAGACCGTCTTAGTAACTGCCCTAATTTGTAGAGATACAAAAGGAAAGCGCCAATTTCGTTCGAAGGCCATCACAGTTTATCAAGTGTCGTGAGTTTAGATAATAGTGAGAGACAAGGGATACGTCGCTGTGATTTGCTGCTATGATTTCACTCGCCTAGGAAATATGAAGTCTGTAAATTGTTGTTGGGAATCGTGCTCTATGAAGTCCTAGTTGTTGACTTCAAATAAAGTATAAAATTGTTGGCGTCCAATGTTAAAGGGAACAATTTCCGTTCAACCGCGAAATGAACCTGGGATATAATGTCGGGTAGATGACTTCTTCGAACAGGCCCGGACATTATATAGTGTATTTCGTCATTGTGCAAACTGCATGAGAGCTGGAACACCGAAGTAATAGAATTACAGTTTCACAAAGAGCACGAAGAGCATAGATCGTTTTATGAAGTCCAAAGAATAGAGATGGTCAAATTTAATAGAAAATTGATCTCTTACACAAACATACAACAATCGATGAACAGTTATGTTCGTACGAATAATATACTCCTTTTGGAAACGCCAAAGAGAATTGGGGAAAAAGTTTTAAAAATGGTTTTAGAGGGGATTTAGGAG
The DNA here is from genome assembly GCF_054136105.1 of Typopeltis vanoorti. Lineage (NCBI taxonomy): Eukaryota > Metazoa > Arthropoda > Arachnida > Uropygi > Thelyphonidae > Typopeltis > Typopeltis vanoorti. The sequence continues at coordinate 82,706,058 of NC_143561.1, forward strand.
TAGTGATGTGCTTAAACGTTTCAGTCAAACAAGTAAACATATAATAATAAAATACATATATTTGACCAAAGTCATCCCTCTCATTCTTCTTGGATTATCTCAAATGATCCAAGGCCTTTCGAATCTATGCCGTGTATATTTCAGTAATATAGAAATAACTAAACCATATCATTCAATGGTCATTAAATGGTGCGTTGTTTAGATTACGCCAAAGCAACAAAGTAACTCTACAATAACGATGTTTTATGTCTGTAGAGTTGGAAATAATTCCACGGCCTGTTTATACCTGTTTTGATAGCAGAAAAAGCTGAGTTGCTGAGAGACGGAAGAACAAATCTTATCATTTACATATGAGACCAATAATTCAGTTTTAAATGTCAGAATGTTTCACAATTTAATGAAATGTTGAATAATATAATTAATTCCTTAAAATAACACATTCCATTTTAGCCTGGCGCGAAGAACTTTTATGAGGCTACTTGAAGTTATGGCCAAAGCAACTAAGGCGAGATCCCGCAGTGCTTCTCACCTGACCGTCAGGTAGCTAATCTCATATGGCGGAGGCAGATCCCCGACCCCCTCTGGAAACTCGAGGTTTTCATAAAAAAAAAAAAAAAAACGGCCAGAAGAACACACGCAGTTAACAGACATAATGCACTGGGGGGGGGGGTATCTCGCCTCAGTTGCTTTAGCCATAACTTCACCTAGCCTCAATTGCCATTTTGGCCCTCTTTGTGAATAATGTTTGAGTCTGTTTTAGATATGATAGTTTTTGATCGAAGACAAATTAGTTCGAAGTTCAGAATGAACCAAACAGTAAGTCCATTCAGCCTCTCTTTAGGGAGTGGATATTAATGATATACGTCGTTTCTTTTGCGCCCATAGCATTCACCACTCAGACACAAGTAGATATCTTACCACTTTCCGCATAGTTAAATATCCTCTACGGAATGTTTCTTTTGTTCTTTGTAATAATTTGTTTTAATTGGTTCACCATTCTACTTTATAAATTGTGGTACAGTGTTGAGTCAAAAATTAGAAATATATTCCCCTCTTTACATTAAATATGGTAACAAAAAGTGCAAGTCCAAATCCAAATTCTTTCTCATAAATTGTCTTCAACGAAGCGTTAATATTCTTCAACTTTTCAGAGGGAGAGAGAGAGAGAGAGAGAGAGAGAGCTCATATATTTAAAGTATAACATAGTTCATATTGTCCCTCTCTCTCTCTCTCTCTTTCTCTCTCTCTCCTTTTGTTTTAACTCACACACAACTCATTTTCCCAAGAAAACAGATTTCCCACAAAACATACGTAAATAGCAGGTATAATATTCTGGTCGCACAGCTTTAGTTGTTGCGACCGTAATTAACTAAATAAAATGTTAATGTATTACCCAGAAGTTCACTTAACGTGAGAATAGGACTAAGTTTTGATTGCAGCTTTTTTTTTTTTTTGCACAGACATATCACATCTTTACATATATCGTGTCTTTAGCCTCCAGAAAACTCGCTTTCTGATAGACATTTATTTATTTTTGAGTTTGATACAGATTCTTACAACATTAGCATACTGTTCTATGATTTGGTTGATTTGTTTTTAGAAGAGTTGACAATTCCTTCGACTAATTTTTACACCCCCCCCCCACACACACTCTTTCTGTTTATGCCTTTTCTTTTGTTTTCAAAGAAGCTTTCATTTATTGTGGTTAAAACACATTGCAAACAAAAGAACGGCAAATGAAGCTGTAATCAGCTAATGTTGTTCGCTCTCATCATGTTATCTCATTAGTAAAGGAAAGCTCTTTAATAATCAACAAAAATTTGTCAACTCACACACGACAGTAACACTTTAGAATTCATTGCATTCATTAAAAGCATATTTCAGAGAATGGTGTTTCTGTTAAATCGCGACGTTTATTACTCGTGGAAAAAGATGGCTTACTTTTGCATTAATCAAAGAAAATGCCTTCACTACCTCTCTAGAGAAGGAGGCGCAAAGCACGACGAACGAATCAATTACACTTTTCTGCATTACCTTGTGCTGTTATGCAACTTTGCAGATTCTCGCCGAGACAATTATTGTTGCGTCCACAGCGTATGTCTGCTGTCAGTTTGAGCCATCTCAGTGTGTCGTAGATTCTCCATATGCACGTGCGGTCTTACTAATTAAATCATCTCTCTCTCTCTCTCTCTTAATACTTTCGCAGCATAGGGTCGCTGCTGTTTTGCCTCTGCTGCCAAGGGATGACAGAGAATTTTTCTCGTTCTGTGAAGAGTTGCACACCTAAAGACTGGAAAGTAATTATTTCCCAGCAGGGGATTTACACGAAATGCCCTAAAAACTAATTACCAAGTTATGGAACAATGTTTTGATTGAGTCAGGCTAATATTTCGAAATAATTGCTAGCGCTGATGAAGGAACAATGAAGCTTTTTGTACCGCGTATGTTTTTTTTACATTTATTTAGCTAAAAGACATAGCTTGTCAGTATTTGGATAACTTAACTCGTAAAAACCTTAATTAAATTTAATCAGGTTTGCGTGATGAGTAGAAAATGCATCTTTTAAATTTTATTACGTAACTAGGAATATGTGAGATCTTGATATGAACCCTATGAAATTTTCGATGCTTTTTTGTTTGAACGATATATTTTAAACATATGTTATTAAGGCTGATGTAATATGAAGTCTCTTGACAACATTAAATAGATATAGCGCTCTTAGTAGAATGGTCCGGCCTTTAGTTTTGAAGTATTGCTTGTGTATAACGATCAGTCATGTCTTCTGATATCCATTTGATCCAACATCTCTTCTTGTTCGCTTTTTCCATGTGATTTCACTGACAGTCATGCCAGATTGTGTCAAAATTTCAAATGAAGACTTAATGAAGTATGGAGGGAAGTACACATAAAAACGAATTAACCGAGCAGTTCCACAGAAGACGCCTCCATAGCTCAGTTGGTAACGATGATGCTCTTCATTTGGAAAGAACTGGGTTGGAATCCGTATAGTACACGAGGAAACAAAAAAAATGCTCTTTCAGAATGAAAGCGAGTAATTCGCTCTATACAGAATTGGAATGTTTTATTCCTTATGGAAATTGGATTTATCATCCCATTAAAGAGACAGACTGGCAGAAGAACACACACATTAGCAGATGTCATACACCGGCCTAATAACTTCAGATAGGCCACATAACCCTTAACCAACTCCACGAAAAATGCACAAAGAAATATATCTAAGAAGGAAGCGAGGTATAAACGTTAAGAAGAAATGTGGAAGCATACTGGGTTTACTTTAATTGAATGTAACTGTACATTATTGGTTATGATAGAATTGTGGCTGTAGGAATAGTAATCAATTCAGATTAGTATACCAATTTTTATTTTTTTAAAATTTTTTTATCATGATCTATGGATGGAAAAGACACGTTCATGAAAAAAAAAACAATTAGTATACTAGTATATCCTAAATTAGGATATAGGATATGAATAACGGAAAAGAAATGTTCACTTAAGCTTCATTTTATTCAGCATACTTTAAAATAGAAACTAAAATTATTACTGGGTATTTTTGAAAGACGCTAAGTTCTTAACACCTCAGTATCGAATGAAAAGTTGTTATGTTCATCCATCAGCCGATATCATTCATTTCTAATGGTTTCGTGGTTTATGGATGTTCTATTCGAAAGTTTTGATTTTTAGTTCTGTTAAACCAAAAATGCATTAAGAAAAATAGTCTGAAGGAGGAAGTACACGATTGTGTGTTCGAATTTTAATTTCAGGTTTCGAGTGGAAAGAAATTAACCTTTAAATGCATATGCAATTCATCGCATGGTGGAAGGTCGAAAGCCACTATGCTGTCTCTCATTAGAGTGGAAATACTTCTTTTGTGGACCTTTCCCGATAGAGAGAGAGAGAGAGAGAGAGCGATCCGAGATCCACCTTCGGGTGGTTTGTGTAATGCTTAATGCTCAAAGGAATGCTGTCATTTACTTAATATGAACTGAAGGAAGGCATTTATAATACTTTAAGAAGCTTTTCTCTATTTCTCCATAAGATATTCGTATTTGAATGTTACTTATTTTTCGTCGCATTATTATTTTTATTCTTCTTGGATAAAATTTTGCAACCAACAAGATTTCCCATGAGCAAAGTTAGTCCTGGAAGTGCTTCTTTGTGTGGAAGGAAATTTAATCAGCTTCAAAAGAAAAAAAGAAGAAGAATGCATTGAAAACATAAAGATTATATAAAGAGAAACAAATCCTAGTGCTTTTCTTGTTGAAACATCAAGAAATAGAATATGAATATAATATCTGAGAAATAAAACATAATATGCAGCTTTTATTGTATAGTTTAATATCACGAACACCTGCCATTCTCTTAGTATTGCGCTGGAACTTTTCCAGAATACGAGAACCGCTTGTACTCAATAGTATCGGCTCTGAGCCTCCAAAATCTTGGAATTTTTATCAATTTGATACTGATTCTATTTCAAAACGATGAAAATTTTATCTTTGTTTATCTCTTCCTATCTCGCTTACTGTTTATGTGTACGCGCGCGCGTGAGCGCTGATGTAAAAAGATTGTGTGTGTGTGTGTGTGTGTGTGTGTGTGTGTGAGAGAGAGAGAAAAAATACTTCGTCCAGATGTGACCCAGATGATTCCACCGCATAAGAATAAATTTCAGAGTTTTCGTATTTAGATTGAAATGCCAAATGTGTATTGTTCAACAGATATATCTGAAATGCAATTATGGTTCTGCAGGTGAATTTCTCTGCTATAAAGAAGTATAAGAAAATCAACTACTTATCAGAGAAAATGATATTTCTGTTGTTTTTTTTTTAATTTAAGATAGCCTAACCAGGCATATTAAATGTTATATGCAATCTTGTCTGACTGCTTATATCATTTAAGTATTGATCTGTTTGTCTCCTCACATATCTATTATTGGAACAAATGTGTTCTTTGCACTAATTTATTTTGGTTATTGGTTACCGTATTTCTTTTCACGAGTTGCGAAAAGGAATCGATTTTTTCTCCAGTTACTAAACATAATTTTTAGTTATTGAGGCATTTTACATTTCGCGTTTTAACGAAAACGAAATACCAAGAGCACTTAAGTAGCTTTTATCTTCCCTCAATACCAGGGATATGCGCACTTGTATTTTTGGATTATAAGAGAGTAACAATGAGGAATATTATTCGAAGAATATTCCTTTTCTCTCTAGTTCTGTTTTTACATGTGTAAAATGAAACAGCAATAACTTAAGACCTGACTTAGAAAGATATGATGTACTTGCAACATATGATTAACGGAATCGTCCACATTGGTAATTTGGAATCTATCAGTTCTCTTTCTAGAAAACTTTTATCACGATCAGCCGATTGTAGTGACAAAATGAATCAACATATCACTTCAGAGCATAAAATTCGTTTAGATTTGACTGGTGCAATAATTTGTGCTTTTTATTCTTTTTTCGTAACATATTTTAAGGGAGAGTAGGTTGACCTTTTATGTAGGTATATGTACGTTGTCATTTTGCTTAGTTTAGATTATTATAGAGGATAGGGATGGGAGGGATCATTGCACAATCATTCGCAACTTATATATCAAAAATGATATATAAGTTGCGAATAGACTGATAAGTTTATCTAAACGACGAAACTCTGTCGCCATGTTTTGAAAAAAAAAAGGGAACGGGGAGATTTAATTTAACTAAATTACGGTAATTTTAAGGTGTCAATAATTTTTTATGTTGCGAATACAATATATGGACATTTAATAAAATTTTTGTGTGTTTTTGTATGCTGACGGCTGGATCAATCGACGATTTATTACTATATTATTGACGTAATTAATATAGCTGAATGCTCTTTTGGCATGACATATTAACTGTGTTGAACTATCGTAATAACTGGTTACCAAAATTATAATGGATATTCTTGTAAAAAAGTTTGAAGTAGAGAAGTTTGATTTTAGATCGGACATTTAGGGACTAGCTTAAGGTTAATTACATCTTTAATAGCATTTAGGTGATAGGATTCATATTGTGAATAATTGCCCGTTAGTGGTGAGTTTATATATACATTTCATAGTTTAGAAATGTTAGTATTTAACTGGGCTGGTTGATTGAGTTGGTTAGCTTCTTCGATATTTATCCAACATGCTATGGATTCGAATCTGAATGAATGTTTAAAATATCTTTGTATGGTAAACGATTCTTATCGAATAATCTATAAGTCGCTTGAAAAGCCGATATTTAAAATTCAGTTCTTCTTTCATTTGAAAAAATTACTGAAATTGAAATTTTAATCCTCAATTGGATGTTAATAGGATCATCGTTATTCTTAGTCATTCTTAGGTTATTTTTAGGTTAGCAATTTGTTTGATATCTAGGTCATTAGTAAGTTGACTATAGAGTATAGCATCAATAGAAGGGAATAGAAATATACATTTCAGGTATATTTAATTTTTTAAGTCATGAAAATAGCGAATCTGTTTTGTTCTTTTTTCCCCCCCTTAAAAGTGGAGTAAAAGCTTCATTAATTTAGCAACATCTTCGAACGATTCCAGTTAAAGGAACTGTAGTATAATTCTGTATGAGACAATGGGATATATAGGTTCGTCGCATTTGTGTAGTTACGTCCATCACGTCCTCCACCCCTGAAGTTTTGGAGATCATCCTAAAGAGGAATCGATTACTTAATTTTAAGGTGTCAGATGTCCGAAATGTTGACAGAGCTTTTGTCTTTCACAGGAAAGGCGTAACAGAGTTTGGAATTTTTTATGTTGTAATAGTCGAATATTCCATCAGTGTAAATGACTGTTCTAAATTGCATGAAACCATCATTGTTAAATAATATCATCTTACATCATTCAAACTAATTATCAATAAAATCTCAAACTATTAAACTAATTCCTTCCGCTATGAACGGTAAAAGCTCTATCAACAATTTGACCATCTTGGAATTTATATTTTGAACTTTTATGTTTTCAGCTTTCATTTTCATTAAATAAGTATCATTTGTTATCTGTTTACGATGTCCTTCACCAAAGAAAAAATCGACATTTTAACAACAAGCTTTTGTCTTTTTAGAATTAAATATTTGTTGATCCTTTTCAACAAGTACTTATATATAAGGACTATCTCGAAATAATATAATGCGAAGAATCCACGTTTCTTTCCGGGTAGATTATTATTATGTTCTGTGAAGGTTAATTAACAATCTGCTAAACTTCAAGCACTTCCAGTTTAATTGCCTTTAAGGGAAAGTTTATGCGACGGTGTTTTGAGGATTGAAATTTATTACAACATTCAAATATCTGATGCTTAAATAGCTCCAAGGAATAGAAATTCTAATTACTCTTTAATTTAACTTAAGGGCAGAGAACAAAATCGAAGACACATCGGATAATTGTTAGCATTAAGGAGTTTAAAATTAATTGGCCCATGCACAGCTTACGTTGAATTACTTATGTACAATGGGAACTTTAGTTTCTCTGTAAACAATAATTCATTTGGTGAGCGATATTAAAAGTTAAACTCGCTTTAAAAAAGATCTTCATAAGCGTTGTGCCTGGAAACAATTAGCGATAATATTTTTTGGAAAGATCTGTGTATCGAAAGAGGAAAAATATGAAGAAAGACTCCCTACCCTCGTAAAGAACATAGTGAGTGATATCTTTTGAATAATGCGGATTATTTAAGAAATAAATGCTTAAAAATACTAGAGATGGAGATAATTATAATAAGAAAATAATGAATATACTGTATCTCTATCGAGATAAGTATATATTATTTAAATCAAGTATTGATAATCAATATATCGTTACAAAAATATCTCAGTGTATGACTGAAATAACAGATAATCCACAATAAACAAATTAATCTGCATTCTTTGGGATTGGAATTCGGCCAAACTGTCGCAGGATTTTCCAGAAATTGCGGCGATTCAGATAAAACTGTATTAAAAAGGAAATTCTAGTTCCATATTAACATACTATCAAGAAAATGTAACTGATTCCTGCTTTTTAGTTTGTATACTAATCGATCACATAACTGATATAACTAACTGTAAAATGCAAATAACTAAATAATCGTAGGAGATTGATTGTTAAACTATTTTCATGTTACAGTCATATCGCTATAAAAACCACGAGTCGTTTAGAAGAAAAAGTAAGACGTTGTCTGCAGTGTAGAAGCGGAAACGTGGCTGATTATTATTTTATTACCAGTGTATTTGTACGGTTGAGTTGTTAGTGCTGCTGCTGTGTGTCTGGAATTTTAGAGGGAATTTAAATTCTCTGCAATTAAAACAATAATGTAAGTTTGTTAGCCGCTTCTAAATCGTTGCCAACCTCCTAATTTCTCAGCACTTTGCTGTCTTTTTTACGAGTGAGGTTTTTTTAATAGGGAATATCACCTAATTTTATATGAAATAGGTAATAATGTAATCATTTGTTCAACTATATTTCATCGAAACTAGTTGGATAATGCAACCTATAGAGGTATCTACGTTCGTGCCATGAAAACTATTAGCTCAAGACGAGGTCTGATCTTCGAATATTATCATAGCCAAGGTGAGGCAAAAGAAGAATCCTTTTTTTTTTGCTCGAGAGAAGCAAATACAGAACTATACATTACCTGTGAATTTACTATATATCATCTTCGCCTTTCTTCTGGAAAGCGATGTCAAGATCTTCATTTTAAGGCACCAGTTATAAAACTGTTATACGTTTTGAGTGAACATAGCAGGATATGTCAGTGAGAAATCAGAATGATAAAATGAGAGCGAGAGAATCCTTTATCTAGAGAAAGAGCCCCGAAGCACTTCTGCATTAGTAGAAGCTGAACTGTGAAATCAGAAGACCATCCACCACAACATTCAGTGAGCGGCAAGTGAGAATGCTTTCCGCCCATTTACCGAGAAAGAAAAAAGAGCTTGTGGAGAAATCACGAGTGCAAGTTTTCTAGAGTGACAGCAGTTCCAAGTACAGTAGCATGTCACGTTCTATTTATGTATTTATTTAAAGAATTCAGTCGTACCAAGATCTGTAACTTCAGTTGTAAGTTGAATATTATTAGTAGGTCAGTTTTATTCGAGGAAGTTAGTAAAAAGGGCGTAGTCCGTCAAATTTGAAATAATAAATCCAATTAATAAAATAACCTGTTTACTTTGAAAGTGTTTTTTTTTCCCTCTCTCTCTCTCTCTCTCTCTCTCTCTCTCTCTCTCTCTCTCTCCCTCCCGTCCTCTCTGGGTATCTCTATAGGTTGTATCGTTCAGTCCATGTCAAACAATTTGGCAGACAGTTATCATGTTGCTTAAACTTCTCTGATAAGCTTAGACGAACCTCCTTAGCTCAGTCAGTATATACGAAGCCCTTTGGCCAAGAAAGACCTGGGTTCGATTCCCGTCAGTGAATCGTAAAGAACCTTTATCTGGTCTCTTTTGACTAAAAGTGAGTTAGCCGGTCTCTTACGGAGGTAGGTTTTTCTTTTTACGCGAAAACTCGGATTTTTCGTCCCCCAGAACACATAGATTACAGTCGTGAATACGTCCCAGCCTTATGCCGGTCCTGAGCCCGGATGGGATTCGGGAAAGCTATGCTGAACTAACTACGCTGTAAAAATCTCACCAGGAATATTTTGTGGTCAATGCCTACAAAGTTACCTACGGTCAGAAACTCCTGAAAGGGACAAACCAGACCAGAAAAGTTAGACTAATTGGATTAAAATAAGGGGGGGTGTTGAAGGGAGTTGCTTCCTCCACATAAACCTGTATAGGTAGCATCTTACAACCATTTCGACTAAATTTGCAATTTAGTTATTTCTTACGTTGCTTAAAATCCCCCGATATTCTCAGCACAGTCGGACCAAATTGATAGGCGGGATTGTAACTAAGTAGAAGAATGCAAAGTACTGTATTATTTAGCGGATTTCCATGCGTGATTTCATTCACTTTTGTACCAGTTTTTATCTAAAACGAATGATATATAAATAAACTCATATATATAAAAAAATTGAACCAAATGCTGCAAGGCAATTTAGAAGCTTGGCTGACAGTATTGTCCCTAATTGTTGGAAATATTAATTCTCATCTGAAATTGCGGTAAATAATAACAGCTACAACAACAAACGACTAATAAAAATGTCAGTAAAGTAGCTGAAATTGCAACTTATTTCCCACTTCATCAGTACGTGACTTACTTTTTTAAATAGGACATGGTTTTATGAGATGAAATGTACGCAGCAACACTAAACATTGATTAATGAGATTAATTCAGAAAAGACCAACCCAGTATTAATTTTAAACTTACGAACCTAAAAGGTTTTCTACGAAACGTTTTCTCTGAAATATCACACTGTATTCATTCATTCACTCTAAGTCTCTGGCCCCTTGGTATCCACTGGGTTACAAAGGGGTCAGAATTACTGCACTCGTCTGATGTCGAACTGCTTTCTAAAATGTTTCCCTTATACGTTTTTACATTTTTGTTTTGCTAATTTCGATACAAAATCACAGGAAAAAATATTTTAGCTGAATATTTTTTAAGAAATTATGTTAACATGTAGCTAGTGTGACAATGAAATAGAGAGGCGCGAACTCCAATGATATATATACACCGAGTTTTTTTGTTATTTTTTTAGAGGTTTGAAATCGAGGTCGAAGAGTTTTCCTCACGAAAACTGGGGGGGGAGGGTAATTATTTCCACGAAGAACTGCAATATCTTCATTATATATATATACATTAATGTAGTTTAATGCGCGTTGGTGTATGTGTGTGTGTGTGTGTGTGTGTGTGTGTGTGTGTGTGTGTGTGTAATTGAGAAGTCTTTGCGTCTTGAAATTATAAAAAAAAGAAGTACAGGCCGTATTTTACTTATTTAGTGGAATTGTTTTGCCTGCTTAGTTATGAAATTTTGAGATATTCATAAACGTTGTTTAAGATTTTTGTTTTAAAAAAATTAATGAAAAGATTACAATTTCTCTGAAATGTGTTCTATGGAAAACCACATTAATTTATGTGAGAAAAATTGAATTCAAAACTCTAAGTGTAATTTCTGCAAATGATTTCATGTTGCAAGAAAACTTTATAATCCTGTAAGCCATCGCGAAGTGTTTTAGGAATAAAGAAATTTGAATTAATGCGTTCTCAGTCACGAGCGGAGACACATCACCGGTATTCTTTTATTTCCGTGGTTAAATGAAGTTCTTGAGCTGCGTACAGTAAGGAGGATGGAGGGAAGAGAAGGGAAAAAAGTAATCGTTTTAATTAAAAGTCAAAAGCTTGTCGGATATCGGGCGTTCACGGAGAAGGATTTAATCGCAAGCACGCTGCAATTGGTTTTTTTTTTTTTTTTTTTGAATCCTCCCCTATTGTTGCTACTAAGAGCAGAAAACAATGGATTGAGCATGATAGTTGGATTTTTTATATTTTTGCTGTAAAAATATATTAACAACGCAGATAAACAGTTTCTTAGTAGCGTAAAACATAAAATAATTAACTTGTTTTTTTTTCTTTCTTTCTAGAATAATTTAAAGTTAAAAAGTATTTTAAATATATCTTGTTACCGATGTACGGTCACCAATTTATCTTTTTCGTTATGGAGTATAAGAGAAATAGAATACATTTTGCGTAATATTTGCAATTCTTAATTTATCTTATTTCAACGTTGAGAACACATCGAGTGTATTTTGCATTTGCAGAATTGGAAGGATCATGCACTACTGGTTGTTCTGAGGTATTTTGAAGTGGTACCATAAGTGTAATGATCAGATTCAGGAGGTAGATAAAAGTCCTTGTGCACTGTACTTCGCTAAACCTTCACAAATTCTTTGAAAAACAAAACCTTACTCGAGAATTACATTTCGTCCGTCGTATTGTGCTACTGTTCTTTATTAGATTACAGAGATAATACGATTTCTTTATTTTCAAACCTTTTAAAATTAAAAGTACGCTTTTTGAATTCAGAATGCGTTATCTCGGAGTATCAATAACATTACTAAATTTAACTGAGTTACTCCTCATTTGTTTGTGAGAATTCAAGGCGTCTCTGATGTTTCGCTGTTGTTTTGTGTTCTTTCTCATAATGTTGCTTCCATTTTACCACTTCCTTGTATTGCGTCTTTCAACACACTTGCTCGATCTTTCCTTCAATTCAATCTCAACTTTTTTGTGTCATCTTCCTTTTCATTTTTCCCTTTTCAAATGTCCAGCAGAATGAGGGAATACAAGTAAAATGACTGAGATATACAATTGGCATTCAGTTGTTTTGCTTTATTATTAAGTCTTAATTGCTAATCTCACATCTATTAAGCAACTTTCTTTTTTTTAATGTAAAGATGTTTTAAATTTTCCTAATGTTTGATGACCATCTCTATAGGTTGAATCTTTTTTTTTTTTACGCTACGATGACTGTTTCGAAGACAGTTGCAAAGCACGCTGTATTGAATCAGAAATTTCGAGTAAGGCAGAGATACGAATCGAATACAAGCTACTCTTCATTATCACAACAGTTCGTTCTGTGTAGCCATTGATACTTGGTGATATTTCTAATTTCCATTTCTGCATTGATTTATTTAATAATATTCTTATCGACATCTATTTCCTTTCTAACCTTTCATGTTCCTCTTTCTCCTTTGATGATACTCATGGATGTTTCAAGAATAATTGCCACTTTTGCAAAAGATTATTCAAGGGCTATCTCACTCGGATGCAAAATAATTTTACATCCAATGCAAAACTAAACATTAAATAAATATTGTCTGTTACCTATGAATAGTTGCCTCTTGTATATACTTATGTATCTGTTCTCGTCTTTCTACTGCATGTTCAAGTCTCCAGTCCAATTATTGTTAAGCTTCACTTCTTTCTAATGAATCTCATTTAAATCAAATAAGACCAATGGTATCTCTTCCAGCAGGACTATGGCAGCAGTGAGATCAAGTAACAAAGTAAAAAAAATCTTTCGTCTTAGTTCACATTAAAAATAAAGACATTCCAAGTAGCCTACACGAAAGCTGATAGATCTGATAAGATAAAATTACTGATCTGATTGAAAGATATTTAAGAAAGAATATTGACCAAAAGAATATACGAATATTCTTGAAAGGAAACTCGATTGTCATATCTTGTAGAAACTTCAAATTTCGTTCAAGGATTTTTCCAGAAACCTCATAACTAGTTTCCTCTTTCTATAATCTGATGACGAATTTCTCGAAACGGCCGGCAAAACTTGATTAATAATGGCCTTGTCATGTATACTGTAGAAGTTTTGTTCTTAGTCTGATATATTTTTGTGTGTGATTAACGGACTCCTCCTCGTCTTCGAAGTCACTTCAGCAGCCATTCAACTATATTTATTGCCATCCTTTTAATTTGGGTGTAGCTGAAGAAGTCTGATTTCTTCACGTATGCCGAAAAATTTTACTGTGGCTCTCCACACGCTTTTAACCATCACCTTTCTTTCAAAAATCCTTTTCAACAAATTGCTGTGCTGCCTCAGGAGATGTCCTATCCATTTTCCTTTTCTATTTGCAACAGTACGTATGATATTTCTATTCGTTGAAGTACAGTACTTCCTAGTTGATCAGTTTTCTGTTCTGTCCATTTAATTTTCGGTACTCTTCGCCAACTTCATAACTAATACTTTCATTCTTCTAATATCTCGTTTTGACAGAGTCCATGTTTCACTTGCATAAAAAGCAGTACTATACTACAAACATATGTTTTTAGGAATCTTTTTATGGTTCCAAAATTTATGTTGGAGTGGTACAAATGTCTCATCTCTGGTAAGCTTCCTTTACATGACAATTCGACATTTTATGTTTCTTTAGCTTCTAATCTCTTCTGGTATCACACTGCCTAAATATTTAAAATTTGAAAATACAGTAAATCCTCGATTTAACGGACATCAGGTTTAACGGACAAAATTTCCGGTCTGTATATCACATGTGAAAATCAACACCCTGTTAATTTTACAATGCGTTTAACCAAGATTTGATTATAATTAAATTAACAGGTTATTTTTTTGTTATTAATTTCCTGTTATTTTTAACAAAGTTTAGCGAATAGACCATCATATGTTGGAAAAAAAAAAACACTGTAGTAATTTAGCCGACATAAATGAGTCACCACTCATAAAACATCTTCGGCGAATGATTTGGACGTGATCACACCAATCGCACTGTAATTGGTTCTTTTGTCGCATGGCGTGACTTTCTGCGGCAGTTTTATTACACACACATTTTCGTAATTTTAGGGAGTTAATTATAAAAAAAAAACAGCAGAATTCAAAAGTTCAAAAAAAAAACTTACTTGATACTTTTTTCAAAGCAAGATTACCTAAACCAAGCGCCTCAACATCGAACATTAACTTCACATTAACTTATCTAAAAGTGTGTGTGTAAAACAATTTTGTTTTGGTTATTAAAGTGCTGCAATATTGATAAAACATTATACTGCAATATTGATAAAATTGCAGTATAATGTTAATATTTTTATTTTGAAAAATTTGCGATTTAACGAACACCGCTTAGTCCATATTAGTCTGTTAAATGGAGGGTTTACTGTAGATGCATTGTTTCACTGTTGAGCAAAATCATAGGAGGAAACTAAAAGTCTGCGCTCAGGAGTTTACGTATTACTGGTATTTATTAACCATATTTTTTGTTTTCTTCATGACCTCCAAAACTCTTTGCAGTTCTGTTTCCGAATCAGTAATCACTGCAATGCCATCTGCATATTCAGGATACAATATGGCTATTTATGAGTATATTAGATGATGTTTTCATTTTTTTATTTCATTTATTGCTTCTTCAGTGCATAAATGAAAAATACGTTAGAACAGCGAACATAAGTGCCTTACCCTTATCCTTATTTTAGGAGTTTAAGAGCTCTCTTCTCTTCCAAATCTAGCTCTCTGTTCTGAGTATGTCATATATAGTCTATCCATGAACAATTTTTACGGTCGGCTCAGTTACATGACTTCTCAAAATCCACAGAAGTAATATATGTGTCCTCCCTTCCTGCACTCTCTTTCTGTGATTTGCCGCAGGCTAAGGATCACTCCCCTTGTTCCAGACTTTATCTTAAATTCAAACTTAAGATATTAACTTAGATTTTCTTCTATGTTATTTATCATTCTGTTTTGTATTCAGTTGAGAGGAATTTTTGAAGCATATAACAAAAGATAAAAAGTATGAAAGACTGTTGCATAAATTGGAGAATATTGGAATATTGGGCGTGTATAAGAGCTGACTGACATATCAAAAAATGAGGAAGTCAAAATGAATGAAGGAAGTCAAAATGAATGAAGATATAGAAGTAGAATAATGGAGATCTTAAATAATGATAATTTGTAAGAACTCTGTGAACTATTTGTAAAGAAAAATAAAAGATTAAGAAGAAAAACATTAAGCAACTGGAACAAAGTATAGAGAATGCAATATAAGAAAAACAGTTGGCGTACAGATTAATCCTTTACTAACAAAGAAAAATAGAAGAAATATACAAAAATAAAAGAAATATAGCTAAACAACATAGTAAAGAAAATTCATCGAGAATCTTGATATATATATTTATTAATAAAATAGAAGAAAATATACATGGAAGACAAGAAATATCGTACAAAATATGAAGAAAGGGAACAGCACAAATCAATATAATATGTATAAACGAAAGAATGGATGGAATATATGTAAGAATTTATAGTATGGCCAACGTTTGTTAACAGAAAATAAACAGTGAACAAAGTATTAGATTGGAAGTAGTAATAGTAAGCAGAAAATTGACTGGTTAGTTGGCATAAGCATACATACAGAGCATTTGAAATATGTCGAGAATATTTACATCGAATATTCTTCAAGTTAATAAATGACTGTTAGAAGAAATATGTATTTAAGAAAGGAGACAAAGATGATTGTGGAAATTATAGAAGAATAAGCTTATACATAGATTGCAAAACATATATAAAAATTTATGGTAAACAGTCTTAGAAATATTGGAAAGTAATTGTAGAAATAAAAGACTTAGAAATATTGTAAGTACTCTCAGAAGAACAACGTTGTTTTAGACAGGGTAAATCATGTATAGATAATGTTTATGTCTGGAAACAAATTATCATAAAAGAGACAAAAATTTGATTTGGAGACACATTTAGCCTCTAAAGATCGCACGAGAAAACCTTTGATAAAATACACATAGAATGGTTATGGAGCACAAAGAACAAACAAGAATATTCAATACATTTAGTTCAAGCTATACAATGTTTATATATCGTCACAGCAATAAAGTTACCATTAGGTAATAAATTAACAAAAGAGATTGAAATTAATCTCAGTGTAAGAGAGTGATGTAATGTGTCTCTGATTCTATTCATTTCCATTTTGTCTTGCGTGTGAAGCTCAAGTCCAAGTGGTTTCTTTGAAACCTATTTAAGTACTCTGATAGGGCAATTAATCCTATCTGCATAGTGTAATATGACTGTCAATTGTCGATTTGTGTGGTCGTCTTTGGATGGATTAGATTTTGTGACATAAAAACAATTTTCCGGAAAGGAAACTTGTTTTTATGTCACATGAGAGCGGGGATGAAACCTTGTAACTCATCTTTAATTGACAAGTCACGATAAAGGTTCTTCTCTTCCTATACGGAATTCAGACCCAAGCCTTTCGTCAAAAAAAAGAAGAAAAAGATGCTACATGAAGCTTTTGTTTCAGGCATTCTAGTTTATTAACATGCCTTTATCAAATATTTGTTTTATCTAAGAAATCTATTATTAGAATTGCCTATTAATCTTGAAACCTTTGCTGCTCAGGATGGCGCCCATTGCTTAGTTTTAGAGTCAAAGTGTTAGTTTTTGTGTTTTATAACTTTGTCCATTTCAGTATGGTGAATAAGTAATATAAAGTAATATTATATAATGAATATAAAGGATAAGAACATGAAGTAATCCATTAGTATTTCTGGAGAGTCGAATAATCTTGTAAGTGAAATTTAGAGAATCACATTATTTTTCTTAATTTTATTAATATCATTCTTATGCAGATGGCTAAATATATTTAAACCATTCGAATTTCTTTACTTACTTTCATGTCTGATCATACTCGCGAGTTTTTAAGTGCGTTGATAAATATATTCTCTCTCTCTCTCTCTCTCTCTCTCTCTCTCATTTGCGTGTGTGTATGCGGTCAGCATTTACTAGGCTGACTTCTTTCGAAACTATTTCTAGACTGTTTACCTAGTAGCGCTTTCAGACTCTCTTAAGTAATAAATTTAACGCTCTTGTATGTAATCTTAACGGGTATGTGGGTATCGAGATACTTAGGTATTCATAAAAAGTAAGCCTCTACGAGTCTGAAAGCCTTGATCAGTGCAAACTTCACAAGTTTGTGAGATATTTGCCAACTTATCATTATTTAAACGCAGGAAGGTTTGATTTCATACAAAATACTGCAAGTGCTGACAGTATAGTTGGCTGAGTGGTTACTGGTTCTTCCCGCCGTAGGTAGAAAGTTCGTATCCTCCCTGTGGGCATACAAGTTTCTGATTGACTTTAAGTGAGAGATGAATTTCAGAGTGAAGCCGCACTTCACTTATCTGGGAAGTGAAATATTTATTGAAAAAGCTCTATTTGGTTGGTAGAACAGGGTTTCTGGATTATGTAAAAGTAAATAAACATATCCATATAAGACTATGGACAAATTCCGTATAGGTCGTGAAGAATCTTTATAACAGTTTTTCAGCTGAAGGAGAGTTAGCGAGACTCATACGGAGATGAAAGGGTTTTCCTCCCAGCAGCTCGGGTTTTTCATTCCGCAAACTAAAATGGTCAGAATAACATACGCAATTCACATACATGCAGATAGGATTAACCGCCC
Source organism: Typopeltis vanoorti (assembly GCF_054136105.1). NCBI lineage: Eukaryota > Metazoa > Arthropoda > Arachnida > Uropygi > Thelyphonidae > Typopeltis > Typopeltis vanoorti. The sequence goes on from NC_143561.1 coordinate 82,723,941, forward strand.
TATCATAAGCAGTTAGTAGGTTTCTATGAAGCCAAGTTACTTGGTCCTGACAGCCCATTGAGTATAACACGAAGGAAGGATGAAATGGGATGGGAAAAACTTATGCAAAACGAGAACCATGTGTACATTAAGGAGGGAGTTTTCTATATGCCCTGAGTCTTTTTATATGTGAAGTCATTGAGCACTTTTTGTATATCATAGATCATTACAATAATGCTCATTCTCACATAGAAAAATAGAAGACAAACAGTGGTTTTGAATTAGCTGGTTTTATTTGAATGGTACTTTGCACTGATTACTCAGCGAAAAGGATGGATAAGGGATGATAGTTCCCGAAGCGCATATCTTCTAATATTGCTTTTTTCTAATTTAACGTCATTGGTATTAGAAATTTAAACCAAGTAAAGGCATCATCTCATGTAATTTTTATTTATTTATTTTTTTGGGGGGAGGAGAATTGATTGGTGGGTTTGACAAGTCACTAATTGTGAGCTTAATGGCTGAAAGCGCTAATCTCGGATTTTTAACCATGGTGAAATACGCGAGGTATAAGAACAGCACTCATCCGAGAGAGTTTTCATTTCTGTAGTGGTGTTTAACTGTTTGATCTTAATATTTTCAGCTCATGTTTCTGATTCATAAGTGAAAACTTTATTTTACTTGATGATTTTATTATACTAATTATGTTTTTATTTTTTCATATTGTTCTATTAAACATTTAGTAAACTTTTTTGCCTTAAAGCTCTTTCTCTTTTACTTCAATTTTCTTATTCCAACTAAAATTTAAAATTTAAAATTAATTATTTATTCTATTCTTGTTCTGTTTATATCCAGCTCATATCAGATTGCGTGCCTACTAATCAAAAGTGTTTTGGTTTTTTTCTATTGATATCTCCATATTATATTCTTAGTTAGCTAAGAAAGAGGGATAGTCTATCTCGCATATGGACACTGTAAGCGTAGAAGACTCAGTCTGCACCGAGAACTATAGTGAAATAACTATGAATTAAAATTCTATCAATGTATTTATTACAGAGTACATGTGATTCAAAAATAAATATTATTTTCTATCTTTGAACTAATTTATATATTCAGTGGGTTTCTTCTGAAAGTATCTTGTCTAATTAAAAGAGTAGTGCTTTATTCTTTGGAATACAGAATATAAAATATTTCAAACTTTCTAATGGCTCCATTTACTCTTCCTAATTTCTTCAGTCAAGATAATAATAGCGCAATGATGGTAGTTTAATAGCTTTCATTACAGGCCTATATTGACACTCACGGCTAATTACCAATACAGCATTAAACTAGAATTAATTAACACTCGTCCCATAACACAGTTACTCTGTCAGTGAAGTTATTCCAAACAAAATGTTTCTTTATTAGCAGCTGTAGCAAATTTATTAATTTGAAACAGTGTGTTAATTAGGAAACTTGATTCCTAGTGTAATTGGAACTTACGCACAACTTTTAGTGATATAAATCGTGTGAAACAATATGAACCAGCAATTCGACTTAAGGAAATAAATTAGTTTATAAATTACTATAATTAACTTTTATTCGGTTTAGCTTGCGGTCCACTTTGGGTACGATTTATTAAACCTGTTTCTTTTTTCTTTCTTCTTATTTTTCTTCCAGCAGTTTTCCTAAAAGATGCAGATAAACTTGTGTTTATCGCATTGATATATGAAGTCATTCTGATGATATATTTGGATTCGAATATTGAATCAATATTAACCCATTTTCACTGTGATCACAAACCTTCTGTACTTATTTTCCGGTTCACGTAGTTTCTTTGAGGTGACTATGTAATCTTTTTTTAAAAATTAATCGTTCATGGATTTCATTTCAAAATACAGTCCCAAATTATATGTGCGTACAGGTCCTTTCATCATCATCATATTTTAAATTAGGAAATAAAACAAAATCTTTTTAATGGGGACATATTAAGGTATCTAATACTGAACTCGCAATTTTAATATTTAAAAGACTAAAAGCTCTCCATCACTGGAGAATATTTTAGAAGTTTCAAGGGTAAATTTTTATTTATACCTGATGTAAAATAATTGATGGATATTTTTTTATCCTTTCGTTCGATACTTCATCATTAATGAAACTGGATTTGCAAGTTGAAGCCTTTTAAGTTTCTTTCTTCTCAATTAGTTTTGGAGTCAGTGATTGTAATAACAAATAGTGTCACTATACAAGAATACTATTACGAAAAGCACACCTTGTTATGACTATCATTTCCATACTTGTTATGCCCTTTCGTAAACAGTGGGACGGCGGACTGTAGTACGAATTCCGTCCCTTGCGACGGCATTTACCCTTAAGTTTGAAAGAATTAGATTTGAATTCCACCATTCCACCCAGGACACGATAAACCTTAATAGGGACTTTGCAACTGAAAATGAGTTAGTCTATTTGATATGGTAATCTCAGATTACCGTAAGCTTGGGTTTTTCATCCCAGAAAACTGTGAAACTGGCCCTAGTTGCTTCCACCTTAAGTCCAATTTACCCATCCTTGTTATTATTATTAATAATATTATTAACAACAATAACCAGAAAATATAAGTACATTTAAGTTTTCGAAAGCGGCATGAACTCTACGTATTACCTAATTCATACTCTGTAATTAATAAACGTTGCTCGCCTTGGTTGTCAGAGTATCCGTTCTCCAGCCAACTGGCTGTGGGTTATAAGTCCACCTTGGGCATGAAGTTTTTGTGAATGTCCGTAAGTGGCAGATGAATTGTTTCTCAGGTAGTAGATGAATTTTATCAGCTAGTGTGTGGCCATCGCCATACAGGAGTTCCGGATTATCTAACCCTTAGCCCACCCACGATAATTATACTAACTCGCTATAGTCAAACTGCCGAAATCATTCGTGGATGACCAGCCTTTCCCATCGAAAAATAAAGAAGATTCTTTATTTTTCGATGGGAAAAAATGAATAACTCGGCGAGAAAAATGATCATTATCATCATCAACAGATGAACCATATACTTACTAATCACGACGAAAATGACACACTCAACATGAGTAGAAGTTTCAACATTTTTGCTTCCACCGTTGTTTATCGAGAAATACTCTAAATGACGAATGTGGTATATATTGTAAAAACGAGAATGGAATTTCAGTTTCTCGAATTCATTTCGTGTGAAGAACAACTTGCAGTGCAGCAATGAATGTTTGGAGCAAACTTCAGTTAACTCACCGCACACTAATTTCTTTATGACCATCTGCCACGACACTTCATAACGATTTCAGACAATCTGCATTGTCTGCTAAATTACGTGTGTTCTTTTGGGAGGGTGAGACTGGTTAACTCACCTTTAGTTGACAGGTCCTGATAAATAAAGGTTCTTTGCAACGTAGAAGGGGGGGGGTTGAAAACCTAGGTATTTCCATCCGAAAGGCATCGTCGATGCCAAATGAGCTACGGAGGCTCTTACAAGTATTACATATATGGTAAAATATACTACTACTACTACTAATATTATTATCATTATTTGCGTTACAAAATTCTTAGGTTTATACATATAGGAGAGTTAAGAAAGAAACTGAAATACGCGCGTTTAGGAAACAGGATATATTTTTTTATTTTATTTGCTTATTTTTTAAAATATTAATTTATTGTCCTTTTTCTTGAGTTACAAACAACCACAATAATGCAAATAATGGAAGATATAATTGATTTAGGTTCGATAGATCAATGTCTGACATTGATCTGTTGACCTATCATGACAGGTAGTTATGACTACTCAAAATTAAGATATATTCTGGTCGGATATATCTTTTAAATGAGTATTTTGTTTTTCAGACGTTTCTTCTGCTGCTGAAATAGTACTACTGGCATGTTTATTTTTCTTATTTTTTTTAAACAATAAAAGTAGTTTGTGAAACTAGATTCTTTTAAGGCTAATAAAATCCTATAAATGTTCCAAGGAACGAAATTCCCTCACCATTTTGTACATGTAAACATATTTGTGTTTATATTGGAAATTCTGTGTCATCCAGTAAAATGTACATTGTTGCAAACTTGTTCCTATACATTAGGAACAGGAACAATTGTTATCTTATAACATGTTTAATTGAAGGAAAAACGCGCGCGCGCGTGTGTTTGTGTGTAAGAAAGAAAGAGAGAGAGAGAGAGATTCTGATACGTGCCTTCAGTTTATTCATCCATAGGAAAGGAGCTCAACAGAAAGTAATGTTTCCCCTTTTTCTCTTCATAGTGACGAAACATTCGATTTTCGAAAAGGAACTCAAGTTTTTACGAGGATTTTTATTCTAACGGTTTCAAGGGATTGTTGAAAACAAGCTGGTTTATATTCTGCCTTTTAGTGCGCAACTGCTATCTGAGAGATTGCAGGTGCGAATAAAAACCCAAACCTTCTTATACAATTCGTTTTTAAATCATTGCGTTTCGGATTGTTTCAGCATTCATACAGCAAGAAGTTCACCTAAGGTGATCGAACGCGAGGAGTGTGTTCCCTCAAGTGTTTTTCAACATCAGATATTGGGAAATCGATAACGTTTAAATGATTCGCAAAGTGTAAGCTAAGAAGAGTGTGTGGCACTTCCTAAACCGCTTACAAAGTACATTTACATGTTTAGCTTCTTTAATCCAGGCTCGTTGCTAAGAAATGCTATCTAATAGCATTTTCTAGCTGAAGAAATTGATGGTAAAAATACTTACATATTACTTTCTAAGCTTAGTAAAACTCCTAACAGTATGTTTTTTTAAAGAAAACATTGTTACTGTGTATTTACTCTTGTTTCCATATTCTTTGGAGCAGTGTTTTGAGCCGAGAGCAGTCACACTTCTTATTTCATTACAAATTTACCTTCACCACTGTATCTATATCCAAGCAGGAAAAAATAAATTTACATGAATATTTTATTTACCTGCTCTCTCTCTCTCTCTCTCTCTCGCTCTCTCTCTCTCCCTCCCTCTCTTTCTCTCACTCACTCACTCACACACTACTAGATATTCGGAATAAGCAAATTTATATCTTTTTCCAAGCCAAACCACTCTGTACTCAGTCGGATCCTAGACTCTGTTCACGTACCTTGTTTCAGCTGCGCACGCCAAACTATGGCAACCCACGTGAAACGTTGCTTGGCATTCGACGTTGAAATAAAATTACGACCTTTAGAATTCAGCTCAGCAGACGCCATACTGCAAAGCTCACTTAGTGTAATTGCTGTCACAGCAACACTGCGACCACAGAACCGAGGCATACCGACACTCACACGTGCACTGCCGCATGCACTTATTGTTATTCAAATATTAACAAGTTGGCTCTGACAAGGGAATAAAAGAAGCTGTCTATGCTATTCAACTGTGCCACCTAAGGCTGCCACTAGCGGTTCGGAAATCTCAGAATCGGAAAAGGCTAAAGGAATATTATTTATTTAGTTATTACTTCAATCTTTCAACCTATGATAAGATTTTGTAGGGGAGGGAACAGAACGAGAAGGTTTGCAATAGTTGTTGACTTAGAATTTCTAGATTTGTATGAAACGGCAGGTTGTTTGACGTAGCTAAACTCAGAAAAATCACATCTCATGCATGATAATTGATGGTTAAAGAATTTTTCCAAGAAATGAAAAGACTTGAAATTGGAATTTTAGGAATGAGTGAAGTTAGGTGGCCAGGATCAGGCAAAACTCAAGTCAATGACATGACAATGTATCACTCTGGAAGTTGTGAAAACAACCATCAAAACGGAGTTGGAATAATAATAAACAAAGAGATCAATAAGTCACTGTTGAGCTTCATCCCTTACTCAGATAGGATGATGTTATTAAAACTGAAAGGACAACCACTAGATGTTAATCTTATACAAGTCTATGCCCCTACTGCTGACAAGAGTGATACCGAGATTGAATAATTTTATGATCAAGTAAAAGAACTAATGAAAAATACAAAAAAGCATGATATTAACATAGTCATGGGTGATTTCAATGCTAAAGTTGGGAAAGGTAGAAGTGGAGATGTAGTTGGTGAATATGGACTGGGCACAAGAAATGAGAGAGGTGACCGTCTTTTTCAATTCTGCCAGGAAGAGGAGCTAATAACACATGGTTTAAGCTACCACCTCGAAGATTGTATACTTGGCGATCACCACAGGATAATAATGGGAATATAGTCAGAAACCAAATCGATTACTTACTAATTAACGATTTCGAAGTTCAATAAAGAGTACAAAAACCTATCCTAGTGCAGATATTGCTTCTGATCATAACCTACTGGTGGCAGAGTTACAACTTAGACTGAAAGCTATGCTTAAGAAACATCAACAAAAAAGGTTTGATTTGGGAAAATTAAAAAACACAGAGATAAGAAGCAAATTGAGTCAAGATCTGAATCAAGAGCTAGCACTTATCAAGAATGATGACATCATGAGGGTTGATGAATCGTGGGACAAATTGAAATCTGTCTTCATAGAGAAATGTACCAATACCTTATGTCCTAATAGAGCAGTAAAAAGAAAGATTGGATGACTGATGAAATTCTTTCTCTCATGGATCAACGCAGATCATATAAAAATCATAATCCAAAAAAATATACAGAGGTTCAGAAAATTATTAAACACAAGATCAAAAAAGCAAACGAAATCTGGATGAATGAAAAATGTAAAGAAATAGAAATTCTACAGGAAAAACATGACAATTTTAATCTACACAAAAAGATGAAAAAGACCTCAGGTATATATAAGAAAAACAATTCTGTATCCTTCGAAACAAAAAGGGAGAAATTATATCCAAAAAGGATGACAAAATACAAGAATGGGTGAAATATATAGAAGAACTCTTTACTGATGACAGACAGAACCCAGAAAATACTTATGAACATATCGAAGGTCCATGCATTCTAAAATCAGAGGTAGAATGTGCATTGAACTCAGCTAAAAATGGTAAAGCCCTAGGACCAGATAGAATACCGGCAGAAATAGTAAAGTTATTAGAAGGTGACAACATTAACATATTAGTAAAGCTATTTAATAAGATCTACGATACAGGCATAATCCCTCAAGACTGGTTACAGTCGACCTTCATCATGCTACCTAAAAAAGTAAATGCGAAAACTTGTAATGACTATAGAATGATCAGCCTAATGAGTCACGTTCTCAAAATGTTTCTGAAAATAATTCAAAAAAGAATATACAGAAAATGTAAAGACACCATCAGTGATACCCAATTCGGCTTTAGAAACGGCTTGGGAACAAAAGAGGCTCTTTTCTTCTCAGATCTTATTTCAAAAATGTATTGACCAAAACAAGGTAATATTCATTTGCTTCATCGACTTCGAGAAAGCATTTGACAAAGTCCAACATGCTAAAATGATTGTACTATTAAAAAGAATTGGATTAGATGGTAAAGACATCAGGATCATTGAAAACTTATATTGGAACCAAAAGGCATCTGTTCAAGTTGATGACATTATTACAGACTCCATTAACATCAAACGAGGAGTAAGGCAAGGATGTGTGCTGTCACCTCTTCTTTTTTAACATCTACTCAGAAGCCATATTTCAAAAAGTCTTGGAAGGAAGAAAGGAAGGGATTAGTGTAAATGGTGAAATCATCAGTAACATCCGATATGCCGATGATACAGCTCTTCTGGCTGACAATATTCAGGATCTTCAAAATCTTTTGGAGCTAATAAATGCAGAGAGTGAAAAAATGGGATTAAAAATAATTATCACCAAAACTAAATTCATGGTCATAAGTAAGAAACCAATTCTTAATTTAGCACTTTCTTTAAATAGGAAACAAATAGAAAGAGTGGCAAAGTTTAAATATCTCGGATGCTGGTTAAATGAAGATTGCAATCCAGAAATGGAAATAAAAGTTAGAATTGAAATGGCAAGAAAAAATTTTCTCTTGATGAAATCAACACTGTGTAACCGCAGTTTAAACTTAGAACTTAGAGTACGCATGTTTAAATGCTATGTATGGTCTGTGCTGCTGTACGGTGCAGAAACTTGGACCTTGAAGGCAACATCAATAAAAAGACTTGAAGCCTTTGAGATGTGGTTATACAGACGAATGTTAAAAATCCCATGGACAGCAAAAACGTCCAATCAGGAAGTATTGCAACAAATGGGGAAATCACGTGAACTTTTAGATACCATAAAAAGAAGGAAAACTGCATATCTTGGTCACCTACTTCGTAATGAAAAATATAAGATACTTCAATTAATTATAAAAGGGAAGATAAATGGAAGAAGAGGACAAGGAAGATGAAGAAAATCTTGGCTGGCAGATATCAGACAGTGGACTGGTATGAACTCTGAGAGACTGCTCAGAATAGCTGAGAATCGCTGAAAATTTGCCAAGGTGGTCGCCGACCTCCGATAGGAGATGGCACTCAAAGAAGAAGAAAGAATTTCTGAAGTTATCTGAAATCTAGTGAAGCCTCCCCCTGCAAAAATGCGCAGTACATTGCTTTCGTATTTTTATGATGTTATAATAAAAACTAAAAAATGTTGGCTGACGTTCATATAATTCTTATTTGTGTTCTTGTTGATCATTCATATTGGATAGGAGAGTATAATTCTAATTTTAATAGACTGTATAATATAATTTCACCATTATGTGAGTAACTAAGTTCGAATTCATGGACTGTACATTTCTTGTGTATCACGAAGCGCCTGCAAATTATAATAGAATGTGAGATACTGCATTTGGTCAGCTGTAATTAAGGTGACTATATTTTTATCATCATTCGGTAGAAGTATTTAGGCCTATTATTTTCCGGTGTCTTAGAAGTTATCAGTCTCTTTGAAAGAGTGACAGAGTGGCTTAGTCTACTTTTTCAGATTGTTATATATTGGAATACTTGTCAGCAATCGTTCTGTTTGTATTCTTTGATATTTCCTTCCAGTTGTGTTTTTTTCTTTCTTTATGTTTATTCTTTTGTTTTTGTTATTTGGTTATGAAAGAAATGATAAAAAATCGGGTATATATTTTGTTGCTTTTCTCATAAATTTCATTTTATCTACCATTGATGATTTTCTTTTTTAATATTGTTTTTTGTACAGATTCACTTTCATAAAGTAGTCGGGAAAAACGATACGATTAATGCATTGTAAGCTTTTTAGTACTGTATATCTTTGCATCCAGAACTTTCAGAGCAGAATTTACCTTTCCAGTTATTTTTAGACATTTTATAATATTCATATTTATATCTTTTTCATTTTCATATAAGATCATGCATCCTAAATAAGTAAAATAATTAATTTCGCCCACACTTTACTATTCACTATTATTTTTCTTCTAGGTGGATCTTGACCTGTTATTTTAACTGTTGTTTTTGTTTTCTTATGTTGATATAATTCCAGTGTTCGGCTTTAGTATGTTTTCTTAGGTTTATATTCAGAATCAGTAAGTAATTATTATCTAGTCATCTGCAAAAATATGGTTCTGTCTATCTATTTTATGATGATTTTATTTAAATATATATATATATATATATATATTGTATTTTATACTGTTCTTGAATTCATTCGCATTACTTGCAAACACCATATCCAATGGCAATCCATTTCAATCATGCACCACTCTATAATAGAAAAATCGAGCTCCTACTACCTTCTTGACAGCATTCATTCTCAACCACCAAGGATGCCCTCCAAGGATGTCTTCATAGTCAGTATTCCGCAATCCTGATATCATTTTTGACATTCTCGTTTGCGCCCTCTCTCCTATCAGAATCATCACGGAAACCAGGAGACCAGACCTGCGCGCAGTAGTCCAAGTGAGGTCTTATCGAGGCATCGTCAGGAAGCAAAATGACTTCCTTATCTTTACATGTCAAGGGTCGTTTCAGTTATTGCAATAAGTTGTATTTGCAATCTTTGCCATATGGCCCTTGAACTCTTAATTTTCTGTCTACTAAACCTCCAAGATCCCCAGTGTGATCAGTTTCTTCTGGCATAATCTCATCAATATAATATGACATTGGAAAGCTCATCACAGCAATGGGCATGATTACATTACTAACAACATTGAATTGAGAGCCATTTTCAGATGCCACAATTACAGCTATTTAAATTATTCTGCAAGTGCTGCATATCAGCAGCAGCACTCTTAATTACCCTACTTATCTTTGCACCTTCAGCAATTAGCTGTATGTTCCACGTTAATCTCCAATGTCATTAATGTACACATTGTGTAACAATGGACAAAGGACTGATTCTTGTGGCACACCACTGCTTACCTTGAATTTTGCAGACTTATATATTGCAGACTCCCGCATATACTGCTTTTTTGATAGCCATCCCCTTATTCATGCCAATAATTTATAATCCAGTCCCACATTCTCCAATTATGCAACCGTTTTTCATGCTGTCAAAAGCTTTAGCAAAATCCAAAAGTATCATGTTTTTATCCATTTCCCTTGTCTAACTCAGCGGTAACATTGTTATAGAATGGGAGCAAATTGTTAAAATATGACCTATCTTTAGTAAACCCATGCTGTTCATTGCAAAGTACAGTTTCTCTGCAAGCCCATTTTCTATCGAGTCCTAACCAACTTTTCTGAAGTCTTCACCACCTCTGCAGAGATAGTGATAAGTCGATAGTTGGACACATCCGTCTTTGCAACATCCCTGTAAAGTGGGATTACCTTACATTCTTTCCACTCGAGTGGAATCTTCCTTGTTATGAAAATCAAATTTTATAGCTTGGTCAAAGGAATAGTCGGTTCAGCTGAACAGTCTTTTAGCATCTGTGTTGATATCCCATCAGTCCCTATTACAAAATTCTTATTCAGTTTGCGCGGCTGCTCTAGTGCCTCATCCTCATACACATGAGTTTCTTCATACAGCGAAGAGGTAGCAATGAACTCAAAGTTGGAGACACTCGATTGATAGCTTTAAGCAAAAAGACCACTCATTAGTCGAACAATCTCTTCTCCATCAGTCATACGCATGTCATCTGCATTTATTAGTCATTCTTTCATATTCATTGTTTCGTTTACTTGCAGCATAACGATAGAATTCTTTTGAGTTGTCTTTGGCTTGTAGAGACAGTTACATTTCATATTTTAGATTTTTGTACAACAGTTGTGACTATTCTAGCCTGCTGCTTATTGTTTTCATAACTAACATCATCCTTATGCATACGGTATTCCTCCCACATCATATGTTTCTTACATATCTCTTGCTTAGCTTAATTAGATTACACATCAGTTTCACTCCTACCCTATTTATTCTTCGAACTCTAGGGTCGAAGAATAAATAAATAAAAGAATATGATATTGCATCATTTAAGTATTTTTTAAACATTTCCCATGCACTGTCCTTCTCATTGAACAGCTGACACTATCGCGCAGAACCCAGCATAATCCTCGGAGCCATTGTTTTTTTTTCGAAAATGATGAGTTGTTTTCATGTCCATGAGAAATGTATGGTTTTCAAAGAGCTTTATATAATGAGGTGCTTCTTTAAACATCTTATGAATTTGTCGGGATGACTATGTTCTTTAGACGTATGTTTTGTTTAACCTTAGTTTGCTACTGCAAATGGCCCAGTTGAAACTAAAAGTAAAACGACCCAACATATTTTAATAACAAATAGGAAGTTTCATGAAATTCTGTCTAGTCAGTGTGTAATTAGTAGGGTCATATATAATAGGTTCGCAAAATGTTGCTAGTAAAAATTATCCATTTGGAACAGAACATGGACTTATTGAACAAGAGCAATAATTCAGCGGCAATTTAGAAATGTTTTGTTCCCTTTATATCTATGCACATAGTCTGGTTAAAAGATGAACAATAAAAAAGATTGGGATTACTAGGCAGACTTTTTATCGATTTCAAAAGCCGAATTTTTTTTAAAATTCGTTCTTTTAACGTCTTCTTTGTACGTACGTACAAAGAAGACATGCAGACAGACTGATATAAACGAAACTAGCAGTGGTTTATACGTTTTGTGAAAAGCACCTAAAAATTCAATCCAAGATCTACTTTGAACTACTTCAATTCAAATTACTCAAGTGCGGAATCAGTCTAAATTTGCTTTAGTGAAGGAGTTTTATATGCATTAGGAGATTTTTGCTATTTGGTAGATAGCATCATCAATGACAACGAATTCTAGTAAATGACAGTCCCTAAATATTAGAAATTAATTACTTCTTTTTCTGTTAGCTACTAAGGAATACTCCGTATATAAGCCCATACATTGCATCTATTTTCTAGACCTTGAAGTTCCTCGTGTGTGGTAGTGATATTATAAAAACAATTGCGCAAACGCCCAGTAGATTTCATGATGAATGCGGATCAGTTATTTCGGTGTATCGTTAAGACGGATTATCGCTACATTTAAGTTGTCTGTATTAGTAAAGAGATATGTTCAGTTGTCTTGTTTATATCATAATGCCATGCTTTGTGTATTCCATAATGCTATCATAATTCAACTAGACAAGTTCGTGTTTTATTATGATTTATTGTGCCATACGCGATGTTACACAGGCAATCCTTACATGCATTACTCAGTTACCGCATGGCTAACTCCACCTATCGTCACAGCAGGATTAATCCTGTTTAAATGTAGAATTTTGGCTTATTAAGCATAAGAAAATGACGATTTTATATTAACTGTTTAGTAATCACAGGCTTGTAGGCCATTTCATCTCATATCTAACTATTCATACATGCAGTTAAATCATAGGTGTGAAATGAAAATAGAAATTAAAATACACTGGTGTCTAAAAGCTAAGGAAGGAGTACATTTTTATCTTTATATCAAACGAGTTTCACGACTACATCCAAATGTGGACATAAATTTATTTTGCCAGCATACTGACAAATTATATCACACAAAAATGTGTTATAAATTTCGTACAAATAAAATTGCAGTAAGTTTTTGGCTAAAGTTACAAATTTCTCAAGGACGTAGTTAAGGAATTAATTTACAGTGCCTACAGAAAACTATGCGGAGAGACATTTCAGTATGGAATATGTCCACCCCGAACTGCGTTACAGCTCTCACACCATCAGACTATGTTTAGCACCAAGTGATTCAGCAGGTCTGGAGGGAAACTGGCCCACTCCTCCTTCAGATTAAGGATAAGGTCTTGTTTGTTTTCTAGCGGGGAATTTCTAACAGCAATGCGTCTCAATATTGCGTCCTAAACGTGTTCAGTGGGGTTGAGATCTTTGGAGCATCCTGGCTACTTGATTCGATTAATATCCTCAGTCTCCAGAAGTATCTTCACTGATCGTGTACAATATGGTGTGGAATTGTCATCCATAAAAATGAATTCTTCGCCTACAGCACCACGGAACAATCGAACATGACTTTGAAGAACTTCGTTGCAATATCGTTCACCAGTTATAGTTCTCTCTTCTAACACTTGTAGCTCGGTGCGTCCATTAAGCATAATGCCTCCCCACACCATGACCCCAGGACCGCCGTATCTATCCCTTTCATGAACATTCTCGCGATGGTAAGCAGTCCTGCTTTCACACCACATCAAGTGTCGTCTAGAATCCGAGGAAAAAAACTAAAACGACTCTCATCTGTAAAATAATACACTAGCCCATTGGTGTCTTATCCAATTTTTATGGATACAGAACCACTGAAAACCTGCTCTACAATGAGCTGCGGATAAAGGGACGCAGACTACAGCCTTCGAGTGTATAGGCCTACTTGTCGCAGACGTCTTGCTGCAGTTTGTCGACATATCCACTTGCCTGTGCTTGAATGGAGCCAACTTGCTAGCTGACTTGCTCGTGGTACTTCGATTACGCTTTGCTGTTATAACCCAAAATCTATCTTCATGTTTTATGGTAGAGCGAGGCCAGCCGCGTAGAAAATGTCTGGAACACATTCCATTGGTTTGAAAAACGATGTCGATAGAACCCTATGTGAGATTCCAGACTCTGGAAATATCAGTAATTCTGCTACCTTCTTCAAGCTTTCGAATAATTTTTTCCCGCGTTAACTCATCTAGATGATGTCTTTGGGACATTGCAAGACATCCAAGTTTGCAACTTTATTCCCATCAAGAAAAGAGCTTCCTTCAAACAATTCGCTTAGCGCAGCCCTTTTGCCTTTTATCCTGTTGAGTGCTACCATTTCCGCGCGATTCCAAATTTTGAATGTGTACCCGCTTTCTACTCGACATCGTCTGTTATAGAAACTGCTACAAACTGATTTGTCTGTATTTGCGGTTGTAATATTCAGAAATGGTGTTCTTCCTTCTGTAATACAATTATCTCGCCTTGGGGAAAAGTATTAAATGTGAGTATACAACTGATCATAAAATAAACTAGCTGCTATTATCGTGTGTGAACTTAGGTATGAACCTACAAACAGATATTTGATTATTTTAATAAGCCATTATAGGTGCCTGCTTTTAGAAGTAGGGAAAACAGTATTGTTCTTACAATTGTAACAGAAAAAATTAAATATCTCTTAGGTACAAAGAACTATAAAGGAATAAAACGTATACCTTGTTTCTGTTTTGTAGAATTCTTTTCAATGGTTGCGGGACAATAGAGAACTAAGGGATGGAACGTCGATAATTCCCAGATTTCGTTTTAGAGACAAACAGAGTATTTTGTGAAATGAGATGAAGCAAGAAAGGCTGGTTGACGTTAAATATTAAACACATGCATGCATCATCCGTGTTTTTTTATCACAGCTAAAAATATGGACTTATGTTGTAAAGTTTTCAGACCAAAGCACGGCATTTGATAGCTGTAGCATAAGTTATACATGCTGTTACCGCATATCAGTAACGACATCATTATTTCATAGGAACACGTGCCTTTATCTTGTAAACTTCAGATTTGTTGTTGTCACGTTTTACGTTTTTCGCTTGTGTACATACATATTTTGGCATCAAAAAATGCAATTTTCTCGATAAAGCGGGTGTGTATTTTATTCAGAACGATTATTGGTCATCTATAAGTAGGTCGAAGTAGGGCAGTCTGGCTTCGTGAAATTATATTGCTCTCCTAATCACATTGCCAGTACGCATGTTTGGTGATGTGAAAGATTTCTGCACTACCCATTTTGGCCAAGAATAAAATGCTACATTTGGTAACTTCCCGCTGGGACCACATTACCAGCATCGATAAAAGAGAAGTATTGCTCTCCATCCAATCAAATGATATGTATATCTGCAAAAGGAATATTGTAATGAGTAACCATGTGAAAACATAGATAGTAATGCATGATGCTAATACTGTGCATATTCTAGAATATTTTCGTTTGTAAGTAGGACGTCGATGAAATTGGACCATGATGTGTTTTGCGTGTGTCGTATCCAAAACGCGTGCATATCTGTTTTGTGAAATAAAATGCATATAATCTTTCAAAGACATTTATTGTTATAATTTTTTAAAACAATTCTGATTTGAAATATGAAAATAAAGAAATCACTTGTAAGCACTGTAACTTTCTGCATTACAAACTCTACAGTGTTACTGATAACATCCCCCTCCGTAGTGTAGTTGGAACGAAAAGTACCGTTGTTTTTCAGAATACCTGTATTTCTGTATAGGTAGTGGGAAATATCTATAGAGATTTTCAAGAGAAGACAAGGTAATTGATCTCATTGGTTATGGTAGGACGTTTCCCAGAAAACAAACTAGTTGGAAGACACACGCAAGTATCTGACACGTACTCGCCTCGGTAAAGCTAGTTGCTTTTTCTTGAAACAACCAACCAAAAAGTTATATACATAATCATTTTATACATGAATACATTCATACGTACAAGTTGCTCACGAATCCACCAGTCATGGAGGTCTGTAACTGTTGGATGCAGCCTATCTCTTTTCCTAACACTTTCAGAATCACCGTAACATAATCTTGTTGACCAAGCGAATGCCCTACATTCTGACAAACACGGTGGAACCATCGTCGTTTTTCTTAAAACATTTAGTAATAAGTAGTGGCTGACCACTCAAAATTATTCAAAAAGTCAGATCATCTCATACTCACAATATTTCTTAAATTACGTTCATCAAAATCATCGAGTCTCTCATTATCACTCTTACACCTTCTCAGCACCATAGCGCAAAAACAAAGAGAACCAAACCATTTTAGATTTTAAGTTTTGTTTTAATTAATATTCTGCTGTCTTTCCATACTTTTCATATGATTTTGACCATTCTGAAGCTATTCCTAATTTTTCGCCCACTTCAGTCCTCACCTCACCAATGTCACTTACACAGCTACCATGCTAACTGAAGTGAGAGAATTATTTTATAGCACATCCTTTATGATGAACAGAGGACTCATCTTTATAATCTGTTTTCATAACTTTTGTTTCTTAATATTGATAATAATGAAAGTTAGCTGATTCCCAGCACTGTCAGTTGCAAGAGTAATGGAGTTCATTTCTACCACATTATTTGTGAACTGGGCCAAATCATCAGCATAATCCAGATCAGATACTCTCAAAATCAGTTACAGTACTGAACAGAGATGGTGTTAGAACTTGCCCATGTGTTATCCCAGTTGTTATTTTAAACTATTCATGTATGCTTTACCAACTTTAACCTAAACTCTGTTACCGTAGGAAGCAGTCATAATGCTAATATGTTTACCATAAATGATCAACTGAATCAAAAGCCTTCTTGAAGTCAATAAAATATGTGAACACGGTTTTGAAATTTTAAACATTTCTTGATGTGTAAATATTGGGTCTATGCAGCTTAATCTACTTTTCATCATTCAATTGTTTCTCAACCAGGTCTGTTATTCTGCTGAGTAAATAGACTGCTTGGAAAGAAGTTAACGGACACCATAGTGTGTAAAGAATAAACAGAAATAGCGCCCACCTTCATAAGATGTATAGGACATCTTTTTCACAAGCGTACGACAGCGATCAACGGAAATTTCGAACCATTCCTCCCATAGGCATGTAATCAGGTCCTTGACTGTTGTGGGGACGAACGTCCCTTGACCTCACCCGATTTTCCAGTTTATTCCACAAGTGTTCACTAGGATTGAGATCAGTGCTCTGGAAGCCAGTCAAGTGTGGTGACGTTTATGTCCACAAACCGCGCAGAATGACATTCCTATCAGAACGCCTCTTTCAAACTCCGTCAATTCCTTTCTCGCAGCCATTTCACCCGGACACATTTGCACTGACTTGTGAGCATCATATTCCTCCAATTTATACGGCTATGAACATGTAACGAGTCACATATTACGATACACCTTTCTCGTAGGGGTGTTCGTTGACCTCTTTCCAAGCAGTGTATAAAATTGCAGAAGACATTACTTGGGATAAGTAATAAGGTAATATCCCTATAATTTTCACAAAGTGTGCAATATCCTTTCTTATGAGCGCTATTATATTTCTAGTGAAGTCTCTGAGTACTTCACCAATTTGACAGAAAATGTTCAGAATCTCAGTGTGCCTAGTCACTATACTCTGATAGTGCTTAGTCACTATCAGAGTGACTAGGCACTCTTATAGTGACTAAGTGCTAACATCCACCACTTTCTTTTAGCATTTTTGTCGTAATTTCACCATATCCCTGTGATTTATGAAGTTTAAATATATTTGGTCAGTATAACCTTCAAATGATGTAGTGGAACTGATATCAAATTGAGAAGTGGAACGTGTTTAACTAAGGATAATTGGATCGCAAGACTGATCATTGTTTAAAAAATTACACAATCCTCTGCCACCTTGCCGCAATGCCATCGTGCCGTTCAGCTGTTATTATTTTCCTTTTTTCCATTCTATATGAAGTTATCTTAGTAATAACTTCATATAGTCCTTTACGATTATTCTCTCCAATTGCATTTCCTGTTTTCTCTGTCATTCTCTTAAACCTGTATTTTTTATTTATTTTCAACTATACTCTTACTTTAGTATTTTCCCCATACATTATATTCTCATTATTTGTATGTTTCTCCAAATAATGAGAATTTACCGCACTCCTTACTGCATTCACCTCTTTCAGCAATAACTACATTGCCTTACTTCTCAAATAATTCTGTTTTTGGTTCTCTCTAGCCCTGGAAGTTTCACGTACATCTTTCTTAAAGCCACCCATCCACTTTGTACATCACTATCTTGTGTGTTAGCTCTTTCATAACATCTGGGCAACTCATTCTTTTAAATTCTAGCATTATCGGCATTGGTCGTTGCTTCAGTGTTAAAAGAGACAGCGAGTGATAAGACCTTGGAGTACATTTTTCTAAGCTTCAATTTCAATGTGATCTTAAGGTCTGATCGTATCTCTGCCCTTCTGTGCATTCTAGTATTCCGCGCAGAACTTGCCATGTTAAGTAGAACATAGTCAGTCATGTTTTTGTGTATTCCATGAGGCGAGACCTAAGTGTTCTTGTAAATATATTTATGCTTAAATTAGGTGTGGGTTTTTCTCAGTCCATTTAGCTTACATAAGTGGAGGAGTCCCTCACGATTATCACTGCAGTTACCAGTCCCAAATAGTCCAGTTTCTCCTGCTCTATCAATTGCTATATCACCTTTCTTAAAACTACTTAGTATGTCCTATAGCCTGTTAAAATCCACTTTTTTCCACATCGTCTGAATCCAGTAAGGTCATTGCGGCTAATCACATTCGGAGAGTTAATATCTCCGAAGTTTAGAAGGATGTTTTAAATGTAGCAGATAGGAACCTTGCATTAATACAGTTATATCCTAGAAGATTGTTTCTAGCATTTATATTAATTAACAGTCCTACAAGTTGCTGATGTTTACCGTTCTCATGTCCTAAGTATATGAATCCCGATATTACTCTTCCACGTCACCTATCCATCCTACTTCCATTATAGCATCAGTCATCAACATGTGAAATTCTTCAATGAGGACATAACAGATAAATGTTTATTTACTGTTCTAATGTTACAGGTCTCTATGAAAAGAAAGGTTTCATCACTAGGTCTGTGAAAGAATGATTTTATGTTTGTTTTAGAGCCCAGCAACAGTCTCCTAATCGCAGGCATGGATAAATAACCCCTCTTCTAACTGCCCTCAGCTTAAGTCACATGAACTAATTGTCAGTGATACTTCAGTTGAAGTCTGGCGATGTTCCCAAAGCAGTACAGTCCATTCATCTGTATCGAGCAGATTCAGATTCATATTCGGTATCGAGCAGATGAGTTGGGCAGCCCAAACAAACAAAGTGACACAGTGGCAGTTTCTCTTTCACAAAGGCCTATCAGCAACTACCATGTTTATTCCATATACAAAATGAAAACATCGTAATCAAATCCATAATCAGATTAGTTGCAAACCATATTCAATATATTGTAGGTAATGAATACTGTGCGAGCTAAATGTGTGAATATCAATGAAATAGAAATTCGCACATACTCATGTTTACAATATATTTTCTAATAGTTTAGTTTATAATATAATACCTTTAGAAGGATGATTGCTTTGCATTTAGTAGTCTTGTCTCAGTTGCGCATGTCATTGAAATTTTTAGTATTTAATATTATTTTTCCATTCTCATACAGAATACTGTAGTAATTTTTTAAAGTTATTTTTTATTAAAGATTTTAGTAAGTTTTTTACTTGTTTTTAAATTTAAAGTTTCATCACAACAGTAATTATAAAACAACAACAACAACGATCGATTAATACTACAATATTTCCGTTGTATTCTTCCACATGAACTTTTGCAAGTCCCTGCTGATCGATCCTATAAGCTCTTAATTTTTTCTAGAAGAATGACACTGTAGTACCCTCATTAATATCAGAGCAAGTTAGAATTCTTTGACTAAATCGTTTTATTTGATAAGATTTACGGTGGACTGAAATTTACAACAGGTAATTGTAGTTCTTGTTTGACTTTTTTTATAATTTATTTTTTATAATTTAGGAATGAACATATTTTATGCCCAACTGTCTACGAAACACATCATCTCGATATACAGATATTCATTATGAGTTTTAATGAATAGAAGCAGGGAAAAAAATCGAATTTATACTTATTTTGTACGGACTTTAATCACGGGCGATATTTTTGTGCCTAATGATTGTATAGTCGTTATAGTAATGATAACTGACTGTAGATACATATATTTTTAGACATGTCAATTGCCTTTGATTTTTTTTTGTATTGATTTCTGTAGGTTTACAACTAAATCTTACAAAAATGGAAAAAATGACAGCTTTAAACTTTCTATTTTGTTACCATGGTGATCGTAGCTGTCATGAAAACGACAACTAAACATAATGCTCTTACATTCGCATTCCTCTTTACATATTCTGAAATGATTACCAAAATGTCAAACTAGAGGAGTCGTAGTGATGAACTTCAGCCAGCTAGTGAGCATTGACAGAAATTTATTCGACTTACGACACTCTACAGAAAATTTATTTTTGAAAGTATTTGTCATCCCTCGTTCCTTTCACAGTAGAGCCAATTCCTTGTAGCTAAGCTAAGCTTCTTCCTGCCACCTCACTAACTTGCTTCTGCTGGGCTCTCTTCAAACCGATCGATAGCCCAGAACGCATTCTAAGATATTATCAAACTCTCAATTTATTTACATCATTTAAGATGCATAGAATTTTATACTTTTTATTTATTTTATCAAAAGATTCGTTATAAACTACGGACACATGTAAATAAATAATATTTTCTTGTTATGACGTTATGGAAGAAGCTTAATCATGTTTTTGTTATCATCCCCAATGCAACCTGTCATTACAGAGAAAGTTCATTTACAGGGCGAATTCTTTATAACATAAATTCCATCGAATAACATAATAAAACGAAAAGATCTCTCTCTGCGTGTAATGGGAAAATAATGAGACAGTAAGTGCAACTTCTTCGATTTTAGTTTTACTTTTGTATTACTAAACTAAGGACGGTATTTAATAATAACGAGGTACCCTTATCTGTTATCTCTAGAGAATATGAATAGAAATATTATTCGGCGGTATGTTGAAATGGATATTTTTCTTCAGTAGAATTAGTTTAGTTTTCTAGGAAATGACAGAGAAATGCATTTTATACTTTGTTCGTCAGTAAGAATAATTTTTAGATTATTAATTTGTTTAATTTTTAATGTTTTTTTATCAGAATTTGCAAAACTAATGTTTCAAAACAGTTCGATGTGTCTGTTTTTATGACTTTAATTTTTTATTCTTGAAGTCGCTTTTTTCATATTGTATTATTTGCTTTCATCAAAATAAATTCGCTTTAATTTTAGATTACTTGAACAAATTATTACTTAATAAAATCCGTGATTAGTTTAATTTTTCAGTCCATTTATCACACGTACAGTTTGAAAAACATACTGCTAGCACATGGCGGGTGTGAATTATGTTGTTATTAAGAAAATTGAAAATTTTAATTTTCCTCTCATATACTCAGTAAAATAACAGAATTAAATTTATTGTTTTCTCTATGTAGATCAGTATTGCGATTATTTTTCGAAATAAATATTCGAAATAATAAAATGATTTCAAAAATTCATTGTGTGCCCCACATTCAGAGCCCTTGGGGAAGGTTGCGACTGAATTTAATCTTTCCATCACCTATGTATTACCTACGTACTCTTGCTTTTCAGGAAAAATGGGATAAATGGTTCGTACTTCCATAAGAACGAGGCATCCATCCATCAACGGGATGAAATCTGTGACTGTCGGCGTCAGTAAACTAAATGCTTTTACAGCCTGTCCTCGCTACTTCGGCTGAATACTCTACGGGTTCACGAATGCACTACATTATCTGGCTTATATTGAAAGTTGACGGTAATGCATAACTTGTTTTCCTTGTACAACTCAAATAAGAAGCAGCAACCGTCCCGTCTCTTTTTTGTTTTGTTTACATTTTGTGGTGATGTCGTCGGTCTGGGTTAATTTGTTAATTTCTCTGTAGACATCTCCTGTTCGCAGACGTCGATATTAGGCCACTTATTGTTTGTGTTCAAATAACAAGCTGAGATGTCACCGTATGTTCTGCTAAGATTCATTTTAAGGTTATACTTTGAATCATTATCCTTCATTTTCATCAATTGCAGTAATGATCTTATTGAATACAAAATTAAATACAAAACGTTTCTTATTATTTTTCTTTTTTGTTGTCTTTATAAGATGCATCTTTTTGATTTGCGCTTTTTGATGACCTCACTTTATGAGATATTAATATTTGGTTAGAATAGCTCTCGAGTCAGTTTTGGAACCAGCTGTGAAGTATATTTAGGGATAGCTAAGTTTAGTTGTTGACGTCAGGTTTTTAATTTATTTTTATATTATGTTCGACCCATATATAAGAAGTTGGTTGACCTACCTATAGTACTTTAGCACCGTGTATAGGAAGGTTGGAAGTTTGAGTACCATTAGCGGGAACGTAAAGCGTGTTCCGCTGTAATTAACAAATGAGAGTAGAACACGCTTTCCGCTCTTCCAACTTCCAACCTTTCCATACACAGTACTAACAAAAATTTGCGACTCAAACTTTCAGTCTTTCCGTACTATGGGCCCAACATAAATATATTTGGAATGCATTTGAATCTTACACTTCTCCTGCAACAGGAGAGAAAGAAAAAAAATACAAAGAAGTTTGCCTTCAAAGAAAGAAAGTTCATCTCTGATTTCTTCTCATCTCCTATTGAATTTAAGTATGGACACTTCTTTTGAAAAGTATTTTACTTCGGAAAAATATTTTTTATTGAAAAGTCAGTAAAATTGCATAAGACAGAAATGAACTTTCTTTCGTTTGAAGGTAAACTTGCTATTTTTGCTTGTCAGATTTACGATGAATTGCTGTAATTTCTTACTTCTTTTAAAAATAATATTAGGCCAAGATGGTATGAATTAAAAAAAAAAGTAAAAATTTAAACAAATTCAGAAAGAAGACACACCTATACGTCCAGATGAAAGTACTGATCCTTCAATGTGTAATCCGTCAAACCATGTATCTAGATCAAGGTTTACCAAACTTTTTTTTCCCTATGGCCCGGTTATTTTAATACTTCATCTTCGTAACCCACTAAAAGTTTTATGGCCAATAGATAAAATAAAACAAATTTGAATGTTCATAGAGTTTCATTTATTATTATTATAATAAAGAAGCATTTACTCTTACAAAACCATAAAGAAATTAAACTAAAGCCAAGTAATTTATTAATGAGAAGTGTGATGCTGTTGTTTGTTAACTAGAAACTTCAGGTTTGGAGGAAAAGATGATAACTTTATTCTGAAATCCGGTTCGACTTCCAATCTGTTTCTATATTTATTTTTTAGAAAAACCAGTATTGAAAAGCCTGTTTCACACTTATAGGCTGTGAAAAGGCATTATAAATTTTAAATACTTTTGGCTGTCTTTCTGTCTCTGACGGCAAGACAGCCAAAATTCCATCAGTGGTATTGTGTTGAAGATGTCTTTGAGTGCCGTATCACACGACAGTTCAATTATAGATTTAGAAACAATTATAATAATTACGGTTGTTCAGCCGAACCTACCGAGCAAGGTACACGTAATCAGTAAATACAAAACAATGCGCTCTCTCTCGATGCTTAACTCAAACTGAACAAGCAGAGTGAGTACGCGGCGGGCGATTAAAACAAACGCCAGACCGCCAAACGATTCAGCTAGTGGCGCGGTTGCTGCCGCGCAGCCTCGCCATTAGTTGAGCTACTTTACCGCGAACAAGGAAACTGTGAAATGGCGACGCGGACGTAGTCGGAGCGTGTTTTTCATCTCTATTACTTAAATTATTTATTCATTAGTCCCGATTAAACGCTATTTACTTGTATTTTAGAGTTTTGTGAAAAAAACAAAACCCCAAAACGAAACACCTAGGTTTTTTTCGAGAGTTTTTTAGGCGACCCGGCATTTAGCTTTCATGCCCCGGTGCCGGGTCGTGATCCAACATTTGGGAAACTCTGATCTACACCATTAAAAGTTTTGACAGGTCAGTTATCATCTGTCATTAAAAACCCTCTATGGCTAGCTTTGATAAGTTTATTTACTAATGTTATGACTGAAGAATAAGATTTCAAAAACCTTCATTTCCTTGAACATTGCATAACATCGATTACTTCAAATATAATATGATACCGCATTTAGGAGTAGTTCTGTTTTTACCGTCCTGATAACATTTTCATCGAAGCGTCTGAAAAAGAGAGCTTGAAAAGAATATACATGAAACTTAAACTGTGTAAAAGATATATAATATTAATTGCATTTTCTTAATTTAGAGCCACCAGTCCATCATCAGTCCCATCTCGATTGCTTAAATCAAATACAAAATTTACTGCTAAAATCAAATGGATCGCTACCTTTCTTGGATTTACAACTTACTAGATCGTCTGAATAGTTAAAATATCTATGTCCAGGAAACTTACTCAACACTAATAGATACTTTTATGCTTTTCACTCTGTTATAAATCTCAAAAATTAGGCATTGCAACACTGGAAGCAAAGTTGGCCTTCTTATTAATGATGATTTGAGTTTGCAGAGACCTCAAACACCTGACTAAAACATTTTACAGAACGGTTATAATAAATCACCACGTCTAGAATTTCTTTCTAGCTAACAAACTTATTCCCGAGAGAGAGAGAGAGAGAGAGAGAGAGAAAGAAAAAGAGAGAGTTATATTTCTCTTCCCTACATTGGTTCCATTTCGATCACCTAGCCAGACGTTTTACGGAGTATAACTTCAAAACATTATCCTCTGTTATTAGAACACAGTACTTATTTAGATCCAGTTAGCCTAAACAAAGCCTTCTAAAATACTTTGCAAATGATTGCTTATTGTGTGATTGATTGCTACACCCTATATGCGATCAACGGGTTGATCACGGAGCGATTTTTAGTCGATCTCTTGTGTATTCCTCCTTACTTACAAATTTAATTAAAACTGAAAACATAATATTTATTTATCATTATTTTTTATTATTTTTAATTCGCTTTAAGTGTATTGCTATTGTTTATTTATTTTTCGTTAAAATTGTCAAATCAGTTATTTTCTTATAAGTCCGGATAAATGAATTAATTTGGATCAGTGGAAGTCAAACAGCAAGCCGAGAGAATTCGATTATAAGCAAAGTGTAAAAACTCGATTGTAGCTTAAATATTCCAAAGCACATTACACAGATTTTTTACTTAGGTTAAGTAAGTCCCATGTGAATATTGTAAAAAAATAAACTTTGTTTGACTCGGTACAGTTTGTATTAGATGTTTTTGTAAAGAACTCCTTTGAAGCTAACTGTATATACTGCTTTAATAAGAATATGTTAGAGTGTTAAAAACAAAAGCAATATTTTGTCGCCGAAGTTTTGACGCTGTACATGGCGCCATTAGAAAGATTGTTATTGAAACTTGTATGTATGAGAAAGGCTTGCAGGCTCTAAGTGTAAATGTCTCCGAAGTCAGTCAGAAAGAGTTCAAACAACTTTCCGATGGCCGGCAACTTACAATCAAAAGAAAGCGGAGGAGAACCAAAGGCGTGCCGAACTTGAAATGTAAGATGAAAGATTCATACCGATTCTTTGGGGGTTTGCCAAACTTCATGCGAGGTTTCAGAGGAGGCCTAATAAAAAGAGGACTGAAGGAAGCAGAAGGGGTCCCGGTTCCAGAATTGCTATCAGAGAGGAGGCCGCCCGGTCCAGAGTCGCCGTCAGAGAGACTGCCCGGATTCACGTTGCTTGAGAGAGGAGTTTCCCGCTTCCAGAAAGGAGTGATAAAAGATAATAATATATCAGGCTTCATTTCATTATGTAAAAGAGTGATAATAAATCAGGCTCCATTTCATTATGTAAAAACAATGACAAATATTCAGATTTTTTAACGTACCACTGTATTATTCACCAACAAGTACTGTGTAGTAAAAGATTAAAAACAAAAGATGTTTTGGATATTACTTTTAAAATTGGAAATTCTGTTCAGGGAAAAGCCCTGCAACGGCAGTTATTTAAATTACAGGCAGATGATAATAAGGAACTCCTGTTATACAATAATGTTCGCTAACTCAGCAGAAGTCAATTTTTAGAAAGATTTCTCGTATTAATTAACGACATAAAAATTTTCTTGATGAAAAAGGAAATATTTATCCACAATTGAGTGATAAAAGATGGTTGTTACACTTATCATTTTTAGTAGATTTTTGTACGAAATTAAGCAATTTAAATTTAGAGTTACAGGGTAGAGATAAAAATTTAATTGACATGTTAAGTTCAATAAAAACTTTCCAACAATACTTACTTTTATTAGAGAAAAATATAAATGACCGCGAATTTAGACATCTCCCATATTTATTAAAAATTTTTGAACAAAATCAAGAAATGCTTCGTTATGATTTAAAAGAATTTATTGGTGAAATAGAATTAGTTGAGGAAGAAATAAATTCAAGATTTAAAGATTTTAATAAAACTGAAATGATTTTATCTTTTATCAATAATCCATTTCAAGAAAACTTGAACATCACAGAAATTTCAAATAAAATTAGTGGGCTGTTTGATATAAACCAAGCTGAAGTAGAACTTGAGATAATAAACATTCAGAATAGTTTACATTTATACAATAAATAACGGAAAAAACTCACGTAGAAAGATTATTTATTAGTATAATTTTCGCCTGTGTGTCACAGGCATTCTTCTAACTTAAACAGATCCGACGGCTTACGTCTATCCCCTTTATGGGAGATAGTACTTTACAAATCAGCTAATCTTTCCTAACTTTTTATTGTATTAATTTTTTTTTTTTTTTTTTTTTTTTTTTTTTTTAGGAAAGTTATTGACCTTTTTAGTTATCTTACACCAGCTACTTAGGTGGCGCTTTTTGGAATTGTCAGTGTTTAATTTTGAGCTTAATGTACTGAAGATGCCTGTGACATACAGGAAAATTATACTAATAAATAATCTTTCTACGTGTGTTTTTTCCGTTATTTATTGTGTACCAATATGTCTACTCACGGTTTACCTCTTTTAAAACTTAGTTTACATTTAAAATCAATAAACAATGAAGTAATTTGGAAGTATGCACCTGAAAAATTCCCAATATTAACTGATATTGCGCGAAAAATTCTGTCGTGTTTCGGATCGACATACTTGTCAGAATCCGCTTTTTCAAATATGAACGTCATAAAAAATCAATTAATAAACCAAATGATACAAATGATCATTTGGATGATTGTGTGCGATTGGCAACGTCTTCATATCAACTTGACTATGAAAATATTGCGAAGTCCAAACAATGCCAAATTTCACATTAACTTTTTTTTTTTTAATCAACCAGCATTTCCTGTAACTTGTGAGTTTGTAATCAATCTGTTGTTTTTTCTAACTTTGGTTTTCCAAAATAGAGAAATAAATATTTTATTCCAATATTTTTTTTGCTGTATTAAAATCATTAAAAGTGATAAATAAATTTTTAAATACACATATAAAGTTTTTAGTTCTGTATTTTTTTTAGTTGTTTATTTTTAGTTGTTTATTTGTGCGTAATCAGATATCAGGTTGGGGGAACGTGATCTATATAAGAGAGTAGATCGCCGAATAACTTATATATAAGAGAGTAGATCACCGAATAACTTTTTATATAAAAGTAGCTCGCATAGTAAAAAAAAGGTTGAACACCACTGCCCTATGCGAAAAATCTAGTAAGCAACAAATCGAAGAGCATGTAAGAGACATAGTATACTAGCAATGAGACCACAACATTTCAACACGTGTTATCCTCGGCCAACCCGCATGGCGATCTAAGAAAACGCTACGAAGTTCTTTGTAATGCATTTGAATCTTATATCTCCTTTGTTTGCGTTCTTTACTTACCTCAACCGCTAAATAACTCACACCAATCAATACTATAGGACCTTATGTAACCACAAGTTTATCATCAATACAAGTGATTGCTGTTCTTTTTTAGATGGTGTTCTTCCATCCTTATTAACTATGCAGTCGTCACAGTGTATAGTTAATTTATAATATTTATAGGCTAGTATAGTATAGTATAGACTTGATATTTTCCTTTAAAGATGATTGCAATGTGAATAACGCTTCATTTTAGTCCTTTTTATTCTCAAGTAATGGAAAATGGAAGCCGGTCTCTGGCATCAATACCTGATCAATGTAATGTTCGTCGTGTTCATAGCAAGGTTACTGAAGGACAGTCAATACTTTTTTTTTAGCTTGTGATTTATTTTAGTTCGTATGTCTTCAGAAAATGTTGGTCTTCTTTTGTCTGATACCGTGAAAGATTGTAGTTCTAGACATTAGATAGTACAGGGATTTAAAAAACAGCACCGTTAGGTGTCAGATAGTGACACCTGCGAGAGACGGTGATTTATCAAACGAACATAGTCATGTTTCAAGTTAGTTTGTTAGGAAGAGTTCTTTTATTGATACGGTACAATAATATGCAATTTATTTAATTTTCGTATTTTGCAACAAATCTTTCCATGTTTATTTTATGGTCTTTCTATTAATAATAATGAAATCGCATCTGTGTAAATTTAATGCTTTCGATGATTGTTGCAAGTTTCAGTTTTCACTATAATAGTTCGATATGAATTATGTAATCATGAAATTGCGGATTGTACTGAAAAAGCCATTTGTTAAATTTAACTTCTTTAAATAAAGCAACTGATTTAATTTATTTGGCTATTGAACTAAAATTCAAAAATCCAGTAAATGCAGAGTAGATTCTTATTTCACGTATAAGCAACATGCGGCACGAATTAAAAGTCATAAAACCAGTAGCGCTATTTTTAACTTATGCAGAATTTAGCCGCATGTTTACCCTCATAAAATTACAGCAATAAAGTTATGGAATGATCCGGCGTTTGAAACGCGTAAAATTTTATGTAGTGCAGCCTCGTTTTTACAACGTATTATTAGATATGCTGTAAATATGTATTATGTGCATTCAGTTGAGACTCTTCTTCAGCTAGCACTAAATCCATTAAACTATAGTCTTTTTAGAGCAGCGTCTCCCAAAGTGGTAGCCACTGCCTTTCCTGGGGTTCATGAATGTTTTACTCGAGACAGCCGAAAAACAGACGGAAACTACGATTAAATTCAATCCTAAGTAAACAAGCAGATAAAAATTATGTTTATTAATTAAATTATACGGTAGGAAGATGTTAATGTTTTTATTTCGATACCATTTTT
Organism: Typopeltis vanoorti; assembly: GCF_054136105.1. NCBI lineage: Eukaryota > Metazoa > Arthropoda > Arachnida > Uropygi > Thelyphonidae > Typopeltis > Typopeltis vanoorti. Next base: position 82,753,025 of record NC_143561.1, read on the forward strand.
CTATCACCATGCTCAAGTAATAGTAGGAAAAGAAGGAAAGTCAGGTCAGTTACTTGAAACCAGAGAGAGAGAGAGAGAGATTTTTGAAAAATGGAATTCCAGATTTTTATTTTATTTTATTGTTTTCCATTTGAAATTGGAGTAGACTTCTAATAAAAGAGAAAATGTATTTTTTCCTCTTTAATTCGAAAGGGAATTATAAAACATTTTTGGGCTACTCAAGAAATTAGGTTTCGGATTTTTCTTGTTGTGTTGCATCTCAAGCTATGTTTTTATAAACGGAGCACTACAGAATGTGAATAAACATTTTAATGCACCAGACAGGGAAGGTCACTACGTAACAGAGTACATATTACTATTATTACGTACACTTCCAGAGTGTCCAAGGGCTCATCGAGGGAGGGAGAGTGGAGACAGAGACCTATTCTATAGCTCTCTGTCTCCACTACTGAATCCACCAACTACAACTACACCATCTACCGTATACCACCACTGGTATCTTCACAAACACTCACAAACATTCATGCCTACGGTGGAATTCGAACCCGCAGCCTTTTGGCTGGAGAGCGGATACGCTAACTACTCGGCCAACCAGGCCGGCTCGTACAAAACAGTGTTCCAATAGATATTACTTTTTTAAAATTGATACAAAGCATTTTAAAAGATGTTATACATTTCTTTTTTATTAACATCGAGAGAGTCTAAGCATACAAAAGTTTAAGGCATTTTTTTGATATGTGGAATGCTTCAATTGTTTTGGTTTTGGCCTGGCGCTATCGCCTGAAGATACTGATTTCTCACGCGCAGCTTCTTTTATGGAATAGCTTTACAAGGCAGTCCGTAGTGTCATTGGGTTTGATAGTGTGAATTCTTCGATTCCTGCCCTCCATTTTTTATTATTTTCTTTTATCATTTCCATCTGAGTTTGTCCATAGAATGAGTACTTACGTATAGTCAGAAGAAAACATATATTACAGCGGCTATTATGAGTTATGAGCCGGCAGTCGTTGCGCTATCATACATTTTTCCTACTCTGATAAGAAGCAGCTAAATAGGTAAGTAAAAAACAACAACTTATAAGCAGTGATTGAGGGATTGGCAAGAATGACGAGCAGGAAGAGTGTTTAGATAATTGTTCAGTATAAGTACACAAGTCGTAAAGTCACTTTGCAAAAAAAGCAGATGATCATCCGAAGCTTCTAATTTATTTATTTACATGGAGTTTCCTCCCTTTTCTCCCCCGTCTGGGGCGAGTTGAGTCCCCCTCATGGGGTGGGGTTAAGTATTTATGACTGTAGATTCGTGTGTTTACTAAAAAAAAAAAAACCCCTACTGCCTGCGCTCAAGACGGGCTAACTTGGCTATGGCTGAAGAAGATCCTTAAGCTCCTCACCTCGACGACGGGAATCGAACCCCGGACACTCCTTCCGCAGGTATATGGTTGCGAAGCGCAAAGCCACTAGGCTAACCGGGCGGACAGCTTCTAATTAAAATATTTAAAGTAAACTTCAGGTTATTATATCTATTGCTTGATGTAACACCGTTTGTCATGCTGTCAGCAGCTAAAATGCAATATGGAAAACTGAGTGTTACAGATCGGTTCGTTTAATACGACTCTATAAAGTTTGAGATTGGATTTTCTGGCTGTACAAAAATTGAATGTTGTCCATAAATCTTAATGGACAACATTCAATATCAAAATGCATCAGTCTTCATGGAAATCATCACGATATTCGAATCTAGGTAGTTGATGGTGCTCCTATAATAATCTGTTTACTATTCGGCACTCAAGAGTACTTAAGTAAAATAGTGCCCAGGTTGATATGTATTTTTCGGCGAGATTAATAAGATGTTTGTTTTTTCCCTTCCCCTTTATGTTTCAAAAGTTTTTTTTATCATCACCATTTTGCAGAAATTTTGATTAATCCTACTGTATAAGTCATAATTTTAGAATATTTTTGCGGAGTGCATATCTTATGATAAAACTTAGTTAAAAATGTTTTCATGATGATGAAATTAGAGATATTGTTTAGCCTTTTGTATATTCTATTCTGCATCTTCTAACAATCTGCTTTCTCTTAGATCACCAGAAAACAAATTCTTTCCATCCATTTGAGAAAAATTCTTTCTGAGAGCGCAAAATATAACACACACACACACACACACACACACACACACACACACACACACACACACACACACACACACACACACACACACACACACACACACACACACGCGCGCGCGCGCGCGACGTGTTTTACTGTCTATTATGCTAATGAAGTGATTTGCATTTTTGAAATATGAATAAGCAACTATTTCATTCTTTTTTGTATTTGGTGAGGAGAAGATATACCCCTAGATTTCCTTACGTATAATTAAGACAGCGCCTACATAAGAAAAAAACTGCATGTTTTCTTCGAAGCATAAATTTAAGTATATTAAAGGAGGGTCAGTTATCTACCTGTCTTTTGGGAAACTTAAGCTTCGGTTACATGCAGGAAAAAATTATCTTTATCAACAAAGATAATTCCATTTTTCCACTGAGTAGAATAAAAAATTCAGCGAAAATGCTGTTGTAAACTTAATTACCTCATTTCAGAAAGGATTTTGAAGATCTCTTGGCTTAAAAAAACGGACGATGACAGAGCACATCAGCATTACTTATGTTTGCTTATACTTTTTTAATATATTTATTTTTTTAATGTAAAACCTAAAGCTCGAATTTTCGATGAAAAAATGAAGACGAAAACTCCCACTTGGTTTAAAGCCAGTCAAAAACGTTTTATTTATTCATATATTTAAGTTTTATGTGAGTTTGTTTCAAAGTGTTTAATCAGTAATCCTTCTCATAGGAAAATACTTCTATAAAAAACGGGCAAAGCAGAAAAATGTAAAGCGCTTCGGAGAAAAGAATACACAATTTATACAAAGACAAATAAATAAGTCAAAATTTCAAAAATTGTATATTTTGGTTAACTGAGTCTTGCGGTGAAGAGAATTTCTTCAATGACATAATTAAGCCATAAAATTTACTACATTATTATTATTTATTTATTTATTTTTTTGCTATATCGTTTTTTACCACTTGGCATGGTCGCCTGCAAGTGTTCGCATTAAGAAACCACCCAGCCAGACACGTTCAAATAATTAATCTAATTATATTTAATTCAATTTAATATTAAAACTTAAAACCTTAATATAGTCAGCAGGTAGCAATGTCATCTTTTGAGAATAAAGGTTTGTATTCGAATTCCTCTCTAGGAAGAGATGAACATATGATTATAAAGACTTTTCATCTGAATACAGTTGCTCTCATACGAACATGACAGGGATTTTTTCCTCTAGGGAAAAAATCCCTGTCATGTTCGTATAGGAACTCGTTGACTTCCAGTGTCAAGAATAGACAGAGAAAATTACCAAATTTCGATTTCCAAAGCAGACTTTAAATATAGTTAACCATTGTATCACTACCAACATGAAAAATTCATAATAAAAGTCATCTTACCTCTCTGTATAGTCGGCCTGGTTGGCCGAGTGGTTAGCGTGTCCGCTCTCCAGCCAAGATGCCATGGGCATGAGGTCACTGCCGTACCTCACATGGTTTTGGCAATGATGTCTTCTGCAAGAATAAGTGGTAGGGTCGCAGATTCCCATACGGCATCTACGAACGTCAAATGTGAAGGAAAAAAACCTCTCTGTAACAGGCCATTAGGATTATACAAAAATGAAGGCGGAATGTATTAGTAACTGAATTTGTTATATATTTATATAAAGATAATGCTAATAATTATAACTACTAAGAATAAATTTTAATAATAACATTGAAAATATGGTACTGTGGTCAAATTGCGGAATGAATTTTGAGCATACTGTATTACCCTTGCTAGCATATTGATTCGTAATAGCCAATTGAAGCTAATGTCTTATTTATTTTCATATGGTGTTGTTATTTTTATATAAAGTATACTAATGTGTTTATTTTTACATTACTCTCTATGCAATGTTTTACAAATTGACTTTCTGTAAATATTAGTTTTCATTTTGCACAATTCGTTACTTATAATTAATTTGGAAATGACTCATATTCATGGTGGACAAAGGCTGAAGTTTCATCAGTAATATAATAAATGACACATTTACTGATTGGTTAACTTAAACATGCGGCCACACTTTTTAAATGCCATAGGCCATAGACGTAAAGATGAAACTAAGTTTTAAATGTAGATTGCTGGTTACGCTGCAATTGCATGCGTAATTGTATTATGAATACTTACGCATGCAAAAAAATAATCTGTTAAAAATAATCTGGCGGTCTGAATGGAAACCACGGCCACCATTTGAAGACTCTTAATATACTGGACCTGTTCGGTTAGGGAGGCGGATAGCGTACCAGTAAACTAGCTAGAACGTCGTGGGTTCGAATTCCACTGTGGGCATGGATGTTTGTGAATATCTTTAGGTGGAAGATGGCTTTCATCTTCCTTTGCGAGATAACCACCTTGCTTATTTGAAGTGGTTCCAGTGAAGTAGCTTGAAAACATATTTGTCTCTAGAACAGGGTTTCCGGATTATTTATTAACTTATCCACTACTAATGTTCACATAGGATAATACTCTCTTAACATATTTGTAGGTTTGTCAGTAAAGTCGATATTCAGTGTAAGGTATACTTCGTTTGGTAGTTACATTGATGAAGAAACAGTATCCATTTCGTACCGAAGGACAAATTTCAGCAGTCAATCGCCGAAATTTAGCATTCATTGTTGTACGTCGGGGGGGGGGGGGGGAATGGTATCAGCGATCCTAAGATTTCATGAATGGAACACGAACAGTTCGTTTCTCCATAAACTATCTCTAGATAACGAGATATGCATGGTCAGGTAATTAATACTCCTATACCTGTCCACATTCCTCTCGTCTGACGGATTAATTAGCAGTGTCGTACTGCTATCGCGGTAGGGCATCGGGACGCTGGCTAGTGTTGTATTGCTTCGTTTGTTAGTACATAATAATGAACTAGATCAGTTTCAACTGACGGGTGTCATTATAAAATTAATTATTAAAAAAAATCCAAAAGCAGGGAAGAGCGTTCTTACTTTATTATATGGCTAGGCGATTGCTTATGTGCTACCACATTCGAAACTGAAAATTATATATAAAAATACGATTGTTTTTCACTAAGTTGGTACATCTGTCATAATCATCCGTGTGAAATTGCAAGTTATTCTAAAGTAGTTTGTTTTATACAGCTGTCTGAAGCAAACGTGTTGTCTGCAGCCCTTGAAATGGATAAAATTGAGTATCGTGCGGTTATAAAATTCTTTTTAAAAGAAGGTTTAACGCCAAAAGACATTCATTCGAAGTTCAAAAAAGTTTATGTGCACACTTCTCCTTCGTTTTCGACAATTAAGAAATGGGCTGCCGAGTTTAAACGTGGCCGTACCAACTTGAAGATGATCCACGTGAAGGACGTGGTTACAAAAAGTGTAACAACGCCAGAAATAATTGATCAAGTGCACGATATGGTATTGGATGACCGGCGAGTCAAAGTGCGTGAAATTGCTGAGCCTATAGGCATTTCAAAAGAACGTGTAGGATATAATTTGCATGAAGAATTGCAAATGAAAAAACTTTGCGCAAGATGGGTGCCGCGCTTGCTCACAGAAGATCAAAAACGTACTCGCATCAAAATTTCTGAACAGTGCTTGGAGCGTTTTAACAAGAATAAAATTGATTTTATGCATCGATTTAATAGTATGGATAAGACTTGGATTCACCATTACACACCAGAATCCAAACAGCAATCAAAACAGTGGACAGAAGTCGGTTATTCAGCGCTAAAGTTCCATCAGCAGGAAAAGTCATGGCATCAGTGTTTTGGGATGCTAAAAGGCATTTATGTTTATTAATTATCTTGAAAGGGGTAAAACAATAATCGGGGAATATTATTCGGATCTTTTAACCAGACTAGACGAAAAAATTCGTGACAAAAGACCCTGTTTGCAGAAGAAAAAAAATTAACCTTTCATGAGGACAATGCACCTTCCCACAAAGGTGTTTTGGCAATGGGAAAATTAAGGGATTTGCACTATGAATTGTTGGAACATACACCGTATTCCCTAGATTTGGCTCCCTCTGTCTTCTATCTCTATCCATAACTAAAATTCTTCCTCGCTGGTCAGCATTTATCTTCGAATGAAGAGGTGGTTACAGCTGTAGAGGGGTATTTTGCAGATCTTACTGACAGGGACCGGATAATGGCGCTGGAGAATCGCTGGAATAAATGTATAAGTCTTAAGGGAGATTATGTTGAAAAATAAAAATAATGTTGAAATTATAAATTCATTTTTTCATTGTGAAGCCGAGAACCTTTCAGACCGTCCTCGTACTTATAGCTTTTGGTAGAGCCTCCGTAGCTCAATCGGTATGGACGAAGATCTGGGATCGATTTCCATCCATTACGGTATCACGTGAAGATCCTTTATCTGGTCTCTTTTGACTAAAATTGAGTTAGCAGGTCTCATACCGAAGTTTGATGTTTTTTTCACCCAGAAACCCGAGGTTTTCGTCCCTCAGAACAGGCAAACCGGCTCCGTGAATATAGCGGATTTACAGCTATGAATACGCAATATGTGGAAGCGACAGGGCCCTCACCACATGTCATAACGCCCGTAGTTGACCATGAGTTAAATCATGGTAGTCAACTTACGAGATAGGAGATGCGACTTGAATGGGATTGTTGCTGGATTTTTATTTAATACGACAAGCAGAACTTTGGCTAAAGTAAAATATTTAAATTAGATCGCTTTGAAAGACAGTTTTCTAAAAAAATATCCCAAGAAATATAATGTACAGCTGTTCAAAACAAAAAGAATATTAATCAGTTCATTCTCTTAACTCCCTACCTAGAAAGTTTCAAGGATTATTGCAGAAAATTTATAATAATAACAAAAATATTTAAAAAATGTATCTTGGAATGGCATTCACTTCCTGAATCCAAACCTCCTTCCATATAATTACACTTTATGATGATGATCACACACCTATACCTATTCTACAAGTGTTTTAATAACTCGTGGGTTTGTTAGAATGGATTTACAGCATTCTGTAAATTATCTTCACCTTCCTTGAAATAATTATATTTCCCATTTAAGTTGAAAATAAATCCAAATTAAATAGGAATTTATTTAGTTTTTTTGTTGTTGTTTACGACTACCTTGTTTATCAATAGCGACTTAACATGAAAATATAATAGCTAATAGTTTTTAAGATTTCACGGTACCACAAATTTGAATACGCCTGGCATAAAACGCATACGGGAATATGTTGACATCCCATCCGACAAAGGCGCCATTCACTATCTTATGTTCACCTTTATGTGTATATGTCCCTGCGGAAGTGACAACAATTCCTCTTAAAGAATTTCTTGAGTTCGTTTTTTCGTCTTGAAGAGGACTTAAGAAGACTGACTCAGTGCTACAGCAGTTATTCTCAGGACTACAAAGGAACAGTTCGGCATGAAATGATTGTCATTCTGTTTCCGTAAAATGCAAAAAAAAAATAATTTTATTTTTAAGATTTAGGCCTTTTCTTCCTGAGGGACTGAATAAGCTTTCATTTTCAGTGCATATTTCGTAATTACAATTTAATAATCATGTACGTTCCTTTGTAAGTTGCATGCAGTATCTAATTTTTTTTGTGCATCCACAGGAATTATTCTTCCCGCCCTTGCTCTTCATCGATGATATTTACTCAATTTCATATTTGATTTCACAACAGTATTGGGATAACCACACAAACTATTTTCTGCAATTTGTTTCTTTATTTATGATAAAAAACGATAATTAATCGTACAAACCATACTGATTTTTCCAATTTTGCATATATTTATATGTAATTACAAATGAATAAATGAAACGGTGACTAATATGCACAAACACTCATGTTAGATGATCTGTTATGAAGTTGGATACAGTTGGTTTGGAATTGTGAGCTCTCTTTATATAATTTTGAACTCACTGGAAAAGTTGAATTATTCATGCAAATTCTGAGTTTTCCCTTCTTTGTAAGCTTCGTCTGTTGAAATATCTCATATTATTCCCTCTATATCTTAATCTTCTGCTTATCTGTGTTTCTCCGCTTTTGTTCCTTTCATAGATAGTCAGAGCATAGTGGTGGTGACAGTTTATTTATGCAAATGTCTTTTGACTTGAGCAATCCAACCGATGCATTCCCGGCTTCCTTATCGCCTGGCAACAATATTAATAGGATAAATCGTCAGTCTGCAGTGTTCGCCTTGCTTTCAATGGCATTTAGGATGAGCTGAGAAATTAAATGAAATATATTAGGAAGGAATAAGAGGCAGATAAAATTTAAATAGTTTTCTCACAATAATAACCAATGATGCACTTTATGTTCTTTGAAAAGGTGATGCGAACCCTTCATGAATATTAATTCTACGCATGCAGCAAGGAAGAGACCTGAAGAGCACAAATAATAGACCTTACTAGGGAGGTGAGTTGAAAATCATAAAGGACGATTATCAACTTTCATATCGCTCCGATAAACAAAGAAGGGATACCAAAGGCGATGCAAAGGAACTCGCATTAAATGCAGCACATTAAAACCGAAAATTTGCATTTAGAGAAATTCTAAACTTGCTTTAGGAATGCTAATTAACTCTTCAGCCTCCTTAGCTCTTTCGGTTTTGACGACGTCCTTTGGTTGAACAGACCTGGGTTCGAATCCTTATCAGATGAAAAGACGATGGTGAGTTAGCGGATCTTATACGGAAGTGGAGGGTTTTCCTACTAGAAACTGGATTTTTCATTCCACAAAACAGACTAACCGGCCAGAGGAACATACGCAATATACAGGCATAGGAAACTACGGGAATAAAACTTAACAAGTCTGTTCCGTCTCATCTGGTTTCGAAAGCCTACATGGTACGATGTTGGTCTATTTGGATCTACACTATTTGGATCTGCGTTTCTTTATTTTAAGAAATGCAAATCCAAATAGTGTAAATTATAGCAAAAACTGTAACTACTGCACTTCACCGTGAATTTAATACACGAGTGTCTTCATTGCAGATTGAATTCTCGCTTGTTCAGACGCCTCAGGGGTTGTCTTACTAGTTTATGTATTGATACTCATACACGAGCTTCTCGTAGCTGCACTATAAGTCCTATTACTAAACGAATGGTGTGTTTCTAAAATTAATAATCTATTGATAATATTGTAATAAAATATTTTTGAATAAGCATATTCAGTATATCACAATCTTTCGTATTCTGTATACAGATGTAAAATTCCGATGAATAGATTAGATTAGATTAGATTAGATTAGCTGCTGTTTTACATTTTTTTAGACTTGCCAAAATCGATTCTGATGCGATCTTTCGTTTAATCATTGCAATTTTCCTCTTTGTAGTATACTAAAAAGATATTGCGTATGCTTTCAAATCTTATTATGTAATGTATAACTTTCCGTACACTTTGTAGTAACTTACACATTTGATATCTGACCTAATTTATTATTTTGTATGTAAGATATAATTGTCATATAATTACAACGCTAATGGTTTTTTTTAATTATTTTTAAGATTTTTTTTAGATTTCTCAGGAATAAACAATGTTTGTTCATTTCATTTTCCTTTCTCTTTTATACATGGCGGTTGCTGTTTACATATTCAGAGAGCGTTTATTATAAGCAGCATAGTTTCTGATACCTGTAAGGTGATCAAATGATTTAGAACACTTCCACTATATACTTATCGAATATATGATATACATCTGTTTGCGTAGGCCAAATAAGCAGAAAATTTGATGGGATTTGCTACATCACCGACTCTAGTTTCACATGACGCTGCCTATCACTGACCAGTAATTTAAATAGACATTCACCTTTCATTGATCAATGTTTCGGATATACAGGTATACACATGGGGCTTTAGAGTTCTCCAGGCAGTTTTATCCCTCATCAGAGTACCTTTGAATACAAATTGATGTTAATGTTGAAATTAGAATTCGGATTAATTCTTGTTTACCGCCGCAGTGTAACTTATGTATGCTGAGGGAAAACTAATTTAACTCGACATTTGCTTTAGAAAATAGCACGAGGTATCTTGTTTATGCTCTTCTATTGGATCTAGTTAATGTTCCCTGTATACTTCTAATCCATTTCATCCATAGAATATAAGTAGCATAACATAGGTATGAAAGATATTTGTAATTCTTGAGGCTTCTCTGCTTCTCTTCTGATAGCAGACAAATCTTATATGAAGAGGCTCTTATCCTGGCTCTTAGCGAATTTATAATTTAAAATTTTCACTCTCGAAGAGTATTCTGTGTTTACTTTTGCCTTAAGAAATACGAGAAGATGGTGTGATTAGAAATTCGTACACAGCGCGAAATGCTTTCTAGCACGGATTTTATTACAGTGCACGACATTTACGAGATACTTATTGCTGCATTACTTGTAAGTTTTATAAGGCACTTACACAAAATTCTTGGTGTATCATAATGGACTTCTGGTTATCCACCGCATATCTCGTCTTGTTCTAGTTCCTGTCATGAACATGGACGAAATTAAATTCTTTCTTCAAATTCTTCGTATCGTTCCTCGACCTTTACAAAGTGTTTTTTGTTTCCTCGAGATATCAAATCGTATTTGTGTGAAGAGTAATAAAATGTCTTATTTCCCATCCGTAATGGTGTTGCTCTGTGCATTGTAATAAGATGTTAGAATAAAAAATAATTTACGTGAGTAGTTGCAGTACTCTTTTACTACACGACAACTTTACGGACTTAGAGTGAACTAGAAAGTTTTAAAACATGTTGCTACATAACTAATGGATGCAGGATGTGCTAGCTGCAAAAATATTTCACTATTCAATCATGTGGATGGTTAACAGAATCTATGATTTAGGAGATTTCAATGCTTAGCTCTGATCAAAACCAGCAAAACTGACTAAACTATTTCAAGTAATCTTGTTAAAATGTCCAAAGTACGTTAGCTGACGTTGATGAGACTATCTCTTTAAGGTCTAGATGCCTACTACTCCAGCAATGTTTTCTTTTTTTCTTTCTTCTAGTTCAGGATCGTCTTTCATAGACATTTCATTGTATAAGAAATAGCCCTAACAACGCCGAAGCTAGACATAGTTTTTGTTTAAGATTTCATATTCTTTAAAATGATTTCTTCAGGAAGTCTCATTAAAAATAATGTTATGGCCAAAAAAAAAACCAGCATGTTGTTTGTTAATTTAAATTCAATAAAAACTTGGATGAGGATAAATAATGATGAATATCCTACGAAAGATTATAATGTCAGTTTTAAAAATGGGAAATTAGAATCCTCAGGTTACTATAGTAATGTCTTAACGATTTCGTAGATATTATAATAGTGTCAGTGATTATTGTGATTTTCTGGATTAAATACAAATAACATAGATAGCAATTTAAAATTAAGAATTTATTTTCATCACTTGAAGAACGTTTATCTGGTAGTTGTAAAAACGTTAAATTAGCAAACAGCTTGATATCTATTTGATAGTCTATATGATGATTTGAAAGAGAGCTCAGTGAGTCCATCCAGGAATGGATTTAATATTGATGGAAGCTATGATATGCAAACTATAATTATAAACTTAGCAAATCCAGTTACTGAAACGTATGCAGTTAATAAAACATTCATTTATGATCTTATGCAAGTACATATACATTTATTTTGTAGATAAAGATCAGATTTGTAAAATTCAGTAGCTCTGTTAGATGAAACTTTGATATTTTAAAAAACGATATGACTGAAAATTACAATTCATGTAGAAGGAGGTGAAGAATTTCCTTCCATTAATTTGAAAATTAGTGAATGAATGTTGCAGTGAGAATAATATAGCGAAAAAGATTATTTGCTTATGATGAGTAAAGCGAAAAAGCATGTATGGAAACTTTAAGAAGATTGCCATAGAACAGTACAGATTTATCCAAATGGACTCAAGCATGGAGGCAGTCACGCAAGGGATTGTTTAGAGACTTGAAACACTTTGCTTGCCGATTGGTGGAGAATACTCGATTTGCATTTTATTTTTGATTAAATATTCGGTTTCGAATTAACTCGAAATATTTCCTTGCCAGATTAATTTGCTTTTCTTTGATTTTGAACTGGTTCAGGACTCCGTTAATCTATTGACCAAAGATTTATCTCCCTTAGTAACAAAAGCAGCCAACAGACCGTCGACAACGACGATTTTCTTAAATTAGGATTTATCAGCTAGAGCGTGACAGTTACGTTGGTTTTTGGTGATGTCAGAAGACGTGAATTACAGTTTCTAAGATTTGCTGTGAAAAAGTTTCATATAATTCATAATATAATTAAACCATCCAGACATTTATTTTTAAGAAAGATTGTATCGTTTTAATATTTCTTCTGCATTGGAGGGGAGAGAGAGAAAGAGAGAGAGAAGAGAGAGAGAGAAAGAGAGAGAGAAGAGAGAGAGAGAGAGAGAGAGGGAGGACACACACACACACACACACACACACACACACACACACACACACACACACACACACACACACACACACACACACACACACACACCAGAGAGAGAGATTGTAACTGGTTAAGTTTAGCCAACGCAGACTTCAACCTGTAACACCTGCCTGCAACGCTGACATCTTTGATGGAACATATCAAAGATGTCAGCGTTGGTTTGGTATATAACCATGATATAAGTAGATGGCCAGCTGGTCATTAGGGCTGATAACATTATGATTACCACTGCAGCAGCCGTAGTGGTAACCGAATCTCTCTCTCTCTCTCTCTATGTCTGTCTAAGGAAGTGTGAAAGGGGAGATGCGATCAGGTTTCGGAAATAATCAGTTAAGTTGATGAAATCCGTGTATTATGAACTACTTTGTAAGTGTCATCCAGGTACTAATTAATATCCAGTATCCCATTTCGCATTAGTCTCAACGTCTTCCACAGCCAAATAACTTAGCTTCTTTCAAACTTCAGCACCAGCTCCCATAGTGTGTTTTTTTCTGGCCGATTTGTCTGAGTAAAAAGTTTCGGGACACAGAGATCCCTTCTCTCCATTGCCGTACGAGGCCAGCTAATTCATCTTCATTTGAAAAAGCCCCTGATAAAGGCTGTTTATCGTTTTAGAAGAAATACGAACTGAAGTCTTTTCAATTAAATAATATTGTCGAAACTGACTAGTTACAGAGACTCATATCCAACGTCTGTGCTATAGAATGTTGTGTGGTAGTTGATATTCCATATATCTGTACCGAATCTGATCTTTGTTTAGAACCTGGCAGAACTAGGTTTTGAACAAAAATGATGGGATAAGTTTAGTAGTTATGAAGTCAACATATTGAGAAGTGGTAACAAAGCCCATTTAGTATTTGCATGGAGTCTAAATTAGGAAGGTTTTGTTGTGTTTAGCAGTTAGGACTAAAGTAAGAGGTGGGCAGAAATATTATCAAATCCCTCAGCCCAGAAAGATGAGGTTTAAGCATTGCACACTACAACATTTGATACACCTGTATTAACACATCCTATTATGAACAAAGATGGAGTGTTGAAATTAGGTTGAGACGAATCAAGATTAAGATTAAGAGGCTAGGAGTGCATGGATGTGGAGAAATTAAATATTTACAGGCTTATACATTATGAATTTCTGTTATGAATAAGCAGCACAAGAGGAAAAGAATCGATTGATGAGAACCTTGGAGGATAAGGACAATTAAACGTTTACAACAGTAGGAATTCTATTATGCACATTGTCCATCGAATTCCATTTTGGAATGATGTTTATGAACATCATAAACATCATTATGCTTTTGGTGGTAGATGATTTTAATACGCTGGCGTGATACCACCCACCTATATTTTGGGAGACATGTAATCTTAAAAAGACCATGCAGAGTAGAATTCCGAATTATTTACTAATCGGGGAACTATGTGGAAACTATTACAGTTAACTGTTTGTAGTATTGTACGTTAAAATTAACTATGTTTGCATAACAGTTAATTTTAACTATTGGATGAAGCCATTTCTTGGGGATATCTGTTGAGAGTCTTAATTATGAATATTCGATGAGAATATAATGAAGGTTTTCAGATCTCAGATAATTCATATAAATCGTGACAACCTATTTTCTTACTTATTACTAAGATAATTAGGTACTCATTGCAAATAATTAGCAAATAAAAATGTCATTGTAGAAGAAAAACACTTCATTTTAAAAACATTCAGCCATTTTTAACAGGCTTTTTAGTAAAAACTTTCTCTCATTAGACATTTTCTGTTTCATTAATTAGTAAACCTCTTTAATAATGGATGCGCAAACATATTTTTTCTGCTACTTAAGAGCGAAATATTTTCCTTAATTAGAAATTTTAACGAGAAGATACAAAATATTTCAAGCGACGTAAAAGTTCCGAGCATGTGGTAGGGATTTAAAAAAAGTGTTTGCATGCTTATGTCTGATATTAACGCATAAGAAACGAACAAATTCTACATCAGCAGAATCCTTTTTCTTTTACATTAATACCTTAACAATACTTAGGAAGGTAATGTTGACCAGTAATTACTCTCATAGCTTTGGGTTCCGATTTAGAACATCAGGGAACTTGTTAACATTTGAGCAGCGTAAATGCCATTTAGATCATACAAGAAACAGATTAATAAAAATAACTGTATATCTTATTATGACAAAATCAAAGAGTGTTGGCATACCGCCATATTATATTCTTCTAAGAATATAATATGGTGGTATGCCATACCTCCCCTTTCCAGTGTTTAATAGCATGGAGTGGTGGTGATATGCCAATCAGGAGTGAATAAAATGGATAATAACTAACTAGTTAAAATAAATCAAAAAGTCCTATATATTTTGATAATGTTGCAATTATTATTCTCAATGGGAGATTCTTCTACAGATTAGTAATAATTATTATCAGCATGGAAAGCAACTACCTACGCATATATCAGCAGCTGCGACAGAATAGTCAAGATCCTAATATGGTGTTGAGAAATCGTTGGATGATTATTGGTGTCTGAACTGCACTATCAGTTCTAAAGAAAACCAAAGAAATCCACCAAAAGGCCTAAATATCTGCACCATTCAACCTGACGACTGACTGGCGTGGCTCTTTAGAACTTTTGATTTCTTTTAACTAAATGAGATAAAAAAATTGTTGATATTTCTGGAGTAAGGATTTTTTGTATTTTTACTATTTGTTTTGGTAATATTTTGCATTTTTAGTTGATTTTTACCAAACATCGAACCTTTTCAAGCCACTTCAGGCCTCCAGTAAACTTGGAAGCAGTTTCACTCAGGGTAATGAAATTCATTTACCACCTAAAGACAATCGCATGTATTTATGCTTACGGCGATATGAGAACCAGAGAGCAGAGTTTCCGGACTAAGTACACATCAATAAAAAATCCAAAATATTAAAAAAATTAATAAAAATACAAAATATCCTTATTTCACCCACAGTACCAATGTACAGTAGGTTTACAAACTTTCGTGAGTAGGAATAGTATAAAAATAGCATTTCTCGCTCTCTTAAATATGTCTGTAATAAAGATGTAACATTTCTTACCATAGAACACATTTGTCATAATCTCAAGGTGCAATATAGTATCAACCCTTGTTTAATCCTTTCATAAACCTGAAAAAGCAGATCCGTTTGTTTAAGTTACTCACTTTACATCTAGTAAATTTTATACACGAAGTATATAAAACCAACTAAAACTCTCCATGTTTATATTAGGTGCACTGGACATTTAGCTTTAGCCAGAATTGCCGGCCATGACATCAGGAACAAACACATGGGGCATTTCTGTTATAAAAGCAATCAAAACGAAACATTAAATTTCGAAAAATTAACATTTCATTGCGCAATCCCTGGAGTACAGATTGAAAGCAGAAGCTCGTTAAGTTTTATATCACCTTTATAAGTTTAGCATTAATAAATGAATTCAGCTGATTGCTTTCTGCAACAAAATATTACAACTTGGACAACTTCATTCAGGATAACCTGTCTACTAAACAAAGGCTTAACAGATTCCCACATTTCACACAGTGATTTCTGTCACTGGTATGCTGAGCAGCCAGTTTATTATAATCCCTGGTCAGCCACTCCACAATGTTTTGGAAATTATACTATTCCTATTCCAAAAGATGGTGATTAATTATTGCAGTTCCATCAATTTTGCTGGCAAATAGCTCATTTATCTACTTCCAGCATGTTCACTGGGATTTATATTTGTTGAAATAGGAGTAAGAGGGAGGAACGGCCAGAAGAACACATGCAATTGAAGCCAAGTTGTTTAGCCATGAACAGGCCATTGAGCTTAACACACAATAGAAACTGGGAAAAGGGTTGGGAAATCCGTTAAGTGCAATCGCTATGCTATCATGTCATGGTGATAGCAGAAGATTCATTAACCATCGAAGAGGTAGGAGAAACTTTATGTCCGTTCTTGATATTTCCAAGGCATTTCATCGAGTCTACCTTAAAAGCATTCTTACCATCATGTGCTCTATCTCCCTCCTATTCTTTATAATTGGATTCCAGTTTCTTCTTTGGTCATTTTGCATGTCATGGTGTATTCATTTTCTCTCATCAGATTTCTCTGTCAACGCTGAGGTGCTTCGAGGATCTGTGTATTCACTCACCCTCTTTCCTTGTATTCATTAATGACCTTCTCCTATTAACTTAAAATTAGGTTAACTGTACATTCCATTCCTCTTCTTCATTCGAGAAATGTAATGATTCAAGCTTCCTGTATAATTCAAGATCTTTTATAAGAAGTGCCTCAAATAGTGATTACTGTCACCATTCACAAGTGGGTTGAGGATAACTGTTGGAATTCAGTACTGTCAAAACTAAATCGTGCCTTATTTCTCAAAAAGAGAAATCTTATTTCATTTCCCTTTACGACCAATCAATATCAATTTTCTCTTCTTGGACACTGACTTTCACATCTAGCCTATCGTGACAAAAAGCACATCATATCTGTAGCCTCGTTTGCTGAAGGCTATCGAGGCTGCAGATATGATGTCGAGGCTATAACATATCTGTAGCCTCGACAGCCTTCAGCAAACTTGGTGTCCTCTTTTGTTAGCTACTTCTCGCCATCGCAACTCCTAACACGAAAATTCCCAAACCACCCAACCCTCGAATATTATTCTCACATTTAGGATGATGCTCCCCAAAACTCCTTAATAGTGCTCAATCAATTGTATGCAGATGAGATTAACCGATTAATAGATGGTCTCTCTCTCTCTCTCTCTCTCTCTCCTTCAGAGACCCCCCTTCAGTCGCTTTCTAATTAATGTTCTACTCTGAATTATGTCTTTTATATTTTCATGGCCAGTTCATCATAGAACCTGTCACTGTTCATCCGACTTAGCCTATTCATATAAGAACATGAACTGTTGTTGGTTTGATAAGTTTGGAGGTACTGCTTCATATTTATCGAACCAACGCCTCAATCTCTTCTTTAATTCCATGTCCCTCTTTGAAACAGCCTCCCCCATACCGTTTCCCTGTGACTGCAACTCCCCAGATTTCTAGGAAACCCATTCACCAATATCCCCCCCCTCTCTCTCTCTCCTAATCACTTCTCCATATATAGCACCTATCGTGTTATATATTTTTGTGATCTTTCTTGTGTGGAAGTTGATATATAATGAGGCTATAATAATTTCTGAATAACTAGTTCTCAGCATAAACGCATCATTTGACATATGTGAAATGCCATTATCCTGTTAGAAATTAGAAATATCCGTCACATACACGGTAAATAGTGAATTAATATGAATGAGTGTACTTGGTCAGCATCGACATTCAGATAACTCGCACTATTCACTCTTTATTTATTGATATCGAGAGCTAAAGAGTGCCAGCAAAACAGAATATCCTATTACCATTACTTTGAAGTGATCTGAAAGCAGGATAAATCTATGGACTGTAGTCATATCGTTATTCTTTTCCTCATGAACTGGCATTCATTACTCAATACCACTTTTCTCCAGTCCTTTAGTATGTTGTAATGTTTCTTAGGTCATATCTCCTTGCTATTTTTTAGACAGAGATGGAAGACAGAATTATTGTCTACTGATTTTAGGAGTGTTTGACTATACCGCACAGTTATTTGACTAATTTTATTTCGCCTATTAGATTTTGCAGTCTCGTCTATCATTCATTTGCCTCTTGTATCTATCAATAGTTTACGTCCATAACGAATTATACTTATTGTACCAACAACATGAATTCATTACGTTCTTATGATGCATCGAATGTAGATGTAGTAATTTTCTTTCTGTTTAAGAAGGAGAGATGTGTGGATGGGTCCCATCCTCCATGAAATTCACCGGATACATACACAGGCGCCGCTGTAGTGGCACAACAAAACCATTTATCGTACCTCGATACCTCTCGGCTGTAACTCAGCAGGTCATCACAGGAACCGACTGGCGAATGTCCTCAAAGAAGATTGGTCCAATTATAAACGAAGCTGTAAACCCGCACCAGACGTTGGGTGAATGCAAAGGAATTTGTTGGATTGCGTGCAGGTTTTGCGTAGTCCATACTTGGCAATTGTGAATATTCACTGCTCCCTTCAGGTTAAAGTGAGACTCATCTTCTCACAAAATCATCCACGGCCACACAGCGTCCCATTCTACTCGAGCAAGGAATGTTAAAAGCGAGTGTCAGTCGACTTTCAAAGTCCTGCGGGCACAACTCCTGTGTTAGGGTATAAATGCAGAATCTTCGATAGAATTTTCCAGACAGTTGTGTAAGGCACATCCATGTCTTGATACAGCACGTGCACTGAAGGAACCAACGCTATTATTCCCGGCCTTCTCCACAACTGCAATAGCAACAGCAGCTTCATTCACTTGTTAACCGATTGGTTTGCGACCTATGCCTTGTCTCACTCCCAACTAATTCTTCAAAACGATTAATCATTCGGCGCAGAGTACATGGAGATAGTGGATTTCATCGACATTTATTCAGGCGACGACATTCGTGGAGTGCAGTAACATAATTGTAGTTACAGCTTTATGAGCAAAGCATGTTGGGACATCAAAGGTTAATGCCATCACCATGGGCGGTATTAACAACCAGAAAAATCCCGAGTCCATCTTTTTAAACCCTCCTGGCACCTGATGAGTTGCACGATATGCAAATCATATATTTGGGGTTTACAGTGTCCCTGGTGGTGAATTTTGGAACTATTTGTTTCGCTCAGATATCGCTTTCGCATGATGCACCATATATCCCTGCAAATTTTCGCAACATTTGGATCACTAAATGGCTTCCCACAAGGCCTTAAACTGAGATTTTAAACTTTCAATTTTAAAATTTGAAAATTTTCAATTTTAAAAACATCTGAATTCTGCAGAGATAAGATAATACTATCTATACTTCCCTCCATTTGGTATTTTTTAATTCTCTAAATGATTAAAACTGAATTTAACACATTTTGGTATAGGAACAGTTAAAAACTTTCTGAGGATAGAAGGTGTATTTTCATATTTTCTACGCGTGCGTCTGTACCTAGAACTTCTTCAGAACTAAATTCCGTTTCAAGAATCTCTCATCTTTAAACCTCAACTAAATTATCTAATTAATAAAGCCGAAAACAAAGAGTGGGTTTTATTTTTAGTTAAACCTGAAGTAAACGTATGTTGAGTTTAGAGCTTTGAAAGCCTCATAAAAGTTTCGAATTCCGCTTATTTTGGTCTGGGAATTCTCTTTTGCTGAAGTCTTTATATATTGCTGAAGTCTTTATATATATATATATATATATATATATATATATATATATATATATATAGAGAGAGAGAGAGAGAGAGAGAGAGAGAGAGAGAGAGAGAGAGTGAACACCATTGATGTTGGAAATTTTATTCTTTCGACTTTGCCTTTTTGAAGGATATCCATGACTATTTTGTCTTCCATATTGAGCTTGGCGAGTCTCTTCTCCAACTACCTACACTTAAGTTAAATGAAATCAATATTGCAGAAGGGCAAAGTTGTTCGCTGCCTCCCAATACATTACATGACAACTCTATCCAGAGTTAGCACTTTAGTTCTCTGTATTGTACACTCCAAGATAAGCAAAAGATAAATTATTTCTTAGCTGAACGTCTTGCGCTAAGCTACTCAGTCGCCCTCTGGTGTTTATTTAATACTACGAAATACATTTTCTCCCAATTTCTCTCTCTCTCTCTCTCTCTCTCTCTCTCTCTTTCTCTCTCTTTCTCAATGATCGTATGTTTTCTTGGCATCACTCTGAGAAAGGGATAGATAGATGTGTTTTCTCATTTTTGCTGTTACTGGAATTATGATCAATGATAAGTTGTGATCTTAAAACTTTATTACTGTTCTTATTTCGTTGTGATGAACGAAAGGAAATTATTACATCAAAATTATTTTTCAGAAATTCTCTATCCAAATATCTGAAAAAAATTTAGAATTCACACACACACACACACACGCACGCACGCACGCACGAATATGTTTATATTGTTTTTATATCACTCACGCGAGAGGTTGCACTTTTATATCAAAACAATATCATGTGTAGGTAGGCGTTAAGAGAGACATAAACAGTTACATACAATAATTATACTTTTAATTTAATTAATGGGGACCATAAAGTGGAGTTGATCCTTATGACCAACTTAACTCTTTATGTTGTTTAATTCATTAGCAAAATGATCATGATAACAAGTATGAGAACAAAAGATAAGTCAAAGGCTAGGTTAAACAAAAATAAAATATATTTCATAAATAAATGAAAGGATGAAGAATTTTATTACTATAAATCAGAATAATATATTTTGCGCTAATTTAATCTTCAACAGGCTTAGTTTCTTTCTTTCTTTTTTGCTTTTGAATCGATTCTATAATTTCTTTAATCCAACTGTTGAATTCTAGTTACCTGAGGGGGAGCATTAGTTTTTTTTTTTTTTGGTGTACGCGGATACTTTTTTACTTAATTTTATTTATTGATTCTCCCATTTAGTTGTTCTTTTCCTAATTAATTAACACCTAATACTTAACTAAAGATAAAGAAGTTAAGTCAGAATCAAATAAGGGTAGTTTTTTCCTAAGGGAGAAAGATAATTGTGACACACATATTTTGCAACGAAATGGAATTATTTTTCTTCATTAGGTAGATAAGAAGGTTCGAAATTATATAAAACACCTTGCAGATTGTTTCCCTTCGCAGTAACGAATAACTCTAATAAAACTATATTGATTTCATGCAAATGTTAGTTGTGAACAGCACCTAATTTAATAATTTTCTTGTTTGGTGACGTCTCGGGCTCATTTGTTTTTGTTTAAACTCTAAATATCTGAGATGCTATTGTTTGTTTTTTTAATGATAATTTTAATGTCAGGTGAAAAACCTGTAACATATTCGTTACTGTTCGTGGACTGCTAGTGTGATAATTAGGAAGCACTGCTCTAGAAACGAAACATGGTAGGTTTTAAAGCAACTTCAAAAGGCCTCCAATTAAGACTCACTAGCTGTATCACAGCCAGCCTGGCTCGCCGAATGGATGGCACACCCACTTTCTAACCAATAAGTTTTAAATCTCATCGTGGACATGGATGTATGTAACTGCTGTATAGGACATCTACGAGCCTACACTTCTTCCAGCAGAAACATTTCTGTTCCACAGTCTTATGAGGTACGAGGAGCACCATTCAGCGTTCAGTAAGAGACTTCCAATGTGAAAAAAAAATGGTATAACACCGGGATAATCCACCAAACGAACGGTCTATACTGATATACCGATTATAAAAATATTATATTCTCAATACTTTTTTTTTCTCGCATTCGTCGAAGATTTTTTTTATTTTATTTCAATGAAGGAATACCGTGAGTTGGCATAATAATAATAAATATAAAAACGAAGGAAAACTCACTTAAAAGAATTATTTAATGTAACGTTTCTCCTAAGTGTCATAGTCATCTTCAATACAGGATTATTATTATTATTATTATTATTATTATTATTATTAAGAGAGACCCTGTCATTCTTGAATTCATTCACACCTCACACCAGTAGCGGACTTAGGATTTAATCTTGGGGGGGGGGCGAGTTGAATAGACAATTTGAGAATACACACTACACATCGCATACGAGCTATGACTGAGCATCTGCACTGATCGCTAATTCATAAGTAGTATAGAAATAGAAGACATGACGCAACATAAATAAAAAAAATGAATTTTATTCATTAGGAAAAGATTTTTGGAAAATTTTCTAGTGTTTGTTCCTTTTTCTTTGGGGGGGGGGTGCCCAGGACTCTTGGTCCCCCTCTGGTTGCGCCACTGATTTACACACACACACACACACACACACACACACACACACACACACACACACACACACACACACACACACACACACACACACTGTGAAAGAAATATCTAACATCACCCCTTCTTAGCAGCATTCATTCTCACCTTCGAAGGATGCTCTTGTCCTTCCCCCACTCTTCATAAAGTGAAAACTTCCATCAACTGAAATCCTGTATGATCCCTTTCAGAAGTTTGAAGTCTCAATCACATCACCCCTCTTTATCCTGTTTGCTAGAGTCTACAGTCTACAAATTCTCAATCTGTCTTCATAATTAGTATTCCATGAACCTGATATCATTTTTAACACTCTCCTTTGCTCTCTCCACTCTATCAGAATCACAATGGAAATCAGGAGACCAGACCTGTGCACAATAGTCGACGTGAGGTCTTATCAAGGTCTTGTAAAGAGACAAAATGACAAACAACTCAAAAGATAACAGCATTGCAGTTATCTTTTGAGTTGTATTTGCAATCTTTGTTACATGGTCCCTGAACTTCAACTTTCTATCTACTAATGCTCCGAGATCCCCAGACTGACGAGTTTCTTCTAGCATAATCCCAGCAATATAATACCACATTGGATATTTAATCATGCCAAAGTGAATGGCTTTGCATTTACTCACATTGAACTGACATCCATTTTCCCATGCCCGCAATTCCAGCCTATTGAAATCATTCTGCAACTACTGCACATCTGCAGCAGTCCTTACTCTACCTATCGTTGCATCACCAGGAAATTGCTGTATGTTGCTTGTCAAATCCTTCTCAATATCATTAGTATACAGATTGAATAACAGTGGACCAAGAACTGATCCTTCTGGTACACCACTAGTCACCTTAAATCTTGCAGGACACATCTGATTGATATTTGTCAGTCAACCATCCTGTTATTCATGCTAATATTTTATAATCCAAAAACCCATATTCTCCATTTTATACAACAGTCTTCCATGCTGTATTCTGTCATAAACCTTAGCATCCAAAAATATCATGCTGTATCCATTCTCCTTCTCTAATTCTATGGTACCGTTATTGTAGAATGTGAACAAGTTGCTAAAACATGACCCTTCTTTAGTAAAACCACGCTGTTCATTGCAAAGTAGATATTTACTTTCAACCTATTTCTGAATGCGAGCTTTAACAATTTTTCCAAAATCTTCATCACCACAATCCTGAGATACTGATTGGTCGATAGTTGGATACATCGGCGTTTGCATCCTTGTGCAATGGAATTACGATACATTCTTTACATTCCTGTGGAATCTTCACTGTTCTGAGACTCAAATTATATTGCCTAGTCAAAGGAATAGCCAGTTAAGCTGAACACTCTTTTAGTACCTGTCCTGATATCCCATCAGTTCCAATTGCTGAATTCTTATTCAATTTGTGCAACAGCTCTAATACTTTCTTTTCATACACCTGAGTTTCTTCGTTCAGTGAAGAGGTGGCAGTGAACTCAGTGTTGCATACAGCTTGATAGCTTTTAGCAAAATGAGCACTCATTAGTTGAACAACCTCTACTGCATCTTTCATCCTCACGCCACCTGCATTCAGAAGAGTTATTCTCTCATTCATTCTTTATTTACTTCCAGTATATCGATAGAATTCTTGTGGATTCATTAGCTTGCAGAGCCAATTTCTTTTCGTACTCATATATAGCTTTCCGTATATCAGTTGTGATCATTCTAACATGCTGCTTACAGCTTTCACAACGAACATCATACTTATGCACACGGTATTCCTTCCACATAATCCGTTTTTTATGAATCTCTTGCTTAATAATATTACACATCCATTTGTCTCCTATCCTATTTATTTTTCGAACTCTCGGTACACATTCTGATATCGCATTATTTAAGTATTTTTGAATGTTTCCCATGCACTGGCGATATTCTTCCCATCAGCAACCGATGCCATTCCGCTGAACTCAGTATACTCCTCAGTTGGTCATAATTTCCTGCTTTGTAGTTCAGCATGTAACCTTTTCCATTCTTCTGACTGGAACATTCATAAACTTAGTCACTTCCCAAGTGAGTACCGCATGAACATTCTCACCAACCGAAAGCAGAATAGTTACGTCTTTAACTGAAACACTCTCTGACACTATAATCAAATCTAGCACTCTTTGACCTGGAGTTCCTTTTGTCACATGCTGCTTGAGCAAGTTGTCTCGCAAAAGCTCATTAAATTCAGTGTCATTCATCTCATGAGATTTTAATGCTTCCCAATCAATATTATTTGGATAATTAAAGTCTCCTATTATGATTACTATTTTAGCGTCCATTTTCTCTCTTTGGTGATGCATTTCTTTATCAACTAGCAACCGATCTGCGAGGTCTGTAACAACACCACACTATGTATTTGATCTTGTTAGGTTCCACATCACACTAGATGGCTTCAAATTCACTGCCATGTGGAATAGTGTTACTAGTACTACAATCATAGGGCTGAACACTAACTGGATTCAAGTCATCCGATATCATTAGCAGCATGACCCACCTCTCATACTCTCTATCCTTCCTAAAAATACTGTATCCTTTGCACTTGATGCCAGTTAGTATGTCTAATTCTGATAGCCAGGTCTCACTAATGCCTAATCTGAGGTCCCACGATATTGACCAAGGCAACAAACTCTACCCATTTGTTTCTGATTATACTTGTATTCGTGTACAGACATAATATTCTATCTGCATGTTCTTTTGTATAGTCTTGTCTGCAGTTTGCATGACACAGTTGGACAACCTGTAGGTCTCTATTCTTTTCTGGTGCCGTGTACATGTAGACATCTTTGCACACGTTTGATGGATTCGAGCCGGACGAACACAAAGTCGGAATCGTTCTTTCCTCGTAATCATTTTCATGATAATGCCCGTTCTCATCATTAGCACAATTATATAACATTGTCGTTTTCCCCGTCATATTCTCATCATTCCTTCCATTATAATTTAGTTTCTTTGACTCTGTGTATTAGATCTCATAACAGTTACTAGTTTTTGAAGACTTCTAATATCAAACGTATTCAGGTGTAGGCCGTCCCTCTTATACAAATCTAATTTTTCCTCAACTTCACACATCCTAAAACTCGCAACCGTTGCTTAATTGAAAAAAAAATTGAATAGTTTGCCATCATATCCCTTCTTTTTAATTCATTTTTATCATACCGTGGTAATATACTTACTGTTTTCACTTCTTTTCTTTTCCAACAACCGTTTCATATCCCCTCTCATACTGAGCGTATCACTAGTTAAGTCGTTAGTTCCAACTACAGTTACAATATCGTTTACTTTTCTTTTTGAATTGCTTGCGTTATATTTTTAAATTTTGTTCTTGGAAAACTCGAAGTTATAATTCGCTCATCAACAGCATGTTTTATGTTAGAGTCGCCATACTAAATAACATCCTTCTTTTTACAAACAATGTTGCTATCTGATTCAGTGCTTTGGTTTCTTATTCAGCTGCTTAATTTTCTTTCTCTTCCTATGTTCATTCAAACGCTTTTAGACTTTCAGTAATTCCAGCGTCGTATCGCTGATAATATGCTTTATTTTTTCTATTTTGGAGGTTAATTTATTTTTAATAACTGCTCAATATCTTCGATAACCTCCTTAACAGGCAGGCCTTCTTGTTCTCGAATTCGCTGCTCTTCTTAGCTTATGTTTCTTGTGAATTTGTCGCGCCATTTTTTAAAGCTATATATCTTTAATGCTGCAATATTTTAATAACAATATGTTATAAAGCACTAAATACACTAAAACAGCGTTTCCCAGCTTTTTCCTACGACGGAACACCTCACAAACCCTGAAATTTTCACGGAACACCTTGGTTATTGGTTATTTTGTAATGTATTAATAATTAATTATGGCATAATCATAACGAGTATTTGTACGCTTATGTATACGGTGTGATGACAAATATAAAATTACATTTAAATCAGTTATCAATCACTGGACTAATCTTGTAGCATATTGTAGTTTCCTCAGGTCAACATCATTAAATTACTTTGTGCTGATTTTCATTGACATATCCCATTCTAATCACCAAAAATTTATAATATTATTATAAGTACTTACGAGTGAATGCAGACTTTTTCTCCTGTGTGCTGGTAGTTTTTCCTCTCCTTTTGTACATCCTGGAGATCGCTTTGTAAGCTGGATTAGGTGGATGAATCACTATCTGTTGCGTCACAAACACCTTCAATAAGAGATTTCTTAACACCAAAATTAAACAAAATCCCTTGTCTCTTATTCGTATTAAAATTTAAATCTGTAGGCCTATTACGTTTAAAAAAATCACGACACAAGTTTCGAAACAAGCACTTTCACCCAAAAATACGAACTTGCGAAGAAAGTATTGAGTATTACTAGATTTGAGAACCGGATACAAACTACCTTGATCTTCAATTTCAGTGGAAAATTTTTCTTTGTACTTCCTTGCTGATTGATCACTAGCATTTTCAACACAGATGTTATTTCGTTCAGTTTTGAGAACATAGAATACGTCGCCCATTGTTGTCATGAGCTTGCAGGGTAATTTTTATGACCGGTCATAAACAGCGGTATTCCTTTTCCCGAAATACTTCCATGTTTAAAAATACACGGCTTGGTCACTGACATCACGGAACACTTATTCACTGACATCACGGAACACTTATTCACATTCCGTAAATAAGTGTTCACAATTTGGGAAACCAATTTTGGAACCCTGCACTAAAACACGAAACTCGACACTAATATACTATAAAACACTAAATTTCTAGGCGAAAAATAGAATAAAACAGATAAAAATCACAAATGTTACACGAGCTCTAAATTCATGGACCACAATTATTGAACCACAATCAAACAACAACAGGAAATTCTAAAAAGCGACATCTTTGTAGTTAGTGTCAGATAACTAAAACGGTCAATCATTTACTAATTAAAAAGATATTCATATATATATATATATAAAGTTAGGGGATAGACGTAGACCATCGGATCTGTTTAAGTTGGACAATGAAGAAAGTTTTTCACGCATTTTCTTCTAAGTACGTTCTATGAAGAAAGGAATTTTGTGAGGGACTCTTGTATTGTTCCAAAAATATGTTTAGTTCAGATAGTATGCTCAGCGAGTCTAGTCTGTTCAGGCTCATGATATTTAATATAAGACTTGTGCTCTTCTAGTCGAATAAAGGCAAATCTTCCGGTTTGTCCAAAATAAGATAAGCCACAGGAGCAAGGAATCTGAAAGAGATGCCTGGATAACTGGAATTAGCGAGAAAGGCATAGATTTTTCTGATGGGGGGGGGGGGGGACGAAAGGAACAAAAATATTAAGTGGTTTTAAAACTTTCGCTATGCTTTATAAAATGCCTTTGCACAACAAGAGTTGGAATGCGAGTCATTTCTTCTATGTTGAAAAGGCAGAGATACCATAACTAATAAAAGCTTTTTTTAAATGAAAGAATCCTTAAAACAATTTGATAAAAAGGGGGATTTAATATGTTGTAATTCTTTTGGGTCCGCACGATTAGCCCAGTAGCTATGCGCTTCGCAACCATATGCCTGGGGAAGGAGTGTTCCTAGGTTCGATTCCCGTCGACGACGTGAGAAGCTTGAGGATCTTCCTCAGCCATAGCCTAGTTAGCTGGTCTTGGGCGTGGACAGCAGGGTTTTTCCCCACCAGTTTATCTGGGGTTTTTCATTCTGCAAGCAGGCAAACCGGCTCAGTGAACTCACAGGCTACAGTCATAGGATATAGTACGGCAAGGAAAGCAACGGGAAACCACCTTGCTCATTTCCCTAGATGTGGCATATATAGCTACCCCCAAACAGCCGTAAGGCTAAATACTATCAATTCTTGGAAAACTTTGTGTGAAGAACATAAAGAATGAGCACGATATATTAAAGTCTTAATGATTCCAGCCTTTGACTAAGATGGTGATGAGATTCTGCGTGGATTTGTTATGTTTATTATTATTTTTGTTTCATGTGAACAAAGTTGATTGGTATAGGGTACATTGGAGATATGGCGAGGGGATCATTATCATTTTCATGAATGCCAATTAGAAAGCGACAAAAAGTTTGTACATCACTGCATGGAATATGCAGTGATGTACAAACTCGAACTTATGTACAAGCTCTCGAAATATAGAACACCGACTAAAATCAATGTGATACTGCTGTTCCATGATTCTGTCCTTTAAAGTTCACAACTCGCGATATTCAGAAAGCGAAACAGTGAATATATTAAGAATCTACAGAAGATTTGCTGTTCAGCAAGATGTACTTGGCAATTCCTATAAGTATTTATATTGTTTCGCTTTCTAGTTGTCTTTATAGCGATAACAGTATCGATTAATTGCAACCCCAGTATGTCCTGTTTTAAAGGACTCACGAATTCATACGATGAGCGTAATGTTTCCCGGTGTCTGTCCTTTCGTAAAGCAATCTAGATGAGAAACTTAATAAGACTCGTGTGAAAGGGGAAGAAACTTTATTCCGCACACAAGATTACATTTTCTGAGAGAGGGAATAGAAACACTTACAACAGCTGCATTTTGAGAAGGTTCGACCGAAAATCTGAAATAAGATTTAACTCTGTATTCTGTTTCTATCGTATCTGGGGAGAAAGAGCAAAAAAGTCAATTATCTTACCTTGGCACTGTCTCCGAATTAGAAATAGAATAGGTGTGGGGACTGCAGATATTGCATCAGTGTTCTTTCATGTGTGCGAGCAAATTGAGTTGCATTCGACAATGAAAACCACCAAAGTTAATTTAAGATTTCAGTTACGCAGCGGTAGTTTTCTGCTTCATTTTAACTTGGACGTGTGCTATTGCTTAAAACAAATGAAGAAATCTTTATCATTCTGCATTTATTCTCATATTTATTTAGTTTTCTTATTATTTCTCAGTACTGAAGCTTCACACAATGGACAGTCATGCGTGAAATAAACCGTACACCGGATTGTCAAGATTGCTTTGATTTATTTACAAACAGGTGAATGAAACATAGGAGATATAAGTGAACCAGTCATTCCATGAGTTACAATAATATACATGTATATCATAACTTGATATCCTATCGAATGTAATGGAGTCTGCTGATTGCTCCACTTTGCATGAAGGCGCACTTTTCAATTCTATTAGTAATAATTTATATTTATGCGAAAGTCGTTTGGGAAACACTAACAAATGCAGTAATTAGAAGTGATTGATCCAGTGTTTTTAAGGCTTAATTCCGCTTTCTGTCACTAACAGAAAGTTTCGGAATTACGCCGTGTGATATATTTTCTAGCCTAAGACAATAAATATTCAGTTCCTCTACATATACAGGCTTGATAAACATATGGAGTTCCGGCCCTTTCGTGGTCATTGAAAACTTCGACCCTTGATGAGATATCAATGTAATGTCGCCATTTTTATTCATTTATTTATTTTATTTTTTTATGTTGATTCCATGCACGAGAGGTTGGTTAATCAACTTATAGTAGTGTATAGGTAATGGGCTGGGAAAGGAGAAACTTGTTTACATTTGATTTAATAGCCTGTATATTTTATTTCTTGGAAACACATTGGGGAGAGACTGTTCTAAAATACAGCACCATCAGGGATGAAAGAAGAGGAAAAGAAACTTGTTCCGTACGTTTCGAGGTGTACCTGTGAAGAGATGTTGGGCGGGAGCTGCAGGTTGGTTTTCGAACGGACTTAGTACTGAGTGGAAGAATTATTGATGCTATTTCATATGAACAGTTACCATGGAAATATTTATAGAATACACATATTGCAGAAACCGAACACATGTGCGAAAGTGGGAGGAGTGAGTTGGTAACAGATGGGTTATTAATCAGTCTAATTGCCCTTAACTGCTTCATTGCAGTTTTTGTTTTAATTTTGCAAATTGATTTTTTATTTATTTCTTGTTTATTTGTATACTATAGTATTCTCAGTAAAAGAAAAGCCGTTCAGTTGCATAGTTAGTATTTCGTTACAGTGAAGAAGTAACCGCTGATTAACTTGATTAACTAAATTAACTAAATGGAGTTTAAGATAGCATAGTGCAATAATATTTCTTTAATATTTATTTATTATTCGTTTCATAAAATCATATTATCAAAGTTATACATTAAAAATAAGAAATAACACGAAGTTCCGTTTTCTTTTTAAATTCGATCGCATGTGTGCCGTACACGCGCATTCGATTTTCAGAGATTTATTATTACTTTTCGCGATTCCAGTGTAATAACTATAATTTGTATTCATAATCTTTATTAAACCAAACTAATGATTATTTGAGAAGTTTGGTAGGTCAGTAACAATTACATGGACTTTTCTCAATTTGGAGATGCCGATTTCCAAATCGAGAAACTGATTATTTTACTTAGGTAAAACAAACGGAAAGATTTTAATAGTATCCTGTACACTTACTCCAAATCATCTAAACTCTCCTATGTTTATTTTTGACTAAATTAATTTCGTAGGTTTCGAAATTTCTGCTACCTCTAGAGTAGGAGTTTTTAAATTCCTACCCGCTAGTGATTTTTGGGTCTCTCACCATGCTTTTCGTTTGGTTTATTAAATACTGTAATTCCTTGAGATGTATCATGCATTTCAGAACAAATATGGTATGGGCTTGCAGCATTTCGTTAGTGGAAGTATAAAATATCAGCCTGAGAATGGAAACAACTTACTCAAATCATGCTTGACAGTTTTCTGTCAGGAGACACGACGCACGCACAATATTTTACCTCTAATAATAAGCTGAGAACATAAAACCTCAGAGTTTTGATGAAACTCCCATAAATGATATAAAAATGATTTGTGTATTCCAGTTGCCTCTTGCGTATCCTTGAATATTTGTTTTCCGTCGACTTGTAGCGTTTTCCCTCCAGCTTTTCATGTTCTATTCCTACATCCTTCCCTCCTTCCTGTTTTACGCTTACGTGTAGACACACCGTACATTACAGGCTTTCGAGAACCATATGTGACGGAATAGGGTGGTTAACTTTTATCTCAATAGTGTACTATATTTGTATATTGCGTGTGTTCTTCTGGCATTTTATTGTACTTCGGGATGAAAAGCTCTGCTAACTCTGTATGAGACCGCGGCTAACTCACCTTCAGTTGAAAATAACGATAATGGTTCTTCGCGTCCTAAACTGGATCCGAACATAGGTCTTTTCAAAGATTATCTTCCAAACCGAACGAGCTATAGGGATCACTTGTACATAGTATTATATAATTAATCGAAGATTGGTTATAAAATCATGCATGTAGAGTTTTCTCCAAAGCAGTAATAGACCTTGGATTGACCCATATCTTCAAAGATTCTTTTATGATTAAATAGTTAAACATCAACTGAACATCAACTAAACATAAAAGATAACTCCAATCTACAATAATTCGATTCGCATTAAATTTTGAAGTTTTTACTGTGAGCAGTTACATTTTTTTCCAAATAATATTTAAATCCCCCTCGGCTGGATTTGTTTATAATTCAGCACTGATTGAAATTTATATGAGCCAGTAAGATACATACTATTCAGTGCTTCTTTTTTAATATTACTGTTGACTGTTTTATGAATCTGAACGCGACAGATGATGGGTTAGTTTCTGTATTGGCCTCTCATTCATGATTTCAACAGTAAGTCTATTCGTGAGAATTGTTTATTGGAGGTGATAGATAAATTACGTCGTTGATTATTCAGTCACTAACTTCATAACGATTCATAACAAAGCCTAACTTCTCTCTCTCCCCCCCCATTCATCCTTTATAGTTTACTTACAGGTCAGCTATTGCTGAATTGTGGTACTTTCATTGCTTTCCTCTATTACATCTGTTGGATCTCTCTCTCTCTCTCTCTCTCTCTCTCTCACACACACACATACACGATTATCATCAAGGATACCTTCATACTAACATGTTTCTATAGCAACATTTTTGTTAGCAAATTTCGTATCACGCTCTGCCGGTCAACTGAAGTTATCATGCGTTTAATGATAATAGAGTCCGTCAGCTGATTACACTTGGACGTGAGGGGCGATCTCATTACAGGCTGAAATGGTAATTTTCTACTTGATTGCTTGCGTGAACCAAGGGGGTCAAGGACGAGAATTAACAGCTCTTCCTGTACCTCGTAACCTACCACATTAAATTAGGTTTCACACACACGTGCAAGGCTTCCATGAGAGTAATTTAAATATGATACAGTGATGTTAATCGAATTATTTGATTGAGTGATCATTTACTTTCTATCTTGATTAGTGACATACCCATTTACTAACTTATTGAATTGCTATGTTTGAAATTTATAAATTATGTGGACTAATACAAAAAAGTTATGCCATTTTATTGTTAAAACCTTCGAATCTTTTAATTGTAAGACTGCACACATTATTTAAAATTCAGAGTTCGTATTCCAAGAGAAGGTAATATCCAATATTATTATTGCATGTTAATTCTTTACATGAAATGTTTAGATAGCACGTAAGAAGGATTACTAAACTTTGTAATTTTAAATTATTGCAAGATGCAGAATTAAGCTAATGTTAGCGGTGAACACGTAGTTGCAATATCAGGAAAAGGTATGAAGTCGCTTTAGTGCCTTTAAGAAACGGTCAGTAGCATTCAAAAAGAGGAGTCTTCCGACTGCAGATCATTCTTGAAATGATCTGCAGTCGGAAGTACCTTCATTGGGCATATTTGTGGATAAGATTCCTTGCATCGTCTTGAATGAATGTCAGTTTATCATTAAATACTTTCTGAACACGATTACTTTAAGTTACCAAAGAATGGTCACTTAAAGGATTCTTTACCACCCCAAGAAGCTTATTTCATGCAAAGAAGATTTAAGGTCACCTATTAGAAAAACATCCGATTTAGAAAAGTGATATCATATCGTTGTGAACTTTGTCTAACCAGTTGCATGTTATTATTTAGAATGATGGATGAGATCTTAGCAGATCTCTTTCAACCGGAAGCCAAGCACCACTTCAAATAATGGAACGGTACTTCTGTTTTATTTCTATTCTGATGTGAGCTCACATAAAGTAAGATATAAGGTTCACTTGATTGGTTAAAGCTGAACTTAGTAATAAATTTTATATTAAAAGTAAATTTGCCATTGTTTGCTAAGGGAATACATAATACTCGACAAGAAGTTCTATTATTGTGAAGGATAATGTTAACCCTTGACCCAAGTATGCAAACGAAAGCACGACTAATCAGTTACTCGCATAGAAAAGAATGACTGAATGACTTCTGATTAAATTCCATCTATATCTCATTATTCACATACACTAACTTCATAAGGCATGTGTAACACCAAACTTGTTAGACATACTTTTTTCAACTTCTTTTCGAAGTGGACAGTTTGTTCAAAAACCGGATAGAATTTCACAAATTCTTAGTTCAACAGAAATCTGTGTTCTAGGAACCATGACCAATGAGTAAAGATCTCTCGTCACTGAATTATTTCAGGGTACTGCGTGTATTTGTACCTCCAGACGGTGCATTATGATATCTTAAAGTTTCTGAACAAAAACCTACGTGAAACTGGAATGAAAAATTAACAAATTACTACTAAAATTAATTATTTACAAGCCAATGTTTTTCCAGTTCAAACTAGCATTATCAGAGGTGTTTTAGAAAGACACACTCAGAAAAGACTGAGATACGAGTATAATGACCTGCCTGCAGAACAAGAACGATCATATGCATAGTGGAGATGTATCCCACTTCTTAAGTAATCAACTGTGATTATTGCTGACAGGATATAAGGATGGTGTGCTAACATTTTGTGGGATCACACCATTCTCTGCTTGCAGTCAACTTTTAATACACATAGCTGGTAACAAATTTATGCCTACTCAAATTCTCCAGAAAATGTTAACAAATTATGTAACAAATTTTCAAGAGAAATACCAACAATTTAATACTTATCTGAAAGCATTACACTATTGAAACTTTTAAGATGACCTAAATCTGAATTAATTATACAGGCATTTCCATGGAGTCAGACAAC
Organism: Typopeltis vanoorti; assembly: GCF_054136105.1. Lineage (NCBI taxonomy): Eukaryota > Metazoa > Arthropoda > Arachnida > Uropygi > Thelyphonidae > Typopeltis > Typopeltis vanoorti. The sequence continues at coordinate 82,787,438 of NC_143561.1, forward strand.
TCCTCGAGGATCACAGCATCAGTTCTCTAAATTAACCGAGTTCTATAGAATACTCGAGCTGCATCTAGAAATCGTCTGTGGTACAAATTAAGATTTTTGAAGTAGCTTAACATATTACCCCCATAATGAAATGGTTTTCATCCGTTACACGAACTGGCACAAATATGTTGTGCCAGTCCGTGTAATTTTGCAACAATTTTGCAAAATGTGTTTCCTTATCATTTCATTAAGTGCTGTATTTTAGTTTCTTAGCCATTTGGGTATGGCATTTTATAGTTCTAACTGAATTTCCTGTAACGAAACCTCAATTACTAGCACGGCCTGTAGAAAATTAGGGATTGATTTACCATAGCTCTCTTAACGACGGCTTTCCAGAAACCAACTAGGTGGAAAAAGTGCTGTGATACTGTACTGGCTCCCACATTAACAGGGCGATATTGTAGACACCTGTACAAGAGAGAGAGAGAGCGCATCCTGGATCTCCGTGATTTGTCTCAGGAAGGTGGAAACCTTTTTCATATGTTTGTAGAATGTTTTAATTCTATGTTGTTTTAGAGGCGAGTCCAGTCCAGTCCAGTTTGTCTGTTGTACCTTTGATATAGGATAGAGACATACGAGCGCATGTATAGTCTGGTTTGAGAGGTTGTTCTTTTTTAAGGAGTTTAGCGAGAGGTTTTTACTCTATTCGTTTTGTTCGAGAGATTTAACCAGAGCTTGTTGTTTTAGATACAGCGCTAGTCCTGAGGTAGCGCTAGGCCCTAGTCCGTTCTACCCTGGAAATTAAATATTTAAAAATCCAAGTTTCTGGGTTGAATGATGATGTGAAACGGCATGTAGGTATCCGATTGTGTGTGGGTGAATCCATCTGCCTTGTAATAAAAAGTATCCAAAACAAGGATAGAGCCCCTTCCTTTCCCACTTCGACAGTGAATCTGAGCTAGTGAAACATCGACTTGTAATTAATTGCTTAAGATAGTAAATTATTTATTTTCATTCCTGTTTTACATAGATTAATTGTTGCCGAAACATAGACATGAATCTGTATTTACAGAAATTTTGAAAATGGAAATGCAGCTTTTTTGTTGAATCTTCGTTCTTCTCATGAGGCAGGAACCTGATCTCTACCCCCCCCCCCCCCCACCACCTAGCAGGAATCCGTCTAGGATGCCAAGAGAAACCTTTATATCGGCTTTTTCAGTATATTCTTTTGGTCAAACTGACCAAAGGAACATACGCAGTTAACAATTCATACGGTTAACAGTCAATACATTGTTCTCATAGCTTTGGGTATTTTGCCGTAACTGCCATCCAATCTATCCTCGCTTCTCGCCCTCCCTATGAAGCACTTTCTACTGACCGTTATTGCAGAGTATTTTCAGTGGCATGTGCACAGTGTCAATATTGAAAGCTTTTTTTATGTAGTTCCAACCCACGAAAGGTTATTAGTAAACCTATAGTATATTTGTACCATGGGTGTGATAGGAATTTTCCCTCCATTATTATTCATTCGATATATTTTTTGTAAATTTTTCAGAATAATTCGGAAAGCCTACTCTAGAGACCAAACATGGAACTTTTCAAGCCGCTTCAGGCGTCTAATAAGCGGAAAGTGGGTCTCACACCGGACGATGAAATTCATCTTCCACCAGCATAAATGTTCATGACAATCACAAACATTCATGTCCACGGTGGGGATTCGAATCTGCAACCTCAACCTGTTGGTTAGAGAGCGTGTATATATATATATATATATATATATATATATATATATATATATATTCCCAACTTTCTAGCTTTCGAGAACGTACGTTTGGAAAAATTGTTTCAATTTCAAAACCTAAAGACCATTTTTGTGATTTATCAACGCCTTGCTAATTTTTAGACCATTTTATTTGTCTTTAATCCAATTTGCTACTTATCGTCTCACGAGTGGTATAAAATACGCCATTTTTTGTAGTAATGTCTTTCGACAGCAAATATTCATCTTCATGGATGGGTTTGCTGATCTTTTATGTTTTTCGCTTGTTTTTTTGTGATCTTTTGCACTTATCGCTTTCACTGGAATTAGTAGCAACGAGGATGGAGGATTACGTGTGTTAATTTCTTGTATTCTTCTAGTTAGTTCGTTTATTTTGCGAAGTGCCCAACATGAGTTTCTGAGAGGAAAATCTCCGCTACGTCTGTGTGAGACCGGGTTCAGTTGAAAATCCCGAAATCTCGAGCAGTACCATTGACGATTTATCCCGATGTTTACCTTTTAGCGATTTAGCATTTTTGAATATATTTCTACTAATTACAAGCTCCTTCCCCACGACTAAAATATTAGCAAGTCCTATTAAACTAGGAGTAAACTCAGGCACGCTTTTGGCGTATCTCACCGCATTGTCACAACTACATGAACATCTATCTGTTCGGTATAGAGAACTGGGATTTTCAGGATTTAATAACGCTATAGTTTCAGTCTATTTTGAATGAAATGAAAATTCCATATTGGATCCTACAATTTCTAATTTTTCGTTATAAGTACTGATATTATAAACATGCAATGATTCTGGTTGAATCAGACACACTCATTTTAGTTTATTATCATTCTCATGTTTTTCGTTTCTATATTCGCTATTTTAATTAGATTTGTAAGCTGTTTTTCTTCTTCTTTGTTGGTATGCTCATATTAAATTCAAAGAAGAGCCAACAGAGGAATTAATATTGATAAGAAGTTGCTACCAAATTACTTCAAAAAGAACTTTATTTCAAAATTTAACATCATCTTGAGCATGCAAAAGCTTCCAGTGGTCATTTAGATTTGCTCGGATGGAAATTTATTCCGTGTAATAATTATCTACCTTAAACATCAGTTTTCTCCGTCCACAATAGGATCGCGTTCTACTTAAAAATAATGAATCACTGGGGTCGAATAAAGAACAAGCACTTGACAAGGGCGTAAGCTAATCAGTAAATATTACGCCTAAAGCATCTTCGAGCTCTACCTGAAATATATTTTCGTTCCCTTTATGGGCAAGGAAATAAAACTTGTTGGCAATCATTACAGTGCCTTTTAAAGATAAAATGAAAGCACCAAGCATGCCGGATGCTAATGCGTTTTTTTTTTCTTTTCATAAAGTTTTGCGATGAATTCGTTACTGCAAGGTTGGAAATATTGATGTGACAGCGAGTGTATGAAGCCTGCTATTGAATGACAAAAAAGTACTTTGTCGTCTTTTTGTACTATGTTTGTTACTTCTTTGTCGGTAGAGGAAGAGACTGAGATCACTATATATCAAGTAGCCTTTGGCAAGCGCAGCGTGCTGAAATATAATTTTTTTTTTACATCAAAAGAACGTTTATCAAGTAAGTTGGACTCGAACTCAGAATATTTGAAAGTAACAAATGCATATTGCAATTGTGCTACAGTACCTCGCTTACTAATGGTAATCGGAGAGATCATTGGTGAGAGAAATCTAGGTTCTAATCTCATCAAGAACGCAAAGAGCTTTTACAGGTAATTTTTTTTTGAAGTTTATCTGAAGGTATCTTGCGCAGAGGTTGCACGGTTTTTTCCTCCGGAGACCTGAGTTTTTAATCCCGAAATTATCAGACAGAATACAGTGACCTATAACTTTAGTTTCTTCCGTAATTCGAAATAATAATAATAATAATTACATCAATCAGATGAAGGTGAGTTAGTCGGTCATACGCACTTGGCAGGATATATAACTCCGGAAACTAGATTTTTCATCCCGCAAAACAGGAAGCCCAGTCAGAAGGATACATGCTATTTGTAGATGTAATTCACTTCCCTCACAGCCTTAATTGTTTTTTTCCCAAATTCCAAACGAGCCAACTAACTGATGATGAAGCGCACTAACTGTTTTGCCACATATACAGAACCTGTTGTTGCTGCTACTGCCACTGAAATATGGGAACATTTTGCCACACGTTTATCTCTAAACAAACGGAATATTATAAACATAGAGAGGTTTGTCTTATTTGTTTTTATTCTTTGATTTCCATCCTTCCTTAATGTTAATTTATAATTGTCATTTTAATTTATTTATAATTTATGTTATATTATATGTTAATTTATAATTGTCACGGTACACTTCTACTGAACACTCCAAATCGATGGTTCAGAAGCAATGGAGCGCATGTAGGATAATATTCAGTTCCTTAGCATGAGAAGTTCAATAAGTTGATCGTATCTATACAAGGCTAGCAGGTTAAAACTAAAATTAATTTTGTTCTGTTGTTTTCAATACCGGTTAGGATCTTCCATACCACTTTGCTATTGATGTAGCACGAAAACGTTAAGGATAACACAATTAATGGTGAAACGCTACGAAGCAGAGAATCAGATCTGTATTCAGTACAAGGTAGAGGGCTTTTCTTATCTTAAGTACACTTCTAGTGAAATCTATAATGGAAAAAAGATAAGCACTAAAGGAATTGCTCTTTGCTTCTCGCATTATATCTGAATACCTCATGAATAGAAAAAAATTCATTCTCTTTATAAAACATTTTAATTTTTTTATTAGTGCAGAAATGTTGGTAACACCTCCTGCCAAATCGTGTGCTATCTGAAGTATGTACAGCTGAAGAATGGATGGAAAATAACAAAATAACGGCGATTCAGTTTTTAGATCGCTTCGTTACAAATGAAGATCAAAGTAAAACCGCGAAGAGTGATATGAGTTAAAAATCTGTTGTTGTTTTTTTCTCATATATACATACCGGCAGTGGAACGAACAAAAACTTAGTCCCTCTAAGAATTACTTGTTAATAAAAGCAAGGTTTTTATAAACAATAAATTCTTAGGCGTTGATTTTTAGTTTTGAAATTATGCAAGTTTTCTAAATAGCAGCAGTAGAAGAAAGTAGTATATTAAATCGGTTATTCACTTTAACTGATGGACACAGACGATGCTTTCTCTTTCTGAGGTTGTTTGAAATAACATTAATATCTGAAGCAACTTGAAAATTATAATTTTTCTGTTCATGAAAGCTTGTTACACAGAATGGTGAAGAAAGAAACGATCAAATGATTCTCGATAGAAACCATGTTTAAAACTTCTACATTCTCCTTTCCTTCCCTGAGGACCCTGCTTGCACGTATTCTTTGTTTTACTTGGTATCTTCATAATATCCATGACTGTCTCGCTGAAATGAAGATGAAGCTAGTCGTTTCAATTTCAGGATGCTTCTGGAAATGAATGCTATCTTTCGGAATCTTGAAGAGGCTTTGAACTTTCTGAATTAGTTAATAAGAGATGGTGATGCTCACATAAGCCACGCCTTTCGCGATCATGTCCAGTATTGTAGAGAAATCGTTATATTAATGCTGCGATGGCACATGGGTTTTCTGCGTGTAGTAATTTATAGACAGGTGTTTTTGGATTAATTTTAAGACGTATCTGGTCATAGAGATAGGAAAGCGTTTTTTCTTTTTATCTTCATCTTCTCTTAAAATACTATTTGTTCCGTTCTGTAGTGTAATCATAATGCCAGACGTTTTAATGTATAGACAGCAGTTTTACGATAAAAGTTAAGACCTATCTATTGTAGAGAAAGTTTTTGTTTTTTTTTGTATTTTCTGTTTTGTAGTGAACATAATGCCAAACGTTTTTAGAGTGTTGCGAAAAAGAGATAAAATGAAGACATGAATAAATGAGTTTTCTATAAACTTCTGCTGATAATGCCATCTCATGTTTTGAAAAGGTAGTTGATTGTTCCTTTCCGTTTCTAGCTCAGTGTATTGACGACTCCTTTTGGTTTTAGGAACACCAAGGTTCGAATCATGTCTAGAACGTGAAGAATCTTTATAAGGATTTTTCATCTGAACAGGGTTTTTCTCCCCGAAACGCAGACGTTTTCTTTCTAAAACGACTGAGTTTTAGCAGGTTTGCCTGAAAGTAGCCAAACCTGCTAGACGAACACGCAACTGACTGACTCAGTACACTAATATTACTTTACTGTAATCCCAAACAAAAAAAACCATATATTTGGATAGTGAATTTAATTTTGCGATTGCGGCCATTAATATAATTCAGGAAGTTATTTAGATTTTCGAGTGCGCATTGCCAAACAATAAAAATATCATCCATAAAGCTCATGTTCATAGTTTTAGGCTTCTTGTTATCTCCAGTGCGTGGGGGAAAAATAGAAAATAAAAATAGAGAATCCATTGCTAACTGCTAATTTAGCATTCGATTTTGCCATTTGAAGTAAGAGAGAAAGCGTGTCAAGACATTCTGCCGCATTTTATTGTGATGTTACGCGGCCAACCCGAGAACAAGAGTGTTTAATTCTGGTTGACTTCTTTTTTTCATCCGAAATAAGAAGCCACTCTCTTCCTTTTAGTGATCAGTGCATTGAATGAAAATGTATTGTTACGAGTAAGCTACAACTCTGAGAGAAAACTTGAATTGGGTTAAGCCTATTTCATTTAAAATCGATGAAAGTTTGTCTTCTTGGAATTAAATGTGCCTGTTTAGCTTCATTTTAAAGTTTATTGCTTTAAATTATTAACCAGGAGCAATTCTAACTGTCCACAAAGCAATTTCCTTGTAGAAATATACTGTAGCAGGTTTATAATAACCTCTTGGGACATTGGGTATGTGATTTATTAAGAGTTGATGGAAAATGACACATAGCATTAGTATTAAATACAACCATTAATATATGTTGCCGCAAGGTCATTAAAGATAAAATGACTGTCATCAATTCTAATATGAGAATCAACTTCCAATAGCTTCTCTCTATATATACCATATTTTAAAGGGTAGTTTTAGCAAATAGGCTCGGGTAATCTTTTGAGGGATCGCCTGTCATTAACTTATGATATGTATTTATGATAGCATGCGGAGCAGGCACGTCACTACTTTTCACTTATGTTGATGCTTTTAGCATTGTACGAACTTCCTTAAAATACGAAAAGTTGGAAATGCCCATTTAAGGGAGGCGCACTATGTTCATATACGTGATGTCGTTTGCATTTTCTGAAATTTGTTTAAAGGGATTTGAGAATTTTTTTTTTATCACACTGTATGGTTTTCGTTTGCACTTCTCTATTAGTTTCTGATATAAATTATTTGATTATTGTATAAGAACGATGCGATTGCTTTGGAAAACAGTACTCGTTAGAACGGTGATTATTATGAAGAATCAAAGGAATTATTTTTGAATAAAAATAAAATATAAAATGTACCTCTAAGAAATGGATAGTGAATGTCTTGAAAAAGAAATTAGTAAATGTTATACAAGACTAGCGAAATATCTTAGTAAAGTATTCTTTTATATTTTATTTTCATTTTTGCTATGGTTCATCATAACTAATTATACCGGTATTGAAATCATAAAAACAAGTAATATTTTATTATTTATAAATAAATAAATAAATGATGCACAAAATGCTATAATGAGCACCGTTTACTAGTTCAAAGGTAGCAGCATCACTTTCGATGACTGTCCTCATTCTGGTCGATCACTCTCAATATCGATCTTAGGCAGTCGAAGCCGATTCGACTAGAAACACTTGTAGATTGTGCCAAATTCGTTGGAGAAAATCATGAGACGTCATGTGTCACCAGCTTGGCAAAGTGATTTACCAAGTTCCAACAGAAGCTGTTGAAATGTTCACATTAATTAACACCAGCACAAGCTCAGTATCGCGACGATATCTGTAGAAAACTGCTTTAATTTTTTTTTATTTTTAAATATTTGATTGTGACGTTCTCTGACAGTGGAGATTACATCACTAGCTTGAATATACTCTAAGAAAGTTATATCATAAGATAATAGGATTATAATCTTATTATCTCACTTGGATTGAATTCAAATAAAATGTTTCGCTGGAAAATGAATTTCATCGCCGGTTGTGAGACCACGGCCCTGTTCCTGCTGCGGAGGCTTGAAGGGCCTTGAAAAGGTCCATTTTTGGTCCTCAGAACAGGGTTTTTCGGATTATCTAATCATTAAGCCCATCCACAGTATTAGTATTATGGTTCTATAGACTGCCTGTCTTAGACGGAATCACTTAAAGATATAGATTATATAATAGTAACAAGATTGTCATAAAATTCATAAGCACCTTTTGGCGTCGGTATGTCTCTGATATATGGATATTAATTAAACTTCTAAATTGCACACTTTAAACCATAGTTATTTCCATCCTTTTATATAGGATTTAATATAGTTTATATTATATAACTTAAATTTTTTTTAAAAAGTATTCGTTTGTGACGTCCCCTACCGGTGTTACAGAAACCACATCAGTAGCTTGAACGAGTTTATAATCCCATTTATTTATTTATTAAAATATATAAATTGGATTATAATTATTTCTTTGGAATTCAGTCACAAATTGATTTTTTATTCCGATGAAAAGTTTCACGCTACTTCCCTAAACAATCTTAAATATTTAATTACATATAATTATTAGAGAGACAAGAACAAAGATCGATTGTAATAACCGCTAACGCCAATTTATTTCTTTTCTAATAATAAATTACTTTTATTTAATGCGAAAAATTTTCTTGTTGTTCATCACAGCATTGCGTCTTAGAAAAAGTACAAAATGACTTTGTGCTTCTGAAAAGCGAACATGTCAGAGTACTCAGCAGGGGGTTAGATAAACAATCATATCAGAATGAATTCCTCACAAGGAACAAATAGTATCCGCTCAGAGAAGCAGGAATTTGATCAACGGAATTCAAATGCTACAACTTTATGTGCTCTATACTCTTCAAAGATTTTTTCTTACGTTCCACTGTCGAAATTCTGCATCTTAAAGTTGTCCGAACTTGAGGACTCTTCACTGAGACAACGTTAGGAAAGTTTGTGCCAAGTAGCTTACTGCAAGAAAAGTTATAACTGGGATTACTTGGTAGTGAGAGAGAAGATTTCCTCCGACGACAAACTGTATAAATTTTCTCTAAAAAGGTGCAGCTGCTGGCTTTAAACAGGCCTTAGGAGTATCACTTCACGCGCTAGACTTGCCTTAACCAATATCTCTCCAGCTCCGCTTCCTGATTTTCAAATGGAATTCTTTATTATCGATCGGCGAAAGAATTGATAAGATTACGAAGATTTACCCTTCGCACATATTCGATAATTCGTCTTCCTTCCTGCCCATAAACGATATACGGAATCACCAGGGTGATCAGACAAAGTGGATCTGTAGACTGTCGTGTCAGGACTCGACAGTTATTCTTAAAAGAACACGTGAATTAATCATAAACCGGACACTCTTTAAAGATCGGAGTAAGATTTTGACACCAATAGTTTCCCATATTAACTAGCTTCCTCAAACATGCACTGACTACTCAGTATAATAGACATCCTAAACTGCTGGTGAAGTAATAAAAGCACAACATGCTCCATCGTCTGTTCCGAAATTTAAACAAGTTAACTGCAAATAAATTACATCGAGATTTTGTAGTCATTAGACTGGTTGTTGATGCAAAGTGTTGGGAGTGACCCCATTAGCAGTGGGTACGGAACTGAGTTTGTAATTATGACGACGTGATAAGCTTGCTGTTTTGATTTAGTTTATGGATGACACTGATTTCATAATCAATGCGTCTAATTCTGATAAGCTAATGCCGTAGTTGATATTCGTCTGGGAACCTGAAAGTATGGTTGATATCTGTCTTTATTTCTTTCTTTCTTTCTTCTTCTTCTTCTTTTTCTTCTCTTCCATCCAAAGATGGGATAGTCCCCTGGTTAAATGTTTCTAAGGCATATTTAATTCAACTAATTTACACTCCCGTTCCTATTTTGCATCCCACTAAGGACAAATATGTCTGTAGATAGTGAGTTCACAGAGTTGGAGTGTCTGCTAATTAGGGAGTGGAAAAATCAGTTACTGGAAAAAAAAAACTTCCATCTCCGTTTTACACCATCATATTGAACTGAGCTACTAACGTTTTCTAAAATACATTACATAACACATAACGTACTTTCATAGTTATCTTTCCTTATGGCAAATAGTAGTTTTAAAATACAGTATTGATTTTTCTAACGCCGATTACAGACCTTTAGAAAATGGTCACATATTTTTCATATTAAGGTGTATCAGTAAAATAGACACAGGACTAATAAATTCAACAAAGTTATTGCTGAATTCATAATATAAACGTAATATATTTCTCTGCATTATAGGAGGATTAAATTCGAGTAGTTTTCTTGGTTGTTTCCTAGTGCAGTGCTTCCCAAACTTATGGATGTAAAGGCCCCTTTGGAAAAATTAAAATATTTCACGGCCCCATCGAAAAAAAATCGTAATACAGACATATATTATTATAATATTTATTGTATTTATATTCAATACAAAACATACACAGCGAATATTGCAAAAATCAAATGTGCAAATATTACGTTTTTAACATCTTACATACACATTTGACATGGCACACTTCACGCCCCCCTCAACAAAACTAACGGCTCCCAAGAAGGCCGCGGCCCACACTTTGGGAAGCGCTGTCCTAGTGTCTCACGGTAATGATAAGAAGTCGTTATGTTGGATTCCCACTTTGACGTAATTTTCTGAAACATATTTTATCCATTTCTGAATTAGTTAGTATCGGATTGTATTATGCACTTTGTTTGCCAGAGACTACTGTGTTTTCATCTTTAATAACAGAACACACAAAAACACGTAGGCACGCACGCTCACTCCCACCCACTCACTCATCCCACGCATACATCCCACCAGTTTGCCACAGATAATGTTGTGTATTCATTCGGGTTAACTCAGATAGATAGATATTGAAGGATTGTGTGTATATAATTTGTACTCGGTACAAAAGTACTATGTTGTTGAAATCGCTTTTTAAATTGAGAGGTACACAGATTGCTGCATGAAATTTATATAGTTTCAGTACATGTCCCAATCAGTTAGACTGCTATTTTTTGTTCTCTTTACTTCAATCTTTACCATCTGTAAAGACGCATACTTAAACGCACAGTACGTTGGATTCTATTATAGACGAGATATAGCAGTATCAGACACCTGATACTTGTTTTGAGATGATGACACAAGTATAACTCGGGTCATCATCTCAAAACAAGTAGCTCATTAAATACTTGTAGCTAATAAGTTTTAACCACTTAGCGTATTTGTGTAGGAAATGCGTATTTATAATTGTCATATTTGTTACCGCATTATTTATGTTATTGCTGACTTTTAGCGTACTATATTATTTTCTTCTACAGCACTTTTCACATTACGTTTCGGAAAATTATTTTTTAACTACTTTCAGAAGAATAAAGTAGTATTAATATTAATATTTAGTCCTCTTTGAAGAATCTGTTGGAAGGTTTAATCACTCAGGCAGAATAGAGACTGGCATAATATATATAACTGAGATAAGAGATAAGAAATGTTATCTCTTTGTTGAAAATATTAAAATGATTGATTTTCGTATTTAATTTTTTTATTTAATTTCACTTTTATTACCAAGATTTAGTGACTAATTCATAATAGTCATCTGTATGATTATTATTATTTAATTCGGGAATTAAATAATAATAATAATAATCAATTCACATTGTTTCAGACAGTAGTATAACATTTCGGTTTAAGAATATCAGATGACGGGAGTTGTCTGCCGCCAGTGTATTAAAATGTGTTGGTCGTAATGAACTTAACTAGAGGTGACGACTAAAGACTGAGACCGGTTACTTACCGATTTCAAAAGTTAATAAAGTATAAAGAGTTTTGTATGCACTATTTGGGGAACAAAAGCCGTTAGAAGATTTTTGTAATTCGAATTTAAGTTTTTATACTTCAGGTTACATTTTTAAAATTATAGAAAATACATTAATAAGAGCATACGTTCATTCGGATTACAAATGTATAAAGATTAGAGAGCATATAAGCATATCAAATGTTAAAGAGAATATCGGCACAATATGCACAAAAGCAGTGTGTGCATGTGGCAAACTGTGTGAATATGAATAAACAGGAAGAATAAAATATACACTGCTTGGAAAGAAGTCAACGGACACCATAACGCCCAGCATGGCCCACCTTAATATGTCGGATGCAAGACCGCCTTCCGCTGCGATGACTGCAGCAATCCTATGGAGCATACTTTCACAAGAGTACAGTAGTGATCTATGTAAAATGTGGACCATTCTTTCTGTAGGCATGTAACGAGGTCCTCGCTGTTGTGTACCAAACGTCCCTTGACCTCACCCGACGCTCCGGTTCATCCCACAGATGTTCAATAGGGTTGAGATCAGGGCTCTGTAGAGGCCAGTCAAGTGTGATTACGTTCAGTTACAGCAACAACCTAATGACATGGTGCATTGTCTTGCTGAAAAAGACAATGAGCAGTTTATTAGAAACGGCACAAAATAGAAAGCATTACATTGTTCAGAATGTTCAGATACCTCTCGAAGTTCAATGTTCGTGGCACCACAAACAGAGGTCCGAGGCCAAACCAAGAAAAACAGGACCGCACCATCACACCGCCACTTTCACCGGGCATCCACCACACCTGTCCATCTGCTCGGAAGACGGTGTAACGTGATTCATCGCTCCATAACACAGCTTTCCAAACTTCTATCTCACTGTACACTGCGTCTTTGTATCACTAAAGACTGCCCTGCATGTTGGTTCGGGTAATGTAGGATGTGCATATTGCGGTTGTATGGAAACCCATGTTGTAAGCGTAGGTTCTGAATGTTTTTGTCAGATTCGTGTTCCATTCGATGCCTGGAACTCCGCTTTCGACCGACGGATGGGGTTTTTACATAATATCCTTCGTTCGTAGAAACCGATGGTCTCGTTCGGTGAGTGTGGTTGGTCATACACTGCGGGTAGCAGCACTTGCACTTCACTCCCTGCCCTTCTATCTCAGTATGACATCATTGATTGCTGATCTGGGATGCTCAATGTATCAGTTGTTTGCTGAACAGATATGCCTACAACGTGGCATTCTGTTTCAAACTTCGTCAGTTCACTTCTCACAGCCATTTCCCCCAGACACAGGTGCACTGACTTGGGAACATCATATTCTTCTAATTTGTATCCGCTGGAAACATGACTCTTTACATGGCACTATGTACCTTGTTCATGGACGTGTTCGTTGACCTCTTTCCAAGTAGAGTATACGCACACAGCAAGTCTTCACAACAGCTAATTCGCTATTATGACATCGATATTCTTATATAAGTTCAGTACCGTTCTCTCTCTCTCTATTTGATTTGTGTACTTCTACATATTGGCTTTACAGGTTCCTAAGTTGGTTATGAAAGATTTTTGGGGTGAAATAGATATACTGCGTGTGTATTTTTTATTATTTTAATATTTCATATCCACGTTTCTGCAGAAGTACGCATCTTGTCCATATTTACATACTGCTTACTAGGTTTTATGAATTCTATAGTATACCATAAGCCTCCATAGCTCAGTTGGTACAGACGAGCTCTTTGATTGAAAAAAAAAACTCGGTTCGAATCTCTTCTATGATGCGAGAAACCGTTATCAGAGCTTTTCAATTAAAGGTGAATTAGCTGGCCTCATAAAGAGATAGAGGGAGTTTCTCCCAGAAACTCGGGTTTTTTCATCCCTCAAAACACGCCAACCCCCTCCCTTGAACAAACTGTACAGATAGCAGCAGAGGAATGGCAAGCCGGCTGTATTAAATTCCCTAAACCTCCTAATTAGGAAACTCAACCGGTCTAAGGACAGACGAGATTTGGATGGATGGACAGACATGATATATCTTGCATGCGGAAGGCAATCTTATTATATTTGATAGCTTTATTAAATTAGTTTATTTGATTTATATCATTTCAAACAACTCCTTTCATTAAAATAAATAAGAATAATTGATATAGACGTAAAATTCGCTTGTGATCTTTTTCTTTAGTTGAGAGTTGAAAGGCTAGGATTCGAAATCAGTCAGAAATGTCTAGTTTCCTTTCTGTATAAATCCATGAGAGGATAGAGTTCAGAATGCCACAAAATTCCGCCTTCACTACACACCTAAAATATACAGAATGTCTGTGTTCTGCCTCTCGGACGACTGCATTTAAGCAAAGTAATCACTTTACCACAACGGATAAATTCAATTCCGACAAGTGTTTCTCAAGATGCCTTAAGTTTTCTAGAAACTCGGCCATTTTATTCCATTGATGGCAAATCTGCCTGAAGAGGAGGGAATGTGTGCGGCCTTCTCTCAGTAGTTATGTACTATAGAAGTTTGCAACATTGGAGAATTTGATGCGTCAGTGATTTCTCGATAGTTGTCATAACTCTATTCATGCGAAAGAAGCTCGTTAACTAATCAGAGAAGGAATGCCCAGCGAGAACTCGAAACAAGTCCTTAAACATATCGGCATCGATGAAATTTTATTTATTCCAAAGCAGTACTCCTTATTAAGGATGTCTATGTAACGTCTTTATGAATTCTGCATCATTAGTATGTTCTCAGTTCAGCCATATCAACTGCACCGAGATAACAGATGCCAGCGAAATCTTTGCTACTGTTAAAAAAAAAAGGCTGTCGTCTTCAGCCCGACATATTAAACCACCCACTGATGGGTTTCGTTTAGTGTATTACTGATGAAGTAACATCGGACAAGGCCTGGTTGTCATGACAACCACAGATTACAGATTTTGATAAGACGCTTGTAGGCTCTATTGATCTTCGCCTGCAGCTTCCGAAATTATCGACTGATTAGCTGTCTCATTCGCAACGAGAAATACGAGATCCAAGGGAGAAATTGAACTTATCTTGCGTCGTCAACTGCTTCTCTGGTACAACCCCCATGACTATCCTTGCACTGTGAAATCTGATGACGGTTTAAGACGTAAATATGTTTATAATTGAGTGGTTCCAAGAACTCCGAAAACTTAAAAATCCTCAGGCGTTACTCTTTGATAATTATGGGAGTTTAATTGATTGCGTCCACTTTAACTTAATGCATAGAACAATAGCGACGTCTGTTGGAGGAATAAATAAACAGATCTTTATTTTCGCATTATGTACTTGAGGCTACTAAAAGTGCATTTACTATTTTTTTTATCCGGAATTCTGAAGCGTTCTTTTCCCTCTCTCAAAAAATTGACCCCTCCTCTCTCCACAGTGTTATTTAATTTATGAAAGAACTCTTTCAAAAAAACGGGTTGCTCATAATTTTCGTGTGGGGGTTCCCCTAATTTTCCTCAAACGCCCCTTAGGGCTGGTTGAGTCCTTCTAATAAGGAATTAAGTATTTTATGACTGTAGATCTGCGTGTGTGTGTTCATGTTTGCCGGTTGGCCTGTTGTGAGGGACGAAAAAACCCTCTACCTCCGTATGAGATCGGCTAACTCACCTTTAATCGAAAGAGACCAGATAAACGTTCCTCACGTCACGGGCGGAATCGAACCCAGGTCTTTCCGACCAAAGGGCTTCGTCTATACTGACTGAGCTACGGAGGCTCTAATGGATTGCTTAATACTTCAGTTACGTAATTATATCAGCTAAGGAATGCGCCAAACATCTTTCGATATCAGTTTAAAGTTTTTTTAATTTTTATTTTTTATATATAAGAGCAAGATTTTAATTATGCATGCGGCTAACTACAGCCCTTTTTTCATTATTCATTAATATTATCGAAATTATTATATCGTTACTTACTGTTTTCCCCTAAATTGCTTCGAACTCCTTGAGGGACCAGCTACCTTTTGTGCGCAGTTGCAGTTCCAAGCTCACAAAATTAATTTTTTCTTTAAATAAAAGTAATTTATTAATTCGCAATTTGAAGGTAATAAACCACGTATGCTTGTCACTAATCGGACTTTTATAATCGGTTTATAATCTTATATGCTACCTTCGACACATTTTGTTTAATAAAATTAAATATGCAGTGCGGATTGTGCAAGAAGTTCAGGTTGCTACGGACAGAAAGAGCGAGGCCGTTTTCTGACTTGTATAAACTTTGTTTAAAAAAACTTCGTTACATCGCATGCTTCATAATAAGCTGTTTAGTATGCTTAGTGAATGTTGGATTTCCCATATCCTGTGTACTAAAGTTTTTTTGTTTTTTTTGCCAAAATTATCTTCATGTTAATAATGAGTAGAAAAATACAATCAAATTATTTAAAGTTATTCATTAACGTCGCTTGACATGTATGTAGCTATCCACACTAGAGAGAGAGAGAGAGAAATCGGACATGTTATGAATTGTAGTGCTGTTCGTGTAATTCATAGAAGGCTGGGCTAAATGAACTGAACTACCAGAAACACACATATACGCCCGCGCGCCCGCCTACACACCGTTATAGATTTTAGTTGGAATTTGTATGGTGAACTGGTGAAGACATATTCCTGTAACATGTATTTTGTTTTCTTTTTTTGTTACAACTTAATATTTTAAGAGAAATTTCTAAGGTTTTTTCCACATTCTATTCCCGTTTACCTTTTCTATTGTAACATTAATTTATTTTTGTTTTCGTTATGGAAGTAAAAAAGAAAAATCTCGAGTTAAATCTATTCTCTCAAGAACCTACTGAATTGCCTAGATCTTTAAAACGGATTGTTTATTCATTTTTTTTAAAAATATGATACTAATATTCTCCTATCAGCACTGTGCATTCGAGCTCTTTCCACTGAGATACTTCTTCCACTTCGGTAGATAGTCGAACGGTTTCCCCATTCGATTTCACTAATTACTGCGAGGCACGGTTAGCTAGCGCAGTATCAGCTTTAATCCTGAGAGCGCATCGTTAATAAAGAGATCCCAATCGACCCTCCACGTTAATTTCCAGCAAGGCTAGCCCACTGGATGCTGGAACAATACGAGAGAATCAGTAACTAACGCTTATCATTAACTGAACTCCACTCTTTTATGTCATTGTTTCGGTATTGTAATCCCTGAAGGACGTCATGTTTATTCATCAGTGTTTGCAGGCAAAATTATTCTCTAAAGTACTTGACGAAATATTTCTCACTATAGTCACTTGACATTTCGATAGCGCATGCAGTTGTAGCTTACTATTGTTTAAATAGCAATAGATTTATCTGAACCACGCGTTAGATGGACTTAAGCGTTTATACTCACCGAAATACCTCTAATCTCTTCAGAAACCCATCCGTTAATATGGACAAGCGTCTATTCAGAAGCTTCTCACAATTTAATAAAATAATTACGCGATCTGATGGTCAAATTAATAGAGCTGATTGGGCATAAAAATACTACTATCTTAATGATGGGAAAACATCTGTGCGTCGTTTTGAGCAACAAAGAAAATCATTTCGCTTTAATGCTTAGTTGATTATCTCTTCTCTTTCTAACAAATTGTAAAAAAAGTGCCATTTGTTCGGCGAACTCATTTGTCTACTACTTTTTGTATGAATGAAGGCTGCTAGCGCAATTGGAATGATGCACGTCCATTGGTAAGAAAGACCAGTCTAATTCCTATAGGAAGCAAGGAGCATTTATAAGGGCCTTTAAACTAAAAATGGATTAGCTGATCTCATGATGTAGAAGAGTTTACTCCCTGATAACAACAACAAAAATGCATACCGGCCAGAGCATATGCTGTTTGTATATACACACATACAGCAGGATATAGTGATTGGAATAAAGTTTAACAATTAAGTTTAAGAAAGCTAGATTATTAATATAATATATAATATAAGTATTAAATACTTGTATAAATATTATACAACATTTTATCTTAAAAATACAAAAATGTCATTTACTTAAGAACAAAAATATAAGAACGTCATCCATCGAGTCGGCATATACATTTCTTAATACATTTCTCGTATAACTTAACATAAGTGATGACAGAATAAATAGCTAGAGAATAATAAAAAATCATATATAATCTGTGGAGCCTCAGTAGCTCAGTCAGTATAGACGAAGCCCTTTGGTCGGAAAGACCTGGGTTCGATTCCCGTCAGTGATGTGAGGAACCCGTCAGTGATATCAGCGGTTCCTCACTAAAGGTGAGTTAGCCGGTCTCATACGGGGGGAAGGATTTTTTCACCTGGAAACTCTGGTTTTTCGTCCTCCCAGAACAGGCAAACCGCCCCATGAACACACGCTGGATTACAGTCATGAATACGTCCCGGCCATATGCTGCTCCCGAGCTCCGAAAAATGTTGGGGAAAGCAGTGGTTACCTACCCTCTAAAATTCTCATCAGAAATACTTTGTGGGCAATGCCTACTAAGTCATCTACGGCCGGAAACGATTGAAAGGGAAAACCAGAGCATAATCTATGAGTCAGCGGGAATTTTACAGCATGAATTTTCCAGGGGACAGAACCCACTAGTTCATAAATGGATTAATAAGAGATTATTACCGGATATAAGAATTATGGTATGTTAATAATAATGCGTCTGTTACTAGAGGCATCAGTTATTTCGTATTGGATTAAACTGAAAGCACAGCTGATTCAATTTTACTTATCATAGCATATAATGATCTATCGCGTCGGAATTTGAGCGTGATGGCGAAGTGTATGTTATAGTAAGCACCAAAGGTAATTATAAAATTGGTTTGCAGAAAAACATATCAAGGAAATGTCATAAAATGTACATACGTCTGGATTTTATGTTTTTGAGAATTGCCCTTTCCAGTAAATGGAAAATTTACTAGTTTAATTAATATTATAACGGAATAATTTTTAAAAGTACGATACTTATCAAAATTTTTCCTCTTATTCATATAGAACTGAGTGCAATTTTTGTGGTATAGTGATTTTGTTATTATTCCTCCATAACATTTTTAATATTTATATTCAAAAACGTATTAAAGAAGCATTGTCCTCAACAAATTGAGTGAAGGACAATGGAAGCTCATTTAACATACCATTTAACAAATCAAATTTCCAATACTCTCTTGCAAACTTACAAGAAACTTGCAGAAATTATATGATTATAAGTTCAAGTAAAGCTCAGATAATGAAAATTGGAAGACGCCCAGAAGATATACAGATAACAATTAATCAGGAAACTATAGAAGAAGTTAATGGTTTTAATTATCCAGAAGAATATTTGACATCAAATTTAAATGACATAGCAACATTAACACACGGACTCTTCACAGCATGGCCAATGATGAATAAACTGAATAAAATTTGAACAAACAACAAAATTTCTACAACTGTAAAATAAAATTATACGAAAGTATAATACTACCAACAGCTCTCTACGAGGCAGAAACTTGGACCTTAAAAAAGAAGTAGAGAGGAAACTGTTGGCTTTTGAAATGAAATGCTTCACGAAAATCAACAGAACCCATTGGACAGAACATGAGATCAATGCATAAGGGCTGCAATATTTGAATTTGGCCACTTCAAACAATTCTTAAAATAGTTGAAAAGCATCAATTCCGTTAATTTGGTCACATAGTGCGAATAGAACCGGGCAGATTTCCTCGCCTGGTATTTGAGGGCACTATGGAAGGTACAAGACCTAGGGGAAGAACAAGATTAACATGGCATAAAGTCCTTAGAACTGCATTGGACATTCAAAGCTGTTGATATATGAAAGAGCTTGTTTTAGACAGAAAACGGCAGAAAGCGCTTATCCACATGGGACTCAACCCGTCTTGAGGAAGGAAGAGAAAAAGATGAAGGAGAGAGAGAGAGAGAGAGAGAGAGAGAGAGAGAGAGAGAGAGAGAGAGAGATTCCCCCATATGGAAGAGTTCTGTACTCGATTAGTAGCAATGCTAATTAAAATCCTCTCTAAGATTGCTCGATTCCATCGAGAAGAGGGCAATCCGACCAATTAATGATCCTTTTCTCACATACCCACTTTAATCCCTCTTTCACAGGCATTCAGTTTCTGCCTTGTGTCTCTTCTACAGATAATTTCATGGACAGTTCTCTGCTGAATTGACATCCACTCTCTTCCAAAATCATTAAAACAAGAGCCACTGCTAACCAACACCCTTTTACAGTCCATATTGAAACTCACTGAACCAACTTTACCGCCTCCTCCTTCATCTCATCCACTTCTGTCCTTTGGAACAGTCTCTCCTACTCTTCCTTCCCCAAAGATTACGACCCTCAGCTGTTCAAGCAACATGTGAACAGATTCCTGTTGCTCAAATACGGCACTAATTTTCTATAGGTCTTGTGTTTTGTGTGTGGATCAGATAAAAAAAACAGGCCACTTTTAATTGTTTCTGTTTTCCTGCTGCTGAGCCATGGGAAAAAGCAAACGTACTGTCGGAAACTAGGTACTGCCGCCATGTGGAAACTTTGGTGATGATTTCGTTTTTTCTGCTTTGGTTTTTCATGTCGTTCATGTTTCATGCCTGTTAAATGGTTTTTCAAACCAATTTGTTTTAGGAAAATTGTCACCTCCCTGTCAAAAATTCCTTAACTTTTCTTAAAAAGAGACCTAGAAAACAATCCTCGTATATACGATATTTCAACCAAAGTCTTTCCATTAGTGAAAATCATCAGTGTAGAATAAAGCCATAGTACCACAGTTTCATATGGAGTTGAATGTGTTAATAAAAAAGGAAGGATTAATTTTATTCTACTCTCTGAGTTCGAAAATGCAAAATATACGATTAAGATACAAAATTCAATTACGAATACAAAAATAAAATAGAAATTCATAAATAGAAAGTATCAAATGAATATAAATGATTAATAATATATCTGCACATTATTTTAAATTGTTTGATCTTTATCCTTCCAAATTAGTGCGAATTGTATCAGTGCTTTTCTAAAAAATAGTGAACCCTGATCCTCACATATCCAAGCCTATCAAATGGATTGAATTTCCACCCTTAAAAGTGCATTGCAGTAAGAGATGAACATATACGTAAATATCCTACCTTCCAAAACATCCAGCCTAACACCTACTTTTTATTGTACATTTTAAAGGAAGCACACAAAAAGAATTTAAGCCGCATATGTTGAGAGTAGCAAGATGTGGAGAACGGAAGAAAGAAACAGACAGTCGGAGTGGACTTCCGCTGTTAGACTTGTATAGGGATTGACAAGTTACTTAGGACTGTCGGCATTACGATGTCAGTGCGAGCTTCGCTGTTTCCATCTAAAGATAAGCTTGCTTCGTTGTTGTCAGTTCTTACGCACGTGCTTGTGCAAACTCTTTCTTTCGCCTCTAACCATGCGCTGGGAGTGTTTCCTGTTAAGTTTCTGTAAGAGGACAACGAATTGCTTGAACTGCAGATCTCACGTGAAACATTTTCCTGACGAATACTTGTTGGTTCTGAATCCAGTCTGGGTTTTAGCCAGCAAACTACTGGCCATAATGTATCTGTGGCTTTAAGTTTTTTTTTTATAATTTTTCTCTTACTCATAGCAATTGCTTTAAAGATGTATGTACCTTACTTTGGTGCATGCATTTCCTTAATATTTGTTTTATAGATTACCAGAAAATTTTCAAAGTGTTTGTAAAATTCTCATATACTTTGTCATTTTCAAGCTTTCTTTTTACTGAATTATAAAGAGGATAAATTCGGTGACATTATTTGGTTGTCTTATTTTATTGTAAGTGGAATATTTATTTTATTTCATTTTATTTCTTTGTTTCTTGATATTCTAGTATTTACGTGATGCAAAAAAAACTCGATTTCTTTATCAAGAATATCAGCTTGTCGCTATCCCTTCTCTAACCTGCTAAGGATCTGAAAGCCAAAAATTTACATTCATGGCAAATAAACTCGATGAGTCAAGCTCGCAGTAAATGCACACTATTTTTTTTAAATTAAACAAACAAACTTGGAATTACTCCCATACACATCCAAGTGTCGTTTATTGCAATTATTATAAAGATGTGAGAAATAATTGTCGAATTAAAAGAAAAAACGGAAGGGAATTTTTTGTTGGTGTTGTTAACTAACATAGGTGCTTCCGTTACGTGTTTGTGTTAGCACTTCGGTTGGAAAGAACTCGATGCGAATCTCCTGTGGGATCAGATGATGGCAAGGTGACCATCATCTGATCGTCAGATGATGACGAGCTGATGATGGTCATTATCAGATCTGACCATCATCATCATGCCGATGTTGAACGGTGTTTTTTTTTCTCTCTGGTAACTTGGAGTTGTTATTTCACAAAGCATGCAAATCTGTTGTTCAGCCATAATTCCAAACGGTACCAATACCGTTACTTAACACGACTCTTCGCCTTTTTCGCACAATCACAAAACCTTCCCCCCCCCATATCAAGAGTGTTTTGTAAAATTCAGCAACTTCTAAATATCCGTGTATGAATATTGCTATTTAAGATTCGTCCATAAATGACTGGAAACGATTGTCGGATTCTTCCCTTGAAAAACACACCTTCTGAAGAATACTCATACTCTCAAATATTATATTTGCCTAATTAATTTGCCTAGTTCTGTTAGCGTAATTCAAACTAACCAGTTACACTTCAATATATTATGCGGTTCAATAATTCATTCATGCGTCAATAAAGTGAAAAATTATTCTAAATAATTTTGCATTCTCTTTAACTCTTATTAGGAGAGGGAAAGCGAGAGACTTGATGGACAAGTTCCAGAGCCAGTTTACGTTTATTAATTTGAGTAAACGTTTTTGTCTTTATTATGTTTATATTTTTAAGATAATAACACTGATATGGAAGAATGTATGTTTATGATTATATCTTAATCAGGCATGAAACTAATCCAAGACAATCTTAAAATGTTGCGTTTATAGTAACATAGTTATACAGAATCATTTATTATCACAATATTTAATCTAGAGCAGTTTTAGATGCTATGCAAAAAAAAGCATCAGTACCTATAAAATTCGGTTTCTCCTTACGTACACATAAAATACCTTCCGTTTGGTCATGCAGAGACGTTATTCACATTTGAAATATGACAGGGTTGTTAAAATGCAACGACACATCTCATTCTTGGTTTAAATCTGAACATTTTAAGTGGCAAACGTTTCGAAATAACATAAAGTAATATTTGCTTTGGTTGGATGGAATTTAAAGAAATTTGGTATTTTTGGTATGCACCATTTCTACTAAACTTTACTGAGGATAAAAAGACACAAAATTGCATTTTGCGAATAGTGAGAAACACATCGTTTATTTACAGGTTATCAGTTGCTGTTATCTCAGAGCGGAGAGCTCAAGCATTAAAGTAAACCATTATGACAGGAAGATAGGGAAGGAAGTGTTTTATCTGAGACTCCGTGGCGCGTGATACTGGCTGACGAAATTAGTTACTTGTTTAGGAACAACAAAATGGGTTAAACAGGAAACCTACAGGAAGCACGTGACCAAACTGTTATTCTTCCATTTCTCTCTAGGTCTGAAGAAGCTACATAGCGGTAGCGTCTCCGTTTGACCATAAAACCCCTTTTTTTACTTTACTTTACTTCTCCCGCTCGTTCTCTCCTACATGTGCAAAGTTCTTTTCCGTTTTTCCCCCAGTTTGCATATATCTATAATCCACCTAACTTAATAGGGAGTATTAACTTTCCAATAATATATTTAGTATTTTTTGACATATTTAAATACTTTCTGCACATCGTATACTTCTACGTTTTACTATAATTTTTTGTAATAATTTCATTTTATCAGTTTGC
Source organism: Typopeltis vanoorti (assembly GCF_054136105.1). Classification (NCBI taxonomy): domain Eukaryota; kingdom Metazoa; phylum Arthropoda; class Arachnida; order Uropygi; family Thelyphonidae; genus Typopeltis; species Typopeltis vanoorti. The sequence goes on from NC_143561.1 coordinate 82,810,968, forward strand.
ATTATGCAGTTTATTTATTTTCATTTGTAACAAGATTCTCTATTGTTTTGCCTGATTTTAGCACTGAAATGGCTAGATTGAAATCAGTATTGAGGCACTCGACACATTTTAGCAGAGATGCAATATGCCAAATATGCCAACTTTTCTTGATATTCTTTTCTGATATTACTCACAGAGAGGGATATTATTATGATTTTGAATAATTTTACCAAAATTTAACATCAAAACGATCTCGTTAAATTCAAAGTTCACTAGACTTAATTGAGATTATTATTGATCCTTAGTACATATACTGAGAGAGAGAGAGAGATAAGAATGTGAGTTCACTTGAAAATCTGCTTATTTATAATAAAACGAACCAATGATCCGTTTTTTCCTTTCTGTTATTTCTTTAGTTTTAAGTAATTTCAGTAATTGCATATTCCTTATCACGGAATTGCCCTCTTTGCAGAAAATATCTTCAGTAGACGTTTACAGAAATATATTTTGTTAAGAAAAAACATTGACATTACAAAAATTTAATTCACCAAACATTTGCACATTAACTCAGGAATCATACGTTCCAAAATGCCATTGCAGCTGAATTTATAAAATAAACAAGGAATAAGATTTCTGATTGAAGCACGTTTTTAGAAAAAAACATTAATTAGCCACAAAATTTATTTATTATTTAAGTGGAACGAAAAAGAGTAGTTGAATATATAAAGTTGGAAAATAACACTTGTTTATTTATTTTTATCCCAAATGAAAGTGAACAGAAGCAAAAACTAATACTTCATTTGCATTCCCATGTTAGTCGAGGTGTGCCATCCATGATCTCACTAATAAAATCCGTGCTATACACTTTCATCTTCAGATAGACGGGATCGTTAAAAATGTCCAAGGACGATTGCCTAACAGAGGTAATATCTCTTCTGAATTCCGATAATTTTTTGTTATACTCGTTTTAATATAATAATATTAATAAGCTTAGTAAAGACTTCTGTAACAAATTTATTCGAAAATGCATTTTTAAAGAAGAAAATTAAGTAACTCGTCATCGAGCCTAACATTTATTCGAAATGCTTGGCTGGATGATGAGTTCCTATTCGTGAGTGTGTCTTTGCTACCAAAATTCATTTCACACGATCGAAAGTGGTCGCCACGTACTGAAAGAACTGAATCCATATTTAGGATAGTAACCTGAAAAGTTGAATTAATTTAACCTCTTTGGAGATATCCTTAAGTATAATAGTAGCACGCTGTAATATTTCTGTTCTTTGTACTATTCTAATGATATTTTGCTTTATCCTCTGATAGTGATCATTTATAATTACCAATATTGTTACCTGTGTTGTAGAAATAGGTAAATCATTAATCGCTAAGTGTGTCCCCCCCCCGGAAAGATCTTGACTGCATAAAGTGAGCGAGACATCCTCTTAATATGTTGGCAGCAGAGAGTGCCTTGAATGTGGCAAATTTGTTTTAGAATGATTAGTTTCATATTTTTTTAAAAAAGAGCTATTTTCGTAAACGTCGTATCTGCAGCCATTTCTGCAGATACGACGTTCATAGCACATATATATATATATATATATATATATATATATATATATATATATATATATATATATATATATATATATATAATATATATATATATATCACATTCATTTATCGCGTATGTATTGTTATACTAAATGGATCTACCGAGTAAATTATATTGGTTTCCCCCGAATTTCTTTATTTGAAATTAAAGAACGCAAGCTCAAAATGTCCTGAATGTTAACATTTTTAAATACGAACGAATGACTTAATATTTAACTTTTAAATGCAAACAATGGATTCATTGTATTTCTGTATTTCTCCTCATTTTTGTCACGTCTTCGGAACTTTTCCAAATGCAGGATCAAAAGCAATAAAACTATGAAAAGCAAGGAGCTATCTTACAGTTCACTGGTATGTTAAGCAGAAGAGAAAGTTAGAAGAATGAACTGCTTTTTTCGCACTTGAAGACTATGGGGTTTTCGCACATATTTTACGAAGATAAACATTTGGTTGACATGAGTACAAGCTACATAATGCCAAGTCTGCAAGCAACATGCTTACAGACTTGGCCCTCAACCCCGTTTTGACTTTTAAGCTATTTTAAGATAATTACTTTCTCCAAAGTGTATACCTCCAAAACAACTAGTATTCTGTAGCCAATAAGGAGCAGTCATGGATCATTTAGTTAAAAAAAGAAATGGCCAGAATTTCTACAATGTGACTAATGACTTGTATTTATATTTCTCCTCACCAGGTGGCGGTAATGATATTCTTTAAAGCTAAGAGTTTGGTATAACAATGGAGTTAGTTCATTGTCCCAAAGCATGCTCAAACGTTGATTAGGTAATTACCTTGAGGGTCAATTATTGTAGCACTTTCGAGGAGAAATCGAGCCATTATCCATCCAGTGGAGTATCGGACGCGTTTAATTCCTTAAGCTAAACCGTCGTGCACCTTCGCCCTGAGAGTTCCTCCATACCATTATGTAGCGTAATGAGAAACACAGAACCGTTATTATGTTGTCTTGGTCGTTCACGGAAGAAACCTGCGCACTTCCATTCTGTACAAAGAACTGCATTACAGACCATTAGGTAGTTGTCTGGAGTGGATAATGAGAGCATACCTAGACGTACGAGCTGAGCGTTGTTGTTGTTTGTTTGTTTATCTGTTTTACCCCCATCCCCCATCATTGTTTGATACTGTAGTGGAACACAAATTAGTTTCCCTTAAACTATTCAAAATCTTAACAGGATTACTCTTGAGGAAGGAACAGATCGGACAGGTTCATTAGCATTCACTTTTTCGTGTAATAAATAGAGACGTAGGTGCTTGCAGGATACATATAACTCGCAGTAAAAAGCAAAGATGTCTTGTAGTGAATAATAAATTGACTATAGTGCATGTACTTTAAGTAAAAGTATAACACATTTTATGAAATGTAAAAAGTTTTGATTACGTATCAAGCGGTTTGCCCATCCTAGGAAATTGTGGTATTCTTACATACAACCGTATCAATAAAGATGTTTCGATATTTTATAGCCCTTTTTTGTTCTTTGCTGGGGGCTAGACGATGTTCGGTTATACCTTATATGCTTAATTCTTTTAATCTTTTAAGAAATTAAAAAGCATATCATAAAAGGATATAATGTTTGCTTGCCTGTCTATACTGATGTGATTACCTGAATAGGTCAACGTATTATGATTCGGTGCTGATTTATACGAGATGGCGATTGATATTTTTGTATTCATATACAAGTAGAAGTAAATAAATAATCTGATCTGTTTGCCTCTTAACGAACAGACTGCGATATGAATTTTACGTTTCTCGACGGAGCTTTTTACTTATTCTTGTATTATACAAAATGTAGTTCAGGTATTGGCAGAATCTCCACTTCCAGTGACAAAGGGTATCAATGTGAAAACACCAAAATCAAATAATCTTACAATTGCTTGATAGAAGTTTTAAAACCCGATGTCGTGGCTCAGTCATGCGACTTTATTCTATTAAAAATATCCAATTGAACAAAACAGGGAGGATAGGAAAGTTGATTGACAATAATGCTTGCTATTTTGAAGTGTTTCCCAATACAGCAGCCACACTAGATCATGGCAACCGAGGTCGTTAGTGTAGCTGCTCCTTCTATTAGGCTACCGATTATAAAGTGCAGCATATATTGATCTCTGTATCACCAAGGTACAATTAAAGGATCCCTATTTGCCTGCAGAACTGATGTTCACGTTTAGTTTCAGGAGAACCACACTACCATTGACTCTGCTTCCCTATTAGCAAGTCACAACAGCTAATTAAATCGTTCACTAATTTACAGCAAGTTCATCAAATAGGAACATTCTCGATGATACCTCTTTTGGTCTTCGCATTCTTGGAGTCATTTAAAATTAACGAACACAAGCACTCTTAAAACTGAAGTCACCTTGCGTATACCTCTGTGATTCTCAGAGCAGTAAACAATAATGCAGGCAGTATCAGGATGTTAATTAAATGTTACATTTCCAATTACATTTGTTGCTACCCCAAGCGCATTGTGGTCCTAATCAGACATTCGTTCATTGGCTTTTCATTAGAGATAACTATTTGCCCATCAGAGATAACGTAAAGAAGAATAATTTCCATTTAGTTATCATATTTGTCCCCCCCCCCTCTCTCTCTCTCTCTCTATCTCTATCTCGTGCATAGAGAGAGAGTGGCAAAAATTTGTATTTGTAAACTCAAATGACCTGGTAAGCGTATGAGCCTCTTGGGATGCCGGGTCATCTGCTTGATTCGAACACAGACAACTGGCGTTCTTCAAACAGTCAAACCTGCGATTATGACAAACTAATATATGCCCACTAATTAGAAGAAACTGACACATTATTTGAAATAAAGTCTTTGGTATACAAATCTCAACACTAAGTTGGCTCCAACTCATTCTTAAAGAAGTTAAACTTAATTCTTCTATCCCCACAAAGAAATATGTTACAAAAACTCTTCGCTATTTTAAGAATATTTTAATTTTAGATTACTTTAGCGATTCCATCAACACCATTGCTCGAATATGTAAAATGATTTTTCATTTAGCATAAGACCACCCAATTATAAATGATAGTTTTTACGGGAATTTTATTAATTTTGTAATGTACCAGCTGTGTATTGACACTAGGGAAAATCCATCAAAGCTGTTAATAAATCAAAGTGAAAACGGTGGTTCATCAGGGTCTACATCGTTTTGAATTACTCGTTTTCTGTTTGCCGAACAGTCGTATATTCTACAAAGAATTTAAACCTGTACAGTTCTCCTAATAGGGCACATTTTAGCGTGAAGTCCAAAATAATGATTCGTCTACTAGCTTCTCACTACATTGGTGCATTGATTGTATGCTGTCCTTAAGCAGACGTATTGAGGTGCGGATAAGTCAAAAACAGGAATTGTTGTTAAGACTGTGGACGAAATTATACAGCAGTCGATCGTATGTCGAATTTGCAATTCTTTGCTTGGTGAATATAATGTTTTAATATAAGATGCGAGGAACTTATAAGAGTGTTTCAAATGAAAGTGAATTAACCGATCTCATACGAAGGGCTGGGTTGGGTGGGCAAATTACTTCCGAAATAACTAGAACTGGAAACATGTGTATTATATCTAATGATGCGTATATTTTTCTGCCTGTTTTTCCTTTTACGGAATAAAATATCTACTTTACTAAAGACACGATCCTGTCATTGCCATAAAAAGATGTCTAACTCCTTCAGTTGGACACACTCTGAATATCCTTTAATGGATAATGATGGTAACACTGATATTTACAGATACGAACTTTATAGAAATAGGAAAATAAATATTCTTGCTCATCACCAGTAAATCATTCGTCCCATTAGCTACACTATTTATTCCACATTATTCTACACTATTTATTCCACATTATTCTACACTTTAGATTGTCGGCTCCTTTGGCATGAATTACCTCTTTCCCAAGGTAATCCATGAACTCAGGCTCTGCACTGTAGAATGCAAAAATTACAGCCAAGGGTGTCACCAGAATATTTTGTGAAAATATTGAAAAATTAACTCAGTTACTGCAGAAATGTTAAAAATGCAAGAATCATTTGTAATACTCGTAAACATAAATCTTATTTTCAAGACCCAAAATTCACATATGTAATTCATATCTATTCATATCAGCAATACTAAATGGATGTCTAACTGTTTTGGATTTGATCTGTTACGTCTTATATTCCCAAAGGATTTTTATATTAAATGCAAAATATGTAATCTCTGAAAACAGTGCTGATTCCACTGTAATAAACTTACTTTCAAAACTAAAAAATAAAATGTATAATTTTTAAACTAAGAAATATGTTACTGGGAATGTACAACTCAGTTAAATTGCATTTGTATGGAGATTAAAAATGAACACTCTAACTTTTTTTAGGATTAAGAATGGACATCAACTGAAGGTGGAAACCAAACACTTGAGAAGCATACAATAGGGTAAGATTTTTATACTATCTAGTGTTTTTTAATAATTCTATGTGACAACCAAACTGTTCAAGAACATTATGTTTCGCGTAGATACAAACTATTATACAGTGCTATTCTAAGCTTGGGAGGAATCTGTCACACCATATTGATACTTCTAATTTTTGTATAACATAAATTATTATGCATAATGTCATTTTTGACTCCATATGGTCACTCCCGTACCACGTGGGTTTTGGGAGTGAAGCCTTCTGCTACAAGGAGTGGTAAGGTCGCAGATGTCCTTTCCACAAACACTATAAGAACTGTAAGGACATTATAGGAATATTACATTGAGGGAAAGTAGGCTATATTAAATATTAGACCACTTAGCGGTCATATAGCCATAGAATCCTGTTGTTTTTAATACCTGATAACCAGGATGTAAACATTAGACAAGATACTTCTGAAGAAACTTGGATATGAAATATATAATATCGAAACCACAAAAAAGTAATATATGAAGACCATTTCCTATTCCTATCAGGTCCCAGAAATATTTATTGTACAGCCGCTGTTAATAAGTAACGAACTATCTAAACAAGTCAGACAGTACATGTAACTTCTTTATAAAAATATTTATAGTATGATAAGAATAAGCGTGTAAATATAGAAATTAATTAATGCCACATTGTGAATTAGTTGATGTGCGTCCTTTCAAACCCTCACCTGTATCCCGCACACGGCACTGATGTGCTATAAATTCTTGAATCTCTCGTGTTTGGATTGTATGGATTGATTCTTTATGTATTGACGTGTGTAATCATCTTTATACAATTTGCATAAACCGTGATGAGCTTATGCTCTTGGGTTATATATATGATGTATTCTGTATAGTTTTGAAAAAAAAATTAAATAATTTTAAAATAAATAAAAAGACAATGTATCAAAGAAGGTACGAGAACAAATAGGAAAGCCATCTGTCTCTTTTTTTTTTCCAAAATGACTTATTTTTATAATCGCGCATGCTCTTAATCATATATTTGAATATATATATTTGAGATATGGCCGACACTCAAGTGTGCTATCTTCATTTGTAGTTATACTTCCTTTCCTTAACAAGTACGAACTGTACTGCACATCATCGAATTGGCGAGCATGAGCAGAGTCTCTGACGATATAATATATTCAGAACGTGCTCACAAATCTAATTTTTAGTAGAACAATTTTCTGGTCTGGTGCGAACAGAACAACCGTGTAACCTACTAATAATAATGGTGTCAAGTTAAACTGATACCTAGTTTCATTCAGTACACTTAAAAGGCTCAAAAAAGTAGTTACTCTCTAAAGTACAACCTGAAAATCTTAGTCACAAGTATTCTTTTCTTGTAAGCTACAGATGTCATTAGTTTTTTGTCTGCAATTCAGGACAGACATTGACTCGGTCTCATTACTCAATGGGGGAGAACTATAACGGGATGTAACCTAACCTAGTTTCCAGCGCCTCTCTACTTTTCGGTATCCTCCATTTAGTTGCACATCTAAGCTTTCTAATTGCTTGTCACCCTAATTGCTGTCCCTAAATCTCGGACTAGTTTTGCCACGTTCATTGTATCCGAAATTTGTGGCAACAAATTTCTCTGTGAAACTGTGGAAGTACTTAAATAGACCACGAAAAGCAATTAGATGTGCGTTTTGAATTGGTTTTAGACCATTCACTCTTATCAAGAGTTTTTCATAGTTTTTCTCGTTATTTCACAAGTCTCTTTCTCACGTTTAGCCATTCGAAAAAGAAAACAGTTTAATTATCACGTGCTTTATAACATTCTTCTTACCTTTGGAAATATAAAGTTCGATTTCATTCCTCTTACCTTGTTTCATTCATCATGCGGTACACATTTATTCATAATGTTGGTCATAAATTTATCCATTGGTAGCAGCATACACATACCTGACATACTTTATAGCAATATACATCTAAAAATAAAGCCTTAAAAGCAGTAAACACAGATTGAACACGTTGAATTTGTTGGGTGGATATCAAGTTAATAGAAACATGGAAATGTAAAGTTCTTAGTTTATGACCATTCCATTTTCTTTTTTACAGATTCGACCATCAAAGATAAGACATTGTTTAAAAATATTTTCTTTCTCAACCACATGATATGGGATATTATTGTGGCATAAATGTTATTTTTTACATCCCAAAGTCCATTTAAAGTTCAGGTATTATGCAGGATGATGTTTTGTGTAGTTTAATCTCTACAATAGTATCTAAAGAATGCTTGATGGAATCAGTTTTATTCAAGTTTTGTAGTTTCAAAGTAGCTATTATTTATTCCGGACACTTTATCTAGGCGTGATCTCGCATCGCTAATGTATAGACTATCCAAACAAGTGGATGTTTTCTCCAAATATGCTAATAGTGTGAGTGCAATGAGTAAAAACAACATTCCTTTACAAGAACAAAAAAAAAAAAGAAAAGAAAAGAAAAGAAAGTAGCAATTTTCAAAAGGTTGTTCGGCCTTTACTGATTTTTTTTAATCTTGACTACGAAATCATTTGCTTTGATCTCAACTGTAATTATAGCATGTCATGGAAGCACGCAAAAAAAAAGAAGACAAAAAAATGTGAAAAACTTTTGTCATCTCATCCCCGCATCTGAAACAATTTCATAACTCTCGTAAATGCACGAAGGTCGGTGCGAAAGGCCATGTGTTTTTGCCACATTTCAAGTCTTGCTCAACCTGCCCGAGTATCAGTTTAGCGTTTCAGGATTTCGAAATATATGTTTTCATCGTGTTTCGCAAGAGCGTTGTGTGTTCACACGTAAGCTAGTAAAAGAACGTTTTTTTTTATTTATTTATGGTTGTATTTTTCTTTATATATGCATCTTCTGTTTACCCTACCATCCGGCCTAATATTTCTATCACTGTCTAGTGTCTATTGAAAAATCTACTTTTTAGATGTATCAATGCTTTCATGTTTTGATTCCTTTGAGTTTATACGAATAACTCAGTGGAAGATATGTATGTATGTATGTATGTTTGGGTAAATAATGTTATGTGAACGCTATAATGGACGCAACCCAAGTTAGAAATTTTATTTATATAATTTTACGTTTAGGCTATTTTAGTACCACCACTCATATTATAATTTCAAGAGTATTCTGATACAACGTTTCAATGCAGCTGGGAAGATACCATCGCAATAAGGATGCTTTGATATGTAGATTATTTAAATTTTTCTTGTGTCCTTCTGGCGAAAGACCACAAGAGGCACGTAGAACACTGTTACTGGTATTGTATTGTATAATGATGCCAGGATGCTATGTTTATCTTTAGGTGTTTCAGCAACTATGACAGAGGTAGAAAAAGAGAGTGAAAAAGATGTGGAAGTATAAATGAGCATGTTGCATCCAATAGCCTTTGCAAGACAGCCTAAGGCACGACGCCATTTATATTTGCGACTTTGTTTGAACTGTTTTGAATTACTACCTAATCAACGAACACTATGGTGCCAATCGGTAAAGTATATTAATTACGTGTATTCTTCTAGATGGTTTGCCTGTATTTCGTGATGAGAAAGTCGAGTTTCAGGGAGGAAAAGTTGTGTCCACCTCCGTATTTATCTCATGTGACTCCCACTTAACAGAAGTTACAAACCTATAATAAATTGGTACTGTACTTGGATTAAGGTTTTACTTTCTTCTTCTTCTTCTTCTTTCTTTTTCCCTCTTTTACTTTGCGGTGTCGAGGGTTTTCTATTCATTTGACCGCAACCGTACACAAGGATAAGGAGTCTTAGCCCTATGCCTCCCGGTGTATCCTATGTCTGTTGAGTTATCAAAGCCAGTTTGCCTGCTTGTGGAATGAAAACCCCCAGATAAACTGGGGAGAAAAACCCTGCAGTTCACGCCAAAGACCGGCTAACTTGGTTATGTCTGAGAAAGATCCTAAGCTCCTCACGTCAGCGACCGGAATCGAACCCAGAACACTCCCTTCCCAGTCATATGGTTGCGAAGCGCGCGGACGTTTTACTTTATTTTATACAGTTATTTATATTTATGTATTTTTATTATTTGTTGCATTTTTAAATAATCTGGAAACCTTGCTCTGGAGGCCAAACATGGAATTTTTCAAGCGAGTTTCGGTTTCCATTAAGTTGGACGGTGATTTCACAGTGGACGATGAAACTCATCACCCACCTGGAGAGAAACATCCATTCATCTCTACGGCGAGATTCTAACCCACAGCCTGTTAGTTAGACAGAAGGTATTTTATTCACTCGGATCTCATACATGGCCGAGTTTTTGACATTGCTTGAAAAACATTTATAAAAATTCCTCGTGTCTTAAGTAGATCTCATATGGAAATAGCTGCCGCAAAACAGAAAAGTGACCAGATGAACATAATTAGCAGGCATAGTATACTGGTCTGGTTTCTTTAGACCAGACTTTATACGGTTTTAGACCTGGTTATTTACGTACGGACAACCAGGCGGAGATAAGAAGAAACTTTATAGGTTCTTACTCATTGTTGACAAACGTGCATAATAAAGACATTGTAGTAAGTAACTAAGAAATTATATTTATTTAAAAATCAATCCATAAAAGAAAGAGGAAGATTAATTTAAACGTAACGTATTTTGATAATAATCTACTAAAAGTTGAGAGGAACTTAAACAAGTTTGATATTCAGTGCGAAGAATTTGTACGGATTATTTAAATGAATACATCAGTGCGTGTGCTACCTGTCGTGGCAAGAGAGTGTTTTACTGTCACGTTGCTTGAATTGGAACAGGCATGTGACAGTGAGAGGGTACTTGAGAAAGTTGTCGAGGAATAATCTCATTAAATTATAATCCTGAGTATGGAACGAAAAGTGGAGAAGGGAGCGGGAGAGTCACAATGGCTGCAGGGGTGATTAATAGAAGGACTTCGGGGTGAAGTGTTCTTATTTTGGTTGTCATTCCTATCAACAGACTTAATTAGATACTGAGTTTTGTCATAACATGGATGGCATATTTAAATATTTCATTAATCATTATTTAATTTTATATTTAATTAGACGTATCAACAAAGTAAAGTTTCGACCACATGTATATATACATATTAAAATAGTGTAATAGTTAAGGCTAATGATAATAAAGGGGGGGGGAAGCAAGCACGAATTTTCCAGGAATTTAAAGATTGCCAAGTTAAAGGTTGGACTTTCGTCACTTGCAAAAATCAAATCTAGAAATAGAATTAAATAATGCAGGGTGAAGCTCGTACAGGGTGTAAAATCATTTCATTTAAATATACACAAAAACATCAGAAATTATACCCTGCCTCTTCCTTATCATCATCATCTTTCTCCCCCATTCTTCCTTCTCTAATGCATCAGCTGTGTTAACGAACAAACGTTGGTGGTTTGCTATCCGCAAATACTCTTCGGGTCGGGAATGCTAAAAGACTTTTTTTTTATATCGGTGCTTGTAACTCACGTACTGTGAATCATCAGCCTCATTAAGGAAAAGAATCTGAACTCTCCCGTATCCCTCACTAATCGATGGAAGGGCGTTGATTCAGCTGCTCATGTTATCATGAATGCAGCTAGACTGTCGGTAGCGTTTTAAGCATGAGAAGCGAGACATGTTAACGAAACTAGAAAGCTGATTGGCTATTTACTAACTGGCTAATAATGTTGGTGGGGATCCCGTAGTAATTGATTTTTTTTTTAAATTCTCATTCGACAAGTGATCACTACCCTGTGGGATGGTTAGCATCTACGATCGGTTCTGGTACCAGAACCCTATTACACTTGATTTGAGATTAGATAAAATCGACAGCTTTACAGATAGATAGTATCGAAACAAATCCATGTGTAATGGAAACCACTTGACATTTTAAGATAAATAAAATTAGTTGTCTGAAAAATTAATCTTGCTGTGCTGTCTCTTTACTCAAGTACGTGAAGCAAGCTAAAATTGCACTGCAGTCTTTTTATATTTCAGAATTATGGTATAGATTAAAAATCGATTCCTATAACCAAATCCCATTTCTGTTTCTTAGAAACTTTCATCCATTTCTTGTGGTAGGTGATTTGAGTTCGTTCACGTCTTCGAAATCTTGCCATTAATCGTCTATCAAGTTGGCAAGCAACAGTAAGGTCATTAATTTCAGCCAGTCAAACAACACCTTCGCCTCTGTCTTAAGAAGTTTAATGTTGGCAACTTAAGCCTCTTTCTTCCCGCAGGAGTTCTTTGTTAGACAGTTGAAAATGTAACTTTTAATACATTGTTTTTATTTTCCAGTATGCATTTTTGAACACATTAATTTTTCTGTTATGGTCCTTTATTTATCATTTTTGCGTCTTTGCTTGATATAATTATCACAAGGTTATTTTTTTTGTTGTTTTTATTAAAATTCTGGATATGTACTCAGCCTCATTTAAAATTCGGAGTGTGACTGCATCGAGCATTCTTTTTTACTTTCTATGTAAATATTTTTTAATTTGCAAAGAACAATGATTTCTATTGTGCCTTGTACACAGATATGCCATACATATCTATGTTACAAGGTTACTGCTTATTTTAACTATACTCGCCGTATAAGAGACGACAAAAATCTTACACGTATTGCTGACAGCTTATTACACAGCTTTTGTTTTAATATCATATAGGCATAATAATTATCTCTGATATAATAATTATCTTATTTCTTTACTGTAATTTATTAACGATGTCTTCCCATACAAGACGATCGGTAAAATTGTTTGTTACATTTATATCAGTGTTCGGTTTCGTATATTGTAATTCATATGATCACGCCAGTAAGATGTTATTAGGATTTAAATGAAAAAAAAACATGCTTGTCCTACTGATACATCTGCTAAATACAAATATTTACATACATCACGTATTAAGATGTTAATATATCTTATATCAATATTCTGAAAGCTTATTAGAACAAAGCACATGCCTCTAACATAACACTGCTACACAGTATGGCTCTTGCAGCATATTACTGCAGGAACCAGACGGGAGCTTGACGATGTTCTTCATCGCTGAATTAAAATATTTTGCACCCGGATTTGATATCCGGAGTATAAGAGAACTCCTAGTTTCAGACGTTTTTTGTTTTAAATTTCAAATATTGCCTTACGGTTAACGTACCGCTCTCCAACCAGCAGTCTTCCGGTTTGAATACCGCCATGGGAAATGATGTTTGCGATTATCTTTAGGTGGGAGATGAATTTCATCGCCCGGTGTGAGACCCCGGGCCTCTTCAGGCCCCGCTTATTGGAGGCCTGAAGGGGCTTGGAAAAGTTCCATGTTTGATCTCTAAAGCAGGGTTTCTGGGCTACGTAAAATAAATAAAAAATACAACAAAAAATAGAAAATTGATAAAAATAGAAAACAAACTCCTCAGCCCACTCACGATACAAATGTACTATAGGTTTGCATATAACGTTGCGTGGACAGGAGCAACACAGAAGAAATCAAGTCTGTAAGAAAAGTTCTAGAGGACTCCTCTTCTCCTTTAATCGTTTATGGTTTTAAAATTATTTATTTATCTACCTAGCTTTATTTATCTGAGTAGGAAATGTCTGATTGACTAGTAAGTGAATGAACTGATGACTTTTTTATTTTATTTGGTGTGGAAAATATAAGCACTTGTATTATTGCAAATATTATGCAAACATTAACATTGTTTGTGATATTGCGTGCCTATGACAAACCATTTCGTACAGTAAGGGAATGTGCGCTAAATGAATTGAAGCTGTGCACATTCTAATCACATGCGTGTTAAGGCATTTTTAAAGTTAACCATCTTCCAACGAGGAATTATTACAGGCTGCCATATTAGTTGTTAATCAGTTGGTGTGTTGCAGCTCATTTGAAGAATGTGAGATCATCATATAACGCCGCTGAAAGGTGGAAATGTAATGGTGAAAAAAAAAATTAAGAAGCAGTCAGATATATCACCGGTCTCCTTGACTGTTAAGTTTAACTTGTCTGACTAAACCGAGAAAAACGACAGAAAAGTGCTGAAAATATTTGCGCTTCCTTACTTCGTGTATAGCAGATTAATCAACCAGGAGTTCCACGTTCTTAACTGCAGAAGGTGATTAATTTATTATTATTATTATTACAATGGACCTCCACAGAATCAGATTTTACTGCCGCAGGTCACTACACTATACGATCCATCTTCTATACTAGCGGTTATCATCTGCACTTTATCATCTACTTCTTACTACAGTATTTTTATTAACTGCTTCTGCTGTCCGATTTGCCTATTTTGCGAGAGAAAAAACCTCTTTATTTCTTTTTTTTATTATTCATACATACCCACTGTTCAAATTATGCACATATTACTTATGAGAGTACAAGCACATACTTACGAGCAGTATACAGCATATACATATACATATATATATATATATATACATATACATATATATATATATATATATATATACATATACATATATATATATATATATATATACATATACATATATATATATATATATATACATATACATATATATATATATATATATACATATATATATATATATATATATATATATATATATATATATATACATATACATATATATATATATACATATACATATATATATATATACAAAATCTAGATAAATTCTAATATAGTGTTACTTTTTCTGTACTACTTATGTTACTTTTTTTTTAAATTACATTTACATTTAATAACATTTTACATACATTTACATTTGACATATATATTTATTTACATATACATTTTGCTTTTTCCTACAAAATTCTATACGGATTACCGTACTACGTGGTGTGTATTCTTGAGTACTACACAATGAATCTAATGGATTAAATGATACCTTCAAAATTCATTCAAATAACTATTCAAAATTAATGAATAGTTATTCATTAATAATAAACATATACATTTACTTTGGGCAAGCAATTCTGAACTTCATTAGTGCTTATCTAAATAAAAGTAAGAGAAGTTTTTTTTCAGTTTCATTTATCGCTCCAAAAAGTAGTCTTAATTCTCTCTAAAGGTTGTTGCTTCCGATTTCTTCTTTCTGAGCTCTCCCTTAAGAGAGTTAAAGATTTTTAGTGCCAGGAATTTGGACTACTACCTGGAAAAATAGGCCATCTTGCCTGAGGATATGGTAGTGGTCATTGAGGCTAATCCAATATTTATTTCTATGTAAGAAGTTAAGTATGCTATAAGGGTATATATGTCTGACGTTGAGGAGGATTACATTAGTGTTATTAACTGCAGTATAATTAGGACTGAAGATTTTCTTTAATATTCTGTCGTGTAGATTATGTAATTTGACTTTGTGTGCTCCCCCATCTACAAATTTCATACCGAATTCGTGAATATGCCTGTGCATATTATAGAGTCTGTGAAATTTATGTGATAATATGCGTTTAATATTATGCCTTGTGTACAATATGCGGTAATGTGTTTGGCACCGCTTGGATATGGGTTTTCCATGTTAGATTATGATGCACGTGTATGCCCAGATACTGGTAGATGTAGACCATCTGAATAGTTTCACAACTACAGTCACTTCTAGGATTGTAGGACGTGATATGATATTTAATTGACGGGGTTGCTTATCTACGCTTCAGTTCAAATAGGATAAATTTAGTTTTTTGAATGTCCATTTTGATTTTAATTTCACCGAACCATCCATGCAGATTTAGTAGATCAGTTTCCATGTTTCACATTAAGGTTGGCATGTCGCTTGATGAGAAAATCCATCGAACGTTTACATAGATCAGAAGTAAAAAAAAGTCTTAGAACTAGCCTTGCGTACAAGCGAAGTATCATTCTAAACAACGTTTGGTTAGATTTGCATTATGCTGAGCTTATCATGAGTGTACCAAGAAAGAGTAGGCCATTGGAAAGTTATGATATAGATGGTGAGGCATAGTGAATATTATTCAAGTCACATGGCCTTATTTAGCTATGGTGGCTTCCAAGAGGACGTTATTTACCAAGGTATGATGTTGACACACTTATCTTGGTTTGGAGTAGAATCTCTTATCGTAAAGCTGGAAAAGATCAACACCTACTTTATATTGATTTCTGAGCAATTCTTTGTTTCCCACGTTATACCATTTGTATGGTACCAACCTAATTTAATATGTGTATGATACTGTAGGGATTGTGGCAACACGGTTAAAGAAAATGGGAGTGGTGTGCATAAGTTAAGAATGGCCAGTAAGAGTCCCTGTCCAAACTCTACACAATAGGTTTTTGGAAGAGTTTTAGACGTCGAATGGAGGCGAGATCGTTGTGTGCAACGCTATTAAGTACCTAATTGCAGTTCTGGTGGAGAAATGGTAGAGAAATAAACAAATAAACAACCAAAATAACTATGACTGTTTATTTTCGATTCGGATGCTTCAAAAGTCTTCCCAGGAGAGTGGTGTTTGTAATCGCGGACAGAAGTTGGTCAGCGAATTAGAAACCCGAAGAATTAAAAAAAATAGTGTAGAATAATTAAAAACTCTGACTTTTCTTGAAATAAGAAACTCGTATGGTACCATCTAGTGCCAAAAATGAAAAAAAAAGGGGGAAGAGGAGTTGAACGAAGTTTAAACTCTTCCCTTAGCCAAATTGGAAGACGTGCAAAATATGGTGATTGTTGGTCCGCCGGCTCAAATATGTATAACAGTTATCCATCCTAGCTAAAGGTACAACTAAAAATCTTAATACTTATCACATTACATGAATTTATACTCTGAATTAATGACTGACGTGTACATCCCTTTTGAAAGTAAAAAGAAATACGCAAAGATCTTTAGCATGTTAAATTTTCAGATATTTCATGTGTTATTTTTCTTCCACTTAAATCCACGTCTTTAGCTGTGCATGCGTCTTAAATCAGCTCACTGTCATTGAGTAATGCACTGTTCGCGTTGCTGCGGATTTCTCTTTTTTATTTGTGCTTTCTAAGAGGAGATGTAATATCGAAATTCCGTAGCTAAAAAAGATGATGGTTGTGAACATCTATCACAGTGACAGGTTGATAGAAAGAAGAAGGAAGAGAAACCTCTAAACATCCATTGGTGTCGATAATGGTAATACTTTGTATAGCTAGCGGTCCGCAACGTTATGATATGTCATGCAACAAAACGGCCCATCCCATTACACGTAGTAATAAAGCACGAACAAAGTGCAGACCAGTCACACACAACAGTGCACCTGCCTCACCTCTAGTCGGATAGCTTACGCCTTGCACGGTGCTTCCAACACACCCAAAACAGTCTCCGTACATTTATTTACGCGAAGCAGGTGGCAGTCGAAGAAAGTGAGTAATTTTTGACTTATTGATTATTTAAATGATGCGAGAATGCGTACGGTGGAAATGTTATATCGGGGATTTTTTCATAAGGAATAAATGCTCCTTGTAGGAAAGGGAAGTTTCTAATATTAGCTATTTCGAGGAATGTCGCTATTATTTGTTCTTTATATTTTGCGAAGATAAACGTGTATATCGTAATTGAAGAGTCAACATGTGTGTGTGTGTGATTGGACCGATGCTGTTGTATTTCTGCGCTGCTTCATTACTAAAATAAGAAGAATATATGTGTGTACATTTATGATGTTTTAATTGTAACAACATAGTTAATATAATCAAAGACGTTAACTGTAGCTTATGCTGTTTAGTAGAGTTAATATTAGTTAGCTTCCAAGCTAAGTAATATTAATTAATATCATTCGTTTATTTACTTGGTGTTGGAGGACGGATATTATTCCTTTGAATAAAGCACATAATGAACTTTATTTCCATATCTGTTATGGTCATCTAATCCTGATTCAAGAAACGAGCTTGCGAGGATATGATGAACAAATTTAAAATTTTATTATCTGAACTATTTTGTAATTGTTATTAAGATGAAAATTATTCATGGTAATCTGAAAAAAAAATAGCACATCTCCAAAATATCGTTAGCAGCGATGACGAACTTTTCTAGCTGGCGTGGCAAAACCACAAAAAATAAGGGACCATTTTTCTACTCACATGACAAATAATGAACTCGCACCTAACGTTTATTATTTCAGCTAAGATAAATTATTCGGTACATTTTCTTTTTTAAGTGTTTAAATTATATAACAATAATATTTATTTTATTTATTACAGTTATCGATTGGTTTAAATTTATATTATATGCTATATCACGTGAATGTGTGAAAAAGAAGATAGTTGGCCATTCAATGTGCAAATTTTATATTAAAATATAATATTGATATAGGATTTATAATAATAACCACTTAATGATACCGAATATCGAACTCGCACTCATTTTAGTCAACAGAATTATCTTACTGTGTGCTTTACTTGACGTTGGACTCTAGAGCCAGGTAAAGACATATTAGACACTACACTCAGTGTGTTCTCATTCTCTTCCTTTGTCATATTATATACTATGTTGTCAAATCGGTCCTTGTTTACAAACCGCGACCTCAGCAAGACACATTGTCGCAGAAACAGAATTGGAGTTACGGCATTTACGCATTGCCTGGTATGTCAACATATGTTGTATTGTGACATGGGGTTTGGCATGCCTTCTGTAAGTTCGCTATCTGTGAGTGTGATTGATAAGTACTAGCAAAAACAATGTCGTTTTAATAACATAATGTTGTGTGTGTGACTTTTAAATATCAAATCTTTTAAATCAATTTCATTTTGGAACAATTTTTATTATTTATTTATTTTTAATTAATTGGTTCCAAAGTGAACTTGATTTAAAAGATTGATTATGGGGGTAGCATAGTGTATAACCGTTGTTGGTTATACAAAGTTAAAGCCTGTGTTTTAGTTTGGTGTGTTTTGCATATCTACCTGAAGCCTATATTGGAGTATGATTGGATTTTTAATTACCATAAGAAATTCGCCGAATCAGGTGTTTGAGAAATTAAATGTAAAAGTGGGTGTATCATTTACGCTTCGGCTATGGTAATTTCAAGATATAAAAAAATGCATTCTCTAATAGCATTTTGTCGGAAATCTATTTTATTAGTGCTCAAGGTTGATTTTTTTTTATTTTTTTCGGTGAGAAAGGAAGAGAATTTCGATACAGCCTAATCTCTGTTTCATAAATTTCTGACTTGCGAACAGAATATTTGAACTAATAAATCAGTGGAATTTTACAGTACCTCTGTAACAGAGGCCGTAGTGATAATCTTTTGGGCGAAAATAAACTGGATTCAAGTTGCATCCAGGACAGGCGAGGAACATTAATGAAGACTTTTCAGTGGAAAGTAAGTTTAGCAGGTTGTCATTCAGCAATGACATGATTTTAACAAATGATACCGCCTCCCCCAGTCCGAAAGCCAACATACGAATCAGGCATTCACAGACGTAGAAAGAGGATTAACCTGTATTTCATGTCATAGCGTTAATTGGATTTTTTATTAAGCCCATTATGTTTTCCATAACATGCTGGGCCTAATACTTAAAGCAAGATGGATTACGATGATAAAAGATCTGTATTTCTCTGTATGGCAGAATATACTTTTTATATTAGTATATTATTAGATTCTTTTCTTCCAGATGCAACTTATTTATTAGTATTTATGATGGGATATTTTTTCCTTTGTTAAAAGAAAGTTAATTAGATAATGTCTACAAAAAACGTATTTGGAGGCTGTCATGTTAAAAATAGTATTAATAATGGTTACCCATCAAGTTGAAATAACAGAAATAGATTTTCATAAAGGTTAAATCCAAAGAGAATTCTTTTATTTTTAACACTTCAAGTGGGATATTAAGAAAAAAAAATCTTTGGGTGTTTCTTCTTACTATGCGGCTGAAATTCCAAAGTGACTGGTAGGCACTTTGTTGATTTTTACTTATGTTTATGAACAAGGAGAATATTTTTAAAAGGTTTTCTTATGTTGTCAATTCATACTTCCATTTACGAGGTCACCAGCAGACTTCATATTGGCCTTTAAAAATGAACTTCTTCCAGCTTTATGCAATAAATTGCAAACAGATCGATTTTTTCGCTCTAGTGACGGATGTAATCACTAAATGGAAGGTAGCAAAAGCCAATATTCACTCACTTAACTGCAGCAAATCAGGAAGGAGCTTCTGCTGGTAAACAGTAGAAGGAAATTTTCAAAAGCTGCGAACGAATACAGTAAATACTCTAACTTTTCGATAATTCAACGACAAACTGGCGAAGAGCAAGAGGTTTCCTCCCTCCCCCTAATCTGTTAAAGGATATATGGAGAAATTTGTCTAATAGTTTCTACTGATTTTTGTTGTTTATGTATTTAATAAAATTATTCTATTATGGGGGAACGTGTTCATTCTGGAAAACGAAAATCTTATATTTTAGCCAGTAATGGCTTTTATCCTCTGAAATAATAGGAAAAGCAGACGCTCCGATGAACAGAAATATTAGGCGTTATTCCAACAGACAGAGATTATTCATAGCATGTAATAACCACTGAGATAGATTTACATACCTCACAGTAATTACAGTAGTTTTTTTTATCTTTAAAAATTTTTAATTCTACAGAAATCGTTATTATTTCATATTCCACGTAACTGTAAGTCTTTCAATCTTTCGTACTCGGTGGAGTTTGAAGCAGACTAAACACTGACATTCAACTGTGTGTATGAGAGAAGGCAGAAGGCGATAATGTTGGAGCTAATTGAGGCTGGCCAACTGGGACCAAGCAGCCATTAAGAAAGGTAGCGTTCCACAGAGAGAGAGAGAGACGCACGTTCTCCCTATCTCGGCAAACCACACATCTCGCACATGGCGACAGATCGAAGTAGGAATTGTGGAGTGGGAAAATAAAAGTGGCAGGAAAAAAAAATTAACAATCAACTAGACAAAAAAAAAAAAACTGGTTGGGTGCGAGTTGAGGAGGGGGAAATTGGGGAGGGTCATTGTGCAGTCGCTAATCAAGATAAACCACTGCATTGGAAAGACGAACAAAAGCGTTAAATGACTTTACGCGCTGCACGTCCGGACTTGCTATAATAAAAACAGCCACAATAGAAAACAAGGACAACAGCTGGTACTCTGTGTCCAAGCCTCCCCTTTTTAAACCAGATAAGAAACTCCATGTTCCAACACTGCGTATTGCGTTATTGATTTTCCACACAGAGAACGTCGTCAGCAAAGTAATCTGTAACTCGCCCTCAATGTGATATTGCTTCATGTGTTAATTTACGAGAGAATGAAGCACACCAGGCGAGAATGCACCAGTGATTAACTGACTCTTAATTCACGAGAGATTTGAAACCCATTTCGTTGTTCGTCTGCATGGAAACTTCCAGACGGGAAACGAGATGTGAATAGAAAATGGAAATAAAGGGGTGGAGTTCGCCACTCAACTTGTATAAACAGAAGTTACCGTTTATTTTGCATACAGATTATTGTGCAGTCCTTCACATTCGTAGAGGGGGGGGGGTAGGAACAAAATTTCCTGCATAATTTTGGATTGAGGAGGCAATCCAAAATTCTTTGGAGATAATTCTTATTTTTTGCATTAATCATGTCACTTCGTATTATATGGCGTACCAGTATATTTATAGAAAACGAAATGCAGCAATAATAATATTTAATGTATAAAGCAGAATATTTTTAACTGATTCGCTTCGTTTAGCACGGATCTACTTTCTAAATGTGTCATTCTGCTGTCAAACTCATGTTTTAAACATTTTCAGAACCGAAGTTCCAATATTAATGTTACTGCAGTCATTGGTTTACGGTTATAGAGTAAAAGAAGAGCAGTTAATCATTCAACTTTGTTTAATTTCTTACTTTAATGTGCCTTAGAGACCCTTATATATCTCCGAAAGAATATATCCATTATGTAATAGCCATATTCAACAATATGCATTATCGAGTACTATTCTGGATTCATATTAATGTGAGTTATATAAATTAATATCATGAAAACATTAATCTAGAGAGAGCTATAAAATAATGAAAGAAAAAAAAAAGAAAGGAGTAGGTAGCTCAACGGGGTGAACACATCAGAAGAATATGCAATGAAAGGGGACTAAAAATACAGGATTAAAATATAGGCGTATGTACATATATATGAATAGTCAGAGAGATAAAAAAGGAAGAATGAAGAGATAAGATATATATATATATATATATATATATACTAGGGGGCTCCGCCCCCTGACGCCTACGGCGCCCAATCCCCCGAGTTCCGGACGGGTAGGCCGGTTCTCCTCCTTGAATTCTGATGACTCGAAAAGGGGCCTCCCCCCAGTTGCGGTCTGGTAGGCCGGTTCTCCTTGAATTCTGATGACTCGAATTTTGAAGCTCGACACTCAGGGTAGCCCTGAGTTTCAAAACGTTTCAAATAACTTGCCAAAAAACATGACACAAAAACATTACGAAAAAAAGGCTTATAATTTTATATTATAGAGTAGTTATATATATATATATATATATGTTAAAGATACCAAGCAATTTTATAAACTTGGTTTTTAATCCTTTTTCCCAAGTAAGCAAACAGACAAGTAAGTCAAGTTTGCGCCTTAACATAGTTTAGGTCTGAGGTAACTCGTGGTAAAGGTGGAGTAAACTCTGATCACTTTCCTTAGTATTTCCCCTAATGCAAAGCACATCCGCCTGCGGAGATGTATGATGCTATGCATTAAAGGCAAGGGTCACTACACTATATATATATAGTATTTTATTTCGTTTATTTTCCCCCGTTATTTTTTTCTTCATTACTTATCTCTTCATTCTTCTTCTTTTCTTCTAACCCCTCTTTGACCATTGTCTTCATGTATATGTACATACGCCTATATTTTAATCCTGTACTTTTTAGTCCCCTTTCATTGTCTATTCTTCTGATGTATTCACCCCATTGAGCTACCTACTCCTTCTTTCTTTTTTGTTTTCTTTCATTCTTTTTAATTGGAATGCAGCATTTTTAAGCAGCAATTTCACCAAAATGCAGTTTCAAACTGCTTTAATCTTAGATATTTCAACCTACTTGTAATTATCCATATTTCTTTTCCCCCATAATAAAATATCTTCTATTACAGCTCATGTCTCTTTCTTTTTTTTATATTCTGTGTAATGTATTTTGGTTGTAAGACCTCTTAATCTTTATGTTTTGGCTCTTTCCTATATACTCTTAGTATACATATGTATACATTATAATATATATCCCCCATCCCATTCATGTGCCGGCTCCTATCTAGGAGGTTGACTACCATGATGTGATGGTTAACTACGGGCGTAACGACATGTGGTGAGGAACCTATCTCTTCCACATATTGTCGTAAGTATTCATGGCTGTAAATCCGCGTGTGTTCACGGGCCAGTTTGCCTGTTCTGAGAGACGACAAACCCGTATTTACGAGTGGAAAAACCCTCTGCCACCGTATGAGTCCGACTAAAGGGCTTCTTCCATACTGACTGAGTACGAAGACTCTTATAATGTGTATAATGGATGTTAATGTTTCACCACTCATGATAAATGCGTAGATTTTTTTTTTTCAGTTGTGATTCCCTTTACATTCAGATTTTATTTTATTTCATTCGATATACAATCTTTGAATGAAATTGTAAGTTGAATAATAAATATTTAAATAGTGACCATAATTATTTTATTTGTTAATTTTTTTCTCTGTTAAGTTTAATAATTTATTGAAGAATAATTTAAAGCAGTTCCATTTTTTCTGTAGAAAATGTTGTTTAACCAGTATTTATTTTGTGGTGCATTGTTCACGAAATAAAGAAATAGACGCTACTTAGTTTTTTTTTAAGTGTAATTTGTTTAGGCTATCGTCTTCCTGCGCATTTTCATACATTTCTTTGTATGTTATCTAACTTGTCTGCACGAATTAATTATTTAAAACGTTACTAAAGTCTGAAATGTTGTTACTTAATATTTAATATTCTTGTTGAGTAAGTAACGAAAGGGGGTACCGATGGAGTGAGGTCATTCATTAATTCATTACGAGACACACAAAAGCGAAGGTTTGTTGAGGATTAGTTCCATGACTAAATTTAGAAACTAGAATTAGATTGATGACGACCTTCGAATTTGAAAATGTGCAAAAACTTGGCTTTTCTCCAGTTCCCGGTAGAATTATAGTAAAATTAATGAAACCTATATGTATACTAGTCACGAAGCCTGTATTTTGCATATATGTGCTTTCACTAAGTGGAAATAAATCATTCTCAATTGCATGAATACACACCATTTTCAATGAGATAAAAAATGCATATAAGTAAGAAATACTCTTAGTGTAAAAGGATCAGTGAATAGCAGAATGGAACACATTCTGCTGCTGTTGTTAACTTTAAATACCAAGATTGTAGCAGTGATATTTTGAAAGAAAAATACTGCATCAAACCTTATAATAAACATTTATAAAATGATATGCTATCGACAAAATAAATGCAGAATTAAGACGTATGATATTAGTAACTACATTTTATTTTATGGTACAATTTCCCATTAGAACGTACTTCTTTGTGACTGTTTTCCTTTTCCAATATATATAGTTGAGCTAACGAAAGCTATGATCACCAGGTGTTTTATCATACATTTTTCTAAAATTATAAACAGAAATAATTTACTCATGAACATGAATATCGTTCAGAATTGCTAAGAAACAGCGTGAAAAAAAAGATTGAGTTGTTTTGGGTTTGGAACAAAGTAGAAGTTTCGAAAAGAGAACGAATGAATTAAATATGATGATAAAGTGGATATGATTAAGCGTGTAATGTATAGCTAAAGTGCACTGACACGTTTGGAATGGATTGTAGCTGGATTGCTTGAAAGCACCGAGACATAGATCTTCGTAGCACTGTAGTTCTCAGTGCGTACCAGGAGATTTTCCTTTCCACTTAACTACTCGCTGCTCGCTTTAATCCCAATATCCAGATTTAATCTTCTCTGTAGCGCAGTATGAAGCTTGATGGAGTATGTGTCTTGGAATGGAAAACATCTGGGTTCGAATCTTCTAGGATATACGAAGATCCTTTATGAGATATTTTCAGCTGAATATGAGTTAGCCGATTTCGTACGGAATTGGGAGTTTATCCTCTCGGAAACTCGTGCCGGATATTTCATGCCTCAAAACACACCAACTCGCCTGGGAATATATTGAATTGCTAGAATTAATCACCCTATCAGAACATTGACATTTATATGAAACTAAGTTTCCTGACCTTTATAGACTATTAAGGGAAGGGAAAAGTGAGATGTATGATTTAAATTTCGTCACTTTTGGGATGCATCCACATGGTTTGTGTTGTTCGCGTGTGCTCTCATGGGCTGCTTTATCCTTCTTGAACAAAGAAACATTGGAGTGCTTTCGGACAGTGACATATTTTTACTTTGTCTCTTTCTAAGAAAGGCCAACTCAGTCTTGCTGAAAAACGGCATTCAACCGTGTTCTTGCAGTTGGGAAACGTGTGTCTTTCTGACTGAGCTACCAAGACATTCATTTGCTGGCCAGTAAGACGAATAAATGAAATATAAATTCTTATTCTTTTAATGTTTTAAACATTTTAAAAATACGAAAACTCATTTCAAGACTGAAATGAGTTTTCGTATTTTTCGATAGTATACTCTTATTCATTAATAACACTTTCCATTAGCGATTGTTCAGTTTTTTTTTTAAACACACACCCGGCGTTGTATATTGTATTTAAGTCACAAACTTGTTAAAAACAAATTTACTTTGGCCTATAAATGTATATTCATACAAATGTTATAATCGTTAGAGGGTTTGTTAAATCTCGCTTGTGTTGATTACCAGTCAGACATTTCTATATATTTATTCTTTTATTTATACAACGTAATATATGATGTATATACGCTTTCTGAATTTGTATTTCTGCGTCCGTTGCCAATAACACATACATAGTTGAATGATTACTATTTCTATCACATAATTTTTTCCATAATTATTTCGTCTATCAATCAATTTAAGTAATATCATTTAAATGATGCTTCAAAGTACTTTCACCTTTCACCTGAATTTATTCAGCCATTATTTTTAGCAGTTATTTCATTGATTAATCATAACTCGCTCCAGCATATTTCATCGTAAATATTTACATACTTCTAGTATAATTTAAATCCGATGCAATATGTCCGGAAGGCTAATTGACTCGGATGCAATGGTCATCTAATTTGACAGGGGAGAAGAAAGAGAGGGGTAGAACATACATTCTTTTAATGAATAACATACTTCACCCGCACATAAAATTGAACTCCGTTTGCTGTCCCAGCATGTTACTTCTCATTCCTTCTTTCTGTGAGAATTCTGTTCGTCTGGTTAAGTTAATTACACGGATGATGAAACTGCAATTTCTCTTGGGGAGCAACGATCAGTATGCTGACGTCATCTCTCCTCATCTGAGCGAATTGCGGTTCTTAATTTCTTCCCGGCTCCCTTATGCGTTTTGAACACTATGTATAATCAACATGCAGGTAGTGAGGAAAAGGAAAGAGAAAGTATTTTGCTGTACGAGGTCTTCATTCAAGGTCTTAATGGGGAAAATGTCAGAAGGTTTTAAGATTTGTTTTCATATTTCTGTCATTTGTTCCCTTTAGACAGTTCTGGAAAAAACGAACCAATGAGAAATCAAAAATTTGTGTATGCCATACGAAGTCCTCAGTACTGCAATAGGTTACGCCATGGAAAGTTATAAATTAGAAACTGACGTCATCTCGGTTCCTGTGACAGTGATAAATATAGCTTAATATTTGAAAAAAAAGTTCTGGGAAGAAACTTTAATTCCGAATAAAGTAAGGAAAAAAATCCGAATAGCACTGTGTTATTTACCAATTTGTCGAGTTGGATGAACAAAGATCTGGTTGAAATGGTGTGTTCGATTCGCACTTGGATTATGAGAAACAATTATGTGTCGACTATAAAGATTTCAGTGATTATAATTACAATTATACTTTTCAGGTGAATGAGAGTTAGCTGGATTCATACGAAGGTGATAAAGTGTTCCGTCTCACTCCTCCCATGCAAAATAGGTTGGCTGGATAAACCTCGAATTGATAGACGTAATAGTCGTAGCCTTGTAAAAAGGCTGAACTTCTTTAATTATTATTGAATGCTGAACTTCTGCATAGCAAGAATATGACAAATTTCTTGCTATTTCGAAATATTGTACTTTTTTGATGTTCGATTTCATCTCTCTTTGGGGATCATGCCGGAAACTTTCATTTAGATTGCAAACGTGACTTATTGAAGTCAGTATCACAAACTTGCCATTATTCAGATAGACAGTGTTATTGCAGCTTAAGCAAAGTTTCAGTACACGGCATCGCAGTGGAAGGATGGAGAAAGAATGGAAGAGAATTTTAAACATTTGTTGAGGTAGCACGAATCGACTTAGAAAACAGCAGCTGGTGATTATGAATGTAAGAGAAAACTATGAATGGTTCGTCCTCCTTTACGTTTCAAAGTCTTTATTTGTCAGAGAGAAGCCAGCCTCATTCTCTCTCTTTCTTTGTGTGTGTGTGTGCGTGCGTGCGTGTGCGTGCGTGCGTGCGTGCGTGTGCGCGCGCGCTTTTCTCATCAATTTTTATCTTTCTTCTCCAAAAAACGTCTGTTTTCTGCTTTCATGCTCATGGGCATTTACTTTTTTTTCTTTGTTAATTTTTATATAAACTGCTTTTGTCAATAATGGCATTATTGCTTCTTTGTTCTGTTTTCTGTTAGTGATATTTTCAACATCTTTTTTATTATAGATATGCGGAACCAAAACCAATTTAAAAAGCCTCAACAGTGAAACTATTTGTTATAAGTACGAAAACAATGCCTCCTATTTATTTATTTTTCTCAGAAAATATAAATAATTAATAATGGCTTGTATATGTATTAATATCCATCTTTCGCGTGGAATCTGACTTTTTTAAATACTTTCCACCATTATCTATACAGTTTTGCCATCGCCTGCTTGGATGCTGTATGCTGATTTACAGACCTGTTTACTCCGACGTTCGGGCTCTTCACGAACGGCTTGTTATAGCTCGTCATCCTCGTTATGGAAAAGAACAATCCATGCACATGTTGCAGTGGTATATATTCTGCTCAAACGGATGTAACGTTGGCCGCTATCATGAAGAAGATCCCCATTAATGTTTCAAATGTCTGACCCAGCATCTCACTGTGGTCACGTCATGAGTATCGTCTCCATATGCATTTGTTGGACGGGTACTCTGATAAATTATTCATTACTACTCTTTGCTTTGTACATGCATCTATATCATCCGCCATTTTGAACTACTTGTGTACTAATCTCATGTGATCGATCGCAGCGCCACTTACTATTGGTGGAACGTGAGGCAGCTGCTGTTTACTGAATGACGTGCAAAGCTTACTTCTGCGTTCGAATAAAAAAAGAGGCATTATTATGGTACCAAATATTTTCATGCGATTTAAAATACTTAGTTATTTACATATGACGTCATTTAGACTCCAGTGTGGTCACTCCCATACTTCAATGAGTTTTGCGGGTGAAGCCTTCTACTAGAAAAAGTAGTAGGGTCGCAGATGTCTTTTCTACAAAGAGTTCGTATGACAATCACAAACATCCATTCACCTGGCGCGATTCGAATCCGGAGCCTGTTGGTTGGAGAGTGGATACGCTAACCACTCGGTTAACCAGACTATCTTTAATATACTTGGGGAGATATTTTATAAAACATATTCCGATCTTATTAGGAAAATAATATTCATTATTGGCTTATTTCGAAAGGTATCATTTTTAAGCTGTTATTGTGCTTTATTAAGACATAACATAACATTTTATTTAAATTAATGAATTTATTTACAACACTGTAGCCTTTAAACGTCTTTCTAGTTAATAAATAAAAATATATGCACCCAAGATATTTAAGTATATGTGTATATGTTATATACATATACAGACGGAATGCTGTCGTTGTCAATGATTTATATGCATTGGGGAGAATATTCCACTTTTTACCATTCTCGTATCAGAAGAGAACGGAACTTGCGTTCTTTTTCACTTAAGTTTATCGTTTGCTGGTTAATACTGAAATCTAATTTCAGTTAGTGGAATCGTCAATTATCGCTTAGCCTTTTGCCAGTGTCAACTATTTTTAAATCTAATCGAGCATTTTGTATCTACTTCTCAATTAGTAAAAGTATCAAATAATGCTAAACAAGTTTTCTACTCAACTACTAAACTGAATTTTATGTTAAATGGTTCTAATTTCATTAAGTGTAAATTCCACAAGATAGTAACTGTTGAATTAAATATAAAAACATCGATTTCTATCCGTTTATTGAATGCTGACGGTGTGTTATTGAATTACCTTTATTTAATTTAGTTGTTCAAACCAACATTCATGATCACATAATGGGCTTCACGAAACTGCATTTTGTTATGCGTGTCATATTTTACATATATTTGCCATATTATCTTCCTCGCATTGGCGATTTGTCCATTTTAATTACGTCATAAAATGTTACCTAATATCACAGAGAATATTATGTTAATGTCATATGCTTTTATAATTTTTTATACATTAGGAGAATATACGAGCCTCAGTTATTAACTCTTCTGTCATTAGATGGTCGATTCGCTGAATAAACGTGCTTTGTGATTACGATTGCTCAAGTATACATGGAAGTATGTTTTATCGACATCTGTTTAATTTTCCAGGCTTTGCATATATAAATAAGCGAAAAAAAACTCTTCAGAACAACTGAATGCCAATTTGATGGTAATTATTACTGGAATTATTTCTTTGTTTTTTGAATAAAATGAATACTCTACGCATCATTGGCATATTTCTTTATTTAATTATTTCTTCATTATTCTCGTTGCGTTAACTATAACATTGATAGTAATGATGTTGATGGCATATTAAATATATTTTTATAATTTTCAATTTAATTTTTTTTCTTTTTTTCATATTTTTTATTCTTTTGAAAAAATTCTTTCATATAATGTATAAAATTCCCGAAATTCTTTTAAAATCAGCCATATATCAAGAGAAAAGACTCCAGGGCTTTGAATTAATGTAATTGTTTCTGGTCATTTCACTATAATAGATTAGAAATATCTGTCAGATGCTTAATAACCATTTTATTTAGATTATACTGATTTCAATAGTTCACAAGCTTTCATGTAAATATACTTTAGTTACAAAGTTATTTTAACGATGATATGCTTCTGAAGATCGAATAATTGGTTATCGCAACTCATATGGAGCCTAAATAGCGTTTATAAGAAAGTTCTTATGGAATAAATAGGACCATTAGGAAGTTCATTGTGTATTTTTCCCTTATTAATCCAATGTCCAAGCCTCCGTAGTTCAATCGGTATAGATGAAGCCCTTTGGTCTGAAAGACCTGGGTACGATTCCCGTCAGTAACATGAGGAATCTTTATCTGGTCTCTTTCGACGAAAGCGAGTTAGCCGGTCTCATACGGAGGTAGGGTTTTTTTCGTCCCCCAGAACAGCAAACACGCATTTATAGACATAGGACACACCGGGAGGCATAGGGCTAACCACGTTATCCTCGAGTTGCAGTTGCAAAGTCCAAGAATACTTGGAAAGGTCTTGGGTGCTTAAGCGCCTGTTAGGACCACTGACAGGAATAGTCCTAATGTCATTTCTAAATTTTTGTTTTTTCTCTGTGCCCTAAACTTAATTTTTTGATGTACCTGATGAGTACTTCTACAGATGCGTGCTAGTATTTTTCTTATCTTCTGTCTGGTTATCGTTCATTGTTCTTACTTCAGGCCTTTCTGATATAAGGAATAAATTCCTTAATAGTCATCTCCTCTACATCCATCCATTTCTCTGTGTGTATGTGTGTCACTGTAATAAATTATTTTCCTGCCAATACACAGAAAATTTTATTGCTTACTTGATTTATTTTAGGTAAATGCAATTGAAAAATTCGGAGAAGTTTAAGATGGTTGAGAAAAGAAACTGTCCACCCTGCGGAGGACAGCTTCTTTTCTACATACCTCATATAATAGCAGATTATTTATCATGTAATTTTTGGACGAATTTTGAAGTACGATGAAGTTAATTTATCTCCTATATATATATATATATATATATATATATAAAAATTTCAATTATATAATCTAGAAAAATTGAACTATTATGGATTTGCTTTTTGTCGTTAAAAAAAAAAGTGTTTTTCGTCAAATTAAATTAGTCGTCCTTTCACTACTAGACCGTTGCTTTTCTGCACGTCAGTGCGTTCGTAAACGAAACTACATTTACAGGGGAAATAAGAAGCGGACGTGTTTTGTCAAGCTATACAAATACGTAGAAAGCAAAACGTGTATATCGAATTGTTATCCACTTATTGTTGGATAGGCAGATACAACAATGTTGAGTGATTTAATCGAACGATGTCGGATGCTGAAGTGATAAAATGAATATTCTTCACGTGGTCAAGCAAATGAAATTATGATATAGAAAGGGAACCTCGATGTATGTGCACTGAGAGCTACAATTATATTGGTTCTTATATTGGCTGGTTTTATTATATGATCTTAACATGACCGATCATGTTAAGATCATACTAGCTTAGGAGAGAATGTATAGCAATAAATAGACATGGTAATGAGCTCGCTGTCATACAAATGCCAGCAAAACAAAAAGCTGAAATAGGAATTTTTTCTGCCAGGATTATTGCAGATCCTAAATAATCAAGGAAAAATAAATAACACGTCGACAGAGGCAAAAACAAAACAAATTGATAGTACCACTATGTAGTCGGAATTATGCTCAGATGTAGAGGTTTATCTCTCTCTCTCTCTCTCTCTCTCTGCAATAAGTTCAGAGTATTGTTCTATTTGTTCGGTGCTTTGATAGGACCGTTATTGATATGAGTTCTATATCGATGATGGTTCATTGTAAACATTATGCATCTATAGACGTATATAAAACATAAAGAGGCTATGGCAACATCATGGATAAAAAAACGTAACTTTACATGTTGTGTTACATACTGAAAAAGGCTTAGAAAGAAAATTTACTTCAGCGAGAAAATAGCTTTTCTTAGGTGTCCTTTGTTTTCTAAAACCTCTTCGCTTCATTACTGTTATGCGAAAGCATCCTTTGTGTTGATGACCGAAACAGAACACGCAGGCTAAACATCCGCACGCTCTTTCCTACAGTAAAGTTCTAACAGCCCATTTAGTTTTGTCAGTTAATGATAAATGCTAACACACAATTAAATCTTAGCGACATAACTTGGAGCTTCTCGCGCATGCTGTTTTATATATTCAAGAGTAATTTTATTTATAATTATGTCATGCTCCTATAGTTTCACTGAGTGTCTGGGGAGGTTTGTAAATCACACTGAAATGTAAATTACACTAGACGCATTAAAGCTGCAAAAAAGCCCTCTGAGTAAAAAAATGAAGGTGTTTAAAAAATAAGTTTAAGTAGTCCGATAGCTATTCCGGTCTGTGTTAAGTATAATGAACGTTGGAAGGTGAAATTAAAATAACGAGGAATAACTAACATAAATAAACCTACCTAATTAAAGTGAAAAAACTAAAAAAAGGATAAAAATATTTTATTACTTGGTAAAGTATCCTTATTTCAATCATAAAATTATTTTAATGAAGCTGTCAGATGCTTTTTTTGGAATGCTATGACTTCTTTTGTACAGTTGTGAGAAAAATAGTTCTAAAAACAATAGTGAATGTAAAGCAGTTTGCATGTTTTTGTCGCATTCATTCACAAGATTCCTTGTAGTACCACGTGAACTGATTTTTTGTACATAACTTTTATTATTTACATTTCACTAATCTTTAAGAACAGATTATGATTTCAATTTGAAATTCCTTATTCAACGTTAACTACATTACAATTCGAATGATGAAAAAAAATTAATATTTGGTTATTTATGTTATATGTATATCTTTTCACTCGAAGGTGAACCAGTTTCAGATAAGAGAAGAATGGCGTTTATCTTTTCTTTCTCTCTCAAGATATCCACGCTTATCCCCTGCAAAAAAAAAGCTTTTTCTAACCCCCTCCGCCCACACACGAGTTAGCAGGCATAACATACAGACAAGAAGTCATCTGGCCATAGTTTCTAAGTTACTAAACCAAGTAAATTGCAACCGGTGTTGCTAAGACACAACACTTCTAAACCTTTTCTGTTTCAGCTTGACGCTCTACAAAAAGGAATTGGTCTACCATTTTTAGAAAATATTCTGCCTACACTATAATGACGTATATTTGGTGAACTTTAGGAATAAAGGAGAAGCTAGGAACACTTTTCCATTCGGAAATCAAAGCTGAATATTATTTTGATTTTTGTTTTCAGTTAGATACTAATTACATTCATAACAGTCTCATTTTATTGAAATATATACTCTAAATAGGAGAAATGTTTGTAATTATTATTGCATAGCTAGTAATAAAATAAAAGATAAATTACTGGAAATTATAAAAACAACTTAATTTGCGATTTTGTTTAAAAAAACTCTCTACAAATTGTAACGGATACACTTACCCATACAACACCCTTCTTTCCCATACCTTTCCGTTGAAATAATTACTAAATAATTAGAAATTCAATATCGAATACTGCTTTAACTTAGAGTTTTCAACCCTAAAAATTAATCATTATTACTTATTCTCTGAAAAATCTCAAATGAGTACTTTTATAGTCAGATGGCGCTAGTTTCACCCTAATATGAAGGCAATTGCAAACTGGTTCTGTGTCAAATATTCTTAACAACTATTTTTATTTGATAATGGTAATTAATAGTATACAGCCTGAACATGTGAAATCCAATTATGAAATAATTGGGGCAACGAATTAGCAAAGACTGGCAAAAGAGGTTCTTTTCTCTTCCGTTTTCTGGCCAGACACTTCTAAAGATCACATCATTCAACCGATTTCGACCATAAATTGCAACGTAATCGTTCCCGAGGGTGCTTAATATTCCGCTGAGAATTATTTCGGTACAGTCGACCTACAGTGAAAGGGAGCTATAGGTGAGGAAGTTCACCTATTTTCTCTCGCTGTCAGCAAAACAGTTATACCTGCTAGAGAACACATGCAATTAATTGTGCAATACTTCTTAAGAAACATCTCCTATATAAAATGAGCTAAGTATTGAGAAGGCAGAAGTATGCCTCCAAGTTATATGCTAAAACGAAAAAGGTGTTTTCAGTCAAATAATGAATCACAAGCGACCTCGTACTTAATCAGTATTTTTAACACATTAAAATATGTTTTAAGAAGCAATGTTTAACAAGTCAACTTCAAAATTCTTTCTGCCCTAGATAAGCTTAGAAAATGTAAAATATTATTTCTGTAGAATATTTTACTTTTTAATTTTTGTCTCGTTTGGCAACAATTCTTTTGCAGTATATATTCGTATGTTTGTGTAACGAAACTAGGTAAATCAAGGCATTAGGTAGGTAAGGAAAGTTAAAAGTTAACAACACGAAGGTAATACTGAGAAAATGTTAAGATTTGACTATATATTAACTTTAATTTAATTTAAATTTAAATTCGTATTTAATGTTTATTTTTAACCTTCTGCATAACTTAGAAAGAATATTGCTGACATCGGTTTTCTAGATATCCAGTATAATCGAAGTATTCATTTTTAAAACTGTTCTAACAACATCCACAAACTGCTGCAGTATAAAATGCTGTAAGTCTGTCTCGTAAATACCTAAATGAGATGAATCCGAACACAGTAATCGATTATCTATCTTGGGAGAAATGAAAAATCAAAATAAGAAAAATTCGTACACCGAACAGAAGCTATTGGAAAAAGTAAGCGAAAGAACCAAAAAAAAAATCGCTATTCTTTTGAAATGTTTGGATCTGAATTGAAAGAAAGAAATGTGACGAGAAATACACACACACACACACATTCATGATCCATTACACGCTAGACTCGAAAATAAAAAGAGAAGACAGCGAATGAGTAAGCATTATCAAAGATGGATATAAAACTTCTTACAAAACTTTCTCTGATAGAAGGACTATAAATCGAGGAAACGAATGGATAGAAAGAGTTTTAAAATGGAAGCACAAACCAGGGATGACAAAGAAAGCGTGCGAATGGCTAGTCTTTTGAAAGCACCTTCTGTTTCTAAAGGAAAACTTCTTTTAGAAACAGAAGGTTCTTTCACAAAAAAAAAGAACTAGCCATTCTCGCACGCTTTCTTTGAGGTCATTAAATCAAGAAAACAAGACATTCCGGCATGAATAATAGCATTAAATTCGTGCGATGACGTTTTGAATGTAGATAAATGGTTAGGACTAAATTCGAATATTTTATGATGCCGTGTTTTCAACAGTCATGAAATAACACGAGTTTTATTAGGGATTTAAAAATGCGCAGCTTGTTAGTACCAATGACTCTTTCTGTCAAGAGAGTTTGATCAATATTGTTCTCATTGTTCACTTTGTTAAAATCATCTGCTTTCGAACAGATAAATTTTTCTGCCAAAAATTAGTCAGTATTCCTCTATCAGCTACACGCGCGCGCACGCAAACACTTACACACACACACACGTACTGGTTTTAACAAGGCAGTTACTGCACTAAAACATATTAACGTATCATTTAGAATCCTTTTACCAATAAAAATCGTCCGGTTATAGCGAAAAATATTATTGTCATT
Source organism: Typopeltis vanoorti (assembly GCF_054136105.1). NCBI lineage: Eukaryota > Metazoa > Arthropoda > Arachnida > Uropygi > Thelyphonidae > Typopeltis > Typopeltis vanoorti. The sequence continues at coordinate 82,846,603 of NC_143561.1, forward strand.
CAAAATTGTTTTGTAAATAAAATGTAAATTATATCCTAAAAAAGATAATATTTTATAAATTATTAGATAAATTATTTAATTTTATTTATTTTTATTTATTAAACAGCGTTTCCATTGTCTTACTACTAGGCCACGTTTACACCGATAAATCGGGTGTCCATCCTTTGTACGGATGCTAGATTTACATCGTCTGGTGTGTGAGACAATTATCTTGCTTATTCACGTTGGAAGTGGCTTGAAAGAGATCAATTGCTGGTTTTTAGATTAATGTTGCAGGTTTATCTTACTCTTTCCCACTCATGGCACTGAATATGCTCTAGGTCTTCCACCTTTCGTGGACGGAAATATAAAAAAAAGGCAACCATTTCTTATTCAGAGTAGAACGAAGTATTTCTCTTGAATTATAGCATTTGAACCATTCCAATATTAACTGAATTAAACTTGTTCAACTATAATAATGCTTTTTACGTTCCTCGAGTGTAGCAATTTATTCCAGTTCCACATAAAAAGTTATGTCAGAAACATTGGTTACTCCAGAATTCTCCGTATCAGGAAAAGCAAATTTCCCTACCTTAACACGTACAATATTACCGTTTATCCAGTGGCATTTGATAATTGGTAGTAATATACATTGACTAAATTTTCTAGTAATTTTAAGCACTGCTTAGAGAACTGCTCATTCCTGGTTTTCCATTTTGCCGCTTAATGATTACTTTCTGAATATTTATTAGCTTTACATAGAATGCTTTTAAACTCTTAAAGTAAACCCCTTCGTGACTCTTATTTAGATGCTAGAATACGTTCTCACAGCGCATACATAATGCCACATGCTCTTTTGGTTTGAAAGACCCGGTTCAATTCCCATTCCGATATGATTGGGATTTTCAGGTGAAATTTGCCTGCCATCTCCGCTTATAAAATGCGGATCGCAGAATTCTTGATCATGAAAACGTTTTTCTTCACTCCCGTAAAACAGACACAGCTGATAGAACACACCGGAGTGCACACGCACACTCGATAGATTGAACATAGTCCATACTGCTTCTTATATCAGTCCACAAGCAAAATTGCTGCAGTACAATAAGTGATTTATCTCCCTTTCTATTATTTTTATGCGAATCCCTTCGGCAAAATATTTTCGTGTGGATATTTGTGGATGGAGTTTTTAGCTTGAATCATTAAGTGTATACTACATTTTTAGCTTATACTAACTTTGTCATATTTGTTGGAAAACCAATGCTCGGTATTTTGAGTAGAATGAACTGGAGAATAAAGGAATTCATCCAGTCACAAATAATATCACTTATTATACCAGAGCAAGAGATCAGGAGAGCAGAAGCAATATTCTGACCATGAGAGAGAAGGAGGCGGCATAGAAATGTAGTCATCCCAATTGGCACCATAAGATATGAGGCTGAGATTAGCTAAAGAAGGACGATTCGTAGAAAAGAAACGGATTATAGTCCTTGGTGTGTTGCCAAGAGGAGAACTAACGTCATCAGTATATCTAGACGGAGAACTAGTTAAGAAAATGTCCAGAGTGTGGTGAGAATGACGGGGATTATGTGCAACTAGGTTAAGAATTTTCGGTACATCATGTCTGACAGTTAAACAGTTAAGATGCTCTTCTAGCTTGATTTGTAAAGTTACAGAAGGGAAGCCAGTCGGAATCGTAGACGTTGGAATCTTAAAAGACGATTACCTCACTTTTTTGGCTGATTAGATTATATGTGATCAATTTTCAGAGATAAATAATCAATGAGGTCAGTATATTGATCAGAACTAAGACACTGGTAAAGGCAGCAAATGAAAGGCAAACAAAAGGAGGATGAAATCTAAAATTATAGCAGATCATATAAAGTAGATTCCATTCTGCTAACCTTTGACATGAGACATCCGACATGAACAAAAACTCATATCCCCCCGTTTGTTACGAAAGATACTATCATGTGTGAAAAGCTTAGGTGCGCTGTAGTCGTAGAGAACTGTAAGAGATTTTTTAACTACAGTTACACTATAATGTTTTATTCTGTCTTGCAGGTTAGAATGTTGGAAAAATTACAGAGGTAGCGGCATGCAGTAGAGTAAAGGACACATAGACATGACTCTCACACAGGGAGTGACCAAACCCAATCCATGTCCTTCTGCAAGCTGCTGTACTCAGACTTCCTCCAGTCACAACTTGGCAGAATAAGCAACAGCTGGATTATCTGCCAGCTGATCAGGAAGCCTGCCGCTTACTAACAGGTTCGTGCCGTTTATTATATGGTCTCTAGCTGCGGAAACCGTTTTACTGTTGTAGGCCCGAATAGAAGAAGTACTCACCTCCCTATTTAAATAATTACAGTACGGAGAACATGTCCAGCAAAGCCATTACCTACTCTAGAGACGAATGGCATTAGCCACTTCGCGCCTCCTGAAAAGCAGGCTTAGGGCATGCCTGCTTTTCAGGCTGCAATATTCGCTTCTCCAGAGCCTTGTTTGTGAAAGAATACACAGTATACTGTGCTATATACTGCGTGCTTCTAGCCCATTAATAGCTAATAATTGTCGAGTAAAGGTAACATTGCGAATTTTCCTTTTCTTAAGATTCTTAGAACCCTAGCTTAATAGCATTCTCAGAAATTGTAAGTCCTCCTCATCCCTAACATATGACCTTCCGAGTCAAAAATGCTTACTCGATAATACTCAAAAGAGCAGAGAAACAGTTGTCTTATGAATGATTGTTTCTCTTCTTTCAATATTTTTTTCCAACAACAGATCAGGCGGCATAGCCATTGATACTCTTTCTTAATTCTTTACACTGAATAGTAGGAAATAATGAAATAAACAAGCTAAAATACTCATTTTTCTTTCTGTAGTTTTCCGCTTCTACTTTGGAAGGAAATTTAATGTTTTTGGAATAGTAGGGGGAATGTATGCTATTGTTCTTGTTCTTGTTTGTACCGTTGTTTTAAATAATGTTGCTATATGACCGTATTTATACTTGATTAGCATGATGAGTTATCTAGGAAGGCAGTTTGAAATATCATTTATTTTAATTGTTATCAATCGGATCATTGGTAGTTTAGAAATAAACAAATGACATAACTACGGAATAAAACGATAAACATGGAATATTTGTATCTGCAGACAGACGAGAAACTGACCTGTGTTTATGATTTTAGTTGAGTGATATCTCTGCTTGGATTAGCATGTAATATTGTCAGCTTGCTAGAACATTCTTCCACTAGGTGTATTGGAAAGAGAAAACTTTACATTCACGCACACACGAGTACAGAACTCTGAGGATTACTACGTACAATCCTTAAAATCAACAGAAGCTGGCACCTTGAGTGTTTACTCCATCGATTCTGCCAGATAATCCTTTGCACTCTGAGCAGAATAGGCAATTTTGCTGCTATAAAGTCTTCCATTATCCTACGCAGAGTCGGAGCATCCACTTCCATTATTTCAAAGTGCGTGAAAAGAGAAGCAGAAAAATGCACTTGTTATGGTCTGTCGGTCCACTACGACAAATTTGTGCTCGACAGACACGGTTAGCTCCCGCAGTAAAACCATCCCTTCGCTGATGCGCTCACGACACTTTGGGAGCTTAAAAGGAAATGGAAAAAAAAGGGAACGTTTACCCCATCGGTTGCATTGGTGTGATATTCCCAGGGATGTTTCTCTCTCTCTCTCTCTCTCTCTCTCTCTCTCTCTCTCTCTCTGAAGGTAGAGCAGAATAGGCAGATCAAAGAAGTTGCATCAACTTCGTCTTCGACATCATCCGCATTTTCCCCCGAAAGAGGAGTTTCAGAGCAACGGTGTACGAGACGGGAAAAGAAAATGGCGAATAATGATGATCGAAACGGATTTCCAGCTGTATGTGAAAGATGGCGGGAGAAAAAAAATCCGTTCAAAAAATCCATAACACATCGCGCAATTTCAGACGAAAGCTGTAAACAGGGTGGAAAGAGATGAGAGTGTGGCGCACACTTTCCGTTATAAATCTGTGCAGATAAACTGCACGGATAAGATAGCTCTTTGAATTTCCCGAAAATTTCGGTGGTTTAAATTCATTTTTTGCGTTCTTCTGAGAAACGTAAGAAACTTGAGTCAATTCTGTTGGAGGCAGAGAAATAGAGAAGAAAATTTTAAAGTGAGTGTGGCAGAAGTTGCAAGAATAGTTTCTGTAGTGTAGTTAGAAAATAAAAGACCATATTTTCCATTTCTTTCATGATATATTGCACTCTTTTATTTAATTCCAATATTTTGCTATAATCTATAAATTGGAATGCACACATTTTGTTCAAACCAGTTTCATTTCATTGTTAGCATCTTCTACTTTTCTCAGTCTATCCATTTGTCCATTGATTGAAAAGAATGCAAGGAACATTTTCCTAGTCCTTTTGAACTGAAACGTACTTATCTGATGGAGGTGGCCGAAGTGTTCTCACTTTAACATAGACTGTTCCTGTTTCAAAATAGACGAATCAGCAAGTGAATAGAATGATAGACAACATATATGCTTCTGATGACCTTCGCTTCCTGGGAAGTAATTCTGAATAATTCAACTTCAGAAATCATTAACATCATTCATGTACGTATAAGCCGAATGCAACCATTAGAAACGAAACAGAATCTTCACTTTCGCATGAGGTGTAAAGAAAGATGTTTAACCCGCGATCTGAACTACAATACCTGCAGAGTATAAGAGTCTAACCTTTTGGAAAGGCCAGAGATCGAAATTTAAATACATAATGGAAATTTAAGTGCATGGAATTCTGATTGAAGTCTGCAACAGAACTTAATCAGAACTGTTCACGTGTAAAAAAGTCTGCCGTGTTCTAATTGAAAATAGGCACCACAATAATCACTATATTTTTATAGATGTGGGAATGTGTGAAAATAAATCGAGATTTTAATATTTTATTACCTGCTAAAGTGATATATAGTCGCTTGGTCTTGTAAATGTCAGTTGTTGTTCGAGTAGTTCGTTTACTCTTAAGTCGTAACTATAAAACTAATTCTAGAGCCTCCAAACATTCTTCGTTACAATTTCCAATTTTAGTGGCTTCATTTTTTGCAATGACACCAAATAGCATTTTACATTAAATTCTGTTAGAAACGGACAAGTTCTGTTCTGTTGCGTATATTCACAATCGATGAAAAATGCTACTCCAATAAGTCTGACTGTGGTTTTATTAAGGACCAAGAGTACCTAAATAAGGTGATAAGGGTGATTATTGTATTTCTTTTAATTTTGGAACCAAACGAATTATTCTACAGAACTTGTTTAGTCCTAGAAATAAAAGCTAAAATTCATTTAATTATTTTCCTTGTAGTTCGATTTATTTGGCCAACTTCTGTAGGCTAGAGCTCTCTATCTCTCTCTCTACACTTTAGCGAAGGTGATATATTTATTTCCCCCTCAAGTTGTGCATTTTTCTATCTAATGTTTTATTTGTAATATATAAAATATTTTCTAAAATTCTAAAAGCATGACGAGTACACAATGACATTTCGCGTATTGCCATCACATTATGACAATGTTAGTTAGAGTGGAAGTTTCTAACTTACTAAGAATAGGTAAAAACAATTTATTGAACTTTTATTGCAATAGAAAATAACAATTATAGCGGATACGGAGATTTAGCGTACTAAATTAAAGTTCTGATGTTTCCATGGATTCCTGCTGGTCACTACATAAAATGGAATCTGTATGTGGGCTGATAATCGCATGAAATATAGCCTATGCATTCTTTCTATTCTGGGTATTATAGGAAGCACATTGTTATCGCACGCTACCGCGCTTGCTTCGCTTAAATGAGCATCCGTCCGTACTACTGCATTCGGCTGAAATACACTACACGTGCACATCCATCTCTCCCAAATACAGAAACTCTATCAACAAGG